>NC_064839.1:17410127-18650543 GCF_024166365.1 Elephas maximus indicus
AATAGAACAGCATTGAGAACCCAGATATAGATCTATCCACATATGAGCAGCTGATATTTGACAAAGGACCAGAGTCAGTTAATTGGGGAAAAGATAGCCTTTTTAACAAATGGTGCTGGCATAACTGGATATCCATTTGCAAAAAAATGGAACAGGACCCATACCTCACACCATGCACAAAAACTAACTCCAAGTGCATCAAAGACCTAAACATAAAGACTAAAACGATAAAGATCATGGAAGAAAAAATTGGGACAACCCTAGGAGCCCTAATACAAGGCATAAACAGAATACAAAACATTACCAAAAATGATGAAGAGAAACCCGATAACTGGGAGCTCCTAAAAATCAAACACCTATGCTCATCTAAAGACTTCACCAAAAGAGTAAAAAGACCACCTACAGACTGGGAAAGAATTTTCAGCTATGACATCTCCGACCAGCGCCTGATCTCTAAAATCTACATGATTCTGTCAAAACTCAACCACAAAAAGACAAACAACCCAATCAAAAAGTGGGCAAAGGATATGAACACACATTTCACTAAAGAAGATATTCAGGCAGCCAACAGATACATGAGAAAATGCTCTCGATCATTAGCCATTAGAGAAATGCAAATTAAAACTATGATGAGATTCCATCTCACACCAACAAGGCTGGCATTAATCCAAAAAACACAAAATAATAAATGTTGGAGAGGCTGCGGAGAGATTGGAACTCTTATACACTGCTGGTGGGAATGTAAAATGGTACAACCACTTTGGAAATCTATCTGGCGTTATCTTAAACAGTTAGAAATAGAACTACCATACAACCCAGAAATCCCACTCCTCGGAATATACCCTAGAGATACAAGAGCCTTCATACAAACAGATATATGCACACCCATGTTTATTGCAGCTCTGTTTACAATAGCAAAAAGTTGGAAGCAACCAAGGTGTCCATCAATGGATGAATGGGTAAATAAATTGTGGTATATTCACACAATGGAATACTACGCATCGATAAAGAACAGTGACGAATCTGTGAAACATTTCATAACATGGAGGAACCTGGAAGGCATTATGCTGAGTGAAATTAGTCAGAGGCAAAAGGACAAATATTGTATAAGACCACTATTATAAGATCTTCAGAAATAGTAAACCTGAGAAGAACACATACTTTTGTGGTTACGAGGCGGGGGAGGGAGGGAGGGTGGGAGAGGGTTTTTTATTGAATAATCAGTAGATAAGAACTGCTTTAGGTGAAGGGAAAGACAACACTCAATACATGGAAGGTCAGCTCAATTGGACTGGACCAAAAGCAAAGAAGTTTCCGGGATAAAATTAATGCTGCAAAGGTCAGCGGAGCAGGGGCGGGGGTCTGGGGAACATGGTTTGCGGGGACTTCTAAGTCAATTGGCAAAATAATTCTATTATGAAATCATTCTGCATCCCACTTTGAAATGTAGCATCTGGGGTCTTAAATGCTAACAAGCGGCCATCTAAGATGCATCAATTGGTCTCAACCCATCTGGAGCAAAGGAGAATGAAGAATACCAAGGCCACACGACAACTAAGAGCCCAAGAGACAGAAAGGGCCCCATGAACCAGAGACCTACATCACCCTGAGACCAGAAGAACTAGTTGGTGCCCGGCCACAATCGATGACTGCCCTGACAGGGAGCACAGTAGAGGGCCCCTGAGGGAGCAGGAGATCAGTGGGATGCAGACCCCAAATTCTCATAAAAAGACCAAACTTAGTGGTCTGACTGAGACTAGAGGAATCCCGGCGGCCATGGTCCCCAGACCTTCTGTTGGCCCAGGACAGGAACCATCCCCGAAGACAACTCATCAGACATGAAAGGGACTGGTCAACGGGTGGGAGAGAGATGCTGATGAAGAGTGAGCTAATTATATCAGGTGGACACTTGAGATTGTGTTGGCAACTCTTGTCTGGAGGGGGGATGGGAGGATAGAGAGAGAGGGAAGCCCGCAAAATTCTCACGAAAGGAGAGACTGAAAGGGCTGACTCAAGTGGGAGTATGGAGTAAGATGTATGTAAACTTATATGTGACAGACTGATTGGATTTGTAAACGTTCACTTGAAGCTTAATAAAAGTTAATTAAAAAAAAAAAAAAGAATGATGGTCACCATTTTCATGGCCACCATTGATCTGGTGAGTGGAGGTTGGGTAGGTGGGTAGTTAAAATGTTACAACACTCTCTTACTGAAAATTAGCAGCTTATTTATTATTAATCATTTCCCTGCTTTATTTTAAGTTTTTTTTTTCTTTTTTAATTAGATTATGGAATTCTGGGAAAGTTGATTGATAGTTTTTTCAGTTTGTTACTTTATTGGAAGGCTGGAATTTTGGGGTTCCCTATTTCACATTTTTGGTGACATCACTCCTCTGTGTCTGGTTTTGTCCTGAATCCCAGTGTTGCTGGCATCTCTACACCTTTAATTAAATAAGGTTCTTGCCTCTCCCTGGTCAAGAATGAACAGGTAAGGCACAGAGAAATTTCCACATGAGTAAAACTTTATTGAAGAGGCTTTCAAGCGGAGATGAGGACGGCCTAGGCAATGATTACCCCTGTTTCCCAGAATAAAGGATTTGCATGGGTTTTTAAAGGTTTTTGAGTGGTAAAAGATGTATGTTTATTCATAGGTATAGGCAAGGTTTTCCTGCAAGTGTCCTGTCTGGGTGGGGATATGGTAACTATGGTGCTCACACAGCAGCTTTCTAAGATGGCTTCTGTCCTGGAGACTTCTGGGCTTTGTAGCAGGACTTATTATGGGGTGTCATGCCTGCACAGTCCCTCCTGTGGTGCCAGTTTAACTCCTGTCTTGGGTACTTGCATCAGGCAGAAGTCATCCGTAGGTCACCTTGCGGATGTCTGCGCGTGCTGCAGGGACCAGGTTGGGTCAGTCCTTCAGAAAAATGTCTTACAGGGGAATACACTGTTTGTTCTTTCCTTATCACAGATTCCAGGATGGGGGTTTTGCATTAGCTAAACACATAGTATTGTAAGTAAATTACAAGTTGCAGGTGTTGCAGGGCTCCTTACCTAGGGACTCAGGCCCTGTTTCTTCCCTTTCTCAGCAGCCCAGGTTCTTCAGCCACTCTCACCCTCCACATATTTTCTTCGTAAATGACTCAACACTCTGCAAGCCCTCCAGTCATCCACATGTTTCCTCTTAATCCCACAGGCATAGCCATGCTCTCCTATGGACCAGGGTCATCCTGAACGGAAAAATTGAAAAGTATTTTCTTTACATACATGTTCTGGAAGATTTTGTGTGCTATTGGCGTTATTTTTTCTTTAAATGTCTTAATAGAAGTTACCACTGACACCATCTGGGCTTGGACAAATTATGGCAATTTCACCAACAATCTGCCAAAAGTTGCTCAAAATTAGGTCTCTGTCCTCTGACATCATCGATTGAGTGTCTGTGCTTATACCGCCACATGTTCCAGTTTGTGCAATAGAGTTCTGGGGTGCAAGAAGTTTGTAAACTATGGATTAAACAAAGTGAAACAGGATTATTTATTACAGGACTTCTCAGAGCCTTTGTATGGTAATTTGCATTGCGATCTCCACTACCCATTGTCTTAGTTACTAGTGTTGCTATCACAAATGAGTGGTGTCATGGGTTGAATTATGTCCCCCCCAAAATGTGTGTATCAACTTGGTTAGGCCATGACTCCCAGTATCATGTGGCAGTCCTCCATTTTGTGATTGTAATTTTATGTTGAGAGGATTAGGATGGGATTGTAACACCACCTTTACTCAGGTCAACTCCCTGATCCAATGTAAAGGGAGTTTCCTTGGGGTGTGGCCTGCACCACCTTTTGTCTCTCAAGAGATAAAAGGAAAGAGAAGCAAGCAGAGAGTTGGAGAATTCATATCACCAAGAAACCAGTGCCAGGAGCAGAGTGTGTCCTTTGGGCCTGGGGTTCCTGTGCAAAGAAGCTCCCAGGCCGGGGCAGGATTGATGAGAAGGCCAACAGAGACAGAAAGCCTTCCCCTGGAGCTGATACCCTAAATTTGGACTTTTAGTCTGCTTTACTGTGAAGAAATAAATTTCTCTTTTTTAAAGCCATCCACTTGTGTTATTTCTGTTACACCAGCAGTAGATACCCCCACGTGTCTGTCAGTTTTTCGTACTGTGGGGGCTTGTGTGTTGCTGTGATGCTGGAAGCTATGCCACCGGTATTCAGATACCAGCTGGGTCACCCACAGAGGACAGGTTTCAGCTGAGCTTCCAGACTAAGACAGACTAGGAAAAAGGACCCAGCAGTCTACTTCTGAAAAGCATTAGCCAGTGAAAACCTTATGAATAGCAGTGGAACATTGTCTGATATAGTGCTGGAAGATGAGCCCCCCAGGTTGGAATGCACTCAAAAGATGACTGGGGAAGAGCTGCCTCCTCAGAATAGAGTCGACCTTAATGACGTGGATGGAGTAAAGCTTTCGGGACCTTCATTTGCTGATGCAGCATGACTCAAAATGAGAAGAAACGGCTGCAAACATCCATTAATAATCGGAACCTGGAATGTACGAAGTATGAATCTAGGAAAATTGGAAATCATCAAAAATGAAATGGAATGCATAAACATCGATATCCTAGGCATTAGTGAGCTGAAATGGAACTGGTATTGGCCATTTTGAATTGGACAATCATATAGTCTACTATGCTGAGAATGACAACTTGATGAGGAATGGTGTTGCATTCATCATCGAAAAGAACGTTTCAAGATCTATCCTGAAGTACAACGCTGTCAGTGATAGGATAATATCCATACGCCTGCAAGGAAGACCAGTTAATACGACTGTTATTCAAATTTACGCACCAACCACTAGGGCTAAAGATGAAAAAATAGAAGATTTTTATCAGCTGCTGCAGTCTCAAATTGATCGAACATGCAATCAAGATGCATTGATAATTACTGGCGATTGGAATGCAAAAGTTGGAAACAAGAAGGATCAGTAGTTGGAAAATATGGCCTTGGTGATAGAAACAATGCCGGAGACGGACTGATAGAATTTCGCAAGACCAACAACTTCTTCATTGCAAATACCTTCTTTCACCAACATAAATGGCGACTATGCACATGGATCTCGCCAGAGGGAACACACAGAAATCAAATTGACTACATCTGTGGAAAGAGATGCTGCAAAAGCTCAATATCGCCAGGGGCTGACTGTGGAACAGACCATCAATTGCTCACATGCAAGTTCAAGCTGAAACTGAAGAAAATCAGAGCAAGTCCACGAAAGTCAAAATACGGCCTTGAGTATAACCCACCTGAATTTAGAGACCATCTCAAGAATAGATTTGATGCATTGAACACTGGTGACTGAAGGCCAGATGAGTTGTGGAATGACATCAAGGACACCATCCATGAAGAAAGCAAGGAGTCACTGAAAGGACAGGAAAGAAAGAAAAGACCAAGACGGATGTCACAGGAGACTCTGAAACTTGTTCTTGAGTGTCGAGCAGCTAAAGCAAAAGGAAGAATTGATGAAGTAAAAGAACTGAACAGAAGATTTCAAAGGGCGTCTTGAGAAGACAAAGTAAAGTATTATAATGACATGTGCAAAGACCTGGAGATGGAAAACCAAAGGGGAAGAATATGCTCGGTGTTTCTCAAGCTGAAAGAACTGTAGAAAAAATTCAAGCCTCAAGTTGCCATAGTGAAGGATTCTATGGGGAAAGTATTAAACAATGCAGGAAGCATCAAAAGAAGGTGGAAGGAATACAGAGTCATTATACCAAAAAGAATTAGTCGATATTCAACCATTTCAAGAGGTGGCATATGATCAGGAACCGATGGTACTGAAGGAAGAAGTCCAAGCTGTTCTGAAGGCATTGGCGAAAAACAAGGCTCCAGGAATTGATGGAATATCAGTTGAGATGTTTCAACAAACAGATGCAGCGCTGGAGGTGCTCACTCGTCTATGCCAAAAAATATGAAGACGGCTTCCTGGCCAACTGACAGGAAGAGATCCATATTTATGCCTATTCCCAAGAAAGGTGATCCAACCAAATTTCGAAATTATAGAACAATATCATTAATATCATACGCAAGCAAAATTTTGCTGAAGATCATTCAAAAATGGCTGCAGCAGTGTATCAACAGGGAACTGCCAGAAATTCAGGCTGGTTTCAGAAGAGGACGTGGAACCAGGGATATCATTGCTGATGTCAGATGGATCCTGGCTGAAAGCAGAGAATACCAGAAAGATGTTTACCTGTGTTTTATTGACTATGCAAAGGCATTCGACTGTGTGGATCATAACAAAGTATGGATAACACTGCGAAGAATGGGAATTCCAGAACACTTAATTGTGCTCATGAGGAATCTGTACATAGATCGAGAGGCAGTTGTTCGGACAGAACAAAGGGATACTGATTGGTTTAAAGTCAGGAAAGGTGTATGTCAGGGTTGTATTCTTTCACCATAGTTATTTAATCTATGTGCTGAACAAACAGTACGAGAAGCTGGACTGTATGAAGAAGAATAGGGCATCACGATTGGAGGAAGACTCATTAACAACCTTCGTTATGCAGATGACACAACCTTGCTTGCTGAAAGTGAAGAGGACTTGAAGCACTTACTAATGAAGATCAAAGACCACAGCCTTCTGTATGGATTACACCTCAACATAAAGAAAACAAACATCCTCACAACTGGACCAATGAGCAACATCATGATAAATGGAAAAAAGATTGAAGTTGTCAAAGATTTCATTTTATTTGGAACCACAATCAACAGCCATGGAAGCAGCAGTCAAGAAATCAAAAGATGCATTGCATTGGGCAAATCTGCTGCAAAGGACCTCTTCAAAGTGTTGAAGAGCAAAGACGTCACCCTGAAGACTAAGGTGTGCCTGACCCAAGCCATGGTATTTTTAATCACATCATATACATGTGAAAGCTGGACAATGAATAAGGAAGACCAAAGAAGAGTTGACGCCTTTGAATTGTGGTGTTGGCGAAGAATATTGAATATACCATGGACTGCCAAAAGAAAGAACAAATCTGTCTTGGAAGAAGTGAGGCCAGAATGCTCCTTAGAGGCAAGGATGGAGAGACTGCGTCTTACATACTTTGGACATGTTGTCAGGAGGGATCAGTCCCTGGAGAAGGACATCATCCTTGGCAGAGTACAGGGTCAGTGGAAAAGAGGAAGACCCTCGATGAGGTGGATTGACACAGTGGCTGCAACAATGAGCTCAAGCATAAAAATTGTAAGGATGGCGCAGGACCGGACGGTGTTTTGTTCTCTTGTCCATAGGGTCGCTATGAGTCGGAACCGACTCGACAGCACCTAACAACGACAACAGCAGTAGATAACTAAGACAAGTGGCTTTAATAAACAAATTCTTTTCTCACAGTTTAGGAGGCTGTAAGTCCGAATTCAGGGTGCTGGCTCTAGGGGAAGGCGCTCTCTCTGTTGGCTCTGGAGGAAGATCTTTCTCTCTTTGAGCTTCTGCTCCTGGGTGATCTTCATGTAGTTTGGGATGTGTCTTCCCTGGTCTCTGCTTCTGTTGCTTGCTTGGTTAATCTCTTTTATATCTCAAAAGAAGTTGACTCAAGACACACCCTACACTGATCCTGCCTCATTAACATAACAAAGACAACCTATTCTCAAATGAAATTATAACCTAAGGCATAGGGATTAGGATTTACAACACATATTTCTGGGGGACACAATTTAATTCACAACATTCAGTGAGCAGTATTCCTCAAGCTTAGTTGACTACGCATCCATTTTTTCACTGAGCCTCTTCTCATAGTTTAAGTGTTCTGCCCATCCCACCCAGGGAAATGCTGGATTTGAGCACAACAGTGACAAGAACTGGCAGTTATTGGGGGCCTACTGTGTGCACCTCGAGTTTTGTTAATTACTTTCTTACAGTATCTCCTGACCTCCAATCATTCCTCAAGGTGAGCTTGATGATCCCTTTGGGAAGTTGAATGCCAATTACTTTGTGTCTTTGTATATGTGTTCATTACTGTTTAAGCCCTTCATTTTCAACAAATGTTTGTCTTTAGGAGCCCTGCAGTGGTTAAGAGCTGTGGCTGCTAACCAAAAGGTTGGCAGCTCAAATCCACCAGCTTCTCCTTGGAAATCCTACGAGGCAGTTCTGCTCTGTCCTATAGGGTCTCTGTGAGCTGGAACCAACTCGACAGCAATGGGTTTGGGTTTGGCTGGTTGCCTTTAGGTTCCTAAGAGTCCTGGTGGCACAGTGGTTAAGAGCTCAGGCTGCTAACCAAAAGGTCAGCAGTTCGAATCCACCAGCCTCTCCTTGGAAACCCTATGGGGCAGTTCTACTGTGTCCTATAGAGTCGCTATGAGTCAAAATCAACTCAATGGTAACAGGTTTAGATTCCTAAAGTACTTTGAGGGCAAGGAGAATTTAGTTGTATTCTTGTTATGTTTTTTTATTCACAGTACTGAGGACAGGCCTGCATACAACAGAGTGAGTGCAGAAGATCACTTAGCAGAGAAAAATGGACCCAAACAGCCTTGTTTTTCCACAACTTCCAGGCACTGTCAGCATGACAAGCCCTGAATAACCCCTATCTGAAGGAACCTGACAACCAGGAAGCCCTTGGAGGCCATTTCACCCAACTCTTTCATTTTGGAAAATGGGGAAACTGAGGCCCAGAGAAGGGATGTCCTTGCTCCAGACTGGTTAGAACCATAGGTCCATCGAATGCCCAGGTGCAAGAGCTTACAAAGCAGTGCTTCTCAAACTCAGCTGCATTTTAGAATCCTGGGGGGGGGGGGTGGTAGGCGCGGGCTGTAAACATGCTGATGCCCAGGCCATACCACAGACCAATTAAATCAGAATCTCCGGGGGTGAGGGGCAGCATCAGCAGTTTTTAAATCTCTGCAGGGGATTCCAGTGTGCAGCCAAGTTTGAGAAATAGTGCTCTAGGGAGCACTGACATCAGTCATTTTTTATTTCTCGCAGGAAAAGTAAGGGTTCAAAGAGTTACCTCTGAAGATACTGCAGAGGAGGGGATAAAGGGCAAGGGTCTGAAGACTCTTTCATTCCACCTTCATCAAAGCAGCTGTCCCCATATTTGTTTTATTTATTTGCCCCCTTATGAAATATCACTTACTGCCAACAGGCACGTGTACACCAATGTTCATTGCAGTCCTATTCACGATAGCTGAAAGGTGGAAACAACCTCAATGCCCATCAACAGATGAATGGATAGACCAAATGTGGTACACGCATACAGTGGAATACTACTCAGCCGTAAAGTGAAGTCCCGACACATGGTACAACGTGGGTGAACCCTGAAAACATTATGTTGAGTGAAATAAACCAGTCACAAAATGACAAATGCTGTATGAACCTACTTACATGCAATAAGCAAATGGATAGAAATCAAAGTTTATTAGTGGTTACCAGGGATGGGGGGAAGGGGGAGTCATTGTTTAGGGGGCACTGAGCTTCTGTTAACAGTGATGGAATAATTTGGAAAAGGACAGTGAAGACGATTGTACAACAGGACATACGTAAACAATGTTGCTGAATTATACATGTAAAAATTGATGAATTGGCAGATGTTTTGTTATATAGATTTCACCACAATGTATATATCTATATCGATCACTTGAATGTTATACACATTTTTACCACTCTTGCGTCTATGTATATATCTATGTATCTATGTGTCTATCACCTACCTATCATCTAACGATCTCTCTGTCTGTCTACCTACCTACCTACCCACCCATCTATATCTATCTATCTATCTGTCTGTCTGTCTCTGTCTCTCTCTCTATCTATCTGTCATCTATCTATCTCAATCACTTGAAGGAAAGCCCCTGCAGCAGTTCTCTAAATCAACCCCGCCAGCTTCGCAGATGGGGATGGAGGTGGGTTTGGGGAGGTGACCTGCTGCATCGCACAATAAGACCATGACAGAACCAGGACTCAAACCCATCTCCTGACTCCCAGCCCAGCTTCCTCAGTCACCTCCAGCCCCCAGGTCTTTTCTTCTTAAACGACTCAACACCCTGCAAGTCCCCCGGTCATCCACATGATTCCTCTTAATCCTGCAGGCATAGCCACACTCTCCTGTGGACCAAATTGCTTGTTTTGGGTTCTCAGATTAATCAAAGATAGCTGGTGGTCACAGGGCATTTCGGATACAGAGATTATGCAGGGGGCTTTGAGTTGGGGGGGGCAGCTGACATCTAATTAGCCTTCATTTTAAGTCTCGATGCAGCAATTATGACTTCTGAATAGCAGTGGTTGTTACTGAGGATGGTCGCCTAAGCAGTGCACATAATTATTATAATTACTGTGTACCTAATGATGCCTAATAAGGAGCAACATCGCACACAGGCACGGTGGCTGCTCAGCGTGGTGGTCTGGGCTCCGGAGAGGGAGCGGCCAGCTTCCGATGCCTGCGTGGGACTGTTTTACAGGAAAGCAGGGCTGCCTGGTGAGATCAGGGGCTGCAGAGTACGAAGGACAAGAAAACTCCCAGAATGAATGAGCTGGAATCAGCTGAGTGACAGTGAGCATGGATGTGGCTAAACTGGGGCCGTCCTTCTTCAAGCTACTGACTTCAAACTAGTTGCTGTTGAGTCGGTTCTGACTCATGGAGACCCCACGTGTGCAGAGTAGAACTGCTCCATAGGGTTTTCAAGGCTGTGACCTGTGGGAACAGATCGCCAGACCTTTCTTTTAACGTGCCTGTCTTAGTCACCTAATGCTGCTATAACAGAAATGTCACAAGTGGATGGTTTTAACAAACAGAAATTTATTCTCTCAGAGTTTAGGAGACTAGAAGCCCAAAATCGGGGTGCTGGCTCTAACAGAAAGCTTTCTCCCTCTGTCAGCTGTTGGGGAAGGTCTCATCAATCTTACCTTGGGTCTAGGAGGTTCTCAGCACACGGACCCTGGGTCCAAAGGAGGCATTGTGCTCCTGGCTCTTCTTTCTTGGTGGTAGTAGGTCCCCCTCTCTCTCCTCTCTTCTTTTTCCTTTTTTTTTCTTGTAAGATAAAAGGTGATGAAGGCCATACCGCAGGGAAACTCCCATTACGTCAGATCAGGGCTATGACCTGAGTAAGGCTATTACAACCCACCCTAATCCCCTTTAGCATAACCTAATCTTGCCTCATTAACCACAAGCAGAGATTAGAATGTACAACACATAGGACAATTACATCAGGCCACAAAATGGAGGACAATCACACAATACTGGGAATCATGGCCTAGCCTAGGTGACACATATTTTTGGAAGACGCAATTCAATCCATGACAGTGCTTCGAGGTGGGTTTGAACTGCCAATCTTTCAGTTAGTAGTCAAGTGCTTAAATATTTGTGCCACCCGTGGTCTTAGATCTCTGCTAATTCAACCCAAAGGAGATTCCACCTGGGGAAGTCAGAAACGGATAGTATCATGTACTGGGCTTGTGTGTGTTCGTGCAAGTTTGTGTATGTATTAATTAAAAACAACCACTGATTTTTATAAAGGGCTCACTATGTGCCAAGCACTTTCCATTCATTATCTCATTTAATTCTCTCAACAGCCCCATTTCCCAGATTGGAAAATTAAGACCCAATCGCAGTCCCAATGAAAAACGTAATACCCGCAATAACCACCGCCATCAAGTTGACTCGACTCATAGCCAGCATTTTTAATTTTCAGTATACCTTTTTTTTGAGGTGGGGGGTGAGTAAAAATATATCTAGTACAACATTTACCAATTCAACATTTTTTACATGTACAATTCTGTGACACTGGGTGCATTAGTCATGTTGTGTAACCATCGCCAGTATCCTTTGTCAAGTTTTCTGTCATTAACAGAAACTCAGTGCTTCCTAAACGATGACTTCCTCTTACCTCCTCAATCCCACTCCTGGTAACCGCTAATAAACTCCGGTCTGTATACATTTCTGTTTTCTAAATGTTTCCTATAAATGCGATCGTACAATTTTTATCTTTTTGTGATTGACTTACTTCACTCAGCATAATGTTTTTAAGGTTCACCCATGTTATAGTACGTATCAAGACTTTATTTCTCTTTATGGCTGCGTAATAGTCCATTGTATATATACACGCAATAACTTACATTCCAGTTGATGTAATCAACATAGATAATATAATATGTTATCAATATCAGAATATATAGCAGGATTTCAAGATAAAGGGGTGGAGTAGGATAAGAGTAGGGATTTGTTTTAGAGCAAAGACCTTGTTGATCATGAGAAATTTGGGCAGAGACATAAACGTAGTGAGAAGGAAGCTGTTACGGATTGAACTGTGTCCCCCAAAATATGTATTGTAAATCCTAACCTCTATGCCTGTGGCTATAATCCCATTTGGGAATAGACTGTCTTTGTTATGTTAATGAGACAGGATTAGTGTAGGGTGTGTTTTAAGTCAACCTCTTTTGAGATATAAAAGAGATTAAACAAGCAAGCAACAGAAGCAGAGATGTCAAGCCACACCCAGGAGTGGAAGCTCAAAAGAGACAAGGACCTTCCTCCAAAGCCAACAGAGGGAAAGCCTTCCCCTAGAGCCGGTGCCCTGGAGTCAACTGGACAATAACTGGTTGAGATTAAGAATCCTGATCTAGTACTTTCATTGTGTGTGATGCAGAATAAATGCTTAATAAAAACCCTCATTCATATTATCTAAGTTCCTGCCTCCACTCCTCCATCAACCAGCTGGGTGACCTTGGACAAATCATCCGATTTCTCTTAGCCTCAGCTTCCTCATCTGTGACAGGAGAGCAGTTTCACTTCTAAGGTTGGCAGGAGGAGGCTTCTTATCAGGGATGTGAATAAAGCAGGTAAATTACAAAAAAATAAAAAAAAGCGGACCTCAGCCCCATGTCCCCAGGACTGGTCCCCGTGGGACTCCCCTTTAAAAGAATCAGAGGTGCCGTTACAACAGTGAAGCCAGCCCTTCCGTTTGCAGTTCCCACGACCAGGTCTATATTCTTCTAATTTAGTCAGCGCTGCTGTGCATGCGCGGATTCTTAGTTACAAAACGATTTCGGTTTACACGCTCCGAGCTGCACCTACCTCTCCTGGAGAGTTCAGTCCCACGGCTCACTGGGGTCTCTGGGGGAGCTTACTGATTCGAATTCTATTTGATTCAAATTCTGAGAGTTTGTCTTGCAGGAACCCTGGCCTGCAGCCCTCGTATGCTCAGAAGCCTGGAGTGGGAGAAGGGACACCCAAGGAGCCCCAGGGGTCTCATTTGGTGACAGATGGTGCCAAAGGTCCCTGCTGTGCACCAGCCTTCCTATTACAAGCCACATGGGAGCTTTCACCAGGGCCTTCTCTGGCAGACCTGCACATCTGGCAGCGTCTTGGGTTGAGCCTCCATGGGCCCCATCTATCCTCAGTTTCCCCATCTACCAAATGGAAACCAATCAGGAATTAGAAGAGATGATTCACTGTGTTTCCCAAATGCCAGCCCATTGCCTGTTGCCCTCGTGAGTTTTACTCTGGCCACATACTACCTATATTGTTATTAATTTAACGGCCACTATGTGTCAGAATCGACTCAATGGCAATGGGTTTTGGCTTTTCAACTGACTCACTTTGAAAAGACTTAGGTTACATCCTTTAAGTTGTGCGACCTGAATCGTACATGTAGAGATTGCTGAATTGGTGGATGTTCTGTTGTGTATATTCTCAACAACAATATAAATGAAATAAATTTAAAAAGATTTGCTGATCTGTTTCAAAAGACAAGTTTTATATTAAAACCAAAAGAGAACTAATATCACTTATCACAAATAGAAAGCAATTAAAAAAACAGACAAACGAAGATGATGACACAATCCCTGTTCATCCATGTCTAACTAAAATTCTCTTGATTAAGAGCCATGCTAAGGTAACTAATGTCACTGAACAATTTAAATAGAAATTGTCAAATGGGAACCTAACTTATCGTATAAACTTTCACCAAGAACACAATAAAATATTATTAAAAAGAAGGAGAAAGCAGCCATGCTGTGCTTCCTGTGTTTTTTGAAGCAAATGAATTTAAAGTTCTTAGCAGGATCTGGCACAAAATAAGTACTCAATACATGACAGCTGCTTTGAAGGAAATGAGGCTCATGTGGCGTCTGCTAGACTCTTGGGAACTCTTCTCTGAGTTGGTCAAGGGAACAACGTTGCTCCAAGAAACTGCTGCATCTCTTCCTCTCTGATAGTTAGAGCCATGTGATCTGCCCTTGTGACCAATTACAAAAATGGCCACAATCCTTCACTTCTCCCATTAAGAGGTGAAGTCTATTTCCTGCCCTTGAATTTGGGCTGGCCTGTGACTTGCATTGGCCAATAGAATGAAGCACATGTAATGGTATGCCAGTTCTAAGCCTAGAGGAAGAGGTCTTCTGTCTTAGTCACCTAGTGCTGCTATAACAGAAATACCCCAAGTGGATGGCTTTAACAAACAGGAATTTACTCTCTCCATAGTCTAGGAGGCTAGAAGTCCAAATTCAGGGTGCCAGCTCCAGGGGAAGCCTTTCTGTCTATCTGGGCTCTGGGGAAAGGTCCTTGCCATCAATCTTCCCCTGGTCTAGGAGCTTCTCAGAGAAGGGACTGTAGGCCCAAAGATGGGCTCTGCTCCTGGCTCTTCTTGCTTGGTGATAAGGAGGCCACTCTCCTCTCTGCTCGCCTCTCTCCTTAATATTTCAAAAGAGGTTGACTCAAGATACAATCTAATCCTGTAGATTGTATCCTGCCTCATTAACTTAACTGCCTAATCCTGCCTCACTTACAAAGTATAGGATAATCACATCAGATCATAAAATGGAGGACAACCACACAATACTGGGAATCATGGCCTAGCCAAGTTGACACACATTTTGGGGGGACATAATTCAGTCCATAACATCTTCTGAGAGGCCTTGCAGCTTCCTCTCTCTCTTGCACCCCTACCACTGCCATTTGAACAAGCCTGGGCTAGCCAGCTGGAGGGTGAGAGCACTGGGAACAAAGGCTATCTTGTAGCAGCCGGCCCCCAGCCACCTGCCAGGTGATCCCAGATGCACCAGGGAGTCCAGCCAAGATCAGCCAAGCCTGGCCCACACCACCAGAACTGTTCAGCTGACTTGCGAGGAATAAAACGGTTGTTTTAAGTCACTAGGCTTTGGGTGATTTGTTACCCAGCAATAGTTGAGTTTACTGTTCTCTTTCTCCCTCTTTTTTATTTTAATTGTGCTTTAGATGAAGGTTTACAGAGCAAATTAGTTTCTCATTAAACAATTAATACACATATCGTTTTGCCACATTGGTTGCCAACCCCTCGATTTGTTGACACTTTCCCCTTATTGACCTTGGGTTCACCATTTCCATTCATCCAGCTTTCCTGTCCCCTTCTGCCTTCTTGTCCTTGCCTGTGGGCTGGTGTGCCCATTTAGTCTCGTGTATATGGTTGAGCTACATGTATTATTGTCTGTGTTATAGGCCTGTATAACCTTCGACTGAAGGGTGAACCTCAGGAGTGACCTCAGTACTAAGCTAAGAGGGCATCTGAAGGCCATACTCTCAGGGTTTCTTCAGTCTGTGTTGGACAAGTAAGTCTGATCCTTTTTTGTCAGTTTGAATTTTTTTCTACATTTTTCTCCATCTCTGTCTAGGGCCCTCTATTGTGATCCTTGTCAGAGCAGTTGGTGGTGGTAGCAAGCACCACCTACTTGTGCTAGACTCAGTCTGGTGGATGCTGTGGTAGTTGTGGTCCATTAGTCCTTTGGACTAATCTTTCCTTTTTGTCTGTGGTTTTCTTCATTCTCCATTGCTCCAGACGGGGTGGGATCAGTGAAGTATCTTAGATGGCCCAATCACAAGCTTTTAAGACCCCAGGTGCTACTCACCAAAGTAGAATGTAGAACATTTTCTTCATAAACTGTGTTATGCCAATTGAGTTAGATGTCCCCCGAGACCATGGTCCACAGCCCTCAACCCAATAACTCAGTCCTTCAGGGAGTATGGATGTATCCATGAAGCGTCTATGACTTTGCCCTGGTCAAGGTGTGCTGACTTCGTCAGTATTGTGTACTGTCTTACCCTTCGCCAAAGTTACCACTTATCTATTGTTTAGTTAGTGTTTTCCCTTCCCTGTCTCTCCCTTCCCTAGTGACTATAAAAGATTGTTTCTTTCTGTGTATAAACCTTTTCATTAGTTTTTATAATCGTGGTCTCATACCGTATTTGTCCTTTCGTGATTGACTTATTTCACTCAGCATAATGCCGTGCAGATTCGTCTATGATGTGAGATCTCTCATGGATTCATCATTGTTCTTTATCGTTGCATAGTATTCCATTGTGTGTAGGTACCAGTTTGTTTACCCGTTCATCTGTTGATGGGCATCTGGGTTGTTTCCATCTTTTTGATGTTGTGAATAACTGCAATGAATATGGGTGTGTATATGTCTATTCATGTGACAACTCTTCCTTCTCTAGGATATATTCTTAGGAATGGGATTGCTGGATAGTGTGGTATTTCTATTTCCAGGTTTTTAAGGAAGCACCATATCATTTTCTAAAACATTTATACCATTGTACTGTTTTCTCTTGTCTGGTGGGGAATTCATGCCCTGGAACTGTCATGACAATTAATTAATTGAATTAATTCTTGAATTCAATTTCCTCTTCTTAACTGTCTTTTTTTTTATTCCTGTGTGTGTGTTGTTGTTGTTGTTGTTGTTAGCTGCCATCGAGTTGACCCCCAACTCAAGGTGACCCCACATACAATGGATTGTTGTGATCATATGCATTTTACTGGCTCATTTTCAGAAGTAGATCACCATGCCTTTCTTCCTAGTCTATCATAGTCTGGAAGCTCCGCTGAAACCTGTTCAGCATCATAGCAATGTGCAAACCACCACCGACAGATGAGTAGTGGTTGCTCACGAGGTGCATTAGTCAGGAATTGAACCGAGGCTTCCTGCATGGAAGGTGAGAATTCTACCACTGAACCACAAAGACTTCGAGTATATGCGCACATGTGTGCATATTTTGAAAGACACCCCAAGTTTTTTGGGGGAAAGAGGCAGGGTATAGATAAAAAAATGAAAAGCAGGCTGAGAGTTGGCCTGTATGTCCTTTGAATTCTTGACAACAGCCTAAGGGGACATGAAGGGACATACAAGATGGACAGCAACGTTACTCTTCATGATAAGGGGCATCGTTTCTATGCAGTGTCTTACTTTGCTCACATCAAGTTGAGGCCTCAAGACAACACTCTAAGCTGGGTCTTATTATCAACCGTATTCTGCAGGGCAAAGGAACTGAGTCTCAGACAAGGTAGGTGCCTTTCCCAGGACCACCCAGTTGGTCAGTGTTGGAACCAGGGTGCAAGCTCAATGCTACTGACTCCGGATGACTCAGCTCATGCTTCTTCCATAATACAGCCCCACCATTGGCAGCAGTTGGTGGGGTTGGGGTGACAGGACAAGAGCTTGCTCCTAGCATCAGCCAGCAGGCACAGATGGACATCCAAATCAAGCCTCAGACTTCTCAGAAATTGGCGTCTTTCTTCTGGTAACTCAGGACAAAACCTGGGAGACACCCATGAGTCATTTCTCTCCCATCCCACACCCAATCCCTCAACAAATCGAGTCAGCTCTACTTCTTACCACTTCCTCCTCTTCTGTTCTCATTGTCCCTCCTGGATGCTGAACCAGCCTCCTAAGAGGTGCTCCTGCCCTGACCCCCACCAAAGCCCAAAACCCAAACCGTGGTGACCCCATGTGCACCAGAGTAGAACTGCTCCAAATCAGTGTCATGGCCATGTCGATCCCTTCCTTCTTTGTAGTCCCAGGTGTTGCTTGGGCATGTAGATGATCCTCATAAGGTGTCTGTCTTCTCCAGTTTGCACCTATGCCTGTGTCTAATCTGCTCTGTGTGTAATTCAGGAGTGATGAGGTTTAGGACACACCCTACACTGGTCTGACTTCATTAACATAACTTTAGATTACATTATGGAAAGTGATTACATTACATTACATTCACAGCTATAGGGCTCAGGAGTTCAATACATATTTTGGGGGGACACAATTCAATCCATAACAGCGGGATATTTGAAAGTTCCACAGGATGTGGGATAATTCTTTGTGTGGGGGCTATAAATGCTGTTAACACCCCCCCATCTCTGTGACAACCAAAAGCACCCCTTCCTTGACCTGGCCCCTGGGTGTCTCTGACTTCATTACTTGTCACATCCCTCTTCATCTACTGTGCTCAGCCTCGCTGGCCTCCCTGACATTCACTGACTTATTCATTCAATAAGAAAATATTAATGAAGCCCCTACTATGTGCCAATCAAGGTCCCTGGGTGGCATAAACGGTTTCCACTTGACTACCAACCTAACTCATCTATCAGTTCGTCAGTGTGAATTACCTGGATATGGAGCCAGGGATATCATTGCTGATATCAGATGGATCTTGGTTGAAAGCAGAGAATAACAGAAAGATGTTTACCTGTGTTTCATTGACTATATAAAGGCATTCGACTGTGTGAATCATAACAAATTATGGATAACATTGTGAAGAATGGGAATTCCAGAACTCTTAATTGTGTTCATGAGGAACCTGTACGTAGACCAAGAGGCAGTTGTTCAAACAGAATAAAGGGATACTGTGTGGTTTAAAATCAGGGAAGGTGTGCTTCAGGGTAGTATCCTTTTACCATACTTATTCAATCTGTATGCTGAGCCAGGAGCCTTGGTGGTGCAGTGGTTAAGAACTTGGCTGTTAACCAAAATGCTGGCAGTTTGAATCTACCAGCCACCCTTTGGAAACAATATGGGGCAATTCTACTCCATCCTATAGGGTCGCTATGAGAAACAATCTGAGAAGCTGGACTACATGAAGAAGAACATGAAGTAAGAATTGGAGGAAGACTTATTAATAACCTGCGATATGCAGATGACACAACCTTGCTTGCTGAAAGTGAAGAGGACTTAAAACACTTACTGATGAAAATCAAAGACTACAGCATTCAGTATGGATTGCACCTCAACATAAAGAAAATAAAAACCCTCACAACTGGACCGGTAAACATCATAATAAATGGGGAAAAGGTTGAAGTTGTCAAGGATTTCATTTTACTTGGATCCACAATCAACACTCACGGAAGAAGCAGTCGTGAAATGAAACGACATATTACATTGGGCAAATCTGCTGCAAAAGACCTCTTTAAAGTGTTAAAAAGCAAAGATGTCACTTTAAGGACTAAGGTGTGCCTGACCCAAGCCGTGGTATTTTCAATCATTTCATATGCATGTGAAAGCTGGTCAATGAGTAAGGAAGATCGAAGGAGAATTAATGCCTTTGAATTATGGTGTTGGTGAAGAGTATTGAATATACCATGGACTGCCAGAAGAACAAACAAATCTGTCTTGGAAGAAGTACAGCCAGAATGCTCATTAGAAGCAAAGATGGCGAGACTTTGTCTCACATACTTTGAACACGTTATCAGCAAGGACCAGTCCCTGGAGAAGGACATCATGCTTGGTAAAATAGAAGGTCATCGGAAAAGAGGAAGACCCTCAATGAGATGAACTGACATAGTGACTGCAACAATGGGCTCAATCATAGCAACAATTGTGAGGATGGTGCAGGACCAGGCAATGTTTTGTTCTGTGGTACATAGGCTCGCTATGAGTTAGAACTGACTTGATGGCACCTAACGAAAACAACAACCAACCTAAAGGTTGGTGGTTCGAACCCACCCAGGAGCACCACAGAAGAAAGGCCTGGTGATCTGCTTCTGTAAAGATTACAGCAAAGAAAACCCTATGGAGCAGTTCTACTCTGCCACATGGGGTCACCATGAGTTGGAATCTTCTAGATGGCAACAACTTTTTGGTTTTACTGTGTGCCAGTGGTGCAGTGATTAAGAGCCCAGGCTGCTAACCAAAAGGCTGGCAGTTTGAATCCACCAGCCACTCCTTGGAAACCCTATGGGCAGTTCTACTCTGTCCTATACGGTCGCTGTGATTGTTTGCGTGCCGACTTGGCTTGGGCCATGATTCTCGGTGGTTTGGCAGTTATGATGTAGTCTGGCAGTCATATAATGATGCGATCACCTCGATGATGTGACTTAATGTAATGTGGTCACCTCCATGATGGAATCTGCTGTGAGTAGTCAATCTGTTGAAGGGGAGTTTTCTCAGAGGTATGACCTGCATCCAATATAGGTGGACTTTCTGGCAAGGCAGGTAGGCTTTCATTCCCTCTGAATCCTTCAGCTAGCTCCTATTTGTCTGACCTCCAGTTCTTGGGACTTGAGCTAGCAGCTTACCGCTGTCTTGACTGATGATCTTGGGATTCATTGTTTTTTGCAGCCTGTGAGCCAGGGCTCTGCTGTCTGACCCACCAATCTTGGATTCTCCAGCCCCTGCGGCTACATGAATCAGCAGAAGCCTCAAGCCTGACTCACGGACTTGGGATGTTTCATTCTCTACAGCAGCATGAGCTATTTTCTTGATATAAATCTCTCTCTACATGTATATTTATGTGCTTTACTGGTTTCGCTTCTCTGGAGAACCCAGACTAAGACAGTTGCTATGAGTCGAAATTGAAGTGATGGCTATGGGTTTGCTTTGATATGTGCCAGGCTTTGTTCTAGGTGCTTGGGGTGCAGCAGGGAACAAAAATAGGGAAAACAAAGCCTCTGCTCTCCCCCAGGGTTTACATCACAGTGCAAGGAGACCACCAATGTTTAATAAGCAGAATGAGTGAGTAAATGATATGGTAGGTTAGAAGGAGATGAGGGGATAGGGCTGGGTGAGGGGGATCAGGACTGCCTGGGTGGGAGGTGGGTGGGTTGCAAGTTTAAGTAGGGTGAGAAAGTGACAATTATCAGAGACTTTCTAGAAGTGAGAGAGCAAGCTGTGTCTTTATCTGGGGGAAAAATGTTCCAGGCAGAGGGAAGAGCCAGGGCAAATGTCCTGGGTGGGAGTGTGCCTGGCATGGCCCAAGACCAGAAAAGAGGCCAGTGTGGCCAGAGCAAGATGAGTGAAGAGAAGTAAGAGATAAAATCAGAGGCAGCAGGGGGCCAGGAAGTAGGACCTTTGAGCTCATCATAAAGGCCAATATTTTAAATCCAAATGGATGACTTTTTTTTTTGAATTATCAGGTGCTTTGGCAACACTGGACCTGCATTTCTACATAGCAACAATTGGCGAGGTTTGTCCCCTCTGGGAAAGACACTTGCTCTTCAATTCACTGCAAGCCCCACCCGTCCTTATTGTCTTGCACACCCACCTGCTTTGCTCATGTACATTGCCCTTCTGCATTTGAGTTTGTAACCCTGGGAGGAGAAGGTGCCAGGACAGAGTAGGGTGGGCATAGGCAGAGAAAGTAGTTTCCCCTTCCCAGCTCTGGGAAGAACAACCCGGGCTCCTCCAGGAAGGGTCCCAGAAGGCTGTGGGGGAGCTCTGCTCCCCGCCACAGCACTGTGTGTTTCACTCCCAGGCTGCCTGCTGGGAAAGCATCGCAGCGGGGAGGACAAGGCAAGGGCACCCGTGGGGACGCCTCGAGGAAATAGTGAAAATATTTTCCCAGGGAAAGCCAACACTGCTATTTGTTTTAGTTGCTTAAATTATACGTGCTATTTATTTTTTAAGTGGGCTGTCATTATTGGTGAATGGGGAAGGCACCCCGCCTCACAATGCACCCAAAATTTGAGATATTGCTATGTGATTATTAACAAATGAGCTTTTCATCTTTGGGAAGTTTGCTGTGTGTGAAGCTCTCAGGGGCTGGCTTTCTGGTTATTGGGTAATTACAGCCCAGAAGGAGGGGGTGCCAGTGTCCCAGGAAGCAGACATGGGTGGGGTTTTCAGACCCTCTGCATCTTGGCTTATTCATCCATGTCTATACTCAATCAAAACTATGTATTGGGTGCTTACTATGTATGAGGTATAGTTCCAGATGCCAAGAACAAAGCAATGAACAATAACATTAATATAAACAAGAAAAACTGTCACTCCTAGGGTGCTTACTACGTGCCAGGTTCTGAGTACTTTATATATGTTAATTCATTTAATCGTCCCAACAGCCCTATCAGGTAGGTAATATTGTTATTCCCATTTTACGGATATGAAAACTGAGGCACAGAGAGAAACAAGAGACACAAGCTTCCTCTCTAAGAGAGACAGACAGCAAGCAGAAGATATCCATGCTACGAAAATGAAATTGGAATAGAGTCATATGGTGGGGAGGATCTTAGAGGGGCCGGCTGCAGAGAAGATGGTCAGGGAAGTTCCCAGGAGGCGGGCTGGTGAGAGAAGCCCACCACAGAAAGACCTTGGAAAGAGACTAGTGAGTGCCAAGGCACTGAGTTGAGAGTGAGCCTGGTGTGAACAATGAAACAGAAAGAAGATGAGGGTGTCTTTGCTGTGGAAGCTGATTGCATTCTGACCTTGGGGCTTTCTAAGAGGTCCAGTGATGGTACCTCAGCCTCAGAGGCAGAAAGTGAGAGGATGGCATGGGGTAGGGTCTCTCAGGATGCAGAGAGAAGACTCAGAATTTTGAGTTGGCTCCAAATGTGTGGGTAGCTGACCAAGGATGTGCTGGGACCTAAAGCTGGGTGTCTCAACGTAAGGTCGAGGGGATTCTTTAGGAACCCCTTAGGGGTGTTAGTATATATGCAGATTCTTGGGTTTCACCACATCCTCCTGGTGCCAAATTGCTGGGTGTGGACCTAGGAATCTGCATTTTGACAGTTGACTTAGAGGATTCTGGAGCACATTGGAGTTTGAGAACCACGTAGCCAAACCAACAAAACCAAACCCTTGGCCATCAAGTCAATTCCAGCTCATAGTGACCCTATAGGGCAAAGTAAAACTGCCCCATAGGGTTTCCAAGGAGTGGCTGGTGGATTTTAATTGCCGACCTTGTTGTTAGCAGCCAAGCTATTAACTACCACTCCACCAGGGCTCCATCTAGCTAAGAACCCCTGACTAGAGACTGAGTATCCAGAAAGGTGGAGGTGGTGTTCTCCCTCCCTCTGCTGAGATCAGAGCCTGTTCTGAGGTTTCTGGCATCAGATGCCCTTCTGAGGGGCCTGTCACACGCTAAAGAGAGCCCGGAGGAGGATGGCCAGGTGAAGAGGGCTCCTTACCCCCTGGCCCATGAGCACAGTTCATGCCATTTCCAGTCTGGAGCTGAGAAGCTGGGCTGCTGAGGGTCCCACCTGCAGGGCTGCCACATTGGAGGGGAGCCACTTCTGCAGAGGCATCCTGACATGCAGAACCAGGACAGGGGCACACGGTCCCCTGAGGGTGATGTTAATTCAAGACAGTGAAGAACTCTGTGCTAGCTGGAGCTGTCCAACAGCTAGAGGCATGGACTGTAGGATCAGGTAGACCAGGCTGGAGTCTTAGCTCTGCCACTTCCTGGCTGTCAGACTTTGGGCCAGAGGCTTCACCTCCTGCTGTTAGAGTTTTCTCATCAATAAAATGGGACAATGCTAGCAGCCACTCATGAGGAGTAAATGAGTTAATCTGTGCACAGTGCCCACATCAGTACACAGTAAGCCCTTGATAAACACTGTTGTTGTTAGCTGCCATCGGATCACTGTCCAACTCATGGCGACCCTGTGCACAACGGAACGAAATTCTGCCTCGTCCTGAGCCATCCTCATGACTGATTGGGGATTGGACCGTTGTGATCTTTAGGGCTGATTTTCGGAAGTAGATTGCCAGGCCTTTCTCCCTAGTCTGTCCTAGTCTGGAAACGCCCCTAAAACTTGCTGAGCATCATAGCAACGCACAAACCACTACCGACTGACGGGTGGTGGCTGCTCATGAGGTGCGTTGGCCAGGAACTGAACCCAGGTCTCCCAAATGGAAACCAAGAATTTGACCAACCTTTGGATGATGATTTACAGAGCTTGGTGGAAGTGGTCTTTAATGCTCCTTGATGCTGGTTTAAGGGGCACCTGGAAAGCCCTTCTACCCTAGAGCAACGTTTCCACCTGCCTGCTCTTACAGTGGGTCAAAATGTCTGTGGTGTTTTCTTCCCAGCCCAGGGCCCTCTCTGGGAATGCCACCTAGGGAACTGGGGAAACTAGCACAGGGAGTTGATACTTGGACCCAGTCCAGGCATGCAGGGCTCACTCACCATTCAGTTTCCGTTGGGCTAATGGACTGTTTCTCCCCACTGCTGGCCGCAGATTACCCTCAATTCTTATGCTTCTAAGAAATGGTGGGCCATGCAGCTTGGTAATGTGGCTTATAGTGGATCAGAATCTCTCTCTGGAGGAACCTGGGCCTGGGGACTCTATGCTCCTTGTCTTAGGCTGGGTTCTCTGGAGAAGCGAAGCCAGTAAAGTGCACATACATACATATATACAAAGAAAGAGAGAGATTTATCTCAAGGAAATGGCTCATGCAGTTGTAGTGGCTGGCAAGTCCCAAGTCTGTGGGTCAGGCACCAGGCTGGAGGCTTCTCCTGACTTGCAGCTACAGGGGCTGATGAACCCAGAATTGGCAGGTAAGACAGCAGGCTGCTGGCTCACGAGCTGCAGAGGTCAATGCATCCCAAGACTGGCAGGGAATATGGCAGGCTGCTGGCTCAAGTCCCAAAAACCAGAGGTCAGATAATGACAAATTGGATGCAGGATCCTGTGCGAGCAAAAACCAGGGAGCTTTGCCAGAACTTCCGTATATACCGGTTGCAGGCCACATCCCTGAGGAAAATCCCCTTACAACTGATTGGCTGATCACATCAGATCACATCATTGATGTGATTACATTATATCACAAAATGGAGGATAACTACATCATTACACAACTGTTGAATCACTGAGAATCATGGCCCAGCCAGGCTGCCACACAACCTTAACCATCACACCTTCACTCCATGAATACCCCCAGCAAGCACTTCAACCTTCCTTTGAGGACTGGGTTCTGTTTGGAGAGATCCTATAGAGGCTGGGATGGCAGGGCAAGACCTGAAAACCATGATGAAGAATAGGAAGATGAAGAAGGCCATGACTGTGATGGTTAATTTTATGTGTCAACTTGGCTAGGTTTTGGTGCCCAGTTTTTTTTGGTCAAACACTAGTCTAGTTGCTGTTATGAAGTAATTAAACAAACAAAAAAATAAACCAGTTGCCCTCGAGTCAGTTTTGACTCACGACGACTCCATGCCCACGTATTTCAGAGTAGAACTCCCTGCCACGGGGTTCTCAATGGCTGTGAGCTTTCAGAAGTAGATTGCCAGGCCTTTGTTCTGTGGAGCTGCTGGGTGGGTTCAAATCTCCAACCTCTCAGTTAGTAGCCGCGTGCTTATCCATGTGGGCCACCTGGGTTTTCTTGAATGAAGTAAGTACACGTGATTAAATAGGCTGGCCTCAAAGGAAAGGTGATCACCGTCCGTAATGTGGGTGGGCTTCAGTTAATCAGTTGTAGGCCTTAAGGGCAAAAAACGAGTTTCCTTAGGGTGTGTTCTTCCTCCAGACTGTAAATTCAGGTAATCTCTGACTTACGATGGGGTTCTGCTCAGAGGACTCCATAGTAGGTCGATTCTGATGTAAGTCAAATACCCTTTTTTTTTTTTTTTTTTTAGTTTTCATAGCCTGCCTCATGGCAGTGTTTTGAACAGTAAGTCATAACACTGAACATCTGTGAGTGAACATATAAGAATGATAGTGTCAGCAAATTACGTGCTGTAACATATGTATACAGTACCTATAACTAACAAGATGGACAAAAAACAAAAACAGACGGCCGTAAGTGAGGTTCGTAGAAACTCAAATATATCCTAAGTCGGGGACTACCTGTAGACATTTTGCCAGAATGCTCTCATTCTTCACTCTTCTCATCACCTGACCTATAGATTTTGGAACAGAAGCTGGCAGGAGTTGCCAGCCCCCCACAATTGCGTGTGCCAATTCCTTGAAGTAAATCTCTCTTTATATATATATATGTATTATATACACCGAGAGAGGGAGAATGAGCAGCCTTGGTGGTGAAATGATTAAGCTCTCAGCTGTTAATGGAAAGGTCTGTGGTTGGAACCCACCCGATGCTCTGTAGGAGAAAAGACCTGGCGATCTGCTCCCGTAAAGATTACAGCCTAGAAAACTCTATGGGGCAGTTTTACTCTGTCACATAGGGTCGCTATGAGTTGGAATTGAGTCGACGGCGCACAACATATATATATCTCAATGGTTCTGTTTCTCTAGAGAACGCTGACTAAAACAGTGATCGTTACCACTGCTGTTTCTCCTTTCCCTGAGCACTGATGCGTCAGATGCGACATTCAATCCCCCACAGCCATGACCCCACTGAAGTCTTCACAGCTGTTATCCCACTGAAGCCTTCACAGCCATTATCCCATTGAAGTCTTGCGGCAACCTCTGTGTTGGTTGGTGGTGTCTCTCCACCATCCCCACTTTATTTATAAGGGAACCAAGGTCAGTTGAGGTGAGGCTCCATGCTCAAGGCTCCCATGAAAGCATGAGGTGGAGCCGGGATTAGAACTCACTTCGAGGTGTCCATCTGCTCTTAACCATTCAGCCACACTACCTGGATACAGCCGTCCCAGTGACCTTGGTCCAAGGGGCAAGGACGACTGGCTCCTTGAGTGAAAAGCACCAGTGCAAGGAACATGTTCGGTGCCAGAGGAGTTAGACTGTCATGGATTGAATTATGTCCCCCCCAAAACGTGTGTGTCAACTTGGTTAGGCCATGATTACCAGTATTGTGTCCTCCATTTTGTGATTGTAATTTTATGTTAGAAAGGATTAGGGTAGGATTGTAACACCACCCTTCCTCAGGTCACCTCCCTGATCCAATGTAAAGGGAGTTTCCTGGAGATGTGGCCTGTTCCATTTTTCATCTTTTAAGAGATAAAAGGAAAGAGAAGTAAGCAGAGAGTTGGGGTCCTCACACCACGAAGAAAGCAGCACCAGGAGCAGAGTGCATTCTTTGGACACAGGGTCCCTGTGCCTGAGAAGTTCCTAGTCCAGGGGAAGATTGAAGAAAAGGACCTTCCTTCAGAGCTGACAGAAAGATAAAGATTTCCTCTGGAGCTGACGCCCTGAATTTAGACTTATAACCTACTAGACTGTGAGAGAATAAATTCCTCTTTGTTAAAGCCAACCATTTGTGGTATTTCTGTTATGGCAGCACTAGATGACTAAGACAGAGACCGAGAGAGGGCCCTGTGGGGCTGAGGAGGGCGAAGAGAAGGGCTTCTCTGAGGAGGCTGCCTCAAAGGAAAGGCAGGTGTGCCCGCCAAGGTTCCTCCTCATCACCAAGATCGGAGCAGACTACCCCCTTGGCATTCCGTACTCCATCGGTATCTCAAAACAAGGCAGTGATAGCCACTCCATTTCAACTGAAATCACTTGTTTTTTCCCCCTTCCCAACTGGGCTCTCCCCTGAGACCCAGGTGTTAATGAAATCAAACAAAATGAAAATGGGTAAATTATTGCAAAGCTATGAACACCTCTGCTGAGCCATGCCTCACTAGTTTCCAATACCACCTCATTCAGGAGACTCCGGAGAAGCCGAAGCAATCTTGTCCCATGGGCGAAGTGGTAGAAGGAAGGGACAAAAGAGACGAGATATTGCAATCAGGAGGTCACTGACCCAGGCTTTTGTATAATTATAGAATTTCATTTCAGAACAACTGAACTGGTGGCTGAGCTTGTTGGCAAATTAGTGGTGAAAAATAAAGCAATTTTTAGGGTCCTCAAAAGAGCCAAGACTCCAATAGGGTGTTTGGGGCCCAGAGCGGGGGAGGAAGGAGATAGACATGGAAGAGGAGCCCCGGTTGGTAGCAGCTAATGATTGGGACTCACAGGCAGATGTGTTTTAATACAAGACCTGGGAGAATGTGCCCAGTGTCAACCTGAGAGGGAGAACTGGGTCACCTCAGAATTTTGGACTTGTCGTTAGCTTCCATTGAGTCGGTTCCCAACTCAAGGTGACCCCAAGCACAATGGAACAAAACACTGCCTGGTCCTGCGCCATCCCCAGGATCAGTTGTGGGTCGGACCACTGTGATCTATAGTGTTTTCACTGATGGATTTTTGGCCTTTCTTCCTCCTCTAAGTCTGAAAGCTCTGTGGAAACCTACTCAGCGTCATAGCAACACACAGGGCTCCACGAACAGCCACTGGAGGTGGCGGCACATGAGGTTCACTGGCCAGGAATTGAACCCAGGTCTCCTGCATGGAAGGCGAGAATTCTACCACTGAACCACCGCTGCCCCCTGTTAGTGTGAAATATCCCTTCTATCGTCATGCTAAGCCATAATATCCATGGACTCACAGGTAAGGTGCCAGTTATAAATATATTTTAAATTCAGATGAGTGTATCTCTTACCATTAGGAAGTACTCGTGATTAAATTTTCTCAAACACCGTTCACATCCACATGAAATAGCCTTCTCAAAGTATCTGCTGGAGGACCACTTTTCCTTTTCTGCTCAACCCACTGTGAGTCATGCATGGTCTCCCAGGAGTGACGTACTCAGCTTCCACCACATGCTACTTGTCACTAGAACAGGTTTATACCCTGTTCCAAAATGCGTCCACAGTCATGCATTTGGATATCAATTTTATTTATTGTCAAATTGCAATCAAGGTTTCTAAATGTTTAGTCTCCTTTTCTGCACTTACTTTGATGCCAGTCAATTAAGAAACAGTCCATGGGCCAGCACAATTGAAGGCCACACTTTGAATAGCCCAGGTGTACAGACGTGTTGGAAAATACAGTCTTGCAAAAAGGCGATCACACTAAGAATCCACAGACTGTCAGTGTGGGACTTCCAGTGTGTGGCCTCAGTTTATCCATCTGTAGAACGAGTCAGGGAGATACCCTTGTGCTGCTTCCAGACAGCTGACGGTCCCTTTCCTGCACAAAAGGAATTCACTCCTCCTGGTAGCATCCCTGCTCTGGCCTCTTTCTACCTTTCTGCATTTATTGTTGTGCCCCATTGAGTTGATTCCAACTCATGGTGACCCCATGTGACAGAGTAGAACTGCCTCATAGGGTTTCCTTGGCTGCAATCTTTACAGGAGCAATCACTAGGTTTTTCTCTGGCAGAGCTTCTGGGTGGATTCAAACTGCTAGCCCTTCAGTTAGCAGCCAAGTGTTTAACTGTTGCACCACCAGGGCTCTTTAATTATGTTGCTGTTGTTAGACGCCATCGGGTTGGTTCCGACTCATAGCGACCCTATGTACAACAGAATAAATCACTGCCCCATCCTGCGCCATCCTCACAATCATCATTATGCTGGAGCCTATTGTTGCAGCCACTGTGTCAATCCATCTCGTTGAGGGTCTTCCTCTTTTTCGATGGCCCTCTACTTTACCAAGCATGATGTCCTTCTCCAGGGACTGGTCCTTCCTGATTATATGTCCAAAGTACATGAGACTAAGTCTCGCCATCCTCACTTGCAAGGAGCATTCAGACTTGTTTGTTCTTCTGGCAGTCCATGGTATATTCGATATTCTTTGCCAACACCATAATTCAAAGGCATTGATTCTTCTTCAGTCTTCCTTATTTATCGTCCAGTTTTCGCATGCATATGAGGTTTTTGAAAATACCACGGCTTGAGTCAGGCACACCTTAGTCCTCAAAGTGATATCTTTGCTTTTTAACACTTTAAAGACGTCTTTTGCAGCAGATTTGCCCAATACAATGCATCATTTGATTTCCTGACTTCTGCTTCCGTGGGTGTTGATTGTGGATCCTAGTAAAATGAAATTCTTGACAACATCAATCTTTTCTCCATTTATCGTGATTTTGCTTATTGGTCCAGTTGTGAGGATTTTTGTTTTCTTTATGTTGAGGTGTAATCCATACTGAAGGCTGTAATCTTTGATCTTCATCAGTAAGTGCTTCAAGTCCTCCTCACTTTCAGCATGCAGGTTTGTGTCATCTGTATATTGCAGGTTGTTAATGAATCTTCCACCAATCCTGATGCCACATTCTTCTTCATACAGTCCAGCTTTTCGGATTCTTAGCTCAGCATAAAGATTGAATAAGTATGGTGAAAGGATACAACCCTGACGCACACTTTTCTTAATTTTAAATCACGCAGTGTCCACTAGCTCTGTTTGAACGACTGCCTCTTGGACCATGTACAGGTTCTTCATGAGCAAAATTAAGTGTTCCGGAATTCCCATTCTTTGCAATGTTATCCATAATTTATTATGATCCACACTGTTGAATGCCTTTGCATAGTCAATAAAACACAGGTAAACATCTTTATTTATAGGGAAGGAAATTAAACTTGACACGAAGCCCATGAACGTGAAACTAAAGAGATAACCGCAGTTCTCGGGCTGCTCTGAGAAGCAGTGGGAGCCCCAAAACCTTTCTTTGAGCAGCTTAGGGGTGCCTCTGCCAAACCCCAGGGCTCCTTGAACAGCTGGACAAGGTGGGGATGAATTCCCAGGTCCTTCTCCCTCTCACATACAACAGGAACAGATAGGGATGGGGTGTGCACAGGAAGAATTCCCATTCTACTATTTTGGAAACACTGAGTCATTGTCCCCAAAATAACTCTCTCTGGGTAGCTGAGTCTTTGAGAGTTTCCCAGGCCAGGATGGTGGGTGGGACAGCTCCCTCTTTTACCTGGGTGCCAGGTGAGAGATCCATGATGCTCTAGCTCCTGAAGCGGTTGCGATGGAAGGTAGAATATGTGGGCAGATTCAAATCTTTCTCCCAGGGTTGAGAACCTTTTGGAGGTGCTTGGCATTTGGTTGTAAGAACATGCATGATTTTGCCTTTAATACTAAGCCCTGCACTAAATACCCACGGAGGTTTGGTGCTTCTAAAAGAGGGTTAATGAGAAGGCATGATGGTAGTGGTGTGTGCTCAGGACTTTACAGTTGAGAAAGCCACATCCCATACAGCATCTTCTTTCAGCCTCAAGAGAATACTCACCTGTAGTACTAATAAGTAATAAGTATTACAGGTGAGTATTATTCCCATCTTAGCGCCAAAGTAACTAAGGATTAGAGCAAAGACAAGACTTTCTTGAAGACCTACAGTGATGGTTAATGTTATGTGTCAGCTGGCTAGGCTATGATTCATAGTGGTTTGGCAGATACCGGACTGGGTGGTCTCCCATAATGTAACATAATGTAATCATATTCCATGATGTCACCTGATGTGATCAGCCAGTCAGTTGAAAGGGGAGTTTCCTTGGGGGTATGATCTGCCTCCAGTATATAAATGAATGTTCTGGCAAAGCTGTCTCTCTCTTTCTCTTGACCTTGTACTCTTCTGGTCTCCTGACCTCCGGTTCCTGTTATGTAAAATTGCAGAATCCTCCAGCCTGCCACCTGACCTGCAGATTTTGGATTTGCCAGCCCCTGCAATCCCGTGAGGCAGCAGAGGTCTCTAGTCTGCTGTCGAATGCACAGATTTGGGACTTGCCAACCTCCACAATTGTGTGAGCCATTTTCTTGAAGCAAATCTCTCTCTATATATTTACTTCTCACTGGTTTTGCTACTCTAGAGAACGCAGGCTAAGACAGTGGTAGAGCCAGGACTCTTATCCAGGACCACGTGACTTCAAAGTGCTGTGTCCTCCATCTAGGTCAATTGGCATGATAAATCTATTAAGAAAACATTCTGCATCCCACGTTGGCGAGTGGCGTCTGGGGTCTTAAACGCTAGCAAGCAGCCATTTAAGATACATCAATTGGTCTCAACCCATCTGGAGCAAAGGATAATGAAGAACACCAAAGACACAGGTAATTATGAGCCCAAGAGACAGAAAGGGCCACAGAAATGAGAGACTCCATCAGCCCGAGACCAGAAGAATTAGATGGTGCCTGGCTACAACCAAAGACTGACCTGACAGGGAATACAACAGATAATCCCTGATGGAGCAGGAGAGCAGACCTCAGATTCTCATAAAAAGACCAGGCTTAATGGTCTGACTAAGACTAGAAAGGCCCCGGAGGTCATGGTCACTATGAGTTGGAACCTACTTGACTGCAACTAACAAAGGCTACAACAAAGCAAATTTAAAAAAAGTTTTTGGCTCGTATAACCAAAAAGCTCAGGGGAATTCATATGGGCCCAGATGCCCAAGCAGTGCGGTATGAGTACTATTTCTTTCTGTCCATCTCTCAGCTCTGCGTCCCTCAGTGTTGACATCCTTGTTTAGCAGGCTCTGTATGTGGGGAGGAATAGGTGGCCCCTGGCAGCTTCTGTTTCTTGACTGCTGCAGTAAATAATGTGCTGAGGGTTCTGATTGGCCCCTGCACCAATCACTGAGACCAGGGTGGGGTCGTCTGATTAGCCAGACTTATGAGATGTACCTACCACTGGGAGGCCATCTGAACACAGGGAGAGAGAAGGGCTACTAAGATGGGAGGGAGGGGTCTCCCCCAGCAGGAGTGATATTCAGCTGAAAAACCATGTCCTGTGGAGAGAAAGGATTCTTCTACTCTGGTTGGACTGAAGGTCAAGGACGTCCCAGACAGGAGGATGGAGGAGCAGGACCAAAGAGTTACTGATTAATGAAGCAATCTTCATTTGCCACTGCCTTCAAACTTGGCTGTATCTTCCTTCTCCATCCCTTGTCAATAGCTCAGATAGTTGGTGTCATGGATTGAATTGTGTCCCCCCAAAAATGTGTGTATCAATTTGGTTGAGCTATGATTCCCAATATTGTGTGGTTGTCCTCCATTTTGTGATTGTAATTTTATGTTAAAGAGGATTAGGGTAGGATTATAACACACTTACCCAGGTCATATCCCTGATCCAATATAAACAGAGTTTCCCTGGGGTGTGGCCTGCAACACCTTAGATCTCTCCAGAGATAAAAAGGAAAGGGAAGTGAGCAGAGAGGGGGGACCTCATACTACCAAGAAAGCTGTACCAGGAGCAGAGCATGTCCTTTGGACCCAGGGTTCCTGCATGGAGAAGTTCTTAATCCAGGGGAAGACTGATGAGAAAGCCTACAGACAGAGAAAGCCTTCCCCTGGGTCTGACACCCTGAATTTGGACTTCTAGCCTGCTAGGTTGTGAGCAAATAAATTTCTCTTTGTTAAAGCCAACCACTTGTGATATTTCTGTTATAGCAGCACTAGATGACTAAGACAAATGGTTCAGATTTCTTCCTAACTTTTGTAATTAAAACTACTTTTCAGGTATTAAAATGTCCATCCCAGTCTCTACTAAAAGTCAATCTAAGGCCAGTTCTAATCTTCCCTCCCCTTGTCTCAGCCTGACCAGAGCTAGAACCCCTGCAGTAGGGAAATGTCGGAAGCAGGGTCTGTCTGGCACTGTTCCTCCCTATTCTCCCTCTTGTGTACTGCTTCCTGGTCTACTGTCCCCTGTGTGGAGCCCTGGGGTGGGAGGGCAGATGTTGCACTCGATGGGCTGTTGTAAGGCAGCCATCACTGCTGTCAGCGAGTGGTACGTAGTGCTGGTTATCATGGGGACATCATAGTTGTCTCAGGAGAGAGCTCTGCATGCCAAAGTTTTTGGATGTGTGCCACCTGCTCTCTGACTGACCTCATGGAACACTCCTTCTGCTCCTCTTCCTCACAGGATATTCTGCAACCTGGAAGATACGGTGCCACCAAGACATCTTGAACCTGGCTACCATCCATGGCATTTATTTGACTCATAGGAAACTCATGCCATCTTGCCACATCAAATCATGTGGCTTTATGCTGCTGCCCCCTCTCCTTGCCTTGCCATTGAGGGTTTCGCAGCCTACCCCCCTCCTCCAGAGCTCCTCAGGTAAGAAGCAGGCCATCTATGTGTGTATATGCTGTTGTTGTTTGCTGCTGAGTCAATTTCGACTCATATTGACCCCATGTGATGCATTAGGACTGTCCCCTAAGGTTCCCAAGGCTGTAGTCTTTATGGAAACAGACTGCCATATCTTTCTCCCTTGGAGTGGCTGGTGGGTTCGAACTGCCAGTCTTTCGGTTAGCAGCCGATCACTCGATGATTCTGCCACCAGGGTTCCTATATGTGTTGTAGCAGGGAAAAATGTAGTCCAGCTGTAACCCCTCCGTGGCTTCTGACTGCCAGCCCCTGGTACTCGCTGCTTGTGGGCTTTCGCTGGTTGCTGATGGTTTGGCTCAACGTTCCAAGGGAGTTGATACTCTTGGGAGCAGCCCTCAACCAAAGATGAACAGGAATTGGTGGACACAACTCCATGGACTTGAACCTCAGTTGCCCACAGCAGTGGCCTGCTCCTGAATGTACTCTGTATGGACTTCCTTTCCATCCCCTTCTCATTCCTCACTTCCCTACTGGGATCACCTCTCAAACTGCGTGCACTCAAATCCTTAGCTCAAGGACTGTATCAGGTGGGAACCTGGCCTAAGACACATGCCCTTAAAAGCCCAACTATATATGTCAGAGTCCCAAGAAGGTTCTTGTCTCATCTTGCTCTGCTCCTATCACAGCAGGGGGTTTCTCAGCTCAGTAAGCAACCAGCTGAGGGTATCAGGCCAGTCTCTGTACCTAATATCTTGAGAAGTCTCCCATGGCTTGGTGGCAGTAGGCCTTCCCTGCCTCATCCCTCCCTCCGCTCCTCATGGTTCACAGAACTCTGCCTAGGCTGACAGCTCTCAAAGCAGATATTCTTCCTTCTCTGTATTCCTTCCAAACATTTGCTCTTCTTATATAGACTGGAGCAGGTGAAGAGAAATGCCCTTAAGATCTGTTAGTCCACTTCCTCAAGAGTTCTGAGGGAGTGCTTCCTGCCGTTCCTTTATAGCATATTAAACAGACAAACCAAGAGAAAAACAGTTGCTGTCCAGTTGATCCTGACTCATGGGGACCTCATGTGTGCCGGAGTAGAACTGTACCCCACAGGGTTTTCCATGGCTGAGTTTTTGCAGGTAGATCATCAGGCCTTTCTTCTGAAGTGCCTCTGGGTTGATTCAAACCTCCAACCTTTTGCTTAGCAGCTGAGCATTTAACTGTTTGCACCAACCAGGGACTCTCTACAGAATCCTGGGTGTTTATTTTCTTCAGCTTGGGAACTTTCATCAGGGAGAAAAGTCCCATTCACTAGCTTGTTTCGAAAGTATAATTGATGCTCACACACCTAACCTGTGAGCCAGCAATTCCATTCTGGGACATGCACCCAAAATAAATGTGTTCATGCATTCACCACAAGAGAAGAGCAAGAATGTTCATAGCAGTACTATTCATAACAGTATTGAAAAGAAACGAAAGTCCCTGAGTCAAAAAAGCAATGTAAGGATAAAACCACACACAGTGACGAGAATGAGCAAACAATGACCTCATGTAACGTGGAGGAAACTCACAAACATAATGTTGAGCCAAAAAAAGCCAGACACAAAGGCGTGCACATGGGACGACTCCACTTACATAATGCTCAAAACCAGACAACATTGATCTATGGGGTTAGAAATTAGGATTGCGGTTGTTTGTGGAAGAGGAACTATGACTGGAAGGAGACATGATGGGGGCTTCTGGAGGTGTGGCCACATTCTATTTTGTGACCTGGGGACTGGATACCTGGGTGTGTTCACTTTGCGAAAATTAATTCATATGTACACTCAGAATTTTCACACTTCTGTTATATATAATATGCATCAATTTCTATATAAATAAATTAATACTGTTTCAGGATAAACCAGCTGGGGACGTGCTGGGCCTCTTAAGCAAGGAAAGTGATTACATTCTGAAGGAGCTGCAAGAATCAGCAAGCACATACTAGCAGGAATCAAGAGAGTGCCCTGGATTAGAATTTCTGGGATGTTTGATCAAGACAATCAGGACATAAGACTGAATAAGCAAGAATTCATTGAATTGGGTGTACTTTCTCAGGACACAGGATTTAATGCCCTGGCAAAGGCCCCAGGTGATGGAGCAATGTCACTACTAGAGAAGCTTCTAGAAGCCTGGGGAAAGCAACAGCCCATACAGAGGTGAAGTAGAAAAGCCTGGGTTGCCCTGGCAGATGGCAGAGGAAGGAATAGGCTGGGGGAAATGGACAAGCAGTATTATGTGAGATCCAAGACCCCCCAGAGGATTAAATTCCACTGGGGAGCCCAGTGGACATACCATTCACCAAAGACATCAGGCACCCTGATGAGAGAGGCACCAGCATGGCTCAGAAGTTCAGTGATGGCTCTACTCTACAGACCATGACTGCTGGTAGGAGAAGTGATAGCAGTACAGGGATCATTAACAGCCCTGAGGATAATGTAAGAAAGGCCAGGTGGTTTGTGCTTAACTATCAGAAGCTAAAAACAAAACAAAAAAACAAACCTGTTGCCGTGGAGTCGATTTTGACTCACAGAGGCCCTGTAGGACAGAGTAGAACTAACTGTCCCTCAGGGTTTCCAAGGAGAGACTGATGGATTCGAACTGCTGAATTTTTGGTTACCAGCTGAGCTCTTACCAGAAGCTAGAAGGTTGTAATTATCATAATGATCAGCAAGATCAAAGAGTAGCCATGCTGACTTGACCTACAGGGAACTGGGGAGATGGATAACAATATGGTGTCTCCAGAGGCAAAATAGGTAGCCAACAAAGGTGCTGCCTAATGTTTCTACAAAGAGAAGAAAGCAAAATTGGAGGAATAGGTCTGATTTAGTTACGTTACCACCGAGTCGACTGGGCAACTAACAACAACAATCACAGGAAGTGCAACTTGCTAGCAATGTAAACCAACACTGAGCCGCTGATACGGCACTATTTGTCAAGGAGACCAATGAGCCATTTGATGGCAAGTTGACTGCATTGGGCCGTTTCCGTTCTGGAAGATACAGCAGTTCAAAATCATAAGGATAGATCTATATTTGGGGTATGAGTTTGCCCTTTCTGCTTGCAGAGCCTCAACCAGCAGCTCTATCCAGGGACCTAAAGAATGCCTGATTCCGCTGGCATAGAATCCTACACAACTTAGCATCTGCCCAGAAGACCCACTTCATATCAAAAGAAATGTAGGAGTGTGTCTATGACCTTGAAATCTACCCATCGTATCCCATACTAAACCATCCAGAAACAGCTGGCCTCACAGAATGTTGGAATGGTCCTATAAAAGGCACAACTGAAGTGCCAGCTTGGAGGCAAAGATGGAGTGCCATCCTCAGAATGCAATATATGCATTGTATCGGAGATCTATCTGCGGCATTGAGTCCCTGATATTGTTGTTGTTAGTGCTGCCGAGTTGGTTCTGACTCATAGCGACCCTGCACCATCCTTGAAATCATTGTTATGCTTGAACCCATCGTTGGAGCAACTGTGTCAATTCATCTCCTTGAAGATCTTTCTCTTTTTCGCTCATCATCTACTTTACCAAGCGTGATGTCTTTCTCCAGGGTCTGGTCCCTCCTGATAACATATCCAAAGTTGAGACGAAGTCTTGCTGGTCCCTCCTGATAACATGTCTGAAGTACGTGAGACAAAGTCTTGCCATCCTGGTGGAGTGCAGGGCATTCTGAACTCTGGGGGCTTTCTGGCTGAACTTCTGAGACAAATTTGTTGGTTCTTCTGGCAGTCCATGGTATGTTCAATATTCTTCGCCAACATCATAATTCAAAGGCATCAATTCTTCTTCCGTCTTCCTTATTCATTGTCCAGCTTTTGCATGTATATGAGGCGATTAAAAACACCACGGCTTGGGTCAGGTGTGCTTTAGTCCTTAAAGTGATATCTTTGCTTTTTAACGCTTTAAAAAAGTCTTTTTCTGTGTGCTTTAAGTGAAAGCTTACAAATCAAGTCATCTTTCATACAAAAATTTATACACACCTTGCCATGTACCCCTATGTACCCCTAGCTGCTCTCCCCCTAATGTGACAGCACACTCTTCCTCTCCACCTTTTATTCCCCATGTCTATTCAAACAGCTCCTGTCCCCTTCTGCCTTCTCATCTCACCTCCAGACAGGAGCTACCCACATAGTATCATGTGTCTACTTGAACCAAGAAGCTCACTCCTCACCGCTATCATTTTCTGTTTTATAGTCCAGTTTGATCCCTGTCTGAAGAGTTGTTTTCTGGAATGGTTCCAGTCTTGGGCTAACAGAAGGTCAGGAGGCCATGACCTCTGGAGTCCTTCCAGTCTCAAAGACCATTAAGTCTGGTCTTTTTATGAGAATTTATGATCTGCATCCCACTGCTCTCCTGCTCCATCAGGGATTCTCTGTTGTCTTCCCTGTCAGGGTAGTCATCGGTGGTAGCCGGGTATCATCCAGTTCTTCTGGTCTCAGGCTGATGGAGTCTCTGGTTTATGTGGCTCTTTCTGTCTCTTGGGCTCATATTTAGCTTGTGTCTTTGATGTTCTTCATTCGCCTTTTCTCCGTCTGGGTTGAAACCAATTGAGGCATCTTAGATGGCCGCTTGCTAGCATTTAAAACCCCAGATGTGACTTACCAAAGTGGGACATAGAACATTTTCTTAATACATTTTGTTGCGCCAATTGACCTAGATGTCCCTTGAAACCATGGTCCCCAGACCCCCATCCCTGCTACTCTGGCCTTCGAAGCATTTGGTTGTGTTCAGCAAACTTCTTTACTTTTGGTTTAGTCCAGTTGTGCTGACCTCCCCTGTATTGTGTGTTGTCTTTCCCTTCACCTAAAATAGTTCTTGTAAATTAGTGAATACCCCTCTCCCTTCCTTCCTCCCCACCCTCGTAACCATCAAAGTATATTTTCTTCTGTGTTTAAACTTTTTCTTGAGTTCTTATAATAGTGGTCTCACACAATATTTGACCTTCTGCAACTGACTAATTTCACTTAGCATAATGGCTTCCAGATTCCTCCATGTTATGAGATGCTTTGTGGATTCATCCTTGTTCTTAATCATTGCGTAGTATTCCATTGTGTGAATATACCATAATTTATTTATCCATTCATCCATTGATGGGCACCTTGGTTGCTTCCATCTTTTTGCTATTGTAAACAATGCTGCAATGAACATGGGTGTGCATATATCTGTTCGTCTGAGGGCTTTTATTTCTCTAGGATGTATTCCAAGGAGTGCGGTTGCTGGATCGTATGGTAGTTCTCTTTCTAGCTTTTTAAGGAAGCACCAAAATGATTTCCAAAGTGGTTGTACCATTTTACATTCCCACCAGCAGTGTTTAAGTGTTACAGTCTCTCCACATTCTCTCCAACATTTATTATTTTGTGTTTTGGATTAATGCCAGCCTTGTTGGGGTGAGATGGTATCTCATTGTAGTTTTGATTTGCATTTCTCTAGTGGCTAATGATTGTGAGCATTTTTGAAGAGATCTTTCGCAGCAGATTTGGTCAGTGCAAGGCATTGTTTGATTTCTTGACTGCTGCTTCCATGGGCGTTGATTGTGGATCCAAGTAAAGTGAAATCCTTAACAACTTTGATATTTTCTTCATGTAATTCGGTTACACCTCTGGTTCAGAATCCAAGGAGTGGAAGCAAGAATCACTTCCAGTGACCCACCAGGGGACTTTGTGCTTCCCAAGTCTGAAATCTGCCACAATTAAAGTTTCTGGATCCCAAAGAGGGTACTATTTTGCCAGGGAATACAGAAAGGTTTCCAATGAATTACAAGCTGTGGCTGCCACCATTGTGCTCTGGACACCTTTCATCCAGGGAATCACAATCATGGCAGGAGTAGTTAACCATCTCAGCAGGAGGAGGAAGGGCTGCTATTACACAATGGGGACAGGAAAGAATCTATGTGGAATCCAGGTGATCCATTTCAACACCTCTTTGTACTCCCTTGTCCCACTGTAACTGTGAATGGACATGTACAACAACCCCAACTTAAGAAATGCATGAGTGCTAAAGGCCCAGACTCCCTAGCAATGAACGCTTAAGTCAAATCACCAGGTAATCCATCAAGTTCTGCTGAGGTATAGCTCAGGGTGAGGGGGATTTAGAAAGGATAGTAGAAAAGGGAAAGGGTGAGTGCCATTTATGACCCCAAGACCAACAACTGCAGAAATTGGGGCCATAGTTCATCCCACTAATTTCCCTCTTCTAAATTCTCCCTCTGGAAGAGAGGCCCATGGGAACCATGAAATAGCATGGAAAAATGGATCTTTGCAGGCAAGGGGGGGACCATTGTGGCTATGGAGGTGCCATGTTCTGCTTTCCCTTCAAAGGAATCTGGCGTGAGGAGCTTAATTGTACGATAACCTCCAGCTGCTGTGCCTTAAGTTCTACTATGGCATTCACATTGAGCTCACACTTCCCCAGACCCACATAGCTCCTACCCCATCACTGAACATGTTGGACATACGAGCCAGATCATTTCTGCCCACTGCAGCAGTGCCTTTGACTTGGGAACTCCCCATTAACCTGACCAGATTTTCTCAGAACTCCACTGCAATCTGAGACTCTTCTTACTCAATCCCTCCTTCTCTCTGTCCTTTCACAAGTGTCTGATCTGCCTCACAGTCTCCAGGTTCTCATCACCTCTTCTTGCTCCTTCCCATTTTATCCTTCACAGGCATTTTGTCCAGTAAATCTCTCATCTGCCCATTCCTGTCTTGACGTCAGCTCCTCAGAAGACCTAAATTAGCATGCCTTCTCTATCTACCCCACCTTAAACAGGTTCCCTTCTATATTTCTCCACCTCAGTCCTCTCTTTTTTTCACCTTCATGTCTTTAATTCTAATTCGTGATGGTTTTACGTTTGTGCTTGTTTATGGTCTGCTTCTCCATCTGGACTGTGACATTTGTACAGGTAGGTTCTATAAAGGTCCCCTGTATTACTCACTGCTGTGTCCCAGCTCCTGGCATGTGACAAGTACTTTATAGACACGTATTCAATAGATGTTTATTAATGGTGGACAAATTGGGGAAGCATTAAACATATGAAAATGCTTTGAAAAAAATCAAAAGCAAAATTCCCATTTCTGACTAGTGCCTGATTATGACCTGGTATCGTTTCCAGCACAGGTCCCTGCAGACCCTCTTGGTAGCTGGTTTGAAGCGTCTGCCCAGTCCCAGCACAGGGAGGCAGGTCACAGTTGGGAGGAGACCAAAGCATCCTGGCTACATCCCACCAAAAGCCAGCCAGATGCTCATAGGGTTGGGGTGATGAGCCACCATCTTGCTGGAGTAGGCACTTTAGTAACATTATCCCTTGAAAAGCATCTCACTGGGATAAACAGTGAACAGGGTGTTTATCTTCAAAATGCGAAATGTATGAAGTGCTGTAATTAAGCAGCAGGGGTGGGGATGGAGCGCTAGCTCCAAATGGTTTCTTTGAAGATGAAAGTCATTAGATTTCAATGAAAATCTAGGATGCAGCATCCCACCGATACAAGAATATTTAACCTACATCCTAGAGTAGGGCAAGCAATTGATAGTATGATTGATAATAACTTGATTGCAGTAATTGCAAAGGGGAATTTGAAAATGGTTAGATTAGCAGGAAGCAGGCAATGAGTCAATGGTATCTTTGTTGAGCCAAATTTTCTTAGAATGTTGGAGGTTTCTCCACAGTCTTTTTTTTTTTTTTTTGGCCAGGAAAATCCTGACATCTCTTTTCAGTAGGCACTCTAGGAGCCAGAACACCATGGAATCTCACCCAAACAAACCATCCAGGGGAAATATAGCCGGAGTCTGCATTCAGTAAACTTTCATGATGGGGAATCCCCCGCCACCTGGGAAATAGTTTTGCCATGCCAAGTATGATGTCACTGATCTTTACTGCTGCAGCAGGCTCTTGTCAGTGCCCATCCCATCCCCTCAGCACTCATCACTCAGTACCTGCCACCAGCTTCCTACCATGAGCACCTGTGGCTCTGTCTGAGGGCTTTCTCCATGGAACAAGGACAGGGCAGAAAAGCAAGGGAGTAAAAGCCCTGGGAGCAGCCCTTGGCCAATGACAAGTGGCAGTTGGTGGACAAATCCCCCAGCTTCCCCCTCTCTCTGGTGGAACAACTCTGAGGCATGCAGTATGCAGTCTCCCAGAATTTCCAGTGGGATTGAACCCCTGCTGCCCACAGTGGTAGTCTTGCATTTACGCACCATGTATGCCTCCTTCTTTTCTGGGTCTCATTTCCTTACTCTCTTACTGTTGCTTCCTGTGATCACGTTCAAAGTAAATGATCTGCACCAAATCTTTGTCTCAGGGTCTGCTTCTAGGGGAACCCAAACTAGGATACCTGTTGACTGTTTTCAGGAGTGATAGGAAAAATATAGCCACCTGGAAGGGATACCAACCACAGTGCTAGGCATTGTCCCCTGACTTGCTGCATTGTTGTGGGGGGTTGGCATGCCAGATGCAGTGCTGGGGTGTTAGGGAAGGCACTCAAGGGCTTAGGTCAGTCCTTGCACTCTTCCTGAATCTTGCCACCTAACGGCCTAGTAGGTGCCAGGTATATTCAGGGCCTGGTGACTGTAGGCTTCTGGCCTGGAGCACGTTGGGGAATCACTGCTTCCTAAGAATGTCACAGCCTGAGGGGCCTCCCAGATCACTGCCTCATCCCTTTCACCAGATAGGGTCTCTGAGGTTTATGGGAAGGTTTTGGTCCTTGGGAAAACTGAACATTCAGCCCAATGAGCTGCTGCTACAAGAAAGTTTGGAGACTTTTGGCCTAAACTCAGAGGCAGCTGTTTTCACAGCCTGGTGATTTGAGGAATGATGTCACAAGCTTTGCTGTTCATCAGGTGTCTCACAATACCTTGCAACTTTAGGGGGCTGGAATGAACTTCAAAAGATCATGGAATGGCAACCAGAGTTCATCTCATGTGCTAATTCTGATTAGGTGCCTGGAGTGCTGTGTTAAGAAGGATTCTGAGACTGCATTCTGGCTTGGGAAGTTAGAGTTGTGACTGATCAGTAATGTCTGCCATGGTCTTAGGATCCAGAAGTGATGGTGTGTGTGCCAAGGATGTGGCACTCTTGGTATGGTTCAAACTCTCTTACTTTACCCTTTGTACCTTGCTCATGTCTCTGTTCTTGGACCTCTAGATTCTTCATCCCTCCCTCCCTCCCTCCCTCCCTCCCTCCCTCCCGCCCTCCCTCCAGCCATCTAATCCATCCACCCATCCCATCCCATCCATTCCTTTAATAATGCAATTTTGCATATTCACTATGCACCAAGTGCTGAGAATACAATAAGACATGATACCAGTTCTCCAATAACTCAAGTGTCCCTTCAGCACTCTCCAGACCCCACATCAGAGATTCATTCTCTGGATTAAGGCATTTCTTTGGGTGACCCCTCCACACTTTTTAGCATATCTGCATGCTTCCAGTACTGATACTCATTTAATATTATTCTTTATGTTGGCTCCATTTTTTACTTGAACTAATTTATTTAAAAAATGAATCTTTCCACAACTACTATAAAAGAGAAATCTTTGTTACTTATATTAAATATAAGTAAGTATAAAAAAGACTAGATAGATAGATAGCTGGCATTGAGTTGACTCTAACTCGTGGCGACCTTATGTATAACAGAACAAAACGTTGCCTGGTCCTGCATCTTCCTCACAATCACCAGTATGTTCAAGTCCATCATTGCAGCTATTGTGCCAATTCATCTCACCGAGAGTCTTCCATGCCCTCGCTGGCCCTCTACTTCACCAAACACAATGTCCTCCTTCAGCCATTGATCGCTCTGACAGCAAGTCCAAAGTATGCAAGTCGGACAATACTGTGCTATGATTCATAAGGTATTCATTAGCTAATTTTTTCAAAGTATATTGCCAGGCCTTTCTTCCTAGTCTGTCTTAGTCTGGAAGCTCCACTGCAACCTGTCCACCATAAGTGACCCTGGTGGTGTTTGAAATACAGTGGCATAGCTCTGAAACTTGCTCTCGAACATCAAGCAGCTAAAGCAAAAGGAAGAAATGATGAAGTAAAAGAGCTGAACAGAAGATTTCAAAGGGCAGCTTGAGAAAACAAAGTAAAGTATTATAATGACATGTGCGAAGAGCTGGAGATAGAAAACCAAAGGGAAGAACATGCTCAGCGTTTCTTAAGCTGAAAGAACTGAAGAAAAAATTCAGGTCTTGAGTTGCGATAGTGAAGGATTCTATGGAGAAAATATTAAACAACACAGGAAGCATCAAAAGAAGGTGGAAGGAATACACAGAGTCATTACACCAAAAAGAATTAGTGAACATTCAACCATTTCAGGAGGTAGCATATGGTCAGGAAACGATGGCACTGAAGGAAGAAGCCTAAACTGCACTGAAGGCATTGGCAAAAACAAGTCTCCAGGAATTGATGGAATATCAACTGAGATGTTTCAACAAATGGATGCAGGGCTGGAAATGCTTACTCATCTATGCCAAGAAATATGGAAGACAGCTTCCTGGCCAACTGACTAGAAGAGATCCATATTCATGCCTGTTCTCAAGAAAAGTGAGCCAACTGAATGCAGAAATTATGGAACAATATCATTAATATCATAGACAAGCAAAATTTTGCTGAAGATCATTTCAAAAGTGGCTGCAGCAGTATATAGAAGGGGAACTGCCAGAAATTCAAGCCAGACTCAGAAGAGGACGTGGAACCAGGTATATCATTGCTGATGTCAGATGGATCCTGGCTGAAAGCAGCGAGTACCAGAAAGATGTTTACCTGTGTTTTTATTGACTATGCAAAGGCATTTGACTGTGTAGATCATAAGAAATTATGGATAACATTACGAAGAATGGAACTTCCAGAACACTTAATTGTGCTCATGAGGAACCTGTACATAGATCGAGAGGCAGCTGTTCGGACAGAACAAGGGGATACTGATTGGTTTAAAGTCAGGAAAGGTGTGCATCAGGGTTGTATTCTTTCACCATACCTATTTAATCTGTATGCTGAGCAAATAATCCGAGAGTCTGGACTATATGAAGAAGAACGGAGCATCAGGATTGGAGGAAGGTTCATTAACAACCTGCATTATCCAGATAACACAACCTTGCTTGTTGAAAGTGAAGAGGACTTGAAGCACTTAGTAATTAATGAAGATCAGCGACCACAGAGTTCAGTATGGGTTACACCTCAACATAAAGAAAACAAAAATCCTTACAACTGGACCAATAAACAACATCATGATAAATGGAGAAAAGATTAAAGTTGTCAAAGATTTCATTTTACTTGAATCCATAATCAATACCCATGGAAGCAGCAGTCAGGAAATCAAAAGACACTTTGCATTGGGCAAATCTTCTCCAAAGGACCTCTTTAAAGTGTTGAAAAGCAAAGATGACACCTTGAAGACTAAGGTACGCCTGACCCAAGCCATGGTATTTTCAATCCCATCATATGCATGTGAAAGCTGGACAATGAATAAGGAAGACTGAAGAAGAACTGACGCCTAGGAATTGTGTTGGTGAAGAATATTGAGTATCCCATAGACTGCCAAAAGAATGAACAAATCTGTCTTGGAAGAAGTGCAAACAAAATGCTCCTTAAAAGCAAGGATGGCGAGACTACGTCTTACATACTTTGGACATGTCGTCAGGAGGGATCAGTCCCTGGAGAAGGACATCATCCTTGGCAAAGTAGAGAGTCGGCAAAAAAGAGGAAGACCCTCAAGGAGATGGATTGACACAGTGGCTGCAACAATGAACTCAAGCATAACAAGGATTGTGATGGTGGTGTAGGACAGTACAGTGTTTTGTTCTATTGTACATAGAGTTGCTGTGAGTAGGAACTGACTTGATAGCACCCACCGGTAACAACACACACATATATATGTGTGTATTAGACCACAGATTTCGAATTTAAAAATAAGGCTTTATTGTTGATAAGAACAGCACTGCAGAAAGGATGGTGGTTCCTTAATATAAACATTGTAAACTTTTTAGACACAGTTAAACCTAAAACCCCTTGAGGTCAGCAGGGAATGGGTGGCTTGGGCCCTCGGGCAGTGGGATGAGATCTCTGTGAAACCCGGCAGCCTTGAAGTCATAGCTCGCAAACTTCAGAATTCCTGTTTGGAAAGGGAGTGATGGCAGCTTTGGAGAGTGCCAGGAGCCCAAGGATCTATCCTTCTGTTAAATCTTGAACTTCCTTTTTCTAAGCACTGAGAGGTGGTGTTGTGTTAGGGCGGGGGGCCTGATTTCTTCATCCTCTTGCGTCTGGTGGGATCCCATTCCACAGTAGGGTTGCACCAGTCTTTGGGGGTAACGTGGGCTAGGGCCTTGGCAGCTCCACCAGTTTTGCTTACAAGAACTTCAGGAACTTAAAGGGCAGCAAGATGTTCCCTCAGGATAAGCAACAGTCAGATGTGCTAGATGAGCTAGCTCTCTCAGCCTCAGTTTCCCTCTCCGTCAATGGAAGTTGGGGAGGCCTCCCTCACAAAGCAGGTATGAAGACGCAGAAAGAGCAGGACTTATACATGAGTCAGGCCTGCCCAGGCCCTCTCTCCCCTCCCTATGTTCTGTCTCCCTTGCCTGCGGTTTCCGTTTTGGTGGGTTATCCCAGGAACCCAGTCTCAATGTCAGTTCTCTTAATGAATTGTAAATAACCAGGCTGGTATGGAAACCGCTAACAACCCCCTTTGAAATTCTAAGCATGTCTGGTTCCAGTTTCCAGGCGATTCTCTGAAGAGGTTTGGGGTGGACACTGTCGCTGTTTTACGTGGGGCGTGTGGTGCTCTGGACTACATGGCTGGCTGGGGCCCAGCGAAACCAAACACAGTCCGGGCTCTGGACGCTCTGCTCCGTGCCTGGTGGGGGACAAGAGTGACCGAGATACATGCCCAGATGGCAAAGCTGCTGGAACTGTCTGCACGGCCCACCCTACCTCTCCCCCCACCACTGCTCCTCCCATCCCTCCTAGTTTCTCAGAACTTTTTTTCCCAACAGCCTGTGGCACCCGGGACGGACTGGCTTCTGGCCTTGAGTGCGCTGTGAATTGGCTTGTGAATTCAGGCATTTTCTCTCTCTGGGCATCCGTTTCCTGGTTTGTACAAAGAATTAGCCCAGTGCTCACAAACTCCAAGGCCTCGGGGCGGGGAGGGAAGACAGCAGGGTGTCTTGGAGAGGCGTGGCCTGTCTGCAGGGCTAGCTGCTACTCAGCAAACAGCTGGCTGCTGCCATGTGGGAATGCCAACCCCGTGTGGCTAATTCTGATTCTTAAAAAAGAAGCCAGAAATTGTAATTCTTATGTAAAAGTTTCCCTATTTAAAAATACTGGCAACTAATTTTTTTTTCTATTTACTGACTTCAGTTTTTATTTATACAATCACCCATTGCTATCGAGTTGATTCTGACTCGTGGTGACCCCATGTGTGTCAGAGTAGAACTGTGCTCCACAGGCTTTTCAATGACTGAGTTTTCAGAAGTAGATTGCCAGGCCTTTCTTCCAGGGTGCAACTTTTGGTTAGCAGCCAAGCCTGTTAACTGTTTGTACCATCCAGGGACTCCAGTGCTCACTCTACTTTTAACATAATTGAGATCACAGCATATTATTCTTTTCATTTAGCATCAAGAATATTTCTCTCTGTTTCAAAATATTCTTTGAAAATATGTTAATGGCCACATAAAATTGCATAGCATAAATGCATTGTTACATATTAGCTTTTCACTACTGATGAGTGTTAGGATTGTTCCCAAATATTTACGATTCTAAATAATATATCTTTTACGTAGTGTGGTAACTCACTTTTTAAAAAATTTAAACACTGCCTGAATTAAGCAAGGAAACTCTGGTGGCATAGTGGTTAAGAACTACGGCTGCCAACCAAAATATTGGCAGTTCGAATCTACCAGGCGCTCCTTGGAAACCCTATGGGGCAGCTCTACCCTGTCCTGGAGGGTCACTACGAGTCAGAATCGACTTGATGGCAATGGATTTGGTTTTTTGGTTTTGAATTCAGCAAAACTTGGCTGTAGCTCCGTCCATAATGCCCCTGGGCCTCCAGTTTGAGACGCTGGTCCTGAAGCCCTGCTGGTCAGAGGGTCTAGGGTTCATTTCCAGGCCAGGCCCTCTGTCTGCTTCCCCCACCTCTCTCCACATCCTCGCCTCCTGACCTCTGTTAGTCATTAGAGTTGGTTTCAGGCACTCAGTTTCTCTTCCCAGTGCCACGACAGGATTGCACTTCCCATCCTCTGGATGGTGGGTGTGAGAATGTGACTTCCTTTGACCAATAAGACAGGTGCAGATGTGACATGTGCAGGTATGCAGAAGAGTTAAGAGCCAGTACAAACTTCCTCATGCTCGATTTCCCTCTGCCCAGTGACTGGCACTGTTCCAGATTCTGGCTGCCCCACCCACCTGGCTCTCGGAGCCCCCTGCTCTCCTGCAGTGGACATGGAGGGGGATGATAAACAGAAGGAACATATAGTAAGGGCAGTCATTCACTGGGCCTGTCTTGTTCTCCACTGTGTCTTTAGGGCATAGCACAGTGCCTGGCACATAGTAAGTGCTCAGTGGATATTCATTAAAAGAATGAACATCTTGGTCCACAGGTAGATTTTGGGTACCAGGATGGGTGGTTCTGAGGTCCCGGAGGTTGCAATCAACTGGGATGTTTTGTGGAGCTCGGACAGTGTCCCCAATAGTCTCTCCTGGGTTAGAAATGCCTCCTAAAGTTCTAGAGAAAATGACCCTAGGGTCCATGCTCTTAACCTCTACTAGTTGCCATTGAAGTTGAAGTTGTCAAGGATTTTGTTTTACTTGGATTCACAATCAACAACCATGGAAGCAGCAGTCAAGAAATCAAAAGACACATTGCATTGGGTATATCTGCTGCAAAGGACCTCTTTAAAGTGTTGAAGAGCAAAGATGTCACCTTGAAGACTAAGGTGCACCTGACCCAAGCCATGGTTTTTTCAATCACATCATATGCATGTGAAAGCTGGACAGTGAATAAGGAACACCGAAGAAGAATTGACACATTTGAATTGTGGAGTTGGTGAAGAATATTGAATATACCATGGACTGCCAAAAGAACGAACAAATCTGTCTTAGAAGAAGTACAACCACAATGCTCCTTAGAGGCAAGGATGGAGAGATTGCGTCTTACGTACTTTGGACATGTTGTCAGGATGGATCAGTTCCTGGAGAAGGACATCATGCTTGGCAGAGTACAGGGTCAGCGGAAAAGAGGGAGACCCTTAAAGAGGTAGATTGACACAGTGGCTGCAACAATGAGCCCAAGCATAGCAACGATTGTAAGGATGGCTTGGGACCGGGCAATGTTTCGTTCTGTTGTGCATAGGGTCGCAACTGACTTGACGGCACCTAACAACAACAACAACAGTTGCCGTTGAGTTGATTCTGACTCATAGCGACCCCATGTGTGTCAGGGTTTTCAATAGCTGTGTCCTCCATCGGGTTTTCAATGGCTGAGTTTTTGGAAGTAGATTGCCAGTCCTTTCTTCCAAGACACCTCTGGGTGAACTCAAATTGCCAACCTTTTGGCTAGCAGCTGAGCATGTTAACTGTCTGCACCACACAAGGACATCTGTGAGAAATTGAAAAGGGCGCTGGATTTGATTAGAGTGTGAGCTGTGTGTGCTCTTCGTCTGCTGCAAGGCCCTAGGCAGGTGTTTTACCCCCTGGTCTCTGCTGCCTCATCCTCAGCCCAACTAATTCAAGTGTTGCCTTTGCAGTCGTTGTTATACACAGCTGTCACCCTAAAGATTATTACCTAATGCTTTTTCTTTCTTCACTTGCCTACTTCATCTTCATCCTAAGCAGTCTTTCTAATACAGAGTAAGATAAATCTGCAGCTGGCTAAAACTTTAGCATGATTCTTAAATTCTCTCTCTCTCTCTCATACCCATACCCATGGCCACTGAGTTGATGCTGACTCACAGTGACTCTATAGCACAGAGAAGAACTGCCCCGGAAGGTTTCCAAGAAGCAGCTGGTGGATTCAAACTGCTGATCTTTTGGTTAGCAGCCGTAGCTTTTAACCACTGTGCCACCAGGGCTCCGTCTGTTTCTTATAATACACTCAGTCTCAATGTTCTGTCAACAGTATCCCAAAAAACATGTCCCGGCTCTCCCCCTTGCTGCTCCCACCTCGGCCAAGCCCCTGCCTGCCGTTGCTATGCTCCAACATCACTGTCCTTACTGCTTCTCAAGCTCACCAAGCTCGTCATGCTGGATGGTTTTGTGTGAGCTGTCCCCTCCACTTGTAACACCTTTCCCCAGGCCTCCTCATGGCTGGGTCCTTGTCATCACTTAGGTCTCAGTTTAAATGCCACCTCCTTAGGGAAGCCTTCCCTGACCACCCCATCTAAAGCCACCTCCCCCCATCTCTATCGCAGCACACTGTTTGTTTGTTTTTTTAATAGCCTTTTTTACTGCCTGATATTTTCTTGCGCATGAATAGGTTATTTGTTTTTTTCCACTAGGACAGGTTTTCTTTCCCTGGCATTATTGACATTTTTGGCCAGAAAATTCTTCATTGTGCAGAGCTGTCCCTCCCATGCATTGTAGGGTGTTCAGCAGCATCCCTGGCCTCTACCCACTAGATGCCAGCAGCAACCCCCTCCCCCAGTTGTGACAACCAAAAATGTCTGTTATTGTTAGTTGTCTTCGAGTTAATTTCTACTCATGGTGACCCCATGTTTGCAGAGTAGAACTGCTCCATAGGGTTTTTGGAAGTAGATTGCCAGGCCTATCTCCTGAGATGCCTCTGGGCAGGTTCAAACCACCAGCCTTTCACTGAGCAGTTGAGAGCTTAAGCATTTGCACCCCCACTGTCAAAAAAAAAAACGCCAAACCCGTTGCCACTGAGTCAATTCCAACTTATAGAGACCCTATAGGACAGAGTAGAACTGCCCCCTACAGTTTTCCAAGCAGGAGCTGGTGGATTTGAACAGCCAACCTTTTGGTTAGCAGCCAAGCTATTAACCACTGCACTGCCAGGGGCTGCAAAATGTCTCTAGACATTGCCAAACGTTCCCTGAGAGGCAAAACTGCCCCCTGCCCCATGGTTGTGACCTACTGCTCGAGGCTGTGTCTTAAGAGCAAGGCCATTATCTCCCCGTTCAGCTGTGTACTCCCAGTGCCCAGAACACTGAATGAATTGTCAAAAGAATCATTAAAAAAGGGGGAAAATTTTCTGTGTGTGTAGTACCTGAAATAATTTCAGTGCCATCAGGAGCCCACAAGACGTGCTTTGGGAAACGCAGATAACTCTGGGGTTGCTTGGAGCTTAAAATAGCACCCTGTAATTCTCCCAAAGCAAGGGTCTCCACTGGGGCCAAGGCCGTGACTGAAAGGGGCTTGCCTAAGGGTCCTGATGGGCTGTCAGTTTTTTTAATGCTAAACTGAAGGAAAAGTTTGCAGCCGCACCACGGCACCATCTGAAGAAGATAAATCACAGTTACTTGCAGCCGGCTGACAGCAGTTTAAGCCACTGCAATCATGAGGCTCTGAGGGAGAGGCTTCTTTTATCTTACTAAATGCAAAAAGTAGAGCTGAAATTGGCAATCGCGCAGCCCTCTCAGCGGCTGGGCTTTTTACATAAATATCAGCAAGCAGTAAGTAAATTCTGTTGACGAAATGTAATAAAACAAAGACGGTTTCAAATATGACCATTCCCTGATGCATTCTGCAGCCTCGTCCCACTCACTTATTGCTCGCTGCTGAGATTATAAGGCTTGCTTTTATCTGTCAGAAATCAATATTTCAAACATCGGATAAAAGAGGAAATTGAACTGGGAATAGGCTGAAGTGCTGTAAAAACTACAAAGCACAATTATCAAAAAGCACTTAAAGTGCTTAATAGGACACACATATAAAAATGCTCAAATTAATGTCAGAGAGCCATAATGAGAACTTTTCCTATGCTTTTTCATCCCCACACAGGGTAATTTGAAGGCTGGCCAGTCCGTCAATACAGTTTTCAATTTCTATGATGCCCCGAGGACTCTGAGCTCAGTATTTGTTAGAAATGAACCATTACATATGATTGGTTAATATTTCAATTGATTGAAGATACATTATTTTGTATGGAGTGTTTAAGTTGTTGGGGTTTAACCATTACAAACAGTTATGATAAAAATAGATCTTTGGGTAAACAGCCTTCACAGTCATGCTTTTAATAAGCACAGCTATAACTAGGAAATTGGATTTCCAGGAGCTGGGAGCTGGGAGGGCAAAAAGTTGCTGAGAGACGTGGGATGCAGTGGGAAAGGGCTCCCATAACACGTATTGGAAAGTTGACAAGGGTGTCATTTTCTGTTCTTTTTTTTAAACCAAATAATAGTTTGTTATTTTCCTCCTAAAAGAGAGGGCCCTTTTCCCCCTAGTCATTAGAAACATATTTGCCAGTTCTAGAGAGGAATTGTTATGCTTAAAGTTTCCGTTGGCTGATTTTTTAAAATAGATCACCAGGCCTTTCTTCCTGGTCTATATTAGTCTGAAAGCTTTGCTGAAACCTGTCCACCATAGATGACCCTGCTGGAATTTGGTATAGCTTCCAGCATCGCAGCAACACACAAGCCAGCACAGGGCGACAAACAGAAGGGAATTGCTTATCTGACATCATTCTAGGCCAGGGGTCAGCAAACGTTTTCTGTGAAGAGCCAGAGAGTATAAATATTTTAGGCTTTGCAGGTCAAACGACAAAATCAAGGATATTGCATACGGGTATTTATCTAGCAGCCATTTCAAAATGTAAAAATTGTTCACGATCATTAGCTATTAGAGAAATGCAGATCAAAACTACAATGAGATTTCATCTCACTCCAACAAGGCTGGCATTAATCCAAAAAACACAAAATAATAAATGTTGGAGAGACTGTGGAGAGATTGGAACACTTCTACACTGCCGGTGGGAATATTAAGTGGTACAACCACTTTGGAAATCGATTTGGCGCTTCCTTAAAAAGCTGGAAATAGAACTACCATAAGATCCAGCAATTCCACTCCTTGGAATATATCCTAGAGAAATAAGAGCCTTTACACGAACAGATATATGCACACCCATGTTTATTGCAGCACTGTTTACAATAGCAAAAAGATGGAAGCAACCAAGGTGCCCATCAATGGATGAATGGATAAATAAATTATGGTATATTCACACAATGGAATACTATGCATCGATAAAGAACAGTGAGGAATCTGTGAAACATTTCATAACATGGGGGAACCTGGAAGGCATTATGCTGAGTGAAATTAGTCAGTTGCAAAAGGACAAATATTGTATAAGACCACTATTACAAGAACTTGAGAAATAGTTTAAACTGAGAAGAAAACATTCTTTTGTGGTTACAAGAGGCGGGAGGGAGGGAGGGTGGGAGAGGGGCATTCACTAATTAGATAGTAGATAAGAACTACTTTAGGTGAAGGGAAAGACAGCACACAGTATAGGGGAGGTCAGCACAATTGGACTAAACCAAAAGCAAAGAAGTTTCCTGAATAAACTGAATGCTTCGAAGGCCAGCGTAGCAGGGGCAGGGGTCTGGGGACCATGGCGTCAGGCGACATCTAAGTCAATCTATTCAGGAAACATTCTGCATCCCACTTGGAAGAGTGGCGTCTGGGGTCTTAAACACTAGCAAGCAGCCATCTAAGATGCATTAACTGGTCTCAACCCACCTGGATCAAAGGAGAATGAAGAACACCAAGGACACAAGGCGATTACAAGCCCAAGAGACAGAAAGGGTCACATGAACCAGCGACTACATCATCCGGAGACCAGAAGAACAAGATGGTGCCTGGCTACAACCGATGACTGCCCTGACAGGGAACACAACAGAGAACCCCTGAGGGAGCAGGAGAGCAGTGGGCTGCAGACCCCAAATTCTCATAAAAAGACCAGACTTAATGGTCTGACTGAGACTAGAAGGACCCCGGTGGTCATGGCCCCCAGACCTTCTGTTGGCCCAGGATAGGAACCATTCCCGAAGCCAACTCTTCAGACGTGGATTGGACTGGACAATGGGTTGGAGAAGGATGCTGGTGAGAAGTGAGCTTCTTGGATCAGGTGGACACTTGAGACTATGTTGGCATCTCCTGCCTGGAGGGGAGATGAGAGGGTGGAGGGGGTTAGAAGCTGGTGAAATGGACACAAAAAGAGAAAGTGGAGGGAGAGAGCGGGCTGTCTCATTAGGGGGAGAGTAATTGGGAGTGTGTAGCAAGGTGTATATGGGTTTTTGTGTGAGAGACTAACTTGATTTGTAGACTTTCACTTAAAGCACAATAAAAAGTATAAAAAAAAATGCAAAAATCATTCTCGGCTCATACGCACCCCAAAACAGATGGTGACCCTGTTTGCTGATCACTTTTCTAGGTGGAAATGTGTGCTTACATGACCTTCACAATGCGCTGATGACAAAGAAGTTAACGATTATGAAAGCTATGTAAGCTCACGTTTCCACCTAGAAAAATGATCATGGAACAAACCGGCTCAGTGCACAGGCACAGGATAAAAGACACAAACCCCTTGCTGCGCCTACAAGGCCTCCCTACCCACCACCCCCCACCCCTGCCCACCCCCTGCCTTTCTCACGTCCTGCCACCTTCCCCTTCCTTCTGTCCTCCAGCCACACCCACCTTCTCTCTGCGCTCCCTTCCCTTGTCAGGACTCCCACTGGCTCTTCCTTCTACCTAGAATATTCTTCCCTTCTACTCCCTTTGGGGTGGCTGGCTCTTTTTCCCAATTCAGATCTTGGTTGAAATGTCTTTCTTCAGAGAGGCCCTCCCTGGCTACCCTGCCCCTGCCCCCAGCACACTGCACCATGAATTCCTGTTTGGATTTTGTTTTGTTTATTTATTTGTTTAGTTGTTTCTTGTCTACCTCCTCCTCTCTTGAGGGCAGGGACTGTGTTGGATTTGTTCACCTCTGTATCTTCAGTACGAGGAACAGGGCCTGTCTCAACAAATATGTACCGACTGACTGACTGAATGAATGAATGAAACAAGAATTAGCTCCCCTGGGCAACTGGTCCTAGTTTGGTGACCAAAAAAAAAGAGGTGAAAGACAATCTCTTGTTCCTGGGCTCGCCGTCTCCCTGAGAAAAATGATTTCCTTCATTTTTTGTTCATAGTGGTTTTTTTTTTTTTTTTTTTTTTTTTGCCTGTGTGCGCTTTTCCCCTCTTCTGCTCAACCCCATCTCATCCACGAATACCCAAATTATCTTCATCCCTTGCCTGGCTAAATGTCCACTCCTCCAGGAATCCCTCCTTGATTCTCAGGTTGTGCTGACCCTGGGCCTCACTGAGACCCTCCATGTATCTGAGCCTCACATGCATACCCACCAGATGCCTGAAATCACCTTCACGGGACTTTTCCCCGTTCTTCTTCCTCCCAAGACTCTGCCTGAAGGTGCCCTGTCAGTCCCAGTAGCTAAACAGCCAATGGGTAATGGCACCTGACCTCTGGTATTGGGACCTAAACTCGAACCCATCTGCAAATCACATCACCTCAGATTCATACCTGAGAATTGGTCCTGAGGCTCAAATCACTCTACACATCGCCTCAGATTCCCACCTGAGAAGAGTCTCCAACCACACTACAAGGGCAACGGTAGACATTCTTCAGGCTCTTCAGTCAGTTTTGAGATGTAGACAAGGTTCTGCACTGGCAGGGAAGTGGTGATGACAAAGGGGAGACAGGAGTCCACAAAGAAAAGTATCTGGGAGGGAAGATGAGGTTAAAAGGGGCTTGTGTGGTTGGCTGGCCTCTACTCACAGCCCCAGAACCATGCCTCCCTTTGGTTCTACGTCCCTGGATTCAAAGGCGTCCCCTTTTAGTGCTTAGAATCGGGAGGAGGAGCCTGTTGCTGCTGGAATGAGGTGAGCAGGAGGTAACATCTCACCCAGGAGCTCAGAAGAACCACTTAAATGTGGAAGCAGGATGTTTATGGATTGCCTTGTGTTCCTCAGAATATAATGTGTTGGAATCTTAACCCCTACACCTGTGTAATCCCATTTGGGGTTAGGGTTTTCTTTGTTACGTTAATGAGGTCATATCATTGCAGGGTGTGTCCTAAACCTAGCTATTTCTGAGTTATAGAAAGAGCTGATTGGACGCAGAAGCATGCACAAACAGGGTAAGGCAGACGCCAAGTGAAGGTCGCCAAGGAACAGAGGAACGCTGAAGTTACAGGAGCTGAGACAAGGTTCTCCCTCCAAACCTGACAGAGAGCACCTTCCCGTCGAGCTGGTGCCCTGAATTTGGACTTCTAGCCTTCTGAACTGTGAGAAAATGCATTTCTGTTCTTTAAAGCCACCTGCTGGTGGTATTTGTGTTATAGCCCGTTAACCCATTGCCGTCTAGTCTTTTCTGACTCATAGTGACCCTATAGGACAGAGTAGAACTGCCCCATAGAGTTTGCAAGGAGCGGCTGGTGAATTCAAATTGCTGACCTTTTGGCTAGCAGCCAAACTCTTAACCACCTTGCCTCCAGGGCCCAGTCGGTGCTATAGCAGCACTGGGAGACCAAGACACGGGACTTAACATCTTCTTCTGAGAGTCCATGTCTTTCCCAGGGAAAGGTTGCTCTGGCTGCCACAATCCAGAAAGCAATTGCCTTTGGAGTGAGCAGAGAAAGGAGGGAGGTGTCAAACGTGGAAAGGAAATTGTCTTAGGAGGCTGGTGCAACTTGAGACTGTCCTGATAAAAGACTGGGCTATGTTTTCCTTTCTTTGGGGTTCTGAATTCTGCCACCAGCTTGCAACAAGGTTCTGGCAAGACTCTGCATTATTTTTCTTTAAAAGAGGAAGGTGGAAGGCAGACCAGATGCTCAGAAGGCCCTGCCTCACCCTGACACATATTTGGTGCCAGGAGATGGGGAAGGGGTGGGTGTAAACATAGCTATGTTATCAGAGCTGCACAGGTTGCAAGTGACAGAAACTCAAGGCAAATTGAAGCCCAAAAAGGCTGAATTGAGAAGGGCTGAACGGTCAAATCCATGGAAGGAGGGAGATATGTCTGGCCTCAGGACAATGGGACCGGGGCTCAGACTCTTGGTCTCTCATTATGTCAACAATGCAGCCAGCACTTACTGAGCACCTACTGTGTGCTGGGTACTGTGGCTACCCACCCCGTCCTGCCTGGGAAGTGAAGAGTGAACTAAACCATGGCCCTCACCCTCATGCGTTAACAACTGGCTTTGCTGTGTGTTTGGGCCTTTCTTGCTCATTCCTGCCTGACCAGCTTTCTCCATCTTAAGAAAACACGGTTGCAGATCACTCAGACACCTCACAACTGCATGATGCTCTCTTGTTCCAAGTCCAAACATCCAAGGAAAGCAGTCAGATGCCTGTCTCTGGACCAATCACTTGGGACCTGGAGTGGAGGAGTCTCATTGTATAAGCATGGAGGCTTTGCTATGGACAGAGGGTAGACAGAAATAAAAACAGAAATAGAAATAAATAGATAGTTGCCATTGAGTTGACGCCGACTCGTGGTGACCTTATGTACAACAGGTTGAAACATTGCCCAGTCCTGCACCATCGTCACGATCATTGCTATGCTTGAGTCCATCGTGGGGAACACCGTGTATTTTGAGTGCCTTCTAACCTAGGGGCTCATCTTCCAGCACTAAATTGGACAATATTCTGTTGTGATCCACCCGGTTTCCACTGGCTAATTCTCAGAAGTAGATGGCCAGGCCTTTCTTCCTAATCTGTCTTAGTCTGGAAGTTCCACTAAAAGCTGTCTCCGAGGTAACACTCTGATATTTGAAGTAGCTTCCAGCATCACAACAATACCCAAGCCACCACAGTATGACAAACTGACAGGTAAGTGGTGGATAAACAATGGATAGTATCCCCTTTATAGAGTTGGAGAAATTAAGGCTCAGAGAAGGTGATTACTTTGGCAAAGACTACACAGCCAGTGAGACTCAGGATTTGAACTCAAGTCAGTCTGATCCGAAAGCCTGTGTTGCCCCCACAGCCACATAATTAAGGAGATTTGATGCTGCAAGTCCATGGGGGACATGGGCTTTGGCGCTGGACATAAGGGGGCGCTGTCGGCTGCAGCCATCAGGGGCAGCTCCCCAGAGAGGAGGGATGGGGACGGAGCAGAAGTGCAGAGGAGGGGAGGGACATTCTCGGGGGGTCAGCATGGGCAGATGCCTGGAATGTGTTTGCCTGGATGGGGAGAGGTAGATTGCCTAGCTAAGGGTAAGTCGGGGGCCAGAACAAGGGTGAGAATGTTCCTTGCTGCACAGTGGCTCTTCCTCCAGATGGAGAACCAGTTGCAGCATCATGCCAACCCAGACAAAGACACTCACCTGGGACAGCAGCATCCCTTGTTCCAAAGTTGCTCTGCCCCTCAGAAGAGTGAGAAGAGCCTGTCCTGCTGGGTGAATATCACTTTCAAAGCAGCACAGTGACTCTCGGAGAGGAGCTAGAGAGAGAAAGGAGATGTCTGAGCCCACAAAGGAGGACCATTACTCTAAGTAGAGGATTTTGTAATTATATTCATTTGAAATAATCAGGCATTTCCAACTATTAAGGGAGTCATAAAGGAGGTGCCGGAGAAAGTGATCCAGCCATTTCCCAGGGCTGCTTCTCATTGTTCCTGCGAAGAAAAGGCGCTGCAAATATAGATTAGTCTCGTCTGTGGACGCGGTGGAAGGCCTCGGATGGAGCTGAGAAGGAGGGTCCAGCCCTGGGTCACTGTGCCCCGGCAGCTCAGAACCCAGCAACGGGCCAGGTGCTTGGCTGAAAGGGACTGTTGGGCACTGGGGCGGGGCCCAGAGGGTCCTGGGGAAGGGGCGGGGGGGATGCAAAGCAGTGTTGTCTGAGAAAACTTTGTCATGTTTGACAGGTTCAGTAACGTTGTGTTGCCCAATACTACTGCCACTAACCACGGGGGCTTTGGGGCACTTAAAGCGTGTCTAGTGTGAGTGAAGAACTGAAACATGGGTTGTATTTCATTTGTATTTATTTCATTTGAATTTTAAATTCCACGTGTGGCTAGTGGTGTGTTTTGGATAGGCAGACAGAGTCCCACCAGGTAGGCTCTGGGACATCAACTCCTTCCAGTGTCTTTGGGATCTGGGCAAGTGATGTCACCAATGAGTGAGGTCACAGGATACAGGAACAAAATGGAGTTCTGGTGGCGCACCAGCTAAGTGCTCGGCTGTTAACTTCAAGGTCAGCAGTTCAAACCCATCCAGGGGCTCCATGGGAGAAAGACCTAGAGATCTGCTTCTGTGAGGATCTCAGCCTAGAGAACCCTATGGGGCAGTTCTACTATGTCACATGCAGTCACTATGAGTAGAAAATCGACTCAACTGCACCTAACAACAAGAGGGAACAAAAATCCTATCTCCCATTGTACTTGCAACATGCTATCCTCTGGCCTATGTGGTTTTCCCAAGTTGGAGACGCATAAGACAAACAAGAGCCCTGGCTCTATGGTGAATGGTGGCCTCAGGTGGTTCAGGGTGTGGTATCTGGGATCGTGTACGGGCATCCAGGACCTCCACACTGGACTGGGTGTGTTGGAGGACCGGGTGGCTGCTGAGCACGTTGTTCCTGCCCCTTTCCCACACTTCCTTCAACAGCCCTTCCCCTGATTCTCAGACATTTCCATCATATTTTTAAAGTTCCCTTTCTGCTTAAATCCTATGGGAGCAGTTCTACCATGTCCTACAGGGTCGCTATGAGTCAGAATCGAATTGAAAGCAACAGGTTTGGTTTGGTTTGGTCTATTTAAACCAGCCAAAGCTCATTTTTGTTGACTGCATCTAAGACCCTAAGTAATACACTTTTCTTTATGGTTCAGGCCATGCAACTTGTCCTGAAATTTCCAGAAAGCACACCTGTGGTTTCTCCTTCGTTGACTGTTTGCTGCCCTGGCCACCACTGCTACAAGGTGGTGTAGATAAGCCAGTGTTGCCAGACACATGAAGACATTCATTAATGAACTGACCCCTAGTAAAAATAGTCCACTTCCAACAGCCCCCTCCTCTTGTCACTGGTGATACCCCCATCTATTGTGTCAAGCATCCAACATTCAAATATAAATTGATTGCAAAGAGAAACTGCTGATCTCGCTTAAGATGCAGGTTTTCATAAAGTTGATGGACGTGATGTTGGAGAACTCCTGGACTCCATACCAAGCCACTGGCATGTGAGGACTGGCCTGAGTTAGATCAAACAAGAAAATGATCACCAGGGCTGACAAAGGCACGGTGCTTCAATATTGGCTGTTCAATTTGATGGTCAAATCCTTAAAACATCAGAATAGACTTCGAGAAAATCTGGTGAAGGCTTTGAATAGTTCTGCTCAAAGCACCCTCTTCATGCATGTGCTGTGAAAATCTACCGTGAAGGGAAGAATGCTATGTAGGGCTATTGAACCGTTTTGATTAAAAAAAAAAAAAAAAAATTAATAGGTGATTCTTCGTTATTTATTTGAAGAATTAATGCTGTTACATTTATTCTCTATTATATTTTATAAGCATCCCTGGTGGCACAATTGTTAAGTACTTGGCTGCTAACTGAAAGGTTGGCAGTTCAAACCCACAAACTACTCCACGGGAGAAAAGACCGGGCGATCTGCTCCCATAAAGATTACAGCCTTGGATACTCTGTGGGGTCGTTCTCTTCTGTCCTGTAGGGTCACTGTAAGTTCGAGTCAACTTGATGGCACCTAACAACATTTTATTTCATAGAAGATAAAATGAAGTCATTTTCATAGCTTTTATTTTCAGTTTTCAAGTTAAGGCCCCAGTCAAACCTTGTATCTATTGATTATTAAGAAATGTTGGTTCTCACGTAAATGGCTATTAACAGGTAATAATAACAGGAAGCTACTCTAGAACAGCGTTTATCGCGTGCCTGGCTAGCCCTTCACCAGGGTTCCTAGCCACCCCACATCCCCGCTGACCACGATGCCCTCCAAATGGGGCTCAGCCACCCACTCGGCCTCCCCAAGTTCCAGCCCAGCCCTGCCTGGTGCCCCACGTGGTCCTGGGCTGTAAAAGCAAGAATGATTTGGTCTTGGGTCTCGGGCCAAGTTTGCCTCCGGCCCCCTCTCTCCCTGGAATTCACATTCCCGTCCAGGCCCTCAGTAGCAGGCAGGAGCCAGGCAGGCCAGCCGCAGCTGCTCAGCCGCCCAGGGCCACCCAGGAATTCTGGTCACTGCGGCTCGGCTCTAATTACTTTTTCATCTCCCCTCCTTTGCTACCACTCGGAATGCTGATGGCGCGGAAGCCGGGTCTCCACTGGATTGAAGTGGTATTTTTTTAGTGTCTCAACCACGGTGTCCGGTTGACTGAGACATTTCGGAGAAGAAGCAGGTGCATTTACTTTTCAAGTATTATTTTACTAATCAATTGAAAAATTACCTTCATGAATGACAGAAGTGCAGACCTTTGGAGTATTTCATTAAAGGGAGCAAACATTAATTACGAATCCAGCCCAACCTTGCACAGACATAAATTATGGGCCCGATCTATTTTCTCTGTGCTTAATTGCAAGCAGTGACTAGTTCTTTAAATTATTATCTGCTAGGCCTCCAATGAAATGAGAATTTATGGAGTGGTATCCGGGGGCCTTGTTGGTGCCTGAATGGGGCACTGGAAGGCAGTGGAAGGTTGGAGGGAGGAGGGAAAAGGCCACATCAGAGGACCCAGGGTGGCAGAGGTGCCCCAGGGAATGAGCCACTTGTTTTCAAGGGATGGAAAAGGGAACAATCTTCTAATAGTCTTCGAGGAGTCTTTCTGATCTGGCATCTCAGGAGTTGGCCTGGGTCCCGCTGAAATGGGTGAATTAAAGACGGGAGCCCCCTCCTCTGTTAGCTTCCTGCCATCTTCCAGGAAAAAGTCGGAAAAGCTGTACTAATCTATGGTGACCATGCAGCGAATGAATGGCGCCCTCTGCAGCCGTACAGGTCACAACGTGCATAGCCACGTGTGGAAGCCCTTACGGAACGTCCATAGGTCAGAATTCATCTCTCTCTTTCTTTTAGATTATTTCTTGCTTGAGTATAAGTTTCACCCTTGCTTCATTGACACGCACACACACACCCCGGGCTAGTTGCTGTCCAGTCAGTTCTGACTTACGGTGCCCCCTTGTGTGTCAGACAGAACTGTGCTCCCTACGATTTTCAGTGGCTGATTTTTCAGAAGTAGACCACCAGGCCTTTATTCAGAGGTACCTCTAGGTGGACTCAAACCCCCATCCTTCCAGTTAACAGCTGAGCATTTAACCATTGGTGCCACTCAAACCCCATTGCTGCTGAGTTGATTCTGACTCATATCGACCCTATAGGACGGAGTAGAGCTGCCCTATAGGGTTTCCAAGGAGCGGCTGATGGATTCAAACTATCGCCTTTTTTTTTTTTTTGACCATACTTTAGATGAAGGTTTACAGAGCAAACAAGCTTCTCATTAAACAACACACATATTGTTTTTGACATTAGCTGCCAACCACAGGACATGTCAACACTTTCCTTTTCTCGACCTTGGGTTCCTATTACCAGCTTTCCTGACCCCACCTGCCTTCTCAGTCTTGCCTTTGGGCTGGTGTCCCCCTTTAGTCTCATCTTGTTTTATGGGGCTATCTAATCTTTGGCTGAAGGGTAAACTTCAGGAGTGACTTCATGACTGAGCTAAGAGGGTGTCTGGGAGCCATACTCTTGCGGTTTCCCCAGTCTCTGTCGGACCAGTAAGTCTGTTTTATTTATTTATTTTTTGAGTTAGAATTTTGCTCTGCATTTTTCGTCAGCTCTGTCCAGGACCCTCTATTGTGAGCCCTGTCAGAGCAGTCAGTGGTGGTAGACGGGCACCATCGAGTTTTGCTGGACTCAGTCTGGTGGAGGCTGTGGTAGTTGTGGCCCATTAGTCCTTTGGACTAAGCTTTCCCTTGTGTCTTTGGTTTTCTTCATTCTCCCTTGCTCCAGAAAGGATGACACCAGTGTAATATCTTTGATGGCCCACTCACAAGCTTTTAAGACCCCAGGCTACTCATTAAGGTAGAATGTAGAACACTTTCTTTATAAACTGTGTTATGCCAGTTGAGCTAGCCAGTCCCTAGACCATGGTCCCCACAACTCTCAGCCCAGTGATCCAGGCCCTCAGGGAGTTTGGTTGTATCCATGGAGCTCCCACGACCTTAACTTCATCAAGTTGTGCTGGCTTCCCCAGTATTGTGTACTCTCTTATCCTTCACCAAAGCGAACTGCCGACCTTTTGATTAGCAGCCAAGTTCTTAACCACTGTGCCACCAGGGCTCCTTGCACCACCTGGGGACTCCTAATTGACGCAACAGTTGGGGAAGTATCCCTGAGCGGGTGGATGCTCAGCCTTTATCCGGAGCAGATGACCTCTTTTCAGAGGCCATAACTCAAAACACAAACATCTTCAAGTTTTCTGTGAGTGCTTTACTTGGGGGCAGGGGCTCGGCCACAGGGGCTTCTGCTGGGATGCTTTCTTTGGAAGTTAACCAGTTGCCATTAAGTTAATTCCAACTCATGCAACCCTATGTGCGTCAGAGCAGAAACTGTGTTCCATAGCGGCTGATTTTTCAGAATCAGATGACAAGGCCTTTCTTCTGAGGTGCCTCGGGGTGGACTCAAACCTCCAACCTCTTGGTTAGCATCCAAGCGTGTTGAACGTTTGCACAATCCAAGGACTCCTTCTTTGGAAGTCAGTAGCCCCCCAAATCAGACACCGCAGACAGAAACATGTTGGCTCAGATCACACCCAGGGGAGAAATATGGCCAGAGTTGGAGATGTGAGAGGAACCAAAGCTGACCAGGTTTTTGGCCTCTGCTAGAGGAGGAGACTTCGGGCTGCAATGAGTCACTCTTCTGTGAGCCTGGAGCGGGCACGGTTGTTGTCCTAAAAGTAGGCCCAGCTAGTGTCAACTTACTCATTCACCACATTTGAAGCCTCTTCACCCTGGCTGGGCTGAGCTGTCCTAGACCGTCCCCTCCACCCCTTGCCTTTCTCACTTGGACTCTGCAGAGAGGGTCTCAGGCCCCAGCGCTGCAGGTAGGGTCCAGGGCGGGACCAAGGCTGCCTCCAGCTTGTCTGAGGCTAGGGCATTGGCAGCTGTGTTGAGCGAGGGCTGATGGCAGGTCACTAGGAGAAAGGGTGGAGGCCCCCTCTTCTGTGTGGTGCTGAGCATCTGCACCTCCAGACCAAAGCCCTTTCCAACCTGATCATGGGTCCACTCAGGCCCTCCTATCCTCTTTGTTGCCTTTAAATATTTGGCCTTCTTGACTATTTTTTAACCCCTGGAGTAGCTGTTTCCATGATACTTCTCCTATATATATTTTCTCTCTCTCTTTTTTTTTTTTTGTTAATAAAAATTGTTATGTGACACTAGTTGCAATCCCTGTAATGTGACAGCATACTCCACCTTTCCACTCTGGGTTTCCCGTGTCCATCCAACCAGCTCCTGACCCTTTCTGTCTTCTCATCCTACCTCCAGACAGGAGCCACCCATTTAGTCTTGTGTATCTGTTTGAACTAAGAAACACTAAGAAATACTCTTCACGAGTATTATTTTATGTTTGATAATCCAGCCTAATCTTTGTCTGAAGAGTTGGCTTCAGGAATGGTTTTAGTTCTGGGTTAACAGGACATCCAGGGGCCATGTCTTCAAAGGTTCCTCCAGTCTCAGTCAGACCACTAAGTCTGGTCTTTTTACGTAAATTTGAGTTTTACACTACACTTTTCTCCTGCTCTGGCAGGGATTCTCTGTTGTATTCCCTGTCAAGTGAGTTGGACAATGTTCTGTTGTGATCCATATGGTTTTCACTGGCTAATTTTTGGAAGTAGATTGCCAGGCCTTTCTTCCTAGTCTGTCTTAGTCTGAAAGCTCTGCTGAAACCTGTTCAAGCCTCCACTGACAGAGGGGTGATGGCTGTGCCTGAGGTGCATTGGCTGGGAATCAAACACGAGCCTCTCTTAAGAAAGGCAAGACTTCTATCGCCCAACCTCCTCTGTAGCTGGGTCTGGTCCCGTGACCTAGGTTCCACCAATCACAATTACCTGCAGCAGACTTTCCATCAGACATGGAGAAGCAGGGACTTCACAGAATCCATTCTGGAAAGTATAGTGGCCATGGTGGCAGCTGTACCCAATCCCCCCGGGGAGCAAGAACAGTAGTTCCAGGGGCAGCGTCAGTCTCCAGTGTCGGGTATCAATAGGTAAGGTGAGATATTGGCACCTGGTGGCACCTTCAGTGGCATACCCCCAGTTCCAGTTCTATGGCATGAGTCTTGGCATTGTTCTGAGCAGTGTAGCCCCAGTCCTGGTTCTCTTGTCCCCATGGAGTATCTGTGAGCAGCTACCATTCTTTTAATACAGTCCTTTTCAGATTAAGTTAGCCAGAGTGGGTTTCTGTTGTTTGTGACTAAGAATCCTGATTCACTAGGTGACTTGCTAAGATAATGCTAGCTGTTATTATACGTAAGCCCCAGAATTCTGGTGGTTTAACACAGTGAAAATTTATTTCTCGTTCATCTCAGTCCAGTTGGCACTGGAATGGGGAAGCCGTGCCCTACTCCATACAGTCATCCAGGGACCCTGGCTGATGCCATTTTCGATATGTGGCTCCCAAGGTCATCCTTGGGGTCCTGGTGGCACGGTGGTTAAGAGGTCAGGCTGCTAACCAAAAGGTTGACAGTTCAAATCCACCAGCTGCTCCTTGGAAACCCTCTGGGGCAGTCCTACTCTGTCCTACAGGGTCACTATGAGTTGAAATCAACTCAGTGGCAATGGGTTTGGTGTTTTTTTTTTTTTTTTTTTTGAAGGTCTTTCTGGGCATTTTGAAATTTATCCAATGGTGGGAGAAGAGAGTATGAAAGACTGCATAGAAGGTTTTTATGGAAGTGGTGTGCTTCACTTCTGACCCAAGTTCATTGACCAGAGCTCGGTCACATGGTGCCACCTACATGCAAGGGAGGCTGGGAAATATAGTCTCTGACTGGGCAGCTGCTTCTCAGCAAAATCTCCACACTAAGGAGGGGGAGCATGAATCCCTGATGGCTGTCTCTGCCACACTGGATATCTTAGTCATCTAGTGCTGCTATAACAGAAATACCACAAGTAGATGGCTTTAACAAACAGAAGTTTATCTCACAGTCCAGTAGGCTAGAAGTTCTAATTCAGAGCATCAGGTCCAGGGAAAGGCTTTCTCTCTCTGTTGGCCCTGAAAGAAGGTCCTTGTCATCAATCTTCCCCTGGACTAGAAGCTTCTCAGTGCAAGGACCCCAGGTCCAAAGGAGATGCTCTGCTCTAGGCACTGCTTTCTTGGTGGTGTGAGGTCCCCCTGTCTCTCTGCCTTCTTTTATATCTCAGAAGAGATTGGCTGAAGACACAAATCAATCTTATAGATTGAGTCCTGCCTCATTGACACAGCTGCTAATAATCTCATCTCATCAACATCACAGAGGCAGGATTTACAACATATAGGAAAATCTCATTAGATGACAAAATGGTGGAAAATCACACAATACTGGGAATCGTGGCCTAGCCAAGTTGACAAGGATTTTGGGGGAACACAATTCAATCCATGAGACTGGGTTAACTAAAAACAGCCAAACCAGTTGCCGTTGAGTCGATTCCAACTCATGGAGACCCCATGTTTGTCAGAGTAGAACTATGCTCCACAGGGTTTTCAACAGCTGATTTTTCAGAAGTAGATTGCCAGGTCTTTCTTCTTAGGTTCCTCTGGGTGGATTTAAACTCCACTAAACCTTGTGGCTAGCAGTGAGTTAACTGTTTGAAACACCCTTAGTTAGAGGGGATTTACTGTCTTCGATAACTGAAAAGTACAGGGTATTTAGCCTCCATCACGGCTGCATCCAGGACTCTTCCCCCCTTCTGCCTCCCAAATAGCAGCAAGGCTCAGTTTCTTGGTCTTTTTTTTCTCCATTGTGTTGACTTCATTAACAGAAAGCCCTCTGGCGCAGGAGCAATTTTTCCCAGCTTAGCAAAACCAATAGAAATACAGTACCTCTTTCCCAATATTTCCAGCCAAAATCCCAGGGCTGATTCTCATTGGACCATCTTGAGTCACAAGTCCTTTCCTGGACCAATCAGTAAGGCCAGAGAGATGGAATAAACTGACTGACCAGGCCTGGAATACATGCCTCACTCCCCTGGAAGCAGATGGACTCAATCCTACCTAAACCTCGTTTACTGAGAATGAGAAGAGAGACAGTGCTTCCCCAAAGGGAAGTGTGAGTGCTTTTACCGAAACAGAAATGCACGCTGGGCTGGTGAAAGCAGTCGATGTCTGTCACACATGTAGGTGTTTTCTCTTGGCTGTGGTCACTGGACAATGCTCCTGGAAACTTAGAGGAGTCTTCACCCAGAGGGACATTTATTAATACACAGAGGAAGGGGTTTCCTACCTTGGAATCTTCCGCACACGGAATCACAGCATCTAGCTCCTGGGTACCCAAGACATGTCTCTCACCTACTCAAGTGTTTGGGGACTCAGGAGGCTTGGGTCCTCATCCTGACACTGCCACTCTCTCTATGTGTGATCTTGAACTATCTCTTCCCTCTCTGGGCCTCAGTTTCCCGTTCTGGGCAATTCAGGAAGGTGTGAACCAGGTAACGTCTGCAGTCCCTCCAGCTCTGACATTCCAGGGTCTGTAGCTATAGAAGGCAGTCTCTCCACTGGTTGGCTCCAGCAGGCACAGCCTGGGTCTTATCAGCACAGATGGAGAAATTGAATGAACACGGGGTTGGTGCTGGGGATTCGTGCTAATCCTTGCTTTATTTTTCTAGAATAATTCAATTCTGCAATCCGATTCTACAAATATTTATTGAGTGCCTATCAGAGTCAGAATAAGCCCAGCAGGTGGAGAGTTACTTTTATGTTTGCAAAATCCATTCCATAGTAACAGCCTGGGTGGTGAGGTGTACAGGGAAGTTGGGCAGGTGGGGAGACTCCGTTTTACAGATGAGAACACTGAGGTCCCTTCAGTGCAATGTCAAGTACCCCTGATACAGGCTCTCAGGTGCCTCTCCTCATCATAGTTCTAATTTTACATTTATGTGTGCAATTATTGGATTATAATCACTAGGATGTTAGCTCCAGCAGGGGAGGGATCCTGGCTGTTTTTGCACCTAATGCAGTGCCTGGCACATAGCAGGCTCTCAGCAAATGTTTGTTGAGTGAATGCATGAGTGAAAGAGGGAGGGAAGAAAGGAAGAAAGAAAAGGGAAGGAAGGAGGGAAGGCAGGTAGGTAGGGAGGAAGGTAGGAAGAAAAGGAGGAGGGAAGAAAGGAGGGAAGAAGGCAGGAAGGCGGGAAGGCAAGAAGGCAGGAAGGAAGGAAGGAAGAGACGGTCAAAAGATCTGCTTCTAACTCTCTGTGGGACTTTGGCCAAGACCCTCTTCTGTCAGATAAGGAGGCTGTCAAACAGTGATTTCCCAACAGGCTTTGCATCAGAACCGTGTGTGGCGCTGAACAACAAAACGGCAGCTGGGATTTACCTCAGACCTTCCGACAGAGCCTCTGCTGGTGGGATCCAGTTATATGCATTTTTAACAAAGTCCCATGTGATTCTTCTGCAGCCTTCCAGTCACCAGACGTGTGGAACACCTAGGCTAAATTTTCTGTCTCTCAGTGCCTTTCCAGCCCCCATATCCTGAGATTTCCAGTGATGTACCCCCACCCACCGCCACCCACCAGGCCAGCCTCTCTGCTCTGAGATGGCACCAACCAGACTTGCTCTGGCAGCTCCCACTGCCTCATTCTGCTCCAGTGAGCACCAGGTAATTTGTGTCAAATCTTATTCTTATCTCTTTACCCTTCCCCTCCATCTCTGGGCTTTTTTAGGGGGCAAACACCTGAATTTCACCTTTGGATCACAGTGCTCCATGCTGTGTAAATTGCATGGGGGTGTGCACACTCCAGTCGGCCCTGCCACCTTTGCAGGGAGCCGCACACACTAATCAGGGCACAGTTCAGAGCTCAGTGCCTCCCCAGCTGAAGGGAGACAATGGAGCCAATTACTGGTGGCTGCAAGCACCAGGGAAGGGAGAAGGTGCTTCTTGGGTGCCATGGCAGGTGAAAAAGCAGCCACTGACCAAGCCAAAGGTCCTCTTCCATGTCAGAGAATACACAGGAAGCCCCAGGAGAGACAGATGCTCAGTCATGAGTTAATAGCTACCCTTCATAGTCCCTGGGTTATGCAAACGGTTAACATGCTCCTTTGCTTAAAAAAAAGGAGGGAGACTTGAGTCCACCCAGAGGCACCTTGGAAGAAAGGCCTGGTGATCTACTTCCCAAAAAATCAGCCATTGAAAACCCCATGGAATGTAGTTCTACTGACATATGTGGGGTTGCCATGAGTTGAAATTAACTCAATGGCAACCGGGTTTTAGGAGCATGAGGCCCCTGCTACACTGCTTCCAAGTGGCATGGGGAGACTGGCTGGGATGGAAAGAGCCCTGTACTAGACATCGTTCCACTCTTTGAGCCTCAGTTTGCCTGTTTATAAAATGAAGGTCATGCCATGGCATAGCCGTCAAGAGTAAGGGAGAGAAAAACGTACACAGAATTGAGCAGTCTACAGCTATGCGGCCTTCATGTTCCCTGTGCGAGCAGCTTAACTCCCCAAAATGAGTGGGTGCTCCCATTGGCCACAGCCCAGCGGTGTCAGCAGATGTGATTTACAGAGTCACTTGGGCGCCAGTTGTTTCAACCCCCAGGGAAGGGCGTGCCTCCCAAGGACAGGCCCTTGCCATGGTCGTCAACATTCCCCCATATGCGTCAGGCAATGCTGAAAACCCGGTGAGGACAGCCCCTTCCCGGCCACGCGGAGGTGGTCCCACAGGCCGGGCATCTACCCAGCATGAATGACCGTGGTTCCAAAGTCCTTCATCTCACTCTTGGCACCCCGCGAAGCAGGCATCCATGTATTCAAGGAACATTGATTTTGGACTGAGTTCATACAAAACCAGACAGTAGGGAGCAATCTTTCTCAGAATTAAAAAAAAAAAAAAAACCATAGTGTAGTTAATATTAAATAAAGAGATTGGGCAACACTTTCCCCTTCCTTTATAGTTGGTGCTGCTGTGTCCTTGGTCAGGGCCTGCTTTGTTTATGATTAATGAGTTATCCCCCTTGAGCTGCTTTCTGTTTACTTCACACTCATTATGAATTTGAAGAGGTCATGGCGGTCTTGGCACCCAAAGAAGAACACTCAGAAACTCAGAGAAAGAGTGTTGATAACTCAGAAGCCTTCCGGGGTAAACAGGTGACAGCCAAGACAGGATCTCTACATTTGCAATCATCCAAAAACCACGCATGGATTGGGCACCTACTGTATACCAGATACTGTTCTGTCACCACAGGAGCCGTGGAAAAGTTGTACACAGTCACTTCCAATGTGCACACCCAAAGTCACATTTCAGCTGGGGTCCCTGTCTTCTCTGGCATACTCTCCACTTTGTGAGTGAGCTTGGAGCTTTTTCTCCTTTGTGGGCCTTGGTTTTTCTGCCTGTAAAATGGTCCTCCAGCTCTGTTATATCCAGATTTCCAGAGCTTTTGGAAACCATTGTTGTTAGCTGCAGTCAAGTCAGCTGCAACTCATGGCAACTCTCTGTATAACGGAACGAAATGTTGCCCGGTCCTGGGCCATGTTTACATTCACTGGCATGTTTGAGTCCAGTCGGACAATATTCTGTCCTGATCCATAGGGTTTTCACTCTCTGATGTTCAGGAGCAGATCACCAGACCTTTCTTCCTAGTCTGTCTTCGTGTGGAAGCTCCGCGGAAACCTGTGCACCACGGGTAACCCTGTTGGTACCAGAAATACTAGTGGCATAGCTTCCCACACCATAGCAACATGTAAGCGGCCACAGCATGGCAGACTGACAGATAACTGGTGGCTTGGAAACAGAGCCTGTGTCTTTTCATTGGCTCCCAGCAAGTTAACTGGCTAGTAGAAGGAGCAAACAAAAGATGGTGGTCTGGGAGTGGGTGGTCCTGAGTTCCAGTCCTGATGCTGTCAGTTTACCACTACAAGGCCCCAAGCAGCCTCCGCCTCTCTCTAGGGATCGGTTTCCCATTAGAAAATCAGGGCATCGGAACAGATGGGTATGAGGCTGAGCCTGGCCCTGCAGGTGCTTTGTGTTTGCTGTGGCATTAAAGGTCACAACAACCGAATGCTTTGGGCAGTGCCTCCACTCCCGAGGTGGGTCTGCAGGTACCTGTTCCCTGGAGGCGCACACCTGGTCCACTCACCCAGGCTGGTTTCCTGCCTGGCCCCGGATGCATTTGAGTGTGTGATCCTGAATTAGCCAGCTCTTTGAGCCCTCCCTGATCTGATATTTTGTGGTTCTAGCAAGGGGTAGGAAGGGATGCTGGATTTGGCAGTGCCTTACCCACTGGGGCAAAGTTCTGGACTCCCAGGAGAGGGCCAGGCTTGGCTTGGTTTGGAGGCCAAGACCTGTGGGCACCACTCCAGCTGTCAGGACCTCCTGTCTGTGGTCTGTGACCCACCAAAGCCCCCAGGTGCTCAGCAGCTCCTGGCCACCTTGCTCACCTTCCGACAGTCTGCTCTGGAGGAATGCATAGCCCGGAGATGTGGAAAAAACCTGGGTTCACAATGAACAGGGTGCAGTCATCCCTGTCTTCCAATGAACCTTCGCACTGGCATCATTAGGGCAGAGGCTGGACACAGGGATCCCAGAGGCCTGATGCCACTGTGCATTGGTCCTGGAACAAGCCCCAGAAACAACACCAGAACATTGGCCCTCCTATGCTAGCTCCATAGCCAAGGAGATATTTGATCTTATGCAAATCTTAGGGCCTCCGTCTCCCCACGTGTTACGTTGTTAGTTGCTGCCAAGCTGGCTCCGACTTATGGCGGCCCCAAGTACAACAGAACAAAGTATCGCCTGGTCCCGTACCATCTTCATGATCGTTGGTGTGCCTGAGTCTGTGGCTGCAGCTACTATGTATTTTGAGTGCTTTCCAACCTAGCGGCTCATCTTCCAACTCTATATCAAGCAATATTCCCTTGTGATCCATAGGGTTTTCATAGGCTAATTTCCCCAACAAGGTGGATTGACACAGTGGCTACAACAATGGGTTCAAGCATAGCAACAATTTCGAGGATGGCACAGGACCGGGGGTGTTTCATTTTGTTGTGCATAGGGTCGCTGTGAGTTGGAACCAGCTCAACGGCACCTAACGACAACAATTTTCGGAAGTAGATCTGCAGGCCTTCATCCTAGTCTGCCTTAGTGTGGAAGCTCTGCTGAAACCTGTCCGCCATGGGTGACCCTGCCGGCATTTGAAATACCAGTGGCATAGGTTCCAGCATCACAGCAACAGGCAAGCCACCACAGTAGGACGAACGTACAGACGGGTGATGACCATCTGTTATAGAAAGGAGTTAAAATTGGCCCATTTATTCATTTATTCCACAGTCTGAGTCTCAGGGTAGGAGGGGCCTGGAAGGTCCTTTGGACAAAACACTATCATCCATGAGGACCTTCCACAGCATCCCCATTGAGTGCCTGGACAACAGCTTATTTATTAAGCACCTACTGTGTGCCAGGTTTGAACCCACCAGCCACTCCACTGGAGAAAAATGTGGTAGTCTGCTTCTGTAAAGACTTTCAGCCTTGGAACCCATATGAGACAGTTCTACTCTGTCCTATAGGGTTGCTGTGAGTCGGAATTTGACTCAGTGGCAATGGGTTTGGTTTGGTTTTTGGTGTGCCGGGTATGTGCAAGACACTTGGGCCGTGAAGTTCCTGCCTTGAAGGATTTCAATATCATCGTGGACACAAGGCTCCAAACCAAAACCCCGTTGCTATCGAGTTGATTCCAACTCATAGTGACCCTACAGGACAGAGTAGAACTGCCCCCTAGGGTTTCCAAGGAGCAGCTAGAGGATTCGAATTGCTGTCCTTTTGGTTAGCAGCCAGGCTCTTAACCATTGTGGCACCAGGGCTCCGACGACACACCCATCTATAATTATTACAGAAGGCAAAATCTCTGAGACACCAGGGAAGGGCGTTCTACCTGCTATGGGGTTTCAGAGATGAAAGCAAGGATGTGGCACCTGAGGGCTGGTGTTGCCGGTGTCGGGATCCACCTGAGCGAACGCTGGAGGCAGTCCTGCGCTGCCTGTGCGCCTGGAAGGTCCAGAATTCAGCCTGGCTGGAGCTGAGGGCGTTTGGAAAGGTTGCTGCGGAGCCCCCTGGAGGGCCATTTGGGCCCCGAGGACTTGAATCCTAATCCGCTGAACTGATACAACACATTCCCGTTCCCTAAACTGTTCACAGGCCCTCTCTCATCTGCTCTTTGAAGCAAGGCTGGAGAGGTATCAGGTTGGGAGCTGGGCTGACTCCCCAAAGGGGAGGGACTCCCCGGAACCACATGGCCCATTGTCAGTCCTGGAGCCAGGCTGGCACCTTGCACATTCAGACCCCAAACATAGGTGCCTTCTCTCCTGCACCAGTAATCGCCCAAACTAGTCAGTCATCCAGTTCTCTGGGGGAAGCTGTCAAGAAGACAGAGTTCCAGGCCCCCCCTGCCTCCCCCTCCCCTGAGATTCTAATTCAGTTGGTTGGCTTAGGGCCCGGGAATCTGAATTTTCACAAACTCCCAGTCAAAGTGATGCCTACTCAAGTCTGGGGAACCCTGGAGTTCACTTAGTCCTCTCTGGACTTCAGTTCCTGGAAGAGATAGACGGGTATGCTCCTCAGACCTGGTACTCTGGAGCTCAGGCTCAGCCCTGAGCTTGCTGCGGTGGAGTAAGGATTCCAAGCCCACCAGGTGCTCCTTGGAAGCTCTATGGGGCAGTTCTGTTCTGTCCTATAGGGTCGCTATGAGTCGGAATCGACTTGACGGCACTGGGTCTGGGTTAAGGATTCCAACAGCCTTTTGCATTCCACTTTGGCCATAAATGGTCACAAAATTATGACCTTGAACCTGATCACAGGTCCCCCAAGCTGGTCCTACTGTCTCTGGGCAACTTATTGTCTCATTCCTCCCAAACAGGGACTGTGGCCTATGCAAAATTCCTCCAGGGGACTCTTGGCAATTCCCTATGTTGACAATCATGACATGTGCTGACAATGAAAGACGCAGCAGTAACCAAGTGCTCCAGCTCTGGGTCAAAGAGACCAGAAGACCAGGCTTGACAGGGCAAGCCCCTTACCTTCTCCGAACCAGTGTTTATTCTGTAAAATGGACATATTGATTGCTGTTGACTCTGAGGTTGTGTGAAGATTAAATAAGAAAATGTGATAAAGTTGTAAGTACAGTCCTTGGCACCATAGTAGGTTTGCAATAAATGTTAAGCAGTAACAGCAGTAGTGTATTCTTGAATATTTGTGTCTTCAAATTGCTGTATTTTTTCTTAGTGTGTTTTCACGTTTATTCCCTTATTTGGTTCTCCTAATAACTGCGTAAAGAACTGTGGTGACGCATCAGGTAAGCTAACCAAAATGTTGGAGGTTTGAACGCACTGGTGGTTTTATGGAGGAAAGGCCTGGTGATCTGCTTCCATAAAGATTACAGCGAAGAAAACCCTATGGGGCAGAAATTGACTCAATAGCACCTAACAACAGCAACAGCAAAGAATCCTGTGAAACAGGCAAGGGACTTGTTTATTTAGATACTACCTGCCAGCCCCTCTCCCCCCATTACATCTTTCTGGCTTAACTTCCTGAACCAAGAAGAATTTAAAAAAGAAGAAGAAGAAGACCTCTAGAGGAATCAAAGGAGATTGCACTCATTTGCAGAAGTCCCTCCTCGCTTAGAAACTTTGTCTCCCACTTTATGCTCAATTTTAACAAAAAACTTGTTTCATATGTGAAGTAATTGGAGGTGGTTAGTTACAGATGAGTTGGTGTTAGAGGTAGGGTTTTGGATAGCAGCAGGAAAGGACAACTGACAACAAGAGAAAAGACAGGTTAAATGGCAAAAAAGAAACAAATTAACTCAAGAATTACTATGGGATTCCTTAGTTTACCCACCACTGGTCTGTCGGTTTGTCATACTGTGGTGGCTTGCATATTGCTATAATGTTGGAAGCTACACCACTGGTATTTCAAATATCAGCAGGGTCATCCCTAGTGGACAGGTTTCAGAGGAGCTTCCAGACTAAGTTAGACTAGGAAGAAAGGCCTGGCAATCTACTTCCAAAAATTAGCTGGTAAAAAACCCTATGGATTACAAAAGAATATTGTTTGATACAGTGCTGGAAGATGAGCCTTCCAGGTTGGAAAGCACTCAAAATCCATAGAGGCCACAACAATGGACTTGAGGATACCAATGATCTTGAAGATAATACAGGACTATGTAAAATTGTGTTCTGTTGTACATTGATGGGGTTGCCATATACAGTAAGTAACAAGAGCACTTAGTTGAGGGGTATCTAGCAGCATACTTGCTGGTAATCAAAGGGACTTCATTGCGCAGTAATTTTTACTAATGATAAGGACTTCGGGATTTAGTGGGAAGCGAGTAAGCTTTTAAGGCAGGCTTGGATTCCACCTCTTTCCAGCCCTGTGACCTTAGAGAAGTTAATCCACCTCAACAGAGCCTCTGTTTCTCCATCTCTACTATGGGATAATAGCATCTAAGAGGCAGGGTTGTCGTGATGACTGAAGACAATGATGTTTGTCAAGCATCACTCACAGTGCCTGGTACTAGCATTTTATAATGATGCTCAACACTTAATGATTTCCACAGCATTTCCACACACATTCTCTCATTTGCTCCTCATGGTAACCTTCCATCCATCCATTCATCCATCTACCCATCCACTCACCCACCCACCAACCCACTCATCCATCCATCCATCTGTTCATCCATCCACCCATTCATCCACCCATCCACTCACACACCCACCAACCCACCCAACCATCCACCCACCCATCCACCCATCCACCCATCCGTCCATCCGTCCGTCCATCCATCCATCCACCCACCCACCCACCCATCCATCCAGTAAGAGGCACTGGGTTAGTTTTAGAGTAGTGAGCAAAATATACAATACATCCCCATCTTCAAGAGCTTAGAGACCTGTGGAGAGGGGGGAGAGACAGACCACAGACAGGTGAGTAACCAATCAAATAGCTATGCATAAAAAGAAAATTTTGTGAAAGAAATAGACAGGATACTTAGAACAATGGTTGAGAGAGTGGTCAGGACACTTTGGCCAAGAGGATAATATTTAAGCTGAGTACTAGAAGGGGCAGCCATGGGAGGACTTGGAGGAAGGACATTTCAGGCAAAAGGAGTGTGTGTAAAGGCTCTGCAGTGGAGGCAAACTTGAATTTTTCCAATCACTCATCCTTCAATCTCTAGAGGCATAGCTACTCTGTAGCTTTGGTTTTCCTTTTATATCCAAGAAGCCCAAAAAGGGTTAGTTGTGAACTCAAGGTCAGAGGGCAGGAAGTGGCCCACTGAGTATCTGAGCCCTGATCCCTGGCTCCTAGATGTGCCTCTGATGACTCCGAAGTACCTTGTAAAACACTCAAAAAGGCTCCCAGAATTTCATCCCGAAAAAGACTATTGGGCACCTGGAGTAAAAGATTCCACTGTCTGGAATGCCAGCTGAGGGGCTTCAATGCCACCCTCCCTAGCCATGTCCTGTAAGTGATGTGTTGCTCTGCAACTAGACCTTTGTACCCATGGAGGAAGGAGTCCTTGGGTGGTGCAAACAGTTAATGTGCTCAGCTGCTAACCAAAACGTGGAGGTTTCAGTCCACCCAGAGGTGCCTTGGAAGAAAGCCACGGCAATCTACTTCTGAAAAATTAGACACTGAAAACCCCGAGGAGCAGTCGTACTCTGGCATACATGAGGTTGCCATGAGTAGGCATTGACTCAACAGCAACAGATGGGGCTTGGCCGGATTACACAGTTTAGATGGATTTGGACCAGACTTTGGCCTCTTGGCTCCTCTCCCAGGGCTGCCCCCTCCATTTCTCAAACAGCAGCTCCCTTCCCCACTCACGGAAACCTGCGAGAGCCCGCCTTGGACCACTGAGTCTTTTTGATGTCAGTGTTCGGAAGTCCAGTTGGCCATATTCATGTCCTTTCTTCCAAAAACCATGTGACTTGGGTTGTTGGTCAGCCTGGTTGCCTGTTGACCTTTGGTGTAACTGGCTGTCATGTGGCTTCCCACTTTCCACCAAATTTGTCCAGAACTGTCTGTACTCAAGCCATTAATCTGTAACCGAGCTTTTTCCTGTTGACTATTTTTTAGGGGAAGCAACCATGCCTATATCTGTGCAGCAGGGCCACTTGTAAACCAATACATCACTTTCCTGGCCCACTTGTGGAGGTCAGCTCCTAAGAGGTGCCTTTCCTAGAGGTTTTGGAGTCCTCGATCCTCCCATGAGGGGAACCACAGGGGCAAAGCTCTAGACAAGGGAGCTGTGGTAATGAGCCCCATCTATCTCAGTCAAGTTCAGTCCTGAGAGGAGGGCAAATGCTAGGCTTTGTGTGCTCCTGACAGGCCCGGCCAAGTTCCAGGGCCGGAGAGTGATGATGGCCTGTCCATAGGCTTGGCTTGCCTTGGTCTACCACTGTCCCTCTGTCAGACTGGCTGCCAGGGCCCATCACCACAGGCCCAAGGCCCTCCCTCCGAACCTCCTGACCAGGGATCGTCTTCTGGAGGGCATGGGGGAAATGTAACTATGGCCTCAGCTCACTGCAGGGCCTGTCTGGAGCCAGGCCCTGGTCAATGGGATGTGGCTTGCTGGTAGCTGAGGTGCTCACATGATTACCCTCAGGCTTATGAAGCAAATGCATGGCTCCAAGGCTGGTCCACCCACCGCAGTTTCTGGCCTCGCTGCAGGGAAGTGGCCTCCACGCCTGTTCAGAGCTTCAGTTGGACTCAGACAAGCCTAGTGTCTTCTCTACCATGTGATTTTGGGCAACTGACTGCATCTCCTGGTGCCTTGATTTCTTCATCTGTAAAGTGGGTGGCCCAAAGGGTTAAGCGTTCAGCTACTTGCTGAAATGTTGGAGGTTCCTGTCCACCCAGAGGTCGCTCAGAAGAAAGGCCTGTTGATCTATTTCTGAAAGGTCACAGCTATGAAAACCCCATGGAGCACAGTTCTATTCTGACACCTATGGGGTCGCCACAAGGTGGAATCGACTCAATGACAACTGGTTTGTTTTTTTGGTTTAAAGTGAGAAAGTAGTGGCACCTAACTCTCAGAGTTTCTGTGAGGCTAGAATGAGTTGCCTGGCCTCAGGCTCTATAGAGGGTATAGTGAGTTGTAAGAAAATACAAATGATTATTATTTCAGAATCGATCCACCAACGCAGGGGTCTTAAGCAGTGTCCTTGGGGGGGGGGGCGATGGATGAGGATTGGCAGAGACAGGTGGGGAGGCCCCATGCCCTTGGTGGAGGTCCTTGTCCAGGTCGCACGGGAGCTGAGTCCATGGGACTTCTCCACAACTGTGGCTGTTGACCCACAGCATGACGTGCCAACCACTGCCCCAAGTGCATGACCACAGAGACCATAGAGACCATGTAGCAGATGCTGTTGTGCCACCTGAGTTTACCCAAAGCTGTGGGCAACTCCTTGCAAGCAGACAGCACCCCACCACAAGCATCTGCCTGTCTCCCTTCCTTTTTTTCTCAGGCACCAAGGGAGCATGCTTGGATAAGTGCTGGCAAACCAGGCAGTGTGTTTATGTGTGTGTGTACGTGCATGCGCGCATGTGCAGGGCCAACCACAGCTGACAGGGGATGGTAGTCAGGGGATATATGGCCCAGCCTCCCCGTAGAGGTGTCTTCTACATGGTTCCTCAGAGGGCCTCCACTGGATTGAGCCCTAGTTACCCACACCTATACCAGCTCATTAGCACATTCTGTATTGGCTTTTCTTCCTTCCTTGCCTGGCTTTACCCACTACCTCACATGCTTCCTGGGATCACCCCCTAACAAACTACCTGTATCCAACTAGCATCTGCTCTTTGGAAACCTAAACTGAGACAAGGAACCCCTGGGTGGTACAAATAGTTAATCACACTTGGTTGCTAACTGAAAGGTTGGTGGTTGGAGTCTACCAAGAGAAAGGTATCTCAGAAGAAAGGCCTGGTGATCTGCTTTCCCAAAATCAGCCATTGAAAACCCTGTGGAGCACAGTTCTAGCTTGACACACAGGAGGTCGTCATAAGTCAGAGTCGACTTGACAGCAACTGGACTAGCGGGTAAAAGTGGCCCAAAATGCCTGCCCCAAGTTTCTGAGACTCAGTGTGCCCCGATGCCTCAGCTGAGGGCTCCAAATTGGCCATCCTGTGAGCTGTGCATGATGCCAGAGGCTCCTGTCAGGCTCAGCTTCCCTCTGAGGGCAAGCTCCTCACACCTCCACACCTGCACTTCACAGTGGGGCCCTTCACCCTCCAACCCAGGCCCCACCCTCGCTGAGTGCCACCCAGAGCAAGGCCATTCTCTGACTCAGCTGAGCTCCCCAGGGTTGGCGTGCATGTCTGCAGGGACCCGGGGGTGTCTTTGCCTCACCAGGGGAGGAAGTGTGACTGAAGTCCTTGGGTTTTTGTCCTGTCTTATTAGCCCATAGAAATAAGACGGGTGCCAATTAAAAGGGAAACAGAAAGTGGCAATTTATTGTCTGTGCAGACAAGGAGCAATGTGGGGGCTAAGGACTGAAAGATCACACGCTCCGCTCCCCCCTCCCCACTAAAGGGGATCGGGGACATTTTATGTCCTCCAGTCCTGGGGGCGGGGGCATGGATTGGCACCTGAAACCCTCCGCCCCCGAGCCCTCCCATGCCCAGATTTGAAGATTCAGGTGGTGAGTCATGCTGGGTAAGACGTCCCTGTTGTGAGACCTCTTGCTTTGCAAAGGAGCTTGGGTGTTGCCGTGTGCCTAAGAATATCTTCCCTTCCAGCCATACTCAGGTCCGGGTTTAGATTAAGGACAGTCTTCAGATTGCGCATGCGTCAAGATCCTGGGTTCTGCATACGCAAAGATCTGGCGCCAAATACAAACCGCGGTTAGAGGCTGCGGTTTGCAAGGGCAGAGGGCTGGGAGCAAACCACGGTTTGCAAGGGCTTGCAACGGGTGCAAACGAAAGGGTGGGAAGCTGCGGCCGAGCAGGCTGAAGCCGCGGCAGAGTGGGGTTTCAGAAGCGCAAAAACTCAATATGCCCCTGGCCATGCTCCATGTTGCCTGCTCCATCTTCTTATCTCTTTTCTTAGACATATGAGCATCTTCAGAAGCCTGAACACCTGGCCTTCTAGATTTCTCCCATGTCCCACCTGAAGTGTTTGAAAGGGCACAGAGCTGCCCTGGGCCCATCTGCCTCTCTCTTCCTCATCCCTACATTGCACAGGGCTCAGGCTTCATGATACTCAGGAGGGGTGGGCCCAAAGAAACTTAGGACTCTAGAATTGGAAAGGACTCTGCATTTGCACTGGTGCACAGGGCAACCACGGTGGCTCACCTGCTGCTCTCCAAGTCTCTTCTCTTGGCCACCATTGCCCACTGAGGCCCCCTCTTCCCTCTGAGTGTGAATAAGATGCAACATCGACTCCTCAGGCAAAAGATGGAAAGGATGAGTCCAGAAAGTAATGGGCAGAGCCCTGGGGAGACAGGGATGAACTAAACGGACAATATTCCTGCTCTCATGGAGTTTACGGATTAATGAGAGTAGACCCTCGATGAGATGGATAGACACGGTGGCTGCAACCATGGGCTCAAGCATAGCACTGATTGTGAGGATGGCTCAAGACAGGGCAGTGTTTCATTCTATTGTACACAGGGTCGCTATGAGTGGGAACCAACTCGACGGCAGCTAACAACAACAGATGATAACAAATAAAAATGCAAGGTAATTTCAGGTCATGTTGGGTGCCGCAAAGAAAGTAACCAGGATTCACCACCACCACCCCCGCCCCCCGCCCCCCGCCCCGGCTGCCAGTTTGTCATATTGTGGTGGAGTATCACTTGCTGTGATGCTGAAGCTAAGCCACCAGTATTTCAAATACCAGCAGGGTCACCCACGGTGGACAGGTTTCAGCGGAGCTTCCAGACTAAGACAGACTAGGAAGGAAGGACTAGTGACCTACTTCCGCGAGTAGTCGGTTAAGCCCTGTGGATGACAGAATCTTGTCCGACACTTGGGCGTGCTTACTTTGGATGCATCGTTAGGAGGGACTGATCCCTGGAGAAGAACATCATGCTAAAGCGAGGGGTCCACAAGGCAAGGAGACCCCTCGGTGAGGTGCACGGACATAATAGCCTCGACAATGGACTCATACATGCCAACAGTCATTAAGGTGGCACAGGGCTGGGCAATGTTTCATTCTGTTATATGTGAGGTTGCCACGAGTTGGAGTCAAGCCAATGGCCACTAACAACGTGACAGATGAGGGGAAGAATACTTTAAATGAGTAGGCCAAGGGAGGTCGCTCTTAGGGGGTGACTTTTCGGCTGTGACCAGAAGACCAGAAAAGTCAGCCGTGTGGAGACCTTGCACAGAATTTCAGGCAGAAGGCACAAGGGCAAAAGCCCTGAGACCAGAGCTGGTGTGTTCCAGATCTAGAGAGAAGAACACAGTGTCTGCACAGTGCGAACAAGGGGTGGACCAGCATGGCAAGCGATGGTGCCAGAAAGGTCAGCAGGTCAGGTCACGTGGGACCCTGCTAAAGAGATTTTTTTTTTTTTTGACCCATCACTTCAGCAAGAATTCAGTTTTAGAACTCTGTTCTTACTATAGATTAAAATTTAATATAATTTAATTTACATATAAAGACAACTCCGGAGACTACGTGGATAAGATAGAGTCTGGGGTTAGGTATTCGAGGTCACATTCAGGGTGAAGAGTCTAGGGGTGAGGAGAAGTCCCTGGAGGATTTCCGCAGGGAATGCCATGATCTGATTTGCATTTTCTTTTTTTAAATTGAGGTTTAAAATACACTCAGGACGTGTGTAAGTGCACACATTTGAGTGAACACCTCGATGGATTTTCACGTGCATATTCACCCATGCTTGCACCTGCATTGCACGTGATTAACTACCCAGACCAAAAAACCCACTGCCGTCCGGGCCGTAAATCATACAGAAGCAGGCCGCCGCATCTTCCTCCCGGAAAGGCTGACGGGTACTAACTGTTGACCTTTTGGTGAGCAGCCGAGCACTTTAAACACTGTGCCACCAGGGCCCCTTGAAGCTACCAGCCAGGTCAAGTTAAAGGACATTTCTAGCACCCCAGTGATTTGTTTTTCATTACAGTGAGGGAAGTGTCGAATCGGGGAGACCAGCTTGAGGCAACTGTGGTCATCCAGTCTTGGAATAAGGTGGACTTGGTGGAAACAGAGAGAGGATTTATTTGCAATGCTTTTTGTAGGTAGAGCCCATAAGGGTTGCGGAAGGATCGACTAGGATGGGTAAGGGCAAGAGAGGAATCAAGAAGACACCTCAGTTATTCTGGCATAAAAAATGGAGCAGATTGTGGAGCAGTAGGGGACATACAGGGTGTTATGAATTGAATTGTGTCCCCCTAAAATATGTGTTGGAGCCCTGGTGGCACAGAGGTTAAGAGCTCAGCTGGTAACCAAAGTCAGCAGTTCGAATCCATCAGTCACTCCTTGGGAATCCTATGGGGCAGTTCTACTCTGTCCTAAAGGATCGCTGTAAGTTGGAACCGACTCCATGGCAACAGTTTTCTTCTTTTTTTTTTTAATATATGTTGACGCCTATACCTGTGGATGTAGTCCTATATGGAAATATGGTTTTCTTCCTTATGCCAATGAGGCCATATCACCATAGGGTGTGTCTTAAACCTAATCACTTCTGAGGAATACAAAGAGCAGCCTAGACACAGAGATAGCAGACAAGGCGGCTGAACCAGAAAGCACAATTAAGCCTGCGTATACCTGGTGGCGGAAACCCTGGTGGTGTAGTGGTTAAGTGCTACGGTTGCTAACCCAAGGGTCAGCAGGTTGAATCCGCCAGGTGCTCCTTGGAAACTCTATGGAGCAGTTCTACTCTGTCCTATAGGGTCGCTATGAGTCGGAATCGACTCGATGGCACTGGGTTTGGTTTTTTTGGTTTTATACCTGGTGGAGTAGAGGTTAAGTGTTACGGCTGCTAACCAAAGGCTCGGCAGTTCGAATCCACCAGGTGCTCCTTGGAAACTCTATGGGGCAGTTCTACACTGTCCTACAGGGTCGCTATGAGTCGGAATCGACTTGCTGGCACTGGGTTTGGGTTTTTTTGGGTTTCATACCTTGCTTATTGGGTAATGTGGCCCTACAAGCCAGCACCCAAACCAAAAAAAAACCAAACCCGTTTTCAAGTTGATTCCCATTCATAGCGACCCTATAGGATAGAGTAGAACTGCCCCATAGGGTTTCCAAGGAGCGGGTGGTGGATTTGAACTGCCAACCTTTTGGTTAGCAGCTGAGCTCATAACCACTGTGCCACCAGGGCTCCTAAGCAGGCACAGACGGGTGAAAATAGATGCCATGTGAAGATTGTCAAGAATGGAAGGACTGCTGGCTACTAGAAGCTGAAACAGACAGAGAAGGGCCTCCCCCTACAGCCACACTCTGATTTCGGTCTTCTGTCCTCTTGAACTCTGAGAAAATAAGCTTCTGTTCTTTAAAGCCACCCACTCCACTCATTTGGGGTATTTCTGTTACAGCAGCACTAGGAGACAAAGACACAGGGGAAGAGGCACGTTTCGGGCACGGCTGGGGCAGTCTGGGTAGCTTAGGTAGGACGATCCCTTGAACTGTAATGTAGGCATGCCCATGGCTGTCTCCCTCCTGCTGACCCCATAGCAGAGGAAAGGAGTGACAGCAGTGAGATCTGACAGCTAACATCCAGCCTGGCCTGAGGACATAAGAACACAGCCCTGGCTAGCCTGAGGGGGTGAGGGACTTAGGGAAGGATGGCTTTGGGAGAACACTGCCTCCTCTTGCCCCTTGGAAACCTGGGTCACTGGAGGGAGAGGTGGCCAGTGGGAGGTGACGTCTGCTTCTCATCCAGGAGACATCTGCTCCTAATGCATACAGCCTCGTCTGTCAGGGGAGGCGAGAAAAAATGACTGGGGCAGCCCCACCGCGTAGCCCATGGAGAGGGGTCTCTGGACCCATGAGGTAATCCCTCTGATGATGTATGGCCCGGAGAAGTGTTGGGTTAATGATCTTCAGCAGGACCCGGGAGTAAAACACAGTAATTTCATAATACAGCGTGTGATGGATTAAAGCGTGTTAATACCAGGAGTATACATTAAGGGAAATGATCTCGCTGGCATACTAAATGGCAAAATAAAAGCACTTTTAGAAACTTCCATGATTAATTGGTCTGCCCTTTTAGTTCTGAACCATGATAAAGTAAAGCTCACTTCTCCTGGTCACCTCTCAAGCAATTCCTCTAAAGCTCCCCAGCCCTCCAAGGACCCCTGGGAGGCCAGCCTGGGGTGGGAGCCCATACCTGCAGCCTGGGGCCCACCCTCATGTCCTCCTTCTTGGACTCAAGCTATCGTCGACATTATCTTCATCGAGGAGGCTGGCTGCCCACCACTCAACCCCCACCCTATTGGAGGCAGCTGTGATATCATGCCAAAGAGGGCCAGACCAGAGGTTGGAGATGTCTCTTACTCACACTGAGATACCTGGCAAGCCATGTGCCTGAGCTTCCTTGTCCTCCAGGTGTGGTGAGGCCCTAAAAGGATGCTTCTAACCTTCAAAGTAAAGAACAGGTTGTTGCTGTTCTTAACTGCCATCCAGTTAGCTCCCAACCCTATGCACGATGAACAAAACACTGCCTGGTCTTGTGCCAATCCATGATTGGATGAGGATCAGACCATTGTGATCCATAGGCTTTTCATCAGCTGATCTTTGGAAGGAGATCACCAGGCTCTTCTTCCTCATCTGTCTTAGTCTGGAAGCTCCGCTGAAACCTGCGCAGCCTCACGGCAACATGCAAGCCTCCAATGACAGATGGTTGGGAGCTGCACATGAGGTGCCTCAAAGGGGAATCATATCTGGGTTTCCCACATGGAAGGTGAGAATTTTACCACTGAACCACCTCTGTCCCCCCAAAAACAGATGGAGGTAGGATTAATTATCCTTTCCCCAACGGTCCTTGGAGAGTTTTGTCTGCAGTCTAGCCACCCCCCCTTCCACTACAAAAGGCTAACAGAAGTTCATTCCTGAGCGTTGGAGGCCATGGCAGGTGCTTAGCCTCTGACCAATTCTACCCTCCATTTGAGCCTTCCCGGGCTACCTGCCTGTCATCCATAGGTACCTTCGTGCAGGTGTCTTCACCTGCTGGGATGCCTGCACAAATTGACTCATCAGACTTCTTATCTGTGTTGCCCTGGAGACTGCATTGTGCAGAGTTTTAGCTTCCTTCTTATTTATTCAGACATTCAACAAATACTCATTGGCTGCCTATTCCTGCTCCGGCCAGCTGGGATGCAGCAGGAAATACAGATCCCAGTCTGATAGTGCTGATATTCGAGTGGCAGTAAACGGAGACAGGCCTCCCATTTCAAAGCTTCCTGAGAGAAGGTGAGAACAGACTCCTAACTCCAGGAAATATTTAGTGCAAGGGGTGTAAACTCAAACTCCTCCTGGGACTGAACAAGTAGTATCAGTGAGTGAAGCAGCAGGGTGTGATGCAAAAGGGAGCGGTGAGGACTTTGGCACCTTGAAGAGCCATTCCCATCTACAGGAGGCAGCCACTGCTCAGCTCCAGCTGATACCTGCCATGTGGAAATGTGGGGCCAGTGGTTATATCTTCTGATTTTCCTACAGAATGTGGAAATCTGGATTTTTACTCGAACTTTCCTGATTTTTAAATATTAGCAATGAATTCAAGAAAGTTTTACCACTGTGCAGATCAAATGAAACCCATCTGCTAGACAGATCTGGTCCACAGCCTGGCAGTCAACGGCCTCTGGTTTAGAGCATCGTGCACTACTGTTGTTGGTTGGCCGCACCCTTCACTCATGTATGTACAGCACTCTATGGTGTACATAGCACTTTCCCAGAGAAGACCTCACTTGGTGCTTACAGCATCCCTGGGAAGAAGGCTGTCACCAGGAATGTGTCACCAGGTGTCCCTCAACAAGCATGATCTGAGACCAACCATGTGCCATCTATTCTCGTAGGCAAGGGTATATTTGGCAAATGGAGCACCAGAGAAAGCACGCAATTCAAATGTGTCATGACCAGTGAGGAAGGAGCTGGGACCAGGACACAGATTCCTTTTGGTATGGAAAGGCGTCTCTCTCTCCACCCATGCAATGTTCTGAACATAAACCCCAATGATATAGCCTAATGGTTGGTTGGGCTCAAGGGCTTCAGAGTTTGACTACCTGGGTACAAATGGTCCTATTGTGCTACCAAGAGCAGCATATTTCTCAAATTCTTCTAGCTACAGTTTCCTCATGTGCAAAATGGCAATGATGATGATAGTGGTACCTATGCCATAGAGCTGTTATGAGGTGTCTTACAGTTCTCTAGAGAAATAGGACCTGTGATATGCATACATACATATATATACATATACATATCAAACCAGTTGTCATCCTGTCTATTCCTACTCACAGCAACCCTGTGTGTGTCAGAATAGAACTGGTCCATAGGTTTTTGTTTTTTTTTAATTGTACTTTAGGTGAAAGTTTACAGCTCAGGTTAATCTCTCATACAAAATTTTATACACATATTTTCATGTAACACTAGCTGCAGTCCCTACAGTGTGACCACACACTGCCCCTTTCCACCCTGGGTTCCCTGTGTCCATCCAACCAGCTCCTATCCCTTCCTGCCTTCTCATCCTGCCTCTGGACAGGAGCTGCCCATTTGGTCTCATGTATCTGCTTAAACTAAGAATCACACTCTTCACGAGTACTATGTTTTATAAAACCAAAAAAAAAAAAAAACCAAACCCAGTGCCATCCAGTCGATTCAACTCATAGCGACCCTATAGGACAGAGTAGAACTTCACCATAGAGTTTCTAAGTAGCACCTGGTGGATTCAAACTGCCAACCCTTTGGTTAGCAGCTGTAGCACTTAACTGCTATGCCACCAGGGTTTCCTTATGTTTTATAGTCCAGCCTAATCTTTGTGTGAACAGTGGTCTTTGGGAATGGTTTTAGTTCTGGGTTAACATAGTGTCTGGGGACCATGGCTTTGGGGGTTCCTCCAGTCTCAATCAGGCCATTAAGTCTGTCTTTTCATGTGAATTTGAGTTCTGTTCCACAGTTTTCTCCCACCCCGTCAGGGACTATCTGCTGTGTTCCCTGTCAGGGTGGTCGTTGGTGGTAGTCAGGCACCATCTAGTTCTTCTGGTCTCAGATTGATGAAGTCTCTGGTTTATGTGGCCCTTTTGTCTGTTGGGCAAATATTTTCCTTGTGTCTTTGATGTTCTTCATTCTCCTTTGCTCCGAGTGGGTTGGGACCAATTGATGTATCTTAGATGCCCACTTGTAAGCTTTTAAGATCCCAGAGGCCACTCACCAATGGGATGCAGAACAGTTTCTTAGTAAACTTTGTTTTGACAATTGACCTAGATGTCCCCTGAAACAATAGTCCCCAGACCCCAGCCCCAGCTACTCTGTCCCTTGAAGTGTTTGGCTGTATTCAGGAAACTTCTTAGCTTTTGGTTTAGTCCAGTTGTGCTGGCTTCCCGTGTATTGTGTGTTGTCCTTCCCTTCACCCAAGATGATTCTTGTCTACCACCTAGTTAGTGAATTCCCCTCTCACTCCTTCCCCACCCTTGTAATCATCGAAGAATGATCAAAGAATTTCTTCTGTTTAAACCTTTTCTTGAATTCTTATAATTGTGGTCTTATACAATATTTGTCCTTTTACGACTAATTTCACTCAGCATAATGCCCTCCAGATTCATCCATGTTATGAGATGTTTTGAGGATTCATTGTTGTTCTTTATCTTTGCATAGTATTCCATCGTGTAAATATACCATAATTTGTTTATCCGTTCATCTGTTGATGGGCACCTAAGTTCTGTCCATCCTTTTGCTATTGCGAAAGTGTTGCAATGAAATTGGGTGTGCATATATCTATTCATGTGACAGCTCTTCTTTTTTCTAGGTTATATTCTGAGGAGTGGAATTGCTGGATTGTATTGTACAGAAGCAAAAACCTTTTTTTTTTTTTTGCTGCTGTGGCATCTGCAGTCCTTCCCTTCCACTTCCTGGAATTGTGGTGGAAGGAGGAGGAGGAAGTCAAAGTGCCTGAGCCGAGAGGCTGCTTTCCACCCAGGTTCCTGTCCCTGCAGTGCAGCATGTTGGTAGGCGGGAAATGGTGACTGGCTAAAGGATCTGGTGCTGCTGCTGCTATGGGCTAAGTGGGAAAGACACCATGCATTGCACACCTAGGACCATTGCCGGAGCCTGAAGACACATACTGCTCCGTCATCACAGTTAGGTTTATACGTGACACCCATAAAAGATGAAGTTGAGAACACGGAAAGTTTCTTGCAATCAAATCGAATCCACACACAATGTACTGCTAGAGAAAAGAGGAAATATTCAGAGGTTGATGATAGTCTACCTTCAGGAGGAGAAAAAACACTGAAGAATGAAACTGGCTTGTTGTCTTCAATTAAAAAAATTCATTAAAGAAAGCACACCCAAGCTTTGCTATGGCTCCCACAAGTCTGTCAGTTTGTTGTACTGTGGGGGCTTGTGTGTTGGTGTGATGCTGAAAGCTATGCCACCGGTATTCAAATACCAGCAGGGTCACCCACGGTGGACAGGTTTCAGCTGAGCTTCCAGACTAAGACAGACTAGGAAGAAGGACCCAGCAGTGTACTTCTGAAGAGCATTAGCCAGTGAAAACCTTATGAATAGCAGTGGAACATTGTCTGATATAGTGCTGGAAGATGAGCCCCCCAGGTTGGAAGGCACTCAAAAGACGGCTGGGGAAGAGCTGCCTCCTCAAAGTAAAGTCGACCTTAATGACATGAATGGAGTCAACCTTTTGGAACCTTCATTTGCTGATGTGGGATGACTCAAAATGAGAAGAAACAGCTGCAAATATCCATTAACAATCGGAACCTAGAATGTACAAAGTGTGAATCTAGGAAAATTTGAAATCAACAAAAAAGAAATGGAACGCATAAACGTTGGTATCCTAGCTGAAATGGACTGGTGTTGGTCATTTTGAATAGAACAATCATATGGCCTACTACGCCGGGAATGACAACTTGAAGAAGAGGGGTGTTGGCAGTCATCATCAAAAAGAACATTTCAAGATCTACCCTGAAGTACAATGTTGTCAGTGACAGGATAATATCCATATGCCTACAAGGAAGACCAGTTAATACGACTATTATTCAAATTTATGCACCAACCACTAAGGCCAAAGATGAAGAAATTGAAGATATTTACCAACTTCTGCAGTCTGAAATTGACCGAACATGCAATCAGGATGCACTAATAATTACTGGTGACTGGAATGCAAAAGTTGAAAACAAAGAAGGATCGGTAGTTGGAAAATATGGCCTTGGTGATAGAAACAATGCTGGAGATTGTGTGATTGAATTTTGCAAGACCAATGACTTCTTAACTGCAAATACCTTTTTTCACCAACATAAACGGCAACTACACATAGACCTCGCCAGATGGAATATACAGGAATCAAATTGACTACATCTGTGGAAAGAGATGATGGAAAAACTCAATATCATCTGTCGGTCAGAACACGGCAAGGGACTGATTGCAGATCAGACCATCAATTACTCATAAGGAAGTTCGAGTTGAAACTGAAGAAAATTAGAACAAGTTGATGAAAGCCAAAGTACGACCTTGAATTTAGAGACCATCTCAAGAATAGATTTGATGCATTGGACACAAATGACAGAAGACCAGACAAGTTGTGCAATTATGTCAAGGACATCATACATGAAGAAAGCAAGAGGTCATTAAAAAGACAGGTGAGAAAGAAAACACCTAAATGGATGTCAGAAGAGGCTCTGGAAATTGCTCTAGAATGTCTAGTAGCAAAAGGAAAAAATGATAAGTAAAAGAGCTGAACAGAAGATTTTAAAGGGTGGTCAAAAATACAAAGTATTATGATGACATGTGCAAAGACCTGGATAGAGAAAATCAAAGGGAAAAAACGCTCAGCATTTCTCAAACTGAAAGAACTGAAGAAAAAATTCAAGCCTTGAGTTGCAATACTGAAGGATTCTATGGGGAAAATATTAAATGACTCAGGAAGCATCAAAAGAAGATGGAAGAGATACACAGAGTCACTATACCAAAAAGAATTGGTTGACGTTCAACCATTTCAAGAGGCAGCATATGATCAGGAACCGATGGTACTGAAGGAAGAAGTCCAAGCTGCACTGGAGGCCTTGGCAAAAAACAAGGCTCCAGGAATTGATGGAATATCAATTGAGATGTTTCAACAATCGGATACAGTGCTGAAGTGCTCACTCATCTATGTAAATAAATTTGGAAGACAGCTACCTGGCCAACCGACTGGAAGAGATCCATATTTTTGCCTATTCCCAAGAGAGGTGATTCAAGCAAATGTGGAAATTATCCAACAATATCATTAATATCACAAGCAAGCAAAAATTTTGCTGAAGATCACTCAAAAGTGGCTGCAGCTGTACATTGACAGAGAACTGTCAGAAATTCAAGCCTCATTTAGAGAGGATGTGGAACCAGGGATATCATTGCTGATGATGGATGGATCCTGCATGAAAGCAGAGAATACCAGAAAGACGTTTACCTGTGTTTTATTGACTACACAAAGGCATTCGACTGTGTGGATCATAACAAATTATGGATTATATTTGCAGAGAATGGGAATTCCAGAACACTTAATTGGGCTCATGAGGAATCTGTACATGGATCAAGAGGCAGTTGTCTGAACACAACAAGGGGATACTGATTGGTTTAAAGTTAGGGAAGGTGCGCTTCAGGGTTGTATCCTTTCACCATACCTATTCAATCTGTATGCTGAGCAAATAATCCGAGAAGCAGTACTATATGAAGAAGAACGGGGCATCAGGACTGGAGGAAGACTGAGGAACAACCTGCGTTATGCAGATGACACAACCTTCCTTGCTGAACGGGAAGAGGACTTGAAGCACTTACTAATGAAGATCAAAGACCACAGACTTCAGTATGGATTGCACCTCAACATAAAGAAAACAAAAATCCTCACAACTGGACCAATGAGCAACATCAAGATAAACGGCGAAAAGATTGAAGTTGTCAAGGATCTCATTTTACTTGGATCCACGGGAAGCACCAGTCAAGAAATCAAAAAACACATTGCTTTGGACAAACTGGAAGTGTTGGAAAGCAAAGATGTCCCCTTGAGGACTGAGGTGCACCTGACCCAAGCCACGGTGCTTTCAACTGCTTCATATGCATGAGAAAGGGGAACAATGAATAAGGAAGACTGAAGAATTGACAACTTTGAGTTGTGGTGTTGGTGAAGAATATTGGATATACCATGGACTGTTAAAAGAATGAAGAAATCTGTCTTGGAAGAAGTACAACCAGAATGCTCCTTAGAAGCAAGGATGGTGAGACTGCGTCTCACATACTTTGGACAGGTTATCAGCAGGGATCAGTCCCTGGAGAAGGACATCATGCTTGGTAAAGTAGAGGGCCAGGGAAAAAGAAGAAGGCCCTCAACGAGATGGATTGACACAGTGGCTGCAACAATGGGCTCAAGCATAACAACGATTGTGAGGATGGTGCAGGACCGGGCAGTGTTTCGTTCTGTTGTGCATTGAGTCACTGTGAGTCGGAACTGACTCAATGGCACCTAACAACAACAATATGGCACTTCTATTTCTAGCTTTTTAAGGAAGCATCGAATCGATTTCCAATGTGGTTGTACCATTTTACATTCCCACCAGCAGTGCATAAGTGTTCCAGTCTCTCTACAACCTCTCCAACAGTTATTATTTTGTGTTTTTTTGATTAGTGCCAGCCTTGTTGGGGTAGATGGTACCTCACTGTAGTTTTGATTTGCATTTCTCTAATGGCTAATGATCGTGAGCATTTCCTCACATATCTATTAGCCACCTGAATGTCTTCTTTAGTGGAATGTCTGTACATATCCCTTGTGCATTTTTTCATTGGGTTATTTGTCTTTTTGTTGTTGAGGTGTTGCAGTATCTTGTAGATTTTAAGAGATTAGACCCTTGACTGATACGTTATAGCCAAAATTTTTTCCCAGTCTGTAGGTTATCTTTTTACTCTTTTGGTGAAATCTTTTGATGAGCATAAGTGTTTGATTTTTAAAAGCTCCCAGTTCCATAGGGTTTTAATGGCTGTGACCTTTAGCAGGAGTCCTGGTAGTGTAATGTAATGGTTAAGGCTGCTAACCAAAAGGTCAGCTGTTCAAATCCACTGGCTGCTCCTTGGAAACCGTATGGGGCAGTTCTACTCTGTTCTGTAGGGTCGCTGAGTGTTGGAATCAACTCAATGGCAACTTTTTTTTTTTTTTTTTGGAACTTTTGGAAATAGATTGCCAGGCCTCTTTCTTTCAAGGCGCCTCTGGGTAGATTTGAATCACCAACCTTTCGGTTACTAGCTGAGCACTTAACTGTTCGTGCCCTCAGGGATATATGTACTATAGATAGAGAGAGAGATAGGTTTACTTCAAGAATTGTCTCACAGGATTCTGGAACACTGAGAAGTCCAAAATCCATAGGTCAGGTGACAAGCTAGAGACTCCTGCAAGCTTGCCCCCCAAAATCCATAGGTCAGGCAAAGGGAAGAGTGAAGAGTAAAGGTGTTCTGGCAAAATGTCTATTTGTAGTCTGGAGGCAGAACAAACCCTAGGGAAACTCCCTTTTTGTTCTGAAGGGTTTCAACTGATTGATTGAGGCCCATCCACATTACGGAGGGTGATTTACTTGAGGTCAACTGACTCAACCACGTGTAATGACTTTATAAAGGCAACGAGACTAGTGTTTGACCAAACAAATGGGCTCCGTAGCCTAGCGAAGCTGATACAGAAAACCAGCCATTTCATGAGGACACTGTACAAGGACGCAAAAGGAAGTTTTTGGTCAGCACTCATTGGAACCACCATTATCATGGGGAATTTTGCATCTTTGGGAACTGTGTTACTTGGAAAATTTAATGGCATGGGACGATTTGGGAACTGTGTTACTTGGAAAATTTAATGGCATGGGACGATGTCTATTACGCAATGTTAAAAGAAAGAGTAGGCAGCAGACATGCTAAACTATACTTTTGTGCGCTTAGGCCAAATGCTGGAAAGAACTGTGAAGGAAGAGGCATCCAAACAGTAGCGATTTGGGGTACTAGAGTTACGGATATTTTAATTTTCTGAATTTTCTCAGAGCAGGATTATTATTTTTTTTTTTAATTAGGTAAATCGATGGGTAACAAAACATTTGCCATTTCAGCATTCTTCAAAAGTACAGTTCAGTGACATATATTCTGTTCAGCATGTTGTTCACCCGTCACCATTAACCATTCTCGAGTTTTTCCATCACTTTTAACAGAAGCTCAGTCACCCCTAAGCATTGTGTCTGTTTTGAAAAATTAAGTTCCCAGCTCCCAGGAAAAAAAAAATATATATATATATATGCTTTAAGTTTTCCCTCCTCACCCAGATGGTTGCTTTGCAGAGAAGTCCCTTCCTTCAGAAGTCTCCTCCCGTCTTGAATTCCCAAACCTGTCCCAACTTTAGTTTATAGGTGGATCCCTGGGCTCCTTTCTCTCTGGGGCTCCTGGGAACTTGGAGACCCATGACTTCCTGATTCAGTCCCCAAGCCAGGATGTACACAATCCAGGGCCAAACCCCACTGGCTAGGTTGCCAGTGGGACCCACCAGAGTAGGAGTCTGTTACAACATGTTGCCTCCAGCCCCAAGCCAAAAGGGAAAGGAGACCCATCCGGCCCACTGCCCCAGGAGAGAGGCAGAAGAGCTGACCTGCTCACTCAGAAGTCTCAGAAGTCCCCAGATGATTCGCTGGTATGGGCAGAGTACTGCGGTTTGATTACACACTTTCCCACTTTTACAAAGCTCCTAAACCAGCTGCCGTTGAGTCAGTCCTGACTGATGGCAACCTCATGCGTCAGAGCAGAACTGTGCTCCATAGGGTTTTCAGTGGTTGATTTTTCAGAAGTAGATCACCAGGCCTTTCTTCTGAGGCCCCTCCAGGCGGACTTGAACCACCAACATTTTGGTTAGCAGCTGAGCCCGTTAACTGTTTGCACCACCCCAGGATTCCGCAGGGCTCCTAGGAGTGCCAAAACGGGAAAGGAGATGAGAAAAACTGAAGCAATCTCTCTTTCCGAGGCTTCTGTGTGCAAATAAATAAATAAATAAAATGCTGCTGTGGGGGCGGGGGGGGGGATATGTTTGTGAAACAGCGAGCATCCAAAACCAAATGTTTCCTCTCTCGTGCCCGTTGCGTGGGGAAAGGAAAACAAATCCGTATTTTGAGCGTGTTTCTCGCAAAAATATGAAAGATGGGCAGATTGTACAATTAGACAAATACAGCTTTTTAGGGGTATGAGGTTTTGGTCTAAAATTACATTGAATTATTGTTACATTTTAGACTTTGTAGGAAATAACAGTAAGGAAGTGTGACTTTCCAATTAGCATTTGAAAGTGTGAGGTAGGTGAGGGTTTTAACAAATCGTGGGGTTTTGAGCCTAAAATTACATGACTTTTATTTGCAGCCAGAAAATTAGGTGGATTGGTTATTTTTCAAACTCCTGTTGTAGAGAGAATGATTTTTATGTTCTACCCCATCCCCACCACCACCTCACTACCCCCCAGCACATTTGCTGCCCACCAAAACAACAACAACAACAACGGTAATAATAACTGTGTAAAGAGCAGGCAGATTTTCAGCCCCTCCCCACGTCTGGACCTGGCCACGAGGCCAACAAGGGAAGCGAAATATGAAGAGTCGTTTCGCCTCATTATGGGACGACACCAGTGACTTTTCTTCATCCCCTTAATTCATTTCTTAGAGTTTTTCTTGTCACAGCCACTTGCTTTATACCTTACTAACTTGCAAGTTATAGTTGTAATTTATGGTCAGAATTGAGTGGTAGCAAATCAAGGAATATTTCCATTGATTACCCTAAATTGTCTAATCTCCTGTATGTTTTTAGAACTTGATTGGGTGGTATTTACTGATTGCCTTCATCTAATTTAAAAATCAATCAATAGCAACAATGAGTGCTGGCGGATAAATCGAGTCTAATGCAGCCTAACCGGGCAAATATCCATCAACGGCCTGCACGGAATCACATCTGCGGGGTTTAATACAGAAACGAGAAAAGTGCCGGAGCTAGGCGCCCAGGGCGCACGCTCGGTGAACATCCGCGAGGTCTTGCGCGTCTCCTGCCTTGTCCACTGAGCATGATTGCCCTCTGCTAAAACGAACAGATTTCAGTACAATAAAGCTGTAGCAGCCGAGATAAAAATGAGATCTGATTGCATCTCAAGGTTCGCCACTCCATCTACTTCCCCCACACCCTCGGAGGATAATAATGAGAATTAACACAACTCCAGCCTTTTCTTGTCAACCGCCAGAGCTATCCAGAGAGAAACACCTCAAGCGCTCATGCGTTAACTCGGCCCTTTGGCACTCAGGCCCGGCTGCTTTTATTCTCAACCCATGCTTTCTGGGCATCTTGATCTGTTATGACATTTAGTACTTACGCATCCTCTGGGAGGGTGTTTACCCATTATACAGATGAGGAACTGAGGCGCAGGTAATTCAGAAGGTGGCCTCTGATCACATGGATCGTTAAGTAGAAAAGTCACATGATAAGCCAGGCACTGTGGAAAAGGCGAAGTCCCTTGAGGGGCTTACACCTATTTGGGAGCCAAACTTGGACACAAGTCACTGTAAGACAACTTTACCGGTTGTGGTGGTGTTGACACTGACTCATGGGAATCCCATGAGTGTCAAAAAGAGCTCTACTGGGTTTTAATGGTGACTTTTAGGAAGCAGATTACCTTTTCTTCCGAGGTGTCTCTGGGTTGACTCAAACCACAGCCCAGCATGTTAATTGTTTGCACCACCTAGGAACTTCTGGAAGTCAAAAACCAAAGCCCATTGCTGTCCAGTCGATTCCGACTCATAGCCACCCTAAAGGACAGAATAGAACTGCCCCACGGGGCTTCCAAGGAGCACCTGGTGGATTCCAACTGCCGACCTTTTGGTTAGCAGCTGAGCCCTTAAGTACTTCACCACCAGGGCTCCTGTAAGTCAAAGCAGGATGAAATAAGTGCTTTAATTGTCGTACTAGCCATGGGTTGAAGGAGCCCTGGTGTTGCAACAGTTAAATACTCTGCTGCTAACCGAAAAGTTGGCAGTTCAAACACCCCCAGCAGCTCCACGGGAGAAAGATCTAGCAGTCTGCTCCCATAAAGATTACAGCCTAGAAGACCCTATGGGGCAGTTCTACTCAACTCAACAACGCCTAACAACAAGCCATGAGTTAGTTATGGGTGCAAAGGAGGTAGAGAGAATAAAATTTAACTTAGGAACCAGAGAGTCGGAAACATGGCGTTATGTTAATTTGGGTGCTCTAAAGGTGGTGGGGTCCCAGTGAAAAAGCTGGTGGTGGGGTCCCAGTGAAAAAGCTTTGAATTTTGTAGGCTTCTCAGTAAGGGCAGATCAGGTGAAATACAACACGGTTGAGCCTCTGACCCCTTTCAGAACCTCCGCCTGAGAATTCTTTCTGCCTCCCTCCCCACCCCAACCTCATCAGCCTTGAGCAGTGCTGGTGGGAAGTCAGCGCAGGAAATCTGGTCTCTGTATTGCCGAGAACCTTGATCCCCGACCCTGGACTTCTGGAGCAAACTCCTCTGATGTGATAATAGACTTTAGAAAAGTTTTGGAGATTGGAGTTTAGGGAGACTCTAACTTATTCATTCTTTAATTGAGAAATACCACTTGGCATCTCTGGGAGGCTTTATAAATTAATGCAAATAAGTAAATATTCCAAAGCGCTTAATTTTACCCTCAGTCAACACCTGGAGGCAATTCCAGGTATCTCTCTCTACCTCAGGAACTGTGTCCAGCTAACTTCCCAAGAGAATTCTTGGGATCCTTTGAGAACCATGGAAGCAATAGGCAGGATCTCAACCCAAGTAGACCTGCGGTCTCTATGAGAACCCCTCCCCAGGCCCACCCAAGTGCTCAAGCCACTGTGAACCTCAGTTATCAGGCCCAAGGAAATGGGTTCATAGGAAGGAAAATCAGGTACCAAGAAGACAGGCCCAGAAACCAGGAGTTGTCCTGTGCTGTAGTTCAAAGAGTCAGCTACCCTGTAGTTAAAAAGCAGACCAAATTCAGAGTAGGCTTTGTAGATCTTGGAATTTGTAGAAACCGCAGCAGGCTTTCACCCTAGCCCGTTAACCTCTGGCCATCGAGTCGATTCAGATTTATAGCTACCCTACAGGACAAAGTAGAACTGCCCCATGGGGTTTCCAAGGCTGGAATCTTTACATGAGGAGATTGCCACATCTTTCTCCCTCAGAGTGGCTGGTGGGTTTGAACCACCCATCTTTTAGTTAGCACCCTAGTGCTTAACCACCACACCACCAGGGCTCCTTCCTGTCCCAGGAGGCCATTCTATCACAGAGCATCCCCTAACATTTTCTCATCCACTGATCACCGGGCTGTAAGCCTCAGGAGGGCTGTGGACCAGTCCTTCCATGCTCCTTGAGGGATGCCCAACACAAGCAGATGCTCAATACATGTTTTGAATGATTGAATTAGTAGACATTTCCTCACCACAAGGCTCTGTTTTACAGACTCGGTGACAGGTGGCCAGCTTTTCCTTGGATACTGCCATTGACAGGAGGCTCAGTACCTCAAGTTCACTCTTTCCTTCATACACCCTCCATATATCCTTCTGTCTCTGTTATACCCCTTTAACTGATGCTGCTGATTGTCTGCAATTTCCTTTCTCCCCTTCTTCCATAGTAAGAAAACTCTTAAATTATAGCTGTGCACAAAATAAAGACTACATTTCCCAGCCTCCCTTGCAGACAGGTATGGCCAGGTGACTACATTCAGCTTATAGAATACAGGTGAGGTTTTGCAGGGCTGCACCTGAGAACATTCTTTTAAAAAGAGCTGGCATGCCACACAACAACCTGCATGCAAACATTTGACCAGTAACCAGTCGACCCTGATTCCTGGTGACCACATGTATCTCAGAGTAAAACTGTGCTCAGTAGGATTTTCATGACTGTGACCTTGCAGATCTCCAGGCTTTCCTTCCTAGGTGCCTCTGGGTGTGTTCAAACCACTAACCTTCCAATTAGTAGCTGAGCACTTAACCATTTGTATCACCCAGGGGCTCCTTATGCAAATGTTTATAGGAGCTTTATTCATAATTGTCAAAAACCAGAAGCAACCAAGATGTCCTTATGATGTGTGTTGAGAATGACACTTTACTTCTGTGATCTTCCTCCCCAAAACCAATAACCCCAGTCTAATGGTGGCACAGTAGTTAAGTGATACAGTTGCTAACCAGAAGGTCAGCAGTTTGAATCCACCAGCTGCTCCTTGGAAACCCTGTGGGACAGCTCTACTCTGTCCCATAGGGTCGCTATGAGTCAGACTCGACTCAATGACAACAGGTTTGGTTTTTTTGTTTGTTTGTTTAAATCCCGGTTTCCCAGTTGAAGGACATCGTACAGAATACCTGACCCATATTCCTCGAGACTGTCAAGGTCATTAACAACAATGAAAGTCTGAGAAACTGTTACAGTCAAGGGAGGCCTAAGGTGACCTGAAATGCAATGTAATATGGTGTCCTGAATGAGATCCTGGCACAGAAAAAGGACATTAGGGGGAAACTAAGGAAATCTGAATAAAGTACGGACTTCAGTTATTAATACTGTACCAATATTGGTTCATCAGCTGTGACAAAGATATTATTACACTAATACATATCAATAATAAGGTAAGCTGGCTTGGGCTCAGTTACTAACCTAAAGGTTAGCAGTTCAAACCCACCAGCAGCACCATGGAAGAAAGTCCTGGCAATCTGCTCACGTAAAGGTTACCCATTCCGGATGCCGTCAAATCAATTCTGATTCCTAGCAACCCTATTGGACAGAGTAGAACTGCCCCATAAGGTTTCCAGGGCTGTAATCTTTCAGGAAGCAGGCTGCCACACCTTTCTTCCGTGGAGCAGCTGGTGGGTTCAAACCACCACCAGGACTCAGGTAAAGATTACAGCTGAGACTCTATGGAGTAGTTCTACTCTGGGACGCACGGGGCCATATGGGTCAGAGTCAACTCGATGGCAATGGGTCTTTCAGTGGTTACTGGTGTGTTGCATTATGGGAACTTTGCATTTTTTTTTTCTGTAAATCTAAAACTATTCTAAAATTAAACAGGCCTGTTGTTCTCCCATTGTCTCAGTCAGCTTTGTTCCTGCTGTCATTTTACTTCTTAGAACATGGTCCCTTGGCTGCCATCTTGGAACGCGAGGACAAACCAGTGCCTATGACCCTGAGGGTGGTGAAGCAGTGAGCTGGAAGGAACCCGCGTCCCTGAGGACTTCATGCCCCCGAGCAGCCGTGCCAGGCCTGGGCTGCCGACTTCCTGGCTTTTATGTCAAAGAGAGATAAAGGCAGATTGTGTTTAACTCTTGTTGTTTGAGGTCTTTGTTTCTTACAGCCAAATCCACTTCTAACTGACACTGCCCTGTGCTTGTTTTTATTTGGGACACATGTCCCCTGTGTGGAGATCCAGGCTGTTCTGTGGGATTGGGGGGCCTAGGGCCCCGCTTTCTTGTCTCTCCCCACCTAAGAGACCCTTGAGGCACTCCTTCATGAGGGTCAGTGTGGAAACCACTGCTCATGGCATTGGTGGTATGACTGACTATTCAGCTGTATGGACCCTACAGACCACAGAGCCAGTCCCTACCACAGCCACACGGAATCTGAGAGCTGGGTGGCCTTGGATCACCCCATCCATCCTCCTCATTTTATAACTGGGGAAACTGAGGCCTCCAGAGAGGAATAAGCCAAGCATCTTAGAGCTGGGGCCATAAGCCCATTCTGGTGCCTCCTGACAACTTCCCACTGTACCAGTCATTGCTGTACTGGTTCCAGGGAACACCAGAGATTCCACAGAGATGGGGGAAGCGGGAGGGGGTGAGCGACCACGGGGGGCAAAACCATGGTTCTCCAGCCTCAGTGTAAGGCACAGCAGTTGCTTTTGTCTATGTCACACGTTGGATTTCAGACTTCTAAGATTTTATTTGTTAAAAGAGGGGTGTAGTGATAACAACAATAATGTGTAAAACGCACTGTACCCCATTATCTCGTGTTAAGTCTAAAAAGAATAACTATTCATTGAGCATCTACTGGGTCACAGGCCCTATGCTAGGCCTTCTACCTCTGTTATTTTATTAAATTCTCATCACAAATATGCAAGGCAGATCTTACCAGTTACCGTATTTTACGCAAATAACGCACGCCTTATTGTTAAGGTATTTTCATAAGTGCACTATGTTAGTTTTTTTAATGGCATAGCAGCGCTTAGGGAGGGAGCAGCTGGCAAACAAATGCAGAAGGCGTGCGTTATTTGAGTAAAATGAGGTAATTACCAGTTGCCGTCCATTGACTCCAACTCATGGTGATGCCGTAGGGGTCAGAGTAGAGCTGTGCTCCTCAAGTTTCTCAATGGCTGATTTTTTTTCAGAAGTAGATTGCAAGGACTTTCTTCCCTAGCACCTCTGGGTGGACTCAAACCTCCAACCTTCCAGTTAGCAACTGAGCGCGTTAACTGTTTGTACCACCCAGGGACTCCAAGATAAGTCTTAGTAGACTCATTTTACACGTAGAGAAACTGAGGCTCAGAGAGGTGAAGTAACTCACTGGTGACCCCAGGATTTACTTGCTCTAAAGCTTGCCCTAACCACTACATCATAGTGCCTTCCTTATATAGGGAGTTAGGAGACTCGGGGCTCCTGCCTGTAACTCACTTGCCATGTGGTTGCATGCAAGTCTTTTGCCTTCAGTAGCCTTCAGTCTCCACCAAAGGGGATGGTGTCCAATGGTTTCTAAGGATCCCCTCAGCCCTCTGTAACCCCACACACTGGTGAAGCAAGGAAGAAGACAACAGCTCATGAGGAAGCCTGGCGCTGCCCTGATGTCCCCTCTTCCTTCCTGAGCCAGCCCAGTCCTGGCCACCGGCACTCTGGGTGGTACCCACCCTTCCATCCTCCCCACAGAGGCTTCCACAGAAGGGTCTATTTCCTGGACTGTCAAATCGTCCCTGTCTCATGTGACACCCTGCCTAGACAGGTCATCTGTCTACCTGTCATCAAGGGGCGTGCCCATCACTAATGTAAACTCACCACTAAGATGTCCGGGTGGTGGTGGGGGGCATTGGTTTCAAGAAATTGAAAGGAAACCATTACCATCATTAGGCCCACCTGAGAGAGCCTCTCTCGCTGATGGAAGAGGCGCGACTCTTGGCCTCCTCCACAGCAGGTCATCAGTTAAAAGGGAGGCAAGTGCATGTGGGTGCATGCATGTGTGTGCATGTGTGTGCATGCACGTGTGTAAGAGTGTGCACGCGTGTGTGTGTCTGTGTGTGTGAATGTGTGTCTCTGTGTATTGGGGGCAGTGGTGCTGGGGCGGTAGGCCAGGCCCCACCAAGGGCTCCCTTTAGAGAAAGGAGCTAGAGACAAATGATTCGAGTCTGAATTCCATATACACCGGAGATTGCTTATCGATCCCCATCAGAATATGCGGGCTGGCTCCAGGGACAGGCCGAGTATTTTCCCAGGGAGTTAATAACGTGGCAGCTGAGCTGTCTTGTCCAATTCACCGAAGCCAGGCCTCTAATCAGGACCGAGTTTCTTATTTTGAGGATTCTTGCCACTTGTGCATGCGGCCGCCCTTCCACTCTGCTGGGCCCCTGTCAGTGATTGAAATGACAGCCCATGGATGGGAAGGCTAATCAAATTGTTTATTATTGACCTAAATCAATATGTATAGATTGTCGAAACATCACTGTCGCCTGGCCGAAACGTCATACTAACAATTCCCCGGCTGCAGATGTAATCCAGCCGCGATTTCTCCGACTTGAATTACATCTGAGTTTAGGGCAGTCAAAACCATTATAATGTGGAGGGGCGTGAGGGGGAGCTGGGCCCCTGCACTGGGAAGCATGTTTACACAGCTCAATATAACTGCATTAGGCATTAATGATGAAATGTCACTTTGGTCTTGCTTAAATATGTGTCCTCAGCTGCGGAGGGAGACGTGAACCGCACGCTGGAAGAAGGAATGGCAAGGCCTGCAGGAATTGTTCTGGGCAAGGGCTCCGGCTCGCTCATTGCTCTCAGGCCTTGCAGGGAGGGTGGGGGCGTGCAGAGTCAGGATGCTCTGTGAGGCTGGGCCCGAGCCATCTGAGAGTCAGAATCCATGTCCAAGTCCTGAAATTTCTAAGGGGAAAGAGCCCATGGGTGGTGCAAACACTTAATGTGCTCAGCTGCCAGTGGAAAGTTTGGAGGTTCAAGACCACCCTGAGGTCCCTCAGAAGAAAGACCTGGCAATCTACTGCTGAAAGATCACCCTGTGGAGCACAGTTCTGCCCTGACACATGTGGGGTCACCATGAGTTGGAATCGACTTGATGGCAACTGATTTTTATCCTGCGAGACATGCCCTTGGAGACACTATCACACAGATACACACACACTCCCTTTCTCTCTGGGGTTAGTAACTGAGCTTGGCTTTGCTGCTTCCTCAGAGTACTGTTTAGAGCAGGGAGAAGAGGAGAGTCTGAGAAACTGAAAGCTTCAAGGATAGGAAATGAGGGCTTTGGCTGTGTCTGCGCTCTGGAACCAGGCTCCTGTTCGCCAAGAGGAGGCTTGTTAAGAGTCAGGAGTTAGGAAAGGCGCTCCCTCTGGGCAGACACAGCCCTGCAGGTACAAATCACGCTTTAAGGGGATTGCAGCTCCCTCTTCCCCCCAAAATGTACTTTCATGTACTTTCGTAAATGGAGCGGCTGCACATAGGGTCCTCTCGGCACTCATCCGTGGGGCTTTCCTTGAACAAGTTCATTTAACCCTCATAATTACCCCATGAAGGTGATGCTGTCATTATCTCCAATTTCCACTGACGACGCGGAGGCACCAGGAAGTTAGGTAACTTGCCCAAGGTCATGGCTAGTAAGTGGCAGGGCTAGGATGTGGACTCTGGCAATTGCTGCCAGCACTGGGGTTTTAACCAGGACACTCTGATTGACTCACTGGGCCAGCTGGCCGTGGGCGACTGTGCTAAGGAGGCAAAGCAGAGGGTCCACCCCAACCAGGCGTAGCCCTTGACTGCATGCTTTTCTCTTTCCTATCTTCCCCGCCAGGCAGGTGCGCAGGCTCTCAGCAGCCCCGTTGTAATGGGAGGTTCGGGCCAGTTATCAACCCTCCCATTTTCCTCTCTGCAATGGGAAGACCTTTCCCTGGAAGGCTGCCTCCCAAGGCTGCCAGGAGAGTTGAAGAAGATGAGACAGGGGGCTTGGCAAGCCAGGAAGCACAGGACAGAGGGAGAGCTGCTATCAGTTATCACCCTGGGCTCTAGCTTCTGATCTCCCAGGAAAGGTGAGTGCCGTCACTCAGTGTGGAAAGAGGCCCAGATCCAGTGGGGCAGCCTCTCCCTCGGCCATGACTAACCCTGCAGGTACTGTTGCTACACCAAGTTCTTCACCCACACTTTGGAGACTGGGGTGGTCCCAGAATGGCAGGTACCCACACCTTGGTGAGGACAGCCCTCATAAACTCCCTGGTTATCTGCTTCAAGTATGCCATCTGCTTCCTGCTGGAACTGCCCCCTTCCCCCGTACCTTCCTAGAACCTGGACACAGTGTGTGAATGACCTGGATGCACCCTGGGGTCGAACATGCCTAATGGGAGGGCGGGAGCATGGAGGCTGTGTTAGGGGGAGCCCAGTCCCCGGGACTCACCTTGCTGTGAACTGTGGGGACAATGTGTGCCCTGTTCCTGCCACCTGGACTCCATACGCTGTGGGACAAGGAGCAGACAGGAGCCCAGCCCTAAGCTCACGGGCACCTTCTCTGTGCAGGCCAGGCTGAGTGTGGGGAAACGGGGAGCCACTGTTTGGGGTTCAGTGAGTTTCTGCTTATGGTGATGGGAATTGGCAACGATTACGGGTGATGGTCGCACAAAATGATCCATGTAATTGTTGTCACCAAATCACACACCTGAGAAAGTGCAGAATTGGCAAATGGGCTTACATATGTATTGTTTTAATTAATTTTATCGTGATGAAAGTATACGCAAGAAAATGTATGCCAATCAACAATGTCTCCATGTATAATTCAGTGACATTGATAGCAGCCTTCATGTTATGCTCTCTTTTTCTAAATGATTCCACCACCATTAACATAAACTCAACGCCCCCTAAGCAAAAACTCTGTCCCCCTCCCTTCACTCCTGGTAACCACTAGTAATTTTTGGTTTCTATATATTTGCTTATTTCATATAAGTGAGATCATACAGTATTCTGTTATATATATTTACAACAACAACAAAAAGATTAAAAAATAATAATAACCGAGTGTGGGGTGTCTCCTATGCAGGCAGAGGAGGCATTCAACGGCGGAGAGAAGCCCAGGAGGATTTCCAGAGATATTTCGATGCCCTGATGAAACTCCGCGATCCCACAGACTCTTCAAGCCTGAAGAAGCAATCTGCTTGGTGCTTCCCCAGGCCTGACACGAACGAATACCGTTTGTTGAGAACCAACTATTCAGAATCCTACATGCTCTTTAATGAAACATGGGAAACCACCTCTCCGCCTCCTCACCCTTCACCCCATGTCCCCGGAGAAGCCGGATTCCAGAAAGCCTGAGTTCACTTTGCAATTCTCTGGTCTTTCAGATTCAAGCTCACTGTAAACTTGGTAAACACATTTCCCCTGTCCCTAGAGGGGGGAAAAAAAAGCAAAAATACATTACACTGGGCATTATATTTCAGCGACGGAAATAACTCATTTTCATGACACGCTATAATAATAGCAAATTATGGTACACAATGCATCCATTCTCGTTAAAGAAAACCAAAGAGTACAAAATGTATACAATTGTTTAAAGGAAAAATGCCATGTAATATAAAAGCTACTCTAATCGCTATTTCTAATTACAAAGAAGAGAAAATCACTAAAAAAAAAATTTTTTACAGCATCTAATTACCAAAAAAAAAAAAAAAAAAAACCAAATCCGCAAAATAACTCTCTGTAAAATTAATAATGAAGCAGGCCTTCCCATGACTATAGTTTCTCAAAATTGCTCTTCTTCCAATTGAAAAATGTAAAGAGATCTGTTGGCAGATGTGTGAGGTTTGGTTGTGAGGGTATTATGTGTCTGATCCCCTGCTAGGTGTCTGCACAGAGGTTCCTTCCTTTAATCCTCAGACAAGCCCTAGGGGACATTGAGGCTCAGAGAGGTTTAGTCATTTGCCCAAAGTCTAGGGTAACCATATGCTGGGTCAGCTCAGGAGAGTGCAGTGGACACCTATCATCCTATCAGCATCATGAATTGCATCCCTTTCACCAGTTGGAACAACATATTATATGGTCACCTGACCATAGTCACTCAGTCAAGAAGGCCAGGAGTCAGGATTTGAACCTGGGACCTTGGCTTTCAAGGTCTAGGCATCTGTATTACAGATACAGTAACCAAAGAACTCCATCCAAGCTAAGGGGGGCTCAGTGTGAGACTGCAGAAATACCAGCTCGTTTTCCTTGAGCAAGCCTTTCTATCTGACACCATCAGCTGAAGGAAGATACCCCGAAATGTCCCCTTTTATCTTGTATAACCAACCCTCCAGCTGCAGGCTGGGCAGTGGCTCAGGAGAAAGCAAGATCAGGAGTAGGGACACGGGTGAGGAGACCACTGTGTTTATCCAGGCACAAGAGCAAGGAGGCCAGGGTGAGGAGGGCGGAGGGTGAGAGATACAGATGGATTTGAGACACACTCAATACAGGGAGAATCCCCAAGACTTGGTGACGCACTGGAAGTTGGGGTGGTCCCCAGAATTCTGGGCTGGCATCTGGGTGAGTGGTGAGCCCATTGACTGAGATGGGGAAATTGGAGGAGGAAGAGACTTGAGACAAGAAGGCAGTGAGTCGGGCTATGGACGTGTTGAGTTTGAAAATCCAACTTTCTATGCAACAGCTCCACTTGAGTGTCTAAAGGGAGCTCCAACTCACTTTGTCCCAAACAAGACAGAGGCAGAGATTGGAGTGATGGTCAACAAGCCAGGGGTCTTAGTTATCTGGAACTGCTATAACAGAAATCACACGCTACACTAATCCTGTCTCATTAACATAAAAAAGACAACCCATTCCCAAATGGGATTATAACCACAGGTACAGGGGTTAGGGTTTACAACACTTTATTTTGGGGACCCAACTCAACCCATAAGACCATTTTAGTAAATGACTACACAGTTCTACCCAGATACTCCAGTCAAAAACTGAAAAGCCATCCTAACAGTTATTTCCTGCCCTCACACAGGACATCTAACCCGTCAGCAAATTCTGTCAGCCCTTCCTTCACAATACCTCCAGAAGGCAGCCCCCTCCCACCAGCTCCCTCCCTGATCCAAGCTCCCTGCCTGACCTAGCTACTGCAGCTACGTGCCAGTGGTCTGCTGGCCCATCTCACCCTTCTAGAATCTTTTCTGCACATGGCAGATAGAAAACTGTTTTCACAACATGAATCAGATTATGTCCCAGCACTGTTCAAAACCTTCCCATGGTTCCCTATGTCTCCCAGAATAAAATCTCAGATCCTTACAATAGCTTGTAAGGCCTTGCATAAATTGGCCTCTACCGGCCCATCTGAACACAGCTCCTACCACCCCCTGCTTTTGCACTGCTTTCCAGACCCACCGCTCCTAGGCACACAAAGCCTATTCCTGCCCAGGCCTTTGGTGCTTGCTGCCTGAGAGGATGGTCCCAGCTATCTGCAGGGCTCACGCACTTTCTCCTTCTTCAAGTCTCTGCTCAAATGCCAGCTCCAGCCACAGGTCTCTCACAGCCATCTCATAGCTGTGGTGGCCATTTTGTTTTCTTTTCCCCATAGCAATGATCACTTTCATAGCCTAAAATTATATTTTTTCAAGTATTGTTCAATATTTGTCTTCCATACTAGAATGTAAGCTCCTGAAGACAGTGGTCTTTGTCTGCCTTGACCTGGTATTGAAGAGTGGTAATCCAAAGGATCGGGGACATTGGTGGTTCAGTGAGAGGATTCTCACCTTCCTTGGGGAGACCCGGGTTCAAGTCCCAGCTGATGCACCTCAAGCTCAGGCACCACCTGACTGTCATGGAGGCTTGTGTGTTGCTCTATGCTAAAGAGGTTTCAGAGGAGCTTCCAGACTAAAACAGACAAGGAAGAAAGCCCTGGTGCCTGACTTTGGAAAATCAGCCAATGAAAACCCTATGGATCACAACAGTTGGATCTGCAACTGGTTGTGGGGATGGCGCAAGACCAAGCAGGGTTTCGTTCCATTGTGCATGGGGTCGTCATGAATCAGAGCCGAGTGGATGGCAGCTAACAACAGCAACAAATCCAGTAGATACTGTGGACTACACGTATTATTCCATTTAATCCTCACCCTAGCTCTGTGACAAGACTAAAAGCTAACCATCATGGCAGTGTTATTCTGTGTTGAACAGTGGTCTCAGTGCTTTACATGCATTACTTCATTTAATCCTCACAGCAATTGTGTTAATGCCCCTATTGTATAGATGAGAAAACCGAGGCACAGAGAAATTGAGGAACTTGCCCAAGATCACACAGCTAGTCATAAATGGTAGGGTCAGAATCTGGGCCCAGACTGCTGGCTACAGAAACGTTGCCCTTCTCCATGACCCAGTGCTGACTCTGGGGGCAAGAGTGACTCAGTTCACTATACTATAGCAGCTCCAGACCCCCATTCTGCCCCTCCCTGAGCCTCCAAAACAAAGTGGAACAAAACCAAACACAAACAGCATTTTCCCTTCCCCTTTTCACGTACATCTTCATTTGCCCCACTGGGATCTACCCAGAAAGGGTCCAACAGAGGACTGGAATTTTCTCAAGGAATTCTCATGCACGGGTGTTGGGGATGAAGTGTAACAGAATCAGCCCTGGGTGTGGTTTATGGTCACATTGTGACATAGATGAGACTTGTCCTGTCCCCTCCAATCCTCGGTCATCATTTCCCTCCCCCACACTTCCTCCCCACCCAAGACTCAGAATCCTGGAGTGATGGGCCTGGAGACCGCTTTGCTACCAATAGGAAACCAGAGGCCAAAGGACAATGTGTCTTATAACCATCATGTGTGTTAATGGGGTTGAGTATTGTTATTTTATTTTTGCTGAAAGCTGTTAAGTTGTTGATTGTCTGGCCCGTTAATATAGTCTGTCTTGCTCTCTATCTGCTTCCTGTGTCTCTGTCTTTCCTATTAGACTGTAAACTTCCTAAGAGCAAGGGTGGGCCTTCCTATCTATGTTGTCAGCTGCTGTTGAGTTGGCCCTCAACTTGCGGTGACCCCATGCACAACAGAACGAAATGCTGCCTGGTCCTTCGCCGTCTCCGTGATTGAGTGGGGATCAGTCTGCTGTGATCCGTAGGGTTTTCTTTGGCTTATTTTTGGAAGTCAATCACCAGGCCTTTCTTCCAAGTCTGTCTTAGCCTAGAAGCTCCAATGAAACCTGTTCAAGTAACACTCAGCCTTCACTGACAGTAGGATGGTGGCTGTACCTGAGGTACACTGACTGGGAATAGAACCCAGGTCTCTTGCATAGAAGGCGAGAATTCTACCACTGACCCACCTACAACCACCATTACGCCCATGTTCAAAGCAGACTATATTTCCCCTCTAATCTGGCATTCATTGTCTACAACATGGAAACCAACTCCCCTGGCAAAGTGGTCACAAAGCCTTGTGTCTCTTCAAAGTCTACCCTCTCAGCCCCAATGGCTGCTTTCTCCAACCCTCCCTACCTTACATGATGACCTGACCTCCCCTCACCAACCCGAGCATTTCTGCAAAATGATACTGCCCCTTGCTCACTGCCTGGTGACAAAATATTGTTTTACAGTGATAAGCATCTTGTAAGACAATATTTGGAAAGTTATTATCTCGATGTCTCTGGTTGAGGACATGGAATGATCTCTCTGAAAGTCAGATCTGCTGTGGCTGTGGCCAGCAACTGGGGCAGCTTGGGACAGGACTTGAGAGGTATGGGGGGGGGGCTCTATTGCCCAGTGATTTGCCATGGCTTAGTCCCCACATGGCTGATAAGGGCTAATCAGAACCTAAAGTGGAAGCCATGAAAATTAGCAGTGGGGAGTGGAAGGGGCCTCAGGAAGGAGGGAGAATTTGAGCAGTGAGGCTGGGGTAAGGAGATCCCCAGCGATTAATGGGTTGCTTCAGAAAGCTGTTAGTGTTTACATGGCCTGGTGCTGAGCTGGGGAAGACATTTCATTTAGTGTCCGGGGCCATGCTGTTGTCCACAGCCAATAAGCTCTCTGGGCTCGAACTCCAGAGAAGGTCCAGTAATGGGCGTTGAGACCTTTCTTTGTCACCTTTTTCCCAAGCAAGAGTAGGGTATCATCATTTGTCACTTGCCTCTGGGTGCCACTGACAGCTGGCCTTGCCTAAATCTCACAGGCTCTAGAGCAGAGTTTCTCAAGCTCAGCACTATTGATGTTTTCTCCAGGTAGACCTTTGTCGCAGGGGCTGTACTGTACAACGTTACAACCGTTGTAGATATTTTGCAGACTCCCTGACCTTTACCCACTAGAAGCCATTAGCACCATCATCCCCAGCCATGACAATCAAAAATGTCTCCAAGTAATACCAAATGTCTCTTGGGGATGGGGGACAAGATCACCCCCAACTGAGAACCATTGCTCTAGGGTAACAAAGCATCTTCACTCCCACTATTTCATCTGGGCAGCACAAAAATTCCATCAGGGAGCTTACACAGGGGCTGTGTTCTCTTTGCTAACACTGTGCTCACTGAGGTTCAGAGAGGCTGAATCAGTTTCACTAAGAGGAGCTGAGGGGAGAAGCCAAGCCACGTACCTAGATCTCCTTCTTGATATGACTCTGACTGCCCTTTAAGTTATGGACCTCCCTCACTGTCTCACCAACTCATCTGAAACTTACCTTCTCTCATACACCACTCCCCTTCACGGATGTAAAAATTCTACCTGAAAAGCTTTTTTCCTTGGACACAAGGGGCATTATGAAGCCATAAGCAGGAATTGAGGTGAGATACCAGTCTAGGGCACCTTCTGGAAGCTTCCTGCTGGTCGTCATGTGATGAGAACTTGTAAGTTGATTTCTCCATAGCCTTGGCCTTTACCTGCAAATTTCCTCTCGAGGTAGGTCAAAATCCTAGAGAATGGAAAAAGGTACAAAATTCCCAGGAATTCTAGGGGCACTCTTTGGTCAATTAAGATATGGAAGAGAAGATAAAATGAGTCTTTTACTCTTAGAAATATTTGTTGTAAGCAAGAATGTTCTTATAACTTGAACTGCCCAGGTCCCTTCAGCTGAGGACACCAATAAGGTCATATCCTTGGCCATCACCCATGGTCTGTCGATTTCTCTTTCCTTCTGATGATGCAGAACCGTGACACCATGCAAAGCCTCACTCATCTCCGGTGTTTCTGGGACTCCAGAGGGAGTCTCACTTGTGCTCATGAATAAGACCACCGTGCCCACCTCATGCCACTTCCCTTTCAGTGACTACTGTATCAGTAGTGCTATGTCCAGGGACATATTATCCCAGGGACCTCGGAGAAGGACATGGGCTGTCTATGACAAATTGTTGTTGTTGTTAGGTGCCATCGAGTTGCTTCTGACTCCTAACGACACTAGGTACAACAGAATGAGACACTGCCCATTCCTGCGCCACCCTCACAATTGTTGTTACGCTTGAGCCCGTTGTTGCAGCCACTGTGTCAATCTATCTTATTGAGGGTCCTGCTCTTTTTCACTGACCCTCTACTTTACCAAGCATGATGTCCTTCTCCAGAAATTGATCCCTCCTGATAACATGTCCAAAGTATGTGAGACAAATTCTTGACATCTTTGCTTCTAAGGAGCATTCTGATTGTACTTCTTCCAAGACAGATTTGTTCATCCTTTTGGCAGTCCATTGTATATTCAGTATTCTTCGTCAACACCACAATTCAAAGGTGTCAGTTCTTCAGTCTTCCTTATTCATTGTCCAGCTTTTGCATGCACGTGAGGTGATCAAAAACACCACGGCTTGGATCAGCAATAATATCCCTGGTTCCACCTCCTATTCTAAACCCAGCTTGAATTTCTGGCAGTTCCCTGTCCTTCAGCAAAATTTTACTCGTGTTTGATATTAATAATATTGTTTGATAATTTCTGCATTCGGTTGGATCACCTTTCTTAGGAATAGACATAAATATGGATCTCTTTTAGTAGATTAGCTGTCTTCCAAATTTCTTGACATGGACCAGTGAGCACTTCCAGCCCTGCATTCGTTTGTTGAAACATCTCAATTGATATTCTGTCAATTCCTGGATCCTTGTTTTTTGCCAGTGCCTTCAGTGCAGCTTGGACTTCTTCCTTCAGTACCATCTGTTCCTAATCATATGCCACCCCTTGAAATGGTTGAACATCGACCAATTCTTTTTGGTTTGGTTACTCTGTGTATTCCCCCGTCTTCTTTTGATGCTTCCTGTGTCATTTTTCTGCAGGATCCTTCACTATTTCCCTGTAGAATTCTTCACTGGCAAATTAGATATCGACTATTGGTCTGACTTGGGGTATTAATGAGTTCAAAGGAGTGGTCCCCAAATTGGGCTCAGGGAAAATCAGAGTTCCTGGAAATGTCTCAGTGATTACCATTTGAGTCCAGAGTATAGACAGGGGTGTGGAACGGAAGGGCTTCTTCCCTGCCCCCTGCACAACCAAAGCTCTGGTCTTTATCCGTGATTCATGTTGGAGTTTCACACAGTGGTTCGCTTGGAGACAGGGTTCTACTGCTTTAAGAAAATTTGAAAGCCACTGTCCTAAATGATAATGCTTACATGTTCTACCATGTAAAAGGAACACTTGAATTATAAGAAAAATGATGAGACATTATAAGAAGTATAAGGAAAAAAAAATACTTGGATGTTCATCTAAGCATCATGAGTCTGGTGGACAAGAATGGTCAAAAGAGAAGCTCATGGGATGCTAGTGATATTTTGGTTCTTGATTTGGGTCATTGTGACACAGATGTGCTCACTTTGTGATCATTTATTGGGTTATATCAGGGGCTGACAAACTATGGCCTGTGGGTCAAATGTGGCCAGCTGACTGTTCTTGTAAATAAAGTTTTATTGAACACAGCCAAGCCCATTCATTTGTGTGTGGACTATGACTGCTTTTTGTGCTACAACGGGAGAGCTGGGTACCTGGTACAGAGACCATAGAGCCTACAAAGCCTAAAATATTTACTATCTGGCTCCTTACAGAAAGCATGCCAACTCCTGGGTTATACATTTAGGATGCTTGCCTACTTCTGTATGCATATTATACTTTGATTTAAAAAGGAAGTAAAATAAGAAATAAAGAAAAGAATGGAGTCTTATTTCTCAATAAAACAATAAATAAGTAAAAGAAAAATGGCATCTCACTTCTTTATAAAAATAATAATGAATAAATAAAAGAAAGACATGGAGTCTTGTTTTATAAATAAGAAAGACTGAGGTCAAAGAGGTAAACTCACTTGTCCTAGGCCATACAGCAGAGAAATCACTAAAACCAGAGCTTCCAACCCCTGGTTAGTGCTTTCTCCAAAGTTGTGTATTAGCAACATCCACAGTTATTGACGAAGGAGACCTGGTGGTACAACAGTCAAATAAGTGTTCAACTGCTAACTGAAAGGTTTGTGGGTCACAACTACCCAGTAGCTTCTCAGGAGAAAGACTTGGCAATCTATTCTCAAAAGGTCACAGCCTAGAAAATCCTATGGGGCTCTTCTACTCTGTCACATGGGTCCCCACGTGTCAAAATTGACTCTACGGCACCTAGCAACAACTGCTATTGAGTGTGTGGGTTTGGGAGACCCTTGGGTGCTGACAAGCTCTCTTCAGCTGTTCCACACCAGACAACAGCTCCTTTTCCTCTGCTCTGGTGAGGGAATAATGGGAGGATCTTCTGGCAGGCATGCTGGGAGGCGAGTAAGGGCTCCAGGGCAGGAGAAATAGCCTGTGACCAGTCAACCCCAGAAACTTGGGGCCCTGTGGATGCTGCCAAGGTCAGGCAGACCTGGATCAGCCCTTGGGAAAGGATAAGACTCTGCTCACAAACACAGGGCCACTGAGAAGGGGGTCATTCCAAGTGCATGTTTGTTCTCTGTTAAAGAAAGCTGGCAAATGGTAAGTCTTTCCAGTGGCTAGTCCACGGTAGCCTAGTGGGGAGTGGAGGTTAGTGGCACGTGACATGCTGTTGGGGAAGGCAAAACACACAGTATGTGCCAGCACAGGGCTGGGAGCTTAAGGAACCTTCTCTCACTGAATCCTCATGGCTCCCTGGCTAAGACAGAGGCATAGCCATCCTTATCTTTCCATTTTACAGCAAGGAAATCAACAGTCAGGGAGGAAAAGTTATTACCCTAAAGATGGAGCTGGAATCTGAAGCCTGCAGTTAGGCTGAGACAGTGGAGTGTGCTGAGATACTGCATTCGTAACATGCTCAGCTGCTAACTGAAAGACTGGTGGTTCGAGTCCACCCAGAGGCACTTCGGAAGGAAGACCTGCGGATCTACTTCTGAAAACTCAGCCATGGAAAACCCTGTGGAGCACAAACAGTTCTACTCTGACACATATGGGGTCCCCAAGAGTTAGAGTCGACTCCATGGCCACTGGTTTTAAGAAGACAGCAAGGACTTATCTATCAATTGTTCTCTAAATGTTTCGGCCCCACAGCGCGCAACTTCTTTGCAAAGGTTGAAAGAAGATGGAGATCCTTATGCCCTAGTTCCTATGCCCACAGGTAAATATGCTTCAAATTTAACACCAAACAGAAACCAAAGAAGTTGTTCTTTTGGGATTATCTCAACAAGCTCAAATTCTTCCAAACAGCAGTTAGAAGACTTGACGTGAGTGTCAATTTCTCCCTTAGGTATTCTTCTAGACCAAGAGAAAATGAAACATGAAATACTGGAACAGTGAATTGGGAAGGTAGACCCTGCACACCGACTATACTGGATTACAAGGTGCTGGGGAAGAGAGTTAAATTTACTGTATATAAAATGCTAGGAAAGAGCCCAGAGGAAGCTGGGTAGATTGTAGAAGATACAGACTTCTTTAAGTTGAATGATACAACATAAACATATTAAAATAGCACAAATCCAGGTCAAAAGACAACTGGTTTCATTCTGAAATAAAATTGGGGTTTCAATTGTCTAAGCCACCTTCTAGTTCTTCTCCACAGGCTTATTCTATCTTCACATATTTATAGAAACGCAGTCAGACTTTTTTATTTTACATTCCCACTTCACATTATACCATGTGTTACTTTTTCCTTTCTGCTCATCTTTTTTCCTACCTTGTGATATTTAGTTTTATATTAAATATAGAAATGTGAACATTCATGCTTTCATTTCACTCATCCATTTATTAGACGTATTAGTGACTATCTGATATGCAGCAGCCACTGTGCTATTCATTGAGACCCTTGCGGTTGGTACAATGGTTCCTGATCTCGGGTGTACATTCACATCCTCTAGGAAGTTCTTAAAAATCCTGATGTCCTAGCAGCACCCAGACACCTTAAGCTAGACTCTCTGGAGGCTGGCACCTAGGTATAGGTAGATTTTCAGCTCTTGGTGTGATTCCGCTGTGAGTACAAAGCTGAGACTCAATGGTCTAGTAGAAGAGACCAAAATCCACGGATTATTAGCTTCACAGTGATGGGTGACATTATTGAAAAAACCAGACCTGTTGGTGTTGACTAGATTCCGACTCATAGCGGCCCTATAGGATAGAGTAGAACTGCCCCATAGGGTTTCCCAGGAGCAATTAGTGGATTCAAACAGCTGTCCTTTGGTAGGCAGCCTAGCTCTTAACCACTGTGCCACCAGGGCTCATTAAGCAGAATAAATGGGTGGTTTGAGGATGTATGGCAGATTGTCATTTCCAAAAATGACCACAGCAATATTTCTAGTGCCAAATGCTCTTCTAGAGACTTATGACACTCCATCAAGAGGTGGGGTCTGTGTTCTTCCCCTCCCCTTGAAACTGAGCAGGCTGCTGATTGGTCAGACCAATAAAAAATCATAGAAGAGCTTCTTCCTGGCTCTCTTCTCAGGTTGGTTGGCCTTAGACTCCAGCCATCAAGCTCTGAGGAAGCCCAGGGCCCATGGGGAGACTATATATGAGAGCTGGGCCAACAGACCCAGCTAACTCTCAGCTACTAAACATGTGAGTGAGTGAGCCATCAGGCGGCTCTAGCCCCCAGCCTCTGAGTCCCTGTTCCTTGTGAAGCAAAGGTATGTCACCTCCTAATATCCATCTGAGCTCCTGACCCCTAGAATCCACAAGCGTAATAAGTGGTTGTTCACACCATTAGGTTCTGGGGTGATTTGTTGTGCAGTCTTAGGAGTTGGCTCAGAATATATAAAAGGCGACTTAACCTAGTGTGCAAGGTTGGGAAGTGTTTCCCTGACAAAGTACAATTCAAGTTGAGTATACAAAATGGATCATAGATCAAACGTAAAAGCTAAAACTAAAAAACTTCTAGGAGAAATATGAGGTCTTTGTGACCTTGGAGTCAACAAAGATTTCTTAGATAAACCAGAAAAGCACAAATCATAAAAAGAAAATATGAAAAATTAGTCTTTAACAAAATTTAAAACTTCTGCTCTTCGAAAGACTCCATTAAGAAAATGAAAAGCCAGACCACAGGCTGGAAGGAATTATAATTCATCTGGCAGAGTATTTATATTCAGAATATATAAAGAATTCTTACAACTCAATAGTAATAAGACAATCCAATTTTTTTAAATAAACAGTAAGATTGAACAGATACTCACCAAAGATACCCAAATGACAAATAAGCACATGAATAGTCAGTAGTGTTAGTCATCAGGAAAATGCACATTAAAACCACAATGAAATATCACTACACATCCACTAAACGAAAAAACAAGGCAATTGCCATCAAGTCAATTCCAACTTGGCAGTGACCTTTCGAAAGCAGATCACCAGGTCTTTCTTCCAAGGTACCTCTAGATGGATTCAAACCTCCAACTTTTTGGTTAGTAGTTGAGCGCTTAAGTGTTTACACCACCGAGGGACTCCTACACACCCACTAGAAAAACTATAAATAAAAAGACTGACAATACCAAGTGTTGGCAAGGATATGGAACAATTGGAAATCCCACACATAGTTCATGAAAATGAAAAGTGTTACAATCACTTTGGAAAACAATTTGGCAGTTTCTTATAAAGTTAAGCATATGCTTGCTGTGTGACCCAGTAATTCCATTCTTAGTCACTTGCCCAGGAAGCATGAAAACTTAAGCCCATGCAAAGACTTGTATACAAACATTCATAAGGGCTTTATTCAAAAGAGTCCCAAACTGGAATCAAACCCAAATGCCTAGTAACAGGTGAATTGATAAACATGTAATATATCCCTAGTATGGACTACCATGATGGACTATAAAAAGAAAAAAAAAAACTACTGATAACATACAACAATATGAATGTTTCAGAAACACAGTGCTGGAAAAAAGAAACTAGACCCAAAAGCGTACACAGTTACGATTTCATGCACATGACCTCCTAGAACAGACATGATTAATCTATAGTGACAGAAAGCAGGTCCATGGATTTGGAGGTAAAGGAGGGGACTGAGCCCGAAGGGACCGAGGAAACTTTCTGAGGTGAAGAAAATGGCCTATGCCTTGGTTGTGGTAGTAGCTGCCTGGCTGTATACACCGATCAAACTGTACACTTAAAATGAGTGTATTTAATTATATGTGATACCTCAATATTTTTTTTAATACCTCAATAAAGTCGATTAACAAAAAATTACTCTAGATAATCTAAATAGTAAGTGGTGGAACTGGGATTTATAACCAAGATGCTGTCTGTGTACCGCTGGGCTATGTATAGTGGTTGTATCCCACCTCATCCTCAGGCCCGACCATCTGCTTACACACGTGTGCCCATAAGCATACTCCCATCCACCCATGAGTGGTGTCAGTTCTTATCGCTGCCCATTGGAGGAGATGCCTGTGTATTGCATCACCTGCCCTAGAGCATGCTGGGAGGTCACTGCGGGCAGCCCGAGAATACCCTGGGCAGAGTTGAGGGACGAGGGCAATCTGTGGCAGACTGCAGGAGGTTGGGACAGGGTAACCCATGTTTTCAGCTGATCTGAGCTAAAATGGAAACCGATTGATTTTCCATTTACAGCAATGTTATAAAGTTGCTAATTTCAATAAGTGAATTTAAAGTTTCATTTACTTTTCTGGAATAAGACTCTTTAGAGAAAAATGACAATTCAGTGGTAATACAGGAAGCACATGGATATGAAAAAAATTGTGAGGATGGTACACAAAAAATGACTTAGGGTTGGGGTACACTATTGTACGTCATGACGCCCCCAGAACAGGCAGGAAGAAGACGGAGCAACCTATAACCTGCTCGCTGTTGAGTTGATCCAATTTAGGTGACCCCATGTGTGTTAGAGTAGAGCTATGCTCCGTGGGGTTATCAATGGCTATGATCTTACAGAAGTAGATCCCCAGGCCTTTGTTCCATTAACAGTGCTGCTGGGTGGATTCAAACAACCAAGCTTTTGGTTAGTAGTCAAGCACAAACCTTTTGTATCGCCCAGTTTCTAAAACACCTGCTGTAACAGGATCTCTGACTTCTTCAAGTGGTTTACTGGGCAGTGAAGTTCAACCGGTGCCCAACAAACTGCCTTTTTCATAAAGGACTTCAAAGAACATATTTAGATGCGACAGCTTTCCCACCAATGAAGAACTACAACTTGATAGGTCCATGGCTTCCCACCACACCCCCTTTCCTTTTCTGTGCTACGAAGCTTCTCCCTAGCAAAAGGAGAGCATATGTGCGTTTCACATATTTTTCTGGAAACTTGTTCCTGAACCGTAGTCCTGACTCCCAGGAACACTCATTCCTGCAGTTCAGAGATCTTTTATCAGCCTATTTTAGGCATTTGATTATTGCCTGACTAATAATAGGGACTCGTTTTGTCAAAGAACAGACTGGAGGACAGAACGTAAATCGTAGCGTATAATTGCTCAGTGACTGCCATTGAAAATTCCTAGTTACTGGAGTAAGAGAGCCTCTCTCTTAGGTACAAGCAGCTATTTTTTCATGTAATAATAATCAGGCTGTGAGAAAGCAAGCAGAGAAACCCACCCGGAGAGCAAACTCACTCAAAAAAAAAAAAAAAAAGAAAGAAAGAATGGAAAAGGAAAAATCCCACAATACCTATCGGGTTCCCTCACAGCGCCTGGGTGAAGAAGTTCAGCCAAAACCCGGGAGGACCTGGGACCAGCTGAATGTTCAGAGTCTGCAGCCAATAGCGTAGGTGGTGGGCGATGGGCAGCTGAGGGATGAACACGTGATATCTTCAAAACAAGTGGGACTGAGCTGTGGGCCAGGGGTCCCCCCAGACAAGAGTCCAGAGAGATATGTCTTACATTTCAACGGCTTCAATATGCCTCCAACTTGCCCCAGCACGTTACATACACACGCACATACACTCTTAGACTTAGCGGAGTTTAGAAGGAGCCCACTGGACTCAAAGTTTCCTGACTTCTGGAGTAACTTTCTACCTCAAATTCTGCAAATTCCAGAAAGCCTGTACAGAATGAAAACTCTCAGGCAAAGCCCTTTTCAGATCTGTCACTGCCCTGGATCCCAAAGGCATCTCAAGAGCTGTCAGCATTTCCAAAGGTCCAGATGATCGGGGGTGTTGGTAGCAGCATCAGCTCATTGTCTGGGTTAATGCCTGCCTACACTGCATGACTTTTGGGTTGCTTGGACTTTACCCACATGCAGAATTCTTCCCCTCTGTCTAGTTGTCTGCAGCCTGAAATTCTCAACGTCTTGACCTCTGTGATATTCTGGGTTGAGTGTAGACACTTCTGTTACTGGAGACAGCTCTCCTTGGATGCTTAATTCTGGTAGATAAGAAAACTTCTGTTTTTGCTCTTGTTTCTTTCTAGTAAAATGAAACAATAATAACTATTATTATTATAATAATAGCAGCACTTACATAGTGCCTAAGATAAAAAAAATTTTTTTTTTAAGATGGACCTGCAATATTCTAAGTCGTTAAAACCAAACACATTGCCATGGAGTTGATTCTGGCTCATAGCGACCCCATGTGACAGAGCAAAACTGCCCCACAGGGTTTTCTAGGCTGTATTTTTTTTTTTTTTAATCTTTATGGGAGCAGATCGCCATGGAGCCACCAGTGGGTCCGCACTTCACCGTGCTCACTCAGGCACACTTCGTGGTTTTCCTTTCCCTGTCTCACTTCCCCACTCCTTTCCAGTTGGGCTGGGATCTTCTCCCAAATAAATCAAATGCGTTAGGACCTTGTCTCAAGGTCTGCTTCTTGGGGAACCCCAAATAAGACAGAGTGATCCGCTACATTTCCTCTTTGCAAAATATATGTCTCTCCCCTACTGTGACCAAACAAAAGATATGTGGTCCATGTCACAGGCAGTCAAGGATTTGGGTCCTGTTGTGGCCCCTGCGATCACTCCTGGGCTGGTTCTCAGCACCCAGTAGATGTTCAGTATGTGTTGGTGGAGCGGGTGAAGGTGAAGGAAAGCCGGGCTGGCAGCTCTGGGGAAGGCATCCCGGCTCTCCCTCCCCTGCCAAGTCCAGACCATGGACTGACCCCGCCCACCTCACCCCGATTTGTGACACAACAGAGGACTGAGGTTTCCCTCTGGTCCTCCCTTGCAGTTCCTGCCAGTCTCCTCAGAGCCATAAAATGTGTTTCTAACATAAAACAATCACGGTCTAGGTGGACAAGGAGAAAGACAATAAATAAATTGTGAAGTGAGTGATGAGTCAGGCACTCACAATGCAGCGTGCTGGAGGAAGGGAGAGGGGGCTGGTCAGTGGGCTGTGGGCGGGTGGGCAGAAGCAGTGACCAGAGGACCTGGATTCTACTCCTGACTCACTATAAAACCAAAAACCCAAACCCACTGCTGTTGAGTTGATTCTGACTCATAGCAACCCCATAGGGTTTCCAAGGCTATAAATCTCTAAGGAAGCAGCCGCTCACATCTTTCTCCCTCAGAGCTGCTGGTGATTTCAAACCACCAACCTTTTGGTTAGCATCAATGGCTTTAACCACTGCACTATAGGCCCAGGGAATATCACTCCTTCCCTCTGAACTGCAGTTTGTCATCTGTAAAATGAAGTGAAGACTGACTCGCCACCAAGCTACCCTCATCCCGAGATGAGGTGGGATACACGAAGAGGATAGAGCTGTTTTGCCATGTTAAAACTCAGCCTATTCCGTCCTTCATCCAGGGCTTCACGGTACCTCATCCTCCCTCAGCTCTTAGCCATCTCTTGGGCTCTCTCCAGAACTTGTTCTCCTCTGTAAACTGAGGATGTTCGAGGGCTCACTGCTCTAGGGGAACTGGAAGACCTTGGCTGACTTTCCCTTGTGGTCTCAGAGGTATAAACAGTGATGATGGTCTTCCTTGATTTTTTTAATTTAAAAATCTGGGTTTAGGGAAGAGAAATGTGCAGATTACATGGCTTCAGATCTCTTTTAACTCTGAAGGTCCAAGTTTCTCCATTTTGGGACCCCTGGTTTCCCATAATAGGTCACTGGGTAGCACGAACAGTGTGCACATGACTACTAATCTAAAGGCTGGCCGTTCAAACCCACCCAGTGGCATTGCGGAAGAAAGGCCTAGCAATCTGCTTCCATAGATATTACAGCTAAGAAAAGCCTCTGTAGTTCATGGGTTGTCATGAGTCGTAATTGACTCCACAGCAATGGGTTTGTTTTCTGTTTCCCCCCACCCCTGTTGGTTTGACTTCTGATAAGCAACACAGCATCAATCCATGTATCCTTCTCTGCAGCCATCCTACCACCATGCATCCATCCATCTATCCATCCACTCATCCATCCAGTTCCCATTCATCTGTCCATCACCCGCCCATCATCCATCCATCCATCAGCCACACATCCATGCATACACCCATGTCAGCATCCACGTGGACCTGCACATGCCCAGTCCACACATCCATGTATATACCCATGTCAGCATCCATGTGGCCCTGCACATGCCCAGTCCACACATCCATGCATGTATCCATGTCAACATCCATGTGGCCCTGCACATGCCCAGTCCACACATCCATGCATGTATCCATGTCAACATCCATGTGGCCCTGCACATGGCCAGTCCACACATCCACGTATATACCATGTCAACATTGATGTGTACCTGTACGCCCAGTCCTGTGCCAAGCTCTGTGAGTCCTGCCCTCCAAGAGCTTCTCATTTAGCAGAGGGGATATGAAAAGCTCAACAAGGGTCAGAAGAGTTTATAATGGGGGACAAATGTAACTGAGTGACTGACCCGGACAGGAAAGGACAGGACAGAAGTGGGACCACAGGTGACTGCCTGGGAAGAGGTGGGCTTCCCAGAGAACTGGGTTTTGGCCAGTGCCTCGAGGAAGAGAGGTATCAACTTAATTCTGTGCTCCTGAGGTCACGGACATCTCATGGTCCATGGTTCCCGGCTCTAGGCTGGGCCTGAGGACAATCAGAGATGTCTTGTCTGTGGTGAGCATGTTCCTGGGTCAGACCCAGCTCCCTCTCCAGCTGGCAACTTTGCTCAAATCTCTTTGTGGGCTGGACTCTCAGCCTTTCCTCTGCTCTCCAGGCCCAAGCCTAGCCCCCAAACACATGTTAAACTCTCTTTGGAAACAAGGAGTGGGAGACAGGGGCTAGAAAGTACAAAACAAGAATCCCACTCACACCACTTCATGATTAATGCTTACCAAATAATAATTGCTCTTTGAAAAGTGCCCACCTGGTTGGACCCCTGAGGAGGAGCCACGCACGGTGAGGGCTGACCCCCACTCTGCCTGGCAAATGCACTTACTGCTTTCCTGGCTCGGCCATAAATAACCCGGCCACCTCTAATGTGGCCTCCAATACCCTGACCAGCCGTGATTTATTCACAGACCAAAACAGGCATCTCTAATTTGCTAACCAATCGCTGCAATTCGGGCCTCGCCAACCAATAATTCTGCCATCTCTAATTTGCCAATAAATAATTCTGCAGCCTCAAATTTACTAACCAATAATGTGACCAATTTGCTGACCAATGGTTGTGTCAAGGCATAATGGCGCCCCTAGCAGATGGTAATTTGCTAAGCAATATTTGGACCTTTCCCCCTTCAGCAATAAAGAACCTTAGTGATCTTTGAATTCAGAATCCATTATTTGCTTGGGAAGATGCTGCAGGCTGCTGGGTTGTGAGCGCCCTCCCCCAAAGTTTATGCTTATCTATACATTCTCTCTCGAGCTCTTGGAATCCCAGTCAGTATCTGTGAATGCAAGAAATGTACCAGACGCTCGTTTTACAGATGGAGATGGAGAGACCCAGAGACGGAAAGTGACTTGCCCAGGGTCATACGGCAGGAAAGTAGCTGAGATGGAACTGCTCTTTGGGCTGCCAAGCCAGTGCCCAAAGAAAGTGGGTTTGCTTCTTCAGAGTATTTGTGCCAAGGAGCAGGTTGACTCTGGCTGGGCTGCGTGCCACTGAGTCCTGTTTTGGCCTCGGCTCCCTTGATGCCAGGGAGGGAAGAAGCTGACCTTGCTGGCCCCACACCTAGGGGGTCTGAGTGCTGGGCTAGAAGGAGAATGAGCTATGCCACACAGAAGTCTTGGCCCAATTTCAGCCCTGGGGAATGTTGGCTCACTGGAAAGAAACCAAGAGCCAAATCCCACATCCCCTGAAAGGAGTTGACATATTTTTCAGTATGAGTAAGAATAAGAGTTCAGCAAAGTAAAGCAGAGACACTCCACCATCCCCAGTAGGTCCTGGGCACCAAGGCATGGTGGCCCCATGGGAACACAAGAGAAGTCATAGAACAGAAAGACCTGGCTCCATGAGGGACTGAGAAGAATCACTTAGTAAAGTGCCTGCCTGCTTTGCTCCCAACCCAGGTTAGAGGTAATTCTGACTGAGCCCTCCCAAATCTCTGTGCAGCTAAGAGACACAGCATTGACTTAGCTGCCTCTGCCCCTTCATCTGAAAAAGTCTGGTTGGCTCAATTTTATGTCGGTGGCTCCTTCTGGAAATTAAAGCGGATTAAAACTAGTAGTATTCTGAGAATTTGAGGGAGGGTTCCCGGGGATGTTGGAAGCTACCTGGAGTTCAGGTGTCATTTCATCTTGAGAAGAGGATGGCTGGTGACAGAAGGGAGTGGGTTCTGTCATTGGGAAACTGAGCCTTCTTCCCCTAAGAGACACGTCCCCTCCAATCCCGAAGCTCCAGGACCCCTCCCTGCTATAGCTATAACAAATCCAGGCCAGTGAGGGGAATGGACTCAAGTGAAAGCAAGAGATGGGGAAATAATGGTAGAGAGGGAAACAGGCAGAGGCTCAGAGTCAGCAAGGAATCTCCTGGCTCTGAGGAACTGTCCCAGGACTGTATTGTATTCATGGTGGGATTGGAATCCCGCTCCTCTCTTTCGCCTCAAAGTCTGACCAAAAACCAAAAGCTGTTGCCATCGAGTCGATTCCAACTCATAGTGACCCTATAGGACAGAGTGGAACTGTCCCATAGGGTTTCCGGGGAGCAGCTGGTGGATACAAACTGCTGACCCTTTGGTTGGCAGCCAGGCTCTTAACCACTGCACCACCTCAGAGGCTACAGCAGAAGAAAATAGACCAACTGGAGCAGCCAGGCTCTGGTTAGACTCAAGAGAAAGCTTCCTCAAGAGCAAATCAGTAGATTCTAGTGGTTTCTAGAAAAAAAAAATGACCCAGTAAATTATTCACTGTTTATATCCACCTTCTAGAAGCCCTGGTGGTGCAATGGTTAAGCGCTTGGCTGCTAACCAAAAAGTTTTTGGTTCAAACCTACCCTGTGGCTTTGGGGAGGAGGGATCTACAACTCAAAGAGGTGCCATTCACATCATAGTCTAAAGTAGTAGTTCTCTTAAATCAGTGGACCAGCAGCATCTCTATTACTTGAGGAAGTGTTAGAAATACAAATTCTCAGGCCTCTCCCCAGATCTGCTGAGCCGCACAGCCTGAAGGTGGGGCCAGCACCCTGGGTTTTAATAAACCCTTTAGGTGATGCTGATGTCCACAAAAGTTTGAGAAGCACTGGTCTAAGTGAATGGTGTCCCATAGTTGCTCAGTGTGTTTGTACAGGGTAGCTATGGTGGAAGAAGCACTCAAGTTTGCTCTCCACGCTGGAGTGAAAGCTTCTCCTCAGCAGAAGTATGGCTGGACCATCAACCAGCTAAGAAACCACTTTGAAACTCCACCCAGGCCTGGGCACTGATTAGACTGTGACCTCTGGGTCACCCCCAGAGAGGACCACCAGCGTCTCTGCCCACATCATCCCTCTGCGCCTCCCTGAGAAGAGGGGGTAACAATACAGTGGTGAGAGTGAAAGGAACGGCAATCACAACAACAGTTCGCATTTTTACTGGACGCTCAATATGTGTTAAATACTTTAGCTCATTTATTCGCATAAAAAACAAAACAAAAATAACCCTATGACATAGAACCCACAGCTAGCAGACCCTTCGCATCTGGGTTCAGTGCTTACTAGTGCTACTGACTGCTCTCACAAAATCTGCTTCTTCTGAAGCTGTGAATCCCTTCCTTCCTTCCTTCCTTCCTTCCTCCCTTCCTCCCTTCCTCCCTTCCTCCCTTCCTCCCTTCCTCCCTCCCTCCCTCCCTCCCTCCCTTTCTCTCTCTCTCTCTCTCCCTCATTCTTTCCTTCTTTATATTAAGGAAACAAGATTTCAAGACCAAAAATCATCTGAACAGTAGAGAGGGAGGAGCTAAGTGGTATAAACCCGTAAAACTGAAGAGAGAGCCCACATGCGAAACATCTCTCTTTCCGTAAAGTGGTGTAGAGCTCCAAGACATGGTTGTCCTCGAGCCACAAAATGGTAGCAAAGATGGCAGTAAAATGAAAGGAGGAGCAAAGAGGAGAAAGCTGTCATCCAGAGTCAGGGGAGGAAGTAGAGGGCTACAGGGAGAGAGGCAAGAGCAAGGACAGGGCAAGCTAGAAACCAGCTCCAAGACAAAGACCAGGGGACACACACAAATGCCCAAGGCAGCCACACAGCTCGTGTGTGGGGCTCAGACCCCAGGGAGCAGTGGGGGCCGCAGTGAACCGTAGAGCACGTGTCTGTCTAAGGGAATGGACACTAGCAGCTCCAGCCCTTGTGGGCATGTGGATGATGACAGGTATTCCAATTTCTAAAAAGAAAGTGGAAATAAGATGTCAGAGCAAAATTTCCTACTTTTTAAATTTTACCAATAAATTAAAAAATAATAATAGTGCAGCCCTCCCCGCCAACACACACACACACACACACACGCACATACACACGCACCCCTGAGGGCCATATTCAGCTCTCTGGCAATCGATTCTTGACCACTGAGAAAAGGAACAGGTCCGAGGAGTCTCTGACTGAATCACCAGTGGTATCACTAAGGGGGTGTGGAGGGTGTGGAGCACACCACGTGACGCTGTCAGAGGGGTCAGCACCAAAATGACTGTCCATAAAATTCACGGGCAGGTTTCAGCAGAAATTTGTTATTTTTTATAAAAATATCCGTGTAGTTAGCAATAACAACAGAAACGTTTTTCATAAGCCCAGCTTACAGGTATCAATATGTCTACCAGGCTAAAACTCTATGTTAATTTACTTCTTGAACTTTCTAATGTGCTCTGGTCAGAGCTGTCATTATCACCCAATTACGCTGATGCTTCGAATCCCGTTGTTTTTGTTGCTGCTGGTGTTTTTATAGTCACTGATCTTCTCCAATTTTATGGCCTTTTAGCTACAATATTGTAGTAAATAGTATTTATGAACATGTATCAATAACTTTTCTGAGAATGAAGTAGTAATTAAAGAAAAAGAGGGAGAAAAATTAAAAAAGGCTTCTGCTCAGTTACTAATGTCATAGCTAATAATGCTATAATTCAATGTAGAAAGATTTGACAAAACAATTTTGTCGTTAGTGTTTAGTATAATCTGAGAAATATCACATTGAAGCAATGCACAACTATATCACATATCATTCTGTGACAAAAATTGAGAATAAACATTATTAAGGATTCCGTGTGGTCTGGTATGGGAGGAGGTCCTCCATGGGGGGAGGGGGGTGACACCATGAGTTACGCCTCGCGGTGACAACACCCATTGTGACACTCCTGTAATCATCACGCTTCACGTCTCCGAGCAGTCACGTCCTTCAGGTCTGTGACTGCGGCAATTCGAAGACCTTGGCCTCGCTAACCAACTGTATCATTTATTCCTTGTGTGTATGCAGTTTATCAACGGTCTCCCCATCCCTACTATCACATAAGCTGCATGGGGGCAGACATCGTTTTCTTTTTTGTTCAGTGGTGTTTCCCAAGGACCTTGTAAAGTGTCCAGCACATTAAAAAAAAAAAAAAAAAAATCCATTGCTGTCAAGTCGATTCTGACTCATAGCGACCCTATGGGACAGAGTAGAACTACCCCATAGGGTTTCCAAGGAGTGGCTGGTGGATTTGAACTGCCAACCTTTTGGTTAGTAGCCGAATGCTTAACCGCTGGTCCACCAGGGCTCTGTGCAGTGCATAGCAGGTGCATAATAAGTATCTGTTGAAGGAATGATTGACAGAAAAGAGCCAGTTTGGCCTCTTTTCTAGCAGGCTGCTGGGCAAGTTTGCCGCCAAGCAATCCTACTCACCCTGCCCAGAGGAATTTCACAACAAGCTCAGAATAAATGGACCACGCAACTCCAGGCTTCCCCCTCTTTCCTCTTTGGCAGGGGATTATGGCTGGTAGGAGAGGGAGACGGGGTTCCCAAGGACCCCCAACCATTGGCCGAGGGTGAGCAAAGCCAATCTGACAGAGGTTAAAGAAGGAGAGAGACAGACAAACGCACAGAGGAGAAAAAAGGGAGAAAGAAAAATTGTCCCATGCCAACAACGGTCAAAATGCGTTATTAGGGTGTCCAGAAAATTATAGCTTGTGTCCATTAGTTCTTTCAGGGTTAATATTGATGCAGATATTATTTCTATCCACGGCCCCATTTATTTGAAATATTATGACTGGGAGTAGCTGCTGCCGTGAATCAAATCAATTGATGGAGTAGTTAGCCGAGCTACCAGGGCAGCCCACCCGCCCCCTCCCCCTGCCGCGAGCATGAAATATTATGGAGATGGTTCCTTAAAGTGAGCACTTTATCATCATTTGTCTGCAGGCCCCCGCTAGGACCGCCTCACCCGGCTTCCCGTTGGGCGCGAGGAGCTGTCATAACTCAATCAGGCGGCTAATGCTTGTCGGAGCACCTCCGGCCCACAGCCGCTGACAGCCGGGGGGGCCCCAGGCCCCAATCCCGGCTGCTGGCCCCATGCAGGCGAGAAGTATTTTTGGAGGTGGAAATGGGAGGCCTGTTTCCTTGCACCACTTACCATTCTCCAAACACAATCTGTCATTTCCCACCACTGGGCTTTTGGTCACACTGTTTTCCCAGTCCGGAACCCCTTCTCTCCCAGCTCTGCCTGTCAAATGCCATACATTCTACAGAAGGGATCTGAGACCTGGATTCCGGCCTGGTGCAGGGAAAGGGGCCACATCTGATCCCTAGTTTCCTACCACCTCCAGCAGCTGCAGTGTTGAGCTGTCACCTAGCAATCACCATCATTATTATCTTATCGCCACCATCTGTCTGCCAGTTTGTCATACTGCCATGGCTTGGTGTTGCTGTGATGCTGGAAGCTATGCCACTGGTATTTCAAATACCAGCAGGGTCACCCGTGGTGGACAGGATTCGGAGTAGCTTCCAGACTCAGACAGACTAAGAGGAAAGTCCTGGCAATCTACTGCAGAAAATTAGCCAATGAAAAACTTACTCCTACTCTGGGGCTTTGGACATGCCATCAGGAGGGATCAGTCACTGGAGGAGGACATCATGCTTGGTGAAGGAGAGGGCCGGCAAGGGCATGGGAGACCCCTGTGAGATGGATTGGCACAACGGCCACAGTGATGGACTTGAACATGCCAGGGATGATGCAGGACCAGACAATGTTTTGTTCTGTAGTACATAAGGTCACCATGAGTCAGACTTGATGACAGCTGTCTATCTAGATATCTATCTAATTTTATCGAGCATCATTATGGATTCAATTATGTCCCCCCAGAATGTATCAACTTGGCTAGGCCATGATTCCCAGTATTGTTTGGTTGTCCTCCTTTTTGTGATCTGATGTGATTATCCTATGTGTTGTAAATCCTAATCTCTAGGATGTTAATGAGGCAGGACTAGAGGCCATTAAGTGAACCAGGCCAGATTTGATCTACAGGATTAGGTTGTATCTTGAGTCAATCTCTTTTGAGATATAAAAGAGAAAAGCAAGCAGAGAGGAGAGGGACCTCATACCATCAAGAAAGAAAAGCTGGGAGTAGAGCGAGTCGTTTGGACCCAGAGTCTCCGCACTGACGACAGGAACCTTCCTCCAGAGCCAACAGAGAGAGAAAGCCTTCTGCTGGAGCTGGCATCCTGGATTCAGACAAATACCACTTGTGGTATTTGTGTTACAGCAGCACTAGATAACTAAGACAAGCATCTACTGGGGCTCAGATGCTACGCAGTGCTTTGAGCCAGGGATTGGAAACTCTTTCTGGAAAAGGCCACGTGGTAGATACTTAGGTTTTCATAGGCACACCATCTCTGTTGCAACTGCTCAGCTCTGCCTTAGTGCAAAAGCCCCAACCCATTCCTGCTGAGTTTGACTCAGACCAACCCTATTGACAGGGTAGAACTGGCCCACAGTTTCCAAGGCTGTAAATCTCTATGGGAGCAGGCTGCCACATCTTTCTTCCCTGGAGGGGCTGGGGGATTCGAACTGCTGACCTTTCAGTTAGCAGCAGAGTGCTTAACCCCTGTGCCACCAGGGCTCCTGAGAGCAAAAGCAGTCATAACCAAATCAAACCAAACCCGTTGCCATCGAGTCAATTCTGACTCATAGTGACCCTATTGGGACAGAACAGAGCTGTCCCATAGGGCTTCCAAGGAATGCCTGGTGGATTTGACCTGCTGGTCTTTTGGTTAGCAGCCAAGCTCTTAACCACCCTGCCACGAATGGGTGTGGTCCGATTTGGCCAAAGGGTTGTAGTTTGCTTAGCCCTGCCTCATGCCATGATTTCATTAATCCTCTTTTACAGGTCTTTGCTCAAATGTCACCTTCTCACTAAGGTCAACCACTGGCCATTCCCCAGCCCATTCTCTTGTTTTATTTTTTTTCATATCCCTTGTCATCCATAAAACTCCAAACCAAACCCATTGCCATCAAATAGATTTCAATGCACAATGACCCCATGTGTTACAGAGCGGAACTTTGAACCAGAGGATTTTCTTGGCTGTAATCTTTATGGAAGCAGGTTGCCAGGCCTTTCTTCCTCAGCATTGCTGGGTGGATTTAAACCACCAACCTTTAGGTTGGTAGCCTAGAACAAACCATTTCGGCAAGCCAGGGACATATTTTTAAAAATACTTCTGCTTCATTATTTTGTTTATTGTTCACCCCCTCCCCCCACCAGAAACTAGAATGTCAGCTCCCCGAGGAGAAGACTTCACCCGTTTTGTTCTTGCTTGTACCTCCCGTGCCTAGCACAGTGCCAGGCACATAACAGGCACTTCCTTAATATTTGATGGATGGACGATCAGAGGGGGTAAAACCAAAAAAAAAACACCAAACTCATTGCCATCGAGTTTATTCCAACAGCGTAGAACTGTCCCATAGTATTTCCAAAGAGCAGCTGGTGGATTCGAACTGCCAACCTTTTGGTTAGCAGCCAAATGCAATATGCCCATTTTGCAGGCGAGGAAATGGAAGATCGAAAAGCTTGAGGAGTTGTCTCAGGTCACACAACTGGTGAGTGCTCTTGAGCTCGTGCTGGAGTTGTCGCTGAGACTGTACTTATTTGTCTCTTTGTTTCGTTTTAGGTATTAAGTTTTTCGAACCCCGTAGACCACCATGTAAGGCAGGGCCTGTCGTGATCCGCCTTGCGCACGGGAAGAAATGAGCTTGGAGAAGTAACTCGTCTCAGAGATTAGGTAGTTAGCAAGTGAAGAAGTCAGGGTTTGCACCCTACGGATCAGTGTGCAGTTGCCTTCCGTCCTGACATTGGGGCTGTTCCTGGAGCCTGGGGTTACCTGGGCTGGGAGGTGGGGAGCGCTGTGCTTGCCCCTTCCCAGCCACTGACTCACTCATGATCAGAGTAATATCATTAACTCCAGTATCAAAGCCTGAGGGACCCTAAGGGCTCTGTGCTGGGCACGCAAACCTCACCCTCGTCCCCGCACTCCAGGACCCTTCGCTCACCAGCCGTCCATCCAGTCATCGCCCCCACCCAGCTTCTGCCCAAACTGTTCCCCCCACTTTCAGGCCTTTTCTCCCCGCTCTTCTTGTTCAGGTTTTTTGCAACCTTGAGCAAAGGCTGGAAAAAATACTTTTTTAGTAGGTGTTATCATGGAGCTAAGGAGCCCTGGTGGTGCAGCTGTTTAGTGCTCTGCTGTTAATTGAAAGGTCAGCGCTTTGAGCTCACCTAGCCGCTCCGAAGGAGAAAGACCTGGTGATCTGCTTCCGTAAAGATTACAGCCTAGAAAACCCTATGGGGGAGTTCTACTCTGTCACATGAGGTCTCTGTGAATCGAAAATCGACTCAATAGCACCCAGCCACAACGACATCACAGGGCAGCCCTTTGGAGGTAAGAACAAAGCTTGAAACTCTCATCTTCTGGGGCTGTGAGAATAGCAGAGCTGAAGGCCACTTGAGGCAAGACCCCACAGTTCTGTCCTGTCACACCACCTGGGGTGCCCTGGGGTACCAAGGACATATGACCACCTCCAGCCACCTTCTCATGCTGAAGAGAACAGAGTTTGAAGTTCCTTTACAGATAATCCAGAGTTTGACTCATAGAACCCAAAGAACCTTAGAGACCCTCAAGTCTAACTCTTTAACAGATAGGGCAGCAAAGGCACAGAGAGGGCAAGTAACTTATCCAATGTCACAAAGCAGGTTAGTAACCAAGCTTGGATTAGAACCTACACAAACAGCCGGAGGCTAAGACTCTGCCCTGCAGTGAAGGACCCTGGTCCTACCTCTGTACTCCCAAGCCTCCCACTCAGGCAGAAGGCAGAGATCACATGTGTGCTGAAAATCACCTCCTCGTCAGAGGTGGGTGAGCAGGCAATCAGAAATCAAAAATTCAGTGTGAAAATGCAGAAATCTAGCTGCGGGGCCAATTTTCCATCACACTTAGCAACTCCTTTTGATGTGATAGTTTGCTAATAAAACATGAGCATTACGGTAACATAATATTTTAAGTATCCATTAACTAATACGTAAATATAATGGAACCTTATGGAAATATACTTAAGCTGTCACCAACACCCCTAATGTAATATGCATGATTTGCAAGGCTATTTATAGCTCTTTGGGTTCACTCTCTCACTAGTGACTTCATTGGCTCAATTAAAGGAAGATCTTATTTTCTCCCCCTGCCCCTGCCTTGATACACTTAGCCCCGCGGTAACTTTCCCTACGGTATGGCTTGGGCCTGGCCGATACCCATTCTGTCTTCAAGTGCCTGATGGGTGCTTGGTTCAGGCCTGGGCTGGAGTAGAGGGCAGGCACAGCCTGCTGGCATGGAGCTGGGGATCCGGCAAACACATGTCAGGTGGAGGATGAGAGTTGACCAAGAGGAATGGCAGGTGGGAGTGCCAAGCAGGGATGTCTCTCTGAGAAAGCGAGGGAGGATGAGTAGGAGCTGGCTGGGCAGGGACAAGGGGAGAGAATGGAAGAGCACGGTGAGGAGCCAGCAAGTGCTAAGGCCCAGAGGTGGGAGAGCAGGGAACCATCCTTCTGGGAATGGAATGGAGGCCACATGCCGACGCAGAGAGTGCAAGAGGCGGACAGTGATGAGACAAGAGGTCGGAATGGCAGACAGCAGGAGGCCAGGTGACAAGAGGACATTCTCCTAAGGGGCATAAGGGGCAGAGCAGGCACGAAGGCTATGCAAGTGATGACTTTCCATTGTCAATAGTATCTGGACTTAGAGGAGGTGAACAGGGCTTCAAGAAATGCCCTGGCCAGTTCCACCTGAGCTCACGTCTTGAGACCCACTTGAAAGGAATCTACTCCCTAGTCTTTACTCCATCCCTGTGACCTTGGACAGCCCCTCAATGTCCTCCTTCAAGAAACTCGAGCTGAGGTAGGGCTTAGGGCCTTCCAGATCAGCTTTCCTAGGAGGGCTTTGGTGAGCCCCATCCCTGCCCACACAGCCACTGCTGATTCTGTTTGCAGAATATTCTGGTGCTGGAAAAGAAAAAAAAAGAACCAAACCCATTGCCGTCGAGTCAATTCCAATTCATAGCAACCCTGTAGGACAGAATAGAATTGCCCCATAGGATTTCTAAGAAGCGCCTGGTAGATTCGAAATGCCAACCTTTTGGTTAGCAGCCGAGCTCTTAAGCACCGTGTCATCAGAGTTTCCCCTGGTGCTAGCACCCTGCAGGTCTTCAATTCCGAAGTGACAGCAGAAATTAGCTCTGGAGGCATCAGACTTCTGCTTCAAGCAGAGCGACGCCTCTTCCATCCACCTCATGTATTAAGATTTTAAAAAAACCGAACTAACCCGTTGCCATTGAGCCAATTCCAACTCATGGCGACCCCCATGTGTTACACAGTAGTACTGAGCTCCATAGGCTTTTCTTGGCTGAAGTCTTTTCAAAAGCAGGTCACTAGGACTTTCGGCACCACTGGATGGGTTTGAACTACCAGCCTATTGCTTAGGAGTCAAGCACAAACCACCTGCACCTCCCAAACCAAAACCAAATCCATTGCCATCAAGTTGACTCCAACTCATAGCGACCCCATAAGACGGAATAGGGCTGCCCCATAGGGTTTCCAAGGAGCACCTGTTGAATCTGAACTGCCGAACTTTTAGCAGCCAAGCTCTTAACCACTGTCACCAGGGGTTTTCTCAAAAACCAATCCCGATACAGGTATTGGAGTGCAGATGGATTATTTGGGAAGTGTAGGAGTGGGGATGTGAGGCAGGGGAAGCAGGCGCGTTACCCAGTGTTGTCACCGTGGGCAACTGGAGCTTAATGGCCCTGAGGATGATGCAAAACACTGCCTGAGCCTTATCCCGCCAAGGAACTTGAAGTCTTCTTCCTCTGGGGGCTTGGACAGAACACCAAATCCCATCAGTCTTGGATGGAGGGCAGCTCCCATAGGTGCTAATGCCCTGGAGCTCCCAGCCTGTCATGCACACAGCAGAGTGGCCGTCCCAGGTTTGGAGAAACCCTCCAGCAAAGTGATTCAGATACCAGAAGTTGAAAGTGGGTCAGGGCAAGAAGAAAGGGTATGGGCAGAACAGCGACAGGATCACCCCCAACAACAAAAAAGCCACAGTGACTACGCATCACCCTGGATTCTTGAAAGGACTACTTGAAATAGGCAAGGGGGAAATAATCGATAATCTCCAAGTGACAGGTGAGGTCACTGTGGATTCAAGAGGAGACTGGCTTCCCCTGCCTGAAGCGTTTGCCTCTTTTGCTTTTGGCTTAAGTGATACTTATTTGTTCAAGGTCATGGCTCACCTCCTCCTGAAGACTTTTCCTTTGTTGAGACAGGTCATTTACCTTGGACTGGAATCCGGTATTATTATAAGCCACTAAGATTTGTGATGAAGGAGCCTTGGTGGCGTGATGGTTAAAGTACTCTACCGCTAACTGAAAGGTTTGAACCCGCCAGCTGCTCCGGAGGAGAAAAGACTTGGCAATCTGTTCCTGTATAGATTACAGCCTAGAAAACTCTATGGGGAAGTTCTACTCTGTCCTATAGAGTCACTATGAGTTGGAATCTACTTGACGGTACACAACAACAGCAAGATTTGTGAAATGCAGACTTGGTGATTCAATGGTAGAATTCTCACCTTCCGTGCAGGAGACCTGGGTTTGATTCCCGGCCAATGCACCTCACGTGCAGCCACCACCTGTCTGTCAGTGGAGGCTTGTATGTTGCTGAGCTTCCAGGCTAAGATAGACAAGGAAGAAAGGCCTGGTGATCTACTTCCAAAAATCAGCCAGTGAAATCCCTACGGATTACAGTGGTCAGACCCACAACTGATTGTGGAGATGGCACAGGACCAGGCAGCATTTTGTTTCCTTGCCCGTGAGTTTACCATGAGTTGGGGGCCAACTTGATAGCAGCTAACAACAATAACAACAACAACAAGAAGATTTGTGGGGTCATTTGTTTCTGCAATATAACCGGGCTTATCTTGACTGATAGATGTATAAAAAGAAAGCTGATTTTAAAATCAAAGCAATTAAGCAAGCAATAGTGGGGGACATGTAGACGTGGCCAAAAAGTAGGGCAGCCTACAAAGAACTGATGCTGGGGAGCACGCATGCCTTTGTGCTGACAGGTTGGTACATTTACTAAACCAAAAAACCAAACCCATTGCTATCGAGTTGATTCTGATTCATAGTGACCCTATGGGACAGAGTAGAGCTGCCCCATAATATTTCCAAGGAGCAGCTGGTGGATTCAAACTGCTAGCCGTTTGGTTAGCAGCCACAGCTTTTAACCACTGTGCCACCAGGGCTCATTTACCAGGAGGGAGTTTATTTAGAAAGTGGAGGCACGAGTTAGTTTGTCGATTCCATCTGGAGGCAGGATACAGAGGAGACGTCTCAGTAAACCTTCTCAGTCTCTGAGACATACACTTTGGGCTCGAGGGCTCGGCTGAGGCTGCCTGGAGTGGACTTGACCCATCAGGATTCCTGACTCCCCTGTAGCCAGGCTGCCATGAGCATGAACCATCAGCTTCCATGGGGGAGGATGATGAGCAGCCACACTGTGATCCCTGAATCAGCGTGGTTCAGCCCATGGTGTCTGTGAGCACAGTGGCTCCCAGCCTGGGCTTTGACGTCAGATAAACTGACCTCCCTCTTACCAGCTGTGTGATCTGTGGCAACTCTCTTAGCCTCTCTCAGCCTCAGTTTTAGCATCTGTTAAAGGGGGGCAATAATAATACCTACCTCCTAGGGTCTCGAGAGGATTAAATGAGATCTGACATATGAAGTGCTGGACACGCACCTTACTGTATCTAATCTAAGACTCTATCAACTGCAAGGCACACTATTGTGTTACGCGCACCACTAAGAAAGAAAAATAACTGTGAAACTCTGACGCACTATCTTAACAATAGCGTGAGGTATCAGTTGGTCAGATCAACCTCTTGTTGCTTTGAAATTTGTTTAATGTGTTCTCAGGGATTTGGAAATTTCTCCTGCCTTCTGTTCATCCTTGGCATGTGCAAGACAATCCTTTCGACTGCATCTCGGTAATACAAAGTAACGCAGCTTAATCTCCTTGGGATATCTTCCCGTCTTAGGTCCCACAATGCACTTTGTTGTGTCTTTGCAAGAAAGCAGTGTACTGTGGGCATTCCTTCAGCAATGAATGTTGGCCTCACGAATGCCAGCTGCATACCCATCATTCTTTTCTGGGCCTTTCTGTGTGCGAAGTGACTTTTCAATGCATAGCTGAATCATAGGCTGGTCCCTGTGAAGATGTATAAAATGGCCATTACACCCAGAGCAAGTAGAACAAACGATGCAGAGAAGCCCATTTAAATGACAACTAGCTCCCCCAGGCAATGACAACTACATCACCAGGGCCACTTAGCTGACGGTTTGTGATATCATCCTTTGTTAGAAGCAGCCTCCTTTCAGAGGTTAACCAAAACCAAACCAAACCCATTGCTGTCGAGTCAATTCTGACTCATGGCCACCCTATAGGACAGAGTAGAACTCCCCCATAGAGTTTCCAAGTAGCACCTGGTGGATCTGAACTGCCAACTTTTTGGTTAGCAGCCATAGCACTTAACAGCTATGCCACCAGGGTTTCATTTCAGAGGTTAAAATTTTTTTTTTTTTCCAGATCATCTTAGAATTGGTGAGACAATGTAGTAAGTGGTCATTGTGGATGAGGTAGCTGCTCACCCATTTTGGGGACTATTATTATCATCACTGCACGTGTGTCAGTGTATATTATGTAATAGGACTGAAGGCAGGAAACAGGGCCCACGTGACAGGCATATGGTGGCAGGAGTCAGTGTGGTTAGCTAGATGTGGTTCTCAGCAGGGAGAGGGGCCCCTAGCCGCCACCTCCACCAGCCTCTGCCTCCAGAGAAGCTTCAGCCTGAACACCTTCTATTTCAACCAGGTGGATTGAGCATCTGTGATGCTATGTGAGAGAAGAGGGCGGAGGGGCCACAGGACTGATCATGGTGGGACTCCTGCCCTCCAGGGACTCTTGGGCAAACGGGGGAGACAGACACTTAGCAAATTAATGATGGTGCCTGGTAAACAGTGTTTAGACGAACACAACCAGCAACTCAGGCAAGTGTCCAGGACGACACTATGGCTGCACCTGGGAAAACTTCCTGGAGGAGGGGGCATCTGAGTCAAGCTTTCAAATGGGCAGGACTGAGGTGGGCAACATGGGGGAAAGGGAGATGCTGCACAGTGGGAAAGCCTGAGCAAAGACAAGGTGGTGGGAGACCCCAGGTTAGTCTTCATTAACTTGGCTGATTTCGGAAAAGCTATAAAATAGGCCCAGGCCCAGGCCCATGGCCCAGTCTGGGCTCTGGCTCTTCTCTAAACTTCATGTGTGCATGTACACCCAGAGGTACTCCAGGCGTGTTCACACACAGCCTCCTGGAGCAGCTCTCTCAGGCACTTACACATGCAGAAAGTGCATACATCCATGCACATGCATGTACACAAAGAGGCCTGCGTGTATGTTCAGAGGTGTACGTGAGCTTACCCCTGCATGTGTACACATGAGCAATCTTGATAAATTCTCTGCCTGTATCTATTGCTTAATAATATCCAATACATTTCCCATCCTGTTGATGGGACCTCTCTAAAACTGACCCACTGGTAAAGGCTTCCCACTACCCAAGGATGAAGCCAAGTTCATTACCATGGTCCGAGACGCCCTTGTAATCTGAGCCCTGAACACCTCCATCCTGCCATCTCAGCTTCGCCTCCACCATCCTCCTAGGCCAGCATGCTTGATTGTATGCACTCAGGCGTGGTGCCCACTTTGACCTCTGGGCCTTTGACCCTGCTGTTCCTGTGGCCTGGGATGCTCTTCCCCAACTCCCTGCACTCCACTCCAGTTGCCCTTTTGCCTGGCTAGCTGTTCATGACTCAGCTGAGCTGCTCCTTCTTCTGCAAGCCTTCCCTGAATCCCAAGGCTGGGTAGCAGCTGCTACACTGTGCTCAGTACTCGTCAACTCATGTGACAATTTCCTGTGTAATTATTTGCAACATACACACACACACACACACACACACAGGAGCTCCTTGAGAGCAGGGCCTGGGTCTCCATCTCCATTTTGTCTCCAAATATGCACCTGGCACATAGTAGGCCTGCAGTAAATGTTTGCTGAATGAATGAATGAATGAGAGGAGCTTGGAGGAAGAAACGGAGACTGCATCCCTCCTTGGCCCAGAGTGGTGTTGATGTTTGTGGGTGGCAGACAGGAGCTCCTTGAGAGCAGGGCCTGGGTCTCCATCTCCATTTTGTCTCCAAACATGCACCTGGCACATAGTAGGCCTGCAGTAAATGTTTGCTGAATGAATGAACAAATGAATGAGGGGAGCTTGGAGGAAGAAATGGAGACAGCATCCGTCCTTGGCCCAGAGTGGTGTTGATGTTTGTGGGTGGCAGACCAGTGTCGGCCCACCGCCTCCTCCAGTCTGTATCTCCTTCCGGGTCAAGGGCTTCCCACTCTTGGGCAAATCTACTTCCTTCGCTGAGATGACAGCTCTCCCCCAACCTGCCTGGTGCAGCCCCAAACTTATCTACATTTCACTCACACTTCCGGAACATCTGCTTCTCTGTTTTTATTCACGTTCTGCGCGTTTGAGCCGTAAGTGCTGACTGGCTGGCTGGTGCTGGCGCTGGTGATGGATGGGCTGTGAGCTTCGTGTTAGGTGAGTCATGGAGTGGCAGGTAGGGGCAGCACAGAGCCCCAGATGCACGTGGAGGGGGTGCTGGGAGGGACCAGGTTGCAGCAGTTAAGTCAGCAGCAGGATTGCAGGTCAGAGATGAGTAGGGACTCCCAAAATGGAATGCTTTATTGACCATTTATCCTGACCAAGAAATAGCTATGTCTGAGTAAGGAGGAGGCTAAGGAGTCTCTGTGTTGCATGAATGGTTAAGTGCTGGGCTACTAACTGAAAGATTAGTGTTTTGAACTCACCCAGAGGCACCTCGGGGGAAAGGCCTGGAGTTCTGCTTCCGAAAGGTGACAGGCAAGAAAACCCTACGGAGCCCAGTTCTACTCTGTGCACATAGGGTCGCCATGAGTTGGGATTGACTCAATGGCAACTGATTGTTTGGGAGGAGATGTCCAGGGGCGTGTGGGATGACTGAGACGGGCTCCAGGGCCTCCATCCACAAGCAATCCCGGACTGGGAAGGGATGGTTAATTCTCACACCCACATGCCAAATACCCACAAGCCCAGGAAATGCTCGCGAAGGCAGGCAGAAGGTATGGCGCGCTGAGGTGAGATGGTTTTCTTCCAGCTAGACAGGCACGAAAGGCAGAGGAGGGGTTTGAGCTGGATCCTGAAGGCTGGGTAGAATTTGGCTAAACCGAGACTGAGCTTGAAGTAGGGAACTGTGGTCACTACCGCAAGAGTCCATGCGTTCTAGTTAAAACCATTTACTGAAGAGTCACTTCCGACTCATGGCAGCCCCGTGTGTGTCAGATAGAACTGTGCTCCACTGGATTTTCAAAGGCTGAGTTTTCGGAAGTAGATCACCAGGCCTTTCTTCTAAGCACCTCTGGGTAGACTTGAACCTCCAACATTTTGGCTAGCAGCCAAGTCTCTTAATGGTTTGCCCCACCCAAGGATGCCACATTCTAGTTAGAGGGAATAATACTATGAGCTATCTCATGTATCAGGAACCAGCTGAAAGAGAGATACTGTGCTAGACATTCCCCCCATCACCTGTAAGTCTCGTTGCAAGCCTGCCTAGCAGATATTGTTGCTCCCATTTTATACATGCAGAAATGGACCCAGAAGGTAAATAATCTGTCCAAGACAGCTGCAAAAGGTGGAGCTGGGGTTCGAAGCCAGATTCTTCTGGCTCCAAAGTCTGATATTCTGGTTATGTACTGCTCTGTAATGAGCTGCCCCAAAATGAGTGGCTTAAGCAACAATAATAATTTATTATTATGGCGTTGGGGATTGACTGGGTTCAGTAAGGTGTCTCTCATGCAGTTGCAGGCAGATGGTGGCTGGTGCTGATGCTGGGGCTGGAGTCATCTGAAAGCTCCTCAGTCACACAACACTGTGGCTGGTACTTGGACTGGGAGGACTCGAAGAACTGGGGACTGGGACAGCAATGGTTCCTCAGGCCTGTCCCTCTCCACGTGGTCTCTCTGCACTGAGGTTTCGTTGTAGCCAAACCTTCTTTATAATGGCCCAGGGCTCCAAAGGAGTGGGTCCCAAAAGAGAGGATATCAGTGGGAATGGTATTGCCTTTTATGACCTTACCTTGCAAGTCACATGGAAACCCAGGTGGTGTAGTGGTTAAGAGCTATGGCTGCTAACCAAAAGGTCAGCAGTTTGAATCCACCGGCCGCTCCTTGGAAACCCTATTGGGAAGTTCTACTCTGTCCTATAGGGTCTATGAGTTGGAACTGATTCGACAGCACCTAACAACAACAGATTCTGGAAGAGCAGACAGGAAATGTGACCATATTTTGAAAATATATTACCTACCACATCTGGGTTCTATTTTGCCCATAAGCCAAAGCCTGGAAGTACAAGTTATCTTACCCAAAAAATGGAGTCAAAGTACAGATTAGCAGAAGCAGAATGTTTTCCCTAAGGGAATAAGGAAGAGCTCAGTGGTGGCTACTACAAGAGTCCAGAAAATGGTTACAAGGGCATAAATTAGGCGGCAGCAGAAGGGACAGAAAGGAAGGACACAGGGAAGAAAGACAGACTTGGTGCCAAGTAGAGATATGGGAGAGACAAGGTGCATCCAAAGTCATCCCTAAGATTTGAGCCTGGATAAATGTGGGAAGTGGTGGTGCTGAGAACCATACTGGGGACATTGGAGGAAGAACTGAGTAGGAAGCAAGGTGATGGGGTCTACCATGCTGAATGAGAGTTATGAGGAGGGCACATCAGGAAGCTGCCTAGAGGTGGGTGGATTGTAGATCTAAATCTTAGACACAGGGCTGGGCCGAAGATGTTAATTTCAAGGAAACAAGCCAAGGTAAGATGTGAATCCATAAGAGTGGTTGAACTCACCAAGGCTGCGAGAACAGAGCATCAATACAAGAATCCCAGAACTCTGGGGAGTGCTTGTATTTGGTGGCTTGTGCCAAGAAAAGCAACATCATCATGTACGGAGAGAAGATGGAAGTTGTCAAGGATTTCATTTTACTTGGACCCACAAACAACGCCCATGGAAGCAGCAGTCAAGAAAACAAATGAAACATTGCATTGGGCAAATCTGCTTCAAAAGATCTCTTTGAAGTGTCAAAAAGCAAAGATGTCGTTTTAAGGACTAAGATGCACCTGACCCAAGCCATAGTGTTTTCAGTAGCCTCATATGCATGAGAAAGCTGGACAATGAATAAAGAAGACCAAAGAAGAATGGATGCCTTTGAATTATGGTGTTGGCAAAGAATATTGAATACACCATGGACTTCCAGAAGAACGAACAAATCTGTCTTGGGAGAAGTACAACCTGAGTGCTCTTTAGAAGGAAGCAAGGATGGCAAGACTTCTCATATGCTTTGGACATGTTATCAGGAGGGACTAGTCCCTGGAAAAGGACAGCATACTTGGTAAAGTAGAGGGTCAGCGAAAAACAGGAAGACCCTTGATGAGATGGATTGACAGTGGCTGCAATTATGGGCTTACACATAACAATAATTGTGAGGATGGCACAGGACCGGGCAGTGTTTCTTGTTCTGTTGTACACAGGGTTGCTACGAGTTGAAACTGATGAGACGGCATGTAACAATAACAACTAAAAGTCAAGAAAAAGGACGAAGAGCATTGACAAATCCAAAGAGAAGACCTCAGAGGTCCCTTCTAACCCCAAGATTACAGGAAAACCTTGAGTGGAACGAAAGGGATGGATGGTCACTCAGCGCAAGACTGAGCTGGGCTCTTTCAAGTCTACTGTGGGACCCACATCAGCCCTAGGCTCACGAGATCTACTGCTAAGTGTTTTTGTCAATACCTTGTATCACCAGTCAGATCGGAAGAACCCATGAAAACAGGGACCATGACTTCAGTGGTGGTCTTGACTCGTGTTGCTAAGTGTATGCAGTGAATGTTGGTTGAATGAATGTATAAAACAGATGAAAGTGGGGCTCTTTGAGAGTTGGAAGCCTGGTGTCCCTGGTTGGCTGTGTCCCTCTTGTCTGAGTCTCTATCACCAAACCCCCAAAAGAAAGTTCCAAGACCATTCACTCTCCCAAAGTTTTCATGGTACAACAGAGGCCTAGAGTAGGAAGTGATTTTCTAGGGGTCACACAATTGGTCAGTGTCAGAAATGAGTCTAGACCTGGGTGAACACTCAGTAGGTCAGACCAAGCCCCACGTCCTGCCCAGAGTTGCTGATTAAGGAATAGTGGAAAGAGGGAAGCCCATTTCCCAGGAGGGTAGCAAGGGGACTAGAAGGTCCTTCCCCAAAGTGTACCCGCTGTTCCCTGAAAAGCAGCTCTGGGCACGGTGGCCAGGCCAGCACAGCCAGAGGCAGGGCAGGACGTGCTCGTGATGACAAGCGCCAGCTCAGAGGCCCACTGAGCGCCAGGCTGGCCGAGGCTCCTCCCTTGGCAGCAGTGGCGCCTCTGGGACCTTGCGGTGGGCTGATCTCCTTGCAGACCCCAGGTCCGAGGGAGGAGGGGAAGCAAGGGAGACATTGCTGTGGTTTTGCGGCCCAGGAAGGAACATACTTAGGATATTTAGGGGGTGCACAGGGAACCAGCTCCACACCCCCAGGCTCTGGCTGCCAGCGCACGGCCACTGGAACATGCCATTTGCGAAATGTCTTCATTTTCCTTCAGTCGTTGGCCAGGTTCCCGCCACACTCGTTGAGAGCGGGAAGAGGGGGGCAGGAAGGGGAAGGTAAGGGTCATAGGCGGGAGCAAAGGAGGACTGGAAAACTGGCTCCCAAGAGCACCCCATGCAAAGAAAACACCCGGGGACCTGCCAAATCTGCCAGCCACCCCGTCTGACACCACCCCAGGTGACCTCGGGCCCCCTCCCCGTCATCTCACAGGAAGTCACATTTCGCCCTGGCCCTTGGCCCAAGGAGGGCCCAGCTTGAACCAGGGGCTCAGCACACAGAGCGAGTCCAGCTGCTCAGCCGTGGCAGGGAGCGCCACCCCAAGGACGCCAACGCGAGCTCCGAGGTGAGCTGGACGCCTCTTCTGCCAAAAATAAGCCTCTCAGTCAGTGGTTATTTTTATAGACCACGCTTAGAGGCCCGGCCACTGGAGTCCTCACCTCCCCTGCTTATTTGTAATTTCCAAACAACTTGATTTATGTCTTGAAAGTCTCTGAATGCACCCATAGACCCAGGAATTCAGAAATGTCAGAGCCGAGAAAGCAAATGTCAGAGCTGCCTTCATCCAGCTGCTTCGCTTTCCGGATGGAGCAACTGAGGCCCAAGGAGGTGCTCCTATAGAAATGGAGACATCTAGACATAAAATGTAGGTTGATCTAAAGATATACTGATATTGGTGGAAAGTGGTTGGCTGTGGGGAAGAGAAATTAGAATCAGGGGAGTTTTGTTCAAATCTTAGCTTTGTCACTTTAGCTGCACGGTCCTGGAAAAGTTGTTGAATCTTTCTGGACCTCAGCCTTCTCATCTGTAAGATGGGACCTGACATCCCCTCACAGGTCCGTAGGAGGGTGATGGATAGTCACAGTTGCCCCGGGTGCCTGGCAAGTTGTAGGTGCTCAACAAATGTAACTTATCTCTCTAGGTATCAGATTGATATCTGTGTGTATATATATATATTTTTAAAAGTTGCCAAAGAGTTCATTCTATCTCATGGTGACCCCATGTATCGCAGAGTAGAACTGCACTCCATAGGATATTCAATGGTTTGGTCTTTTGGAAGCAGATCACCAGGCCTATCTTCCAAGGTGCCTTTGGGTGAGTTTGAACTGCCAACCTTTTGCTTATTAGTCGAACGCTTAACCGTTTGCACCCCACAGGACCACCTGTGTGTATATAGTCCACAGATAGTGATTTTTAATAAACTTGGCAACTGGGCATCTTAAAGGAGATAAACAAACCCCATGGGACTCTGCCATCCGGAACGCGACTCAACTTTATGGAGACAGTTGGAGCCAGGCCTGGGGACAGAACCCTCCTCTAGAGAGGGCCAAGAGACCAGTGCAGGAGGGGGTCAGATGCCCGTCGTGCTAATGCACCTGAGACGTCACCTGATCAGGGTGGATTCAATGGTGGCCCTCCCTGCCCAGGCATCGGAAAGTAGCAACCTGGCTCTGAGTGTGGAACAGGAGATTTACCTTAAAGATACCCTGGGTTGGGTTTGATAGCGGTCAGCTGGCATTTCATGTGGCTGAAAGAGTGGCAACTGAATACTTTGCCCCGCCTGACCCAGCCCCTGTCCCAATGCTGTAGATCAATTTCTATTTTTTCCTTTCTTCTGTAAACAGTGGTTCTGGGGAAGGTTTGCCCAGATGGCTTGCCCGCAGGCCAGCCCCAAATCCCTGATCGTCTGTAGCAGATAGTGCAGGCTTGAATTTGCACCCATCCCAATTTCATTCACAGGGAACCTGTCTTTGGCACTTTAGTAATGAAAAAGAGAGGGAAAAAGAGACGTGGGGAGCTGTGGGCGGGGGGGCCATTGATATGAAACATCCCAGCTCAGATTCTGGGCAAAACAGCTGCTTTGTGTTTAGAATTTGGGGCTTGACTGGGTTTCAAGGCAAACCACAGCACTGAAGCGATTCTTTCTTCTTTCTGCCAGCAGGCGCCCACAAACACCTAAATTTAGAAGCTGGCAATTGCCCTCATTTAGGATTTTAGGGGAAACTCAGGTAACACAAACTCTGTCAGGTCAGAGAGGATTATGAACTCATTTTATTGACAGGGTTGATTTGTTTCGTACATGGTAGTGGTGGTGGCCTTCTTTTTTGCTCAAAAACACTCATGCCATTTCCATCCTGGACACGAAGTTGGCAAACTTTGTTTTGAGGCCTCCCTTCTCTCGGGATTACCTGAAGTGCGCCTGCCAAGGGCCCCCACTGACGTTTCTCTGTGAACGTACTGCTGCAATTCTCATGGCTCAGTGTGGCCGATGTGGCCTGCCTGTCCTGTGGAGAACAGCTTTATAGGAGTGATTTGTGAGGGGTGGATTCTGACAGAGACGGCTAGAATCATATTTTACAGGAAACGGTGAGGTTGGAAAGGAAAAGAGAGATGAACAAAGGACAGAGAGAAAGGAGAAGAAGAAAGAAGAGATGCCCTTCCAACACACTGCCCAGGTTGTGTCAGCTGTGAGGTACTCAGCAGCTAGCCATTTGCTGTGAGGTGGTAGACACATCCATTCCCCTCTGGACACCAGTGTCCCCACACGCACCACACAAGGGTCTCATCCTCTTGGCCTGTACATGCAGTGGGACAGAAAACAGAAACCCACCATTAACGCCTTTCTCGCATTCTTCTTTTCCATGTAAACCTAGGAAAGGGAAGTTGTCACGTAGGGAAAAAGGGTGGCTAGTTGTCCCAGTGGTTAAGAGCTCTGCTGCTAACGAAAATGTCAACAGTTCGAATCCACCAGCTGTTCCTTGGAAACCTTACGGTGGAGTTTTATTCTGTCCTCTGGGGTCACTATGAGTTGGAATCGACCCAACGGCAAAAGGTTTGTTTGTTTGCTTTTTTTGGTAATTGCTTACAATGGGGCAGTGGTGGTTCAGGGGCAGGATTCTTGCCTTCCATGCAGGAGACCTGGGTGTGATTCCCAGCCAACCCACCTCGTGTACCGCTACGACTTGTCTGTCAGTGGAGGTTTGCATGTGGCTCTGATGCGGAACAGATTTCAGAGGAGCCTCTAGACTATGACGAAAGGCCTGGAGGTCTACTTCCAAAAACCAGCTGATGAAAACCCTATAAATCACAATGATCTGAATCCACGACCGCTCATGGAGATGGTGCAGAACCAGTCAGTGTTTCATCCCATTGTGCATGGGGTCGTCATGAGTTGGAGGCTGACTCAATGGTAGCCAGCAACAGTAATTGCTGTGTACCCTTGGGCAAGTGTTTTAACTTCTCAGTTTTCTTGTTTATGAAGTATGGATGATAATACCCCCCTGCCTTCCAGAGTAAAAATTAAATAAAATAACATGCATGAAGCACCATGGGAAGGAATTCTTGTACTTGGGAGGGACTTGATGGATGTAGCTGTTATATGATCAGTACTATTACTTCTGGCCTATGGACTTGATCTGTTCTTGTCCTCATTGGTACCCAATAATACAATAGAGGAGGCAACGTCCACTCCAAAAGAATTCACCAAAAGCAGCAAATGGCAAAAGCGAAGCAGAATGGACAAGAAGCTCCTTCAGATGAGGAGCAGGGGGTTGGGAGGTCTGGGTGGGAATTAAGGGGCCAGATAACATGGTGCTAAGGTGCAGGCTCTGGAGTCAGGCTTCCTGACTTCTTATTTTAGCTTAGTAATGATCTTAGACTAGTTATTTAACCTCTCTGTGCCTCAGTTTCCTCACTGGTAAAATGGCAGTAATCCTAACAAATGCCTTCCTCATAGAGTTACTATGGGAACTAAATGAGTCCTTCTGGGTAAATTACTTAGAATCACCATGTTCCTGGAGTAAGCACTCAATAAGCTATTAAGGTAAGCCATGACACTTGGGTGGAGGCTGTGAGTAGGTAGAGCGGATTTTAGACCGTAGAAGACGGTGAGCAATAAAGTGGGGGTGAGAGGGACAAGGAACAGTCGGAGACAACGACCAGGTCAGGTGAGTTGGAGCGAGGTGTTGGCCCTGGAGGTTGGCAGAAAACTAAGGAGGAGAAGGAGACTGGAGTCAGACCAAATGGGCTCTAAACACCAGCCCGGGATACTAGGTTTGATCCTAGTCCAGAAGGATGGCTTCTGGACAGGAGAATTGTTGAAGGTAACTGCTCTTCCTGGTTGATCTTGTAACCATGTATTAGACAATCTAAAGGAAGGGGAAGATTAAGTCTAGGAGACCAGGTAGGAGGCAACGATCTCAAGTCAGGTGCCAACTTGGAAAGGCCTAGACTTGGAATGGCAAAAAGTATACTACAACGCCTCTTCCTGCGCCCATTGCAGCCATCACCAATCACTCCTGGCTGTCTTTCCCATCAAGGCCAAACGTAGCTTGAAAATCTTTCTCCACCCTGTACTCTAGGTGGCTACCATCAATGGGTCAGAGTTGGGATTTGAGAGAAAAACCTGCTTGCTCCCCTGGTCTGGGCCAAGATGACAGGACTGAAGCTAAAAGGGAAGGGACAGATATGAGCCATTTTATGGGGGAAGAATGAGCAGTATAAGGCGGGCTAAGGGACGGAAAGGATGGGGAAAAAGAAGATGCCTGAAATGACTTAGAGATCTAGGATAGCTGAGAAAATATGTTTGGTATTGTTCAAAATAGATGCCCTGGGTGGTGCAAAGAGTTAATGCACTTGGCTGCTAATTGAAAGGTTGCAGGATCGAGTCCACCCAGAGGCACCTCAGAAGAAAGGCCTGGAGATTTACTTCCATTCATAAAGTAATGAAAATCGCCCTTGAGTACTGCACTCTTCTAAAAAATCCTTCATATGAGACTAAATGGTCAACAAATACTCTAAAGCACAGATGAGAAGGCTGGGGGTTATGAGACTAGGTTAATGGGAAAGGAACAGTTAGAATGGAAATGATGAGAATGCTGATACAACGTGAAGAATGTAACCAATTTCGTTCAACAACATGTGTAGAAATTGTTGAATGAGAACCTGTCTTGCTGTGTACATGTCCACCAAAAATACAATAAAATATTATTTTTTTAAAGAAGGATTACAGATAGAGTCTATTAAAAAATTGGCTCTTAAGGAAATCCATTTGCCTTATTTTTAATATTGTTGATCTAAATAGAATTGTATGTTTTTGAAATAAAAGACAGCTTTCCCCTTTAAAAAAAAAATGCCACGGAGCACAGCGGCATCACCAGGGAGGAAAGGGGGGTGTGGACTGCAACGGGTGACACTGTCAGAGGGGGAGGCACCAAAATGACTGCGTATAAAATATTCCTGCAGTGTTTCCCCAGAAATTTATTATTTTTTATAAAAATATCCCTGTACTTAGTGAAAACAACAGAAATATTTTTTTCATAAGCCCGCTTACATGTATTAATATGCCTACAAGACTAAACCTCTATGCTAATTTGCTCTTTGAACCTTCTAACGCCCTCGAGTCAGAACTGTCATTATCAGCCAGTTACAAGACTCTCTGAATCACGTGGTTTCACCAAACGTGCACTATTGTTCTCACTGCTGCCAGTGTTTTTATAGTGGCTGATTTTGCCAAATGTCCTGGTGTTTTAGCTACAAAATTGTGGTAAGTAGTTTTTGTGAACCTGTATCAATAACTTTTTTGAGAATGAAGTAGTAATCAAAGGAAAAGGAGAAAAATAAAAAATTTTAGAAAAGGCTTCCACTCAGTTACTAATAATATAACTAATAATTCAGTGTAGAAAGATTTTACAAAACAATTTTGTTAATATTCATATAATCTAAGAAATATTAGTTAAGCAATTTACAATCATATTTATCACATATTATTCTATGATAAAAATTGACAATAAACATTGCTAAGGACTCTGTATGGCCTGGTATGGGAGGAGGCCCATGGGGGGAGGTGACACCATGAGTTACCACACTGGGTGACACCAACTCCAGCGACGCTGTGGATGGAGCACAGTTCTACTCTGACACGCAAGGGGTCGCCATGAGTCTGAGTCAAATGACAGCAAGTGGTTTTATTATGAAAAGGAGCAAAGACAGGGTGTGGTGGGGTTGGGGAGTGAGGTGGCTTTGGGACGTGCTGAGCTGGAGGTGTCTGCAGGACATCCGATAGGAAGCAGTCAATCTGCACTTGAAGATATGGGCCTGGAGCTCAGTTGGAGGGGGGAGCTGGGGACATGGATTTGGAAGGCATCCATGTCGAGGTGATAGCTGACACTGTTAGGGCAGATGATCTCGCTAAGAGAGAGAATATGAGAACAGGGGGGCAGAGGACTGAGTCTGAGTGCGAGCACACACTCATGGTTAACTATCACCTACCAGGAGGCTTCACAGTAGGAGGGCTGGAGACAAGCAGAGGGGCAGGAGAAGGAGGCATCCTATCATGTCTTCTGGGCCAAGGGATGAAGGCAGTTCAAGAAGCATTGATCATCAGCCCCAGGAGGCATGGAGGACAAGACCTGGAACCGCCTTTCCGGCCTTGGGCTCAAGGCCATTTAAGATCAATCTTTGCTGGCCCAAAGGATTGGCCCTTTTGAAGGCCCTGCCCACATCATATCAAGCAAGTTAAAACTCATCCCAGAGTCCACATTAAATATAATTTTTATATCACACTATACAAATTGAGTTGGCTTCCAGTTGAGTGGTTGACATAGTGTTATGGTTTGTAGACACTTAAACATTTATTAATTTTAATTTTGTGGTTTTCTTTTCCTATTTTTGAGCCAACAGCATTTTTTTCACTTCTCAGATATTTTCTCAGGCCCTTGAGAAGCATATTAGAAAGCTTAGGTATTTTGAGTGAAGTGCCAAATGTTTTAAATGGCCAAGCCTGGAGTTGAGGTGGGAGGGGTGGGAGATGGATAGTGTGGGTCAAGGACCATTCTATAACCTGGGGTACATTGTTTCCATCAAACATCCCCATCCTGGTGGCTTGCACGTGACCCACCCCACTGTCCGGTCAGAGTAACATCATGTCATTTTCAACTGCTAAGGCGTGAGCATCAACCTGTCAGATTGGACACCGCCCATGGGTTGGAGGGCCCCTACAGCTCCAGGTGTTGACTTTCTAGTGTCCAGATTGTGGAGGGGTCTTGAGGGTCCCAGAGAAGGGATGAGTGCAGCCAGGAAGGCCGGGGACACTCAGGAGCTCACCCAGCAGCTGTGTCTCAACCAGTACGGAACTATTTTGATGTTTAATGACCTGTTGAAAATCAGCCCTGGCTGTGTGTGTTCTCACGTTTCTTGGGAGTCTCAGGCCAGGGCCCAGGCTCCTTGACTCCCCCATCCTGATAAGAATTCTGCTTCCAGTGAAAGAAACAAATTTTCAGAAACGCAAATACCAGCTGTGGGTAGTGAGTATCGGTCGGGAGGACCCTTGGGGGCCCATGGAGGTTCCACTCACTAAGGACAAAGCACTCTGTCCTTGAATGGGAGGGATAGCCACAAACCAAGAAGAAACCAATACCCGGTCTGACTAAGGAGGCTCAAGAAAAGGCAGGAGAGGGGTTGACTTGTGGCCAAACCCCCAGGTCTTCCAACAGCTGATTTCTCCATCTACCCATCCAAGAGTCCTCCATGCCTCCTCACGCCCACTCCTTATCCCCACCGGGGCAGGCCACCAGAGCCAAGTTGCAAAGTCTAAGTAGTTTTTAAGCACTGCAATTTAGCGCAATTATTTGAAAGTAAACAGTCTGCTATGTCAATTAAACATTATTGAGCTTCCATTTCTTCTGATGGATCACCCAGTCAGCTCTGCGGCTCACGCACTGAGCAGGGAGCAGGGAGCAGGAACCAGCTGCTGGCTTTTTAAAGGTAGCCTGATTCTGCGCAATTCTGCAGTCAGAGCTGGGGGAGGCGTTCTTGTGCACTCCCTTCCATTCCAAGGCAATGCTAGCAGTGTAGTGGGGGCAGGAAGGGGTTAACAGCCACATGGCAGGACAGCTTCTTGGCCTGTCCCATCGGGTACCTCCCTTTTCTCTCCCTCCACTCCATTTCTACCACCTATTCCTGGTGGTGCAGTGGTTTTAAGAGCTACGGCTGCTAACCAACTTTGGCAGTTGGAATCCACCAGCCACCCCTTGGGAAATCTATGGGACAGTTATACTCTGTCCCCTAGGGTTGCTATGAGTTGGAGTCAACTCGACGGCAACAGGTTTTATCCCATCTTATCAGAACTGGAGGGTGCTGTTGGGGGCTACTGTCAAGTTGATTCCTGACTCACGGTGACCCTGTGCACAACGAAATGAAATGCTGCCTGGTCCTGCACCCTCCCTGTGATGGATTGCGGACGGGCTGTTGTGAGCCATAGAGTTTTCATTGGCTGGTTTTCAGATGTAGGTCACAAGGCCTTTCTTCCTAGTCCATCCTAGTCTGAAAGCTCCAAAGAAACCTGTTCGGCATCACAGCAACACGCGAGCCTCTACTGACAGATGGGTGGCGGCTGTGTGTGAGGTGCACTGGCCAGGAATCAACCCTGGGTCTCCCTCAGGGAAGGTGAGAATTCTACCACTGAACCACCTCTGCCACCATGCTGTTGGGGACTAGAAGAAAACCTTCTGGGATATGTCCATTGCCTCTGAAGGTTTTATTTTATTTTAGGTAAAATGAATCCCGGCATGCAGTACCCTAAACCTTTCTTTCATTTTCCCATCCATATGTATTTCGTGGAAATTTAATCCATGTGTTTCCCATTCATTTACACTTAACTCCTCAAAATACTATTTCTGAGAACCGTTTGATGTCCAGAGACCCATGCCAATCGTTAGTTAGAGACCTCTGCTCCGGCAGTAAACACATCACTCCCTCAGACTGAAACACACCTGGGCCCCTGAGGAAAGCAATCCCTGTAGGGCACCATTTTGAGTCAAGAACAGGGAATTGTGGGAGTCAGAGAGGCTCCGAGCTGTTAACATGGGCATTTCTGAAGCCAAGGCGACCCCTCTGGCAGCAGTGGTCCCTGCGTTTACACGAGCCCAGGACTAATACTGTGGCGCTCAGCCCTCCTCCTTCAGCCAGCTGCAGCCTGGCTGGGCTGCACCAGATGGAAGGCCAAGCTCATTTGTATTCAGCATCGTTTGGAGATCTTTCTATCCGGGCCTCAGCTGTCGTGTTGGTTCCCGGTTTTCCAGACCCAGCCTTGCTCCAAATCACCTTTGGCCAATTGACGCTGCTTCTCAAGGCAGCCTATTCTGCTGACAGATGCTCTAACGATAATCAGTAATCATTTACATTTGTAAAGGGTATCACAGTTCATAAAGTGATTTTCCATCCATCCTCCTGCTGGATCTTCTCCGTGGCTCTTCAGGATGGGCCGGGCAAGGCCCACACCACTCCCATTTTATGGCTGAGACTGCTGAGGCTCCAGACATGAATTCAAGTCTTCTGCTACTAATCTGATGATCTCCCACCCCCATGAATCCACCTTTCTATAGCTTCCATGCTTTGATTTATTTCTACTCTCTGTACAGACAAAAAATTCTATCATCGTCACCATCATTATCAGAATGACTATGGTCACATTTATATGTCTAGAAATTTGTCATTTGTAAAAAGCTTTTGTAGCCCCCATACCAATAGTCATAAACAGGTAAATAGAAATGTCCTCTCTCTTCCCTGAGCTGTGCATATCTAGGCGTGTGGCACAAGAGTGTACATCTGATGTTGTCATGTGGTGAGCGTACCATTGGGAGAAGGAGCACCCATGGAGTAAAGGTTAAGCACGCAGCTGCTAACCAAAAGGTTGGCAATTCATATTCACCTAGTGGCTCTTAGGAGAAAGACCTGGCAATCCACTGTCCTAAAGATTACAGCCTAGAAAACCTTATGGGGCAGTTCTACTGTCACAGGGAGTCACTATGAGTTGAAAATCAACTCAACAGCACTTACCAATAACAACATTGGGAGAAAGCAGCTTTCAGCTGGGACCCACAAAAGGAAGGTACTCGTCCTAGAGAAAGGAGTTCAGTGTTTCTCTCTTAGCCCAGTGCAGCTGGCAGCACAGTTAAAATCCTGGTGACCACCATGAGCAATCTCCCTTATGTGACTTTGCTCTAACAAGGCTCATTTCTGTGGTGAGCTGAGTGGACTCTTTCCCACCTCTCATGTTCTTCATTCACTGTCCACCTTTGTCATCTCACCCCCACGATAGCCCTGTGAAGGAAATATTAAGGGAAGTAATAATATTCCCATTTGATGGATGGGGGCATTGAGGCATTGAAGGTTAGATTCCTGCCCCAGCATGTGCAGCTTGAACCCCAAGCTCTGGCTCCTATAAAACACTGTACACATGTTAAAACTTTGGGGAGTAAACAAAGAGCAGTAAAAGTCCAAACATCTTAAGATCTTCTGGAAAAATCATTTTATTCTTTGCACAGATGTTTCTTGAGTACATTCTTTGAGCCAGGCACCAGTGCAGATGCTGGGAATAAAATGGCAACCATGACAGATACGGCACCTGCTTTTGTGGAGCAGGTGTTTTAGTGAGGAGGACAGACAACGTCATAGATAAAAATAATCTCTGAGGCCTGAGGAACGTAAGCACCAGCATGGTTCGGAGAGCAAGTGGAGGGACGGGAGATAAACAAGATAATGTATGGTTACTCGTCTCTACTCAAAATCAAAATGGGCAGCATTTCCTCTTTCATACTGAAACTATGAAGGCAATTTCAGGAGCCCTGATGGTGCAATGGTTAAGCTCTCCACTGCTAACCGAAAGGCTGACAGTTTGAACCCAACTAGCAACTCCTCTGGAGAAAGACGTGGCGATCTGCTTTTGTAAACTTACAGCCTAGAAACCCCTATGGTTTCTACCCTGTCCCATGGGATCACTATGAATCGAAAATCAGCTTGACAGCACCTAACAACAACAACAAGGCAATTTTGCCCACATGAAGTTTTCTTTTTTTTTTTTTTTTTTTTAACCTTAGTGCCGTTCTCTGGAACAGTTTTTGACGTTTTCTCCTGTAACCCCCTGGCTCTCTGCTTCTGTTCAACATTTATTGAAAACCTGCTATGGGTCAGACACTGTTCTAGACCAATACAATGCAAGCTGCCAATGCGAGCCACAAATGTAATTTTAAATTTTCAAACATACCAACGATCATCAGGATGGTACAGGACCAGGCAACATTTGGTTCTGTTATACATAAGGTTGCCACAAGTCACAGCCAACTTCAGGGCAGCTAATAACAACAATGGTAGTTAAAAAAAGGAAAAAAACCTGGCAAAATTAATTTTAATAGTATATTTTATTTAACCCAGTATACCCAAAATATTTTCATTTCAATGCATAATCAATATAAAAAATATCCATGAGATATTTTACTTTTTTTTCATGTTGTTGTTGTTGTCAGGTGCTGTCCAGTTGGTTCCGACTCATAGAGACCCTATATGCAACTGAACGAAACACTGTCTGGCCAGTGCCAATCCCACAATCATTGTCATCCTTGAGCCCGTTGTTGCAGTCATTGTGTCAATCAATCTTGTTAGGGTCTTTCTTTTTTTCTATGACCCTCTACTTTACCAAGCATGATGTCCTTCTCCAGGAACTGATCCTTCCTGGTAACATGTCCGAAGTATGTGAGACATAGCCTCGCCACTGTTGCTTCTAAGGAGCATTCTGGCTGTATTTCTTCCAAGACAGATTTATTTATTTTTCTCAGTATATACAATATTCTTTGCCAACACCATAATTCAAAGGCATCAAATACAGTGTGGGTTTTAAACTTATAACACATCACAATGTGGGCTAGTCCCACATCAAGTACTCAATAGCCACATGGGGCTAGTGGCTACCATACTGGAAAGCACAGTTCTACACACTATGTATATATATACATATATATTCATTTAGCCCTTACAGCAACCATATAAGAAATCTATTAATGTCTCCTATTATAGATAATAAATCTGAGGTTTGCGATGGATAAATAGATTATCTAAGGTCCCACGGCTCCTGAGGGGTGAAAGTGGCATTTCAACTTGGCTCTGGCTGGGTAATGTGCAGAATTGGGAAAATCTGCTGCAAAAGACTCCTTTAAAGTGTTATAAAGCAAAGATGTCACTTTGCCAACCAAGGTGTCCCTAACCCAAGCCGTGGTATTTCAATCACCTCATATACATGCAAAAGCTAGACAATGAAAAAGAAAGACTGAAGAATTGACACAATTGAGTTGTGGTGTTGGTGAAGAATATTGAATATAGTGTGGACTGCCAGAAGAATCAACAAATCCATTTTGGAAAAAGTACAGCCAGAATGCTCCTCGGAAGTGAGGATGGTAAGATTTTGTCTTGCTTCCTTTGGACACATCATGGGGAAAGACCAAATGCTACAAAAGGACATCATGCTTGGTAACGTAGAAAAAAAAAAAACGTAGAGGGTCTGTGAAAACTAGGGAAATCCACAATGAGACAGACTGACAAAAAAAAAAAAAAAACCCGGTGCCATCGAGTCGATTCCAACTCATAGCGACCCAATAGCTGCAAAAATGGGGTCAAACATAGCAACGATTGTGAGAATGGCGCAGGACTGGACTACATTTCATTCCGTTATACATAAGGTTGCCCTGGGTCAGAGCCTACTCGATGGTAACTAACAACAACAAGGGGTAAACAACTCCATAGCATAGTTCTGCTTTTTCTGCTAGGTATCAGCTGGATACTGTCGTGTCCACCTGGCTGTGCCATTTCCCACCACACCTAGGTGCTTGCATCCCTAAGAGCTCGGCTGGAACTGTGATGTGCAGGCTCTGAGAGGGGCATCATCAGGCTTCCTGGAGGTGGTGCCTCTGAAGAATTATGACCCACCGGAGCACGTAACACTATGAAAGCCTCCACTTTGTCAGCTCCTTGGGCTCCCAATACCATAGCAGGTGAGAGAGATTATGATTCCCATTTTCCAGGTGCAAAACAAAGTCAGAAAAGTTCAGTGGGATCACATGTGAGGTAAGAATGATTTCCACCAGGTACTGGGCACTTGCTACTGTATCTAATTGGCTCTACACCAGTGATAGTAAGTCACAGCATTATTTTATATGCCACTGAGAAAGAGAAAACACTACCAATTAATTGAAAGATGGCACGAACTGTAAATGTCAGAAATGCTAAATGTGAAATGTTAACGGCGATGGTAAATGTGAAAAAACAGGCCACTTAGAATCAATGGAACATAGTAAGTATAGCTTAGACTACAGGCTAGACCCTCTATATGCAACATCTCATTGAATTCTCATAGAATATTGACAGGCAAGCAGCCTTATCATTTTATAGGTAAGAATAATAAGACTTAGAGTTTAATTAAGTGATCCAAGTTCTTACTAACATTACTAAGAGGAGATGAGAAGGAGAGAGCACTGAACTAGGAGTCCTGAGATCTAAGCGCTGACCCCGAGATTGTAGGACTTGGAACCAGAGCTTCCTCTCCACCACCAAGCCTATAGGCTTCCACATCATTGTATTAGTCAGGATAGGCTGGGTACACAGCTGTAACACATGACACCAAATTTCAGAAGCATAAATCACCATCAGTTTCTTTCTCGTTCATGCCACGTGGCCATGGTGGCAGAGGGCTGTGCTCGTCTTAGTCAGCAGGCATCCAAATGGTCAGAGCTGCCGCCATCTCAGATGCTGCTGGGCACAATGTTGTTGTTTTAGCTGCCCATAGGGTGGCCCCCAACTCATGGCGACTCAATGCACACAGAACCGCTGGGATCCATAAGGCTCTCATTGGCTGATTTTCAGGAGTAAATTACCAGGCCTTTCTTCCTAGTCTGTCTTAGTCTGGAAGCTCTGCTGAACCTGTTTGGCATCATAGCAACAGGCAAGCCTCTGCTGGCGGATGGTAGCTACACATGAGGCACAATGACCAGGAATCAAGCCCAGGTCTCCTGCTTGGAAGGTGAGAATTCTATTTCCGAACCACCAATGCCTCTGGCTGTTCACAATACTAAGAGGTAAAAGAGAGAGTCCTAGAATGTTTCCCACTAGCAATGAAATGCTTAGCCAGGAAATGACACATGTTGCTTTCACCATCACCTCATTGCCTAGCCCTCTTCATGTGGTCTTATTAAGTACAACTCTAGCGTGTGATCAGGAGGGGACAGGCCCAGAAACATAAGCAGCACTAGTGACTAACAACCTCACTCAAAGGCTGCCAAGAGGCCCTTAAGAAAGTTCTATATCCGTTCTCAATTTTAGAGGCCCAAACCAGCCTTTGTCAGGGTATCTGAGGCCTTCTATCACTTCTGACTTCCTGTCCAGCTTGGTGTCCCCCCTGTTCCAGAGTCCACACGTGCAGGGGAAAGAGGGGATGGGACTGAGCTTGACGATGTCACGTTCCAAGGGTCAGCTCTGAGTCCATGTGGCTCTGTGCGTGTGTGCGGTAGGGAGACCTGGCTGGGCTTTGTTTTTCCCAGTTTTTCCTTTCCCCTCAAATTCTGGTTTAGTCTCTGCCTATCAGAAACTGATAAGCCATGGAAAAATTGAGACTGTGGCCAGGGACCGGAAGGGAGGCCTGGGGGAACTGGGATTTTTCCTACCATCGCCAGGAAAGTCTGTCTTGTATCTCACTGCACCCCCACCCCCCGCCCCCAGATTCAGGAACTCATGTGAGTTTTCCACAGACTGATTTGGCTGCATAGAAATTGATGAATGAGCTCAGACTTGAAAATTGTCGTGGAAAACAGCCCCTGAAATCCTGGTCACCGATCCCTGGCTCCAAGTCAGAGCAGATGGCGGGCGCTGAATGGTGGAGTGAGAGGCCTTCATTTGTCTTTACGTGAGCTTGGTCGCAGCTCACTTCCTGCCTAGCCTGGGACTCAGTCCCGGGACCCAGCCTTGTCCTGGGCCACTCAGGAGCAGGACCTTGATCTGCAGCATTGTAAACTTATTAGCGAATATTTGTCATGGATTTTTGGAGGAATTCTAAGGAATTGGAAAATCAAGAAATTTTTTTAAATGGAATTTGTGGTGGATTTGAAACACATGTGAAGGTGCGACTTTATGAAATGGACCTTAAAGAAGGGACAAAGAAATTTCCCCAGGCCAGTTACTGCTGTGGGTGCCATCAAGTTGATTTCAACTCATAGTGGCTCAATGTGACAGACTAGGACTGCCCATAGAGTTTCCTAGGCTGTAATCTTTATGGAAGTAGATCACCAGGCCTTTTCCCATGGAGCCACTCAGTGGGTTCAAACCACTGGATTAGCAGCTGAGCCCTTAAACATTGTGCCACTAGGGCTTTACAAAAAAAATCTTTTTTTTTTTTTTTACCCTGGCTTAGGGATGGAAGGCTACAGCATGGCTCAAGCACCCAAGGTCAATCTCGATAGATAAATGGATAGCTGCCGTCAAATTGACTCCAACTCATGGCAACCTTATATACAACAGAATGGAACACTGCCCGGTCCTGTGCCATCTCTATGTTCACTGGTATGCTCAAGTTCATCGTTGTGACTATTGTGCCAATCCATCTCACTGAGAGTCTCTCTTGGCCTCACTGGCCCTTCACCAAACATGATGTTCTCCTCCAGAGATTGACCCTTCCTGATGACGTGTCCAAAGCAAGCAAGCTGGACAACATTCCGTTACGATCTGTGAGGTTTTCATTGGCTAATTTTTGGAAGTAGAGGCCTGTTTGATTCTCATTATCTAAAACATTGGGTCACTGCTTTGCAGAAAAACAGATTCCTTAGCTCTTTCATCAGATGCACAAAGTTTGACCCCCAGGCAACTATTCTATTTTTAGGCCCCACGTGTTCTTCCCCTTTCCTTGGGCTTCATGTACTGGATATTATGTTTGGAGCTGCTCCCATCTTCCAAACAGAAAATGGGGTTTACATGGTGGAAAACTGCAAAATTGGGTCCACGTTGGCACTCTGTTTTCTACTGATTGGGGGACCTTGGGCAAGACCTTTGTCTTTCTGAATCCCTGTTTTTGCATCTGTAAATTGGGGTTGATGTTGTCTTCTCCATGCTCCAGTTTACCTCACAGAAGGCACAGCTTATTCCTGGCTCCCTCCATCCAGTTGTGCTTTCTTCCAAACCATCAACCACAGAGAGCCAGAGAGAGCTTCTAAAGTGTAGGCTAGTCTTGTCATTTGCTTTCAAGGGGCCTCAGGATAAAGTCTAAAAAATCGAAGTTCCTGAACATGACTTTTAAGTAGGGTTACTCTGCACACAGTTTAGTCTGAAGCATTCATAATTTAAGCCTATTACCTTACATGCTGCCTCTTCTAGTGAAATATTCCCGTTGCCCACTGTCCTACCTCTCTTCCCACCTCTTCTTCCATATCACAGTTTTTCATCCTCCAGCGTTATCTCCTGGAAGCTTCTTGGGCCCTTAAATTTATCACCTCCTATCTGTGCCCCCACTGGCCTTGGAATTTCCCCTAACTCTTCCCTTGCCACAATGGCATCTTACATGAGCATTCTACTTGGTCTCCCCACTAGAAGGAAAGTGGCATGAGGACAGGACTCTAGCTGATAACACTCTTCCCCCATTACTGCCCCTCCAGGGTCTAGCCTAGTGCCTGACACACGTTCAAAACTTACATCATGAATGACGTGAATTAACATGCTTATTAAATAAAAAAAAAAAAAGTCTCCAGAAATTCTTCAGAACTCTGAAAATGAAGAAGGACTAGATAATTATAAAGGCAATATCGCAGCTAGTGTGTGACCCAACGTCCCTTGTTCTCTTTGCTGATGCTAGTTGTTGTTAGTTGCCATTGAGTTGGTTCTAACTCACGGCGACCTTATGTATAACAGAACAGAACATTGCCTGGTCCTGCACCATCTTCATTAGCACTGACATGTTTGAATCCAATCAGACAATGCTCTGTTGTGATCCATAACATTTTCATTGGCCAATTTTCAGAAGTAAGTCATCAATGCTTTGTTCCTAGTCTGGAAGCTCTGCTGAAGCCTGTCCACCATGGGCGACCCTGCTGGTATTTGAAATACTAGCGCCATAGGTTCTAGCATCATAACAACTTGCAAGTCACCACAGGGGTGGTTGTTCTCTCAAGGAAACGCAAATAGACCTTAAAGTAGATGTGCATTCTAGCCTTGGAGGTCACCCAGGCTGATTTTCAAATGGACCCCTGGCAAGGGAAGCCAGTCTGAACCCGCCCACCCAGGCCTTCTCTGGGGCAAGCACCAGACCTCCCAGACTGAGCCAGTGGGCCCCTCCCAGAGGACCCACCCATAGCAGCCAACTGTAGGGAAACCCTCATTGCACCTAGACCAGACAGATAGCCCTCAGCCTCTCTGCAGGCAGCACCTGCCAACACTCCAGGTGGGCTTTATCCCTACCAATACATACGATCATATTTGGGCAGCTTCCCTGGAAATCTCTCAAGAGGCAGCAAGCTAACCAAAGAAAATTTTTTAATGTTTCCCAAACCACTCTGGAAGGAGCCCTGGTAGCATAACTGTTGAGTGCTTGGCTGCTAACCAAAAGGTTGGCAGTTCAAACCCACCCAGCGGCTCTGTGGGAGAAAGAATTGGTGATCTGCTTCCATAAAGATTACAGCCAAGAAAACCCTGTGGGGCAGTGCTACTCTGTCACATGGGGTCGCTATGAGTCAGAGTCGACTCGATGGTACCCAACAACAACAATCTGTCTATAAAAAAGAAAACCAGCCAAAGCGCTCTGGCTCCTCATTGTCCCTGAGGAGAGGGACTCTGTGTGGGACAAGGGGAGGGAACAGACCGTTGAAGGATTTATTCCCAATGAAAGAATTGATCATGAGCATGATCTTCACTAAGTATTGTCAAAAGATGTGAACTTAGCAATAATAGTCAAAGATGTCATAAATTACCGAGCATAGCCCTTGGAGGCAAATACACGTGTCTGAGTGCAAAAAGGCACTGCCCGTAAGCTTATGGCCAGGGAGAGAAAAGAAGGCTGCTGCTGGCCTTCCTCCTCTAGACAAAGGCTTTCTCGGTCTGATTTTCTCCGCCCTGAGGTCCCTGGGCACTTGTACCATCAGTAACACTTCACGGCGCCCTCGGTTCTAACAAATAATTAGCTAAAATCGAACCAGGGATTTCTTACATGCATGTCATAGGTCTGATATGAATAATGAGGCAGAAGGTTAACGGTGGGTCAGAGACAGTTCCCCATCTTCCAGCTTATTTATTCAGCGAAATGAGAAATTGATCACATTATTGCGGAGAGGGGGAGCCTGATTCATCGCAATCAGCTTGGAATTGGCAGTTTTGACTGTAGGCAATTTGGGGACATTACTTATGCCTGAATAGGCCGGGGAAGGTCATTTATAGCTTGTTAACACCTTTCCAACCTCCTTCACGGCCAGATCTTACTCCTCAACCCTCTTTGCCCCATACCCAGGCCAAAGGAAAAATCACAGACAAGTGAGAATAACACTTAGTATAAAATTAAAAGTATTATGAGAGATACTCAAGAGAAGACGTCTTAAAATAGACATGTATCAGAATATGATTTATTCATTTATCCATCCATCCGTCCATCCATCCATCTGTCCGTCCACCCGTCCTTCCATCCATTATCAACCCATCCCTGTTTATTCAAATGTAATTCATTCATAAATACATTTCATATACACTGGATACATAAAAAGGATCAGTCATTGCATTAAGCACTGGGATTGCAGATTAAAGGAACCCACTGGCAACTCCAGAGTCCCTGGGTGGCGCAAATGGTTAACGCGCTTGGATGTTAACCGAAAGGCTGGAGGTTTGAGTCGACTCACAGGCACCTCAGAAGAAAGGCCTGGCCATCTACTTCCAAAAAAACAGCCATTGAAACCCCTATGGAGCACTGTTCTACTCTGACACACATGGGGTCACCATGAATCGGAATCAACTTGATAGGGTTGCTATGAGTCAGAATCGGCTCGACGGCCATGGGTTTGGTAATTGTAATTGGTAACAGTGGGTCTCTCATTAGGGCCTGGGATCTGCCTAGAATCCAGCACAGTTTCCAGCATTCGGATGATACTTAATAAATGTCTGTGGAATGAAGAGTGACTCCAGAGGAGTTGCCGGTGTAGTTTGTGCCAGCTAACATCTATTAAGCACTTACTGTACACAAGGTCTTGTGTTGAAAGCAGTGGGGCCAAGGGTGCCAGGCCTGGCTGTGTGAGCGGGACTGTGGAGTTAGTGCAGAGTAGGAATTAAAAACATGGGCTCTGGACTCAGACTGCAGGTTCGAATCCTGGCTCAGTCTACCATCTCTGAGCCCTGGTTTCCTCATCTATAAAGTGGGGATAATCACAGAATCTACCTCTGATGATGTACAAAAATGTATAAAACACTTAGCAATAGTTCTGGTACATGCTAGGTGTTCCATCAATGACAACGATTATTATCCTTGAGCGCCATCTACTACAAAGGAGGGTGGCCATGATTCAGAGTTAACCCTGTCCTAACTGAAAAAAAAATCATCACCACCACCATCATCATCATCATCATTAGGATCTGGGTGGCTTTGAGACACCTCTGCCCTCTGAAAACTACTTCTTTCCCTAAAACCCATAAGAGGAGGAAGGGGATAAAGGGCAGTGTTTCAGTTATTTATTGCTACATAACCAACCACGCCAAACTTTAAGGGCTTAAAACAGCAACAACCATTTATTATCTCTCATGTTTCTGTGGGTGGATTGGGATCAGCTGGGCGGTTCTTCTGCTGGTCTCACTTGAGGTCTTTCATGCAATTGTTGTCAGATGGCACCTGGGGCTCGGGTCTATCTGGAGGCTCCATTGGGATGCAAGGACAGCTGGGTCCCTCTACCCTCCACAGAGTGTCAGGGCCTCTCCTCTCTACAAAAAGGACAACATGAGGACCAGCATGGCAGTGACATATAGCGGCTGGAAGCAGCATGTTACAAGTGCTCGGTGTCTGCTCTGCCATGTATGCAACCTGAATACACAGGAATAGCCTTACTGTATGGTCTGACCCTTACTACCATTCACTATTGCCTCCAGCCCAGAGCATGCTAACAGGTCTCATGCAGCCAGGCTGTGTCCACATCCCCAACCTCTTCTTAAAATTCTCTTGTGCACAGTGTATGCTTGTTCATCAGCCATGGAGGCTTTGAGCTTTTTTTTTTTTTTTCAAGTGAAGAATCATCCTTTTTTGTTAAATCCCAGTTGTCTTGAAGCCAGGCCCAGCTCTGCATCCCCACAAGGCACAGATTCCTTGCTGTGCCCAGAGCTACTCCCGAAAAGGTGGCGGGGGTGGGGGCTCTACCTTCTAAGTTGCAGACCCACAAACAAATGCTGGGCCCTGGACAGGTGGCTGACACAGAAGTAGGGCAGGAGGGGCAGAGAGGGGCAGGGCCAGGACTCTTGGTGGTCTCTGCTGTTTTCCCACCTCTTCCTCCAACCACAAGTGTGTGTGTGCATGCACACACACACACACACACACTCACTCACTCTTCCCCATTCTCTTCCTAGCCCTTTTTTTTCTGCCCTTAGAATAAACAAAACTCTTTTACTCCTGGGCCTGGAAGATTCCATAATGAGTTGAGCCTCTTAATAGTCTATTTTAATAAAACCCAGCTCCCTTGCTGTATGGAGACCATAAAACGTGCAGGTTCCAACAGTAATATGTTTAGTAGCCCTGCTTGATAAAGTGGAAATGTTTGCATGTTTCAAATTATGAGCAATTTAAAGTAGGAAGCTAGCAAGCCAGTTCTTGGGTTATGAAGCTTGACATTGTTAAGCCTTTAGGGAACACATACTTCAAAGCCTCCTGCTCTGAAATGTGTTCTGCGCACTGTTCAGCGAGAACCAGCTGGGATAAGCCTGCAGACGGCCTGGGGCCGGAGCCACGACGTGATGCTGTTTGGTCGACAGAGTGTCAACCCTTCAGCCCCTACGCAGGGTTTTTGTTCAGGGAGATGTCACTGCACAGAAAGCCCTACCTGCCTCAACAACCGCTCCCTCCTGAGCGTCCGCGAACTGGGCTGATTTTGGACACAGTGATTTCAGCATCGTCAAAGGGTTCAAACACACGCTGGATGTGACGGGGGAATCTGAGCTTCAGCCAGCAATTGAATCATATCACTGGTTTGAAACTGGCTTTTTCCGAATCCCTCTGCTTTGGTTTATTTTCCGTTACCACTGTGGAGTCGATTCTGACTCATGGCGACCACATGAATGTTTGAGCAGATCTGTGTTCCATAGTTTTCGATGGCTGACTTTTCTTCCTTTTCTTTTAATAACTTATTTATCTTTTTCATTGTTGTTGAAAATATACACAACAAAACATATGCCAATTCCACAATTCCTGCATGTCCAATTCAGTGACACTGATTACATTCTTCAAGTTGTACAACCGCTCTCACTCTCCTTTTTCAAATTGTTCCTCCGCCATTAACATAAATTCACTGCTCCCTAAGCTTCCTACCTAACCTTCTGAGTTGCAATTGTCGATTTGGTTCCATATAGATAGTTCCTTAAAAGAGTACAACACTCAAGGCATTCTTTACTAATTAAGCTAAACCACTGTTTGGTTTTAAGAAGACTTTTTGATTTAAGGTTTAAAGATTATCTCAGGGCAATATTTTTACGAGTTCATCCAGCCTCCATGGCTCCAGAAAGAATTTGAAATTCTCTTCTGCTTTTTTCTCTTTTGATCAGGATTATTCTACAGAATCTTTGATAAAAATGTTTGGAAATGGTAGGTGGGCACCACCCAGTTCCTCTGGTCTCATGGTAAAGGAGGCATTTGTTCATAGAGACAGGTAGCCATGCACTGATGTCTGGTTTTTCTAAAGTAGATTGCTGGGCCTTTCTTCTGAGTTGTCTTTGGGTGCAATTAAACCTCCAAACTTTCAGTTAGCAGCTGAGTGCGTTAACAAGCTGCTCCACCCAGGACTTCTTATATCATGTTAAACTTTGTGTAATATTCCCTGAAAAACAAATAAGTTTTGCGAAGTTCATCCTGCTCCAGCCACACTCACCTCATTTCTGCCCCTCAGACCCACCACGCTTGTATCCATTTAACTTACATTCTTTCTGCCTGAAATGCTCTTGCAATTTTTATTCACGTTGGCGCCTTCTAGTCATTTAGTTTTCAGCTTCAGTGTTATTGCTTGGGGACACCTGGGAAAGGCCTCCCCAATTATTCTCCCCCATCCCCTTGGTTTTCTGTTTTTGGGCACTTACCCCAATCTTGCAATTATTGTGCTTGTTCATTTGCTTACTTGTTTACTGTCCATCGCCCCCAATGCCATGTCAACTGCATGCAAGCAGGAAACTTATCTCTCCTGTTCACCACTGGGTGGTACATGGAAAGTGCTCAATGAGTTCTTGCTGGATAGATGGATGGATAGATAGATGAGCGGGTAGATGGGTGGATGGATGGTTGGATGGAGGGAGGGAGGGAGGGAGGGCTGGGTGGGTGGGTGGATGGGTGGATGGGTGGAGGGATGGAGGGATGGAGGGATGGATGGGGGATGGGTGGGGGGATGGAGGGATGGATGGGTGGATGGGCGGATGGATGGAAAAATGATCAAATGTCAAGACTGTAGGATTCTGAGTCCTCAGGGGAGAAGATCAGGGGAAGGTACAAAGCCAAATGCTGTGTTCTTACACCAGTGGCGACTGCTTCAGAACTAGGAAGGCACCTGGGCTTCCAGGGTCACTTTTGGGAGTTGCCAGCAATGAAAATGACCCCACTTGCCCCTTTTTCAACATCAATCTCCCTTCTTCAGCTTATTTTCCCAAGATTCAAGATGGGGGATACAATTTCTATACCTTTAAAAAATCCCATAATTGCACCAACCCTGGATCCTCCATCCATGAGCAGCACCCCCAGTCACACGGGAACAAAGACCAGCCTGTTCCCAACTAGACAGCCGGCCAGACCCAGCCACCGTGTGGTATGCGACCCTGACTGGCTGGCTGAATTCTTCAGCTGATAAGAGCACTCCATCTTATTGCTGGGAGGGAGTGTGTGCAAATTGGGGTGAGGAGACCTCCGTGTGACTCTCTCCTTCACTGCCCCTCCAGAGGAGACACCCCCATCTTCCACAGGGTCTCCTCTTACCACTCATCAAACTCAGGTTATGGTCTAACCAGCAGGTGGAGTCCGCCTTCCTCTCTTTCCCTGGGTGTCATTGGACAGCTGGACGTGTCCCTCCAGCTAAAGATGCTTCCATCAAAGGGGGAAGGCAGACAGCTCAGCATCTTGAAGGCACAACCTACAATGAGTTTGTGGACCTTGGAATTCTCCTTCTTGGCTCTGCTCCAGATGCCATGGTTTATCATAGAAACTCAATGGGTCCCAAATCAAACCCTGCATCTTGCCCATCAAAGCCCCCAGATTCAGAATGGAATGGCCAAGGGCTGCAGTGCCCCTGCACAGGTTGTGCCCTCTCACTTCCAGGGGGCATCGGAACACAGAGCACTCCCTGAGTGACATCCCCCTGGGCTTGGGAAGGCCTCCCCAGGGATCAATTTCAGGGACTGGAATATTCCGTGGTCTGGATGAGGGCACCTGTACCTACCCCCATTGTGAAAGATTAGGGCAGTTGTGCATTGGGCTGGATTTGGGTCGTTGGCTGTGGAATATTTCTACTGTCAGTTCAACAAAACACGTTAGGATCGCAGTGAAGCTTAACAAAGAAAATGCTCTTAGGCAATTAGTAAGCCCACGTCAGCAGGACTGATGTGAAATTTATCATGTTGGGAATAGCACGTTCATGGGACAAACGTTGATGTGTGAGTGCGGGGCCCAGGAAGCTCCAGAAGAGAAGAGCTTTTGCTCTGGCTGCCCCCTGAGTGACAGTGCAGACCACCTCCTTCTCTGCTCTTGAGTCTTGGAAGCAACGGGTGCTGGCCACCCACAACTGCATTCTGTTCAGGAGAGGTTAGAGGTTGAGGCTCTGAGCAGGGGTGTGGGGTGTCACTCTTAGCATGGAGGAAGTGGGGGAACGTGAAACAGAGACAAGCAGGGCCCTCAAAGGAGATGCTTGGAAACCTACAGGCCAGGAGAAACTGTCCCACAGGAGGACCCCAGGCTGAGTGCTGCCTGTGAGGCCCAGGTTGCAGCTGGGGGAGGCCCCCTGCTCAGCCAAGTGGAGCTGCTGTGAATAAACCCTCACCTCCATGGCCCAGGAGTTACAGGCCAGAGGAGGCAACATTTACAGCCGGGGAGCCACAGCAGCTTGGAAGCAAGTCATCATCTGGGTGGGCTGCCCAACCTGACCAGGGTGTCAAGCCCCAGATGCCTCTGGAAAAGTAGAAAGGATTGGAGTGTTATTGGATTCACTGCTTTCCCTCTGATTTCTTTTTTTATGGACCTGCCTTTACAAACTTGCTGTGTTTGCTTTGGAAGAAGAGTTTTCAAGGGAAGCCCAAAGACATGACCTCCTCAGCGCCCTTCCCTCCCTTCCCAGTCAGAGTCTCTGAGCCATGCCAAGGAGTAAGGTGTTCTTGGATGGGAATAAAACATTTATTGGGGTTTAAGCCTTTCCCACAGCTTGGGAAGCCACTGGGCCAGCTGCAAGGGCCTGTGTCTGAGTAAACGATATCCAGGATTCCTGGCTCAGCAGGCTGTTCACCTTGCTTGTCTGCCATCTTGGTCTTGGTTCTTCCCAGGCCCTTCTAGGAGGAGAAGCTGCCCACCCTCATGCTCTCAGACCATCCTAATGGCCTCCTCTCGTCCTTCTTCCTTCCATCCCCCAACCTTTAGTATTCTTGATGGTCCGAGTTCTGAGAGCAGGAGAGAAGGAAAGAGTCATTTCATTTATTGAGCACCAGCTGAATGCCAGGCACTGTGTGAGACACTGAGGACACAACAGAGAAAAAAGTACAGGCTCTGCCCGGAAGAAACCTTCTGTCTAATGGGAATAAGCAATAAGTGAACAGCTAGTGATAGCAGCTAGTGATAACTCCAGGTGAGAAATGCAATGATTGGGTGGGCGGGATGGGACAGGGTCTGATTACAATGCTATGAGAACTCCTAGTGAGAGGGGTGGGAGTAAAGCAGGGAATGTTTCCTGAAGGAGGTGGCTCCTAACTTGAAACCTGAAGGGCTAGTGGGAGTTATTTAGATGTAGAGGAGGAAGACCTGAAGGTACAGATGTGAGAACAAGCTTGAATTGCTTTAGGAAATTCAAGGAAATTTCAAAGAGGTGGGCTGATAATACCTTATCTCCAGCCTTTCTGAACAGACAGCTTCTGGCAAACACTGAGATGTCCAGTAAGATATGAGACCCAGGAAATGTCACAGACAGAGGAATGGGAGTGTCCTTTCTGGGAAGGAGATGCTGGCTGCAGATGAAGAGCTCCAGGGAGAGGTGAGGGAAGGGCCCAGGATATTTAGGTATGGTGGATTAAAGAGAGAGTCTCTAGGTATTACAAAAGCTTAATGCATTCAGACGCTAACTGAAAGGTTGGCATCTTGGAGAAATGTGCTGGTGATCTACTGAAAAATCAGACACTGAAAATCCTATGGCATACAGCTCTACTCTGACACACATGGGGTTGCCATGAGTCAGAGTCAACTCCATGGTAGCTGGTTGATTTGGTTGGATTACACATGACTGCAAATTCTTCGCCACTTCTGCCTTCAATAGACAGAGTCTATTCCCTCTCGCCTTGACTTTGGGCCTGTACCTATGACTTGTTGACCAGTGAGATGGAGAAGCATCTTTCTTGGACTTTTGAGTGCAGACCTTGAGAGAACTGTTACTGCTTCCTTCTTCTTGGAGTCCAGTTGCCACACTGTGAGAATCTAAAGCCAGATGGAGAAGCCAAGTGAAAAAGAACTCAGACACTCTGGCCAACACTCCCAGCCCACAGCCAACACCAACAGCCAACCATGTGAGAGAGCCTTCTTGGTTGTTCCAGCAGAGCTGCGTCCCCAGATGACTCCAGTTAACACCACTTGGAGCAGAAGAACCACTCAGCAGAGGCCAACCAGCCCACAGAATCATGAGAGACGATAAATGGTTGTAGTTTTAAGGCGCTAAGTTTGGGAGAGTGGATAAGTGAATTATCAGACAAAGGTCCAGTTCTCTGAAGTTGGAGCCAAAGTCAGTCACCCACACTGAGAAAGCCCCTCACGTTGGCTCACTCTGGAAAAAACTTTAGAAGCTCAAGAGTTCACATTCTTGACATACCTCCTTTCCCAATTCTGCCTCCAACTAGCCAGTGAGCATTAATGGAATATGTTGTCCTAGGCACTCTGAGGGTACAGAAGATAAGGGAAAGACCTCCTGCCCTCAAGGGGCTCACTATATATGTGAAAAGACAAATATACCAGCCCAACTTGTTTAAGCCGGAAATTTAGATATTATCTTTGACTCTTCCTTCTTCTGTCCCATCAAACTGTAACAACTAACGTTTTCTAAGGACCCTTAATGTGTCAGGCATCATGCTAAGAGTTTTATGTGAATTAAGTCATTTAGTCCTCATAACAACCCTAAAAGGAAAGTGCAATTTTCCTTTGCACATCACAGGTGAGGAAACTGAGGCACAAAGTTAAGCCACTTGCTCAGGTCACAGAGCTAGTCCATGGCACAGCTAGAATTTGAACTAAGGCAGTATAATTCCAGAGTCTGCATGCCTAACCAGCAGAATCAAGACACTTTTGAACCAGAGGGTTTTGGATACAAATCCCAGCTCTATACTGTGTAACTTTGGTCACACGACTTCACTTCTCTGACTCTGTTTTCCCCTCCATAAAATGGGGTCATACTTGCCTATCTATATTGTTGCAAATGAGACAACATAAGCACTTTTCCAAATAAGAACCACAGCTCAGTAAATGCTGATGTCTTTTCCCTCCTCCTCTCTGGAGAAAACATATATCACACAGGATTTCAGAACGTAAGGAGTGGATAAGTCATGGTGGTTACTTGCCTCAAATTAAACACACTGTACATTAGGCAGCAGTTCCTACTGGACAAGTTTTACATTGCAGACAGGCTCTATAACATAAACATGTGGCTCTCAGTCAGGGATTGGAGAAGTTTTTCTATAAAGGGTCAAATAGTAAATATTTTAGACTTTGCAGGCAGTGCAGTCTGTGTCACAATGACTCAACTCTACTGTTGTAGTTTCAAAGCAGACATAAACCAGACATAAACCATACATAAATGAATGAGCATGGCTATGTTCCAATAAAACTTTATTTACAAAAACAACTGGTGGGCCAGACTTGGCCTGTGGGCTGTAATGTTGCTGATTCCTGGTCTAGTGTAAGAATGTAGAGGTTCTGCTGGTAGGTGGGGAAGTATAGGTTTCCAGGCATGGGAGGTCTTAGAAATTAGGAAATGGCTTAGAGGTTAAAATAAGTCAGGGTGGTGATGAGAGCTTTCATAAGCGTTGAAAAGTTCTGCCAAATTTTTCCTAGGACTTTCGGCATCCAGCAGGCCAAGCCTGGTTCTATGTTAAGTTTTCAATTCCAATATTTGTAATTTTTAAAGTGGTTCAGAGGACTATAAGGACCTATTTTACAAAACTCACCCAATGATTGGCTTGGCAGCATTGCGTCTAATTAACAAAGCGATGACACTCGTCCTCCTTTAGTGCGTAACCCTCCTTAGCAAGGTTTTTGTAGAACAGCAGTCCTTGGTATTGGGAACTGGAGAGAAAAAGGTTCTATAGTAAAATATGTTTGGAAAAGTCTATAATTTGATTCTCCCTCTTGGAGATTTCTACTGAATATAAGTCTATTAAAAGGCTGAGAATTTGTATAGTAACAAAACCTGTTAATCTTGGTTAACTTTGAGTTTTACAAACTCACTTGACTACAAAAACCTATTAATAGCTCATAGGTTAAAGACACAGGGTCTGGATCCAATAAAATGAGAATAATAATACCTATTTCACGGGCTGGTGTGAAGTGAAGAACACATACAAGGAAGTCTGTGGAATGCATAGCACAGGGCCTGCCACAAAACACCCAGGCACTAACCGTTGGCTATAAGTACTATCAACACACTCGAGAAATGCTGGCAAAGTGAGGATTTTAGTAATTGCCATCGAGTCTGTTCTGACACATTGTGACTCCATGTGTGTCAGAGTAGGACTGTGCTCCATAGGGTTTTCAATGGCTGATTTTTCAAAAGGAGATAGCCAGGCATTCGTCGGAGATTCCTCTGGGTGGATTTGAACCCCCAAGCTTTTGGTCAGCAGCTGATCACTTAACAATTTGAACCACCCAGTGACTCCAAAGAGAACATGGAGTGGTATTAATAAATTCACTTCCTACATTAATTTTAAAAAGAATTCAGTTAATGGTATTCAGTCCCTGGTGGCACAACAGTTAAGTACTAGGCTGCTAACGAAAGGTTGGCAGTTTGAACCCATCCAGCAGGTTCTCTGGAGAAAGACCTGGTGCTCTGCTTCTGGATAGATTACAACGTAAAAAACCTATGAGGTGGTTCTACTCTGTCACATGGTGTCGCTATAAGTCAAAATTGACTCGGCTGCACCCAACAACAACAACAACATTCTCTTTCTTATGATATAACAAATACCATAATGAATCTTATAGAAATTTTTTCAAGTTTCAGCCCAAAGTACGTACTCACTATTCCATGCTTCCTCTGTTGTCTTGGTTTTATTCTTGAAAGAAGAGACCCATGTGCGTGGTCTGTATTAGAGCTGCTGGTGCCTGGGGACTATTTCTTTGGGAGACATCATGATCCTCAGGGAAGTCTTACCCCCACGTGGGCAGGGGGCAGTCTGGAGGACCCTGGACACTGGCTGCAGAGAAGCAGTCAGTTGGTGGGGGTGTGGATGCTGGTGGTCTCACAGCAGGCCCCTCTCACACCCCCTCCCACAAAGGCCAGAGCCCAGATATTGACACATGCCTTTAAGCCCTTGGACACTTCAAAGAAAGAAGATTAGGCATAAGTCTCAGAACTCTGTCCGCAGAGAGAGCCATTTGTCCAAAAGTTGATATTATCGATGCTAGTGGAAGCTGAGAGGAGCGCGTAATTTATTTAATAAAAGTCGGGCTGTGTGTGTCGGGGCTCCAGAGTTTTCCTGCTTCTTTCCGTGCGTTCTCAGGGGCTGAGACAGCCTCTTATGACCAACAGAAATGTTTGATCAGCTATGCGCCTTCTCCAGGGCAGCTCAGATGATCCCAGAGGCTTCAGATTTCTGATCGTCTGCAGAGTTTTTCGTCTTCAATTCTTTGTTTCCTTCAGAATTCATTATAAATGACATAATTACATCTCTTTTTCTTCTCTGATTGAGCATGTTTCTTCGTTTCTTACAAATGGTGATTTACCACTTGGATGTGGGGAGGAGGATGGGCAGATGCCATGTGTGCTGGGAACGCTTGCCTCCTCGGTAGTCTCTGGCACCTCCTTCTAATCCCAGAATCTCCATCTGTGGTTGTTCCTCTCCAACTTGTGCCTGGTTTTGGCATTGACTCCCCCGCCACCCCGCCAAAGAAAGTTGCCACCAAGTCAGTCCTGATTCAGGATGACCCCATGAGTGTTGCCACCAAGTCAGTCCTGATTCAGGATGACCCCATGAGTGTTGCCACCAAGTCAGTCCTGATTCAGGATGACCCCATGAGTGTCAGAGTAGAACTGTGCTTCGTAGGGTTTTCAGTGACTGATTTAATGGAAGTAGGTTGCCAGCCCTTTCTTCTGAGGCTCCTCTGGGTGGACTTGAACCTCCAACTATTAGGTTAGCAGCTGAGAATGTTAACTGTTTGCACCACCCAGGGACTCCTTGGCATTGACAGAAAAAAAAAAACCTCTCCCTCCAACCTGTTGTTGTTGAGTCGATTCCAACTCATAGCGACCCTAGGGGACAGAGTAGAACTGCCCCCATAGGGTTTCCAAGGAGCGGCTGGTGGATTCGAAGTGCCAACCTTTTGGTTAGCAGCTGTAGCTCTTAACCACTGTACCACCAGGGCTCCGAGGTTCAGAAACCCCATATAAAATTATATATGAGAAAGAGACACCACCATCCTCATTTTTTTGAGATGTTCTCTACCCCCAAAATTCTTCTCAAGTTTTATGAAAACAAGAACTTTCGACGATATTCCACTAAAACTTTTCCGTCAAAAATCCAACTCAAAAAAGCAGGGTGAGAAACGGTCTCACATTCAAAATGGCCTGACATACCCATCAGAAAAAGAGGAGGTCTTGCTTAGAGATGAGGCAAAAGGGACAAGGCTTAAATCTCCATGTGTGTAAAACTGATAACACAAACCATATCTCCATTCGAGTCTTCTTTAATTGAAGTGATGCTTTCTTTCATCCCCGCCAGGAAGAAGAGAAGCCCTATTTCCTGCCTGGGCTGCTGCTTCATCTTCTGGACCTGCTTGTGAGCAATGCCAAGTTTCATTAAAAATTATTGGTCTCATAACTTTTTTTTGTTTTTTACTTGAAAGAGTTCCATATGGAACCAATATCATGACAGGGTCAGAGTGGCACAAACTCATTGCTCATTTTGACCACTCTCTGCGTCTTAGTGGATGATTTTAAGTACAGATCTTTTTTTGTTTGTTTGTTTTTTCTCCTCAGATATTAAATGAATATCTCAGCAAACAACCCCAAACTTAGAAAACTAGACTGAAGATTTAGCAGGCAGATCTAGTCAACATAGAGAAATCTTTCTTCTCCCCTTCCAGGGCCTCTCCTCAGGGCCTGATTCCCTGAGAGGCCCAATGCTGATTCTCCAAGGGAAACTCCTTACCCTCTTGTAGGGTGCTAGCCATCACCACTTCTTGCCTGATTAAGAAATTCTCTGGTAGGACCGGAACATCGGCAAAAGTGTAAAATATGATCACAACCCTTGCACGAGTATTTTAACAGTCCAACCCTATGACAGGTTAGATTTCATTGACTTGGAAGAAACAGGACATTAGCTGGGAAAACAGCACAGATGTGCCTAATAAACGTTGCTATTTATGCATTGTATTAACCCCACGAAACATTTATGCAAATCTTGCATTAACAAAAGGTAAAAGAACCATTATATGTTATGAAGCATACAACAGGACGACCTTTGTTTTGTTTTGTTTTTGGTGTGTGTGTTTTGTTTTTTGGGTTTTTGTTTTTGTTTTTACCTCAGTATTTTATGGGGGTTTCTATTTAGGAGGACACGAGGGCATTGGAGATTTTCATCTCTTCTGTTTTCAGTTCTGTTATCGTTCCTTCCAGCTGATTTCACATTTTATAATGCTAATGGCAGGTGTCCGGTTTGGAGTTTTTCTCCTGTCAGCTGGTCAGTAGTCTGAGGGATATATTTAATAGAATCTGACAGCTGATGGAACTGGCCTCATTGAAAGGGGATTTGATATGTGGAGTGAATGTGGCGACCCTGAATTCGTCATAATAATGGCCATTATTATTCAGTCTCTTGCAGCCAATACAACTCTTTCTCTTGTACACACCAGTACGTGTGTATAAAAGACATGACTTATGGATGACTCCTTCCGTATACTGATCTCAGGGCCGTTTAGATAGCATGTCAAAACAGATTAGTCGTCTTATCCTGCCACAAAATTAAGGCAAAGGACTTTGGGCAACTCTGCACATGTGCCTCTAAACAAAGCGGTCATGGAAGGGGCCACGCTGGTCCCTGTGGGCGGATGGGAGCCAGGGCACCCAGAGACTGACAGGCTCACCCTGTGCTGGGGCTCTGGTCGGGGCTCTAAGGCGCACTGCCCGAGGTAGCTGGGGGTGCAGGGTAGCCTGGAGCAGGCAGTTAGGATCACTGGAGGCTGGCACCAAGCTGCAGCTCTCATACACACGCTCAGAATGTCAGGGACGGACCTCGGCTCACCTCAATCTGAACGAACTGACATCTCTGTCAAAATCAACATAGAAGCCTGCGTCTACAACCTGAAGCGCACCCACCTTCTCTGCTAGGTCTGCCTGCCTCCTGGAGTCCCTGGGTGGTGCAAATGATTAACGCACTTGGCTGCTAACTGAAAGGTTGGAGGTTTGAATCTACCCAGAGGTGCCTCAGAAGAAAGGCCTGGCCATCTACTTCTGAAAAATCAGCCATTGGGGGAAAAGAACCCTGTGGTGCACAGTTCTACTGTGACACACACGGGGTCATCATGAATTGGAATGGACTCAATGACAGCTGATTTTGCCTGCCTACTACTAGCTACTAGCTGTTAAAGCTAGGTAACATTTACTGAGTGCTTGCTATGTGCTAAGCTTTACCTTTACTGTTGTTGTACGCCGTTGAGTTGACTCCAACTCATAGCAAACCTATATGACACAGTACACCTGCCCCACAGGGTTTCCTAGGCTGCAGTCTTTATGTAAGGAGATCTCCAGGTCTTGTCTCCCACGGAGCCCCAGGTGAGTTTGAATCCTTTGGTTATACAACCGAGCACTCGCCTGGGGTCCTTTAGTAGAACTGCCCCTTTGGGTTTTCTTGGCTGTAATCTCCTTCTACCTATATTAACTTTGAATCTTCTCAAGAACCCTAGGCAGTAGATTCTTTTATTATTATCCCTATTTTAAGGAGACCTGGTGTCACAATGCTTAAACACTAGGCTGCTAACTGAAAGGTTGGCAGTTCAAACCCACCCAGTGGCTCCACGGAACAAAGACCTGGCTATCTGCTGACGTAAAGATTCCAGCCAAGAAAACCCTGTGGGGCAGTTCTACGTCATGTGGGGTCTCTGTGAGTTGAAAATCAACTTGACGGCACCGAACAACAGATCCCCACTTTACATATGCAGAAACTGAAGCACAGGCAAGCAAAGTCACTGGTCCAAAGACCCAGCTAGTAATTGGTAGAGCTGAGATTGAACCTCAGACAGTCAGAGTCCATGCCTGTATTGGTGACGTGCCTATGTTCTCAGCATAGTGGAGGTTGGTTTGTTCCACTGAAGAGAAGTATGTGTGTGTGTGTGTGTGTGTGTGTGTGTGTGCGTGCACACACATGTTTGTGCATGTTTGGAAATTTTGGGGCACAAATATCCCCTTAGAAATCATCTAGGCCATCCCTCTGGCTGCATCCCACCCCTATTAAATCAAGGACACTATGTTTCTTCCTCTGTAAAACTGGGCATCTCCCTTCTCACAAACCAAACCCATTGCTGTCAAGTTGATTCTGACTCATAGCAACCCTATAGGACAGAGTAGAACTGCCCCACTGGGTTTCCAAGGAGTGGCTGGTAGATTCAAACTGCTGACCTTTTGGTTAGCAGCTGTGCTCTTGTGCACTGGGCCACCAGGGCTCCCCCTTCTCACAAGGCCGTTACAAAGCAGGGGAAGGGGAGGAACATGTGTGGGTGCACCCAGCACAGCCCTGGGCACAGGGGGGTACACAACCCTTCTCTCCGTTGCCAACCCAGCCACCTCCCCCACCAGCTGCTCTTCCCTGAGGCTTAACCCCAGCCATTCAGTCCTGCTCTGTGAGGCTATCATTTCAGGTAATGATATCAGAGACGTTGATTCCACACTCCCCCAGATCCTTTTATTTTTATCCAGTGTCATCTTCTTAAGAAAAGGAACATGGCCGTGGAGGAGTGAGCAGGTGTGTCAGAGGTACCTGACAGGGCGAGCCAGGTGTTCGGAGATACACCCGTAGCTGTCTGTGTTTAAATTACACAGTGCTGGCACTTTTTAGGTCAGAAGCATAAAATCTGCTATTGATCTTGAGCAATGCGTCCAATTTTGAATGTCTGTTAAAGCCCCAGGCACTTAAATGCCACATAATCAATATTTCTTTTCATCCTTTCTTTCTTTTTTTTTTGTAGCAAATGTATGGGTTTGTTTACCCATCCTACAGGCGTCCAACCTGGCCTTTTATACCTCCTGAAGTAGGACACATGGCCTGCTGGGGACCCTCCACTCAGAACCTCCATCTGTGGACTGCGAGCCCTGCTGCTCATGAATAATGGAAACGCCGTGCGCCTCTCCTTTACAGCTCTGACCGCTTTCCAGAAGCAGGTCTTACCTTGAAAGTAACCAAATGGCCAGAGAAAGAAAGAGAGATGAAGACGGGGAAACGTGAGGGTATGCTTTAGCTTGGCCTAGACCCTATGGTAAATATATAACCTGTTGTCATCAAGTAGAGTCCAACTCATAACAACGCTATAGCAACCACATAGGCCAGAAAAGAACTGCCACATACGGCTTCCAAGGCTGTAATCTTTACAGAAACACGTTGGCATGTCTTTCTCCAGCAGAGAGCCGCAAATGGTTTGCAGTTGACTACTATTCTAAAGATTGGTGGTTCAAACTCACCCAGAGGTGCCATGGAAGAAATGTCTGGCAATCAGTTTTCAAAAAGGTTACAGCCAAGAAAACCCTATGGAGCTGTTCTACTCTGTAAGACATGGGGTTGCCGTGAGTCTGCGGGTCAGAATTGACTCAACGGCAAGAGGTTTGGTTTTTTGGCTTTGGTTCATTAAGGAAAGGATTTAAGGTCAACCAAATGACCATGGTGGTTTTTCTAGTGTGACTCTGAGGATATCCTGGTAAACAGTTCAACCAAATAGGGTACTGAGACTCAAAGTTGCTGGATGAGCATTCTCCTTGCCTAAAGGGCTGATGGCTGCAGAGGTGGTGGGATAAAAGAGTGACTCCTTCCATTGGCTGCTACAGAGATTTAGCTTTCTAAGGAGAGTGGAGAAGAACCGGGTGAGGTGTGGGAGGCAGAGGTAAGAGGAAGCGTGGCATGTGGAAGGAATTGCAAGTGGTTCAAGTCAGCATTGAGTGCGGTGGCTTTGAATGGGTGTGAATCGGGAGAGTGACATGACCAGTTCTGCACTATAGAAAATTCACACTGGCTAGAGGGGGTAAAACTGGGGCCAGGAGCCCAGGCAAGTAATGACGATGGCGGGACCAAGGAAGCGGCAGTCCAGGAAGTGCATTTTAGAGCTTTACAAGGAAGGCGCTGCAGGATTTGGCGAGATTGGATGTAGGTGAGTGAAGTGATGGGAAGAATATGGTGGGAGGTGGTGACACTTTGAGATTCTGTCACTATGTGTGACTTGTTGTGACTTACTGTGTGACTTTTGGCAAGTCACTTAACCTCTCTGAGCCTCCTCTCATTGATAATACCCATGGGACTCTTATGAGGATTAAATGAGGCAATGCGCGAAAAGTCTATCACACAGTGCCTGGTGTGTAGGAAGCCTTCAATAAGTGGTACCTGGATTTATTGTGCTATTGACTCAGTGGGGGTGTCCTATGACATGTGATGTGTTTTTGAAGTAGCATAATTTACAATGCAGATTGCAACAACAAATAGATTGCTTGGGGCTTAGAAGCTGAAGTACTACTTAAGTACAGGACGATGACAACTTAAGCACATCTAACTTTCATCTAACTCCCAGATTCCCAAGGAAATGACCAGCAGTATATAAAAACAGAAAAAAAACCTTATTTCAGCACTGGGTATTAGAGAAGTGTATTAGACATTTATAGGCCATAAGGTCTGTTAGATACAGAGAAGGTGGATCAGACAGAAGGACCGGCCACTTGAACTCATGATTTCTGAAATATGAAGGAGCAGTCAGCTTGATGGAATTTCACTAACAGCCCTCTCAAGGGTGAGAACTAGAGGTGGGAGTGGACTAGAACATCTGGACCTGGTCGGTGCCGTGAAGAGGTGCCAGCGGAGCCAAGGGCACAGAGAGAGGGGAGCTCACGACAGACAGCACAGTTGCCATGAAGTCAGTTCCCAGACTCATGGTGACCCCACGTATGTCAGAGTAGAACTGTGTTCCATAGGGTTTTCAAAGACTGATTTTTCAGAAGCAGATCTCCAGGCCTTTCCAAGACACCTCTGGATGGACTCAACTCGCCAACCTTTCGGTTAGCAGCTGAGCATGTTAACTCTTTGTACCACCCAGGGACTTCTAGCAGAGATGATCCAGGACTTAAACACTGATGCAGACTCCCATGCCAGGCATGGATCCAGGCACTGGCCCAACAAACTCCCAGTATCTGGGCTTTAGTGGAAATTCATTCTTCATCTTTCCAACAAATAGCTCCTTTTATAATACTAATTACTCTGACTTTTTACTTGGAATCAATCCTTCCCTCATTCTAGGTCTCTGGGTGGCACAAATGGTTTTTGACAGACTACTAAAGGTTGGCAATTTGACCCCACCCAATGGTACTGTGGAAGAAAGGCCTGGCACTCTGTTAAAGATTATGGCAAGAAAACCCTATGAAGCTGTTCTACTCCATAACACATGGAGTTGCCATGAGCCATGGATTTGGTTTGTTGTTTTTTTGTTTTTAGGCTGGAATCAACCATTCCCTCATTTTGAGTTCTCACTGTCTGGGAAGAGCTTCAGGGTGGAATTCATGACCCAGGTCTAGTCAAGCCAGCACCAAAGGGACCAGTCATGGTGATGATTACACCACCTAGGTCCAATCAGAAAAGGCTCTACAAAGTTTAGTGAGAGCCCACCATGACATACCCATTCACAGCCACTGTTGGTGATGTGTGCCTTCCAGTTGATTCCGATGAGTAGAACTGCCCATAGGGTGTTCTAGGCTGTAATCTTCATGAGAGTGCATCATTAGGCCTTTTCTCCTGTGGAGCTGCTGGTAGGTTCAAACTGCTGACCTTTTGGTTAGCAACCGAGCGCTTAACCATTGCATCACCCTGGCTCCTTTTCACACCCACTAGGGTGGCTATAGGGTTACTATGAGTCAGAATCAATTTGACAGCAGCTTTTACAACAACAGCGGGTTGGCTATGATAAAAAAAGACAGATAATAACTGTTGGTGTGGATGTGGAGAAACTGGGATTCTCATACATGCTGGTGGGAACGTAAAATGGTGCAGCTGCTTTGGAAAACAGTCTGGTGATTCCTCAAACAGTTAAACACAGAGCAACTATAACTCATTAAAAAAAAAAAATTGCCCCTTTGGATCAGAATTCTTTTATAGAATCTTTGATCAAAATGTTCGTGTGTTTTTTAAATAAAGTTTTAGTGGAACACAGTCACATTCATTCATTTCCATATTGCCTATGGCTGCTTTTGCCCTGCATCAGCAGGGTTGCACAGCTGGGACAGAGACTCTATGGCCCTTGAAACTGCATGGCCCTTTAGGGAAATATTTGCCGGCTCCTGCAAAAGTTCCTTGAGACTCACATGGGTAAAATGTTTGCATTTCAAGGATAAAGAAAAAAAAAAAAAATACTATAAACAATTAGTTCTCTGGGGGAGGGGGAATCCCAAGTTATCTGTAAAAGAAAGAAGGAAAAAAAAGTGCCATTAGACATCATACTTCACAGTAAATTCTAAGACTAAATGAATCAAATTCTAAAGACTTCCAAGGAATGAGATTGAGAACGCAGAATTATATAGGCAGCCAAGCTGTCATTCTTATATATGGGTAATCTTATGTGGGAGAATTCAGAACATACACCACGGCTATCGCTTTCTTGAAAAAAAAGAATCCAACAAATACCCCAGGTGGCTGAAAAATGAAGCAAAATAAATAATTCAGATCCAAGGAAAAGCTGTGTAAAAGCTCAGCAAAGCATTGCTGAGCAGAGAACCAAGAAACTTAGTTAATTCTCAGTAATTGCAGTTAACACGATTATAAAATAATGCAAGTGTCAAAAAATAATTCTGGAAAGAGATGACACACAATGTGAAAATATATTAATTATAATATTCTCATTCTAAAAGCCAGATGGGGCTGGAAAAGGAATTGACGATGATAATACTGGTAATTACAGCTTCCATTTTTAGAAGTTACTATGTGTTAAGGACAAAAATAAGGCTGATATAAATATTGTTTTTCATAAATCTTTGTACACATCTGTAATATGAATTCCTTAACATAAATTCTTAGAAGGCACAACGCTGGGTCTGAGCATTTAAAAATCTTTCAACACAATGCAAACTTGAACTTTCACCAGAAATATGTATGTGTTCCTTTCTCTACACCCTTGCCAACACTGCTTATTATCATTATGCAAGTAACAGTAGTTAAAATAATGTGTTAGAAGTATAGAAGTTTAACAAAATTTGTAGAAATTAGAACGAATTGAAGATTATTTGCCTTAATACTGTAACTTTCACTCTTTCGTGTTCTGATACACTTCTCAGATACAGAAGACCTTCACTAGAGCCTTGCCATTTTCCAGGAAAGGAACTCAGTGGCATCTTTTCATGGTATGTAAATGACAGCTTTTTTCGATGTAAAGTTCTTTCTATGAAGACAACGTTTATGACTAACAATCGCAGGTCAGTTATATACTGTATGTCTCTAAGATGAAATTCTCTGCGTCTGTTAAAAGTCTGATTCACAAAGGACGTTGGATGTATACCAAATTTCTCACAATATTATACCAAGTTAAAAAAAATAGTTTATACAATAGGACCCCAATTCTGAGGGGAAAAATACATATTATACATAAATAACAAGAAGCATAAAAAAAAAATACAGCTGCTGTTGAGTCGATTCTGACTCATGGCGGCCCTGTGTGTGTCTGAGTAGAACTGTGTCCCATAGGGTTTTCAAAGGCTGAGTTTTTGGAAGTAGATCACCAGGCCTTTCTTCCAAGGGATCTCTGGGTAGACTCACACCTCCAGCCTTTGGCTTAGCAGCTGAGCGCATGAATCATTTGCACCGCCCAGGGGCTCCTAAACAAGAAAGATAGATACCAAATATTAAAAAGCATCATCCTAAGAGATAAGGCTCCAGGAAATTTCTTCTTTACACTTTTCTCTATTTCCTAGGTTTTCTACTGGAATGTTTTAATACACAGGGTAAGATATTTAGTAAGTAAACTGAACGCACAGGGAAATTTTTGTTTTCCCAATACCTAGGACAGTATCTGGTTCACAGTGCTTTGCCGATGTTTGCTGAATGAATGGATGAGTTGATGAACGAATGAAGACTCTGTTTTTTCCATGCAGACGTGCCTGTTACGGGTCCTTCTCTGACCGTCTGGTTTCTCCAGACCTGGGACTCTGCCTACCTCTGCTTATTTCCTCCTCCAGCTGCTGCTGCCTTGACCCCCACTTATCTCCCTGTCTGGATTCTGCAGCTGTAAGCCCCATGGATGCTGCCCAGACCTCCTCCCAGCTGCCAGAGTGGGGAACTCCCCAAGTCACCTGCTCCACCTGCTGATGCTGGGCCCTAGGTCTCCCTAACTGGGTCCACACACTTAGCCTTGACTTTGCTGTTTCCTCTTCCTGCTAGCGTAGAAAACTCAGTCGGGGAAACTTCTTGGTCAAGGACATGAGACCTTGGGGAATTGATCCAGGCAGCAAGAACAGCTGAGCGCCACTCCCCAATTGATGGGTCTCCTTGAAGGGAACTCTAATTTGTAAAAATCAAAAATTGATTCATAAACTGAATTGGCCCTTACAGCAGAGCCAACATCCAGGCCATAAATATTAGTTTGGTGTAATGACTGGCTCCATTCTGAATTGTCGGAGACCATGCTTTACCACAACCTTAGAACAAAATGTTGCCTCAACCTGTGCCATCTTCATGATCACTGGTATGTTTGAGTTCATTGTCACTGCTATTATACCAGCCCATCTCATTAAGCATTTCCCTCCTTCTCATCGGCCCTCTTATTTTATCAAACATGATGTTCTTTTCTAGCTATTGGTCTTTCCTGACGACGTGTCTAAAGCAAGTGAGTTGAAGTCTCACCATCCTTGCTTTAACTAAGTAGTTGGCATTGAGTTGATTCCAACTCACGGGGACCCTATGTGTGTCAGAGTAGAACTACACGCCATAGGGTTTCCAGTGGCTGATTTTTCTGCAGTAGATCACCAAGCCTTTTTTTTTCTGAGATCCTGGCTTTACCAGTACTTAAATATTTCAAATATTATCCCTGTATATGTGCATCTGAGTGAGAAAGAAGCAGTTGGAAGTTTTTTTCTGCCTGAATGAGACTTAGCAGGTTGGTCTAACACGCTCCGCCCTATCAAAAATAACTGGGATTACATAACTGTAACCTCTCCCCAGAGCAAATATGCTTCTGAGAAGCAGTGAAACATACATAATTATAGATGTAAAACACTAAAAATAGGCTCCGTGCCCCATACAGGCAGTGAGAGCGTGGCACTCCAGAGCAAGGCTGCCACGTATGGCAATATTAATAGGAGCCATGGCGCCATCCCAGGTCGCCAAATGAGGCAAGGCAGAGCTATTACTGAAACGAAAAGACATGGAGATTTACAATATGTGTGTGCAAAGCCGGTTGCTACTTGTTTGAGCCTGTCAAAACCTGTTCCAACCAATGGTAGTCTTCTCGAAGGAGAAAAGAAATGAGAAGTCATCAAACAGCAATGATAGTCATCTTGTGTTACCTTGCACTGTATTATTATTGTAACTAACTAGCATGAATAATAACAATAATAACAGTGACTTGTGCTTAAAAGCTACTGCTGTAGTTTTCCAAGGACTTTCATATCTACTATTATTCAACCAGTCTATATTGAGGACTGCTTCAGGTAGCCTTGGCTATGCAACACAATACCCCCAAAAACTTGACGAGTTGAAACAACATTTATTACTTTCCACAATTCTGTAAGGTGGTTGGGTGGTTCTCCTCCTTGTATCAACCCCAAAGTAGCCTCACTCACGTGTCTGGCAGCTGTGCTGGAGCACCTGGTTAGACATCCTGTACTCCTCCATGTGATCTCTCATGCCCTGGTGGCCTCAGGGCAACATTCCAAGAGGGCCAAGGTGGAAACTGCAAGGCTTCTTAAGGCCTAGCCTCCAAAGTCACATGACATCATTTTCCTTTCATTCTATTGGTCAAAGCAGGTCACAAGACCAATCCAGATTCAAGAGGTGGAAAAATGGACTCTACCTCTTGGTAGGAGGCACAGCTAAATTGTGTAACCATATTTAATTTACCACAAAGGCACTGTGTTAGATATTTGCAACATTGCATTCTATTCACAAGAGCCCTGAAAGGAAAAGATTGCTACCTACACTTTATAGATGCAGAAACTGAGATTCAGAGAGGCTAAACAACTTTTCCAAAGCCACACAGATAGTAAATTTGAACTCAAATTGAAGTGTTCGACATCAAAACCCATTTTCTTCCACCACATAGCAGCATTCCCTCCTAACTTACCTAATACGATTTTTGCCCTCCCATCCTGGACGTTAATGAAGGCAATAAGAGAATTTTTTAGAAAATCTCCAGGCAGCTTCTGTGCTTAGAATCATTTCTTGATCTGTTTTCCACCTGATTCCAACCAGCCCATACAAACTGCACCTCTGGGAGGTGACACCCCAGAATTTTTCACATAAAGAGGAGAGAGGTGTTCTGTCAACCGTCTGTGGATTGCAACACTGCCCTGTCCCAATGGGGGGCACAGAAACTGTCCTTGCTTGCTATGTACCAGGCACTGTTCTAGTTGCTTTACAAATGCTAACTCAGCTAATTCTCATAGGGGAGCCCTAGTGGCGCAGTGCTTAAGAGCTTGGCTGCTAATCAAAAGGTCGGCAGTTCAAACCCACCAGCCACTCCTTGGAAACTGCATAAGGCAGTTCTACTCTGTCCTATGGGGGACACTATGAATTGGAATTGGCTTGACAGCAACAGGTTTGGTGTGGTTTAATTCTCTTAGTAACACCATGACGTAGACAATATTTTTATCTATATTTTACCGATGGGAAAATTGAGACAGGTCAGTAAGTAGCAGAGCCGGAATATCAAACCCCGGCAACCTAGCTCCAGGGTTTATGCTCTTTCCCACATCATATTTGGCCTCTCCAGCCAAAGTGGAGTATCAAGCAAAGAAAGCGTGAAGCATGCTTCCAGGATTAAAAAAACAAGTAAACCCATTGCCATCAAGTTGACTCTGACTCATGGTGACCTCCTGTGTGTCAGAGTAGAACTGTGCTCCGTAGGGTTTTCAATGGCTGTAATCTTATGGACATAGTTTGCCAGGCCTTTCTTCCACTGCCAGGATCATTCTGGCTGTAATTCCAAAGCCTGCATCATTGCTGACACTTTCTCATCTCCTCAGGCCAGGCTCTCAATCAGCCTTGCACAGAGAAAGCATCTGAGCCATGAGTCCTAGGTTTAAGATGAGAGAAGCGGACGCCCAGGACAGTTCGATGAGTTTCTTCATGTCTCCTAGGACCTTGGTGACTCCCAGAACCTTCTAGGACCTCCTGGCCCAAGCTTTGCTGGAGAGAAAAAAAAAAGGAAGATATTAAAGCCCAAAGGGACGTTCCCTGATCATGAGCACCTTCGAGCCAGTACAGATGTGGCAGCATCCTTCTGAGGCAAGTGAGGTTGAAATAGTTCAAAAAGAATAGAATATCTGGCCTCCCCCAGGCTGGCCAAAGAGCCCTGACCACATTCTCCCCTGGAAGGACACCAGACATGAAACATGATTCTAACCTGGTCACTGGGGCTAAGCAGTGACACAGGAGAAGTGGCTGAGGGGCTAGGTGGTGGGTTGTGTTCCCCAAATAACCCCCATTCAGGCAAACCCTTTCCTTTCCACCACCAAAACCACATACCTCAGAGCCTTGCTTTGAAAAACAACATCCAACAAGTCACAAGTCACGGAGATCTGGACTCACCAGGGCAACGAAGTAGAGAGGGATTCTCTTCCCGTTTCCCGCAAAGAGTGAGCTGCCCAAATGCCCATCAGTATTGGCTCACACACGCACCCACTGCCCATCAGCAAGGAGACGGAGGCTGGGGCGCAGCGAGGTGATGGAAAAGAGAACTTTCTAGAAACAACTGACAGTCACATTGGATTCCACCAAAGCTGCAGGGCCTCATCTTGCAGGTAAAGTGTGGTGGGAACACCTTGTATCTGGATAGCATGTCACAGTTAATAAAGCATTTTAACATCATACCCTCACATATTCCTGCAAAGTTCACCTTATTGTAGGTGCTTTTTTTAACCTATTGTTCACTATATTAGACACCATGTAAGTACTTTATACGATTTTTGTCAAGTAATCTTCAAAACACATCTACAAGGTCGGTCCTATTGCTTTCTTCTTTTAGATACGAAGTGATGATGAAACCCAAGGCAGAGAGAAGGTAACATATCTGCCCAAGATGCCGTTGTTGTTATTGTTCGGTGCCATCGAGTCCATCTCGACTCACAGTGACCCTACAGGACACAGTAGAACTGCCCCATGGGGTTTCCAAAGAGCAGCTGGTGGATTTGAACTGCCGACCTTTTGGTTAGCACCTGAGCTCTTAACCACTTCATCACCTGCCCAAAATATACTCAGTAAATGGCAGAGCCGGGATTCGAACCTACATTGAGTCGCTTCTGTTCACTGTCCACTCCTTGTCTCCCTGTATACAGGTATCTGAGATTCCACAAATAGATAAAATGATTTATTATCTATTTTGTGTATAACTGTCCCTCTAGCTACTTATCTGTTTTGTATAAATACCTACTTTACGTAGTGGCTTGAGTGGTACTCTCTCCAAAATGTTATGTCCAAGTCCTAACCCCAGGACCTGTAAATGGGACATTATTTGGAAAAAGGGTCTTAGCAGATGTGATAAAGGTAAGGATCTGGAAATGAGATCATCCAGGTATCCTGACAAGAGGCAGAAAAGTAGGAAACACAGGGACACACGGAAAAGAAAGACATGTGAGGACGGAGACAGAGATTAGAATCATGTACCTATAAACCAAGGAGCACCAAGGATTGCTGGCTTCCACCAGAAGCTAGGAAGGAGACATGGGGCCGACTCTCCCTCAGGGTCTCCAGAAGAAATCAACGCTTCTAACACCTTAAAAGTGGACTTTGGCCTCCAAAACTGTGACAGAATAAGTTTCTGTTGTTTTAAGCCACCAAGTGTGTGGTAATCTGTCCCAGTGGCCACAGGAAACAGCAGGGGCAGATTAACCAGCATGCAGGGTCCGTACCAGTTTACAGATAAGTGAGGAAACACAAGTAAACCCGGGCGAATTTGTGGAATGAACTATACAACTAAGATCAGGTGAAAGATACACGATTTTAGATATAAAGACTGAATATCTAAGCTTCAGAGTGATGCTTCATGTGTGCCTCGGGGCGTGCGTGGGCAGGGCCCTCAGCAAATCTCGGTGACGAGGCCAAGTCACAGGTCCCGGGCCCCACAGCCAGGACCCTACCTATTCTTCTGAGTCAGGTCTTGTGCTTTTCCCCTAAAGCTGGCAACTTCTGGTAAAATCTGAAAGGAGAGAAAGACTACCCCAGTGAGTAAATCCACGCCGTCAGATAGAGATCAGCTTTGGGTTGTAAACTATAACTTCCCAGAGGACAGAGACAACAAATATAATTATAATCGCCTCTGTTAACTGGTAATATGCCAAGTATAAGAGCTTTAGACACACCTTGTTGTGTAATCCTCACAAGAGCTATGTTGTCCTTGGCCACTTCACAGAGGGAGAAACTGAGGCTCGGCATGGTTAACTGACTCTTCCACAAGTCGCAAAGCTAGAAAGCTGCAGAGCTGGGACCCAAAACTGGGGTCTGGCTCCTAATCCCCTAGCCTCTGCCATCCTCCACAGTGTGGGCTGGTGGTGGCCTCTAAAGAGATGAAGCCCCTCTGGGGTCTCTAAGCTCTGACTGATTTCATCAGCAGGGCTGCTGAGCTGCCTCCCTCCCCCATTCATTACCTGCCTGCCCCCCTCCCACTTACCCTGTGACTTCCTGAGGTGGCCTCTTCTCCGGAGAACTGACTGCAGTGGTTCTCGATTCTATTTCATAACCCGAGTCAGTTTCTAGAGGGACCGTTCATTCATTCATTCTCTTATCCATTCATTCATTCCTCAAATATTTACTGTGATCTTACTATTTATTGGCTGTGTTCCAGATGCCGGACAAACAGAAGTGAACAAGACAGACAGCCTCTGCCCCTGTGAATTGTAATAGGGTTGAGAGAGAGAGCCATAAACACAATAATAACAATATAATAATAACATAATTTCAGGTGGTGATAAAAAGAAGAGCCATGAGGGAAAATAAATCAAGGTAAGGGGATAGAAATGGCTGGTGGAGGGACGTCTACTTCAAATAGGGTTATCAGGGGGGACTGCTCGGAGGAGGTGATAGAAAGATGGCTCACAGGGGCAGAGGAAAGTTGGAGTGTAAAAGCCCTGAGGTGAGGATGGGCACAGTGGGTTTGGACATTGGCAAAGAGGAAGGTAAGTGTGGCTGGAGTGGGCTGAGGCAGAGAAGAAGTCAGTCAGGTCAGAGGGGTGGATGAGGAACACAGGCCTTGTAGGGCCTGGTTGGCCAGGAAGAGGAGTTTGGATGATATGATGGCACAGATGAGAACACATCAGAGAGTTTTGAGCAAGGATTTGGATTTTGATGGGGAGTGGGCGATGTTGAAGGAACCCTGGTGGTGCAGTGGTTAAACTGATCAACTGCTAACTGAAAGGTCGGCAGTTCGAAGCCACCAGCAGCTTGAAAAAACCAGCGGCTTCTCAGGAGGAAGATGTGGCAGTCTGCTTTCACAGAGACATACAGCGTTGGAAACCCTATGGGATTGCTCTGAGTGGGAATCAACTCACGGCAATGGGTTTGGGTTTGGGGTGATGCTGGAGCCATGAAAGCCACCAGTTACTGGGAATTTACCAGCTACATCCTCTCAAGGACTCTGAGCAATGGCTGGCTCACCCGGTCACAAAGGATGCCCTGCCCCCATCCCACACACCTTATATGGGTTCTTGTTTGCATTTTTCCCCCATCAGCTTTGAAGAAGAAAGAAAGAAAAAGCAAGAAAACCAAGTGAAATACCAGACGCAGCTTGTTATTCTGACTTGGCGTCAGGGACTTTGACAAATCTGCCTGTCTCAACATGGCACTTCCCCTTTAAAACTGTCGCCTTCCGAAGGCTGTTTCTCCAGCTGGTGGGAGCACTGAGGAGCCTGCAAGCCCTGCTGGTTTGGGAAGCCCAGAGGACAGAGGGTGGAGGCAGCAGGAGGAGAGGGTGGGAGAGTGGAGGGGGCAGGCAGCAGAGAGCAGCGAACCATCTGCAGAGCTGGGCCAGAGGCTGTGGGGCCTGGTCCTAAAACCAAACCTATTGCCATCTAGTGGGTTCCGACTCAGAGCAACTCTACAGGACAAAGTAGAACTGCCCCATAAGGTTTCCAAGGCTGTAATCTTTACAGAAGCAGACTGCCACATCTTTCTCCTGTGGAGCGACTGGTAGGTTTGAACCATCAACCTTTCAGTTAGCAATGCAGTGCTTTACACTGCAACACCAGGGTTCCTTGGTCCTAGAGAACCTAAAACTGCTGGCAGACAGGTCACAGCCTCTCCCTCTCATCAGCTGGGATATTCCAGCCCACATCTGGGCTCATGATGGGACTTCTTCAACGTCTCTTGATCCCAGATTCTCAGAACAAGCGTAGACGCCTGGCATTATTAATCCCGTTAGCCCTGAACGAGGACACCAAGCATCAGAGTGGGGAAATACATGGGGGAAGGACTTAGCTCAAAGTTCGAGTCAGATGGGTTTGGTTTCCAGCCTCAGCTCTTCTACTCAGCTGGGTGACCTTCGCAGTTGCCGTTGAACCAATGCCAACTCAGCCACCCCATGTGTGTCAGCGTAGAACTGTGCTCCACAGGGTTTTCAATGGCTGATTTTGGAAACAGATCGCCAGGTCTTTCTTCTGAGGTGCCTTTTGGTAGACCTGCAACTCCAACCTTTCAGTTAACGGCATAGTGCATTCACTGTTTGTACCATCCCAGGATTCTGTATGAGCTTAGATGGGTTATTTAGCCTCTCTGAGCCTCAGTTTCTTCATCTACAAAATGGGCATAACAATAGCTACCTATTGTGTTGTTGGGAGGTTTAAGCAGGAAAATAGATACTAAAAGCTTTAGCCCGGGCCTGGTCCTGGAAAACGCTAGTGAGCAGTAACATAAAATATTAAAATAGTGTTGTTGATATTGTTGTTGTTTTCCCAGGGGTGCAGAGCTAGGAAGGGGATTCAAGCCCAGGTTGTAAGACTCTAAATATTCTGTCCTTTCTGCCACCCCACGCTCCTCATAATGACGGTAGGGCCTGTGTCGTTCTTCTTGTTCTGATCTGACAGCTGATGGGCCCCCAGCTGCAAGGCGTACCTGGCAGCCTTGTGGAAGGTTTGGAGGAACTGGCAGCTGTGAGGAGGACTGTGAGCTGTCTCAGAGGACAGGATGAATAAGGACTCTCTCCCACCTGGCCTGGACTGCTGTTTGCTGGGTGTGGAAGAGAAGGAAGGAAGGCAGGAAGAGATAAAGAGGGATCACAAGTAAGGTCCATCCTCCACTCCAGGATCTCTGAGCATGATGGAGTATATTGTCTTAAGTGGTCACCACAACATCTTCCAGCCTTCCCAGTCTTCTCGCAATGGGACGTTGCCACAACTCCACAAGAGGTAGAATCTCTGTCCCTCCTTTTGTACCTGAATAGGTCTTTGTGCGCCTTGGCCAATAGAGAATGGCAGAAATGACCCTATGGACTCTCTAGGTCATAGAAGGCAGCAGCACAGCTTCCACCTGGCTCTGGCTCTTGGAAGCTCATTCTGGAAACCCATTCGCCATGCTGTGAGGAAGCGCAGGCCACACGGAGAAGCCTCAGAGGTTCTACCTGACAGCCAGCTTTAACATCAGACATGAGAGTTAAGATGCCTCCAAGGTGACTCCAGCTACCATGTGACTGCAGGTGCATGGGGGTCCCCAGGCGAGAACCACCTAGTTGAATCCACTCAACCCCAGAACCATGAAGGACAATAATAGATGACCGTTATTGTTTTATCCCACTAAACTTGGGGTAGATTGTTGTGCAGAAGCAGACAAATGACACTCCGAGGAAAAGGGCAGGCTCAGTGGTATCCGTGGCCCTCTCCTCTGCCTCCTCCAAGTCCCCACACATAGAGGGTGGCCCGGCTGGGTCACTGTAGCAATCCCCGAGGCTAGTGTAAGGCCTGGCAGAGAGGCACTGCTCAAAAATACCTGCAGAATATTCGCATTAATTGATTCATTCAGTTCCAAAGAAAGACAAACCAATGTCTTCTCGAATTTTTTGAAGAGTTTGGAAAAGAACATCTGGGACTTGACCCCAAGCAGGGCTTCCTTCCTCCAGGGCAGGCTGTGGCTGACAGATGTTGCTGCTCTCCAAACACAACACCTTGGTCCTTGGTCCTTGGACATCAACTTCTCAGAGATGAAGGAGCCAAGAGGGTCTGAGTGTCCCAAAAAGGGATGCCTGGAGGGAGCCCGAAGGAGAGTGGACCTCGGTCCTGAGAGAGACTGCTTCATTCATTTGTTCATTCACTCACTCATTCACTTACCAAATCTTTATTAAGCACCTACTATGTGCCAGACACTCTTTGGCACTGGAGATAGAGCAGTGAACAAAACAGACAAATCTCTGCATCAGTGGGTAGAGATGGACCGTCAGTCAAATAAATCACACCCACACCACCCTGCCACAGTCATCAGAATTGCTCCACCGAGCAATCCTATTGTGAAAAGAGGAGGCCCATTTTCTTCCCCAGGGCCTGAGCCCCTAGATGTTCCACCCCCAGGTTTGGATAACCTCATTAGGCCCACTCAGGTGCAAGCGGAAGAATGTGAGGAGCCCTGGACTGCAAGTCAGGACACCTGGGTAGGAGTCCTCGCTCAGGGCTGTGCGCAAGTTACACGGTTCTCAGCTCCTCTGTTGGCTCGCTTCCTCAATGAGGGTAATAAATCCAGTCCTGCTTACTTCCCAGGGATGTTGTTATCTACCGTCGAGTCAGCTCCCGACTCATGATCACCCCATGCACAACAGAATCAGACCAGTTGTGATCCATAAGGTTTTCACTGATTTTTTTTGGACATAGATCTCCAGCCCTTTCTTCCTAGTCTTAGTCTGGAAGCTGCGCTGAAACCTGGATATGCACTGAAACCTGGATGCTGTGAGTTGAATGGAACTGTCAAAATAGTTCATGAATCCTAAAATGCTCTGCAGATAAAAGAAATCAGAATTCTAATTAATGAGCTGTGGCCGGAGACCGAGCCCTTTGCAGCCTACATTCCCAATCCTGGCAACAAACCAGGCTGGGACACAGAGATGGGTCTGTTTTCCCAGAAAGACAGGAAGCTGCAGCCAGCACTAATGTGGTGGAATGGAAGGTCTTACCTGGAGCTCAGGTCCCCTCCACACCTGTGCACAGGGACAGAGCTGACCTCCTCGGCCCTGCGCTCTGAACCCCCAGAACATTCCAGCTTTCCCCCATGCCCACCTTGGCTTCCCCAGACCCTCTCTGGGGAGGCAACTCAAGCATGAGCCACTTTGCATCCTCTGGGGAGGAAAATGGGGCCAGCTGACATTTCATTTCATCAAGGCCTGATTTTCCATTTCACTCATTGAATAGAATTTTGCTTTAAAATGATTAATAAGTTTGAATCCATACAGCAAGTTATAGATTAACAGTTGTGGGCCCCACAGGCAAGAACAAAAGAAACTTCAGGATTGCATTTCATTCATCAAACCTCTAAAAAGAATGTCATTACTGAGGTGCCTTTGACTTCCAACTCGGAACAATAGGCTACTTCCTAAGACTTTGTGACTTAACAACAACCCCCCAAAAATGAATATGTTCACCTGCGAGGAAAAATACCACCCTGGACTTACAATGGCCCACTGAGCCTGCAAAGGAAATCTCCAAAATGTTCCCGTGGGCTCGCAATGACCTGGCCGGGCCGTCCCTACCAGGAAAGGGCGGCTGGAAGGCTCTAGTTTTCACCAGGCCTAAGAAAAATATTCCAACGACGCTCTTGCCAGTTTTATATGCCTGCAATTATTCCAAAAACAACACCCCAAAATAGATGCACCAGTGAGCCAGGAAATGACCTTCCTCAGAGGGCAATGGTTTCTGCAATGTGCCAGCTGTGGGTGATTTATCGCGCCAGCCTTGCAGGTATTCCAAGCTGTCCTCGCGGAGACGCAGCCCGTTCCTTAGGCCTTGCCCACTTCCCACCCATCTGGTTCTGCCTTCAGTGCTGTTTCGCAGACTGTGGGCTCTTTCACGTGGTTGTTGTGCTTTCTCTCCCTCTCCCCCATAAGTTCACCTTATATGTCTCCAAGGCTCACTCTGCTCCTTCCTCTCTGCTCGAGACATTTTTCTGTCTCGCTCAGCATTTCCACCAGCCAGCTTTCAGGCCAGCCAGCAGCCGCCTGCCCTCTGGTGAACCCACATCCATAACCATTCCTTAAAAAGCCTCTTGGTTCTCCCACCCACTGCCCCTTCCCTGTGGCATGAGCTCGTCAGGTTGGGGAGCGAACATGAGCAGCGAGTATCCCAGCCTCTGCCAGGGAGTACTTGCTTGGGAGGGTTAGTAATGCATTTTCCTTCCTCTGATGAGTATTGACTTCCAGGCCAGGCTCTGGGCTAGGGGATGGGGTGTGGCACAGGATTAGGCAGGCCACCTTCTAGAGGGGCAGGATGGTCAATAAGCAAAAATGAAAGAAAATAAACCAAAAAACTGCCCCACAGTATGACGGGTTGTTATCCTTGTTCCCGTTGTTAGCTGTGGTTGAGTCTACCCCAACTCATGGCAACCCCATGCCAAACAGAGCAAAACACTGCCCAGTGCTACGTCATCCCTAGGGTGGGTCACGGATCAGACTGTTGTGATCCATAGGGTTTTCATAGGCCGATTGTCAGAAATAGATCACCAGGCCTTTCTTTCTAGTCCTACATAGTCTGGAAGCTCAGCTGAAGCCTGTTCAGCACCATTGCAACACACGAGCTTCCACTGACAGACAGGTTGTGGCTGCGCATGAGGTGCGCTGGAACGGAACCAGGTCCCCCTCACGGAAGGCGAGAATTCTACTACTGAACCACCATGTTATACGCGCACTAAAGAAAATAAACAGGATGATAGAAGTCAAAGGGAAGCAGAGCACGGGGTAGGGGTAGGGTGAAATCAGTGCCCCCACTCACCTTTGCGGAGGCTTTGTAAGACTTAGAAGAAGGTGTCCCCTCTGGGTATGCATTGCCCGTGGGTGCTCATGAACAGACAGTTTCTTTGGTAAAGAAAAGGAGGTCCTTCCCTCTGGGCAAATACAGCTCCAAGCCCGTGCCCACACAGCCAGCAGACGGGGCTGGATTTCTGTCCCCACCCGTGCAGCCAAGCATCTGCGCACAGTGAACAACTTCACACTCGACACGGAGGCCCTGGGAGATGCTTCTGGAAAACTGACATTTGAGGACAGGTTGAAAGGTGCCAAGGAACCATCCTTACTCCAAGCAGAGGGAACTATAGGTGGAACTGTAGGTGGAAAGGGCCTGAGGAGAGGAAGTATTTAGTGTGTTTAACAGAAGGAGTCCCTGGATGGAGCAAACAATTAAAGTGCTCGGCTGCTGACTGGAAGGTTGAAGGTTCGAGTCCACCCAGAGGCGCCTCGGAAGAAAGGCCTGGTGATTATACTGAAAAATCAACCATTGAAAACGCTATGGGGCACAGTTATACTCTGCCACACACGGGGTTGCCATGAGTCGGAACAGACTCAAAGGCAACTGGTGAGGAACAGAAATGTGTCCAGTGGGGCTGGATACCGTGAAGCAGGAGAGACAGGAAGGACGTGATGCGATAGAGGGAGGCAGTGGCCTTGTGAAGGGCAGTGTGGACCTTGGTGTCTGGGCATGCAGCTGCTAAAGGCTCCAGGCCCAGCACAGGCAGGATGAAGCCACAGGTCTGAGGAATCATGAACATCTTCCTGTGTTGTGCTGGGGGCTGGAGGAGCCATACACAGATGGGGAGGCAGCCCGGCTCTGCCACCTAATCAAGGCATGACTATGGGTACACGGCTCCCTTATGTCATATACCACATTTTATATACGGAAATACTGGGCTCAGAGAGCAGTCGGCACGCACCACTGGATGTCTCCTATGCCAAATTTCTTTTTTTTTCCTTCTTAAAGATTTGTTCCTTAAAACAAGTCCCAGGAAGGAGATAAGGGCACGCACATTTTCTTCAAGCCATTTGTTTTATGCATCTTTCAGAACCAATTTGACTATGTCGCTCACTTATTTAAATGTCTCTCTTTCTAACCAGCCCCTCAGCAGATGGGAAGTTCCCATTTGTCCTCCGCCCATGGAAAGAAGGAAGAAAGAGGAGCACCAATCAGGAGCTAGGACCAAAGGAGCCAGGAGCTTGGACTGAAGGTCCCAACCTTGACAAAGAACCGTCTCCTCATTCCCAGAGTCCTCTGGACACGGTTCACATACGTGGCTGCTAAATGTGAACTTCCCCCTAACTGCACACCCGCACCTTCCCCTACTGGACCTCCAGAAGCAGAAGCAGAGAAGTTCCCAGCTTCCTGAGTCTTCCATGAGCCCTCAGGTCTGGGTTCTCTCCTCATTCCCAGCCTCACTCAGTGTCTGCCTGCCCACCACCTTCTTCAGCCCTGAGAGAAAGACAAAGACAAATTGTGACCACCTAGCTCGAGTATTTAAACCTTCTAAACCCTGGAGGGACACGTTGGTGAAGAAGACAAGATTTAGGGTCCCAAGGTCTGGGTTTGACTGCCAGCTCTCCTGCACACTGTCGACCTCAGCCATATTACTTGACTCTTCGAAGTCTCAGTTTCTTCATCAGAAAGAAGAAGACCCTGAAGCTATCTGTCTCATAGGGTTGGTGTGACAGCTGCCTGGGGTAGAAGCGTTGCCTCGTCCTAGTCAAGGAGCTTTTACTCAAGTAACAGAAATTCTCCTTGTTGAGTTAAAGGGAGTGCGGTGGGGTGGGAATTCCTATAACAACACAGGGATCCAGAGGCATCTATAAACAACTGCCTTATGGGGTTAGACAGGCCTGGCAATCATTTGTCTCTGGTGTAGGCTTTCCTCTCAAGGAGTCTCTGCCTTCTTTTTTTTTTTTTTTTAATTTTTTGTGTGTGCGTGATAAATATATAAATATACACCACCAAAAACCAAACCCAGTGCCATCGAGTCGATTCTGACTCATAGCGACCCTATAGGACAGAGTAGAACTGCCCCACAGAGTTTCCCAAGAGTGCCTGGCGGATTCGAACTGCCAACTCTTTGGTTAGCAGCCGTAGCACTTAACTACCACACCACCAGGGTTTCCATGTAAATATATAAAAAGGTAACAAAATATTTGCCATTTCAACTCTTGAGTGGCTTTCCACCACTGCACATCAGCTGCCTCATGGCCCAAAATGGCCACCTTCCCTAACCCCCTGCCTCCCTCTTCTGCTTTACCAATCTTTCTGCGTTAGGTCTTACAGCTAACTGCCTGGTTACCTCAAAGCTTTCATGTCTACTGATTCAAATTCCTGAGAGAGAGGGAATCTGATTGGCTCAGCGCATTAGCCAATGGGGGACCTGCCCTTCAGTCAGGCCCTAGGCCCTGATGCACTAGTGGAGGGCCTGAGGGAGGCTGGAGACTGGGCACATGACTATGGGTGGTTTCTCTGAGAAGGAGGGAATTATTATAAAATGCTATATACAAAGGCTACTTTGTTTTGTTTTATTTATTCCATTTTTCTTGCCCTACTGATCCTTATCTCTCAAATAGGCTATTGTCTGTTGATGAAAGATTTGCTCTTTCTCTCTCCCACACAGTGTAAATTTATTGAGGTGATGAACAAGCTTTAGATGTTGCCACTCCCCCAGGGGCCTAACACAACGTCTGTCAGGAAGCGAAGGTGTGTTGCCCATGTGATTAAATCCTCCTCTGCAAAGTCTTTCTCAAGAGGCGTCCCCCTTTGTCAAGATCTCTTCATGTTTCTACTTCTGACTGCTCAGACGTAAGACACCCCAGCTCCTTGCCACTCTCCCACTCGACAAGGCTTTTCTTCCTGCTTCACATGTCCTTGAAGCAAGAACCAGGCCCCTCTCTTCCTGAGCTCCTTAAAAACCCTGGATTGGCTTGTTTCTGGAGAAGCTTTCAGCTAGCCTTCCCTCTCTCTGCTTCCTGCCTCTCCCTATCTAGAGATCAGCTGTATGTGGGTTGACTGACCCAAACCCAATTTCTCCAGTCATTGGAACCACCAGGTATCTGATGTCAGCCACCAAGCTTCCAGAACCATCACTGGGAATGAAAAAGTCCTTTCTTGTTCAGCCTCATTTAATCCAGCCTTATCTGTTGTGAGGGCTTTGTAATGTGTTAATTTGTTTTGTGGTTAGCTGCGGTGGAGTTGTCACCTGAGTCGTGGTGACCCCATGGACAACAGAACAAAATACTGTCTGGTTCTGTGCCACCCTCATGACAGGTTGTGGATCAGACCATGGTGACCCATTGGCTGATTTTTGGAAGTAGATCACCAGCCCTTTCTTCCTAATCTGTCTTAGTCTGGAAGCTCTGCTGAAACCTGTTCAACATCATAGCAACTCACAAGCCTTCAGTGACAGACAGGTGGTGGCTGACCATGAGGTGTACTGGCTGGGAACAGAACCTGGGCCTCCCACATGAACAGTGAAAATTACACCACTGAACCATCACTGCCCCCAATAATGTGTCGATTTAGCTAGGCTGTTACACTTCCAGAATTTCCTTCCTTGTAGGTTTCCAGTGGACTATGGGGGAGACCCTCGCGGGCTAGGTGGAGGGTGGACAGGAAGCAGAAGCCACGTTGCAGCTCACACGTGCCATCACTCATCTGCTGGCTTACCTTGGTGTGAGGCAGCAGCTGGGTCCACAATGGCCTCACCTCCCCCTGGATCCTCCCTCGGTATCTCTAACTCTGATGAAGGGTCCCAGCAGGACACCCATGCCGCCAAGGGCAGAGGCAACAAGGGCTGACACAGATTTCAGCCTGTCCTCATGGGCTGCAGCTCGTGCTTGTGTGTTCCAGCTTGTTCTCCCACGTGTTACACCCATCTTCCCTTCCTGACCTCTGCCCTGCCTCAGATGTGAAGACAACAGCCTTTCAGAGAACGCCTAACCCGCTCCTCAGTTGTGTAAGGTCAAATCCCTGCAACAAAAGCAAAATATCGATGGATGGATAGATGGATGGATGGACAGATAGATGGAAGGACAGAGGGGCGGGCAGGCGGGAGGGCGGAAGGATGGATGGAGGGATGGATGGATGGAGGGATGATGGATGGAGGGATGGGTGGATGGAGGAATGGATGGATGGATGGAGAGAGAGGTAGGCAGGTAGATAGAAAGATAGGTGCACTTAAACTATGGTGTTGGTGAGGAATGTTGACTATGCCATGAACTGCCGAGGAATGAACAAAGTCAGTCTTAGGAGAAATACAACTAGAATTCTCCTTAGATTTGAGGATGGTAAGACTTCAGTTCTCTTATAGCAGACATACCAATCTCTAGAAAAGGACATCATATTTGGTAAAGTAGAAGGTTAGTGAAAATGAAGAAAGCCCTAAATGAGGTGGATTGACACAACAGACTCAAACACATCAACTGTCGTGAAGATGGCACAGGCCCTGGCAACGTTCCGTTGTTACACATAAGGTCGCCATGAATCAGCACTCACTCTATGGTGACTAACAACATGCATATATGTGTGTGTGTGTGTGTGTGTGTGTGTATGGAGCCCTGGTGGGGCAGTGGTAAGAATGGGGCTGCTAACCAAAAGGCTGACAGTTCAAATCCACCAGCCCCTCCTTGGAAACCCTATGGGACAGTTCTACTCCGTCCTATAGGGTCACTATGAGTCAGAATCGGCATTGCCAACGAGTCAATTCTGACTTATAGTGCACACACACATATATATATCCTAGCAAATATATATATTTGCTAGTGAATTCTGCTTCTCTGATTGAACACTGACTAATGTATCTCTGCCAATTCCTGTCTGTTCCCACACCTAATCCGGGGGGCAGGGATCTATCGAAAATATAAAGTTTCCCTTCGTTCCATCTACCGGATGATGTTGCTTTAAATTCGGAGGAATTTTAACTTCGGAAAAGCACCTCCTTTCAAATCAATTCCATTGAGCTTTTACTACCTAAAATCAACTCCATTTTCTATTAAAATGCAGAAAAGGAGGAAAAAAAAATATTCCCTGTACGAGCTGACTTGGTAGGGAAGGTGCTATGACTTTCAAACACATTTAGAAAATCACCCCATGTCAATAATAAGGGTATCACTTCCTACGAGACTAAAAGTAAGCTACTCCCCAGGGGGCACCGAGCTGCATCCTACAGGTGCTGTCGCCAAGTGCCTCACAGTGTGTGGGAGAGCAAATTAGGGCAGGGACTCGCCTCCTCTCTTTACGGCTGGGGAAACTGAGAGTGGGCAAGTCCAGTGGGGTGCCCAAGCTTCTATAACTTCTAAGTCAGAGGTTGCGAACCTGGGGGCCTGAGAATGTAACATAGCCCTTAGTGCTCTTCTATTTGGCAAGGCATTTTTTGTTTTGTTTTTGTTTTTTATTAGCTTCCAACGCTGAAGAATCAAAAACTTGACCCTCCCCCCTCAAAAAAAATCTAGATTTGCCATTTGGCAGGCATCAATGGAAGAGAGAAGGGGCCGCCTCTGTTGAGAGGGAGGGCAACCTCAGGGCCAGCAGTCTAGCCCCCTCTTTAGCCCCTGCTGGCTCCTGTCAGGCTTCTATTTGAGCTCCTCTGCGGGGGCGGGGGGGGGAGGTTACAGTGTTGTGGCTGGGACCTAACGGGGAGGAGGATTCGAACCCCACTGGGTGATACTGTCAGAGGGTGTGATGCCAAATGACTATGAAATTTTCGTGCAGTGTTTCAGCAGAAATTTATTGTTTTTTATGAAAGTATCCATATAGTTAGTTATTGGAAACCCTGGCGGCATAGTGGTTAAGTGCAACTGCTGCTAACCAAAAGGTCGGCAGTTCAAATCCACCAGGTGCTCCTTGGAAATTCTATGAGGCAGTTCTACTCTGTTCTGTGGGGACGCTATGAGCCGGAATCAACTTGATGGCAACGAATTTGGTTTGGTTTTGGTACAGTTAGTTAGAATAAAAAAGCATTTTTCATAAGCTTAGCTTACAGGTATCAATATACCTACAAGGCTAAAACTCTGTGCTAGTTGACTTTCTGAACCTTCTAAAGTGCTCCAGTCAGAGCTGTCATTATTACCCAGTTACATTTCTAGGTGGAGGGACCTCAGTGGTCCCTGCATCCCATGTCCCCACTTTACAGAGGGGAAAGGTGAAGTGCAGGGAGAAAAAAAAAGGAAGTATCTTAATCCAGGCCACACAGCCAGCTAACCTCAGGGTTTCATCTGCACTCGCTACAAGCATACCCTGTTGTTTTCTCTGGGGCCAGTGTTTTTACAGTCGCTAACTTTGTCTTTTTTTTTTTAACTTTGTCTAAGTTTCTGGTGTCTTGGCTACAATACTGTAGTGGTTAGTATTTGGGAACCTATATCAACAACTTTTTTGAGAATGAAGTAGTAATTAAAGGAAAAGAAGGAGAAGAATCAAAAAAGGCTCCCCCTCAGTTGGTAACAATGTAACTAATGATGTCCCAATTTATCATAGAAAGATTTTATTAAACTATTTTTGTTAGTGTTCATATAATCTAAGAAATGCTACATTTAAACAGTTTACAACTGTATTTATCATATATTAGTCTGTGGCTTAAACTGATATCATTACTAAGGATTCTGTATGGTCTGGTACAGGCAGAGCTCCATGGGGCTGACACCGTGGGTTACCGCACTGCGTGACACCAACACTAGTGACGCCATTGCTCCTCTAATTCAGTAGAAGGAGCCCTGGTGGCACAGTGGTTAAGCACTTGGCTGCTAACAGAAGGTCTGCGGTTCGAACCCACCAGCTGCTCCAAGGGAAAAAGGTGTGGCAGTCTGCTTCTGTAAAGATTTACAGCCTTGGAAACCCTATGGGGCAGTTCAACCCTGTCTTATAGCATTGCTATGAGTTGAAATCAACTCGATGGCAATGGGTTAAAATCAGTAGAATTGAGACTCAAAGCCAGGCCTGTCTGATTCCATTTTCGCTACTCTTCCACTTGACCACGATGCAGTCCTGAAATGTAAGACATACACGCGTCGAGTCATTTAACAAATACTGAGCACCCATTCTGTGTAGCTGAGGGGAGGGGAGTGGTAAACAAAATAGGGTTGTGTATCTAGGGAGTGTGCAGCGGGGGTGTTGTGCATGTGTGTGCACACATGTGCGCTTGCATGTATATGTGTGTGCATTAACACATGTAGTTATTCTCATGGATCTGGTGTGAGCACCAACTGAGACAACACAGGGAACTAACTGTAAACTGTGGAGTGCCAAGCATGGCCACATGCCCAGACACTCTGGAAATTGTTTGCATTTCTGTTCACTCTTTTCTGGAAGGGTAGCCCACACCTCTTTTGGAAAAATAACGGCTTCACTCCAAGTTTTAGCTGCCTGGATTCCTGCTCTCCAGCTGCAATGAGGTATCTAAATAAACCACAGACTCTTGGGATGGTTAGCTCTGGGAAAATCGAGAACATCAACAGTCCTGGTTTGCCCACGAGGGAAGGGGTTCCCAGGACATGGAACTTTCAGTGCTAGACCCAGGGAAGTCCAGGCACACTGGAACAAGTGAGCACCCTAGCTGGGAGATTGCTCTCGACAATGAGACTTTCAGGAAAGACCAAGCTCAGGGACCCTCATCTTCCAGCACCATGGGCTGTCACAGAAAGAGCGCCATCTACGGTCACTGAGTCCAGACCCTATCATTAGCTGGTTGTGTGGCCTGGAGTAAGATACTTCCTTTTTTTTTCTCCCATGTACCTCACCTTTCCCCTCTGTAAAGTGGGGACATGGGATGCAGGGACCACTGAGCTCCCTGCAGCGACCACTGAGCTCCCTGCAGCTAGAACAACCTGGTGCAAACGAAACTGGTTGTTGTCAAGTCAATTCCGACTCATAGCAACTCCATGTGTGTCAGAGAAGAACCGTGCTCCACGGGATTTTCAATGATGGATTTTTTGGAAGATCACCAGGCCTTTCTCCCAAGCTGCATAGACTCAAGGTTGGGTAGACTCAACCCTTTAACCGTTGGTTAGCAGCTGAGTGCCTTAACTATTTTTACCACCCAGGGGCTCCAGGTGCAAACTACACAAGATTAAATCTATTTTCAGGGCTACTTTGCTTTGTTTGGAGTCCTGGCTGCACAGTGGTTAAGAGCTCAGGCTGCTATCCAAAAGGTTTGTAGTTCAAATCCACCAGCCACTCCTTAGAAACCCGAAGGGGCAGTTTTACTCTGTCCTGTAGGGTGGCTATGAGTCGGAATGGACTCGACAGCAACAGGTTTGCTTTGTTCAAGACCCACATAGTGTCATTCACCCACAGTATTTGTAAGAGCCAATGTTTATTGTGTGTTTCTCAAGTGTTGAGTGTGTTCTAGGTATTTTATATGTATTAACTCACTTAGCTCTCACAAAAACCCTAATTTACAGTTGAGGAAACTGAGGCACAGAGGGGTAAAACAATTTGTCCAAAGTCACACAGCTGATAAGTCATGAAGCTGGGATTTAAACCCAGGCTGTCTGGCTCCTAAGTCTGTGTTCCTACCCACCACTCTGCTGCACCACCTCTCTTAAGGTGCATCTTGTTTGTTTGGTTTTTTTTTTTCCAGCTAATAGCTGTGAAACAGAGGCACAGAACAGTGTCATATAACTCAGTGGTGAAGAGCTCAGGCTTTGAAGTCAGAGCCCTGGATTCATATACCATTCTGCTACCTTCTACCTGGGGGGCCTTGAGAGTGTCACAGAAACTGTTTAAGCCTTAGTTCACTCATCTGTAAAATTAGGCTAATAATTGTACCGGCTGGTCGGATGACTGTGGGAATCAGTGAGAGAATGCTTGCAAGACGCGTAGCACACCAAGCCTAGGTGTCTTCCCCACAGAAACACATACATGTGTCCCCCAAAAGACAAATACTGGAACGTCCGTGTTCATGGAAGCACTATTTACAATAGCCTCACACTGGAAAGTGACCAAGTGCCCGTCAACAGTAGATGGAGAAGTAGCTCATGGGGTGTTCACACCATGGAATACTACACAGCCATGAGAATGGAAGAGCTACAGCCGCGTGGAATAAGGTCAGGGGATAAGAGAGACAGAGGGGCAGCGTGGATGCAAGAGGCCTCTTAAAGAGACGACATTTGAGCAGAGAGCTGAATGATGAAAGGCCATGAGTTTGTCTGGGGAAAGAGGGTTCCAGGCAGAGAGCACAACAAATAAAAGGCCCTGGGGTGGCAAGGAGCGTGGCGTGTTTGAGAGAAGCAGCCAGGGGGCAATTACAAAGGGTGGCCTGGCAGATCACAGGAAGGGGCTGGAATTTATTCTGAGAGTCACGGGATGCCATTGAGCGTTCAGAGCACAGCACAATGTGATATGATTTAGGTTTTCCAAAACCCCTTGTACAGTGTGCGCCTGTGCAAGTGTGTGTGTTGGCGGGGGGGAGTAGGACAAGAGTGGATGGAGAAGTCAGGTAGTAGGCCACACCTTTGCCCAGGTGAGTGATGGGGCCTTAGCTGAGGGTGACAGCAAGAAGAGATGCCAAGTGATAAGATGTATTTTACCCACAAAGAGGAGTAATAGCATACACTGGAAGGAAAATAAATTGGGGTCAGAATTTCAGATAACCTTGTATGCCTTGCTAAAAAACAAAAAAATACCAGAGACCCATAAAGTTTAAGCAATGGGGAGGTTTTGGAGTCCCTGGGAGTGCAAATGATTAGCATCCTCAGCTTCTCACCAAAAGTTGAAGGTTCAAGTCCACCCAGATGCACCTTGAAAGAAGGGCCTGCCATCTACTGAAAAATCAGTCATTGACCATCCTATGGAGCACAGTTCTACTCTGACACTCATGGGGTCACCACGAGTTGGAGCCCACTCAATGGCACCTGACAGGTAGTAGGTGAGCTTTAAAAGCAGAGGAATGGCATGGTCAGGGCCAGAAGATTCATGTCCTCCTCTAGACTAAGGGAAAGTGGTTTTATTAAAGACAGGCAAGCAAGGGCTTAGAGGATGCCTTGACAAAATGGCAAAGCCAAAGTGCCGAGGTCCAGCACTTAGGGCTGATGGAAGGCCTGGTTCGCTCACAGCCAGGCACTGAGAGAGCAAAGCCATCAGCCAAGAGGGAGAAACTGGAGAGATACCTTAAAGACATGAGCCCACATACACACATCGCTTCCAAAGAGCCCCTATTGCCAGAAGCAGCAGCGGGAAGCCATTATGAGAGCTTGCTCAATCTATTCTCACTGAGAATGTTTCCCAATATAATTTACAAAATTTCAGTTGGAAATGCATTAGCAGTTGAGCAGTGAGGAACTTCTACGGGGTAAAGAGGAAAACTAAATTAAAACCCCAGCTCCAAACACTATTGAGCGACGTGTGAGGCCCCTGCAGCCTTCTCTAACCTTTTCAAGTCTAAAGAGCCCTTTTGTTTTACCCAGTTTATGGGTCGGTTTCCATTTGATTGGGTTTCTAAAAGTTTTTATGAAATCCACTCAAATGGCTGCTGATGAGCTCACGTGCAAAACCATCCGTTTATATACCCACCATAAAAGGATCTCAGGAGGACAGAGATACAAACATTTTTAAACAGAGAGAGCATAAAAGAGAGATCAAGAGCAAGGGTAAAACAGAGAAACAGACAGTGCGAGAGAGACAGACAGAGTTGGAGACCAGGAGAAAAAGACGCAGAAGGAAAGACAGGGAGGAGGGGATGAAAATGGTACAAGACACATTACTTCTCCACGCTGCTGAGGCTGGATGAACCCTTGAAACTATTGCCCTGAGATCATCTTTAACTCTTAAACCAAAAATATCCCCTGAAGTCTTCTTAAAACCCAAACAATAGTTTAGCTTGACTAGTAAAAAATGTCTACCTTGAGCATTCTGCTGTTTTAAGAACTATCTGTTACAAGGTCGAATTGACAAGAGCAACTCGAAAGATTAGATGGGAACCTTAGGGGGCAGTGAGTTTACTTTAATGGGGGAGGAGCCCTCAGAAAAGGAGGGTGAGAATGGTTGCACAACTTGAAGAATATAATCAATGTCACTGAACTGTACCCGTAGAAATTGTTGAATTGGTGTATGTTTTGCTCTGCATATTCTCCAACAACAGTAAAAGAAGTAAATAATAATAATATATTATAACCATGAAATGGTTTTCCTTTAAGTTGTACAAATCATCTCCACATCTTGTGTCAAGGTGCATGGGCATGTTTTGTGGGCCATTTGTCCCTTCCTCTTGGCATTTCTAATATCCTTACCATTCTCCTTCCAACAGTGTCTTCTCGGGCTCTTGTCTCTCTCTAAATGGCTCTGCTTCCTATCTGTTATTTTTTTCTTCTAAATTCTCTTTCTAGAACTAGCTTCAAGTTCTGCTTAACATCACTGAAAACCAAAATCAAACCCATTGTTGTGGAGTCAATGATTACCCATGGTAGGGTAGAACTGCTCCATAGGGTTTTCTTGGTTGTGCAGGGTTGGTTATTTCCCTTTGGAAATGTTAAACACACATGACACTCTGCACCAAATCTAGACTGACTCCACAGTCCTTTCTGAGGAACAAGAGACATCTGGTCTTTGGGTGCCATGACCATGCAGCCAATGAGATGGTCTCAGGCATCCCCAGGTGAAGAGCCGGTAGTGATTCCCACTGCCGCCCATCCTGCCCTCCACTTCACAGAAAGAATCATGTCAAGAGCCATTTTGAGCAGTTACTGTGTGCCAATCGGGTGCTAGGGATCTGGGACAAGGTCCCTGCCATCCTGGAGATGACTTTCTAGAAGGGTGACTTCAACAAGCAAGTAAGCAAAAAAACACAACTTCAGGTAGAGAACTGTGCTTTGAAAAAGCAATAAAGTAGGAAAGAAGGACAGTGCATAGCAGGTAGGGGAGGGGCTTCTTGAGGTAGGGTGGTCAGGGGCTGCTGCTTGGAGGAGAAACTTTTCAGCAGAGACTTGTAATGATACGAAAGGGCAAGCAGATATGCCCTGAGGTGTGGATGAGCTTGACATCTTTGAGCAACAGAAAGAAAGTCTTTCATAGTCCTTGGCTCCTGGAGGTGATCTACTTGTTCCAGCTGCTGTTGAGTTAACTCTGACTCATGGCAGAGTAGCACTGTGCTCCATAGGGTTTTCAACAGCTGATTTTTCAAAAGTAGATTGCCAGGCCTTTCTTCCAAGGCACCTCTGTTAGACTCAAACCTCCACCTTCCAGTTAGCAGCCAAGCATGTTAACTGCACCACCCAGAAACTCCGAAAATATCCTAAATGAACTATATATATATGGTTGGAGTCCCATTGCACAGCAATATGCAAGTGTTACCTGCGCTACAGGGGGGTATGAAATGACTAAAGAGCACCCCCCTCCCCCGACCAAGTGTCTCCAGCTAAGGGGGATGTTTAATGATAGAAGAGTGGTCAAGTCAGAGAAGCCATGCCTGCACCACCACAGAGCTTTCCTGTGCATTCCATCTGCAGCCAGGGTGTGGAGAAGCCCTCTCCCACCTCTGTGGTCCGGCCAAGCCCCCAGACAAAGCTAAGTTAGGCTGCAGCTCCAGGTACACAGCCCTGAGATAAAGCACTCTGTGGGATGCGGCAGCAGCAGAGGGAAAATTATCAAACTGTACATCTTAAGATATTAGGAACAGACATCAGTGGACATTTAGACATGCTGTTGATAATTCTCAATACGTAACTCTGAGCAGTTGCAGCCAGAGAGACTGAGACTTCTCTGCAGTGGGCGCGAAATACAGGGAAGTGGCTTCTTGTACCCAGGCCAGCCTTGATCACAGAGAAGCAGTTGATACTACACATCCATGTTTGTGAAAAGAGAAGGAAATCCATCCATCCATGCATCCATTCGTCCATCCATCTGTCCGTCCGTCCATCCATCCATCCATCCGCCTATATAGTTGCTGTGGAATTGACTCTGACTCATGGTGATCCCATGTGTGCCAAACTAGAACCGTACTCCATAGGGTTTTCAGTGGCTGATTTTTCAGAAGTAGATCACCAGACATTTCTTCCAAGATGTCTCTAGGTGCATTCGAACCAACCTTTGGGTTAGCAGTTGACAGTTACACATACAATTATTGCCATCTAATTGATTCCGACTGATAGCTACCCTATAGAACAGAGTAGAGCTGCCCCACAGGGTTTCCAGGCAGCAGATGGCGAATTCGAACAGCAGATCTTTTGGTTAGCAGCCGAGCCCTTAACCACTGTGCCACCAGGGCTCCATATGTGTGCGTATCTATATATATGTAAGTTATCTGTATACAGGTATACAGAAGAATGTCTTGCCAAGGGTCCGCCTGGCCTGAGTGTGCTATTCATTGTACTTGCCTATTTTATGGGAAGAACTAAAAACAAAACAGTAAACGAATGGAAAGAAACAGTAATTTTAAATCTGATCTTCTATGTGGTTACATCAATATTTTAACCTTCTGTACAGCAAGAAAAAATAAAACAAAAACAACCAAAAACAACAAAAGTCCTAAACAAAGTCAGAAGCCGAGCAGCCATGAGGGAAATGGCATCACATAATAGACAAAGGGCTGATTTTCATTATTTACAAAGAGCCTTTACAAATCAATAAGGAAAAGACAAACAGCCCAACAGATAAATGAGCAAAGTACACCAACAGGCAGATTGCAGAAAAAAAGCAGTACATGTGGCCAGTAACACAGGAAAAGAAGCCCAGTCTCATTCGTAATTGAAGAAATGGAAGTTAAGTTACATTTCCTACTAATGAGTTGGCAGTGTTTAAAAATGGGTCCCAATTTGGAGCCCTCAGAAGCAGCCCCTGACATAAGCGTTTGATTGCAAGATTTGGGAGGGAACTCAGGCAATGCCAGCAGGGGAGCGGGAACGTGAGGGGGAAAAGGGAAGAAACGAAGTGAGTTACCCCCTGACTGGAGCTTAATCCTGGTGAGGAGCTCCCAGGTGAGGGAGGGGCAGTCAGCGTTATCTCACCAAGGGGTGAGGGAACCGGGGTGCTTACACACCACCTCCCATCAGACATTGGTTGAAAGACTGCTGGGGGGCGCAGTGGTTATGAATTCCTCATCACTTCCTGCCTGCAATGGACCCCTGTGGACAGAGCAAGCCCTGGCAGCCTGCAAAGCCCATGGCAAAGAAACACAGTGCTGACAGTGGGGTTCTGGGCAGTGCGTACTGCTGGAAGCCTACATTTGTCCGGCCCTCACTACGGGCAAGCACTGCTTAAGCATTTATGTGTATCATCATCTCATTTCCTCCTACAACTCCTACAACTATCTATGACATAACCAGCAACTGTGGAGCCGATTCCGACTCATGGCAACCCTACATGTGTCACAGTAGAACTGTGCTCCCTAGGGTTTTCAGTAGCTGATTTTTCAGAAGTAGATCGGCAGGCCTTTCTTCTGAGGTGCCCCTGGGTGAACTTGAACCTCCAACCTTTAGTTAGCTGCTGAGCATGTTAACTGTTTGCATCACCCAGAAATCCATCTATGATATGGACATTACTTTTATTTCCATTTTCAGATGAGTAGATAGAAGCACAAAGAGGCTGGTTAAGTAACTGCTTCAAGATTCTATGGCTTTGAGTTGGTAGATCACCAGGCGCTTCTTCCAAGGCATCTCTGGGTGGACTCAAATCGCCACGCTTTTGGTTAGCAGCTGTCTTAGTTACCTAGGGCTGCTATAACAGAAATACCACAAGCGGATAACTTCACAAACAGAAATTTATTCTCTCACAGTCTAGGAGGCTAGAAGTCCGAATTCAGGGTGACAGCTCCATGGGAAGTCTTTCTCACTCTATAGGCTCCGAGGGAAGGTCCTTGTCATCAACCTTCCCATGGTCTAGGAGCTTCTCAGAGCAGGGACTCTGGGTCCAAAGGCTGAGCTATATTCCCAGCTTTACTTTCTTGGTGGTAGGAGTACCCCTATCTCTCTGCTTGCTTCTCTCTTTTATATCTCAAAAGAGAATAACTCAAAATACAACCTAATCTTGTAGATTAAGTCCTGCCTTATTAACATAACTGCCTCTAATCCTGCCTCATTAACACCATAGAGGTAGGATCTACAACACATAGGAAAATCACATCAAATGACAAAATGGTGGACAATCACACAATACTGGGAATCATAGCCTAGTCAAACTGACACACATTTTTGGGGGACACAATTCAATCCATAACAGTAGGCTAGTGTACTAACCGTTTGCACCATCCAGGGACTCCAATACAAAAGTAATTGCAGTATTTTTAATAATACAAAAAATAAAAACAATGTAACCGAATGTTAATAAAGGGCTTGTTGTTGTTTTTGTGTGCTGTCAAGTTGATTCCGACACATAGCAACCCTAGTGAAACGTTTTATGGTGTGCCCACTCAGTGAAATATTACAGGGTACGGTTGGTAAAGAGAAAATGAGGTCAGCTCTCAGTGAGATGGACTGACACAGTGACCGAAACAAAGGACTTAAACATATCCAGAATCATGAAGATGGCACAGGACCGAGCAATATTTTGTCCTGGTACACACCTATACCTGTTATACATCTGTTGCACCTAACAACAACAACAACAAAGTTAAATTTCCAGATGAGCTATCTGTATTGGAAGAGAAAAAAAGGCTACATTAAAACATTTTTTAACTATTATGTTTTTATAAAGGTATGTAGCAACAAAGTATGTTTGGTGTGGCTCCATTTGTTTAAGAAGTTTATTTCATGTGCTTATGTGTATCCATGACTTTGCAAGATTCACAGGAGTACAGGAGTCATCTCTACAAAGAAGATTGGGGATCTGAAGAGTAAGACAAAGAATTTTTATTTTTCACTTTATGCCCTTTTGTATGATTAGAATTTTCTCCCATGAGCTGCTTTTATAACTAAAAAATCCTGATGAAAAGGAAATAAACCAACAAATCAATCCATTACTGTCCTTGGGATAGTAACACCTGCCTTCCTCAGTTATCCCTGTCCTGACTCTTCTTCCCCTACGTGCACCGTTCCCTTAAGCTCAGTCAGTCTCCCCTTTTTCCTTTTGCCCAGCCTGATCCTCTCCCTGGATGCCTCTTCTCTATCCTGCTGCCTTTTCAAATCCTACATAGCCTGCAAGACCTAGCTCAGCTGCCACCTCCCCCTAGAAGCCTTCCTGGCCCACGCTGGCTCCCAACAATCTCCTCTCTCTCCAAACACTGTTAGTAGCTGAGGGCAGTGTCAAACACATGGCCTCAGTTTTCTTTCATGTCTTCCATGTATGTGTTCTGTTTGTCCAATTAGGCAGAAAATACCTTTAGAGCTGGAGTCATACAGGAGACACACGGGTGAGGTCATGAGACCAACACACAACTCACACGGAAAAGTCAGCCTCAATGCCACAGTAAAGACCCAGCAAGCAATGGAGCCTTGGCTTAGGAGAGTAAAAATAAATATCATGCATTTATATAACATAAACAATAGATACCTCGTAAGTATAAAATAATGGAAAATGTGTACAGAGCCCGGGGGGTACAGTGGCTGAAAGCTCGGTTACTAACCAAAAGGTCGGCAGTTTGAATCCACCAGTTTCTCCTTGGAAACCCTATGGTGCAGTTCCACTCTGTCCTATAGGGTCTCTATGGGTTGGAATTGACTCAACGGCGATGGGTACAGGTATATTATATATAATGAAAACTATATTCCGTATAATGGAAAATATATTGTACATGATATATATTACACATATAACAAAAACTGAAAAAGGTTCCACCTTACTGACAGATATCAAAAAAGAAGTGAACGAACTCTGTGTGAGAGAGATTTCTGTTAGCTTGGGAGTCCATGTATGTAGCAGCTGGTGGTCCAGGGGTTTAGTGGCAGTGCCCGAGGGTCACATTAGGGGAGGAGGGGGCACATGGACACACTTGCCACCCACATATCAACTAGACTGGGTCCCCTTTGGGCTGTCTTCTATGTTGACATTCCACCAAAGCTCTCATTTTAAGAATGGTTTGCCCAGATTTGAAACGTTTTACCCCCTCTTTTGCTCCATCCCTCTGGTTTTATGATTGGTTCCAAGAGCCACAGGTGAGTTAGTGGCACACCGAATCCTAGAATCTATTTTCTCACCTGGTCCACACTCCTTCATTTATTTTTGGCCTGAAACCATCCACAGCACGTGAAATAGTCACAGAAATGGAATTTTTTCAGCCCACAGGGCATAGCTCTGCCTCTCTGTGCCTTACTGTGTGGGGCTAGGAAGATGGAATCCTACAGAATTTCCCAGTGGGAATTCCTTTCTCACATTTCTTGGGAAATTAACGTTTTCCCAAATCCCAGGACAAACAGTCAAGAAATTGGGAAAATGAGAAAAAGTATTAAAAGTCTTTTATGTGAATTAAAGCTTAAAAATCAACATGCAGCCGTTAATTGTTTGAAGGAACGCGCTGACGTTAAGTGGAACAAGAGCAGGAAACGGTGACACGTGGAGTCCAAGGTCCAGGATCACACGTTTCCAGAAACAAGGGCTGGGAGTGTGTAGGAGAGAAATTGGCCATAAGCTCATCAGGTCGTCTTGCTTGTAGCTAGCTGTGTGTTTGTGGCCCTGGCTGCTGCTAACCATGAGTCATTTTTGCAAATAAAATAAATATTAATAAGTTTATATGCATAGTATACTTTATTCAAATCCTATGAGTGGAGTTCCAAGAAATAACAAATTTGGAAGCGAAATAAGTCTTGGCAGTTTGGATACTCGTTCTGCGTGTGGTGCTTTTAACCTTGTTAGGAGGTCTAAATGTTGCATTATTCAAATACTACCCAATATCGTTTGTTGGGGCATCCTGGTATTTGAGTATTTGCTATAGACTACAGTTCTTTGTAAATACTGTTTAACTTACTTCTTATTTATCAAACAACACTTTTAGATATCCAAAATAATGAGGCAAGAAAAGACTATGAAGAATGTTGGAGATATTTTAAGAATAACTTAAAACCTTGGGAATTCCAATTTCTCTTCCCCAGATTCCAAAGATTAATATCTGCCGGGAATTTGGAAGCACTATCCCTGTCATGGAGGATATTGGTTGCTCAATCAGAGGAGTTTGGCTGTTCAATACGTGGACCGTGAGGTCTTCTGAGGCTGCCCACAAGCCTCAGAAAGAGCACACAAACCAGTCATCACAATCTGTCCTCTGTTATTTCCCAAGAAGGATGCAAATAGCCAAAGAGCCCTGGTGGTGCAGAGTTAAGCACTCGGCTGTTACCTGAAAGCCTGGCGATTTGAACCCACCTACTCTGGAAGAAAAAGGTAGCAGTCTGCTTCTGCAAAGATTAAAAAAAATGAGCCTTGGAAACCCTATGGGGCAATTGCACTCTGTCCTACAGGGTCACTAAGAGTCAGGCTCCACAGCAATGTTTTTTTTTTTTTTTAAAAAAAGCAAGTAGTCAAAGGAGCCCTGATGGTGCAATGGTTAAGCGCTCAGCTGCTATCTGAAAGGGTAGAAATGCAAACCCGCCCAGTGGCTCCATGGGAGAGAGTACTGGCAATCTGCTCCTATAAAGATTACAACCTAGAAAACCCTATGAGGCAATTCTACTCTGTCACATGGGGTCGCCATATGAATTGAAATAGACTTGATGACACCTAACAACAACTACAAGCAAGCAAGTAATCACCAGAGGCTGATGAAGGGGGCTTCGAATTATGGAGGATCGTGATAATGATGTTGACAATATGTGTGTGTATTTGTGAGTGCCAGTTTTTCAGTGTACACATGTACACTGGTTTCTTTGGGTTGTGAATTTTCCATCCATAAAATAAAAAAGTTGGAGAAGTCAATGATTTTTCAAACATGGTTTTGCAGTGAAATCAATGAAATCTGACCCTAAGAGAAACCCCAAGGTGGACCATAAAATAACAGCAGTTATTTTATGGTTAGCTATAAGCCCACTGCTGTCCTGAACATTTATACTTATTAACTTGTCTAGGCTTCCCAGCAACCCATATTTCCATATTACAGTAGAGGGTACTGATGCGGTTCAACAGGGGTTTAAGAACTTGTCCAATGTCACATGTGAGTGGTCTGGTTCCAGAGGTCAGGCTGGGCTGAGGGGGGCTCAGTCCTGCCAGTGCATCCTCCCCGGCACTCCCCACACTGGCCCCACAGAACCTTTGGTTCTCCAGAACACAGCTGGAAAAGTCACTGCCCTAAATGGTCCCCAAGGTCTTTCTCAGTTAGGTCTAATTCAAAAATATTCTAATATCACTGTCCATTCTGGTAGTTGGTTGAAATCTGTAAATTACTATGAAGGACTTACACATCATTTCTCCACATGAGCATCACATAACTTCTGGAAGACAGAAAAAGGAGGCTTATTAGCCTCGTATTTAAGACAAGGAGCGGAGAGACTCAGCCCGAGGTCATACTTCAGTTAAGTGGCAGAGGCAACTGTAAACATCAGGTCTCCTGAGACCTGGCTCAGGGCTTTTTCTAAGGCATATGAAAGTACTTTGTCAAGTGTGAACACTGTGCAAATATTCAGTATTATTTTTTGCACCTTTCTTCCAGCCTTGGACAAAGTAGGTGTTCAGCAAGGGCCTGTTTGTTGACTTGAATAGATGATTACGTTTGCATTATGATTATAGCCTTAAAGTCAAGGAAGAACAATGGGAAATCTCGTGAGTTATGACTGTTTACCTTTCCATTGTCGATCCTAATCATTTATTTCTTTTAAGCATGCCCTTTGCTATCCTTAGACTAACATACACAAAAGGAACTGGCATTGGCTTATTATTCTTCAACGGGCCCTGAGGATTGGTGGTCCAGAAGCACAACGCATAATACAGTAACGGCTGAGATTCCAAAGCTGCCGCTGAGGAGCAGAGGAAACCCCACTCTTGTGCACTAATTGGAATGTACCACTTTCCAGACAACGCTTGGGCACTGTTCATCAATAGCCTCAAAAATGTGCAAGGCCTTTGGCTCAGAAATTCCAATTCAAGAAATTGATCTTCATAAGACCCAAAAATTTGGTTAAGAGCTGGTCATTGCACCCTTGTGTACAAAAACCCCAAAATATGAAATAACCCAAACATCTGCAACAGGGAATTGGCTCAGTATACTATGTCAAACCTATTCAATGAACCATTATTTAGTTATTGGAAAAAATGATTAATCACAGGCTATAATGCTCACAACATATAGGATATACATTTATATATTATATTATATTTTACTGAAGTCTACGTTATATATAATGAGGTTGGAAACACAAACACTAAAATTTAACAGTAATTATCTCTCGGTCAATGGGATTATGGATGGCTTTATTTATTATTTTGTTTATCTCTGATTACATAAATAAGAGCATTTACTTGCAAAACGAAAAAACAATAAAAATTGTTTAAAAGTGATACAATGCAAGCACACCTACTAGCAGTAAAGGATGTTTATGTTATAATAATAATAATAACTGCAGCTACTACTTATTGAGCACCGTCATGTGCGGCCACTCTGCTAAGCCTCGTACCAGAACAGCTTCTGATTCAGTCCTCACAAAAATCACATAGGAAGGCACTGTGATTATCCCTCCTATAGGGGTGAGGAGTCAGAGGTCCAGAGGGTTGATATTGAAACTATTGCACGCTATCTTTCCTCTTATTTTAAATGCACAAGCAGGTATAACTCATTTGTATGTGTACATGTATGTATACACACACACACACACGCACAAATATATATACCTAGTTGTTTTTTACCGTTGTGTGGTGGGATTATGAATTGTTTTTATTTTCTTTCTTTAACTTGCTCACATTTATTATTTTTCTAAAATGAAACTGTACATTGACTTTTTAGAGAAAAGAGGCAAAAAATATTTTAAGATTGGAAAAAAAAAATTTCACCATAGAGAATTCATATTCTATGTGTACCTACTGAAAACCAAATCAAAAAAAAAAAAAACCAAACCAAACCCGTTGCTGTCGAGTCGATTCCAACTCATAGTGATCCTATAGGACAGAGCAAAATTGCCTCATAGGGTTTCCAAGGAGTGGCTGGTGGATTTGAACTGCAGACATTTTGGATGGTAGCCAAGCTCTTTCCACTGTGCCACCAGGGCTCCCCTGACTTTTTTTTTTAAGGTGGGTAAATTCTAAAGGAAGAAAATCATAAAGAGCTAGAAGATGAAGTCCTGAAAGATCTTCCCTACCAATTCCCTGTGGCAAACTCTTCTTATTAGTCCTCTTCCCACAGCACCCCTCAGCTTAGAACAGTGTCCTACTCCACGTGGAGGTGTTCAGCTGGGGTACAGCTAACCTGAGAGAGACCTGCCTGCCCTCTGGAAGTGGCTGGCCTGATCTGGAAGTCTTGCTAAGATGCCTCCAGCAGCTTCTCATCAGCACTCCGGGATTCTAGGTCACTCAATCAGCTTTGGAACTACACAGATTTACATGCAAATCCCAACTTTGTCACCAGTGAGATCTCAGGCAAGTCACTTCACATCTCTAAGCCTCCATTTGCCTGTCTGTAAAATGTGGACTCTATTGGTTCCTATCTCATAAGATTTTTGGAATGATATCACTAACTAATGCATGTAAAAAACCCAGCACAGTAGGTACTTGATAGAGTGTCAGTATTTACTACTATTATGAGTATCACTGTGATTATGATATATTCATATCCTGATTATTTTCTGCACCTCCCCTCTTTCAGGCTCCCCAATTTAGCTTGACTCCCCCATTGTCCTGTCCCTTTCGCTACCCCCAAACCAATGATTTCTCCTTTCTCTTCAACTCCAGGAAAATCAAATTTGCATAGCCAATTAGGAAAATTGGATTTGCGTAGCCACACTCAACCAATAAAATGAATGATTATGAATGTACTAAGAATTAATCCTAGCTCTTTTTTTTTCCACATTTGCTTGTAACAGAGGCCTTGAATGCCTTAACCCAAAAGGATGGTGATGGTGTCAGTGCAGGTTCTATAACTTACTACCTTTACCAGATGCTCCGAACCTGTTTACTGAGAAAGGGAGGATCCCAGACAGCAGCAGAGACCTCCCGGGCTCAGCCACATTCCCTGACCTTTGAACACTTCCCAACCCTTCTCTTTAGGCTCCAGACTTCTTATGTCCATTGTCATATTTCACGCACTTTTACTGGCAGCACGTGAAGACAGATGAGCGTGGAAATCCTTGAAGCTGTTCCCAACCACCCAGCCTCTTCGTTGTGACCGTAACCTCGCCATGTATGGTATTTCCATAGTCTAAGGATCAAAAACAGCCATTTGCTTTGCAGAACAGATGCCTGCCCAGCTTCACAACTGAGCCGAGGCATCACTAAACTAAGATCGTATTTAGGGAAGGTGTGGTAATACCATACACACAGCACATTATGGATTTAACGGTTGGAAAAACAGAGCAGAAAATAGGCTATTCTTAGTCACGGCTGCAAACTTGGAAGCATATGCCATAAATGTATTGCTAGCCCATCAAAATGACTAACTGGGGTATGAAAACCAGAAGGTATTCAGTTTTCAACTCACTGGTCTCATCGCTCGAACACAATTCTCTGATGGCTGTATTTACGACTCCATCCCTCCAGATTTGCCTTATCCCAAATAAATCATCACCAATCTCACTGACCCAAATCCCATTTCCTACTAAACATCTTCAATCTCTCTCTCTTGAGCCTAAACGCAAGTGCAGTAAAAAATATTATGAATCCTTTAGGGTACTTTTCACCAATTAAAAGTGGTATATTAAATTTCTGAAAACCTTTGTAATCTGCAGTATAAAATCACATTTTATGTTAGCAGATAATTTAGAATCCATAAGCTAATTAAATGAAGTGAATGACAACTGTATTCTCAAGATAAATGATATATCAATCACAGATAATATACAAATTTAAGGGACTGGAACCTTGGGAAGGAGAAAAATAAAACCAACGGCAAAAAAATTTGAGCCACAAATGTTGGCCCTTATACATAAATCCAACTAATTATTTTAACTACATAATGCAATTAATTCTTGGAGTGTTTTTTTGTCCAAATCTCTCTGGGGCTTTCTGCTGTTAAGGGAGCCACCCCCTCACGATACTGATGGATGTCATCCACAGCCCTGGATTTGGAGGCAGGTCTCTATTCTTACCCCACCTCCCTGGACAAAGGAAACAAGCTACTGAAAAGGGGGGAAAGTTTTTAAAGGAAGATTCAAAAACTACACTGAATGAAAGTATCATTTTCTTGGCTGGCAAGACTTTGGATCATATAATGTTAAGGCTTAAAGATCATCTAGCTCTGTGTTAAGAGGGATTCTGAGTCTCTGTTTAGGCTCAGTGAGAAAGAGTGTAGTGATCAACTAGAAATGTCTGGCATGGACCTGATCAAGTTCAAATCCCCCCTTCATTTAAAAATGAAGCATCAAACCCAGAAAGGTGAAGTAAAAATATGATTAGTGATCTGAACTGGGAAGAGATTATAAGACCCTGAGCTATTCCCACAGTGCTACCCCTCAGAGCTCCCCAGCAGGTCCTAAAACAATAAATCTGGTCTGACCACCCTAAAAGACAAAGATAGCCACATAGGCCATACTGGTTGACACTAGCAGAGAAGGATTATATCCCTATAGTTACAAAACTCCATAAAGTGGATCCCAAGAGTCTCAGTCATCTAGCGTTGCTATAACAGAAATACCACAAGTGGATGGCTTTAACAAACAGGATTTTATTCTCTCACAGTTTAGGAAGCTAGAAGTCTATACTCAGGGTGTCAGCTCCATGGGAAGGCTTTCTCTCTGTCTTGGCTCTGGGAGAAGATCCCTGTTATCAATCTTCTCCAGGTCTAGGAGCTTGTCCGCACAGGAACCTCAGGTCCAAAGGACGTGCTCGGCTCCCAGCACTGCTTTCTTGGTGGTATGAGGTCCCTCTGTTTCTCTACTTGCTTCTCTCTTTTATATCTCAAGAGAGATTGGCTTAAGACAAAATCTAGTCTTGTAGATCTCATCAACATAACCGCTGCTAATACATCTCATTAACATCATTGAGATAGAATTTACAACACATAGGAAACTCACATCAGATGACAACATGGTTGACAATCACACAATACTAGGAATCATGGCCTAGCCAAATTGGTACACATATTTTGGGGGGACACAATTCTATACATGACACCAAGCTTCTGCAGGCCAAAGCCAGCCCTCTTGGAGCTATAACCAAAGCTCCGCTGGCTTTTGTCAAATCAGAGGGATTGCCATAATGCTGAACACCCAGACATACAGAGGAAAAATCCAATTGTGTCAGGTCAGCTAAGGTAGGACTAGCTATCCCGAGTATAATAGAAAACTATCTGACGGTCTGAGTAAACAAGCTGATAAAATGAAGTATGACTTCATTTGTTTCCTGAGTCCTTGGCTTACCAACTCAAAGGGAGAACCCTGGAGAGGAAGGATAGAGCCTTACTCTTTTTGAATGTCAGACCCAAACATAGTACTGGGCATGAAGCATATGGGCTTTAAACACTGGGGGACATGGTGGGGGGGGCGGGGACAGGAGGTGTTAATGAGTGGGTCTCCTGTTTAGACTCAGGCAGTAGACTCCTTCCAAGCAGCTGCATGGTAAATGTGCCAGTGAAAACTCTTCTAATTGTAAGTGACAGAAACCCAATTCGGACTAACTTAAGCAAAAACGGGTGATGTATGGTCAAAAAGTCAAAGAGAGATATAATTTCAGGCATAGTTGGATCCAGGAGTTCAAGGTTGGTCATTGGATCTTAAATTTTTCGTTCATCTTTTGGCTCTTCTCTCCTATTGCTGGGTCCATTTTCAAGCAAATTCCTCCATGTGATAACCCCAGGCAGCTCTGAGCTCATATCCTTCCAACTTCAAGTCCAGCAGAGAAAGAAAACTCCCTTTACTGATAGTTTTAGCCAAAGTCCCAGGTCTGAGTCACATTGTGACTTGGGTCACATGCCCATCCCAGAAACAATTGTCCTGATCAGGAAGGATGAAATGCTCTGATTGGCCAAGCTGGGTCTCACACCATTCATCTCACACCCTTGCTAAGATTTACTAAACCACTTGGCACGGAGCCAATTCTGACTCATGGCTACCCTATAGGACAGGGTAGAACTGCCCACAGGGCTTCCAAGGAGTGGCTGGTGGATTCGAACTGCCAACCTTTTGGTTAGCAGCCGAGCTCTTAACCACTGTGCCACCAGGGCTCCAAGACTTACTAAGTAACCACCAAATTTTAAGTAAGGTACAATTGTACCTTGAAAAACAGAGTTCAGGTTTACAACTTTGGGACAGGGGAAGGTCAGCTCCATCCATACCACATGGACAGAGCAAGGGGAGGTGGTTCCGCAGAGGGAACGCAGATCCTGCTACTCAAAACATTTGATGTCACCGATGGAACTAGGTGAGAACTTGGGACCCTTCTGAGAAGCAACTTATTGTTGTTAGCTGCTGTCAAGTCGACCTTCGACTCATGGTGACCCTACGGACAGTGGAACAAAATGCTGCTTGGTCCTGCACCATCCCCATGATCAGTTGGGGATCAGACTGTTGTGATCCATAGGGTTTTCCCTGGCTGGTTTTTGGAAGTAGATCACCAGGCTTTTCTTCCTAGTCCATTTTGGTCTAGAAGCTCTACTGACATCTGTTCAGCATCATAGCAACACAAAGCCTTCACTGACAGGTGGGTGGTCGCTGTGCACGAGGGGCTTTGTCCGGAAGCAAACTCAGATCTCCCACATGGACGGTGAGAATTCTACCACCAAACCCCTGATGCATCATGAGAAGCACGTTAGAGATGATTAAAAGGCTGAAAACCAGACACAGGAAGAAGGGGCAGGCTTGGGTAGGAGGCTATGAAGTTCATACCAAGTCAGTGGTCCATGAATGCTTACCACGCAAGGAAAAGAAAGCTGACCAATGACCAGGTTAAAGTCTCCCAGCGAATGGAGAGGAGGGAGGAGCAATGAAATTGTGAGATGATGCAATGGTCTGAATGGTGATCCCCAAAGATATCAGGTCATAATCCCGGAACCTATGAATATTACCTTAAATCATGAAATTTTTGCACATGTGATTAAGGTTTTTAAGATGGAGAGATTATCCCCTGGGTTATTTGGGTGGGCCTTAAATGCTATCACCAAACCAAAAACCAAACTCAAGTCCATTCAGGCTCATAGCGACCCTTCAGGACAGAGTAGAACTGCTCCACGGGGTTTCCAAGGAGTGACTGGTAGGCTCAGACCGGCCACCTTTGGTTACCAGCTGTAACGCAACTATCGCACCACCAGGGCTCCATAATGCCATCACAAGTATCCCTATTGGACACAGACAGAGTGAGAACAAAAACTCACACACAGAAAGAGGCGGTGCAAGGACAAAGGCAAAAATTGGAATAATGCACCCAAAAGCGAAGAGATGCTGGCAGCCACCAGAAGCTGGAAGATGCAAGGAAAGGATAATCCCGTACAGCCTCCAGAGGGATCGAGGCCCTGCCAGCATCTTGATTTTGACCCAGTGATACTGACTTCAGACTTGCAGCTTCCAGAGCCTTAACAGAGTAAATTTCTGCTGTTTTAATTTAAGCTGCCAAGTTTGTGGTGATTTGTACAGCAGCCACAGGGAATGAATACAGACCATAACAGAGAAGTCTATCCTAGAGCAGCAGAACTTTGATTAGGTCAGTAGGGAGGCCTAGGGCTTACTGGGGGAGGGGAGACTGTATGCTGTAAGGCCCCTTGTCACGCTGCCAATAAAGAGAGCTTAGCCAGACACTTATGGGGGCATCTGTGATTCAGTGGTGGAATCCTCGCCTTCCACGCAGGAGACGTAGGTTCGGTTCCCAGCCAATGCACCTTGTGCACAGCCCCCACCCATCTGTCAGTGGAGGCCTGCCTATTGCTGGGATGCTAAATAGGTGTCAGTGGAGCTTCCAGACCAAGAGGGACTAGAAAGAAAAACCTGGCGATCTGCTTCCAAAAATTAGCCAATGGAAACCCTAGGGATCACAACACTGAATCTGCAACCGATCATGGGGATGGCACAGGATTGGGCAGCGTTTCGTTTTGTTGTGCATGGGGTCACCAAGAGTCAGGGGCTGACTTCAGGGCAGCTAAAAACAATGACCACCAAACACTTAAAGATTCACACCAAGGGGCTCAGTCATCTTTCTGTTCCCCCGAGGTGGTCAGAGCCCCAGACTTGTTTAAAGACAGGTGCTGTGTGTGTTACGTTGCCAGTTCATACATTTGGAATAATGAAGCCTCTTATTAAATGTGAAAGGGTGCTTTGGCCAAGAAGACAAAGCGCTGCCCTCTGCTTTCAAGAAGGCTGCTGGAGTGCGGAGCGTCCTTTTGGTTGGGAGCACCAGGTTGCCCTTGGACTGGCATGCCTGGCTGGCTCCAGTCTGGGCAGGAAACAAGGGCTCGGTTATTCACCCTGTCTTATCTCTGCCTCAAAGGACTCCTCTTTGACACACAATGCCCACAGCATCTGGCTCCTTTTGGTTTCCTCCTCTCCCCCAGGGGACAAATATTTTCAATCCCCCTGATGGAGTTAATCCTCCTAATAGGCTACGGAGATCCCTGGTGGCGAAGCGGTTAAGCACTTGGCTGGTAACTGAAAGGTCAGAGGTCTGAACCCACTGGGTGCTCCGTGGGAGAAAGATGTGGCAGTCTGCTTCCGTGAATATTACAGCCTTGGAAACCCTATGGGGAAGTTCTTCTCTGACCTCTAGGGTGGCTATAGAGTCGATGGCAACGGATTTTTTGGGAATGGGTTATCATTCTTTCACCATCCTGGGGAGAGAGCTTTCCCTGTGGAAAGTATATGAGTATTAATAATATCAGCTAAACAAACAGAACAAAACACAATAGAAACAGTACCATATCTTTAAAAATAAAATCCTTAAAAATAATAACAAAGGCAGCTAATAGTTACTGAACACTCACAGGATCTGAGGAGCTTAACATCTGCTTAATCCTTACAGCAACGCTACAGGAATCACCCCATTTGGCAGATGAGGAAACTGAGGCACAGAGAGGGTAAGTGCCAGCCTAAGGCCACACAGTTCGAAAGTGGTGGAGCCATGCCTCAAACCCAGGCAGCCTGCCCTCTAGGCCGTGGTACAAAGCAGGATGGCCTGGTGATCAGGACTTGGCTGTCCCCCTCTGCACCTCCCTTTTCTCACTCCTGGGGGCCCCACACCCAGAGATCTTCCGGAGATTTTTTTTTTTTCCAGCTTCTAACTCTTCATGCTGCTACTTTTTAGCCGTGTTACTGATGAGAAAACAGCTTAGTAAAATCAATGGTTTTAAATTATACCTTTATATACCAAGGATACAAAACAAGCTACAAAACAGAAATACTTTCCCGTGACAAAAAATCAATCTCCCTGATCTACAGTTCCTTGAGCTTGCCTCCTCCCCGCCCCCGCCCCGCCCCCATTTTTTTCCCTCTTACTTAAGACTTTGCTCCCTCATCTGCCGGCTTTCTGTAGACTTTCTTCAGGTTTCTTGCTCGGGAGACTCGTTTTATCTAAAAGGTCAATTCTTTCAGCGGGGCACCAAGCAGAATTGAATATAATTATCCCAATCTCTACCGTGTAGAATTCATGCTTGAATTCATTCAAAAAATAGCATGCAGTATAATTAACTCCGAGTCTAAGCAAACCTATTGAGAAAGCCTCAGGTATCATACGGTTCCTCTTACAATAGAACATTTTCATTTAAGGACATTGTACGTATTAACCCAAGTCAGCATCCAATTACTCTGAATAAGTGAATTCTCTGTTCCAGGAATGTAATTTGAAAATGTTGTCATGCAATCTGAGGCAAAAGGTCCTTTTTCATTAATCTAACTCTCATTAAAGTGGAAGCCTGCAGGTTATTTCAAATCCATTAGTTTTAAATACAGGTGATTACAATTCTATTGCACGTAAGACAACAGAAATGTCTATCAAGAAATATTGGGACGTTTCGTGGGATGGGACTGGTCGGTGGTTTCGCTGTCACAGCTGAGGATGAGATTTACCAGCTGATGGGATGGAAGACTCTCTTCTGAACCCCGCAGGGCATATGCAGTCAAGCGGATAAACTCAAGGAGTGGATCCAGACTCTGGAGAGAGTTCACATTTGCCCGGCTGTCCCAGAATTATCTGTTTTGGGTATTTCCAATCCACTTAGCTTTGGAAGATCTGTAAATGAAGACTTACTAGTTTTAATTCTGTAAGAAGCTGACAATCTTTGGATACATGACTCCATCTGCTTTGATTTCCCTCCCTTGCCCTTAACTACCTCCTCCTTATCCTTCTATGAGTCGGAATCAACTCGACGGAAACAGGTTTGGTTTTTTTTTTTTTAACTCATCCTTCAACTCTCTGACTCAAGGCCCCCTCTCCCAGGCAGCCTTCCCTGACTACCCCAATTGGAAGTAACCGGCTTCTGCTTTGAACTTTTTCAACACTGAGTATCTGATTCCATTGGTATTCTAATTCGCTCCCTTGATATTTTAGTTATCTTTTCATATTTGATTCAATTTAGTACATATATCTTGAGTACCAAGTATATGACAAGCACTGGATTTGGTGCTAGAGACGTGGCAGTGAAAGAGTCACAGACCCTGCCCTCAGGAAACTTACATTCTAGTGGAGTGGGGTGGAGCAGACAAGTAACCAGGCAATTGCAATGCAGGGCCCCATGAGTGCTCTGATAGTGATGTTTGGGGATGGTGGAAGCCCAAAGGACAAGCTCCAACCTGAACCACGTATCACTCTTTACCTAAAAGCCCTCCAATGCCTTACTATTAGACATAGACTCCAAATACCTAAGAAGGTCTATGAGGTCCTATGATGATCTGGCTCTGCCTGCTTCTCTCCCTTCATATTGTCACCATCTTCTCCCTCATTAACCTTGGCCTCCATGAGTTCATCAAACACTCTAAGCTCTTTGCTGCCCCAGTGTCTTAGCATTTGCTGTTCCCAAGTTCCTCAAGTTCTTCAACCAACTGTTTCCTCCTTACCCTTCAGCTCTCAGCTCAGATGCCACTGCCTCATGAAAGTCCCCTGACTATGCTTTTTAAAGTAGCTTCCAAGTCCCAGCCAGTCCCTATAACATCAACCAGTTTATTTCTTTCAAAAACTCTTTAGATCCCTGAAATATTAAATATTTGTTCAGTTAGGTGTTATCTCTGTCTTTCTCCAGAATATAAGATCCAAGAAGGCAAGAACTTGGTCAATTTTATTTATCATGAAATCCACCACACCTGGCCCAGAGACTGGCATACAGTAGGCACTCAATAAGATCTCCAAGTAGTACAAATGGTTAAGCGCTCCACTACTAGCTGAAAGGCTGGTAGTTTGAACCCACAGAGGCACCCATAAGATAGGCCTGGTGATCTGCTTTTGAAAGATCACAGCTTTGAACACCCTGTGGAGCAGTTCTACTCTGCACACATGGGGTCACCATGAGTTGGAATCGACTTGACAGCAACTAACAAGGACAAAAAGACACTCAATAAATACTTGCTGAATGAAAGAAAATGGAATGAAAGAATGACTTGGGGTCTCAGTGAAGGCTTGAAGCTTAGCCTTGCTGAGGAATTACCGGGCAAGAGCTATGGAAAAGAAAAAAAGTGTTGTCTTATTTTTCAAATGACGTCGTAGCAGTGGATCGGCTTCTTCATCTCTGACTCCCCAGAACCATGGCTTCCATATAAATGGTATATTCCTGTTGTCAGACTTACCTCATTCTTCAGGTGACAAGGTGGACCCAGGGGGTGGGCAGAAATGTTGGAATTTGGTTGAGTCTGAATCTAAGAGAGGGAATCCTAGGGACTTGCCTCTCTCCTAGGTCAAGAAGAAATGCACATGGCAGATCACAGCAAATCCCCACTCCCAACCCCCTCAACTTCCTACACCAGCTTGTTTTCCACTGGGAAGATCTTTCTTTTAAATAACACCAGCGTGTGAAGTAGTATTTGGGTGGCTGCTGGGTGCAGTCTGGAATCGAAAAGCTTCCAAGGTTATCTCAACTCTGGAGAGAATTACACATGCTTCTTTCACAGAGCAATGGACACTTGGTCAGCCCTTTTCAGGTTCTAATTTACCTCCATTAACTCTTCTAATACCCCACAGATACCTTCAGAAGTCAAAACCCATTTACAGAGGAGTTAAACAAGGTTTAGATAAGGAAATGGCTTGGTGAAGGTCACATATCTAGGAAGAGACGAAACTCAAACTTGAACCCAGGTCTTTGATGACCATAAGATGTTTTCTCCATGCTTGGCCACCCCTAGTGAAGGGACAGTGTAAATCTGAGGAAATCAGCCCTCTTGGAAACTTTCCCAGAATGCACTGGGACATGCAAGATTGGGTAGAGGTGAGTATGTTTGTAAGGCTGACCATCATGGAAAGAGTGGCCCAAAGATCCCCTTGACTTTTTAGAAAGTCCTTCAGCCACAATAATTTTTCATCATTTTAAACTTTCCATCCCAACCACTTCCCACTTCCCAGGCAACCTCAAAGACCACCACCTTCTGGAAGGCTTCCCTGAACACTCCAGCTTTTATTCCTCCATACAGTGGGCATCAAGCAGTCCAGCAATTAATCAGATACCATCTTGTGCGTTCTCTAATCCTTTCACAGGTTGTCTTTTCTTCCCAGCTACAATGAAAACAGCTTCGGCCAGAACAATGCCTAATAACGTTAATTGCAGGATAATAATCCCTTTCATGTGTCGGTACTTTCAAGTTTACAAAGCACATTAAAAATTTTCACCAATTCCTTTGCCATAGCCCAGTGAGATTGGCAGAACCAGTGCCATGATTATCCACAAGGGACAGATGAGGAAACTGAGGCAGGAGAAGATTAAATGACTTGCCTGAGATTTTGCAAGTCACTGAGGTATATGAGCCAAGCCAACACTTAAAGCCAGTTCCTCTAATTCCAAGATTCTTTCACTATACCACTTGAGATCACCTTTCCTAGCCAGTGTTGACCCAAACTGGACTTTGCTCTATTTCTTTGACCAAAATCTTAAGACTTCCAATCTCCCCTTCCTTCACCCAATCAGTCCATTCACCTTCCTACCCAAGCACCAAGCCCCCTTGTCTCTCAAACCAAGCTGAATGGCATGCACCAATGAGTAATATTCTCAGAGAAAAAATTTTGCTGCTTAAAAAACAAGTACATAAATAATGAAAATGACAGGCCCATTTTCATGGTGGCTGTTTCTTTTGGGTTCCTACAGTTGGGTCTGTCAAGAATTGATGGACATCAAAGGCGTATGTGAGCTCCAAGCCTGGATGGAAGTCCAAGGGCTAAGCATGACCATGAACTAGACCTTGCATAGACTTGAGCCTTTAGACAATGTTTTGCCTGTTTAGAGTTTGTCAATGGGCTTGGGTAGCTGGTCTACCCAAAGAGGTGAAACCTAATGAAAGAGAACTTACCCACTGACCACAAGAAAGTTTAAATACCTCTAGTCCCTTTCTGGAAACCCTGATGGTGTAGTGGTTAAGAGCTACGGCTGCTAACCAAAAGGTCAGCAGCTCAAATCCACCAGGCGCTCTGCAGAAATCACATGGGGCAGTTCTACTCTGTCCTACAGGGTCACTATGAGTCAGGATCAACACATTGGCAACGGATTCTTGGTTTTGGTTTTCTCCCCTTCCAGCCCTGGTGGCACAGTGGTTAAGAGCTTGGCTGCTAACCAAAAGGTCAGCGGTTCGAATCCACCAGCCACTCCTTGGAAACCCTATAGAGCACATCTACTCTGTCCGAAACCGTCAGTATGAATCAGAATCAACTCAAAGGCAATGGGTTTTGGGAATGGGTAGTCCCTTTCCAGGGTCACAATGGTTAGGTAGACGGTTCAAATCCATCCAGTGGCTCCACTGGAGAAAACACCTGGTGATCTGCTCCTGTAAAGATTATAGCCAAAAAAAATCCCTGTAGGACAGTTCTACTCTGTGACATGGGATCGCCATGAATCAGAATCTACTTAATGGCACCCAACAATAGCAGCGTGTGAAAAGAGTCCCTGGGTGGCATGAGTGGTTAAGCGCTCAGCTACTAACTGAAAGGTTTGCAGTTCGAATCCACCCAAAGGTACCTCAGAAAAAATGCTCGGTGCTCTGCTTCCGAAAGCTCACTGTCGTGAAAAGTCTGTGAAGCACGGGTCTACCCTGAAGCACAGGGGGTCACCATAATCAGAATGGACTCGAGAACAGCTGGTTGTATTTTGTTTGTTTTTTGTTTTGGTTTAATGTGTGAGAGTTATTATCAGGCCCTTGTATTTTAATTTTTTTTAACTGTCTCACACCTTCAACTAGTTGCCACATAAAATATATTATAGCACTGGGCTGCCAAAAACTAGAAAGAAAACTGTCTTTTTACACACACAAATGATGACAATGACTAACATTTATTAGGCACTTTCTTCCATTCTAAACCCTGCACCAAGTGTTTTTTTACATTATCTTATTCCATCCTCAAATATGAAAATCAACCCCTCTGTAATCAGCAAAACTTCATGTTACACGTTCTAGAAATCAAAACAATCCACCAAAGAAGAATATTATTCCAAGTTTACCCCTTTGAACAGTCACTGGGACCCCTTTAGAGACCTTCAAGGTCTGGCTCCCCTTTGTTCTTTGAGACTAACCCAGGGACTCTTCTTTCAAAAGGGAGAACATTTGAATTTCTTTTCAAATATGTATTTGACCTCATTTACTGCGATTCCTCTTGTTTTCAAAATGTATATTTTAAAGGTCTTTACAAATGTAATAATAGCCTTTGAAGTTGGTTTACCTGTACCAAAAAAAAAAAAAAAACCCCAGTGCCATCAAGCCAATTCCAACTCATATTGACTCGATCAGACAGAGTAGAACTGCCCCACAGGGTTTCCAAAGAGTAGCTGGTGGATTCAAACTGGCCAGCTTTTGGTTCGTGGCCGAGCTCTTAACCACTGTGCCACTTATGGGTGCAGTCCCTTCTTGTCCTACAAATTCCAAATCATTTCCTGGAAGGAGTGGGTGGAGGCGGACGTTCTTGTATTTATGGATTGTATTTACGTCTAAAATTATTTGTATCTCTGCAGTAATACTTACATTATGGGTTAAGTATTATGTAGTAGATAATATGTATGAACACTTGTGTTTATGTTCAAAAGAGAACTAGTTAGGTTTATACGTTAAGAATTGAAGAGGGGAAGTCCCTGACTCAACCTGGGGGTCCTTATTTCTTCCTTATACAGATTTGGGAGTAAATGTTAAAAGGCATACTTCAGGTTTGGTCTTTTGTCCACAATATCTCACGACATTTTTTTTTTTTTTTTTTGAGAAACATACTGTAATTATCCTTGTTTACCATAGGAATTCAGAGAGATTTAAAAATTATCCCAGAGTTTTTATGTAGCTAGGAAATGGAGAAGCCAGGGTTTGTACCCAAAGGCGTCTATTTTTCAAATTTTCTAGAAACTTTTATTTTCAAAAAAGTTCTTTTGTTGTTGTCTTGGATTTTGTTTTAGGGGGTGGTGTCAAGTGTGAGTTGGGTACCTGTTTGGGGCCCAGTCTTAGTTTTGGCCACTGTTGGCCCTCAGGTCCGCCCCTCATCCACCTCTGCTCTGATGGGCTCTGCTGTGCATGCAGGCAGACTGACACCCACAGCCTATGCGTCCCAGTCCCCCACGTCACAAGGTTTCCAGCTGGGCTCAGGCAAAGGGAGACACTGGGGGTTGGTCACAAGGCAGGAGAAATAGAGAAGCCAGTGTTTTCTTCCGCTCTATGTCTCAGTAGTGCCCTGGGCCAGGGCTGATTCTCCTCCACAGCTCCAGAGTCCACCTGACCTGCTGTGGGTCCAGCTTCTAGCATGGGCTCTAGAATCCACCTCCTTCCTTGGACTCTTCAGTCTACAGGTGGTAGTGGCTTCCTGTGATTTCTAATCTCTGCCTCATGAAGAGCCCTGGTGGTCCAGTGGTTAAGTGCTTGATTTCTAACCAAAAGTCCAGAGGTTCAAACCCGCCAGTGGCTCTGTGGGAGAAAGATGTAGCAGTTTGCTTGCATAAAGATTTACAGCTTTGGAAATCCCAAGATAGATCGTACTCTGTCCTATAGGGTCTCTATGAGTTGGAATCAACTCGACAGCAACTGGTTTGGTTTTTGATTGCCCTATAGTCCTGTTTAGTTTCTCAACTCTTCTATCACCTATGTAGCCAATCCCCTATATTAAATTCCTTCCTTTTTATAATACTTCCACTGGATTCTATTTCCCTGGCCTGAACCTCATACAGAGATGAACACATGAAATTATTTGAGAACAACACAAGGGCAGGTATATTCAAACGGTATGGAGCAACTACCCGTGCTGACCACATTTCCCAGACTGCAAAGCAGGAATTTACCAGGTATGAGTAAAGTTAGTAATTAGAAAACAGAAAAAAAATAATAAATCTGTGGAGTCAGGATTACCCTAGAAACCTCACTGTGGTTTTCATAGCCCACAAGACTTTAGTAAGGTAGCTCATCTGGCCAGTAGCACAATGAGTGAAGGAAGCCAGAGGCAGAGTGGAACTTAAGTTGGGCCTTAAATACCTGGCTTGTGGGACCAGAGGCTGGGAGAAATTACTACCTGTATAAGCAGGTATGAAGCAGCAGGATAAGAATGGTGGATAGAATCTCCATGGACTCCACTGACCCTCAAAGCTTCTTTACTTGCCTACCCAGGGTAGCAAGGCTTGACACAAATCTGGCAACCATTTTTTAGGCAAATTTGGTGACTCTAATACTGAACCTAATGAGTCCATACCCGATTTTTTCCCACCTACCTTTGCTCTACCTTCCACCTTGCGTCTAGCCCTATTTAGTCTGGTGATGGACCTGGACAACAATCTGTGAGGCACTCCTGGGAGACAAAACCTGGGCAGCATAGTGGTTAAGTGCTACAGCTGCTAACCAAGAGGTCGCCCGTTTGAATCCACCAGAAGCTCCTCGGAAACTCTATGGGGCCGTTCTACTCTGTCCTATAGGATCGCTATGAGTCAGAATTGACTCAATGGCAGTGGGTTTTGTTTTTTGTTTTTGTTTTTTTTTTAGCTTTCTTGGGAGACACAAGGAGCTCTAGTGGTGCAAAAGTTTAAGCACTTGACTGTTAACTGACAGGTTTGGCAGTTCAAAAGTTTGGTGGCTCCACAGGAGGAAGACCACAGCGGTCTGCTCCATAAAGATTACAGCCAAGAAAACCTTATGGGGCAGTTCTACTCTATAACATGGGGTCACTACAAGTAGAAATAGATTTGACGGCACCTAACAACAACAACAATCTGGGAGGCACACATTTCAGCTTGAACTACTCCAAAGACATAGTACAATATTCATTGTCCTTTCCTAGGCACCTCCTGGGGGTATTGGTTGTTCAGTGGTCGAATTCTCACCTTCCATGCTGCAGGCCCGGGTTTGATTCCTGGCCAATGCACCTCACGAGCAGACACCACCTGTCAGTCAGTGGAGGCTTGCGTGTTGCTATGATGCTGAACGTGTTTCAGCAGAGATTACTAAGGTGGACTAGGAAGAAAGGCCTAGAGATCTTTTTCCAAAAATCAGCCAATGAAAACCCTGTGGATCACAACAGTCTGCCTTTGGCTCCATTGTGCATGGGGTCACCATAAAACAGGAGCCAACTTGATGACAGCTGACAACCATAACAGGCCCCTTCTAGAAAACTCAGTTTCCTATTTTCTTACTAAGGAAACCCCTGGGAGACATCTGTGTCTGATCATGGCATAAGTGAGTTACAGTAGCAAGCATCAGTCTGAGACAATACACCCAACTTGGTTGCCAAATGTCCACATGGCAGTGAAAATCTCAATCCAGGGAATGGCAGGTGTCTTAGTGACCTAGTGCTGCTATAACAGAAATACCACAAGCGGAAGGCTTTAACAAACAGAAGTTTATTCACTCACAGTCTAGGAGGCTGGAAGTCCAAATTCAGGGTGCAGCTCCAAGAAAAGGCTTTCTCTCTCTGTTGCCTCTAGGGAAAGCTTTTTGTCATCAATCTTTCTCCGGTTTAGGAGCGTCTCAGCAGAGGGACCCCGAGTTCAAAGGAGGAACTCAGCTCCTGGCTCTTCTTGCTTGGTGGTATGAGATTCCTATCCTCTCTGCTTGATTCTCTCTTTTATATCTCAAAAGCGATTGACTCAAGAGCCAACCTAATCCTGTAGATTGAGGCCTGCCTCGCTAACATAACTACCTCTAATCCTGCCTCACTAACATCATAAAAGTTAGGATTTACCACACATAAGATAATCACGTCAAACCACAAAATGGTGGACAACCACACAATACTGGAAATTACGTCCTAGCCAAGTTGATACACATTTTGGGAGGGACACAATTCAATCCATAATAGCAGGAAAGAGATTTTACAAAATACACAGGTAAAAATCACAGCAAACATTATTTCAGTTGTCTATTGTTGCCTAACAAATCACACCAAAGCTTAGTGGACTAAAACAACATCAACTAATTATTACTATTATTCTGCTGTTCTTGCTTGGAACCTATCCTGTAGATGCAGCTAGATGAGGCTAAAAAAAAAAATTTTTTTTTTTTTTTAGGGCAACAATATTTAAGACGTCTCACTCCCAGGTTGAGCACGCTGGCTGAGATGGCTGGCAGGCTGGGACTTCTCTCTCTTTTTCCACGTGGTCTCTCCACAGAGCTAGCTTGGACTTCCTTACATGATGGTTGGATCCCAAAGTGTTACAAGACAGCCAGAATGGAAGCTGCAGTCCTCTTAAAATCTAGGCCTGGAAGTGACACGATGCCACTGCTGTCATATTCTATGGGTTAAAAAGCAAAGATATCACTTTAAGGACTAAAGCCTGCCCCAAGCAGTGGTGTTTTCAATCGCCTCATATGAATGCAAAAGCTGGACAATGAATAAAGAAGACTGAAGAAGAATTGATGCCTTCGAATTATGGTGTTGGTGAAGGATATTGAATAAACCATGGACTGCCAGAAGAATGAACAAGTCTGTCTTGGAAGAAGGACAGCCAAAATGCTCCTTAAAAGGGAGGGTGGCAAGACTTCATTTCACATACTTCAGACATGTTATCAGGAGGGATCAATCCCTGAAGAAAGATATCATGCTTGGTAAAGTAGACGGTCAGGAAAAAGAGGAAGATCCTCAAGGAGATGGATCGATGCCGTGGCTGTAACAATGGGTTCAAGCACAGCGATGATCGTGAGGATGGCTCAGGACCGTGCAGCGTGCTGTTGTGTGTAGGGTCGCTATGAGTTGGAATCGACTGGATGGCACCTAACAACAATGTGGGTTAAAACAATCAACTCGAGGGATAGAAAAATCAACTCTGCCTCTCAGTGGGGAGTGACAAGAAACTGTAATCCACCACAAGGGTGAATGAGTAATGACTGAAAGCACAGAAACCAAGAGCATTCTTCCTCAGTTCTCATCTCTAGCTGGCAATTATAAGAAAACATAGCTTGGGAAAGCTACACTGACCAAAATGCCATAAATTCAGGCTCTACAAATTTCAAATCCCCTGCCATCCCACAGGAGTGGTGACGGGTCTTCTGGCTAGTCAAATATCGGACTGAATTTGTTCCAAAGTACACCGTACATGAGTGGTCTGTTTTCAACGGCTGGGTTTATATAACATCAACTTAATGCTAAAACTCTGCAGAAATGCATTTCAACTTTCTGAGATGACTCAGAGGTCTGCAGCATCCTGGGGGGCCTGGGGGTCACCACCAGGGAACATTCATTATCATTTCCCTGGGCCTGCACCCCAGGGCTGGTTGACAGAATGCCAAAGAGACAAACCGCTTTTACTGTAATTCACACGATGAAAAAAAGGGATTTACTAAGCAAATTAAGAGGGTGAAGAAACTTGCAGGGGGTGACATTTAGCCTACTGCAGACACCAAACTTTTCCAGCACTCTAGAGGCCTTATTTACATACAGTTACAGGAATGCTTCATTTATCCAGCACTGTCAGGAGGAGCAGCTCCATAGAAGCGAATTTTTCAGATAATGGTTGCTTCCCCCTAGAGGCACCAAGCCACTTTAACCAGTCTAGACGGTAATCTTTCCCAAATGTATTGCCAGGCTTCTGAACCTCCAAGTGAGTGCACGGCAAATGGCTTCACCCTTCACCCCTCTCTGAATGATTCTTGTTGTTGTTATTGTTGTTAGTGGCCAATGAATCAGCTCCAACTCATGGCCGCCCCATGCACAATAGCGTGAATCGCTGCCCGAACTTGTGCCATCTTCATGATCATTGGTGTGCTCGACTTCACTGTTGTAGCCGTTCTGTATTTTAAGTGCCTTTCAATCTTGGGGAGGCCTGGTGGTGCAGTGGTTAAGAGCTCAGCTGCCTACCACAAAGGTGGGCAGTTCAAATCCACCAGCTGCTCCTTGGAAACCCTATGGGGCAGCTCTACTCTGTCCTATAAGGTTGCTATGAGTTGGAACGGACTCAGTGGCAATGGGTTTGGGGTTTTGGTTTCAACCTTGGGGGCTCATCTTCCAGCACTATATCAGCCAATGATATGTTGTGACCCACAGGGTCTTCACTGGCTAATTTTTGGAAGTAGATTGCTAAGCCTTTCTTCCTAGTCTGCCTTAGTCTAGAATCTTCACTGAAACCTGTCCACCATGGGTGACCCTGCTGGTATTTGAAATATTGGTGGCATAGCTTCCAGCATCACTGCAACAGGCAAGCCACCACAGTACAACAAACTGGCAGATGGGTGGTGGCCTGTGATCATGCAAGTTCCTAAAATGATTATGGCCCTGAAGGCACTCGTACCCCACATGGCTGCCTTCATGCACTTAGAACACATTTCTCCACCTCCTCCCTCTTTCCAGGTGCTTTTACAGTTCTCTTACTATTGCTGCCTCTTTTTAACTTCAGGTGCGAAGTGTTGAGACAGCCTACTCTTAGGTAATTGGCCCACTATTTTCATCAGTCTGTTTAATTTTTTTTTAAACCTCTGATCCCCTTATCCATCCCTCATGGCTCCTTAGGAACCCCTACTCCTACATTTGATATATGTATTCTTTCACATATGTGTCCTAGTAAAATGCATAGCATGGCTTCGTGTGTCTATGTTCTACATTTATATAAGTGGCATCATGTTATAGAAGCCTTTTTTTTTTTTTTTTTACTAAACTCCAGGTGTCTAAGATGGATCCGTGCTGAGTCTCATGGTGCCTTGTGTTTCATATGTATCCACAGCATTTTATCTTTGGATTGCTCCAGTGGTGGACAACCAGGTCAGACTATGGCTTGCGGTGGAATCTTCTTGAAGGTTTCTCAGTCACATATCTGGTGATTGGGCTCCACTAGCTGGGGGCTGGAGAAGCTGGGGCTCCTGGAGCATCTCCCTCCATCTCTACGTGGTCTCTCCTCATAGTCTCTCCAGCATGCTGGTTTTAGGGTAGCTGAACTTCTTGCGTGGCAGCTCAGGGCTCCAACAGCATATGTCCAGAGAGAGAGAGAAAGAGCAAGTGAGCCAGAAGGAAACCACACCACCTTTTATGACCTAGCCTCAGCATCACTTCACCACATTCTTTTCATTGATAGGCAGTCAAAGGGCTGCCCAGGTTCAAGGAAGGAGGAGATAGACTTCATGTCTTGATGGTGAGTGGAAAAATTTAGGAAGAGCATGTGGGACCGGAAACATGACTGTGGCTATTTTTGAAATGTTCAATCAGTCACACCTTGCATGAACTTAAACCAAAAACCAGACTGAAGGTATGACAAGACTCACCTCTCAAGACCTCGACCCCCGATCTGTACCATGCGCATATTGGGTCAGGTCATTAGTTTTCAAATGCGTTCACAGTAACTTTTATCTAACAAAATCTTTTTTTTTCTGAACCGTAAACTATAAAACAGGTAACAATGAAGCTGTTACTGTGAAATAAAGGCAACACAAAGCCCTGCCCACTTAGCCTCCCCTTCCCATGCTAACCTCTTGGCGGGCTGTAAGCTCTCTTCCAACTGGAAGCTTCTCTGCTTTAACAATGGCATGCTCCCTAAGTAGAACCCAGGTCCCAGGATTAGGCTTCCTCAACCTGTGCCTAAAGATGGAGAAGCCCTCCTTCTCCTGCCCACCCCCCTTACCCAGCCTGTGAGCTGATTGATTTAACCTAACAGAGATAGATTGGTGAAGTTACCCTCACAGTAGGTGCTGGAGAGTAATGGTACCCAGGAGGGACAGGTAAGCAAAAAGGGAACAAACCCAGGCAATTTCCAGACACCTCCTCTGTCCATTACTTTGTTCACTTAAATAAACAAATAACCCCCAGGCAATCTGCAGCCAGAACTTCAGCCGCTGCAGAAATGATTTCTTTTCATTAGAAGCAAAGACCAATCAATGCACCTTAGTCGCAGCACCACGTGCCCAAACAGTACAAGCAAATCCCCTGCCAGCTCTCCACTTCTGGGGATTTATTCCACACAGGGTGCAGGTGAGATCCCTCATTTGAAGGAGATGACGAAGAAGGGAGACCAGCCCCCTCCCACACTGAGATTCTCTGCTAGTTTAGGAAGCAGGTGTCTTTCGGTGTGCCTGGGATGGAAGAAAGCAGCGTCACAAACAGGCACATGTATAGCAATGCTCATTGCGACACTTTTCACAATAGCCAAATGGTGGCAACAACTCAAGTGTCCATCAACCGATGAATGGATAAACAAGATGTGGTGCATACGTGCAATGGAATATTACTCAGCCCTAAAGAGAAATGAAGTTCTGCTCCATGCTAGGACATGGATCAACCTTGGAAACATTCTTCTGAGTGTAATAACTCAATAACAAAAGGGCAAATATTGTATGATCTCACTCATATGAAATATCTAGAAGAGGCAAATGTAGAGAGATCAGAGTTTAATAGTGGTTACCAGGGGCAGGAGGGAGGGGAAAAAAGGGAGTTATTGCTTAGAAAGCTTTGCATATCTGTTTATGGTGATGGAAAATTTGGCAACGTATACTGGTGATGGTTGCACAAAATGATTGACGTAACTGATGTCGCTGAATTGTACACATGAAACATGTTGAATTGACAAATGTTGTGTTACCTGTGTTTTTACAACAGTAAAAAAAAACAAAAAGGAGGAATGGACAAAAAAAAAAAGACAAAACACAAAGCAAATGAAATGTGAAAGGGCTCTTGGGGGTTGAATATTCTGTGAGAATACCCAATGAGCTTCTTCCATCACCAGTGGCCAGCTACCTGGGGCCATCAGGGTGGTATCCGTGAGCAACTAAATACCAGGTCTACTCAGAAGGAGCTCCCACACCAACCTCTGGAGTCCACACTGTGATCCCTGAACATGCCCAGGGACTATTGCTATCATGGCCCTGGTCACATGCTCCTTTTCCAGGTGACTGGATCCCAGTAGGCCAGGAACCATGCTTCCTCCTGGCCAGATGGCCAGGGGATGACTCTTCATGAGTGCCCAGAAACCACTTCTCTCACTTTGACCGTGTCCTTAACTCTCTTTCTTCTCCAGAGGCCCATTCTGAGGTCAGTTTGGGGGATACTTTAGGAGTTACGCATTCCCAAACCTATACCATCCTTGACTTGTGGGGCACTCGGTGCATTCTCTGATTATGAATTCGATGACCATCTCAGCATCTGAGTCCTTGTCCTTCCCAGGGATGGCCAGAGAGGAAACCTCAGGGGTAATTGTCTTATCCGTCAGAGCAGGGAATATGATGTTCTGATCAGTAATTTTCATATCCCTGTCATTTTCATATTACCACCATGATTTTGGCCATACCCCACATTCTCTTTAATTTTTTGTTGTTGACTTTACTCACTTTCGTAGAAAAAATATGATTACATTTATTTTTGAAGAAAACTTTGTATCACTGCCCAAACTGGAAAAACAATATTGCATGCCATAAATAGACTATGACTATAAAAATAAGCACAATGGGAGTTCATGGTGGATTAAACACAAACATATTACTGTGCTCAGTCCTGAAACCCTAATCAAATGACAGTTAAGGAATTAGAAAAAAAAAAAAAAAAAAAAAGCATAAACCCACAGGACTAAAGAGAACAGAAGTGAATAGCAAATGACAGACATCAACAAAATTCTGGAAGCTAGTGAGAAAATGGAAACCCTACAGCAACAAAAGGTTGGCGGTTCAAATCCGCCAGGTGCTCCTTGGAAACTCTATGGGGCAGTTCTACTCTGTCCTATAGGGTTGCGATGAGTCGAAATCAACTCGGCGGCAATGGGCTTGTTTTTTTTTTCTTTTTTTGGTTTAGAGAGAAAATGAATTAGGAGTACCTGCCATGTAGGCTTGGGAGAGGGAAGTAAAGAGATAAGTCGTTCTGAGCAGTGGTATCCTGAGAAGCCTCCTGGAAAGGTGGGAGTTCAGAAAGGGCAAAAACCAGGGGGATGAATGGAAAGTCTAAATTAGAATCTGTCAGACCCCTAGTTCCCTCCCTCATTAGCCCCCTGTCAGGGACCACTCTCCCCACTCCAGCAGAAGATTGCAAGCTTATTGCTAATGAAATTGGTCCTTCCATCACCAAAAACCTCTAAGACACTTAAGTTAAAATTTGTAAATGCAACTAACAACAATAACAAATCCTCGGTGTTCTACTAAGGAAACCTGATGGTGCAATGGTTCAGCACTCGGCTCCTAACCAAAAGGTTGATGTTCTGCAGGAGAAAATCTGGCAATCTGGTTCCATAAGGATTAGAGCCAAGAAAATTCTATGGGCAGTTCTACTCTGTCACAGGGAGTCATGAATGAGTCAGAATCAGCTCGACAGCACCCAGCAATGACAGTGTTCTTCTACCTGGCTGTCACGGTCTCCATCGGTGGTGGGAAGTTGGCCTGCGTGTACAAAAAGGTCAGGCTCAAGGGGATATCGTTGGGTATTGTAGCATCTGCTACGTTCACAAAACTATAAAACTATAAAAAGGAACATTCAGAGAGCAAGGAAAAGGTCGAAAAGTTGGAGAAGAGCAAAGGGTAAGAAAATGAGTGAATGTTTCCTGTCTGTCATCTGAATAATAGACATAGCAGAAAGAGGAAATAGAGGATACAGGCGGAGGCAATTATTTTTAAAAAATACAAGAAAATTTTTCAGAAACTAAAGACTTGGGTTTTCTGATTGAAAGGGCCACCAAATGCCTAGCAGAATGAGTGAACAGCCACATCAAGGAATATAATCATGAATTTCAGAGTACAGGAATAGAAAGAAGAGCCTAAAATCTTCTAGAGAGAAAACAAAACAGGTCACTTATGTAAGAAATTGGCAATGAGTGAGGCAGTGGACATTTCTTCAGAAACACTGAAAGCCAATTGAATACCAAAAACACATTGCTGTGAAGTAGGTTCTGACTCATAGCAACCCTGTAAGGACAGAGTAGAACTGCCCCATAGGGCTTCCAAGGAGGAGTTGGTGGATTTGAACTGCCGACTTTTTTGATTAGCGGCCTAGCACTTAACCTAAAATTCCAAGAGCAAATGACTTCAAACCTGGAATTTTATACACAGCCAAACTATCAACCCAACGTAAGAGACAAATAAAGGCTTTTTTGAGGTATGCAAGGTGACAAAACTTGCCTCCTAAGCACCCTTTCTCAGGAGCATATCAGAGGATGTACTCCACCAAAACAAGGGAGTAAAGCAAGAAAGATGAAGACATGAGATCCAGGGTACAGGGGCTCACGCACAGAACAAGGGCAGAGGGAAGTCCCAGGATGACAGCTGTGTTGTAGACCTGGGGAGCAAGGAGATGAGATGGGGCGGTAGGATGGACAGCTCCAGGAGGGCTGTCTCCAGGAAGAAATGGAACTGGCGGATTAACTGACAGGTGTGGCCGGGTGTAAAATTGGATTGAGGGCCTTTGTACAGAGTTATTGGAGGGTGTGGGAAGAGTCACCCAGACGTTCAAAGAATGTCAAGCAAAAGGAGGCAAAGGCCAGGGGAGAATGAAATCCTAAGACACTACTCGACGAAGTTGTGAATAGTATTTACCCATTCATAATAATGAAAATACTAAATCTGGTTTTAATAAAAAATGCAACACACCTATGGTGGGAGGTTAGAGAGAGGGGCTATATATATGAGCAATAAGTAGCATTAGAGAACGCTCATTGTTTATATTTAGAACTTAACAATATCTACTCGATAAGTGAGGAAATCAGGAAATAGTAGCATAGCATGTCATTTAGAAGAACTGATGGGAAAATACCAAAAGACACCAGCTATGAGAATTGACAACGGTTGCATCAGGGAATTGACATTCTGGGGTTGAGGTGGGTGGGGGAATCAAGGGACCAGCTATGTATTATAGCCCGCTGCCATCGAGTCAATTCTGACTCACAGTGACCCTACAGGACAGAGTAGAACTGCTCCATAGAGTTTCCAAGGGGCGCCTGGTGGATTTAGACTGCCAACCTTTTGGTTAACAGCTATAGCTGTTAACAACTATGCCGCCAGGGTTTCCATGTAGTATAAGCCGTGCTTATTATAAGCCTTGAGCCCTCATGTGCAGTGGTTAAGTGATCAGCTGCTAACTAAAAGGTGGGTGGTTCGAGCCCACCAGCCACTCCACAGAAGAAAGATGTGGTAATCTGCTTCCACTTATAACCTTGGAAACCCTGTGAGGCAGCTCCACTGTGTCCCATAAAGTCGCTATGAGTCGGAATCAACTTGAAGGCAATGGGTACTATTTAGCTAAGAAGCCCTGGTGGCGCAATAGTTAAGTGCTTGGAAGCTAACCTACAATGTTGGCAGTTCAAATCTACCCAGGCAATCTGCTTCAGTAAAGATTAGAGCCTAGGAAACTCTATGAGGCAGTACTACACTGTCACGATCAACTCAATGGCACCTAACAACAACAGCACAATTCAGTTATTTATTACACAGTGTTTATATTTTAGTTTGGTAACACTTCTCAAGTGAATTAAAAATTAATATAATTAAAACAAAACAATATGACTTTATTTTAGCTTGAAATTGTTGCCTAGACAAAACTCTGAGCCCAAGGCCTACTCTCTATCAAAAAAGGGGGATTAGGAAAAATTAGGAAGGTGGTAAAGACAAGTTAGCACCCAACAGAGACTTTCTCCCAAGCAGGTAATCAGAAGGACGGAAAGATGTCCATACCTGGCTCCCCGTATATTACCAACACAACTTGTTAATAGGTCAAAGCTGACTTTATTTCTCACCACGGTAAGAGGGTGCCTTGTCTTGGAAGAGTTTTGGTGGTGTCTTACAGTGAGAAGAGTAAGGTCAGAATTTACTGAGAATTGGAAGTTTGGTTTAAGGCAGGGACTTGATTAAGTTAGGGTAAGAATTAGGCTATATCAGTTCAGGATTGGTGGAAACAGCGAGGCAAGAATTTTGAGAGGATGGGTTCAAAAGACTCTTGGGGCACCAACTGTTGAAGCTTTCCCTCAAAGAACAGATGGGTCTTTTGGGAAGTTCCCGTAATAAACACTGCAACCATTTGCTTGAGTAGGACTCTCCTGGAAAAGTAAAGCTGGGCTAATGAAGACAGTGGAATAGCAAAGTCACGTTTATGTAAGCGGTGAGGTGAGGTGGCCCTCTCAGTGTCCACCGTGAATGTGGAGGTAGACAGTCCGGATTCTTAGAGACAATGAAAAGGAAATAGCTGGCTGACATTAATGAATGCCAAATGCCGCCTCTGTGTGTTATCTATACCCAAGGTACCCTGGCCCACATTTTGACATAAAACAAGTGTCATAGCAAACAAAGTGTGACTCTGCAGGAAATGCTAATTACACTCTGATAATTATTAAACCTCAAAGCTTGGGGACCTGAAACTTGATGATCTTTGTCTTCCTTCAATGACTCAGAAACAGCTAGAGGCCCAGTCTCAGGACTGTTACCGGCAGGGCAGTCACTTTCTAAATGTGGAAGGAGCCAGTGCGTCACCTTCAGTCCAGTTCTCAACCCCCTCTGGGCTCCACTGCAGCTCTGGATGTCCAGGGCACTGGTTTCTGTGCGCATTTCAAAGAGGCTACTGTATCCAGTCTCCCGTGTGTTTGAAGCATTTTATCTCCAATTTCTATCTATATATTTGAAATCCGCGAAAAGGTTTTGAATTGTACACAATGGAGAACCACAGTCTGCATTTACTGTCTGCCCCAGGATGCTTCCCCTTTGCTTTACCCGGCACAGGCCAGGTGGGAGTGACAGGGACTACCAGATCCACCGGGGGCCCATCGAATCGCAAGCAATTCCTGGCAACCTACTTCTGAAAAATCAGCCATTGAAAACCCTCCGGAGCACAGTTCTACTCAGACACACATGGGGTCGCCATGGGCTGGAGTCCACTCAACGGCAACTGGCTGGGTCAAGATTCAGAGGGTCCAAGCACTGGCCGCCCACTACTCACCCAGCTGCTCTTGGAATTTCCCCCCTGGAGACTGGGTGCTCAGTGACGTTCTTTCTTTCCCCCACATATAAAGTTTGTTTTCTGATGAAAGCAGAAATGGGCTATTTCTTTTCAGAAACAACCTGTGAACCCAAATCGTCAACCTGTATTTATTACGGCAGTTGCCACAAGAATACAGCTCTTTCTCAGTGATCCTGGAGATGGCCTCCAAGCACCCACCTGCCAGACAGTTTCTCCTGGCTGGCCTACAAGTATGGCCTTCTGCCTTTCACTTGGTTGTGTCTCAGGCATCTAGAGAAAGGGATAGTAGGGGGATTATTAGGCCGAGTCTAAAAATCCATGCGCTGAGTGTCTTCTCAAAAAAAGTCACAGATTTCTCTTCACAATCACCATCCCTTTGACATGACATCATTTTTCTCAAGGAAAAAGTATTCCCAGGCACTCAGGTTGTGATGCTGCTCTGGGCTGAAGAAGTTTCTGTCAGATTCCAACCCCAGGGGATAATCAAAGGGGGTTGTTTTTAAAGTCAAAGTCCCTGGGTGGTGCAAAAGGTTAACAGGCTGGGCTGCTAACAGAGAAGCTGGGGGTTCGAGTTCACCCAGAGGCCTCTAGGAAGAAAGGCCTGGTGATCTGCTTCTGAAAACTCAGCCATTGAAAACTCTATGGAGCACTGGTCTACTCTGACACACACATGGGGCCACCGTGTGCTGGAGCCATTTCCACAGAAACTCAGGTTTTTTGTTTGTTTGTTTGTTTTTTGGGGAGGGGGAGTTTAAATTTAAATCCATCCACAAAGGGGGCATGGGGTTGGCAGCTCTCTGATACTATTGGCTGACTCCTAGCCACCCCATGAGACAGAGCAGAACTGCCCCATGGGTTTTTCTGGGCTGTAATCTTTATAGGAGCAGATTGCCAGGTCTTTCTCCCTCGGAGCTTCTGGGTAGGTTCAAACTGCCAACCTTTCTGTTAGCAGCTGAGCGCATAACCGTTTGCGCCACCAGGGCTCCTTCAGCTATTGCCTAGAAAAGCAATAAATAGATACATAAAAATAACTTTTTTTTTTCATTGCCCCAATTTACAAACAAAGTCAGGTTGGATTTTGAAAACTGGACTTCGGAAAAGAAGCCAAGCCGAACTCGGGGCCATGCAGCTCGCCTCGGATCAAAGCCCCACCCCACCCCTTCCTGCCCCCTTCCCCCGGCAGAGACCCAGAACAAGACAGGAGATTTGTTACCGCTGATGTGCGCCCGTCCGAATGAAGGGGCTTTTCATGAACAAAGTAGCAGGCGGTGTCATCTTCCCCGGGTTCGGAATCATTCACTATTAGCACAATGTGTTATTATTGTATTTTTAATTGAAATGTAAATTCTGGGAACACTCTGACCCAATTTACTCCCAGGGAAAAAAGGGCAAAATTCTCATTTTCAAGGCACTAGAAATGCAAGTTAGGGTTATTAATGGTTAAGCTCTTTTTCCTTCCCCCCTGCTGTGGGTGGGGGCCGGAACGGGGCCTTCTCATCCGGGCACAATAGTAACGTTACCCGGTCCTTGGAGCCAGCGCGTTTGATCCGCAAGGTAGATGACTGGGTGGAGAGCTCGCATGTTCCCCCCAGTCGTTCCTGGGGTTCACACCTGGGCCGGGAAATGGCCAGAGCGAGAGATGCAGTTTCAGGTTTTAAATGACTGCGATGATGGATGCGTGATTAAACGATTGATTGGAGAGATTGTTGCCCCATCTATTTCAAAGAAACTCTCTTTGTAAAAACAGAACTGAGTGGAGACAGGATGATTCAGGGATTGATTCAGACTTTGCCCACAAACACTGTACCATTGCACCCTATTGGCCGACGTTCTAGAACGTATAACTAGAATTCAAGGGGCAGCCCCCGCTCTCCTATAGAAAGGAGAGCATTCACTCCACCACCAATTATTTACTGAGCACCTACTAAGCACCCGGCACCAGGAAATGGATGGAAAAGCAAATACCATACTTTATAAGTACCTCTGCTTTTCTACCTAAGTTTTAGTGATAGCTCAAATGTCACCTTCTAGGAGAGGTATTACCTACCATCCGATCTAAGACATCCCCACCCTAAAGCCAAGCCAACCCCATTGCTGTCAAGTTGATTCCGACTCATGGCAACAGCACGTGTTATGAGTAGAGCCAAGCTCTACAGGGTCTTCTTGGCTATCATCTTAAGGAAGCAGACTGCCAGGCCTTTCTTCTGTGGTGCCACTGGGCAGGTTCAAACTGCCAACATTTCAATGAGTTGTCCCACCCAGGGACCTCATCCCCACCTCCTCATTCTATCCATAAACCAGTTTCCATCCAGTGGATTCTGACTCATGGTGACCCTACCTGTGGAGGGTAGACCTGTGATCCGTAGGGTTGATCATTACTGGAAGTGATCTTGCTCACTTGTTTATTTACTGATTCATATCAGTCCTGACCACCCTGTCCCCACTAAAATGTAAGTACATTCCATAAGTCCCTGCCCCTTACTGACGTGTCCTCTGGTCTATAGCCAGCACCAAGGCACCTGGTACCCACTAGTGATTGATAAAGATTTATTAATGAGAGGATGAATAGGGTACAAAAGTACAAAAAGTCCATCTGCCCCAGAAACCAATGTGTCTCCTACCAGTGCAATCTATTCAACACACCTACCACGTGCCCCGTACTCTGTGGCACATGCCGAAATGAAGAAAGCAGCGCTTTTGACCAGAGAGAGTTCGGAGTAAAGGCAAAACACAATAATAAATACAGCCCCCGTGAAGTTATACAGTGGTGGTCTTGAGCTGGGGGCTATTTTGCAACCCTCCCCCAGGGGTCATTTGGTAATGTCTGGAGATGTTCTTGGTTGTCACAGCTGGGGATGGTGCGTGCGTGCGTGCGTGTGTGTGTCTGTGTGTGTGTGTGTGTGTGTGTTACTGGCATCTAGTAGGTAGAGGCCATGGATGCTGCAAAACATCCTACAATGCAGGGGACATCCCCGCTCAACAAAGAGTTAGGAATGATCTGGTTCAAACTGTCAGTTCTTCCCAAGCTGAGAAACCCTGTGACAGATGAAGAACGGTAAGTAGAATTCACTATGGAGGCAAAGGGAGGGATGGGGCGGGGGGGTGGCCTGCAGCCAGGGTCTGGGCAGACCTTGTAGAAGGGGCAGGCTGGGGGCCATGGCTCTGAATGTAACTTCTGGAGTCACCTCTAAATAAAGCAAGAAGAATGACGTCTCCAGAAGCCTGCTTACCCCCTCTCATTGGTCAATTTAGATACGCCAACTCTGCTCATAGGAATTGCCCAATCTGATTGCATCGTTTTATAGAAGACAAGGTGGAGGCCCTGATTAGGGAGCAGACTACAAGATTATCTAGTGCCCTTTGAGAGGTTCTGTGGTAGAATTCTCATCTTCCATGTGAGAGGCCTGGATTCCATTCCCTGCTTTTCTTCAGTGTGTGTCCAGCCTTCTGTCAGCCTTGCATGTTGCTATGATGCTGAACAGGCTACAGTAGAGCTTCCAGAGTAAAATGACTAGGAAGAAAGGCCTGGCAATCTACTTCTGAAAACCGGCCAGTAAAAACCCTATGGGTCACAACAGTCCAATCCACAACTGACATGGCAGCATTTTGCTCTGTTGTGCATGGGGCAGCCATGGGCTTAACTCAAGGGCAGCTAACAAAGAGATTAAATCTCTGGTTAGGAAGGGATAGCCCAGGTGGATGGAGAGCCTTGGGTATCTTTTCCCTCACTTTCCCCAAAGGCAAAGGAAGAGCCTTCTCCTGCAGTACCTGGGCTGGGGACACAATCACAAGCCAGAAAGGACCAACTCTGGCATCCTTTCTTAATCCAGGCATGCCTCTCTGCTGAAGGAGAGGGGGTTAGGAGGAAGAAGGAGCCTATTAGCTTACGCTTTTCGTGTTACTCTTTAAAAAGTTCTTTGTGGCTTCCTATGAGCAAAATGAAAATAAATCAAGGTTGGGAGAGAAATGATTGGCAAAACCAAGCCGCAGGCAGGGTCCCAGGAGGGATCCAGGACTTGGGGACTCAAGGCAGGCAACGTGCCCCAGCCCAGCCTGGATGAGCAGAGCATCTTTGTTACTGGACGATCCCCAGGTCAAGTCTTCCGGGGTGTGTAGTTTTCTTTTTAAAGAAACTTGGCATTTCATTACATCTACTTATAGACCATAGATCAAATGCTGGAGGCAGGAATGTGCAGGGCGGGGGAGAGTCTAGTATGATGTATGGAAGGCTGGGCTGGGGGTCGGGGGAATAAAGCCGTAGAAAAAGTCAGCGCCTCCCTGGGCTCCACCTTCTCAGCGCCTCGGAGGAGAAAGCTGTGTGTTTACTAGGCAGGACTCAGGGCTGAGCTGAAAAAGCCTTGGCCTCAGAGAGCCCTTGGGGGCTGGGACATCCACACCATCAGTCTCCACCCCGCCAAAGCCAGGCCCTGTGAGCTCAGAGCAGACATCTGGGGTCTCCTTGGTGTCTCACATCCCTATCAGACATCCCTTTCCATGTGAGTTAAGAGCAAGGCTCTCCTTCCTGTAGTCCTAGAAGACAAAGCAGAAAGCCTTCGAGCTTTCTGGGGGGCAGAATCCACACAAGAAAGCCTCCCACTTACCAGTCGCCACTCAGTCAGTAAGAGGCCCCAGCCCCGTGTCAGGCATGGGAGGAGGGTGGTGACACAGGAGGAGCAGTCCTGCCATCCAGGAGTTTATAACCTGGCTGAAACAGGACACTTGTACACCAGCCTTGACCATCCCTTTGTACGGCATTTACAAAATGACCCTCAAAGCAAAAGTCACACTGTAAGAGTCCAGGGGAAAGGGAGCACTCTGGGCTGAGGAGTGCTCAGAGAAGGCTTCTTGGGGGAGAGGGCCACCTGTTCTTGGCTGTCTTTAATGGATGGGTAGGATTATCTGGACTTGGTCCTTTGGGAGGTTCTGTAGAAAGTACAAAGGAAGAATAAGTTATGCTCCAGGGTATGGGAACCTTTCAATCCTTTTGAAAGTAAAAAACCAAAACCAAATCCACTGCCTCTGGAGTCGATTCAGACTCATAGCGACCCTACAGGACAGAGTAGAGCTGCCCCATAGGGTTTTCAATAAGCACCTGGTGGATCCGAACTGCTGACTTTTTGGTTAGCAGCTGTCTCAAAAGTCTGTTGTTGTTGCTTGCCGTCAAGTCTATTCTGACTCACAATGGCCCTCTAGAACAGAGTAGACCTGTTTTACAGGTTTTCCTATGCTGTAGCCTTCATGGGAGTAGAGCACCAGGCTTTTTGTCCCTTGGACTGCCTGGGTGGGTTCAAACTGCCAACCTTTTGGTTAGTGGCCAAGTGTTTAACCATTGGGCTACCAGGGCTCCCTCTCCAAAGTCTAGACTCATTTATTTAAGTACCTTCCAGGCAGCACCACGGATGGGGCCATAAACACCTCAAACCCAACACCTCCCAGACCACGCTCATTGTGTACTCCCAAGCCTGTGACTTTTCTTACAATTGCTATCCCAGGGAATGACACCATTGTCCACCCAATTGCCAGACCAGAAGTTGGGAAGTCAGACTTCTTGATGTCCCTCACCTACTTCTAAACGGTGACTGCAAATTTCACCTCCTTAATATCTCTCTCCATCCATTGCTTCGACCAGAGCTCAGGCTTTCATGACTGATTCCCCTCTTTGTGTCCTAATTTGCCTCCCCACTTACAGCCTGCATTTCTTCCAGTCTCTCTGTCCCAGAAAGAGCTTTCTAAAATGGAAATTCGATCACAAAAGCAGCTGGTGTTTAGTTAGCAATTACTTTGTGCCTAACTCAAGTACTAAGCACTTCCAGCCCACTATCTCCTTTAGCTCTTGCAGCTACCCTATGAGGTGGTGTCTTAGTCACCTAGTGCTGCTATAACAGAAATGACACAAGTGGGTGGCTTTAACAAAGAGAAATTTATTCTCTCATAGTTTAGGAGGCTAGAAGTCCAAATTCAGGGTGCCAGCACGGGAAGGCTTCCTCTCTCTGTCAGCTGTAGGGGAAGCTCCTTGTCATCAATCTTCCCCTGTCTAGGAGCTTCTCAGCGCAGGCATCATGGGTCCAATGGATACACTCTCCTCCTGGCTCTTCATTCTTGGTGGTTGGAGGCCCCTCTGTCTCTCTGTTTGCTTCTCTCTTTTATATCTCGAAAGAGATGGACTTAAAATACAACTTAATCTTGTAGATTGAGTCCTGCTTCATTAACATAACTGCCACTAATCCTGCCTTATTAACATCATAGAGGTAGGATTTACAACACATAGGAAAATCACCCTGCCACATGTCTGTCAGTTTGTCATACTGTGGGGACTTGCCTGTTGCTGTGATGCTGGAAGCTATGCCATCAGTATTCAGATACCAGCAGGGTCATCCATGGCAGACAGGTTTCAGCTGAGCTTCCAGACTAAGACAAACTAGGAAGAAGGACTCGGCGGTCTACTTCTGAAAAGAATTAGCCACCACCACCACCAACAGGAAAATCACATCAGATGACAAAATGGTGGACAATCACACAATACTGGGAATCATGGCCTGGCCGAGTTGACACACATTTTTGGGGGACACAATTCAATCCACAACAGGTGGATATTCCTTGGCAGATAAGGACTTGGGGGCTTAGGGTGGTAAGACACACACTACCAAGGCCATGCAGCTTGTAAGTGACAGAGTTGAGACTTGAGCCAGGTCTCTGGTGCCCAAGGCCATACTCTTAAAACCACAAGCTATATGGCCTCCTATCGCTGCCATGCTAGAATATGCTTCCATGGAATTCTAGCACCTTCTGCACAGGGTTGCTATGGGTCAGGAGCCAACTCAACAGCAGCTAACAACAACAATATCGCTAGTTGGGATATTGACCAACTAGCAACATCCGGTATATCTTGGAGACTCTACATTCTCAAGGCTGCAAAGGGACAAAGGAGATCATAACTGATGTAGAGTTAAACCCAGCATCTTAATCAAATATTATCACAGGGCATGTACCCATCACATACAGCATTCAGTAGCATATGTAAGTTTTATTTCTCAACGGACAGTGGTGAATCACTCCATATGTGTGGTTTGGTGGCATGGCTGGCATCCTAGCGTGGCCATGGGCTAGCCAGGTGACCTTGGACACATTCCCTAACCTCCCTGCACCTCAGGGTCCTTATCATAAAACAGAGATAGTGAAAATGTCGACCTTTTAGGATTTCTGTGACTATAAAATCAAACAAAACGTACAAAGCAAAGACTCCAAAAATAGTAGTGAATATTAGCATTACACACATAGTATCATTGCAAATAGAGACAAACTTAGAGGTTTTTTTTTTTTTGTCCAAGAATTTCATGGCGTCCCCTCTGATTAGCAGAGACATTCCTAGAAGTTAAACGGTAGGGTTGGAAATCATGGAATTGTGTACATCAGAAACCACATCTCTTGAAAAATCCATAAGCCAGGAATTAAACCCAATCATCCAATAGTGAAGAAGGGCCATCCGACATCTCGTTTTCTTGCTGTGCAAGCTCAGGAATCATCTGAGATGGGCCATCTTGGGGAGAAAGAAAGCCAGCACTAAGTAACGTGGGATTAAAAGACTATCGATAGCTTGTGACAGGCACTGCCTGAGAAACGCATCCCGGTCAGATAGCAGCAATCATTAAATATGTGAGGATCAGTCAATTGAATCTCTTCTTTTCCTGTGGATTGATTGGGTTAGCAGAGTGACCGAGCTAGAGACAATCGACATTTCTGTGTCCCTTTCAGACAAGCTGGGGAAGGGAGGGGGCAGGGAGACTTGTAAATGGGACCCGCCCTCTGCCACCCCCCCCCCGCCCCCCGCCAATGGTTTCTGCCTGAATCTTGCTTTAAGCACTTTAAGATGCTCACATGGTCACAGTCTGGGGGAGGTTCAGAGGCCGAGGCCTTGATGCTGATGCAAAAGCTCCTTCTTCGGTTCTGATGATGGTCCCAATGCAATCCCTCCTCCTTCACCTCCTCCTACTGCCCGCCCCCCACCCCAGACCAACTTGCACAAACCACGCAAGGGAAAGGGCCGCTGAGCTCTGAAAGCCAGTGGCCCTGAAGACCCCCTCTACCAGCTACAGAGCAACCCCTTGCCATGGAGTTGATTCCAACTCATGGCAACCCCACGTGTTACAGAATAAAACTGCTCCATAGGGTTTCCTTGGCTGTAACCAAAGCAAAAGAAACAAGAAATCGACACGAACTTGAAATAGACACGCGGAGTGGCAAAGGAGGGTTTCTCTGCCTGGAACACTTCCCAGAAGGCAAGGGTGATGCAGCTTCCTTGAGAAAGATCTGGTGCCATGGCTAGAGGGGGGCTAGAAGAACCGGGGGCTAGAGAAACTGAAGGCAAGGCTGCCCTCTTCATAAAACACCTTCAGCCACCGCCACCTGGTACAGCACTTTACTCCTTCAGGTAATAAAAAAAACAAAACAGAAACAGGGCCGTGTAAGGAGGCCTAGAGGTGGTTCTGTTTATATTTAGGAAGAGTAATGTTTCTCTGGACAAATTTTAATACTCATGAGTGCTTCTTGCTTACCTAACAAGGGGAGAGAGCACGAAGTAACAGGTAATCCCTGCCTTCCAGAAGTCCTGAGGGATGTGATAAATTAACCTTGTCCTCACAGGTATGAACAGGAAGACCATGGAGCCAATTGGAAGGGCACAGTGGGCAGGCTAGTAGACTTGCTGGGTTAGGAGAGGAACGCTGCCTAAGAATGCCTGAAGTTTAGGACACATTTCTGTAAGCGTTACTCCACCTGTGACGGGCTCTCATCTGTTTTCATAGTCCGTTCTTTTATTCGATGATTAAAACATAAAACTTTCCCCTGGAAGGAAGCAATCAAGGGGATGGATTGACACAGTGGCTGCAACGATGGACTCAAACATGCCTCCTATTGTGCGGCTGGCACAGGAACAGGGAAATGTTTCGTTCTGTTATAAACAGGATTGCTAGATGAGTTGGAGAAGGAACGCTGGTGGCGGAGTGGTTAAGCACTCAGCTGGAACCAAAAGGTTGGTGGTTCGAACCCATCAGCTGCCCTACAGGAGAAAGATGTGGCAGTCTGCTTCTGTAAAGATGACAGCCTTGGAAACCCTATGAGGCAGCTCTACTCTGTCATATAGGTTGCTGTGAGTTGGAATCGACTCGAAGGCAACAGGTCTTGGTTTATGAGCTGCAGGAGACTCAGTGGCACCCAACAACAGCAATCAATCTGGAAAAGGATTCTGGAAACCAGCTGTGATCTTGATAAGGTCCTTCCCCTTTCTGGAACTCAGTTTCCCTATCTTTAAAATGGGTAGTAGGCTGAGTAAGACAATCTCTGATAACCCTTTCTGCTCTAGTGTCCTGAGTTTACAGTGTAGCTAAGCCCCAGGTCATAACTTTTGGCCCAGATTCCTCTCCTGATTTGCTCCGGCCTCAAACACATCCTATCCCAAAGTAAGTTCGTCCTCCTCTTTACAGGACTCTGCTTTATCTCCTAAACACTCACTCTCCACTCTCACCCCCTCTGCGCTAGTCCTGGCTTCCGCCCCCTCTCCTGGCCTGAGACAGCAGCATCCCACCTGGTTTGCCTGTTCGCCTGCTTGTCTTCCCAGATACACACTTCACAGATCACTGTGGTGCCTGGCCTGAAGCCAGGGCTTTGAACTGGTCATGCTGGTTTGAACTCCTGCTGAGAATTTGCACTTCCACCTGAGATATACTGGACCAGAATCTACATTTTAACGGGATCCCCAGGTGATTCTTATGTATCCCCAGGTGATTCTTATGTATCCTCAGGTAATTCTTATACATACACGTGGGGTCACCATGAGTCGGGGTTGACTTGCCAGCAACTGATGGTGGTGTTGTTTCTGGGTGCTGTTGAGCCAGTTCCGACTCATAGCAAACCCATGTACCACAGAACAAAACACTGCCCAGTCCTGTGCCATGCTCACAATCGTTGTTATGCTTGAGCCCATTGTTGCAGCCACTGTGTCAACCCATCTCATTGAGGGTCTTCCTCTTTTTTGCTGACCCTCTAGAGGTTCAGGCAACTGGTACTGATGCTTATATCTGTGGCTGTCTTCTTTTCACTTATCTTTGCCCTTTACCCCCAATCTTTTACCTGGCTAATTCCTCCCCATCTTTTAAGAGTCATCTCAGGTGTCACCTCTTCCATGAAACCTTCCTTAATCAACTTACCCACCTCCAGGCTGAGATAGGCATTGCTCCCTTCTGGGTGCTTGTGAGCCCTGGCTTCTCTCCATCATTGTTTTTGCCACTTGGTCTGATAGTTACTATTGAAGTGACTGTCACTCCCACCACGCTCCAGACTGCCAGCTTCATTTTATAATCAGTGTCAAGCATAGGAATTGGCATAGAGTAGGTGCTCAGTAAATACTAGGTAAACAAATGACTTAATTAATGATTCATCTTGTAACTCAGTAAGTCCACTAGTCTGCCTCCGGTGCTCTTTCAGTTGGCTCCATGGTCTTCCTTTTCATACGCTGGCATTTTCTTAGGTAGTGCCTTGTGAGGACAAGGTTAATTTATCACAATATATCACACAAATCAGTACTGTCCCTTCCAGGAGACCAGAAGCTTCTGGAAGACACAGATTGCCTCCTACTTTATGCTCTGTCCTCTTGCTACGTAAACAGTAGGCACTCATGGAAAAAAAAAACAAACCCACTGCTGTGGGGTTGATTCCGACTCATAGCAACCCTATAGGACAGAAAAGAATCACCCCACGGGGTTTCCAAGGAGCAGCTGGTGGATTCGAACTGCAGACCTTCTGGCTAATAGCCGAGCTCTTAACCACTGTGCCATCAGGGCTCCAGGGAGAAACAAACTCTTCATAAACATAAATAGAACATCCTCCAGGCCCCCTTACATGCCCCTGCTTCTGTTTTGAATCCTTCTAGATTAGGTCCATTTCGCTGCTCCCCAGTCATCGTCCATGTAAGCTATATCACACCATACCACCAGATACAATTACATGTGGAGGGAAGAAATTTCTATTTTGGTCCAGAGAAAATTATGTGATTTTTGCTTAAGTTCAATTTTAAAACATGGAATATGACTGAACTTAATGTTAGTACTTAAGAAAAATGTTCAGGGTAATTACAGATGAGGATACATATATGCAATTTATTTCAAATTTAGTAATACAAAAAAAAAATTTTCTGGATCCTAACATAACTATTTATAACTTGGCCAGGAGAACTCTGAGAATCCCAGTTATTTCACCAGAATAGGTTATTCTTCATGTATCTTATTTCAGCGATAATGCATGACAGCACATGAATTATGGTATATTAATTCTCACCTAGTGTGCTATTAGGCTAACGTTGACGGCCGAGAGCTGTCAGTGCAACTAGGCATGAATTAATATCTAATAATTCCCCTGCTGAAATGTCTCATTGAGATGATAGCATTTTATTATTAGAGGTTATTCCTTTAAAAATGTTTTTGTATGCTAATTGGGAGATAGGGGCTCCACATGTGAAAAGCTCGCCTGCTTTTTCCAGCAGCCATTTCTGCAACGTCTCTTCGATGTGCCCAATGCAAACTGCATGCACAGATTTCATCTTCTGGAAGTTCTCTCAGAAAGTTGGCAGAGAGGGGCCCCTCAGCAGTTGGGAATAAGACCATAGTCGCCTGCTTTGGCCAGAAATTCCATTTGAGAGAATTTAAGTGAAATTCGAACTCGGAGCCCTACCCTGCTAGGGGCCCGGGGAGAGCATGAGAAGCAGAAGACTCTTTGAATGCCTGCCAGGAGGGCCCTGTGGGCACTGGGGACCAGGCCAGGTCTGAGTCTGAGGGAAAGAGTTGGAATCCTGGCATTACCACTTATTAGCTGCAACCCTTGGGCTAAGTACTTTAAATACCCAGTGGCCTTAGAGTCAATCCTGACTCATAACAACCCTATAAGACAGAGTTAAACTGCCCCATAGGGTTTCCAGGAAACCCTGGTGGTGTAGTGCTTAAGAGCTATGGATGTTAACCAGAAGGGTGGCCTTTCAAACCCACCAGGTGCTCCTTGGAGACTCTATGGGGCAGTCCTACCCTGTCTTTTAGGGTCACTATGAGTCAAAATCCACTGATGCCAATGGGTTTTTTTTTAATAGGGTTTCCAAGACTGTACATCTTTACAGAGCAGACTGCCACATCTTTCTCCCATGGAGCAGCTGGTGAGTTCTAACCACTGACATTTTGGTTAGCAGCTAGCCGAGCGCTTTAATCACTGTGCCACCAGGGCTCCTCCCTAAGTACTTCAGCCCCCCATGAAACCCTGGTGGCGCAGTGGTTATGCGCTACGGCTGCTAACCAAAAGGTTGGCAGTTCAAATCCACCAGGCGCTCCTTGGAAACTCTATGGGGCAGTTCTACTCTGTCCTATAGGGTCCCTATGAGTCAGAATTGACCCAGTGGCAACGGGTTTTAAGTCTGGAGGTGGACAGGAAACTGAGCTTCACCCTCCCTCCCTCCTTTTGGCTCCTGTGCAGAAAGCTGACTTCCAGTCTGTGACAAGACTGAGGGCCACAACTGACACGTCAGAACGTTCTCCTGACCCTCAGCAGGTTCTTGGTCTCCCCACACGTGTCAGGAGGATTTACCTTTAGATCCTCAGGTTGCTTGTCAGTAGAATGGGCACGCTCACAGCTGTGTTGTGATGCGTAAGTAGCCACTCCTTGCAGCTCCTCATGCCACCTGCCTGTTCCTCACATTGAAGCCAGAGTGAGCTTTATAAAATGCAGATTTCACCATGTCACACACACACACACACGCATGCACATACGCACACGCACACACACACATACACGTACACACACACGGCCTATTTAAACCACTGCATGGCTATTGTCCTTCTTCTTGGGGTGTAGACTAACCACTTATGTTAGTATTTAAGTCCCTGTGTGTCCTGCTGGCATAAGAACCATTTTCTGCTGGCTCACTGGGTTCAGCCCCCAGGCCGTCTCTCTGCTGCTCCAATAGGCTGTGCTTTGTCCTGCATCATGACCTGTATGGACACTGTTGCCACTTCCAAGCTGCCCCTACACCCCTCCTTTATGTGAATCTCTCCCTGGTTAACTCCTATGCAAAATGTGTTGTTGTTGTTGTTGTCAGCTGCTGTCAAGTCAGCCCCTAACATATGGCAACCCCATGCACAATGGAACAAAGTGCCACCCAGTCCTGCACCAGCCGCTTCGATTAGTTGCAGATGGAACCATTGTGATCCGTAGGGTTTTCACTGGCTGATTTTTGCAAGTAGATCCCCAGGCCTTTTTTCCTATCTTAGTCTAGAAGCTTTGCTGGAACCTGTTCAGCATCTTGGCAACACACGTCTCCACTGAGAGACACGTGGTAGCTACACATGAGGTGCCTTGGCTGGGGATCGAACATGGGTCCCCCACGTGGAAGGTAAGAATTCTACCACTGAACCACCACTGCCCCCAGTGTGAAAAATTCAGATCCCTGTAAAGCAGGAGAAGCCTTCCCTAGCCCTGTGTGGTAGGCATTCTGGATCTCCTCCTCTGGGCACGAGGAAGATTCCCCTTTCTCTCCTTCTTTCAAGTTAGGAGTGGCAATGTGACTTGAACTGGTCTCTGATATGTAAGCAGAAGTGGCTAGTGTTGCCACGGGGGAGAAATACCGCAATGCTTTGTTCCCCTGTGATTGTGGAAGCAGTGCTGGGATGGGACCTCTCTCTGTCTGCTCTTAAGTGATCATAAGGAGCAGAGCCTCCCTGCTGACCTGCATGAGCAACAATGAAATACTTTAAACCCCTGAGGTTTGGGGGCTGTTTGTTACCGCAGCAAAATGTAGCCTAACCTAACTGATACGTTCAAGCTTCCTGTTCCTTGATGCTGCCACCCTCAACCCCACACTTGGCCATGTCTCTTTATAAACCAAAAAACCCCACTGCCGTCAAGTCGATTCTGACTCACAGCACCCCTGTAGAGCTGCCCCATTCAAACCCGTTATCATTACTGTACTTATTTAATGATGTGAAATTATTTGTCTTGTGTGTTTCCCCCTCTACACTCAAAGCTCACAAAGACACTGGCCGAGTCTGCTTTTCATTGTATCCCCAGCTACTACGTGTCTGGCTCATGTTAGATACTTAATAATATTTGTTGAATGGTTGAATGAAGATTAAAATGAATGAATGGTAATGTAAGTAAAACCACTTAGGAAAACATTATACCAAAAAAAAAAGTATCATCATCTCCCCAACAAGAGGTTTGGGGGCAGTGGTGGTTCTGTGGTAGAATTCTCACCTTCCATGTGGGAGACCCAGTTATGACTCCAGGCCAACGCACCTCAGGTACAGGTACCATCCACCTGTCAGTGGAAGCTTGTGTGTTGTTATGATGCTGAACAGGTTTCAGTAGAGCTTCCAAACTAAGACAGACTAGGAAGAAAGGCCTGGCAATCTACTTTCAAAAATCAGCCAGTGAAAACCCTATGGATCACAATATTCTGATCCCAAACCAATCATGGGCATGGCATATAACTAGGCAGTGTTTCATTCCAGTGTGCATGGGGTCACCATGAGTCAGGGGCCAACTTGACAACAGCTAACAACAATAAGAGGTTCAGTAGTTTAATAGACTGAAAACTCCGGAGGGCAGGCCAAAAGATGGCTTCCACCCTCTGAGCAATATGCTCTGTCTTGAACTCCCTGTGTGATCTTGAGTGAGAGCCTCCCCGCTCTGGACTTAGCTTCCTCATCTGTCAAATGAAGGATAATCTTTTCTGGAACCTTCCATAATGTAGGGCTGGGAAACAAATTTCTAAATGATGCTGAGCCAGGCTTTAGAGACTAACACCGTCCCCAGTTATGCTTCTCCAGGCTGACAGTAGTCAACACCCCAAGTATGTCAGCCCCAGAATCCTGCAAGCCACCTGACCCATCCAGTGTGGAAATTTCCACTGAGAGGCCCTTTGGGTTTCCCTTCAGCAATGTCCACAATAGGAAGGCCCTTCTCCAGGCAAAGAAAAAGAGCACATTCTCTTATTGAGGCTAACGGGCGGGCACCCTCTCCCAATTGCAATATGTGAGGGCTGCTTTGCCCAATCCAGCAATGAGACAGGTAAATATTATTTCTCACCCAGAAGTTACTGGCGGAAGAGGGGGTCCCCCCGGTGTTTGGAGCCCAAGAAACCTCTCCACTCCCCCCACAAAATGTGTGAAGCCCATGAAAGCAGAGCAAATGAAGCTGCTCATGTATTTAAAAATCAATGCACTTCAGCTCCCAGAGTGGCCACGCTGGCCCACATGTGGACAACTGTGCCAGCGAAGACACTGCCCTACACACGCATCAGCACTGCTCCGCTCCTCGCGCGGGTTTTACAGCCATAATTAAGTTTTGAAAGGATCGGGGAGAGCCTTCACAAGGAAACACCCAGGCTAGAAGGCTAAGGAAAGGTTGTTTCCTCGACAAGCAATTCCAAGTGACTTCCTCTCTTCTAAATGGTGACTTTTCCATGGAGGCTTGGCCTGAGGGGAGGGTGGCCAACAAGATGATGAGGCCTCCAGTAAATCCTTGATATTCAAGGGTTTTGAGATTCCCCACCTTAGTTTTAGAGTCTGAGGAAACTTCCGGTTTGATTCTCTGAGGCTGCCTGTGTCTTTATACACTCTCTTCAGAAAATGCCAGAAGAATCCAGATTGTCTTTCCGGAAGTCTGCAGGCAGACAGGAAACTGAGCTTCACCCTCCCTCCCTCCTTTCCCACCCTGTGCAGAAAGTCTGTTAAAAGACTGAGGGCAGCAACTGACATGTCAGAATGTTCTCCTGACCCCCAGAGGACCCCTGATCTCCCCACGTCAGGAAGGATTTGCCTTTACTTCAGTCTTTGTCCAATGCCTCAACCTCATACGAAAAGCAAACCAGTTGCTGTCAACTCAGCTCCAACTCACTGTGACCCCATGTGTGTCAGAGTAGAACTGTGCTCCATGGGGTTTTCGGTGGCTGATTTTTCAGATGTAGATCGCCAGGCCTTTCTTCCAAGGTGCCTCTGGGTAGACTCGAACCTCCCAACTTTTTGTTAGCAGCCAAGTGTGTTAACTGTTTGTACCACCCAGGAGTCCTCTTCAGACAGAAATCTGCTGGAAAACAGGGTGTGTGTGCATGGAGGGGGTCTGGACATGCCCCCTCAGATACCAGTTTAGAGGTGATAAAAAAGCTACAGGCATCGTTTGCAGAAGACACCGGGAGCCCAAGAATTACCTTGTGGCAAAGGCCATCACTTTCTCGATGACCTTGTTTCCTCCTGCACAAGACATGCATGTCATCCTTTTGGGAAGAAAACCATTCCTTAGTTGGAATGGTGGTTCAGTGGTAGAATTCTTGCCTTCCATGAGAGAGACCCAGGTTCAATTCCTAGCCAATACACCTCATGCGCAACTACCACCCACCTGTCAGTGGAAGCTTGTGTGTTGCTGTGATGCTAAACAGGTTTCAGTGGCGCTTCCAGACTAAGATGGATTAGGAAGTGAGGCCTGGTGATCTGCTTCCTAAAATCAGCCAACGAAAACCCTGTGGATCACAATGGTCTTATCTACCACCGATCACGGGGATGGTGCAGGACCAGGGTCACCATGAGTGCCATGAGTCAGGGGCTGACTGGGAGGCAACCAGCAACAACAGTCAAAACAGTGGCCTCCCTAGGCCCTCGGACTGCATTGCGTTCTGGGAAGCATGTGGCTGAGAAGACAGAAGAGGGGGAACCTACTGTACAGATGGGATCACTGAGGCCAATGGAGAGCAGTTAACTGTGATGAATGGGATTCAAGGCTCCCTGGTTTATCTGTGGGTTAGCCACTAAACCAGATCGCAGCTTCAGAACCTCGTGGATGCTGGTTAAAATGCATACTCCCGGGCCCCAATGCCAAGACCTACTACATCTGAGTTTCTGGGCCTGGGACCCCAGAATCTACAGTTTTAGCAAACTGAAAATCAAGAGTCTGATCTCACGTTTTCTACACAGACTCGCCCTCACCCAGCTTGATCCTGATGAGCCATGAAGCCCAAGAATCTCTGCAGTAAAACTTAATTCCTCCCAGCTCTCTAAATTACCTTAAAAGGAGGCAGATTTGAAAGTTGACAAAAACGCGGTGTGAGCATGGGCTAGCGAAACTGGCTGAATTGGAAAAAACGCACGTTTTTAAAAGTCTTTTCCTTCTGCATGATACTTTTCTGGTGATGGTTGCTGTTGCCTTTAAAATCCCCTCTCCACCAATTCAGATGCATGTTGTGGTTAGGGGCCTTCAAGTTGATTTCCAACTCATAGCGACCCCAGGAGGCAGAGTAGAACCACCCCCATAGGGTTCTCTTAGCTATAACCTTCACTGGAGCAGATCACTAGGTCTTTCTCCCTCGTAGACACTGGGTGGATTCGAACCTCCAATATTTCAGTTCACAGCCGAGCACTTAACCATTGCACTACCAGGGCTCCCAGGCTATTCCTGAAGCCTTTCCAAAGGGTCTGAACCAGGCTTCACCAACTCTCCACCAGCCTCAGAGGAAGGAATTATGGTGACAATACCAGGGCTCGGTCCCCCAGCTGCGCCGTCTCTCCAGACTGTAAGTTTTGATTTCTTCCTCCCTGTCATCTGGAGGTAAAATTTTTCCCCTACCCAGGCTTCCTTGGAGGTACACATCCCCTCTTGGTAAGGCAGCTGGGCCCTTCTTGGCAGCTGCTGCAGATTAGCAAATTACAAGTTTGAGATTAAAAAAGAAATGACAAAGAATAAAACCTTTAGTCTGGCAATTTGAAGTCAGGCTGCCACAATGAACACCTGTTGAGAAAGACCATTATTAGAAGCTGCAGGTTCTGGGTGAAAAGATCACTGTGAATTAATTTTGATTGCCTCAGAAAACTCTGCATAACAAATGATCTCTGATGGGGGCGTCAGGAGACTTGCATCTGAAGGGGGTGGGAGAGATTTTGTTTCCAGCAAGGTAATATAAGCTCTGCCGCGACATTAAAATCCACCTTTGGCTGCACTTGTCTCTAGCCCTCTGTTGAAACAGATTGTGTGTGCTAAGGTTACCGCGTATTATGCTTCTGGGGAAAAAAAAGAAACAATTGATATCAAAATCTTTTAGAAAGGTTCGCTGAGAAAGCATGAGGTCAGAGACTCATGACTTCCAAATTGTTAAATCATTTATTTACGTCTGTGTCTCTGAAGATGTAGATTTGGATGTCTCTTGGTGACTTCAGCAGCCCTGGTTTTACTTTGTAACCACATATATACAAAAACACACCCATACACATTCATCATGGTTTTTTTTTGGAAACGGAAGAAGAGTAAAAGATGTATTTAATAAATGGATTCACTCGCAGTAAGATAACCTTTGTACTTTGTAATGTCATCAAAAAACGAGAATGAGTTAGGCTGTAGAGCTCACTGGGTAGGGTGGAAGAGATGGGTTGTGGGCGGGGGAGGGAGATATACTGAATATTAAGTAGTTTCATTCTTTTCTGAAAAGAAAGAGACTCCAACTAAAATCTGCTGGAGTCCTACCTGTCTGTCAGCCCCCGATTACATCTAAAAGCAGGCATCCCATCTGTTTGCCCAAATGAAAAGTGTAATATTCTCCTAACTACTTTCTGTTATTGCTCAACTTAAGAGTTTCCTGCAAAACGATCCTCAGTTCATTTGAAGTTTATTTGGCACACAAAGGGAAGCTCCAGAAAGCTTTATGCTTTTAAGCTAATAAGCAATATACCCGGCTGACTCTGTGGCTGAATTTTCAACACTTAGCCATTAATATAACATGAATTTCCCTAGTTGCAGACTTCCATTTCTCAGGAGACAGAAAACCTAGAAACACCCCTACAGCGACTAGGCATGTAAAGCAAAACCTGGAGACTTTGTCTCCAGTTCTGTTTAGAATCTTTCTAATAAGCCCGAGTGTGGAAGTTACGTAAAGCCCTGTTGGATTATGTAACAATATTTTCCCCACCTCCTATACTGCTTTACTAAATGAACCATAATTATACTTTGTTCTTTGAAATGTGTCAGGGTTTAGTCCCTGATATCTGAACACAACCCTGGCACAACCCCTCCCCCACTCCCCACAGAGTTAGAAGGTGTCTAGAGCCCCTGCCTTTGTTTCCAGTTCATCAAGAAGATTCCGGAACCTTTGCTGTGAGGCAAGCTTCCTTGGGTTCCTTGCAAATGCTCTCTCCCCACGAGCCACTGCTCCTAAAAAGGATTCTGAGATGCCAATTTCTGCACGATTTGGCAAGTCTTTGGGGGCTTCCTCTGAGATATTAGATAATTGAATATAGCTTTCTCCCATTGGAGGGGGGGAAGCCAGACATACAACAACATCACCCAAACTCCCAAGATCCCTTAGCACACAAGTCAATTTTATGACAAAATTAATCTGGAGCGTGACTTATGGGGTCCCAGAGGGAGGTCACTGGGGCTGGTAAATATGTAAACATGGCTTTTTCGGTTTCCGTTTCGCATGAATACAAAATAAACTGCTGCCCTCCACATGCTGGAAAGTTCTTCCTTAAAGTTAATAAAATCTGTCAGGTTCCATAAAGGCCCAGAGGAAGGGCGTCCACAGGTGCAGCCGCTCGGCCCCGGCTGGCTCGGGACGTCGGGGCAGCTAATAAAAAGCCCTGGGCACCGCTGGCCTCCTTCCCCATCAATTCCCATCAAGCGTTATTAGAGTCATCTGCCGCCTCAGAGGTGCGTCCCCCGCGCTCGCCCCGCAGAAGCGACAGTGACATTTGGCCGCGCTGCAGGTGCGGCTGTGTGTGGCCGTGCGGCCCGAGTGGGGCCGCCTTTGTGGCGCTCGGGCCCTTTGATCTGGGCCACAAAGGGCGGCGGAGCCCCGAGCCCCCGGCTTTCTGCTGGCGGCTCCGCCCGGGCGGGGCGGGAGTGCTGGGGGGAGGGCGACAGGGCGGTGGCGAGGAGGGAGAGGGGAGGGGGTCTCGGAAGGGGGCGATCCATAATATTTATTTCAACAATAGCTTCAAATCTTTTTAAACATCATAAGAACACGGCTCATTAAGCCCACAACAGCCTTGAAATTGTGTTATAAAACCGCAAAACAGAAATCAATACATTTGCTAGAAAGGAGGTAATGAAATCTATTGAGTTGCCTGAGAAGTGGTTTGTATGAATCATAATATTATTATCTGCGCATCAATTCCATTTCCAATACTTAAAGTTAACCAGCTAGCGAAGAGCGCCCTGAACCATCGTTAAACAAGCTCTCCCCGGTTACTCGCCAGGGCGGTGCATCCCATAAATAACCGGGGAAGGGGGCCGGGATCAATGCTGCCCACCCCAGAGCTTCAGCGGCCCCAGCCCTACTGCTTCCCGGCCTGATCAATACCGGCTCACAATAGCCGGGAGAAAGCCGGGGGCAGAGCGGCAGGCCCCGGGCTCTGGGGCTGGAGCCTCCGCCCAGGGCACCGCGTCGCAGCTTCCATAAAGGGGCTTCGGCCAGCTGCCGGCCCCTCCTAATGGAGATTGCAGCTTCCCCGCCCCTCTGCTGAAGAGATTCCGGCCCTATTTGCATCCTGCATCCTCTACCCTGATACCCGTCAATCTGAGGACCCCAGGCCCTGAAACAAACATCTAAATAATGGCTCAATGGGTGATCTGCGAAGTGTTTTCTCATTCCTTTCTGTATTGCTGAATGAAGGCTGTTTTTCCTCCGTGGCTGCCGGTGAATTAAGCTGGCTGCATTTTTCTGATCCTCCTTCCTGATCTATTTTGAAGATAGGGCCTTATTCTGTAATGTGTGTTGCTGTTGTTAGGCCCCATCAAGCCTATTTCAACTCGTAGAGACCCCATGTGACAGAGCAGAACTGCCCCCACAGAATTTTCTAGGCTATAATCTTTGCTTGGAAACCCTGGTGGGGGGGTGGTTAACTGCTACTGCTGCTAACCAAAGGGTCAGGAATTCGAATCCGCCAGGCGCTCCTTGGAAACTCTATGGGGCAGTTCTACTCTGTCCTATAGGGTGGCTATGAGTCAGAATCGACTCAATGGCAGTGGGTTTGGGTTATGGGCCTTTCTCTGGTTGGATTCTCCCAGAAGCTGATAAAACTCCAGCTTCAGGACTCCCACGTGTCATTCCCCCTCCAAGGTCCCTGAGGGGTCTTGGCAATGGGTTTCTGTTTTTATACCATTTGCACAAGTAAGGTAGCTTTTCTCTAAGTAATTGTTGTCAAGTCTACTCCAACCCACGGGGACCCTGTGTGTGGCAGAGTAGAACTGTGCTCCACAGTGTTTTCAAGGCCTGGGTTTTCAGAGGTAGATCACCAGCCTTTTCTTCTGCAGAGCCTCTGGGTGGACACGAACTGCCAACCTTTTGGTGAGCAGCCGAAGTATGTTAGGAAACCCTGGTGGTGTAGTAGTTAAGAGCTACTGCTGCTAAAAAAAAGGCCAGCAGTTCGAATCTACCAGGAGCTCCTTGGAAACTCTATGGGGCAGTTCTGCTCTGTCCTATTGGGTCGCTATGAGTTGGAATCGATTCAAGGGCAACAGGTTTCCGAGTGGCTGCTCAGCAGGGTCTCCAGGGAGCCACGGCTGGCTTCTCAGCCACAGCTGTTTCTCTGACCCAACCTGTGGCCTTCGCACAATGCGTTTGGACTGACTGTTGAACAAGAAGAGCTGATCACCTCCCAGAACATTTTCATGTAAATGTGTACGCACACATACAGGCAAGCCCTCACACGTGAACACACACACACACACACACACCAAGCCAGGTCAAAGCAGGTACGACTCCTCAGATAATCCAAGTTTTAGGAAAGACTCGGTAGCAGTAGGAGGCCCTGGGTTGTGCTCCACTGCCAACTACGATGTTGGAGGTTCGATTCCACCCAGAGGCACATTGGAAGAAAGGCTTGGCGATCTATGTCTGCAAAATCAGTGATTGCAAACCCTGTGGAGCACAGTTTTGTGGGGTCGCCATGAGTCAGAGTTGACATGACGGCAACTAGTTTTTTCTATCTCAGTGGAAACCCGCAAAGCAAGGTCTGAGGGCAGGAAGCAGTATTTCTCAGCCTGGGGTGATTGCGCCCCCCTGGGGACATTTGGCAATGTCTAGGGAGAATTTTGGTTGTCACAACCTGGAGGGAGGTGATGCTCCTGACCTTTAGTGGGTAGAGGCCAGGGATTCTGCTAAACACCTTACAACACACAGGACAACCCCCACAACGAAGAATTGCTCAACCTGAAATGACAATGGTGCTGAGACTAAGAAACCCTGGGCTGAGGCTGCACCAAGGTGTGGCTTCTTGCCAGAACTGCCAGTGCAGCAGTTACTTTTCAGCCCCGGTGCCTTGACACTCTCTTTAGGCGAGGGAGAGTTGTGGAGGTGGGCAATGCTGAGACCCTCTGCCCATCTCTTGATATCATCGTGGCTGGATAACAGGACCTTCATTCCAGCTGCCTGCCTGCTAACTACTGGCAGCTGTTGTCCTCAATGGGCTGCCACTTGAGGACAAGTTTGCCTCGCGTCCTCACCCCGCACAGAGCACCATGCCACCTAACCACTTGCTTGCCTAGTGTTGGCTGCCTGAGCTTTCTCCTGGCCTCAGAGGTACCTGAGCCGTTCCTGGGGCTTTGACAAGTCACCAGTGTTGAAATCTGTGGCATTGCCACACGGAGAACCCATCTTCTGCACTATGCCTTCCAACAGCCAACAGCCCCCACCCCAACACGCCTACACCTACCATAAAAGAACACTGCTTACTTCTTTTTAACAGCCTGAGCCCACAACTACTTGCCTTCCAAAGCTACCTGGATGCTCATTTCAGGTTCTGCAGCAATGATTGTGCCTGTATTTCAGGATCCAGAAGCCAGGTAACTAATTTTTCCAGCGGCAGACTTTTCCCCCTGATCTTGTTCTTACTCTCCAGCCACCTTCTTGCTTCTGTCCCCTCCCCCACTGCCTATTGTCTCCTGATTATCCCAGAATTGATCACTCCTGCCATCTTGGCCGTTCACAGACACAGACTTTGCAAAGACCCAAGCTTTTGCTTTCCATGGCCAGGAAAGATGTGTTCGCATGCAACAGCACAAACATGATTCTCTTTGTGTCGAGTGGGGAGCGTCATCCCTGCAACATAATCCCAATTACGCACAATTAGCTGACTCAGGCCAACGCTGGCCACTTCCTAACCAGGCAGATGGTCACCAAGGCTATGTAGGATTTTGTCATTGTGGAACTTGGAAAACAGTTTAATGTCGACATAGAAAACAAAGAAATAGCCCCGTATTTCTACTTGGTCTAATCCCTACAAATCATTGGAAGCACTGAAGTAGAAAGTAATCTTTCTGTGGCTTTTAGGTTTTTCAAATTTTGTTGTTTTAATAAATTGTTTTACTATCCAGTAGGTACCTGAGGAATGAGACTAAAAGGAAAAACCCTTGGGAACAAAATCTCCAAATTATAGAGCTCAGAAATGCCTAAGAAAATTAACCCTGATGATTTCATCTTAAAACTTCAGAGAAGGGAAATGTTTAGGGAAAAAAACAAACAAAAATTGTCCAGTCCTGAACATATTAAACTAACTCAAACAAAATAACTCAATCATCCTCTGAGTTAGGATTTGTCATAATTTGGTCATGGTTTATGGAACCCATATTGAGTAAGAAAGTCAAAATAATTTCTTTTTCTGTAAATTTTCAGGGTTTTGTTTATAAACATGGAAATTCCATCATAAAATATAGCTTAAAAAAAAAAAAACAAACATGCAAAACTTTAAGAAGTCTGCCAAAATGCCAAGCAATTTATTCTTGTTTACTGTGTTTATGTGCTAGAGGAAGTCCATAAAGTCTAGAAGCATAGGCTAATGTAAATAGTGTGGTCGAGGGCATCTTAATCTTAAGGACAACTAATAATATCTATATTTCTAAACTGTATGGACATCTTTTGTTATTACTGTCATGTAGACAAGAGAAATGAACATCTATTTAACATTTCATATGTTATACAAATATGTGCTCAAGTTGAAAGGAAATGTATCTTCTCTTACATAATAATATACTCTATTCGTGTAAATGTTTTTGGAGGGCAGATTGAAATTTAAACGAATACTAGAGAAAATGCCTTTGTAAAGTGAAGAATCTTTTCGAAAAGTGAATTTGCCATAGATTCAATTTCCTTAAAGTAAGACACAAAATAATGACAGTAGCAACAGAGATGAAGAAGATGAGTGTCTTAGCCAGCTAGTGCTGCTATAACAGAAATACCACAAGTGGATGGCTTTAACAAACAGAAGTTTATTTTCTCACAGTCTAGTAGGCTAGAAGTCTGAATTTAGGGCACTAGCTCCATGGGAAGGCTTTCTCTCTGTGTCAGCTCTGGGAGAAGGTCCTTGTCGTCAGTCTTCCTCTGGTCTAGGAGCTTCTTAGGACAGGGACCCCAGGTCCAAAGGATGCACTATGCTCCCAGCTTTGCTTTCTTGGTGGTCAGAGGTCCCTATCTCTCTGCTGGCTTCTCTCTCTTAAATCTCAAAAGAGATTGCTTTAAGACACAATCTAATCTTGTAGATTGAGTTCTGCCTCATTAACATAACTCCTGCTAATCCCACCTCATTAACATCGTAGAGTTAGGATTAACAACACATAGGAAAATCACATCAGATGACAAAATGGTGGACAATCACACAATACTGGGAAACATGGCCTAGCCAAGTTGACACAAGTTGTTGGGGGACACAATTCGATACATGACAATGAGGATGATGATAGTGATGGTAATTCATATTCTCTGAGCTCTATTATGTAGCAGACATTTGACTATGTACTTTTGGTGGTTTTACCTCAATGGAATCCCCCTCCACTTCTCCTGCCTGGGTCAGGCCACATCTCTAGGCACATGAGCCTAATATAGAAAACATCCTGTTTTACTTTTCTTTCTGGGCATGCTTGTTAAGGAATGAAGCATGCAATAGCAGGTAGGGCATAACCCATGACGGTCGAGTTGATTCTGACTCATCACAACCCTACAGGACAGAGTAGAACTGCCCCATAGAGTTTCTTAGGAGCAGCTTGTAGATTCAAACTGCCAACCTTTTGGTTAGCAGCCAAGCTCTTAACCACTGTGCCACCAACATAGAAAACTGAAAATCTGTAACTTTGTGTTCTGCTCCCAGCTCTTCCAAATAACCAGCTGTGTGACCTTGGTTAGATGACTTATCCTCTCTGGGCCTCATTATTGTTATTATTATTATCAGGCAAAATTAATCTAGAGCTAAAAACTCCAGGATCATATTACTATCGACTCCATTTATAAGGGATCTCCCATTATTCTAACAAAGAATTCAACCAGCAGATCCCATTGTCCATAGATAGGTGAAGTGTCAGCCACAACCTGGACTGTTTGGTCCACCGGGAGGCCCAGTTACCTCGTTGCTGTCAATTTGATCCCGACTCATAGTGACTCTTTTTTTTTTTTCATAGTGATCTATAGGGCAGAGTAGAACTGTCCCATAGGGTTTCCAAGAAGTGGCTGGTGGGTTGGAATTGCCGACTTTTTGGTTAGCAGCCAGGCTCTTAACTACTGCAGCACCAAGGCTCCAGTTGCACTGACCGAAACTATTTGAAAGAATGCTTAGGGGGCAATTCGGGTGCTTTTACTTAGAATTGGAAAATCAAAATCATGACGACTTGTGCCACTAGTATTTGTAAAATTGTCTTATAACCACTTGTTCTGTCTTATTTTTGTTAAGTGCTGTCGATTTGATTCTGACTCTACGTACAACAGAACAAAACACTGCCCGGTCCTGTGCCATCCTCACAATCATTGCCATGTTTGAGCCTATCGTTGCAGCCACTGTGTCAATCCATCTTCCTCTTCTTCGCTGACCTCCTGCCTTACCAAGCATGATGTTCTTCTCCAGGGACCGGTACCTCCTGATAACATGTCCAGAGTACGTGAAGTAAAGTCTCGCCATCCTCACTTCCAAGCAGCACTCTGGCTGTACTTCCTCCAAGACAGACTTGTTCGTTCTTCTGGCAGTCCACAGTATATTCAATATTCTTTGCCAACACCGTAATTCAAAGGCATCACTTCTTCTTCAGTCTTCCTTATTCACTGTCCAGCTTTCGCATGCATGAGGTGATTGAAAATACCATGGCTTGGGTCAGGCGAACCTTAGTCCTCTAAGTGATGTCTTTGTTTTTCAATGCTTTAAAGAGATCTTTTGCAAAACATCATTTAATTTCTTGACTGCTGCTTCCATGGGCATTGATCATGGGTCCAGGTAAAATGAACTCCTTGACAACTTCAAAATTTCCTGTTTATCGCGATGTTGCTTATTGGTCCGACTGGACCAATACCCCACTTAGTCTTCTAAATCTCAAGGTTGATGCTGATATCCCATTCATGTGATTAAAAAAAAAAAAAAAGTGATAGCTCAGAGTATTTGGTGATCAGACAGATGCTGCCTAAGTATTTGCTAGGGGGCAGTGGTGGTTCAGTGATAGAATTCTCAGCTTATATATGGGTTTTTTTTTTTTTTTATATGGGAGATCCAGGTTCGGTTCCTGGCCCTTATGCCTCAAGCAGGGCCACCACCCATCTGCCAGAAGAGGTCTGTGTGTTGCTGTGATGCCGAACGGGTTTCAGTGGAGCTTCCAGACTCAGGTGGACTAGGAAGAAAGGCCCAGTGATCTGCTTCCAAAAAATCAGCCCCTGAAAACCCGAGGGATCACAAGGGTTTGATCCCATCGAACGTGGGGTCCTCTCTAGGGTTGGGGGCAACTCCACAGCTGCTAACAATGAAAGGCATTTCCTGAATCAAAAGTGAAATTGATTGACATGGGAAGTCAGGATTTGCCCCTGAGGCTTCTCTATTTGAGTTGAAGTCACTATTTTGAGGAATTCTGCAGCAGGCACTCGGTTTATCCACATTCTCAAGTTTATTTCTTTTAATTTCCCATTCTCACCACCTGCATCACATACACCCAACAGTCAGGTGATTTGAATCTCGGGTTCAGTTTAACAAGAACAAAACCCATATGCCACACTACCTGCATTTCAGCAGTCTCGTGCGTGTGCACGTGCGTGTGTGTGCATGTGTGCGCACGTGTGTGTGGTAGGGCGAGGGCGGGTTCTGCCCCTCCACCCGCGTGTTTGGGTACATTGCTGTCTGCAGAAGTGCCTTACTACAGCCTTGTAAATCCTGAAAGCCCTGGGTGCATCTTTTTCAGCAGATGAATCAATATTTTAATGGAAAATCACAAAGAAAATGAGTATTTGGAAACTAAAGGTTGCTAAAAGCCAAAAAATAAAAGCCTGCACGTCACTGAGAAGAGAGAGACCTGTGTGTGAACTGACTTCCCGTCCATCGCTTTTAGTCCTGCACCTATTTTATCTCTTTCAGCCTGTGATTGCTGATTTTAAATTGTCTTCCAGTCCCTCCCTCAGCTCTGTTTCCCCAGTCCCCCTCCCACTACACCTTCCAAACGATACAGTCTGTGTCACCAGCTGATGGAGCTGATTAGAGCCCAGAGATGCCTCTTGTCTTCAGCCAAACCCAGGGAGACTAGACAAGGAGATGGGAAGATGCCTGCCTCCTGGAAGAGGATCTGACAGCCGGGGACACTCTACTGACCCCTCACCACGGGTCTGAGGCTCTGTAGATGAGCCACATAAGATACTGCAGGAGGTGCAGTTGCCAACAAGTGTAGCGCATGGAGATTATCTAGGTCAGAGGCACGAATCGATCTCAAGGCGGGAACCACTGACCTTCTCCCACCCTTGCCCGCTCTCAACTCTGAGTCCCTGTTAACTAAAGATCGCATTTCCATTGCTCCAGCTCAGACGGGGATTCCTGATTCTGTTTGGCTTGGTATCTTTCACCCAGCGCATACTTGGGAAGGCTTTTTGGTTTCATCATTTAAATATCCGAAACTGTATTCCAAACATTTCCAAGTTAAAGTCCTCTTCCCTGTAGAATAAAGTTTAGCAGGAATCTAGGCAGAGGCAAAGCAGCAGCAGATATTCCCTGTGTTTGGGGATTGAACAAATGGTATTTGGCTCATCCTAACACACTGCCTCTCACAGACTGTCTCTGTGCAAAGGTCAGGAAAAGTCCCAAAGAACTACATCTGTGATAAAAGGGACATCAGGCACGATTCTCAACCGAAGGGAAGGGGCTGGTTTCCAGGACTTCACTTACTTGCTTAATGTGGAATTCCCCAATGAGTCTGCGTTATTGCTAAAGCTGTAAAGAACTAAAACCCTCCATTCAAGGGAAGCCTCAGGGAAGAGGATTCCAAATAGATGAATTTAACAAAGTGTTCATCGAAAGCCCTTTTTGAATTTGGAAACTCTTTTTCTAGAAACAGCTGAGTCACTTGTCTGGAGGTGCTTTCTACCGAGCCCGACTGGCAGCTGGGGACTGCGCTGTGGGTTCCCATCCTCTCTGGGCCTCGGTGTTTACATAGAAGTATGGACCCCAACATGGACGCACCCCAGAACCACTGCATTCATTCCTGGAACTTAATTTTTAAAATATAGTCTCCAGTTTCGCTTTCTTTCTTCTGTTGTCATTTAAAAATTTCTAATAAACTAAAAATTATAAAAGTAAAATATCAGTTAGTCCAGATTCTAGTAGCTGGAGTCCTAAGTAACTGAGATATTATTCTAATGCAGAATTCCAGGGCAAAGTCCCATACTCTAAAGGCAGCATGCGAATCTGAATTTAAGTGAATGTTGAATATTAACCCTGACACTGTCTAGAGAGCAAGAGACCTCTAGAACAGGGTTTCTCAACCTCAGGACCTTTGACATTTGGACCGCATAATTCTTTGCTGTGGGAGTTTGTCCTGCGCATTGTAGGATATTTAGCTGCAACACTGGCATCTCCCCCAGATGTCAACAGCACTACCACCCCTACCCGTGACAACCAAAAATATCTCCAGAGGTTGCCAAACGTACCTGGGGGCAAAAATCGGCCCTGCTTGAGAACCACTGGGGAAATTCATTTATCAGACACTTCTACTCCACTTAAAAGTTAGAGTGCTTTTTTTGGACAATAGAGAAAAATAAATAAATAAAGGAAATAAATTATGTATTTCCATCCACATAATGGAACATTAAACAACCTTTAAAAACCATGGAAACCCTGGTGACGTAGTGGTTAAGTGCTATGTATGGCTGCTAACCAAAGGGTTGGCAGTTTGAATCCACTAGGCGATCCTTGGGAACTCTATAGGGCAGTTCTACTCTGTCCTCTAGGGTCGCTATGAGTCAGAATTGACTCGATGGCAATGGGTTTTAAAAATTATGTTTTAAAAGATACTTAATGGGCACGAGAGCATGCTTATCCTATCATGTTAAACAAAATAAGTGCAGCACACGAAAGTATATACACCATCCATCTATTCTGTAAGGTGTACGTATTTTAAAATTCTGAAAATATTCTAAAAGGAAAAACACAAAAATGAAAACCAGAGTTATCTATGGGTGGTAGTAGAATGCAGCACACATTTTCTTATTTATATTTTTTGTTTTCTCGAGCTGCCTGCCATGCACGTGTATAATTTTTATAATTTTAAAAGCAGACACAGAAGAAGGACTAAGGGATGTGTGCGATACAGCACATGAGCAGGAAAGCTGCAAACACACCCCCGCCATCTATTCCTCTGTTTCCTTTTCTTCTATGCCCTGAAGGAGGCATCACTACTCCTTTCCTGCTCAACTCATCCTTTTGCTCATTAAGCCCTCACATCTGCTTCACTCTGCAGCCTTACGTTCCTAAGGCCAGAATTCATCACATTGTATATTTTATTTTATACTCTGCTTCTCAGCTTGGGTATGTTCATTCATTCATTCACTCAATACCCTGGCACTGTGCTAAAACCAGTTGCCATCAAGTAGTTTCCAACTCATAGCAACCTCATGTGTGTCAGAGCAGAGCTCTGGTCCATAGAGATTTCAATGGCTGGTTTTTCAGAAGTAGATGGCCGGTTCCTTCTTCTGAGGCACTTCTGGGTGGTCTCAAACCTCCAATCTTTTGGTTAGCAGCCGAGTGCATTAACTGTTTGCAGTACCCAGGAACTCAGTGGGGCTCAAGGCACTCTCATGGAAGGCAGGCAATAAACGATAAACAAATACAAAGACTTGATAATGTGAGATAGTAATAGGAGCTTTGAAGGTCATGAAATGTCCGTCAAATCGAGTCCGACTCGTAGCAACCCTATAGGACAGAGTAGAACTGCCCCATAGAGTTTCCAAGGAGAGCCTGGTGGATTCAAACTGCTGGCCTTTTGGTTAGCAGCTGTAGCTCTTAACCACTACACCACCAGGGTTTCCCCATGATACACAAGTGGTGTGTAAAAGAGAATACAGGCGAATGCACTACTTTAGAGGAGGTGACCAGAGAAGGCCTCTCTGAGGAGGTGACATCTGAGCACAGACCTAAACCACAAGAGGAGAATCATTGGGAAACTGGGAAGATCAGGGTGCAGAATTTTCCAGGCATGAATTTTAAGTCCAAATATATGAAGTAAGTTTCTCCACATTCAAAGAAAAGAAAGGCCGTTGTTATGGATTGAATTGTGTCCCCCTCAAATATGTGTTGTAAATCCTAACCCCTTGAGTTACGGTTAGGGAGCCCTGGTGGCGCAGTGGTTAAAGTCATCAACTGCTAAGGGAGGGGCTGGCAGTTTGAAACCACCAGCGGCTCTGAGGGGGAAAGATGTGGCAGTCTGCTTCCGTAGGAAATTTACAGCCTCGGAAACCCTATGGGGTTGCTATGAGTCAGAATCAACTGGATGGCAGTGGGTTTGATTGGTTTTGGTTTTGCCTGTGGTTATAATCCCGGTTAGGAATGGGTTTTCTTTGTTATGATAATGAGACAGTATTAGTGTAGGGTGTGTTTAAGTCTTCTCTCTTCAGATATAAAAGCCCATTAGCCAGAGAGAAACAAGCTGAGATGGCGGAAGACAGACGCCAAGCCACATGAAGATCACCAGGGAGCCAGCGAACAAGACCTCCCCCAGAGCCAACAGAGAGAGAAAGGCTTCTCCTAGAGCTGGCACCCTGGATTCTGTCTACCCTCCTAAACAGTCAGAAAATAAGTCTTCATTTGCTAAAGCCACCTGCTTGTGGTATTTCTGTTATAGCTGCACTAGAGGAACTGAGACAGCCAGAGACTGCAGCCCGTGAGTGATGGGGAGAGGGCCTGGAGGCTGGTTAGGAAGTTGGCCCTGATCAACCCATCCTGGTCCAGCCCGGTGTAGACCGAGGCATGCAAGAAGACTGCAGTAGAAATCAGACTCTTTGGGACCAGGCCCTGGAATCCGTATTTCAAAACAAGCTTTCAAGGTGAGTTTGAGGCACTGGAAATGTTGAGAGCCATGGCTCCAGAGTATTGATTTTACTCAAAAAATTGTAGTGGGGTGGGGGTGCCGAGATGGTGAGTATACTGACCCAGGGCCCTGATCCTCAGAGTCTGGGAAAAGATTTCATATTGTTGAAAAAACAGAGTAAAACTTAAAGACATACAAACCTTATCGAATCAGCTGACTTGTATCCTTAACCCTTAACCATCATGAATGTTAATCACGTTCCCTCTTCCTTTTTGTGATGCTGCTCTTGGTGTTAGGAACATCTATGCACTCTTCATTTACTCTGCAAACTCTCTCTCTCTTTTTTTTTTTTATTAAATTAACATGGGACTTTTATTTTTATGCCATAGCATTTGCTAATTCTAGTACAGGTCTTGCTCCTTTTCCTTCAAGTGGTTAGAAAAAGACCACGTTTATACGAGCTCTGTGTTTACTCTGTGGCACTCTCTAATCAAGAAATGTTTCTTTCAACTGACCACGGCTCCCAACTTTATCTCTTTGTCCTTTGAAGCCGAGTTATTATTTCTAGCAACCATCCCTAATTCAAGAGTAAACACTCCTGTTTCCTCAAAAAGCACTACGTTCTGTTAAAGGGAACTAGAATTAGAAAAGGCCCAGTTTCTATCAGCACTCTATTTTATAAAAGGATATTTAAGTAGGATGCAACAAGGCTTGAGAAGAGAAACAAAGAGGGCTTCCTCCATGTTCACCGATGGCCTCTTCTCCCACGCTGATGGCCAAGCCCACCTATCCACCAGGTGTTCTTGCCCCATGCTTCAGCACTCAGTGTTTTCAGGTTTACTCCAAACTATGAATGAAGGTTCATAGGTAAGAAACACGCCCTTTCTTCCTTCCTTCCTCCCTCCCTCCCTCCCTCCCTTTCCTCTTTTCCTTGCTTTCTCCCTTCCTCTTTCTTTCGGTGGGGGAGGCTGCTGCTATTCCTCTTCTGCCTGCATCAGTCATAAAAACTCTACTTGTGGAAACTATCTGATCCTTGCCCCTTATCCTGGTTGGAGGCAATTTCGTCTGAAAGGAGACAAGGACCCCTCGCCTGGAAAAGAACACCCTCACCTGAAAACAGCAACGGAGGCTATTCTACTCAGGCTTCTGGGCACAGCCTGTGACTGTCTGGCTAGCTTCATGTGAAGAAGATTGTTCCCACGTCTAGGACTTCTACACCAAGAGGGCTTTCCAGTCCTCCATACTTCCAAAAATGGAAGTTCCAGGAAGTGCGGTCAGTTAGCTCAGTGAGTGGCTTGTGGTTCTTTGGTCTATTACTCATTTCATTGGCTGTTGTATGGCCCTGTGCCCTAAGTATGGTTGTTATTAGATGCCGCTGAGTTGGTTCCAACCCATAGGGACCCTATGTACCACAGAATGAAACACTGCCCAGTCCTGTGCCATCCTCACAATCATTGCAGCCACTGTGTCAATCCATCTGGTCAAGGGACTTCCTCTCTTGCTGACCTTTCACTTTACCAGCCCTAAGCATGCAAATGTAACTATCTCTATAGCAGTCAGTGTTGCTATAGGTTACCTAGTAATATCCCATCGGGGTAGTGTCGCAACATTTAGAAAAGTATCCATCTAAAGCCATGTGAGCTACTCTTCCAGCCATTTCAGAAGAATGTAAGCAACATGAGGGCAGATGTTTATTCTCTTTGGTCACTGATGTTTCCCAGCGCCTAGAACAGTGCCTGGCATGGAGTAAGTACACTCTGTTGGTTTACACATGAAATTCCCTGGACAGTTATAAATTTAATGCTCTGCCACTTAGTATGTTGTTGTTGTTAGGGGACACTGAGTCGAATTTGACTCATAGTGACCCTATGTGACAGAGTAGAACTGTCCCATAGGGTTGTCTAGGCTGTAATCTTTTTTAAAAGAATTAATTAATTGTGCTTTAGGTGAAAGTTTACAAATCAAGTCAGTCTCTCATACAAAAAGTTATTCACACCTTGCTACGTACTTCTAGGTGCTCTCCCCTTAATGAGAGAGCACACTCCTCCTCTCCACCCTGTATTGTCTGTGTCCCCTCAACCAGCTCCAGTCCCCCTCTGCTTTCTCATCTCGCCTCCAGACAGGAGCTGCCCACATAGTCTCATGTGTCTCCTTGGGGTTGTCCAGGCTGTCACCTTTATGAAAGCAGATCACCAGGCCTTTCTCCTGTAGAGCCAATGGGTGGGTTTGAATCACCAACCTTTTGGTTAGCAGCCCGGTGCTTACCCATTGCACCACCAGGGCTCCTCCACTTAGTATAAAAGGCCAGAAAAGTCACATTAAAGTCCCTAAACCTCAGTTACCTCACCTGTGAAATGGCAATGGTGTTACCATGTGCCCTGCACTGAAGGGCTAAAGGAAACTGAATGCGAAAGTGTTTCTAAAGCACAAAACCTGTGACACAAGGGAAGATCATCAAAACTTTCTCTCTCAATCCCTATCTAACATCTCAAGCAACGAGTTCTGCAGGAAATCCAGGGTCCTGTTTGACCCCAAAGGTTGACTTCCTGATGGATGTTTTCCCCTGAAATGGTCTCACGCTAAGAATTAACTTGACACCTTCATCTCTTTACCTTGAAGGTACGTGTGTTCTACCATTCCACCATGAACCTTCCCCTTTTGAATTAATCTGTAGTCACACTCATCAGTAAAGCATCGTCCTTCTGTCTCTTGGCCTTCTTTTTCTCGCTTCCAAAATAAGCCGATTGGACCAGCTCTAGGGAGGGAAGGCAACCACTGTCAGGGGCCACTAGGGCTGGTTATTGTTGTTGTTAGCTGCTGTCCAGTTGATTCCAACTCAAGGCAACCCCATGTGTGGAGGATAGAACTGCTCCATAAGGTTTTCAAGGCTGTGACCTATTGGAAATAGATTGCCAAGCCTGTCTTCCGAGGTGTCTCTGGGTGGGCTTGAACCACCAACTTTTTGGCTAGTAATTGAACGTTTAATCATTTGCGCCACTGGTAGATAAGTGAAGTGGTTTGGGTGGGAACCGAGGAAAAGTGGAGAACGGACCTGCCCCGTCCAAAGGGGACAGTCTCACCTTTGTGCCAGCCAATTGTTAAACTGTGGGAAGCAGGAATACTAGATCATGTGACATTTGAAAAAAAAAACTGGAAACTTGAACTTTTGTATGTGATCTCCTGACTTTCAAATGTGGGCAATGCTTTCAAATTTGTTAAATCTCCCTTATGAGCCAAATAAAACACATATGTAGCCCAAACTCAGCCTGTAGGCCTCCAATTTGTGACCTTACAGCTTAAAGGCACCCTTTTGGCTCTGAGCCCCATGGTTTTTCTGACCTGTGAAATCAGCTCAAAAATATTCCAAAGCTCCTTCCACCTTTCCTTTTCCTGTCAGGTCCCCATTGTGTTTCACCTGAGCTCCTGAGACAGTTTCCCAACTTCACCTGGCATCCCCAGAGTGACTTTGTTCTCATTTATTTAAAACCTGAGACACAAGATGGCGGCACCCTTTGGCCTTGGTTGAGCCGCTCATGTCAATGAACAGAGCAGAGTAGCTTTGCTTGAGAAGTCACCTTGGGCCTTCCCTGAGTGCCCAGCAGAGAAGGAAGGCTCTTAGGAACAACCCGGAACCACGGGACCAGATATCTGTTTGCTGCCCATCAGCACAAAGCCAGGCACCAAGTGGCAAATATCCGAGGATGGATGCTCTCAGGGCTGAAAGGAGGCCAGGAACCTTGACATTGTTATGTGTTAGGGTACATTGTTTCTTTGCAGCAGGGTGAGCCATAGGCAGAGCAGGAATTTGTTTTTCAGCATTGTGTAGGTAAAGATTTGGGTTAGAATAAAATGGAATTAAACGAAAGCCAACGACAATAGCAAAACCACAACTGAGCTGCCTATTATCAGCTCTTGCCAATTGCAGAATGATTTCTAGTACTGGCTTTGTCCCTGCCCCTACGCTATGTGGAGCTCTGGTGGCGCAACGGTAAAGCACTCAGCTGCTAACAGAAACGAAGGAGGTTCGAACATACCCAGCAGTTCCATGGGAGTAAGACCTGGAAATCTCCTGTATAGATTACAGCCTAGCAAACCCTATGGAGCAGTTCTGCTCTGTTACATGTGGTCACTGTGAGTCATAACCAACTCACTGGCACCTAACAACAACATCTACACTATGCATTCCTGGAGGGCAGGCTACTGCTGCAGTCCCTCTGCAAGGCCCGCGCCTGACCACAAAAATGTTTGGTGAATGGCTGACAGACGGAGGTCATGCCTGGCCATCAGGGATGGACACTAAGAGAAAGAAGGAAAGAAGATAGCCATTCCCAATCTTCCTACCTCCTCTCACCTTCCCCATAGGGCTTCCAGGTCATGCAAACCTAACCCTCCTTTCAGACGTCCTCAGTGTTAATACCCTCTCTAACATTCCCTTGATTTTCCAGGAATTTCCAAATCTAGGTTTGTGTAAGAAAATGAGTCTCATTGGTCCTCTTAACAGGGAGACAAAAATATACCAGCTGCTGCTGCTCAAGCCTGCAAACTGTTTCTTCACTGTGATAACTCAGATGCAGCTTCCCCCCTCGGTGAGAAATTGCATGACGTGCAGTCTGTGAAAGACAGGGCTTCGAACCGGGTTCCTCACGGCTGCATTTCTAACAAGTTCCCGGGCGATACCAATGCTGCTGGTTAGGGACCAGTTCTGAGAAGCACTGGGAGAGCAGTGGTTCTCCAAATTTGTCATACCTAAGAATCGCCTGGGAATACTGTTAAAATGTAGATTCTGATTCAGTACATCTGGTGTGGAAACACAAATTCTCTGCAGGGGCTGGAACCTGAAGGAACCCGATTTGAAGCCCTGGTGAAAAGTGAAAGGAAAAAGTTTTGATTTTTTCTTACAAGAGAGGGAAAGAAAGAGGGAAGTCCCCCACACTGTTAGGTTGATGGATCATTTCCTCTACAGATACAAAAATAATTTGATCTCTGATCTCTACAGTGTAGATAAGCGATTATGGCATAGGTGTGATTATCGCATGCATAGGGCATTCATCCCTGACTGAAGGAACATGCTAGAATTAGTGTGTGGATCACAATTCCCATGGATCCCTGCTACTACCGTCTGTTGAGCATGAAGGACCCTGGTCAGAGCCCATCTCCCGGAAGAAGGAAGTGTTTAGAGAGCAGATCACCTGCCTGGGAATCCCAGAGGATTCACCTCCTCTGTTGTTGTTGTTAAATGCTATCAAGTCAGTTGCCTGACTCATGGCAACCCCATGCACAACAGAGTCAAATGCCACCCATCCTGCATTGGACCTTTGTGATCCATAAGGTTTTCATTGCCTGATTTCCAGAAGCAGATCGCCAGGCCTTTCTTCCTAGTCCATTGTAGTCTGGAAGCTCCGCTGAAACCTGTTCAGCACTGGATGGTTAAGACTGTGTGTCAACTTGGCTACCTCTCTACATATACACTGATACGCTTTGCTGGTTTTGCTTCTCTAGACCCAGCCTAAGACAAGCATCATAGCAACACGCAAGCCTCCACTGACAGACCAGAAATCGAACACGGGTCTCCTGCATGGAAGGGCAAGAATTCTACCACTGAACCCCCACTGCCCTCTCTTTTTCTCTAAGAATCAAAACCAAACCCATTGCCATGGAGTTGATTCCAACTCATAGTGCCTCTACAGGACACTATAGGACAGAGTAGAACTGCCCCATAAGGTTTCCAAAAAGCAGCTCGTGGATTTGAACTGACAACCTTTTAGTTAGCAGCCGTTAATCACTGCACCACCAGGGCTCCCTCTTCTTCTCTGGAGACCTTTAAATATAGTAGGGAAGGGAGGGCGTTAGAATAGAGAAGATGCAGAGATGGGATTTATTTATTTTATAATTTGGAGCTTGGGGTTTAGTTACAGAGGAACCGGGTAGTGGGTTTCCTGGGAAGATTTGTGACAGCAAGAGTAGTGTAGCGTTTAAGAGCTCAGTACTCGTGCGCTGGAGCCAGGCTGTCCTGTGTTCAAGTTCTGGTGCTTGACCTTAGACATTTAACTCAACTTCTCTGAACCTTAGTTTCCTCATCCACAGAATGGGTATAATGATAGTACCTACTTCATATGGTTGTTATAGGGGTTAAAAGAGTTAATTCAAGGAAAGCATTGGAAAAATGTCTGACAATTAGTAATTGCTAAATACACCTTATCAAGACAGTTAGCTCTGGCCCCGATGATTCTAAGAAACCTCCCCCAAACTCAATGGCTTAAAACAGCAATCATTAGCTTTGCTCAGCTGGGCTCTCTCAGATGTCTGCGGCCAGGTGGGGACTGGCTGATCTAGGCTGGTTTGGCCAGGGCTTGCTCTGCTCCACATGCCTCTCAATCTTTGCCTGAGCCCAGTGGACTTGTGCTTCTCAGTGTGATGGCAAAGGCACAAGAGCACAAGTGGAAGCAGGCCTCTTGAGGCCTGGGCTTGGAACTGGGACACTACTTTATCTGCCTCGTTCTATTGGCCAAGGTGAGTCACATGGCCAAAGCCAAAGAGGTAGGGGAGTACGCTCTGTCCTCAGTGAGAATGTACTGCAAGGTGTGTGGCAAGAGGTAGGATACAGAGAGGGCTGGAGAGCTGATGCCAATAACACGAATTACCATTAGAAAAACAACAACAACAAAGAACTTGTGGCAACCCCACGTGTGACAGAGTAGAACTGCTCCATTCTGGGCTGGATTCTTCACGGAAGCAAATCACCAGGCCTTTCTTCCACGGCACCATTGAGTGAGTTCAAAACTTTAGGTTAGTAAAACGAAACAAAGCACAAATCCATTGCCACCGAGTCGATTCTGACTCATAGTGACCCTATAGGACAGAGTAGAACTGCCCCAAAGGGTTTCCAGGGAGCACCTGGTAGATTTGAACTGCACCAAGAATGAGGTTGAGATACTGTACCCTGATCTTCAGCCAAGAAGCTGGGCAAGTCACTTCCGCCCCCTGATTGAGGAAGACAAATCTAAATACCTCAGGCCCCAGCCCTCAGGTCATATTGTGTACTTCGGGAGGTTTAGGTAACTGTGATGCACATGCGTGTGCGTGCGTGTGCGCGTGCCTACTTGCGCATGTGTGCCAGATCTGCTTTTTTTGGTTTGTTTTTAGATAATTTTTATTATTAAGGTGCTATTTAAATTATTATAGTAAAAATGTCTCCTTGTAGACAGTTTGGTGCATACAAAAAGCCTATAAGGAAAAAAGGTTAAACACAGTCCCACCACCCACTATTCTTATTTCTCTGTGATTCCTTGTAGGCCTTATTCGATGTACACCTAACAGTTTATTTTTTATTTATTTTATTGTGCTTTAAGTGAAAGTTTGCAGTTCATGTTAGTTTCTCATACAAAAATGTATATACACATTGTTATGTGATCCTAGTTGTTCTCCCTATAATGTGACAGCAAGCTCCCCTTTCCATCCTGTATTTTCTGTGTCCATTCAACCAGCTCTTCTGCCTTCTCACCTATCCTCCAGAGAGGACCTGCCCACATGGTCAAGTGAGTCAAGAAGCTCATTGCTCACCAGTATCATTTTTGGTCTTGTAAGTCCAGTCTAATCTTTGTCTGAAGAGTTGGCTTCAGGAATGGTTTTAGTTTTGGGCTAACAGAGAGTCCGGGGGCCATGTGTTCCAGGGTCCCTCCAGTCTCAGTCAGACCATTAAGTCTGCTCTTTTTACTAAAATTTGAGTTCTGCACCCCACTTTTCTCCTGCTCCGTCAGGGACTTTCTGTTGCGTTCCCTGTCAGGGTGGTCATCACTGGTAGCTGGGCACCATCTACCTCTTCTGGTCTCACGTGCTTGATTTTTACTGAAGTCCTTAGACAACCTCCCTTCTGAACAGTGTTTCGAAGGAACTCTTCTAAGAATGATTGCTTAGGACTTGGTACTATTAGGCTGTAGCAAACCCCATAGTTACACAGTGACTAAGGATGCTTAGATACAGCAGGCAGGATTTGAGAAGGGCATTATCTTAGTTACCCAAGAGCTCCGCCCAGTTACCGATGGGGGATGGAATCTTAAAGGGACAGTGCAGCCTCCTGCAGTAATTAAGCTTTCCTACTCACAGTTTTTCTCTTTTGCACTCACATGCATGTTTTAGGAGAAATCCTCTTGACAACAAAATGCTATTAAAATCCTCCACGTGAAAGCAGCCGGGAGAGAGCGCACACACTCCTGAGCTAAGAGCCCAGCTGCTAGCCTCTCGTTCCTTGCCAAAGCAGAAGCTAGACAACTCTGTAGAACGGATGAGTGATTGCAAAGTGAACTTGGGGTCCTGTGTTATCTACCTGTGTCTTCATCACTGCTCTCCCCACCCCCAAGCCTGAATGCCAGCCCCTCTCTAAGCCTCTGATTCTCAGATTTCCAGTGAGGAGCAGGGGGAGAGCCAGCCATATTTTGTCAGGAGCCTTTATCTGAATGGCTGTCAAACTTTTTTGATGGCAACCCATTTGGGAAGAACTACCTCTATCATTGTGACCTAGTGCACATACCTGCTTGTGCACACCCAGAATGTAAAAGTTTCATGAAACACAGTCTTCCCTTACTACATCTGATATACTCTGATATTTTCTATTCTATTACATTTAAGAAATAACGCCTCGCACATTATTTACACTGTAAAAGAAAGCCTTACGCAGTACTTGGGCTGAGCTGCTAAGGTACTAGCTGTTGCCAACTTGTGTGGCATGACCTACCATGCTAATTTCATAAGGCACTCATGAGTCACAAGCCACAATTTGAAAAACTCTGGCCTGGTTCGAAAGTGTGTGTTCACAGATAAAGGGCTGGGGATGGGGACCAGGAAATAAAATTCATTAAGATGCACAGACATCACACTTGTCCAAAGCAAGAGGCAGTTGGTTACAAAGAAAAGATGTAACTACAGAAGCAGCAGGATTTGTCTGTATTCTCTGACCTTGGGCACATCACCAAACGTAAGTGAAATTGTTCAGCCCTACCACAGGATGGAAAAGAATCTAATCCAGTGTCTCCTACTCTTTCTCAAACAAGTATGGTTACATTTTAAAAGTAAAGTCAACTTAAAATATTAAGTAATAGCGTCGATGGTACTCAGGTAACAGGAAAATCTGAAGGTGGTATGAGTATGATGAAAACAGCCAGGAAGTATTGATGGAAATCTCACCTCATGGTAGAGATGGGGAAATGAACCATGGCTCAGGGAAGTTATTACTGCCTCCCGGAGTTGGTAAGGAGCCTGGTGGTGCAATAGTTAAGCTCTCAGCTGCTAAAGGACAGCTTGCTGGTTTGAACCCACCCAGTGGCTCTGCTATGGGAGAGACCTGGCTATCTGCTTCCGTAAAGATCACGGCCTAGAAAACTTGATAGGGAGGGCAGTTCTACTCTGTCACATGGGGCCACTATGAGTCAAAAATCAACTTGATGGCACCTAATAATAACAGTGACAGCTCCGGGTTCCTTACCTCTTGTCTACGTGTTCCTCCTTGGCATTCGGGGCCCCAGTTTTGTCATCTGTTAAATGGCAGTGGCCCTTCCTATATCAGGCAATTAAGAATCACGATATATATCTCCTAAGATGAGCCACGTGGAAGCCTGCCTAACTTCTGAATATAGAAGTAGATTGTCAGCTGATAAATATTTCTCTTCCTGTCCCTTACGCGGAAACCCTGGTGGTATAGTGGTTAAGTGCTACGGCTGCTAACCAAAGGGCCAGCAGTTCAAATCTGCCAGGCGCTTCTTGGAAACCCTATGGGGCAGTTCTACTCTGTCCTGTAGGGTTGCTATGAGTCTGAATCAACTCAATGGCACTGGGTTTGGTTTGGTTTTTTTTGGTCCCTTAGGCCAAGAGTGCAGCCTGCCACCATATCCACATGGGCCTCATACTGAACGTGGCTGTGATTACAAGATGATGTGACCCCTGGTCTCTCTGCCTCCACGTCCTTACAGACCACACAGCGTCAGGATTTAACTGTGCTTGGTGCTTCTGGATGGAGTTCCATCCTGGGGCTAAGGGAAAGAATCGACTTGCGGGACTCCTACACAGTGCCACTTGTCTTCAAAGCCCTCCAAAGAAGGTAAGTAAAAGGCTGATCTTGGAAGTGCCCTCACCGAGTTGAGCAGCCAAGGGCCCTACACAGAAGATGACCTGTTCCTGGTGGTGTTTATAAAGGCCCCTCTCATTCCCCACCCCTGTCCCCAGCTCCAGAGAGTGCTGGAGCCAAGCTGACGCTCCTTGCATAAGTCTTTGTTAAACCTGAGTTCAGATGGACATAGGAACACAAAAGGAAAATCAAGTGTTTAAACAGTTAAGAGGAAACCAGGCTCAGCAAGGAACTATAACCCTGGATTTCGCCTAGGCGAATTTTCCTTCTCTGAGATTTCCTGTCCCTTTTCTGGAGGTTTCTATCTACCAAACGTTCTCTGGCAGTTGGTGTGAACCCATTGGCTCTGTGGTGAAAGGCAGCCTTACACAGTACTTGGGCTGAGCTGCTAAAATATCAACTGCTGCCGAGTTGTGTGGTCACACAGCCAGGCTTAGGCGACACAAGCTCCTGGCCCCTGCAATCTGCGGTTACAATGGAAAGAGAGCCAAGGCTTTAAGATGGGGTTGAAGGAACCACCCACAACAATAAAGATGGGGATGCTAGCTAGCTACCCCAACAACTGTCAGGGGGTAGGCGGCACTGGGGTTGGTAGGGGCAGAAGCTCTTAAGGCTTTCAAGGAATGCAGAATAAGTGAACCCAAAAGTCTGCCTCCTGCAATGCTCTTAGACTGGAGTTAAAATTTAACTTTTTTTTTTTTTTATGTAAATCATCTGGCCTACTCAACCGTGTGGGGAGGGGGACACATAAAGAAAGAACAATGGGCTGGGATTAGATAATTTACTTAGTGCTAAAATTCCGGGAAGTTTGTGTTGATCTGGGCCTGGCTCCTGTTACTTTTTAGCTCAAATCTAAATCTTTATCTTGCCATTATAGTTGAGAGGACATCCTTATTTTTATTAGTCATTTTGTACCGTTGTCATTTTTACCCCCTTTCATCAACTAGAGCTGGTTAGATTAGCAGCCCTTAGCTTGGAGATGAAAATATTGGTAGGGCCCAATGGGTCCTGTTTTGTTTATTTGAACGGAGCAAGCTTTGATCTAAACATATTTCCTGGGGTCTGGACGAGATGACCTAATTCCTGTCTTATCCGTCTCCACTTTCTGTGAGTCTCAGATTGCACTTGGCTGGTGGAGCCCTTTGAAATTCGCTTTACATTTTTTCCCACTTTGTTACCCCCGTCTGACATTTGTTTCATCTGGGGTGGACTATGGAGTGGTAAGGACTCCATTGCTTTATTTTTCTAACAGGAACTGCTAAGTTTTAACAGAGTGGGAGCAATACTTTTTTTTTTTTTTTAAATAAGTTCTCTCATTCTTGACATTCACAATATGCCAAAAACAATAAGCAAATAATCTACTACTAGACATTTGTGTTAACTGCAAATCATTTAGGATTTTCTGTTTGAACACTTCATCCTAATTTAAAAAAATGCTCTCACCCAAGCCCCACCAAAAATGCCATTTGCATAAACCTGGCCTGCGAGTGCCCCAAAGTTAGCTTTGGACATCTTCAGTTGATCTGTCCCCTCCCTGAGGGTCCTCTCTTACAACCAAGCCATGGGCATGGGGAGGAGGGCTCTCTTGGGTAGCTTGGGTCTATCATTGACAATCTCGCTTCCATTTTCCCTCCCCAGGTCCCTTCAAACACCAAACGGCCATTCCCAGTATTTTCCAGAAAGAAGAGCGGTGAGAAAAAAGACCAGAAAGGAAGATGGGAAGGAAAGATACAAGAAGAGATGGAATGAGGATGAGAGAATGACAAGGACACAGTGAGAGAGAGCGAGGAACAAAAAAAGTAGAGTTACTAAAAACCGGGAAAACAAGCTGCTAATATTTGTTAATTTTGAGTGCTGGGCACAAGGGGGTTCTACATTATTCTCTGTTCTTTTACGATTTACATTAAAAAAGAACTGGGGGCAAAAACGTCACCGATATGAGTATGTTCAACTCAAAAATTTTGTAAATTTAGCCTCACCATTCCTCGCAGTGACAACTCTCCCAGTTTGGTACATTCGGTCCAAGGTGGTTCCAAAACTACCTGGAAGCACCTCAAGTTCCAGAATGGGATAGAAAACGCAAATGCGCGAGGTGTGGTGGGGCCGGGGTGGGGGTGGGGAAGGCAAGGTGCGGTGTATGAACCGCCTCAGCCTTAAAGCTGTTACTTGATAAATACAAGTGCATTTCTCTTGTGCTGGGCTGACCCAAAGGCTAGGTGTGGTTGTCACAGTGAGGGGAAAGGGGCAGAGGGTGACTTCTTGTTTTGGAAATGGATGCAAAGAGCAATGGGCAGCTAATGCTCCATAGATTAGAAAGATAGTCGATCAACAAACAGATGGGTTGGCAAGGGCAAAAGGGGAGGGGAGAGAGCCACCCAGACCCAGACGCTGAGGCTCTGACATTTTCCTAAGAGCTTCTGTTGTCTCCAATTCTGTCTAAACGAAAAGCCACTTCTGGTCCCCTGAACTGGCCCTCAGAAAACACTATAGAAGGAGGAGGCCGGTGGGGAGAGGGAGAGGGAAAAGCTGCCCTGCTCCCTGTCTCCCAACACCCCTGCGCCCCAGCCGCGGAATGGGCTCGCTGCCCCTGAGGCGCAGCCCATGACCCCACGCCCCACCCGGCGCCCCGCGCGGCTCTGCCCGAAGTTGGGGGGGGTGCGGGCTGCGGCGATTGGAGGGGACGAGAGAGAGGGGACCCGGCTGCTGGACGTGTTCTTCTTCCCGGCAGACGGCGCCGGGGTTCAGCTCACTGGGCCCCTTTGGGGAGGGGCCCCGAGGCGCGGGACCCGGGTGTGTGCGGGGTGGGGGCTTTGTCGAAGCCGCTTTGTCAGTTACCCGCAGCCCTTAACTTCCCCCAGGCCCCAGTCCCCGTCCCAGGGCGCCAGGACCCGAAATCTCGCAACCCTGGGGCGCCCCCTCTCCTCGCCACGCCCCGCGATGGGACCGTCACCGATCCCTCCTCCGCGCGGAAAGTGTACTGGTTGGGCCCTCAAGGAACAGGAGTTTCCGGCCTTCTCTCCTTGTCCCCACGCTGCGAAAAGGGGTCTCCCCCCTGGGCAGAGCGTACGGGGTGGGAGACGACACCGAGAAATACCGCCCTCTAAATGTCCGGGTGGAGACCGCAAGATGATCCTTTGCACCAAGACGCCGCGCAACCCCCATCCCTGCCCTTTCCTGGTGTGGGGGCGCCCTTTCGCACCCGCATGGCCGGCCTGGGGTCAGCCTCTCGAAACACCAGGCCAGAACCCCAGAGGCTGAGCCGGCGCTTCGGCGCCCCCTCGGGGCCTGCATCTCCCCACCAGGGGACAGCCCGTGGCACGGAGGTCTAATGACACTGGGGTCAGGGGAGGCGCCTGGCGGTGGTATGGCCCGCGCCCCTGTGGAAACCTCTCCTGGGAAGCGGCCCAACACCACTGCCTTACCTGACCGCCCGTCTGACAGAAACTCGCCGACCCCTCTAGTCACACCTCCTATCCTGTCCGTTTGCTCACCCCAAAACAGTGCTCAGGAGGAAAACTTATTTCCCCCTAGAACAAAAGGGAGAGAGGAAGAATTCAGTTGAATTTTGATGATGGAATATTCAAGTTGACTTTAAATGTAGTTGACTTTTTCTTTCAACTATGCATGTGCGTTTAAATCCTTAGAAGACTAATTAAATAAGGAACATGTTGACCTCTCTGGGTGGAGGCCCAGTTTAGAGTCAGATTATACAACCCCTGCTGCATCGGGAATTCTCCAGCAAGGCTGCTAGCAGCCGCCTGAAACTAAAGCGACTGAATCATGTGAAAGGAAGCCTGAAGAGCTGAAATTAAGCTGAAGTCTAAATCCACACAAGTGTGCGGCTGAGAAAACTTACCTGGTCTGGAAGAGACTACCACCACCCCACTTGCATTTCTTTTCTTGGGAGGAAGGAGTGTGAAAAACTATAAAATACATACCCAAATTACAAGTCACGGATATTGGGAAAATATCTAGAACTTCCCAATTAAAATAAAACGAAAGGCCCCTGCAATCCCGTGCCTGGTAGACATTTTACAATTTCTTATTTAGAGAGAGACACGTACTCATATGGACAATTTACTGGTATCCGGGGAAATGTGAAAAGACATTTAGGGGCCTGGCTAAATAGAAATGCACTCTAAAAGCACAGACAAAGTACTTTATCTGTTGCAAAAAAAAAAAAAAAAATGTATTTGATGACTTAAGTAAAATTACAGTATCTCTTGTTAGTAAGTATTAAATGTTAAAGAACTTGGACCCCCCCCTTTCCTTTTAACTTTCCAAGAAAGTGCACGTAACAGTTCCATTTTTTTTTTCCTTCCATACCTAATACAAAATAAACAAACACTCTACCTGCTCTCTTGATCAAGAAGAAGCATTTGCCCTTGTAAGGAACATATGTACATTTTAATGAAAGTGATATTTCTTATCATATATACAAGAGCATCTACATTTTCTCCACTGAAAGTTGTTCAAGATGCTATACTTAGCAGCATTGTGAAATTCCAGCACACATTTCCTATCGGGAATAGACCTACAAGGCAAAAATGTTACTTTTCAGTTTCAACTACCAAAACAACACGTGTATTTCTCTAAAGAATTCTGCGTGCTTTTTACTGTACAGAAACTTAACATTGAGGACGACTCAAGTAAAATGCACAATACAAATAGCAGTTCAAAACGGAAATGTTTAAATCTCTACCAAAAAAAAAAAAAAAAAGGCAGGTCGAATTTTAGAATTAAAAAAAAAAAAAACTGAAACTTTCGGAGAACCAGTCTGTTCTTTCAGTCCTTTCCTGAACTCTGTTTCGAGAGGATAGACAATGTGTTTGCTGATAAAATTTTCCAGCAGGATCAAAGTGTACATTTATATACAGATTTTATTAGAGATCTAATGCATCACGGAGGCATTGCATCAACACCAGATTCATATTAAACTGGATATAGAAAATAAGTTAATGCCAGTTAGGACCGCCTAGCAGGACAACTTGCAATTGCCATAAATGTTACAGCAAGTTTACAACACTCTAGTCAATTAGTATTTAGTTCAAAATACAGAAGACCAAAGTTAATGCTTGCATTCTGTTTGCAAAGCCAGGTTATATCACTAATAAATAAGCTTTCTTAGAACTCTAGAAGTTGAACAAGGTACAAAAGAATGTCTTCATAAGGTTATAGTTCCTAGGTCTCGGGGCCCAGTGGCAGGGGATGGGGCAGGAGGAGGAGGCAACCCCACAGGTTGCGTTCTGAACAGGAATGTTCTTTCTCCAGCCCAAGCTGCTTTAACTTGTGACGATCTCTTTGCTGTCCTCCACGAAGCGGGTGAAGTGGAAGTTGGGTCTGTTCTCACTGTTTGCCATTTTCTCCAGGCCGGCCAGAGGCGCGCTGGGCTCTGAGTTCTGGAGCTTCTCCAGATTTCCCGTCAGCCCACTAAGAGGTGAGCTGCTGCCGCTGCCAAGGCTTCCAGGAATTGGAGGGATGCCACCATTCTGAATGACGGAGATCTCGTTGGCCTTCATCGCCAGCCCGTTGGAGAGCGCTGCTGCGTACTGATTCCAGAAACTGGAAGGATCCCCGCTTCCTGACCTTGCCGCCAAATCCTTCTGGAACATTTCTGGGAACTTGACGGGATTGCCTCCTAGAAATGTCATGGGGCCATCCACAGAGAGCCGCCGGCCCCGCCGCGCAGGGGTGCTATTCCACATGTGAGTGCCCATGTGTACCTGAGGCACAGGGAGAAAGAGAGAGAGAGAGAGAAAAAAGAAAAGGGGGCAGGGGCAGAGGGAGGGAGAAGCTTAATAGTTGAATCCGTCTCAACTCATATCCCAACACTCGACAAAGCAAGTGGCCTAAATGTCTGTTCTGATTACGTGACAGACAGTGGAAGAGGTAATGGGAACCATCCACTCTCATGGGCTAGTAAAATGCGCTGGCTCTCTGCAGCCCTGGGCTTCCTTTCCTCTTCCCGGCCAAAGATGCCTTACTTACTCTGTTTTCATTACCTGTATTTAGCTTATAATGGCCTCAAGCAAGCCAGTCAGTAGCAGATAGCTCCTTTCAGGGTTAGAATTGTTATGTCCACTCTCATTGAAATGGTTAAGTATTGTATCTGACACCCTTTAACCTATAAATGTCCTTTTCAGATGGAAAGAGAGTACCCCTCACTGATTGCCCATGGGAGGGCCCGGGGGTATGGTGAGAAAAGCCGGAGAGTAATTATTCATCTCGAATTACTGGCCGCAATCTCTAGAGAAATACTCTTGTCAACAGAAAAATGTACACAGTAAGAGCGCTCAACTGTTGCTGCAGAACTTAAGCATATTTGCTCTATTTCCAACACATATCAGTAGGAAGTGTTGTATAATCAATTATCATAATACCCATTAGGCACGCAGTGATGTTATTGTTTTTAGAGAAACAAGCCATGCTGGACTGCACAGTTTATGAAAAATGGATGCACGCACCAAAGAGCACCGTAATTATTAAGTGATACGGGCAACATACAGGCCACATGGAGGTCTTTAATCAATACCCCATGGCAACGCCGGGCTGTCTTATTTGGTAGGTAAAGCAATTCATTTGGTGCACTTAGCGAGACAGGAGAGATAGACCACTGCTTCGCTGGCGTACGGAATTATTCAATGCACTGTGACATCCAGCAAGCTGCAACGTGCCCTCATCCCTGCCACAGTCCTGATGCTCACAGGCACCCACATCTCTCCAGTGTCAGCCCCCATGCAGCAGGTTCCCTCGTGGGCACTCGCTCCCTGAATAGCTGGGACATGGTGACACTCAGGGCGTGCATTACCCATCAGGAGGGGCAGTGAGAAAGAAAGAGGGGTGATGGGGGTGAGGTGCAGATGGAGTGAGGTACCTTAAGATTGCCTTTTGTCGTGAAGGCTCTTCCGCAAATAGTGCAAGCAAAGGGCTTCTCTCCAGTGTGAGTTCTCTCGTGGATCTGCAGGGCACTCGAGGACGAGAACGTTTTGCCACAGGTGCTGCAGTAGTGCTGTTTGGGAGTTCTCCTGGGTAGAGCTGGGAGCAGAACTGGGGACGTGGCAGAGGATGACAGAGGCCCAGAAGGGATGTGACCAGTGGAGGTGTCCTTGCTGTCCTGAGGAGAAACGTGCACAAAGCCGTTGACCTCTGTCTTGATGAGCGATGACAACGAGTTGGCGGGAATCACTGTGGAGTTCTGATTGGAGCCAAGGTTGGAACTGGGCTCAAAGAGCTGTGATGGTAGATCTCGCATCTGATGTGTCAACATGTGCTGCTTCAAATTACCCTTTGTGGAAAAGCCACGATTGCAAACTGTGCAAATAAATGGTCTCTCTTTGGTATGACTTCTGTAGTGAATGTCCAAGGCACTCTGACAAGCAAAGGTTTTGCCGCAAATGTCACAAGCAGTGTTTTTAAATTTACCCCGGTCTCTGAAAGGGAAGAGGATTCCCAGAGAATCTTCTTTGATGATTTTCTCTGCGTGACTAGAGGTCAAATCCAAAGCCCCACCATTCACTGGGGTGGGAGACAAGCCATTGGCAAACTCGCTTGGTAATGCTCTCTGAGACTTCTCCTCGAAGCTGGGTGACTTGTGGAGCTCCTGGGTGCTGTTGGATGGGGACAGAGCCTGCATGGAAGAGGTAGACTCTGAGATGGCCGGGCTGCCAGCACTCTGGCTCTCCACATCACCACCCACCGAGGACGAGTCGTTGGTCAGGACGTCCCCCTCTACAGACCCATTCTCCACCGACTTCAGGCTGGCCTGCAGCTGCTCCGCCAGGCCGGCGTTGATCATCTTCATCTGGTTTTCCAAAGCAGCAATGCTTGACATTTCTAGGGGCAAAGGCGAAGAAGACAAGCTGTCTTGGGAAGCATCCGCAGACTTGGGCGTATCGGGGATGCTGCCCTCAGGACAATCTTCCATGTTTTCATCAGAGAAGTTGTCGAGGTCATCAAAATTTTTCTCATCAAAGGAGCCCGTGTCAGACTCCATGGACTCGGGGTAGCTATCAGTGACAGGGGTGTTGGGGATCTGACCCCCCATATGCATTCTGATGTGTTGTTGCAGGACCACTGCATTTGTGAACTTCTTCTGGCAGATGGGGCAGGAATGCTGGACTCGGAGCGGGGGCATAGCCCGGTGGACGCTGTAGTGAGTTTTAAGATTCCCTTTCGTGGTGAAAGCCCGGCCGCAGATCTTACACTTAAAAGGCCTCTCCCCAGTGTGCGTCCGGTAGTGCATTTTTAAGGCGCTCTGACAACTGAGAACTCGGTGGCAGATGATGCACTCGTTGGGGTCAGTTGCCTTCTTGTCAATGTTCTCTACCAGTTGCTGCAGCTTGGACGTTTCTGATGCCTGGGTCGCATCCAACAGTCCCCCGAAAGGAAACTTAGCCTTGAACTGCTCTGACATGAGTGGCAATAGTGGGTTGGTGGACGTGGCGGCACCGCCTGGGCCGGAGTCCCCAGCTGGGGAGCTCAGGGAGCCGGTGCTTGCCATTGGGACCAGAGTGGTGGCCACCCGGCTTTCTTCAGTTTTGCCGCTGCAGGGTGGCAAAGTGGTCCCTTCAGCTTCCTCAGGAAGCCCACCCGGGTTTCTCGCGGCCGGTTCCGGGGCCCCGGAGTCACTTTTGACTGAGCCTGGTGGGCTGGCGGCAGAATGGCTGATGGGGATCGGGGCTGGCTCTTCCGTCTTGATGAAGGGCGTGAGGCTTGGGAGGGTCGGGGGCAGCGGCAGGCCAACCGAAGTGGTCAGAGTGGGCAGGACTGGTTTGGTGTCTAGCCAGCTGGTGACTGGCTTCTCAGGGGGGATGGACATGCCATATGGAATCCCGGTACTTGTGGGAATATTGTCCAAATGCTCAGGCACAGGATATGGGTTCATCTGGATATGAGGGTATTTCTCTTTGTGGCGCTGAAAGTGGACTTTTAGGTTTCCCTTCGTGGAGAACCTGTTCCCGCAGATGTTGCATTTGAACGGCCTTTCTCCAGTATGAGAACGCAAGTGGATCTGCAAGGCACTGTCACTCCCAAAGACCTTCGCGCAGAACCTGCACTTATGTTTGAAGAATGCCTCATCCGAAGTACTTTTCGCTTCGAAGGCAGCGACGTTTGGTGGCTTGCTTTTTCGTTGCTGGGCCAAGGCCGACAAGGAGTTTAAATCCTCTGCAGTTGTTCCAACGTTGGGCAAAGGGCTGGGGAAAACCGAGTTAGCAGGGGCCGGCTGAGGTAGAAGTGGATTAGATGCAGGACTTAATAAACTGCTTATTGCAAAAGCTGGTGAGGATGAGACTGCTGGGTTGCTCACATGGGAGGCCCCAGCACTTGAAGCCGCTTTTTCTGAGGCAGGGGTGGTCACTGCTGCCGCCAAGATGTTCATATTGGGAGAAGAGCTACTGTTAGATGGAATGATGGTGTTGCCAGAACTGCCCTGAGGTAGCTGGATTGGGGGTAGCTGTTTCATTCCACTGATGCTGGCAGATTGGCTCGCTAGGCTCTGTGCTAATCCAGCTGCTGCCGCCAGCTGCTGAGATAAATGGGAACTTAGCGTGGACAAGGGGTTGGCAGATGTTCGTAAAGTACCTTGAGCAGGACTAGAAGATGTTGGCAAGTCTGCGTTCTGAGAAGCCAACAGCAATATTTGGTGACGAATCTGTTCGATCAGCTGCAGCTGGTGGATCTGCTGCTGCTGTAGGGCTAAGAGCTGCTCCATGAGGGCTGGGACAGCCAGCTTGCCTCCGGAGGCCCCACTGCACCTCGCTTCCTGGGAGAACTGGGCCACCGCCACCTTGGTGCTCTGCAGGTTCTCAATGATGACGTTGCTGTTGATCACGGAGAAGTTGCCCAGTGTTGTCAGGTCCCCGAGTTGAGGTAGAGAGGTTGTGATCGCTGAGGTACCTGTGGACGAGCTGCTGTTGCAGCTTGGGGTGGTACTGCTGTGGTTGCTGCTTGAAGCACTGCTGTCGCTTTTGGGAGCCACTGGGGCCTCCACCTCCATGGACTCTTCCCTGTCAAGCCCGTTGTGTTCTGAAAGGTCACTGCAGTCTACTTGATCTGTTTTGTTACTCGTGTCATTCATTTGTTCATCAGGATTATCGGAAGGAGGGCTGGGGGAGAAGCTTTCGGGAGGGGAAGCAGGGCTCTCATTTACGATTAAAACTAATTGATTTTTAGTACAGTTCTTCTTGTGCAGCAGAAGATCTGATAATTCAAAGAACTCAGCACAGCACCTGCCACAGACATGGGCGTCCTTGTTCTTAGTGGTTCGATTTGGTTGACCCTTCTCCGTGTCTCCTACAAACATCAAAAGGCATAAGATTAGAGAGGAAGCCTGAACAGAGTCATCTATGACTTAAAAAAAAAAAAGTTCCTTGATTATTTTCTACCTGCGAAACTCAAAATTGTAGCCCCTGAAAACCAATCAATATTACCCAAGATGTTCATAATTAATTTTTGAGGAGTGGGCGGAATTTCTATCAATCTGGTATCTTGGAGAGTCCTGGCCTTCAGAGTATCCATCAAAATATAAAATACTATGAACTGAAGACATTGGTGCATAATGAGATTCCATAGCAAAATATTGATTTCCAATATTTTATACACCTTATTGTCGACTTGTCCAGAGAGTGTCCAGCAACCATTCTGAGGACTCATTAGGCCCCCGAGTTTCTGTCAACCTTACTCATTTTCAAGGGGTTCAGAGAGATCTGTGACAGTTTGTTCTGTCACTAAACTAATTTGTAGTCATTCAGGTTCCAATCAGTTGTTGACAAGGGGGGGAAATAAAACGCACATCACCAAGCTGTAGTCTGACAACTTGGAAACCACCTCCAGCCCCTACCTAGAACCTGAGCGGAGTCTGAGCCTTGACAAACACACGTCAGTACCAAATCCTCCAAGGCTGCCCCTCCAGACCCAGCTGAATACAAAACGAAAAGGAACACACACACAATGAAGAGAAACACAATGACCATAATCCCTTACAAGGCCGGCCTGGCACCTATATATCACCCCGTGGCATGTTTATTTTTAAAATTAAAGAATGCAACCCAGGCTACCATTCCACTAATCAAGGAATATATGCCAATATGCTCCAAATGGCAACATTATGCCTCTAAAATATTTCATCAAAACTGCTCTTTGTATCTATAAAAACTGGCACAAGATTTACACTTCTGATTAAACATCAATTTAAGGAGGTTGCACAGTTCCGAGGGAGCGCTCCCATCCCCTAAGAAATCAGTCTTGGTTTAAGAGTTCTGGAAATACTTTAGCCATTCTCCTTGTCTGAATGCCTTTAAAAACAGTTTGCTCTTAACTGTTATCAATTGTTTAACAGATTGTCCTGAACCTTTCATTATAAAAAAATCCCTTTATTTCATGTTTGTTTCCACTGGTTGCTCAGATTTCTTCTCACTAAGATCCATTTGTAAATTAAACATAAAAATCTCCAGCTTCAGGCTAACACGCTATTCAAAGACAGGATGGTGTCCCATTGTTCGCTCAGCATGGGGAACACCAACTTCTGTCGTACAAATGGTGTGTGGTCATCTCCGAAGGCTGTGGAAAAAAAAAAAACAAAAACTGTTTAATTCAAGGATTACCTCCCTGCATGGTTTTTTTTTTTTTTTTTTTGCAGAACTGAATCAGATAATAGATAGTTTCCATGACTTCCAAATTGCATCTCCCAGAAAACTTGCAGGGGGAAAAAAAAAAAAGGAATTGCAGATATGAATCCATGCAAAATCCAAATGCTGCTTTTCTGTAAACTTAGAGTCAACTCAGATGAGCCAGCCATTTGCCTTTGCGTAGTAAATATCAGAAAAGCTTGAGAGACTTTGCAGTCCAGAAAATATAATTAATACCTGAATACTAACTTCTGAAAATTCCTTAACTCCGTTTGCCTTGAGCGATGATGGCGGAGGTGACTAGGACCCCTGACAAAGTATGCCAAATGCATGCAGGCTTTATTCATTGGGAGTGTGGTGAAGTTATACTTAACAAGCTAGCTTTGCCAATACCCATGTTTTAATCTCTACAAGGGTATGATGCAAAATGCACTAACATCATCAGACAAATCGTAGTTGCAGCTGAAAATACCAATAATGATTCAGTTTTCATTTAATGTTTAATCATCCCAGTTGCATTCAGATTCCCGTGTACATCCAAGGTACTGTTTTAAACCCTTTCCGTCTCTCTCCCTGCCTTAAAATCATATAAACAAAATATTAGAGGAAATTCGCTCAAGTTATGTTGCTTAACCTGGGACAAAAATAATGTGACAAAAATTCTGTTGAAAGCTGCTTATTTTGACAACCAATTTTAAGTGATGCATCCATTTCAGATGCTTATTTTAAACTGGGAAATGCAATTCCTAATATATTCAACAGAAATGTTATTTCTTTCTCTTTGCACATTTCCATATGTAATGGTTATGTTTCCATCTACTTTTACAGCCAATTATGAAGGAACAAAAGCTATTCTGTTTGTTCACACATTTTCAACAAAATGCATTAAAACTATTATGTCAGCATGTTCTATTAAGCTCTGCATTCACTGGAAAATACTTTTCAACCAGCTCACATTTATCAAAACATAAAGCCACTTTAAAACACAGTTTTGCTTGGTCAGCTGGGCTTAGACAAATAATGACAGATTCAGAACTAAATAACTAGCAAGGGAAATCAGAAAACTGACTTCATCAATTGTACACATTACAATGTAGTTGCTTCAAATATTTAGCACATCTGTGCTCACGATTAAAGGGCATTTTAATTCTTTCTAACTTGCAAACATCTGATATTCTCATAATATAGAGAAAATAAGAGGAAGGTTACTTTACAGGTTTTGGTCGATGACTGCTTTCCTGTGCTTGAATTCTGCATTTTGCGGCCTCAAGCCTCACTTGAGATTTTTCAAGTTTTTCACCCTGAACATTTTTACATTTAGAATTGTGCTAACTGGACAGAAAATGTAGACACTTCAAAAAAAAAAAAAAAAAAAAGCCTGCTTGCTTCTAAGAGACTGTGTTAAAAAGCTGCCCATATTTTAGCTTCGATTTTCACAACATTTTAAGAAGCTGACATTTGATCTCACTGTAGAGTCAACTAATTTAATTTCCTGATGTTTATGAACTCCAGGAAAAAAAAAAATGCTGGTATCTATTTTGATTTATTTCAAAAGCAGGTGTCGCTACATTGTAATAGTTCTTAACTTTAAATCTATCTGCCTTCAAAACAGAATTCCAATGGCGCAGCTTTGCAAAAAGAAGGCCAAACATTAGGACTGCTTCCAAATCTTTAGCTTTGCAAAGAGAAGATTTTAAGTTGTATTAAGATGCAAAAAAAGAAAACAAAAACAAAAAACACCCAACAACTATGGCCCCCCACTAGCCTCCTATTTTGTATCTAGCTCAGTAATCTGTTATGCAGGATTGCAACTGGTGACCCCATTATAGTAAATACTGTTGCCTTGCTTTCCTTGTGCTAGGGTGAAAAAAAACATTCCAGTTCCTTTCCAATGGATTTTGCATGCAAATTAATTTTGTAATCCTGGTCAGATAGGAAAATTGAAGAAACAGTGGTTTTCTAAGTATCTATACACAAAAAAGGTATTTTACATTTTTTGTGCCTTTTTGGGGGGGGAGAATGGTCTTCTAGCTCTACCCAATTTATACCAAAATCCCAGATGTTTTCGTTCCTCTTTGGGTACTTGATGCCCAAATCAAATTTGTCACTTTCTCATGCTCTGAACGGAACATGGCAGAAGAGGAAACAGAAAATTGAAGTCTTCCAGCACCTTTGTCTGCTGAGAAAATAAAAATACAACTTATGCCCCACACAGAAGGGTTTAGCTAGCCAAGAAAGGAAAACAAAACCAAACCAAACCTACTCTGCCATATTTAGTGTTTTCTTTTTTGGAGTTCCTCAGAAAGATACTTCGCTGTACTTCTCGTTACCTTAAGATTGCATTAACGTTTTTTAATAGAACCCTTCACAATTTTGAGTTTGGAGGTCACCCTTTCAATAGGCTGTTCCTTTCTGCAGACCTGCTTGGAAAGGCTACCACGAACTTTCTTGATGGACTGATCTGTTATCTTTTTTTTTTTTTTTAATGCACAGACCTGGTAAAAGCCTGAGTCTGGATGCCCAACTTAAGATTCCCAAGACATTTTAAACACTGCAACATATGCTGTGCACATTTCCTGTCGTGTCTAAAGTTTCGTCTGATGTGATACGTAATCAAATGACAAATGTGCTGGCACCTTCAAGTTCGCTCAGCATTCCGAACAGGATTAGTGTGTTCACGAGTGGAAGGATACAAGGGAGATCTCTGAAAAAAATAATAACCCGGACAAGACACTGCTTTGAAAATAGTAATCCCAGCTGGCCTAAATGTACACGAGAAATGAAAGGGGGGAAAATGTCTTCCCCTGGATGAATCAAACTGAACACTAGATGGGGTTCCAGTTGCAAGGGTTTGTTCAAAAACTTCTTTGTGGCTTTCCCATTCCAGTGACGCGTAAAAGAGAGACTGCTTAAGGCGAGAGCTAAACTCTGACTACATAAACATTGGCAAAGGCACAGAAACTAAATCCCTGTTGTTTGAGGGTAAAACTGAGCTATGAGAACTACCTGTCAATCTTCCCCTTTGGGGGTCTGGCATCTGAGGGTGACAGGGGAATAAGGTTAGGAAAAGAAGCCAAGCTGATAAGGTGAAAACTAAAATAAACTACTACCTTCCTGCTAAGTGACTAGCAAGTCTCAATTTGGGGGTCACTGGGAAGATACTGAAGGACCTAGTATGATCTGGACCTTGTCACCTTTGCAGAGAAGGAGGCTAGCAAAGGTTAAAACAGCTCAACACATCTAAGTTTTCTAAAGCTTGCCACACAAACCTTTTTTTTTTTTTTCTTTTGTAGGGGAGGGGTGTCGGTTCCTATGTTAATCCACCATCTATCTCCTCTGTTAAACTAGCCCTGAGTTTGGAAGATGTGGCTAGCTAGCCGCACCAGTATGTCCGAGGAAAACCTAGCTGAGGCTGTAGAAGGAATTTGTTCTGTTTGGTACACAGAGCTTGGCTTTTAACAATCTCAGAAAACAACAACAACAACAAACTATTGGTCTCCCTGTTTCTTCGCCAGGTTCCCAGGAAGCTCTCCACGTTAAAAACATGGGTTTCTGCCTTCTAAAGGACTTTGGCTGGTAAAGTTGAAAGAAGCAAGATGAAGCCCCCAAAGAATAACTATAAATTGGCATTTGTGTTCATAAATCATAGGAGAAAGTTGATGTAAAATAAAACACAAAACGTTCAGTCTCACAAATTCACTCTTAGGCTCTCTATCTCTTGCCCAGCTAGACTTGGCTGGTTTGTTTGTTTGTTTTCGACATTTCGAGGAAGTATGAGCAGCCCGAAGCAAATCCCCCAAAACATTTCACATTTTCTCATCCAGAATCTTCCATTATGCCACAAACTTAAAATAGGCCTGCTTACACATGAATTCTTTCTGACAGCCTTATCTTGCAGGTGTCGGTTTTTCAAAAAAAGCAATTAATTGTAGTTCTCTCTAACCTTTTGGGCCCAGAAATCAATGTGTTGCCATTAAGCCGCTCACAATGAGTAAATTACTTTGATAAATAATAGAATTTCATTATTAATATAAATAAGAGGAATTTTTATGATTCTTTATATGACAAAGTCAATGTTTTATCTGCAATTCATGATGTTTTTATTTTTCTTCCAATATGATCTTTTCCTTGAAAAAGCTAAGCACCAAAATACTTTCTTAATAAATGAACGGAGTCTGGATAGGCCAGGAAACTTCAAAACACCACCAAAGGAAGAAAACCCCAACATACACCCATACAAAGCACTGAAATCCAAATCCCTAGTAGAGAGCAGACATATAAAAACACTAAATCATTCACCATCCCTTTTCCTCAAAATTACTTATCTGGGTATACAATCTTCCCAATGGCAGTCATTTTTCTATGAATAATTTGAGACTTGTTGAATATCATTTAGGAGACAAGTCATATTTGCCATAATTCTGGTTTCAGAAAAATCTCCAAGTTTATTTTGGGGCATTTTTGGGATTACAGCTGCACTGAAATAGGATTAGAATATCAACATCATAAGATTGACCAGACAATCTTGTTTTCTTGAACCTGTTGCGATGAAGTTATCGGTGTGGCCGTTCAGCATGGCTTGAGTTTTTTGGGAGGCACACAAACACTCAAACACACACAAACATACATGAACAACCACAGCGCACCAGTTCCTCCAAGGCTTCTGTTACTGAGGTCTACAACTTTTCCAGATCCCATTCTAGGTAAAAGTCACCCAATTTGAGGTGCTGGCAGATGCAAAGAGCATCAACCAGATTTAATTCCGTATGTTTAACTTCACTGTCGTATTTTAAGGCCATCTCCAGACATAAGGAAAAAAAAAAAATAGCCAAACTGTTTAAACAGGCTTTTCGTTGAAACTGTTTGAAAATTCAAGAACCTTTATATATATTAGAAAAAGACAAACCAGAAAACACTCCTTGAGATGTGTGGATGTGGGGCGGTGGCTGAATTCAAGGCAAAAAAGGTGACTTTTTAAAGGCATCTTGGAGTTATGTCATGAACTCTCAATTCCATTTATCCCACAAATATTCCCAAATAAAAAGGGCTGGGATGTGGAAGAGAAAAAAAGGCCCTCCTGTAAATCTGGCACTGGGAAGGATTAGTTGTGTACCAGTATTTCTGCAACAAAATGAGCCCCGGTGGTGTAATGGCTGCAAACGGAAACGTTAGCTGTTCGAACCCACACAGCCACAGAAGCTCTGCGGAGAAAGACCTGGCGATTTCCCCAGTAAAGATTACAGGCTAGAAAACCCTTCGGGGCCGTTTTACTCTGTCACACGGGGTCGCTCTGAGTCGAAAATCAGACTTCACAGAACCCAACAACAACAGCTACTTTATTACACCACACTGAATCCTGTAACCCTATTACAAAATCTACCCTCTAGGCAACTTCTCCCAAACTTATTGTTCAACCATGTAAAAACAGTCATAACCTAAATCATTACTACTGAAGAAAGAGAGGAGGGTGTGGGGAGAGGTGAGAGCAGGGGGTGGGGAGGAAAGTGTTTCCTACGGTGCCCCTAACAGTTTACTACCTCACAGGACAATGAACTAGCTTTTAGGGATGAAAAGAGAAGGCAAAAGAAAGAGAATGAAATTAAAAGGAAGGAAAACAGAAAAAGAAAGGAAACTTCGGTTACTTAATTAACTTACCTCAAAGCTCAAATAAACTAAAAAAATAATAGTACTAATAAATAATAATGGTAAGAGGCAGTGAACCGCTTTTATGCTATTCCTTTATGAGAAGCCTTAACTATTAAAAATTCCTGATTCAGGAGGCCAGAGAGGAAAGGCAAAGATCTAGCAAGGCTCGTTTCTCCGCGCAGCCCGGGACTTTTTTTTTTTTTTTTTTGCAAAGCGAATAAAATTAGTACACATTTACCAAAAAGAAAAAAATCAATCTCTTTTCTCCCGTTTGGTTTTTCCGTATACAAATTGTGCACGATGACAGTATTTTGGTGCGGAAGGGCTCACCAGAAACTTCAGGCAAGATGGGTGTGGGGGCGAGAAGCAGAAGAAACCAGCTGATAATACCCGGAAAAATACTCGCAGTAGTCGCAACGGCCTGGGTTCATTTCACCTCGATTTACCCCGCGTACCCGGTTTTGTCTAGGAGTGGAAAGCGGGGTTCACGGTGGCTCTTCTCAGCGGACTGAGAAATTGCAGAGGCTCTCGGTAAGGCTTGAAAAGCTTTGAGAAGGAACTTGGGGGGCAAATATCATAAACAATTTCCTGAATCGGTCTCAGGGCCCTTCATCTCTTACACCCCCCACGCCAGGCATCTCCTTCCCCTACAGTGGGGTAAAGGGAGTAGGGATCCCTTCGCTTCGCTGTCTGGGTTCTGCGCCGGCCCCTGCGTCCCAGCTCCACCGAGAGGCAGGCCTCTGGGGAAGGATCCTCCGGACACTGGGGCCCGGCCGGCCTCGGAGTCTGGTGCAGAGATGCCGATCTAGGGTCGCGCTTCTGAGCCCCGTCGGGGTCCAGCTCCCTCCCCAATGCCCCAAAATACTGCCCAGTAAACGTGAGCATCCTGGGAGGCATCCCGAGGCGTGGAACCCCAGTCGGGGTTGCCATTCGTCCTTCTGGCAGCCGGGAAGCGAACACCGTGCCGGGATGAGCCGGGGAACCGAGCCCGGGCGCCGTTCCATCGCCTCGGGCTTCGGGCCTAGGAGCCGTGAGGCTCCTAAAATGAAACACGTTAGGAACAAGGACGGATTCGAGATGTCCTCCCTCGGTACCCCATATTCCCTGCCCGGACCTCTCCCACTCTGGGCCGTAGGTCCCGAACACAAACTTTCTTCTGGGCTTGTCCACTCCCTTCGGGGTCCCGCAGTGGGCGCCTCCACCGGAGAAAGCGAGTGCCTCGGTTTCAGGGGATTCTCCTCCGGCTGGATAGCCCCAACCCTGAAAAATCACCCTCCCGACTCCCTCCCCGACCCATCTGCAAGTGCGAGGTTCCCAGCCGGCGCAAGCCGAGTCTAAAGATTCCTTGGGGGCGGGGGTGCACGTGTTAGGAGAAAAGAAGCCAGCATAAACTTGGGTAGCCGAACCCCGACACCTTCCCCGTCCGCCTTCGCTCTGTTTTGGGAGTAACCAGCAGCAAAAAGCAACCTCCACCCCAGCCGCGACCCCAGCGCGTCAGGCGCGGGGCGCCCAGACACAGGTCCCACCTTCTGGCAGCTTTGCACCCCAAAGCCACTCCATTCCGCGGCGCGGGCCGAAGTGGAGTTTGAGCTGGGGGGGCGGTGCAGGGAGCTCCCCGCAAGCTCGGAGTTCAGCCCCGAGCACCAAGTAAACTTCCTCCCCGCTAGCAGAAGGGCCAGGGGCGGCGGCGGACAGCCGTGGGGCCCGGGCGCGGCACGGAGAGAGCGGGGGCCCCGGGCGGCGGGCGCCGACAGCCTCTCCCCGCACCCGAGCCCCGCCGGACGCCGAGGCCCCGGCTGCAGCTGGAGCGCCTCCCGGGCTCCTCGCCCCGGAAAAGCCGGGACGGAGGAGAAAGGCCGGCATGCTCTCCCTCCTCCCAACAGGAGAACCCAACAACTCCGGAAAGATCCTGCGGGGAGGAGTGTTTGCTTTCCCCGGGGCAGGGGGGAAGCCAAGCAAAGGCAAATTGAAAATGAGAAAGAAAAAGAAAAAAAAATGCCGAGGCTACAAGGCGCGGGGACGCGGGGGCGGCGGCGGCGGCGGGCCGGGGGCGCGGGGGCCAGCCGGCGTGTGCGTGGGACCGAGTGTGCGTGAGTGTGAGTGCGAGTGCGTGTGAGTGTGTCCGCGGCGCGGGCCGGAGCACTCACCATCTCGCCGGGGGAGCGAGGCCACTTCAGGGTCGGATTGGAAATGTTGAGGCTTCGCTTGCTTCCTCCGCGACATGCTGGCTCAAACATCAGCTGGGGCAGAATAAAAAATTACTAAAAAAAAATCTTCTCAAAATTACGGAAATCGAGCGGCTGCGGCGGCGGCGGCTCCCCCCGCCCGCCGGCCCGCCCGCCCCCTCCCCGGCTCCCCGGCCCCGGGCGCAGCGCGCATGTGTCCTGCTATAATTATGATTATCAATAATGCATTGCGATTAATCATAGAGGGGCTCTTTGAAAGGCGATTGGCACCGGGCCAGCGCTATTCAAACCCGCTCGCCTTAATCAATTAGTTCGTGATTTGCTGCAGACCCCTGTCTCTCCGAGCGCTGGCCCAATAAGCCGGCCGCGGGGCTGGCTCTGCACGCCGCGCCGCCCGAGACTGGGTTAACCCTCTTCGCCACCGCCCGGGACTCCGCGGCCCGGCCGCCGGGGGCCTGCCTCCTCGCCACTGCGCGCCGGGCGCCGGGGCCCGGCGCCCCCTCCCGTCCTCCCGCCCTCGCCCGGCCCCCCCCATTCCGGGCTGGGCCGACCCAAATTAGCATGCCCTCCCCGGAATTAAGCCGCTCCGGTGGGGGTGGGGCCGGGAGGCGGAGGCTGGGAACCGAGGCTGCGGGCGCTCAGCGAACTTCCCAACTCCGGCGCACGGCGCGCTGGCCCGCTGGGGGAGGGAGTCCCGTGGCGGGACTGGGGGGGAGGGCGGCCCGTTTCGTGAGTGTTTCTTCGTTTAAGAGCCACCAGAAAGCAGCCCACTCCCACCTCCATAAAAAAAATAAGCGAGTGGGGAAGAGCCGGCCCCACGCCGGTCCGCCTCCCGCCCGCGGCCCGGCCTCCCTCCCTCTCGCCGCCTGGCTTGGCGCTCCTTCGCCCCGAGTTCTCCATCCCATGGATCCCGGGCTCGCGGGGGCGCGGAGAAGAGGATCGAGGAAAGGTTTGGGAACGTGATGGGTTTGGGGATCTTTTTCCGGGGAGCAGGTCTCCCGCCACCCCCACCCCCGCTCAAAGGCTCCCGATTCTCCTGCCTCTCGCTTGCTCCTTCGCTCCCTTTCTCTACCTCGGACATTCCCAGGACAATTAGGGCTGAAGTTTTCGGGAGAAGCGGCCCCCAAGCCCGTGGGATAAGGGGGCGGCCCAGCTCCGCCCAGGACCCCTCCCGAGCCTGCCCCCCCGGCCGCCCGGGTTGGCTACAGGGCGCGTCACTCCGCGGGGAGGCGGTGGCGGCGGTGGCGCCGTCGGGCCCGGGGCGGGCGGAGAGCAGGGACCGGCCTGGGCTCCGAGTTCAGCTCCGGTTGGGGGAGGGGAGGGACCGCCGAATACCCTGCGAGCTGCAGCCCGCCCCCGGCCTCGGAAAGCAGGTCCCGGCCCGGCCCTGGGCAAAACCAGTCCTCGGGACCCCTGGGCACCCTGTCCTGGTGGGGGTTGAGAGGGTTGCACCCTAGCCTCCGGGCGACGGTGTGGCTGCTCCAAGCTGGGACTGAGAGTGTCCCAGCCTGCAGCTGCCTGGACGCTCGGGAGCTCGCCTCCACTTCTCCGGCACTTGCCGAGCGCGGCGCCCAAACTTTTCGCTCTATCTCCATCACCCAGGGCTGGGATGCAGCCTCCCTACCTGCGCCCCAGAGCCGGGCTCCCGAGCCCCCACTTCCTCCGCCAAGCTCGGGCGCCCGCGAACCTGGGCTCGGTTCCCGGCCCAGCCCAGCTCTTCCCCCTCGCGCCTCGGTGTCTCCTCGCTCCAAGGTGCCCGAAGTCCTGCGCCCGAAGGACAAACTAAACTTTGGCTGAGGGAGGAGGGGGTGCAGATACACAATCCTGCCCTATCTCGCGATCGGGGAAGGAGAGGGCTCGTAAGGACGCCCCAATCGGGGAGCGCCTTCGAGTCTCAATAGTGCCACAGCCGGTTCGTGCGAAATGGGCACCGAGCTCCCGAGCCGAGCTTCGGGTACTCCAGACCCTTGGTGAACCGCGCTCCCTCAGAGACCCTTTTCTCTTTCTCTCAGCATCTTAGGTCTTTTTAAAATCTAAGTCTTTTGTGTGCGGGTGAATGTTTCTGTCTTCCTCCCGCCGACTTTATTTTTTCTGGGCGTAACTTCTCTCGTCTTTCTTCCTGTCCGCCCTTTCTTCTTTCGCCTTTTAGTTTTCTTCTCCTCTGCCCTCGCTCGGTCCCTGACATCATCCTCACTCCCACTCCGCCTCACTCTCCCTTTCTCCCCAGGTCTTGTTGGGTACAGTAGATTTTGATAAAAAGACAAACGAAGCTATCAGTGGGGCTGATGTTGAAGAATGAAGATAATAATGTTTCCATAGGTGGTGCTTCAAATGCCATTATTTCTCACTGAATATTTAAAGAGATCCCTCGGCAAAGATGGATCTGCGCACTCCTGGGGTGTGAGCCGCTCGCTTTCCCCAGACCTCCGGGAACGCAAGCAGCAGCACCAGTCAATCTCGCACCGAACCCTCCACCCCGCAAACAGACGCCCTCGCAAACACGCCAGCCCGCACTGTTCTGGGTTCACAAACGCGTCCGTGTGCACGTGCACACTCGCTTCCCCGAACATGCCCGCTTTTGGAGACACCCGCAGCCGTCTCTCACAATCTTCTTGAAAGTCTGGGCCTCCGGAGCACCGCGTGCTACCGGGAAATGAGCCGAGCTGGCGATCCCGCAAACCCTTCTTCCCGGTCGGCACCGCGGACGCGAGGAGCAGCTCCCGGGAATAGCGTCACACGTGTTCCTTGCTTGCTCTGTGTGTGATAAAGATTTTTTTCACCAAAAAAGCTCCCCCCCCCACAAATATACCAAAACAACCAACCAAACGAAATGCGCACGCAAAAGCAGCTCCGCGATGTCTAATTAAAAATGGACGAGAGGAGACGAATTAATTGGGGGGGGATCCAAACTTTAATAACTTTTTTCGTTCTTTTGCGTCCTCGACGGCGTAGAGGCGGGCGTCTTGCTCTGCACGCGGCGTCCCCCGCTAATTTCTTGTTTGTTTTCTTTCCCTCGGTGGCCCGGCGAGAGGAGAGGGGAGGTGGAGGGGGGGAAGGGAGGAGGGGGATGGTCGAAATGGCGGGGAGAAGAGAATTGGTCTTTATTGTTGATGGCAATACATCAATTACCGGCCATTGTCTCGGGCCGAAGTTCCGTGGTTCGCTGACGCGGGCGCCGCAGTGTCAGGGAACGGCCGAGGCTCCGCGTGCCGCGACGCAAATAAATAAATAAATAAACACAGAGACAGAGTGGGGGTTAATTTTTATTTTTAAGCCAGTCGGAGAAGGCGGCCAGTGCGAGTGAGATGTCCCAGCTGGAGCCCATGCCCACGTCTTGCTTAGCCAGGAAACCTGTGCGCTCTACAAGGGGTCGCGCTATCCCAGCCCTGGGTGGGGACAGCTCCTGGGAGAATCGAGGTGACGAGGCTTGGGTTTGCCGTTCCTCGAGAGGACCTGCCACTTAGGGGCTGACCCGCGATGGGAAAAGTGGGTGGCCTGAAGTGAGGCAGTGGCTGTGCCAGGGTCGTGACCTCTTGGGCGGAGAGGGACCGCACCCGGGGGGAAGCGCTTGGCCAGTTCTGCAAACTCCCTTCTTGGGGGCTTGATGTCTGTGTTTCTACCAGTACCTCCCCTCAGTATTCCCAAGAGCTAGAGCGTCCTTGGTGAGTTGGCGGGGCCGAAGGGCTGTGCCTGAAGGCCTTGGGCCACAACTCCAATCTCAGCGAAGGGCTTCTGGGCCTCTTAGCTCCATTCCCGATCCTGGGAAGGGCAGGGGGTGTTGAGGCTTCCCATTCCGAGGCCTGGTTCTTCTTGCTGCAAAAGTATCTTATTCTGGGCCAGTTTGACCTCGGGTCTGGAAAGGGGCGTGGGATGAGGCCTTGCCTGAGTCCAGACCCTCTTTCCTGTTCCGCCTGCGCGGGCTGGGCACCGTCCCCTGGAACTGGAGGACGCCCCCAGCGCTTGGCCTGCGCCCCTGCTTCCTCACGCGTCCTCCCCAGGCCTGGCTGGACCTCGGCCGAGTCTAGGAGGGCAGTAGAGGAGGTTTCGTTTTCTTACGCCAGGCAAAAAGCGGCGAAAAGGCGGTAGCGGCGCCCCGGGGGCGGGGGAGGAGGCGCATCGATGGTATCAGCATTATTGATGGGGAAACGTTCGGGGCTGGAGCCCGGAGATCAGGTTCCCAGTCCCTCCCCTCCCCGGGAGGTGGGTGGGACGGAGCGGATGGTGAGAGGTGTGCGCGGGTGTGTGTGTGCGTGTGCGTGTTGGGACGGGGGCACCTGAAGGCATCCGCGTGAACCACCCAGAGTTTATTTGTATTTTTCTTGTCTGACAGCGGGGGTGCGGGGGTGGAGGGGTTGAGGCGGCTTGCACCCCAGCCCTGACGGCTCTCTCCTAGGGTTGGGGCTAGCGTGGTGAGAGGAGGGGGCAAGAAAAATGACATAAAGCAAAGACGAAGTTTGGAGCCCCGGGACACTTTCCCCGGAGTTTCAGAAACTCCTTCCTCATCCGAACTGCTGTGGTACAGAGCCTCATCTCTCACCGGCCGCTGGAGCGGCTTCGAATCCGAGGCCTCGGGGAGCAGGCTCGGCTGGGTGCCCCCGCCCGTGGACTCTGGCCGAGTCAACGTTGCGCACCCTGGGCACGCTCCTCTCCTGCGCCAAGCCCGGACCGCGAAAAGGCGCACTTTCTGGGGGAACTCCTGCCGCCCACGGCTAAGGGCTATCTCCAGACCGGCGCCGGGCGCAGCGCGAGGACCAGGCGCCCCGGCGCCGGCTCCGGCGGGAAATTCAGCCGTGGCGAGCGGAGGGCGGGCTTGGTAACTACTCGCACGCACCCCAGCCGAGGTTCACACGCTGCCTGCCCGCGGCAAACTTTGCCTTTCTTCCCTCGCAGGGCCATCCCCTCGCCGGCATTTAGAAATGACTTCTCGGGCGACTGCAAGTGCCTGCAACTTTTACTTTCAGTCCACATTAGGCATGAATTGCACTGATATTCACTGCGTCCCGCATGCAGCAGTGCCTCGCTAAGGGGTCTCTGGGTATAAAATTCCTCCCAAAGGAAATGTCCCGAGGTAAAGAAAGTGGAAAAGACTAATCGAATTTATAAAAAGAAAGCCTTTGCTTCCTTTTGGTTAAAATCCCCTTGCGGTTTTCTAACCGTGGAAGAAAAAATCATCACCATCCAATCGACTGTAGCTAATTCCTGTGGCAGGATGTTCAGACAAGCCAGCAGGGCTCAAAGATTACCATCTGTGAGCTCAAGGAGGAGGACCTCAGTAGGACCAGTGGCTAGCGATTGGTATTTTGTACGTGTTCCATTGGGAATAGATGCGAGGCTCCCTGTCTTCTGGGTGTGTGCATTTGGAGGTGACTGGAAACTCATTTTCACTCCTAAAGGTGGTCTTCTTAAGACCTCCCTGTAGGACCCCGAGATGAACTAACTCAGCAAATTTCTTGCAACAAGCTTTAAAATATATATATGTTCTGCCATGTTCTCCAGCAAAACATCCATTTTTAAACCAGGTGACAAGTTCTCAGAGATGTGCATCTTGGTTTTTTCAAAGCTGTGTGCAGTGAAACTTTGCCCCACCAATGGGTTCTTCCTGGTCAGCTTGCAGGGAGGAATGCAACTTTTGGTAGAAATCAAAGGGCAGGGTCTGGATTTGGCACTTGCTGGCCTGGCCCTGCCGGCCACACTGCCTGCCGGTCACATTTACAAAAGCAGCTCTAGGGTTGGGGGTAATCCCCACAAGTCTCAGCTGAGTGATGACCGTCATAGGGAGTGTTTCTCTGGGTTTCTTTATACCCACTCCTGAGGACGGCATGTTTTTCTGACGAAGAAAGGTGTTTTTCTTGGACTACAGCTTGAGTCAGAGTTGTAGTTTTACCCCACTCCTACAGTAAACTTCGGTTCATCAGGCCTGTGCAGTCATTTCCGTCCAAACCTGCATCCTTGTCCTTTCAGCCCCACATGCACAGTAAGAAGGGGGGGTGGGGAGAATAGGGGGATAACCCACCTATCTCTTTTCCTTATTTCTCCTTCCCCAGCTTGACTTTCTTAATTATTGCACTATAATTTATTTTTCTCGATTGCCATCTTCATCTCTTCAGCCGTAGTAACCACGCTGCTCTCTCCATCTTAACATCCAGTTTAACAGGGAGTTTTAAATGTAAGAGACTAACATTTCCCGCTTTCAAACCAGTGTCTCTCTGCTTTCTTTGTGCCTTCTCAAAACGGAAGCAGTTGTCTTTTAAAGTTATACTTCTGAAAAGATCATTTTCCCCTTCCATCCTCCTCCAAAACCCACATTTATGTCAGGAACCACTCCAACTTTTTCTTCCTCTTGAAGTTGCTAAATTCTCATTCTGAGTTCTCATTCTGTCCTGGCCACCACTCTTTCATCCTGGGTCCTCCCCTCTCTCCCCAGAGTCTTTGACACGTTTCTGGTAAACTCCATTCCCTGAGAGGGCCTACTCAGAACTCAGCTGCGGGCTTTGCTCAGCTGTATGCACTGCCCCAGGACTGAGACCATGGAGATGCCAGGAAATCTGTCCTTCTCCAACCAAAACAAGATGGTTTGGGGAGAGTTGGAGCGGAACGCACATTTTCCAGGTTTGTTTTAGTTTTCTCTTTCTGTCTTAGACCCCCACAGCACCTCCAGTTTGGGAGAAAACAAGCTCTATTATCGCAACCTTTCTTAACAAGCCTCTGTGGAACTCAAGTCTTTGCAATGAACCAGCTTATTCCACATGTCCTGATGGGGGTTGAGAGTGTGGGCTGCGTTAGGCTACTTGGGTTCACATTCTGGCTCTGTCACTTCCCAGTGTATTGGAAACACAGCCCTTGGTTTGCACCTAAGCAACCGATGGCATTGATTGCTTTATCACTGCCCTCGGTCTCCTGCTCCATAAAATACAACTAATGGAGAGGAAGCATAGTACTTAAGAGCATCTAGCAAAAAACCAGCTTTGCCTCCTACTGGCAGTGTGACCTCCAAATGCCTCCAATGAACGGCTTCTTCACCTGTTAAAAGGAGATAATGATAGTCCTTACTTCATTGGGCTGTTAAGGGTTGAAAGAGTTAATACGTATGAAGAATTTAGAATAGTGGCCGGCATATAATTAGCAGGAGCCCTGGTGGCACAGTGGTTAAGTGCTCAGCTGCTAACTGAAAGGTTGGCAGTTCGAACCCACCCAGTGGCACTGCAGGAGAAAGACCTGGTGATCTGCTCCTATAAAGATTGCAGCCTACGAAACCCTATGAAGCAGGAATTGACTCACCAGTACCCAACGATAACATATAATTAGCACAATATAAATCTTAACTATTATTGTTACTACCTCACAGGGTTGTTATGAGGATCAAATGATATAGCTAAAATATCATTCTTCATCCGTCCATCCTTCCATCATCCATTCATCCACCCACCACCCACCCTCCCACCCACCCACCCATCCATTCATCCACCCACCACCCACCCTCCCACCCACCCACCCATCCACCCATCTACCCATCCATCCGTCTATCCGTCCACCCACCCATCCATCCACCCATCATCTATTTGTGTAGCTACTCACTGTAGAGTAATATGCTAGGCATGGAGGATACAACTGTGAAACACACACTGTAGCTCCTTTCCTTGCTTACAGGCAATTAATCCATCAAAGAGATTCTTTTCTGGGACTGTGTTACTGCCTGGCTCAGTGTTGGGGGAAGGGGAAAGGCATAGGAGCAGAGATAAAAGCAGAGCTTCATCTTAGGGAATTGCTAGTATTCTCATGGCTAGTCCAAATAACAAAGGGACTTGAGACTAGAGCAGTTTGTGTGTGAGTCAAAGCCCAATTGTGCAGGGTGTCATTTGGGTCAGGGCAGACCATCTTCATGCTTCTGGAAGGTTCATGAGCAATGGTAGACTTGGAGGTGGCCTGCTGCTCAGGTACCAGCCTGCATTTCTCTGGTTATTTTATTTGGCTTACATATATATATATTTTCTTCTAAACATGGACATTTCATTCCTTGATGTTTTATAAAATGTATTGATTTTACTTCCTAAAAACATTTAGGCAGCTGCATCTTGATGAGGCTAAATAGTAACATTAATACGGAAATTAGGTTTAAAAAAATAGTATATCAGGTAATTCACAGAGAGCAGGGCTTGCATTTTAACTTACGCAAATTACGTGAGAAAAGTTGCTTCTAAATCTTGAGAGAAGCTATGTAAGTCAGTCTCTTACCATATCTTCAGGAAACAGCCCCCTCCCCCTTTTAACTAACATTTTACTGTGTTTTCAGTAATGGTTTACATAGCAGTTTAGATTCCGTTTCAACAGTTTCTGGAGCCCTGATGGTGCAGTGGTTAAGTGTCGGGCTGCTAACCAAAGGCCAGCAGTTTGAATCCACCAGCTGTTCCTTGGAAACCCCGTGGGGCAGTTCTATCCAGACCTACAGGGTAGCTATGACTCGATGGCAATGGATTTGGGTTTTTTCCCAATAATTTCTACATGCAGCGTTCAGACATTGATTACATTCTTCACAACGCGTGAACATTCTCGGTATTTCTGTTCTGGTTGTTCTGTTTTCACATTTTTTATTTGTTTGTTTGATTGTGTAGTCTGCTCTGCGTTGTGCAAGAAAACAAAACACTAAAGCAGGTGTTGTTTTTCTTCGGATCCCCGAAAGTATAAATCACAGTGTCCTAGGCCTTACTTTTCGCGCTTTTTTGCTTTCCATTTTGTCATATTATAAAAGTTAATCATGGTCCTTGCAGCTGAGCGCTCTGTAGCCAGATCTCATGGCTCAGACAAAAATCCCCGTATCTGCCTGGCCCTTCCTCTGGTGCATGCCTGTTGGGTCTGGCTTCAGACCCTCGGATGGCTGCTGCATCGACCAAGCCATTGTTGGTATCATAACTGTGTTGTAACAGTTACTGGCAGGATGCAAAGTGCTGTTGTGGAAAGCCCTTTTTTCTGATTAGAGTCTAGAAAAAGAATGAAAGTCTGAGCAAAAATGCCTGTTAGCAGTGGAATTGCGTAAAGCGGGGGTGACAGTAGCACCCGTGTACCGTTTTCGATGTAGTAACGGCTTCCCAGGGAGACATCCAACAGCAAACGGGGCATGAGACGTTGGCAGATGTCAGTGGGTGGAGGGTGAGGCTTCTTCTCCCCTAGTGTTGAGGGAGCAGACACAATTTAATCTATTACTTGATGTCCTTCTCAAAAATAGTGCCCGGAGACCCTGGTGGCCTTTATTTAGAGGGTCTCAGGAGCTTGGCAGTATGTAAATTGTGCGTGAGTGTCCTTCATAGTTCCCCATGGCCACAAGCAGAGGGATTTAAACAAGATTTAGCGTTACAGATGATTTGTAGGGGCGTTGGAGCCCGCCCTGCGGTGGGGATAGCGGAGGCCGGCTCTCTCATTGTTGCATTAAGAAGGTTTTCATGGCTCCGCTGCTTGGTCTCTCCTTTCCTACTCCCCTCCTGGTTTCTGAGTTTTCCCCCGTGGTGGTGGGTGGCCTCCCAAATGTCTTTACTGTTATCTGGGAATTTTGAGATATTTCAAAGCTAATGGCTTTATAATTTCAAGAACTACAATTCAGTGTACAGTTCCCCTTCACCTTCTCGTTTATTCATTGATTCATTCACTTATACATTCATTTAACCAACATTTATTGAACACCTACTATATTTAAAAAAAAAAAAAAAACCTAAACCATTTGCCATCTAGTCCATTTCGACTGCTCTCCATAGGATTTTCAATGACTGATCTTTCGGAAGTGGCTTCTTGAGTGGATTTGAACCACTAACCTGTTGGTTAGTAGCTGAGTGCTTCACCTTTTGCACCACCCAGAAACTCCTTAAATACTATATAACCCAAACCCAAACCCAAACCTGTTTTCATGGAGCTGGTTTTGATTTATGGCGACCTCACATGCTACAGACTAGAATTGTTCCATAGGTTTTCTGGGTTGTAATCTTTACAGAAGCAGATCACCAGGCCTTTCTTCCGCAGAGCCACGGGGTGGGGTTGAACCACCAACCTTTAGGTTAGCAGTCAATCACAAACTGCTTGCGTCACCCTATAGACCAGGTGGCTTATTTCAGACAAGAAGAATATAATAGTGAACAAGAGAGAGGAGGTCCCTGCTCTTCTGGAGCGCATATTCTAATGTAGAGCATGGACATAAAAAAGCAAACAAAGTCAATAAACTCTGAAAACAGTAAGTACTTTGAGAGCTTAACACTGGGTGATGGACAGTGACTTGGGTGGGGGCACGGGGAAGAGTATTAGGGGGGATCAGGAAAGACCTCTGAAGAAGTGACCCTGAGTTGAGATGTAGATGATGAGAAGGTGTTAGCTACGCAAAGGTTTGGGAGTCCAGCATTCCAGGCCAAGGACATTGCTTTACTAAAGCTGCTATAACAAAGTACCGTAAATTGGTGGCAAATAAGAACAGAAATTCATTGTTTCACAGTTGTGGAGTCTGGAAGTCCAAATTCAGGGTGTCAACAGGGCCATGCTCTCCTGAAGACTCTAGAGGAGACTTTCTTGTCTTTCCCAGCTTCTGGTAACTCCAGCTGTTTCTTGATTTGCAGGTTTGGCATAACTCCATCTGTGACTCCGTCTTCACATGGCCTTTCCTCTGTGTCTATCTCTGTGTCTCTACACTTCTTTCATAAGAACACTACTCATATTGGGAGGGAGTCCCTGAACACAGCTGTTTAGCTGTGTTATAACTAAGACAGAACTTGGTACTGGAAGAGTGGGGTGCTGCCTTAACAGATTCCTAAAATGTGGAAGTGATTCTGAAATTGGGTAATGGGTAGAGGCTAGAAGAGCTTTAAGGTGCCTAATGGTAAAAGCCTAGATTGCCTTGAAGAGACTGTTGGTAGAATTTTGGACATCAGAGGCAATTCTGGTAAGAGCTCAAAAGGAAGTGAGGAGAGCTGTACAGAAAGCCTCTTTCATCTTAGAGAATACATGTGGCACCAACAAAATATTGCTGGAAAGGTGGGCATTAAGTGTGCTTCTGGTGAGGCTTTAAAAGAAAATGATGAAAACGTGATTGGGCAATGGAGGAAGGGTGATGCTTTTTATGCAGTGACAAAGAACTTGTCTGAAATATGTTCAGATATTTGGTGGAAGGTAGAACTTGTAAGTGAGAACTTGGATATCTGACTGAGGAGATTTCTAACCAGGATTTTAATGGGGCTGTATGGTTTCTTCTTGCTGCTTATAGTAAAATGTGAGAGGAAAGAGACAGACATAAAATGAACTGTGCAAAATGAAAATAGAACTTAAAGATTTGGAAAATTCTGTGGTACAAACTAAGGACTCGTGTCCTAGAATGTTCACCAAGGATATGGCTATACAATCTTTTGTTTAAGGGATTAAGCCTGTGATTGTGGATATAACTGACTACCACAGCAGAAAAACCATCAGCTTAGACTGAAAGAGACAGAGAAAGAATGAAAGGAAAGAACACTATCTACTTCTTGTAATTCTACAGGAAGGAAACAGGCCAAAGGAGCTGCATCTGTTGTCCTCCAAGGAAGAAAAAAGGACTGTCCCTGGAGTGACTTAGAGATTAGCAGAACTGTTGGAAGGAGCAAGGAAGCAGGGCCTTCTTCATTTCAAAGGGTGGGTCCACAGTTTCCTGGATCTCAAAGGAATGGGCCACAGCCTCCTAGGTTTCAAATTCAGATCTTTGCCAACTTGGTTCTGGTGTGTGGGGCTGCTGTTAAGGAGCGCCAGGGAGATGGGGTCACTGCCCAAGGCTGAGGGTGCAGGGCTGTCATGCCAAAGAATGAGGCTTGCCAGGGCTAAGATGGTGGGGTTGTCATTCAGATGGACTAGGAGAATAGGGCCACCCAAAGCTGAGAGAACAGCGTTGCCATCCCAGAGGGCTTGGAAGGCAGAGCTGAAGCCCAGGGCTGAGGGGCCTCCACTCAGAATCTACAGTACATGGTCAACAGCCAGAGTCTAGAGGGCAGGGCTATTGCCTAGATGATCTCAGAGAAGAGAGCATTATTTTCAAGACTTGAGAGCTAATGTATTTTGTTCTGCTGGGTTTTGGACTGGCTTGGTGTGTGTTATCCCTTCTTTCTCTTCAATTTCTCCCATTTGTAACAGAAACGTTTACCTTGTGCCTGTTCTACCATTGTACTTTGGAAACAGATGACTTGTATTCTAGATTTAACAGGTTCACAAATGAAGAGAAATTTTGCCCCATGACAGAATATGCCTAAAGTCTCACCCGTATTTGATTTAAATGATTCAGAAGATAACTTGGAGTTGATTTAAAGCTTTTGGGATGATGTGATGGGATGAATGTGTTTTGCATGTGGCAAGGACATGAGTTTTGAGGGCCAAAGGGTAGAATGTTATGGATTGAATTATGTCCCCCCAAATATGTGTCGTAAACCCTAACGCCTATGGCTGTGGTTATAATCCTGTTTGAGAATGGGTTGTCTTTGTTATGTTAATGAGGGAGGATTAGTGTAGGGTGTATTTTAAGTCAATCTCTTTGAGATATAAAGAGATTAAACAAACAAGCAGAGAGAGAGATTGGGTAAGGTAGATGCCAAGCTACATGGAGATCTCCAAGGAACCAGGAAGCAGAAGCTTAAGAGACAAGAACCTTCCTCCAGAGAATTTAAATTTAAAGGGAAAATGAAAATTACCATAGTTATGTTTAAGCACTTGAACCCAAAGTAGCTCTCTGAAGCTTGATCACATTGAATCTAGGAACATGTACTGGTGGGGCTGGGGATGGGTGGTTGGCCCTGAGACACCTACATTCACTCTGGAAAAAGCGTAAAGTTTCCCTTGTGTTTCTGAGTAGTGATTCCTTCTATTACCCTGCCTGGAAACACAAAGACCTGTCAATGTCAGATATTGACCTAGTCTCAGAGTTAGAGGCCTGCCTGCCCGTAGTGAGAGTCAAGGCCATAGCTCCCAGGGGCAGATACATCCAGAGAGAGATGAGGGCTTTAGGCTGGGTCCGCTCTACATAGAACTCCCAAACTGGGTAGATCAATGAGAGCAGTGATGGTTCAGTGGTAGAAATTCTCACCTTCTAAGCGGGAGACCTGGATTGAATTCCCAGCCAACACAGCTCAAGCACAGCCACCTCCCATCTGTCATTGGAGGCTTGCGTGTTGCTGTGATGCTGAACAGGTTTCAGCAGAGCTTCCAGATTAAGGAGGACTAGAAGGAAAGGCCTGGAGGTCCACTTTTGAAAATCAGCCAGTGAAAACCCTATGGGTGCTTCAAGTCTTCTTCTCTTTCAGCAAGCAAGGTTGTGTCATCTGCGTACCACAGGTTGTTAATGAGTCTTGCACGGATCCTGATGCCACATTCTTCTATGTGTAGTCCAGCTTCTTGGATTATTTGCTGAGCATACAGGTTGATTAAATATGGTAAAAGGATACAACCCTGACACGCACCTTTCCTGATTTTGAACCACACAGTATCCCCTTGTTCTGTTCAAAAGACTGCCGCTTGGTCTATGTACAAGTTCTGCATGAGCACAATTAAGTGTTCTGGAATTCCCATTCTTTGCAGTGTTGTCCATAAATTGTTATGACCCACACAGTTGAATGCCTTTGCACAGTTAATGAAACATAGGTAAACATCTTTCTCGTATTCTCTGCTTTCAGCCAGGGTCCATCTGACATCAGCAATGATATTCCTCATTCCACATCCTCTTCTGAATCTAGCTTGAATTTCTGGCAGTTTTCTGTTGATGTACTGCTGCAACCATTTCTGAATTGTCTTCAGCAAAACTTTACTTGCCTGTGATATTAATGATATTGTTGGATAATTTCCGCATTCTGTTGGATCACCTTTCTTTAGAATGGGCGCAACTATGAATCTCTTCCAGTGGGTTGCCCTGGTAGCTGTCTTCCAAATTTCTCGGCAGAGAGGAGTGAGCACCTCCAGTGCTGCATCCGTTTGTTGAAACATCTCAGTTGGTATTCTGACAATTCCTGAAGCCTTGTTTTTCACCAATGCCTTCAGTGCAACTTGAATTTCTTCCTTCAATACCATCAATTCTTAAACATATGCTACCTCCTGAAATGGTTGAACCTCAACCAATTTTTTTTGGTACAGTGATTCTGTGTATTCCTTCCATCTTCTTTTGATGCTTCCTGGATTGTTCAAATATTTTGTCCGTAGAATCCTTCAACAAAGCTAGATGCCAACTGCAGAAGAGGCCATGAATTCCTCATATGCAAGTTCAAGTTGAAGCTGAAGAAAATTATAACAAGTCCACGTGAACCAAAATACAGCCTGGAGTATAGCACACCTGAATTTGGAGACCATCTCAAGAATAAATCTGACACATTGAACACTAAAGACCAAAGACCAGATGAGTTGTGGGAGGACATCATATGTGAAGAAAGCAAAAGGTGATTAAACAGACAGGAAAGAAAGAAAAGACCAAAATGGATGTCAGAAGAGACTCTGAAACTTCCTCTTGAATGTGGAGTAGCTAAAGCAAATGGAAGAAATGATGAAGCAAGAGAGCTGAACAGAAGATTTCAAAGGGTGGCTCAAGAAGACAAAGTCAAGTGTGATAATGAAATGTGGAAAGACCTGGAGTTAGAAAACCAAAAGGGAAGAACATGCTTGTCCTTTCTCAAGCTGAAAGTCATGGTCCTGTATTTTTGTAAAATACAACAAAAATGCATTATTAGTGTCATGGATTGAATTGTGTCCCCAACTTGGTTAGGCCATGATTCCCAGTATAGTGTGGTTGTCCTCCATTTTGTGATTTTCCTATGTGTTATAAATCATAATCTCTGCCCGTGGTTAAAGAGGATTAGGGTGGGACGTAACATCCTTGCTCAGGACCCATCCCTGGAAGAAGTTTCCCTGGGATGTGGCCTGCACCACCTTTTATCTTACAAGAAATAAAAGGAAAGGAAAGCAAGCAGAGAGTTGGGAACTTTATACCACCAAGAAAGCAGTGCCAGGAAGAGAGCGCATCCTTTGGATCAGGGGTTCCTGTGCAGAGAAGCTCCTAGTCCAGGGAAAGACTGAGGACAAGGACTTTCCTCCAGAGCCAACAGAGCAAGAAAGGCTTCTCCTGGAGCTGATGCTCTGAATTTGGACTCCATAGCCTACTGGATTGTGAGAGAATAAATTTCTCTTTGTTAAAGCCATCCATTTGTGGTATTTCTGTTATAGCAGCATTAGACGACTAAGACAATTAGAAAACAACAAAATAAAACGGTTACCCAAAATATAAGGCCAAGATTGTATCACAGATTCAGCAAATATAAAATTAATCTGGCACACTGCCAGAGAAGCTGCTCAATGCTTACTCTCGATTTCTGTAGCTGCAGTGTTACAGACCAATAACAAACAGTTCACAGACGGCACTGGACCTTGAACCACACACTGTGTAGCCCTGGAATAGACCAGAACCTCCTTGATCCCAGTGTGTCCCCAGGGGTATAGGTGTGTGAGATGTTGGTTCCCTTAGCACTCAGGGCAGCAGGAGGTCCCACAGGGCCAGTTGCCTCTGGTCGTGAAGAGCATCCTCCTTTTGTCTCACTAATAATGTGACAATTGTCCATGGGAAAATGCTAGGAAGTCCCCACCTTTTAATGAGCATAACAGTGATGGGGGTGGGCTTGCTAAAAACACATTTTTCTAAACAGCAGCCCCGAAGGTTCTAATTCAGTATTTGTTCTAATTCAGTATTTGCAGAGTGAGGCCCAGGAATCTGCATTTTCATCAACACCCTAATTATATGCTAGTTGACTCTGAAGTGTGTGGTTCAAGGACCTTACTCTGAGAAGCACTTGTGTAGATTCGGAAATCTGGTGGCGTAGTGGTTAAGAGCTATGACTGCTAACCGAAAGGTTGGCAGTGTAAATCTGTCAGGCGCTCCTTGAAAACTCTATGGGGCAGTTCTACTCTGTGTCACAGGGTCACTATGAGTTGGAATCGACTCCACGGCAAAGGTTTGCGTGTGTGTGTGTGCGTGTGTGTGTGTGTGTGTGTGTGTGTGTGTAGATACAGTGAAATGGGGAGGTCCAGTGATGGGGGTGTCTTATCAGGACGTACTTCCTTCTCTCTGCAAGTTAAGTTTATGGCCAGGGATTAAGCTGAAGGATGTTTCCATAGGATTAACTTCAACAACAGCAATGTACTAATCGAAATAGCAAAATAACCTATTAAAAGACTCGGGGAGCTAACAGAGTCTTTAGAAGGGCCAGAGAATCAGCCTCAGTCTGTCCAGACTGACTCTCTAGAACAGCTCCTCAGGAGACCTCATAATTGACACTGCTAGGCTGCTGACCCCTGAAAGCTGGGCACTGAAGCCCTGGGCACTGGCTGTCACTCCCACCCCTGTGACATCCTCAGCAAAGCAGATTCTTTGCAGTCCTGGTTCCTGAGTCAACATCTTGGCCAGGTGCATTCGATGGATGCTCTGTAGCTGCAAGGGATGCTGGGAAAATGATATCTGATGTCTTAACAATTTCTATTGCAGGGATGGTCTAAGCCTCATTCAGTGGGGAGTTCCCTAAGTTGGGTGAGTCAGGAGAATGTCAGGTGTCCCTACAGACTCTCACAGCCCCACCCCATCTGAGGGTTTTAGAGCTGTCGTCTTCTTTTCCTGAGCATCACAGAAAGCCCACCTCTGAACCACATGCCAAAGGTGGCAGTGAGCTTTCTTTTAGGCAACTAGGCAGCACCCCACTGTTGGAGCTCTCCCCCTTTGTGCTCTCAGCTCAACCCAACGTTGAAGAATTCTTAAGAAGATTCATCAGGCTCCATCAACCCTCCACCGGCTTCTGGAATGTTCTCAGAAAGAAGACAGAAGGTAGCTTTCTGTTCATTGCATACTTGCCAGGAGTCTGGCTTGGGGCTGGGCACAGTCCACACATTAGTTTATTGAATTCCCTAAGGAACTCTGTGATGTGGTCTCTATTGTTCCCATTTTATAGACTAGAAAACTGAGGCTCTCGAGCGATTTCACTGGAATCACAGAGCCTTAGAGCTGCGCGATGGCAAAAACCAGGTCTCATCTACGTCTCTCTGGGAAGACAAAATGATACTAAATGACCATAAAAAAGTGTTCAGATTTGAGGGAGCCCAGATAAGGAAGGAAAATGGGGCAGGGCTTTGGCGTTCACTGCAGGGACTTGATCTGGGCTTCCATTTTTATTTCAGATGATAGGAAGTTACAGCTTGAGGGTGCAGACCCATTAAAATCTTAGAAACTGGGGTTGCTTTGTATTTTTTATGGGTGGTCTTTAAATGCTTTTGATTTGGAACTGATGGAACTGATGGAGAGCTTAGAGCAAAGCTAACCCCACCCCAGTGAATTAAGTTGTTTGTCTTTGAACGTCTGGACCTGGATAAGTTAATGACTGGTGCTGGCCATCAGTCCGGGCAACCTCCAGTCCCCAGTCTTGCTTTCGACAGGATTCTGTAGCTAAGATAAGCAGAAACCCTGATAGGTGGGTTTGTTCCTTCTTTTTGACCCGATGATTGTGTTTGAAAAATGGTATAGATGTAGTAGAAAAAGCCGTGATTTGGAAAAGGATGTCTAAATTAAAATCTTTACTGTTAATTAGCAGCGGGATTTTGTCAATGTACAACAACGCAGCATTATTCACAATAGCCAAAAGGTGGAAATGATCCAAAAGTCCCTTAAATTGTGATAAATAAAATGGGGTTGTCAGGGATTGAATTATGTCTCTCCAAAAATGTGTGTATCTACTTTATTAGGCCATGATGATTCCCAGTATTCTGCAGTGGTCCTCCATTTTGTGATTGTAATTTTATGTTAAAGAGGATTAGGGTGGGATTGTTCACCCCCTTACCAGGTCACATCCTTGATCCAAGGTAAAGGGAGTTTCCCTGGGGTGTGGCCTGCACCACCTTTTATCTCTCAAGAGGTAAAAGGAAAGGGAAGCAAGCAGAGAGTTGGGAAGCTTATACCACCAAGAAAGCCGTGCTGGGAACAGAGTGCATCCTGAGGTTCCTGAGCTGAGATGCCCCCAGACCAAGGGAAGACTGATGACAAGGACTTTCCTCCAGAGCCGACAGAGAGAAAGCCCTCTCCTGGAGCCGGCCCCCTAAATACAGACTTCTAGCCTACTGGACTGTGAGAGAATAAACTTCTCTTTGTTAAAGCCATCCATGTGTGGTATTTCTGTTATAGCAGCTCTAGATGACCGAGACAGTGGTATATCCATGCAATGGAGTGTTATTCAGCCATGAAAAGGAATGGAATTCTGATCCATGCTATAACTTTGGAAACATGTGAGTGAAATAAGCCAGATGTGAAAGGACAAATATTGTATTATCCCACTGATGTGAAATACCTAGAATAGGCAAATGCACACAGCCAAAAGCTTATTGGTAGTCACCTGGGGCGGGGAGTGGGAAGTTATCGCTGAAGGGGAATTGAGTTTCTTTTGGGGTGCTGAAAAACTTTTGGAAAAGGATAGTGGTGATGGTTACATAATATGGAGAATGTCAATTGTACACTTAAAAATGGTTAAAGTAGCTTTTTTTTTTTTTTAGTTCTATGTATTTTACCACAATAAAACAAACAGATAAGACAAACATAAATAAAGCCAACACAGCACTTTAGGCAACTCGTTGGGCAGAATACTCTTTTTCCTCTCCAAAAATGCGTTGGGTTTGGTTTCCCTCAAGTGATTTAATCTGGAGTGGATCTCCACGGTACATGGGTCCCTGCACCACCTCCTGGGGAGCCAGGATCCGCTGCCAACCCTCCAGCAGTGTTTCCTGTGAGATTTGCTGGAATAAAATGGAATGATCTTTGGAGATGGCCTGGCCTGCCCGGTGGTCCTGGGAAAATCTGGAGCAACACAAGGAAATGTCGATTGGGAGGTGAGTGGGCATGTGGCAAGCGCAGCAAGGTGGCCGCGGAAATGGGTTCTTTGCCTCAAGCTTGTGCAGGAGCTGTTTATCAGAAAGGGATAGACAGGCCCTTGATCGGACCAGCCTCCAGTCTGTCTCCAGCAGCCTTTTATTGCCAAGGAGAGGTGCCATCAGTGTTCGGCCTGAGAAATGGCCGTGCTGCAGGCACCTCTGATAACACAGCTCATTGATCTCCTGTGTTCCCCGCCTGTCTGGAGCAGGGGAGAGCAGTAAAGATGGGGGTGGGGGGTATGGGCTGGGGCAACGTGGTTGTGCGGGCTGTTAACATGCCTGGGAGGAGCATGTGTGCATAGAGGGCACCCAGAGCTGCTCGCCATTCAAGAGCTGCAGATTGTCACCATTCTGCGCCTCAACAGAGAGCAACAACACAGGCCCAGTAGTATAGTGACCTTTCAGAGAAACACGTGCCTCTTCTGATTTCTTTCCTTGTCGAAATGGTGTGGCTGTGATTCATTTTTCCACGCTGACACCTTGGGCCTTCGTTAACTAGGATGGGAAGCAATCTATCCAGACAGAACACCTGAGAATCCCATTCATAAATAACCCTTTTTTCTTTCCCCTCTAGCCCTGGTGGAAAACAGATTTACAAAACCGAAGCCTGCAGGGCAAAGTAGCAGAAAAGAGTGTGTGCCCAGCCCTCTGACTTCGCACAGGAGATTAAATGGCCCTGATCAATATATTGCCATAAGCACCGACTGGACACTTTTACGGCATGTACATAAGAGCGTATAATATAGAAGAGACAGAATCCACGACCAGCTCCAACCAGGGCATAAAACCCATCTTCCAAATAAAAACACAAAGGCACTTTAGCCCAAGTTCTGTTCTGTGGCTGTTAAGGCGGCAGAGAAAGGTCTGTTGGGAATAGGGCAGCTGCGATTAGGGTCAGGATGTGTGTGTACGTGTGTGCGAGGTGGAGGCACTCCAGGGAGTGCGCAGAGTTTTAACTGAGTGGCGGACAAGCCTGGGGACAGACCACAGCTCCATCCCGTACTAGCTATATGACCTCGGGCAAGTCATTCAAGCTCTCTAAGCATCAGTTTATTAATGATAATCACAGTACCTGGTCTCATAAGGTCATTTAAGGATTCGCTGAACTCGTGTATGTTCAGGAGTCCCTGGGTGGCTTGACTACCAGCTGAAAGGTTGATGGGTTCAAAGCCAGGCTTAGGTATTCTTGGAAGACAGGCCTGGCAATCTGCTTCTGAAAGGTCACAGCCTTGAAAACCCTGTGGAGCTGTTCTACTCTGCAGGCATGGGTTGCCATGATTTGGAACCAACCTGATGGCAACTAACAACAATCATAGTAGCCGGCCTCATGAGGTTGTCGTCAGGATTAAATGAATTAATGTATGTTAATGGTTGTAGTGAGCCCTGGTGGGGCAATGGTGAAGTACTCGGCTGCTAACCCAACGGTTTGTGGTTCAAACCCACCCAGTGGCTCTTTGGGAGAAAGACCTGGTGATGCACTCCAGTGAAGATTACAGCAAGGACAATCCTGCTGGGCAGTTCTACTCTGTCACATGGGGTCACTAAGAGCCAGAATTGACTCCAGGGCAACTAACGACAACAATGTATGCTAATTGCTTAGCCAGTCCCTGGGGCACAGGAATAGCACAATAGATGTTAGAAAGAAGAAAAAGACACGGTTGACGCTGTTACTGCTGGTGACAATGACCACTGGTGTCTGGAATGTGCCAAATTGCAAAGTGCAGCCACAGGCTTTACTCACTGGACTCATACCCCTGTCAGGTATGAGGCAGGTTCAGCCACTTCAGGGTGTGCGTGGTGGTAAGGCCAGGCTGAGCAGTTACATAGCAAGTTTCTGGAACGGTTCTCTGTCCTCAAGAGCTGGCCTTGGACCTCTGCCATTGAGCCCCTGTTCCTTCACCCCCCTGACTTCCTTGAGCTGCCTATTGGCGCTATGCCCCAAGACTGCACAGTGATTTTAACATCAGGGCATGCAAACCATAGTAAAGAAGGAGAATTTGTTGCTAAAATAATCACTCGATGGTATTCTTGTTTGTTTGGTGTTGGTTTTTGGCTGGTCTGTTCCTGCATTTCATCTGTTCATCAAGCGTTGCCAATTCATGGCGAATATGGCAAGCATAAGACCCCGAACAGCCCCAAGAGTAGAGGGGAAAGTTGCCAGTTTGGCAACTAGGAATCTGTGTACCCTTTTTCTCAATGAAAACCTTGTATGCAACTCAGAGCACCCCTTCATTGGGGCCATCTGAGTCCATGATAATCTCAATAGTGAACATGTATTGAGCCTGACTATGTGCCAGGCATTCAGCAAAATGCTTTACAAGTGTAATTTCATTTCAGCTTCACAGCAGCCTTACAAAGAAGGCCCTTCTCACTGCAGTGCTCCTGGCTGCAAGCGACAAAAGCCAACTTGCTACACCAAAAGGAAGGAGTTTATTGGAAGGATATTGGGGACTTCCAGCAGGCTGGAACACAAGATTGTGAAAAGGGACAGGGACCCAGTGACTCCCAGAGGGCAAGGCAGTAGAGGTGGGCTGTTCAGTGTGCTACAACCAACATAACTTCCAATCATCTCCACCCCCTGGAGTCACTCAGTCAGGATATGTTGAGCTTATATCATAGACTTGCCATTTGGTTAAGCGTCTGTAGTGCCTGGCAGGCTCTACCACCAAGACTACAACAATCCGGGATCTCCGAAAGATGTTAGAAAGGTGGGGGGCTGGGTTCAGGACAGCCCAAAATGGCAAACATTCACCTCAGTGATGCTGTTCTTAGCTGCCATTGAGTTGACCCCCACTCATGGGAACCCGATACACAATGGAATGAAACATTGCCTGGTCTTGCACCTTCCCCATGATCAGTTGTGGATCAGATCGTTGTGATCCATAGGCAGGACCACAGAGTGGTTGGGGAGCCATGTCACAAACTCTTGACCCTGCAGGGAGGTTCCTGAGGGCCTCCGAGTTGACACCCAACGTGATCCTGGAAGTTATTTATGTGTCAGCTCTCGAGGGCAGGGGCTGTCTGCAGCTCCTGCATGTTGTGAGCCTGATTCTCCTCCTGGCACTACATAGCTCTGTCAGGTCAGGGATTGAATGCGTAACCTCTCCCCTGCTCAAGGCCGAGAGAGAAGCGCTAGAGAGACACGAGCTGGCTGCTCTGAACTTGTGGCCTGGGGAAGGCATCAAGAATGTGGCACCCACTGAACTCTGCCATGAGGGGTCAATAGAAATGCAGTGGGTGATGGTTGTGGGAAGGGGCAGGGGTCAACTCCTCTGAATGGGGTTGGAGGCCCCTCAGTGCTCTGTCCCTGCTCTGGGTTCTGGCCTGGAACACCATCTGTGTTGCAGCAGTGAAAACCGAAGTTATCCTGGGAAGTTAGCAACTGCCTGACATCCACTGGAAACCCTGGTGGCATAGTGGTTAAGTGCTATGGCTGCTAACCAAAAGATCAGCAGTTTGAATCTACCAAGTGCTCCTTGGAAACACTATGGGGCAGTTCTACTCTGTCCTATAAAGTTGCTATGAGTTGGAATCGACTCGACCGCAACGGGCTAGGGGCTGGTATCCACCATGTCTTCTGCGTATCTTGTATTTCTAACAAGACAGCCTTATTCAGCTTCTTGATAGTCCGGGCAGGTGCAGAGGGAAGGATGGGGTTGGGTAAGCGCATGCGCAGGAGTATAAGGAAGGCAGGTGGGAAGCTGACCTGTGAGGTTTCAGCTGTACTTCTGCCAGCAACTCACTGTGTGACCCTGGGCAAGTCACTCCCCCTTGTTGTGACCCAGGTTCTCCTTTATAGAACCAGGAGATGAGACGCCATTATCCTCAAGGTCACTTCCGGCTCTAGCATTCCTAGTACTCACCATGCATAGAATGGTGCCAAGTTTCTGAGAAAGGCAATGGTTGGCCTAAGTCACCCAGAAAGTTGGAGAAGGAGCTGGAAAGTGGATCCGTTGTAAGCCTCATGAGGGCATAGCCTGTGTTCGCTTGCTCACCACCACAATGGTCATTGCGCCCAGCTCATGCCTTGCACGCAGCCGGAGCTCAGCAAAGGCTTATTGAAGGAGTGTGTGCAAGTTTCTGGACTCCTAAGCTAGTATAGATTCCAGAGGCTTCTGCCTTCCTATTTGGTTTTCAGAGAAACACTCCCCACTTCCCCATCAGGAAGGTCTCTTCCAGAATGAGGATCAGATGTTCTTTTATGATTGATGTCAAAACTGGCCAGGGAGAGCAGCTGGCAATGACCCTGAATTCTCCATGGGGCTCTGGAACTGGTGCAGCTCACAGGAGAAGCAGGCAGGACTCAAGTGCAAAGGAAGCCAGTCAATGGGTGTGTGTGGGAAGTGGTAGGTGCCACGGGCACCTCAGGTGGGCATCTCCAGGACTGAGTGCTCTGGGCCTTGCAGAGGGGGGCTGGGCTGTGCAGATGGAACCAGGACATGGAAGCATCACCCCTGAGGTCAGTCTGCTCCTGAGCTCTGGAGTTAGGCCGGCGGCTTAGGGACAGCATAACCCTGGGCTCAAGGCAGAAGTGCAACATCATGTTTTAGAAGGTTCAAGAGGACAAATTAAGGCCGAGGTAAGGCTATGAATGGGAGAATCTGCTTTCCTAGTCTAGCCACACTTTCTTTATTTTTATTTCTCACTCGTATACTTATTTGCTTATTTATTTGTAGGGAAGTCACAAGATTTCCAGCAGAATTGATTAGAACCACAAAGGCTGATGGTTTCTGTACTATGCAAAGGTCCTAAGTCTCTGAATCAGGGGCTTTCCAACTCTTTTCGATCGTAATCTGCTTGAAGAGATACATTTTGCCTTGAGATCTAGTACACACGAACTATGTATATTTCTGAAGCTAGAGTTTCCAAGAATGAAACTTGTCAGAATGCATGTGATACACCCTGCTAGTGGTTCCCAAAGTGGGGTCCCCACTGGCACCATCAGCTTTACTTGGGAACTTGGTAGAGATGCAAACTCTTGGGCCCCCACTTGAGATGTGATGTCAGAAGTTCTTGGGGTTTTAACAAGCCTTCCAAATGATTCTGATATGCAGCAAAAATGGAAATTATTGCATAACGTATGCTATTCTACATTAAAACAAAAACAACTGTTAGTTCCCAGCCACTAAGGTTGGGGGTGGACTCAGCTGCCAGCTGAAAGGTTGGAGGTTCAAGGCCACCCAGAGGCACCTCAGAAGAAAGGCTTGGAGATCTACTTCCAAAAAATCAGTCATTAAAAACGCTGTGAAACATAGTTCTACTCTGACATACATGGGGTCACCATGAGTTGGCATCAGCTGGACAGCAATTGGCTTTTAAGGTTGAGGGTGATGTAAGAGCTATTTAAAAAACCCTTTGAGGCCCACCTGGTCTCTTTCCCGCTTCCCTTTTCAAACTCATCTTACACCGTTCTGCTCTTTGCAGCTTCGCTCTGTCTAGTTTCAGCCAGGTCCACTTCCTTCCTGGTTCCCAAACTCATCCCTTTCTGTTCCTGACCCTCTGCCCATGGCAGCCCTGACTGCAAGGCTCTCCTCAGCTCTTTCATGACTACCTCATACCCTCTAAGTGGTCTTGGCTCTGGGGCCCTTCCTCAGAGGGACTGCCCTATCTAAAGTGGCCTCGGCCAGTTAATGTCTGTTTCCTCTTTGTCATAGCTCTTCGCACAATTGATAATTGTCTGCTTCCAATAGACTGTGGACTTCAGAGAACAATGCCTGGCATGTAGTAGGTCCTCAATAAATATTTACTGAAGGAAAGAATGAGCTAATTCTCAACCAGGACACACCTGGGAACACATTGTAACTACCTGAGGAGCATTTTCAGCCTACAAAGTTCTGCTGCCCTGTCTGACACAGCTGTTTTCTTCTTCCAGTGAGAAAGCGAGAAAGCTTGACATTATTTGGAAGGGGAAAAAAAGATTGGGAATCCCCTCTCCTGGATGTTCCTTGCCTCCCCAGCCCTCCACCATTCTGCATGCACCCTGCTTTCATCAGGGAAACGTAGAGTAAATAGCACCAGACTCCAAGTTAGGAGACCTGGGTTCAAGGCTGGGTTCAACCACAGCCTGGCTCTTTGACCTTAGGTAAATTGCTTAATCCCTTTAGGCCCAATGCAAAGAAAAAACAAAACAAAACAAAACCAATTGTTATCCAGTCAATTCTGACTCATAGCAACCCCATGTGTGTCAGAGTAGAACTGTGCTCCAAAGGGTTTTCAATGGCTGATTTTTCTCAAGTAGATTGCCAGGCCTTTCTCCTGAGGCACCTCTGGGTGGGTTTGGATCTCCAGCCTTTGGGTTAGCAGCCAAGCGTGTTAACTGTTCGCACCATCCAGGGACTCCTCCAGTACAATAGGAGTCATAAAGTCTGTTCAAGCTCCTTTATACCTTTGCCAGGGGTCAAATAAGATAGAATTTACGAAAATGCCATGTAAATGACAAAGAATAAACCACATTTGTATTTTTGGGTAATGTAGGGGCATGGCCTTCCCAAGGAAGCCGAGAGAGCTTGGGCAGGTAAACCTACCGTGGAAGCATGCAAGCAGGAAAGTACTGACATGTCTTCTAAAAGGCGCCCCTGAACCACAGGGTCTCAGATACGGCTTGTGGTGATTTGCATAATGATTTGCATATCATTTGCAAGTCATTTGAGGCAGGTGGGAATGCACCATAATCCGTAATACCCTTGCTCTCCCACCTCCAACCATCCTTGGCCTCTTCACCTTCGCATCCTCCCTGCTGGAGCCCAGGCTGGAAAAAACGGGCCCCCATTGCCATCCCCTCCTCCAGAAGTGTGTATGGGGGCGAATCCTGGCCTGAAGGCTCCCCGAATACCACACTGCTGTGATGGATGGCGGGCCTTAAGCATGACTGAGCTTTCACAGTTGAAACCATTAAAGGTTATTCTCCTTTTAATTCTTTGTGGTCGTTCTCACTCCTTCCTTAGAGAAACCTCTGATTTCCACTTGCGAGACGCTTGGCTGCGCTTGTCATACCCTAAAAGGTGATTTCAGTTCTCTGATGCCAAAGAACCTTTTCTGCTAATCAAAACACAGCTGCAGAGGCCCGTGTGATCTGCTAATGGGCACCCCAACTCTGGGCTATGTCTGTCTATACCTGGGAAAATAGATATAATTAGGATAACAGATATCATATGTATATGCAAATGCAGCAGGTAAAAATGACTAGGAAGGAGACAGGGCTTGAGTTTGCCAAACCCCATCAGGCCAGCTGTGCTGCTTAGGCATACGCAAACGCCACCGTCACCCCGCCTTTCCCAGGGCCAGCTCTGGTGCTTTCTCTGCATAATCTCCTTTCCCCTATCCTGGACCCCTCGTACAAATTATTTGCTTTTTTAAAAATAAAAATAGATCCCCGTAATTTTCTGAACAGTCTCTTTCAATAGCCTCAGATGTTATGAGGCCGCAGGGATCCCTGCCTCTGGGAGGCCAGGGAGGGAAAGAAGGGACAAGAAGAGAGACCCTTTTCAGTGGTTGGCTTTTAACAGGGCTGTGTCCCTAGCATGATGGCATCATGACCAGAGGGGGCCTGGCAAGTTGTTGCTAAGACTGAGTTGCCCGCTTTGAAGATGACCAGCCCATCAAGAAGGCCTGGAAACTTGGTATCAGAGTCAGAAGCTTGGCTCTACGTCCTCCTAGTGGAGTGGGCTTGAGCAAGTGACTAACCTTCTCACATCCTGGGTTCCTCAACATATAATGGTCATGATCACAGCACCTGCCTCAAATGGCCAGGTGCACTGTAAGCCTTCAGATAACATTAGCTTTACAATGGGTACGTGGTAGGGTGAAGACAATCAAGGATTAATCCCAGGGCCCTCACTCTGCTAGGTGCTATCTGTGTGACCTTAGAGAAATCACTTCACCTCTCTGAGTCTCAGTCTGCTCATCTGAAAAATGGGGCTAGTAATGCCTACTTTCTTAGACTGTTATGAGGGTTGAATTAGGCAGTGAGTGTCATGGTGCTGTATAACGGTGGACAACAGCACAGAATTAACCAGACGTGAGCTCTGCGTATGGAGTAATTGTGTCTGTATCTTCTGGGAGCTCCAAGCCTGATGGAGTCGGGGGAGTCCCATTTGTGAAGCTCTGTGTGTGATAGAGGAGCCCTGGTGGCTCGACGACTAAGCATTCAGCTACTAACCAAAAGGTTTGCAGTTCAAACCCACTCAGTGGCTTTGTGGGAGAAAAGCCTGCTGATCTGTTTCCATAAAGATTACAGCCTAGAAAACCCAATGGGGCAGGTCAGCTCTGTCTTATGGGGTCATTATGAGTGACTGGTAGGGGTAGAAGAGGTTGTTGCTTCCATCCAGTATCTCAAAAGGGCGACAAACTGTGTGGCTGTACATCATGGCACCAACTCCCACCAGGCTCTGTGAGCTACAGCGTGGGTACTGACTCCCACCAGGCTGTGTGAGCTACAACATGGGCAGTGACTCCCACTGAGCTGTGTAGGCATAGACACGGGCACTGACTCCCACCAGGCTGTGTGGACATAGACCAGCGCACTGACTCCCACCAGGCTGTGTGAGCTACAACATGGGCACTGACTCCCACCAGGCTGTGTGGGCATAGATCATGGGCAGTGACTCCCACTGAGCTGTGTGGGCATAGACACGGGCACTGACTTCTACCAGGCTGTGAGGAACTGCATGTGGACACCCGCTTTGTTGCTGGGGTTGGGGCCCATGCCTTTTTCATCTCTGTGTGCTCTGAGCCTAACACAGCGCCTGGTGTGTTATACATGCTCCATGAGTATTAGGTGAATCAATGATTGACTGAATCAATGGATGAATGGATATGGGACTACATCGTCGACTTCCTTTGCCATATGGATGGAGGAGAGAAAGGTGTCTGAGTCCTTGTCTCTCCACAATGGGGGTGAAGCCAATATCTCTGTAGTGTGCATAAACTTTGGACTCAGAACTATGTGGAAATCTCAGTTCTGTCACATCCTGGCAGTGACCTTGTTTGAACTTCAGTTTAAGAAAACTTGTTGAATTTCACCTTCCTCATCTGTAAAATGGGTATAAACATGTTACCTCCTTAATAATATTATTGTGCAGGCTCCTTCAGCTTGCACATGCCAGTGCTTGATGTGTTCCCAAACAGAAGGTGGCGGTTGTGCCGTCCAGTCGATTCTGACTCATAATGACCCTGTTGGACAGAGTAGAACTGCCCCATAGGGTTTCCCAGGCTGAAATGTTCATGAGAATAGATCCCTAGGTCTTTCCTCCTGCAAAGTGGCTGGTGGGTTCGAGCCGCTGACCTTTCTATTAGCAGCCAAACGCTTAACTGTAATGCCCCTTTCTTCCCCTCCACCGTCCCCCCTTCGTTACACAGTTACTGCTTCATATTTAGACTTGCCCCAAGCCCCAGAAGTGAATCGTATCCCTCTTCTAACCATGGCATTGATGTTTTTTATCCAGTTGAAGGCATCAATATTTCTTCGATAGCATAAATCTTAAATAAGTACCTAAATGACATGTTACAGATGATGGAAGTCATTTCCGCGCGGAAGATCACCTCACACGATCATGTTTCCATCGTTATCTGGGGCCTTTGTAGTTGGAAAATCTCGGCAGCTCCTTAAATGATAACATTAGTCCTAATAACATGTAAAATGACTAGTTCCTTGGGGTAGGTTTATTTTTAATAGTGTATGTCAGCCAGCAAATAGCTTGGAAGACCCCAAAGGAAAAAGCACAGCTCACTGAAGTGGTGATATGGATATATTTAATATCTATATTAAAACCCTTTTAGGTGCCATGGTAATATTGAACTAGATAGTTAAAAGGCCGAACCCTCGGCTGTTTACAGGGCACAATGTCATCTGCATTAGAGAAGCATTCTGAGGTTGTTCAAAGTCGAATTTTCAAAATCTCTGATGGACGTTTGAACTCAGTAGTAAAATACTCTGAAACAGAAGCTGGGAGGATAAAATCACTTCCTTTTTTTTCTTGGTGAATCTGTTGATAAGTTCGCTGCACTATTAAAATGTTTAATCACTTGCCTCCAGCAAAATCAACCTTCCATGTGAAGTTGCAATTTATTAGAGTGCCCAGAACAGACCTGCTATTTACCCCAATGGTAATGGAGGGATTCTTAGAAGGAAAACAAACCGCCATCTGAAATCAAGCCAAGTTCGAGTTGCCGATGAATGGACTGGAAGGAAAAATTATTTTGGAGTTGATGTCAGGAGAGGTCAAGTAAACCTGGCACCCATTTTCTATCCCAAATGTACAGGTTGCATCATAGAATGGCCCCAGTGCTGGCCTGAGCTGGGCCTCTGGGACAGTTGCTGAAAGGGGTGGCATGGTTGCAGCTCAGATACACCAGGGAGGGCAGAAGGGCTGCAAGGGAAGGGAGTGCTTGCTAGGGACATGTGCTTAAGAAGAGACAGTCTTTGACATTTCAGGATGTGGTCAGAGCAGCTCAGCCTAGAAGGGCACTGAACAGATGCCCAGCGAGAGCAGGCTGCTGCACATAAAAGCCCCTTCCCTCTGGCCCTCCTAGGTATGGACCTCACTTTGGTCTTTCAGACTGAACACAGAGACCTAACTCCTTCCTGTAACTGGTCATCCAAGACTGTGCCTTGCAGGGCACCTAGCCATAAGGAGCCAACTGGGAATCATCAGATCACAATTCTCTAAAAGCTGTTGTATAATACAAAATTTCTCCACCATCCTGGGGTCCTTGGCTAAACAAAGAGCTAAGACAGCTTTTAAAAATGTGATAATTTTTCCCCAAAGTGGGTTACATGGAATAACAAGTATTCTGGCAGAAAAGGGTACTATAGCTCAATAAATTTGAGAAATATTTTCTATCTTGAAGAGTCATGGGGTATGACAGCATATTAATGGCTCTGCTAGAACCCGGAAGTGAAAAATAAGCAAACAAAACTGGCTTCACTCCGTTTAACCCAGCTTTCTCAGATTGATTTGGCTATGAATGCCTTTTCCTCACAGAATGTCTACTATCATCTTACCTCTGTGAAACACAGTTTGAGAAGTGCTGTGAGATAGATGGAAAACCTAGTGGCGTAGTGGTTAAGAGCTATGGCTACTAGCCAAAAGGTCGGCAGTTAGAATCCACCAGGCGCTCCTTGGAAACTATGGGGCAGTTCTACTCTATCCTAGGGTCGCTATGAGTTGGAATTGACTCAATGGCAATGGGTTTGGCTTTTTGGTTTGTGAGGTAAGCAGAATTCTAAAAACGTCTCACTCTCTCCCTGAGATTCTTGCCCCTGGTGATTTAATTGAACACTAGCCTAGGTACTGCTGGGAAGGGATTTTGCGGGTGTAATTAAAGTCTTAAGTAAATTGACTTTAAGACACAAAAATGATCCTAGTGGGCCTGGCCCAATCAGACAAGTCCTTGACTGGAAGACTGAAAAGGAGCTGAGGTGCTGTTGCTGGCTTTGAAGTTGGAAGAGGCCACATAAGAAGCAATGTGGGGTGGCCTTGAGAAGCAGATAGTGGCCCCCTCTGACAGACAGCAAAGGAACGGGATGTCAGACTTGCAATCACAAGGAACTGGATTCTGACAACAACCTGAATGGGCCTGAAAGCAGATTCTTCCCAAGTCCCCACATAGGACCCAACTGGGTTAGCACCTTGATTTTGGTTTTGTGGGACCCTGAGTAGAGAAACTAGGTGAGCCCGTCAAGCTTCTGATCCACAGAACAGTGAGATAATAAATAGGCATTGTTTTAAGCTGCCAAATGGCAATAAAAAAATGAAAACAAGCTGATTTAGGAAATTCTAAACGAGATTAATAATGGCACCTCTTTTCCTGCCTCTTGAAATTATGTTGTCAGGTGCTGTCGAGTGGGCTCCAACTCATGGTGACCCCATGTACAACAGAACAAAACCCCGCCTGGTCCTGCTCCATCTTCACGATCGTTGGCATGCTCAAGTACATCCTTATGGTCACTGTGTATTTTGAGTGCCTTCCAATCTAGGGGCTCATCCCCCAGCACTATATTGGACAATGTTCTATTGTGGTCCATAGGGTTTTCAAGGTTAATTTTCAGAAGCAAATCACCAGGCCTTTCTTTCCAGTCTGAAAGCTCCACTGAAACCTATTCACCGTGGGCGACCCTGCTGGTATCTGAACTACCGGCGGCATAGCTTCCAGCATTATAGCAACACGCACGCCACCACTGCACGACAGGTTGACGGATGGGTGATGGTTTATAATTTGTTTTACATGTAGCAAAACCACTTCTATTCATTGGGTCCTCCTAGCAGTGCTTGTAGGCAGGGCTGGAGTCTCCATTTTTAGATGAGGAAATACACTCAGAGGGGTTAAGGGACTTGCCCAAGACACTCAGCCAGTAAATGGAGGCAAGGGGACTTGACTGGGACTTTCTTTGTACCTTGGCGGGGGAGGGGAGGTCTCTTTATTCTCTTTTGTTTTCATGTAGGAAAAATGTGAACGTTTGGAGATGCTGCTTTGGAGATCTTGCAAAGAAGGATGAGAAAAAACTCAGAGAAGGACACATGGAGCAAAGGGTTAGACTATTCATCACAGAGGTCTTTCTTTCATCTCCGTCCCTGGCCAGAAAAGCCTGTTAGAAGAAGGACCCACAGCTGTGAGCCAGTAACAGCGTGCGGGGGCCAGGCCTGGGAGGCTGCCGGAAGTGGATGGCTGGGATGCTTTATTTGGGTGACCAAAGGCAAAGACGCACAGTCCTGTAACATCAAGAGGGACAGTGTCTTCGAGCTGACCTCCTGGATGGGTAGTCTGCAGAGGTGGGGCTGCCTACACCATTCATCAGCTCCCCTTCTTTGCCACAACTAGCATTCCTACCTGTGCAGCCTGCACCCCTTAAAGGGGCCCCTAACTTTGTGTGTTGCTAGGATGCTGAGCAGGCTCCAGCAGCACGTCTAGACTAAGATCGCTTATGAAGAAAGGCCACACCGTGATTTGCTTCTGAAAATCAGCCAGGGAAAACCCTGCGGAGCACAACGGTCCGATTTGCAACTGATCCTGGGGATAGTGCGGGGCTCGGCAGCGTTTCATTCATTGCGCAGGGGGCTGCCATGAGTCAGGGCTGACTCAAGGGCAGCTAACAAAAATTTAGCATTATGGAGCAGACAAGCCATCTAGGACCACACCCAGAAAGGGGAAGGACTTCCTCAAGGTCACAGGTGCTCCTGACTTTGCAGACAAGGATCCCCTGACACACCCATGCACACACACACATGCACGTGCACACACACAAACACACAGCACTTAGCTGCAGTCTCAAGGCAGTTCCCCACGTTGGTTGATGATGACTCCCTGATAAGCCAGAGCTCCTTACCAAGCAAATTCAGTGTTCGTTAGAGCTGCTGAGGGTTCACCAACCTCCTAATAACGAGAGAGTTGTGGTTAAGGCGAATCTGACTCACGCCGATCCCATGTGGGTCAGAGTAGAACTGCGCTCCCTATGGCTGACTTTTCGGAAGTAGGTCACGGGGCCTTTCTTCCGAAGTGCCTTTGGGTAGACTTGAACTTCCAACCTCTCAGCACATTCAGGGACTCCATCTTAATAATAATAGACTCTAACGTTGAAATAGGGCACGGCTTGTGCTGGACTCTGTCTTGAAAATAAAGTGTTAACACACTTTTCACTGCGAGCTTGGGAAGTAGTGGGGAAGTTATTAGGATTTTTAACATATGTTTTTGGTCAGAGGGGGATCCAGGTTTTGTAGGCCCTGAAGCTTATACAATTTTGGGAGCCTTCTCGAACGACCAAACAAAAAAAAAACAAACCCGTTGCCCTTGAGTCGCTTCTGTCTCATAGCGACCCTATAGGGCAGAGTAGAACTGCCCCGTAGAGCTTCCAAGGAGCGCCTGGTGGATTTGAACTGCCGACCTTTTGACTAGGAGTTGTAGCTCTTAACCACTATGGCACCAGGATTTCCTATTGAAGGACAGGGGTACGAACCTACAAATATGAAATCAGGAAGAAAGCCTTGGAAGGGGCCACTGGGAGCAAGCGCTCTGAAGCCCCACAGGTAATCAGCCTCAGATTCCCACGCTTCCCCTCCGCACTTGGTGGGATCGCTTGTCCTGCCCCCTGTGACGTGGACAGGGCCGCGAGACTTGATTGGCCAGTGGAATGCCAGTGAAAGTGACATGAGCCACTTCTGGGTGAAGTTTTCAGAGTCAGAGTGTGATCCGCCACTTTCCTGCCCCCACGCCTACGGCCCCAGTCCCTGGACTGACAAAGGAGGCAGGTGCTGAGTGGGAAGGTCTTTGTCCCTGGAACTCCGAGTCATCCAAGAGGACTGGAGCACACCACCCCTGTCCTGTTTCAGCCTGCGCTGGACACGAGGGTGACAGAGAAATAAATGCTTGTGTTAATTCACTAAGATTTGGAGTGATTTTTTTTTTTTTTAATCACTCCATACTTAGCTCTTGACCTAGCTTATACATGGGTGGTGGTGGTGTTCATCGTTGCCGAGTTGATTCTGACTCATGGCGGCCCCATGTGTTATAGAGAGCTATTCCATAGGGTTTTCTAGGCTATAATGAGTCAAAATGGACTTGATGGCACCTAACAACAGCATCAACAATCTTAACGGAAGCAGATCACAAGGCCTTTTCTTCCGAGGTCCTGCTAGGTTAGAACTGCCGGCCTTTAGGTTAGCAGTTGAACATAAGCTGTTTGTGCTACCTTTCCCAATAAGATAACTGAGGCACAGAGAGGCTTAACAACTTGCCCAAGATCACACAGCTAGTTAGGGGTGGAATTGGGATAAATGGCTCCTCAGTGTCCTAGCTTCTCAGTGACATTAGGGAATGGTGGGGACTTCAGCAAACTGAAGCTATCTGTCCCATCTAGAAGTCACAGCTGCTACTCAGCTCCAGCTGCTGGTTGTAAAAAAGGAATGTGCACTTATTGTTGCCAGATCTCCTGTTTTTTGTTTTTGAAACAAAAGCCGTAAATCCAGAGTTTTAATGTGAACCCCTCTGAGTATTATATGTAGAGAACTGATTGAAGTCTTTTTCTTTTGTTGACACTGTGAGGCTAAGAATCAGCCAGCTAGATTTGGTTCACCAGTTTGAGACATTACAACATCCAGCCTCTCATTTAAAAAAAAAAAATTCAAGGCATATATGCTAAGTGACATGGTCCAGGTTAGAAGACAGGCAGGCAGGAGCAGGCAGGGCAGTCTGCAAAGGCTTCGAAGGGCAGAAGGACTTGTCATGAAAGATACCCAGAGAGGGACTGTGCAGAAAGATGAAGAGGAGGGGGGCATGCATGGCGGAGAGAGAGAGTCACATACATTTTGAAGGGCTCAATCACATCAAGAATGCTTTGTGATGGTTTGTGATGGTTAAGGTTGTGTGTCAGCTTGGTTGGGCCATGATTCTCAGGGGTTTGGCCGTTATGTAATGAGGCAGTTTGGCAGTTATGTAATGATGTAGTTATTCTCCATTTTGTGATATAATGTAATCATCACCTCTGTGATATCTGAGGTGATCAGCCAATCAGCTGTAAGAAGGAGTTTCTTTGGGGGTCTGGCCTGCACCCAGTATATATAGATGTTCTGGCAAAACTCTCTGGCTTTTGCTTGCTCTGGATCCTGCATCTAACTGGTCATCATACCAGCAGCCTACCGTATTGCTTGCGTATCTTGCATTCATCAGCCTCTGCAGCCTGTGAGTCGGCAGCTTGCCATCTGACCTGCCAATCTTGGGTTCGCCAGCCCCTGCAACTACGTGAGTCAGGTAAAGCCTCCAGCCTGATGCCTGACCCACAGACTTGGGACTTGCCAGCCTCTACAACTGCGTGAGTCATTTCCTTGAGATAAATCTCTCTCTCTCTGTATATATTATTCTCTCCATATATATTCTCTCTTCATGTATTCTCCAGTCCTTGGAGAAGGACATCATGCTTGGTAAAGTAGAGGGTTAGTGAAAAAGAGGAAGACTGTCAACCAGATGGATTGATACAGTGGCTGCAACAATGGGGTCAAGCATAACAACGATTGTGAGGACCGCACAGAACCAGGCAGTGTTTCATTCTGTTGTGCATAGGGTCGCTATGAGTTGGAACTGACTCGATGGTACCTACCAACAACATGTGTGTGTGTGTGTGTGTGTGTGTGTGTGTATACATGCTTCACTGGTTTTACTTCTCCATACGAAGCCTTCATCCTCACACAAAAATCTCCTTGAGGAGACACTAGCAGCTCCACAGGATGCCGATGCCCCCATATGTGGAAGCTTTGCCGTCATCATGAGCATGTGGCATTGAGGAGGACGTGGCTGAATGTCACTGAGCCAAAGAGAGAAGGGGATGTCTTAGTTATCTAATGCTGCTGTAACAGAAATATCACGAGTGGCTTTAAAGAACAGAAATTTATTTTCTCACAGTTCAGGAGGCTGAATTCAGGGCACTGGCTCTAGGGCAAGGTTCTCTCTGCCGGCTCTGGGGACCATTCTTGTCTATTTCAGCTTCTGTAGTCCCCATGTTTTGGCTCCTTGGTGATTGTCATACAATGTCTTTGCCCCCTCTCCCCCACTTGTACTTGCTCCTGTCTAATCTGCTCTTTCTTTAACTCAGAATTGACTACACCCTGCAATGATATGGCCTCATTAACATAATAAAGGAGCACTTCCCAAATGGGATTACATCCACAAGTATGTTGTAGCGTAGTCCAGTCGATTCTGACTCATAGCTACCCCATGTGACAGTAGAACTGCCCCATAGGGTTTACTAGGCTGAAATCTTTATGGCGGCAGATAGCCAGGTCTTCTCTCCTGCAGGGTGGCTGGTGGGTTCCAACTGTCAACCTTTCAGTTAGCAGCCAAGAGCTTAACCATTGCACTGCCAGGGCTCTTATCCACAGGTGTGGCTAGGATTTCAACACATATTTTGGGGGACACGATTCAATCCACAACAGAGGATGTCAGGGAGAAAGGCTTCTGGAAATGTGACATCTTCCTGGATCCCAAGGAGGCAGTTCCTTGATTAATCTCAGCTGAGTCCAAGGTGTTGTCACCTGCCTCGTCTCTTTATCAGCTGTTTGTCTCCTGGGCCTCAGTCATGGGGGGTCGGGCAGTGAGGAGTAAAGAAGTCATATTCATGTGACCCTAAACAGGAAGCCTCTGGCAAGGAGCGTGCCTGTGCGACACAGTCAGATGAGACCTGAACGTACAGAATGTCTGATCTCATGAATTACCCAGAGGTGACAAAGCATAGAGGGAATGTCAGAGGGTAAATGAGCCACCTGTGGAAAGAGAATCCAGCAGGCAAAAAAGTCTGGAAAACCAGGTCACACAATGAAACAAGGATCTTTGCTGCAGGACTTCTCAGACCCTTTATTAAGCCACATGCATGGTGGATCTCCAAGAGGGCAATATGGTGCCCGGCTTGGCTCAGGAACCATCTTTTTTTTTTTTTTTTTTTTCTGCAGAGTCTGTTGGGAAATAATGTAATAGAGAACATGCTTTAAGAAGTGTTGCCTAATTTTTCATTTAAGCCCTTCTTTCCACCTCGTAATATCTTAAAACCAAAACTATACCATTTGCCGTTGAGTCGATTCCAACTCGTGATGACCCCACGTGTGTCAGAGTAGAACTGCGCTCCAATAGGGCTGTTTCAATGGTGGATTTTTCAGAATTAAATTGCGAGGCCTTTCTTCTGAGGCATCTCTAGGTGGATTAACCTCCAACCTTTTGGTTAGCACCTGAATGCAGAATCATTTGCGCTACCCGGGGACTCCCGCAATACCTTAGTCTCTTTATTTCCAGGTTTCTTTCAGAATTGCAATTTTCTCTTCTTAGAAAATGGGCCATTTCTACTTACCCATTAGTTTAAAGCATTAAGTGACCAGTGGAGATTGGGTGAGGTCCTTATGCATCCATCACTGTGACCCGTGTGTCCTTGGGCTCCCTGGGGTGGACATGGGCCTCTCCACCTGTTCTCCAATTGAGGAGTGACTTTAGTGGTCAGAACTTCCAGCCCATCCAGGAGAGGCCCCTTAAGGCAAAGGGACAAAGGCAGTTGAGAGACGGCAGTGCTCCAAAGGAAAATCTCTCTCTGCCTGGGAACACGGGCTGGGGAAGGAGGAAAAGGAAGAGAAGGAAGAGAGACAAGTCTCTGAGTGGTTGACCACAAGGATCCCCTTTTACAGCCTTCCTGTTTATGGGTGGGAAGTAAACAGTGTGGGAGCCAGGTTGTCTCCAGCAGTTTCTGGGGCTCAAGCTGGCGGGGACCCTGTCTTTCTGGATAGCAGTGAGCGGGGAATCGGCCAGCCAGTCTCAGCATCCTGGGGCCTTGTTCCTTTACCTGACACTATTTGCTTCTACCACATCAGGGGCCGCACTCTGATCAAGGGACAGCTGGGTGTCTGTGTATGCGGGCTCGGTGCTCGGATCCCAGCCGTAGCACTTAGCTGCTGTGTGACTTCTGGTGAGCCCCACGCCTCTCTGAGCCTCATTTGTAGCCATGAGTAGCAGCCTCTCTCCCGAGGGATTTGAAAGAATGCGGAGACTGTGCGTGTGAGCAGCTGCATGTGATAAGTATCGATATATGTTTCTGGTTATCATTATTATCTCAACTGCCTTCTTGGCTCAGCCTCCAGGGCCTTGGAGGTGAGCAAGGGTTCAAGCCCCCTCCAGGACAGTCCCCAGCTTTGGTCCAGGGAGCAGCTTACCCCGCATTGGTACTGGGAGCTCTTTGTCTCCTGACAAATGCAGGCTGTGATGGACGAGAAGGTGGCCTGGCTAAGATGAGGAGCGCCTCGCCGGAGGCAGCAAACACCCGGGGAATCAATAAACTATAATTATCAGGAATGGTGTCTGTGGGGCGTGGGGAGAGACAGGAGGGGGTGGGAGGATGCCCGAGAGAAGGGACAGAGCCAGCAAGACACACACACTGGCAGATGCAGAAATAGTGCATGCCAGAGAAGGCGAAAGCAATTGGGGGAAGGGGGGGCGATGACAAGCAGGGTCCCCCCTGTCCTTTTGAGGTGGGCTTCCCTTCACAGCACGACAGCGAACTAGGGTGGGGCTGCTGAACTCTGTTGTACGCTCTGACCTCCTTGTTTACATCCATGCAACCCAGCCTTTCAATTCTCCCAGTCTCCTCCCGTATCTGTTCTTTGAAATATTAGAGTATAAGAGCCCAAATGCAATATCCATAAAGAATATTCCATTTACTCTTTGAGGCAAGGGTGAAATTCTGTAGTGTCCACATGTAATATTTAACCTGTTAATTTAGTTAAGCTTAAAAACCCAGGTTAAGCTTAGATAGTAAAATAGGAGTCTCTAGTGGGGCAAACAGGGTGAAATTCTGTAGTGTCCACATGTAATATTTAACCTGTTAATTTAGTTAAGCTTAAAAACCCAGGTTAAGCTTAGATAGTAAAATAGGAGTCTCTAGTGGGGCAAACAGTTAAGTGCTTGGTTACTACCAAAAGGTGGGCACTTTGAATCCACCCAGGGGCGCCTTGGAAGAAAGACCAGGCCATCTGCTTCTGAAAAGTCACAGCCGTGAAAACCCTATGGAGCACAGCTCTACTCTGCAATACATGGGGTCTCCATGAGTCGGAATTGACTTGATGGCAGCTGCTTTTTTTTTTTTTTTTAATATATTTTATTGTGTTTTTGGTGAATGTTTATACAGCAAGTTAGGTTCCCATTTGACAATTTCCACACAAATTGTTCCGTGACATTAGTTACATTTATCACACTGTGTCAACATTCTCTTTAACTGTGTTCTGGTCGTTCCATTTCCAGTGCACTAGTTTCCCTGCGCCCTTATCCTCTCATCTTTGCCCTAGTGTAAATGTTGATCTTTTGGTCTCCTCCTGGTGGTTTTTTAGTAAACCACCGTTCTTACCAGGCAGCTGATTTTTTTTTTTTTTTTAGATACTAAAATAATAAAAAACCAAAATCAAACCTGTTCCCATCGAGTCATAGTGACCTTACAGGACAGAGTAGAACTGCCCCATAGGGTTTCCAAGGAGCAGCTGTAGATTTGAACTGCCGATCTTTTGGCTAGAAGCCAAGCTCTTAACCACCGTGCCACCAGGGCTCCAGGAAAATAATACGGACTGTAACTTTTAGGTTAGAAATGCGGCTTCAACATCACTAGGCTTCATTGTCCTTGGATTTAATGCTGCTTCCCAGGCTCACCACCTGATCTGGTAACTTTTAGAAGTACTCTGACTGGCATTGATTGAGGTCATTCCAGCTGATGTTGCTCCTGAATGTCTTAGAGAGACCCTCACTGGATGAAAGCTTTTGTAGCACACAAAAAAGCGAGTCCCTTTTTTTGAAGGATATATATATATGTTTTTAAACATGCAAACAAACATTTGTCTTTTAATGTGAGTTTTACTGTGTGCTGGCACTAGGCTAAGTATTTTTACTACCATTATCTCATTTAGGGAGTCCCTGGGTGGTGCAAATGGTTAATGGGCTCGGCTGCTAACTAAAAGGTTGGAGGTTCGAGTTCCACCCAGAGATGCCTTGTGACAAAGTCCTGGTGATGTACTTCCCAAAAGTCAGCCATTGGAACCCCAATGGAGCACAGTTCTGCTGACACACACGGGGTTGTCATGACTTGGAGTCATGAGCCGGGAGCTGGTGATCCTGATTGTACCATTAGGAACTACTTCTACCCTCATTTGTAAAGATGCTGGGATGGAGGCATTCCCTCCCCCCTCACAGAGCTCACTCGTGGCCGAGGCTGGTTGATGCCCAGGCCAGGGCACTGCACCACACAGCAGCCTTTCCCAGTAGGGAAACTGAGGCCCTGACAGTTAACTCCCATGTCCTGACGGCTCACAGTAGCAAGGTGCAGACTAGGTTAGATCAGCTCCCCCAGCACCCAGCTTCTGCCCATCCTCGCTGGTGTGCCCCAAAGACAAGCCGATGAGGAGGAGGTTAAGGACTCACAGTGAAACCATCCTGCATGAGGGCTGTCCAGGAGCGGCTCTTGCAGGTCTCTGATTGAAAGTCTTCCCAAATCGGTCTCACGCTCCACCCCACCCCCAATCTGACACCTGAAGGATGGACGTCCCCTGCCTCAAGCTCGGGGTAACATGTTTTACAAATAGCCCAGTCTCCCAGCCTGTGGCTGAGCGAATAGCACAACTGTCCAGGTTTCCTGGAGGCCAAGGGTAGGGGACAGAGCACGGGGCCTGGCACTGGACTGGCCGGGTCTTCTCATCCTTTGTCTCCTCTCTGCGGCCGGCACTATCCAGAAAGGGCTTTCTCACCCAGAAGCAGAAGGAAGGTTGCACTATGCACTGGGTGAGTGGGCTTCACAGGGACCCTGTGGTGAGAAGACAGGTCCTGGGTTGGGGGTCTTTCCTTCTGCAAGGTGGCAGATGCCCCTAAGCCTGTGGATTGTGAGGGAGAGGGACAGAGGCGGCGGGAGGAGCCTGCTCAGCAAAGGGGTTTAGGTTTCTCTCTCTGATCTTCCCTGGGCACAGCCTTCTCCCTGTGGAAGGAGAATGTGATTTCTAATTTGTTTCAATTTTTTGAGTATTTCAAATTGGCGTCCTGACCTGCAGCAGAGTACACAGGGAGGTTTCTTTTATTCTTATCTTTTTAAAACTGTGTAAAACTGTCGGAGACTTTAATTTGGATACAATGAAACCGGATATCAGAAACATAAATTAACTTCAAAACTCTGGGCTTTGCGAATTTGTAGAAAGGTCATTTTTCCCCCCTTTCTAAACTCAATTTACAATTTTCATTCAGTAACTTGTTTTCCTACTTTGATAAGATATCACTAGAGAAATGATGGTGAAAGAAAAGAAGTGGTGTGTGTGTTTTCCACTCTAATTAAGAGAAAAAGACAGATGTGGGATGAACATCTGCTAAGAAATGGATTTCCGGCCAGGGACATATCAACCAAAAAACCAAACCCATTGCTGTCGAGCCAATTCCGACTCATAGCGACCCTATAGGATGGAGTAGAACTGCCCCATAGAGTTTCCAAGGGGGTGCCTGGTGGATTTGAACTGCCAATGTTTTGGTTAGCAGAGGCTGCACTTAACCGCTAAATCACCAGGGTTTCCAGAGACGTACATACCACCCATGGGTTGTTTGCCAGTATAGTCGCTCCTCAGTATCCCCCACTATTTGTTCCAGGACACTGTGGATATCAAAATCCACGGATGCTCAAGTCCCTTATATAAAATGGTGTAGTATTGTGTATAACCTACTCACACCCTCCCATATACTTTAAATCATCTCTAGATTACTTATAATACCTAATACAATGTAAATGATATGTAAACAGTTGTTTCATCGAAATTGGATACTTGCTCTGGGCGGCAGCCTTTCTCTTCTCTGAGTTTCTTGAGCTCTTCCGGGAACGTGGATGCTCCCTGGGTATCAGCTGACGCCAAGTCTCCTGTGACCTTGAACTTCTGGAGGCTGTAGCACTTTACCGAGCTAGCGGGTCAGCCCTTCCTAGCCTTAAACTCTTTCCTCTCACTTTCTTTCCCAAATATTTTCGATCCGAGGTTGGTTGAGTTCACGGATGAGGAACCCACGGATACGGAGGGCCGACTGTACAAGGGTTGTTTTTTTGCTCAACGTTTCTTCAACCTCAGACCCAAATCAGGCCTCACTCTTAAGTGGCATTCAAAAATACAACTGGGAGGATTTGTGAAAGGCTTAACCGTGTGTTTGATTTGAAGCAGTTTTTCTTTAAATTGAGGAACTCGAGATGTGTTAAGTGGAATAAAAAAATTTCTTTTTCCCAGCAAATTCTGCCTGCTGGTTTCTGTTTTATATGGGGCTAAAGGTGTATCTGTGTACTGGCGAACAGGAATCATTTTCATTAGATGCTTTCTAACTTGCTCTAGCTTAAGAGAGACATCTTGAAGCTCTAGAAGAGTAAAAATGTCAGGAAAAACAATGCAAGTAATATCTCCTAGATATATTTTTCCAACCTGGATTTTTTCTTTCTTCCTGTATTGCTCCCCACCCACCAAACTCCCCTGGAGTAAGGTCGATGCTGTCTGGCTTTGCCACCCACAGGTAGGTGGGGGATGTCCTGGGGGGACTGGAGGACAGGGGTTGGGTTGCAGAGCAGTTTCCATAAGCTGAATTTGGGCTGAGCTTAAGTCAGAGAGGCCACTGTGCATGCTATGAGGAAGACAGTACCAGCTCCTTCCCCCTTTTTCTCTTACTGAGTTCAGCATCCCAAAGCCAGGGAAATCTCCCTCCCTAGACACTTGATGAAAAGGTGATCCAAATTATGGTAACTGGTGCTGTGAGTTTTTTAAGAAGCATTACAACATTAAAAGAAAATATTAATTTGATATAAGCATTTATTGGGGGGCAGGCAGAAAAACATGGTAGGAATGATATTGTGGAGACTGCCAAAAGTTATTGAAAACTGTGTGGTTTTCTGATTGAACTACTTATTTTTTCCCCATTGTTCTTACCATAGAAACTCTGGGTAGTGCAAACAGTTAACATGCTCAGCTGCTAACTGAAAGATTGGCGGTTTGAATCCACCCAGAGGCACCTCAGAAGGAAGGCCTGGTAATCTACTTCTGAAAAAGTCAGCCACTGAAAACCCTGTGGAGCACAGTTCTACTCTGACACACACGGGGTTGCTGTGAATTGGAGTGGACTCCATTGCACATGGTTATTGGTTCATAGAAACCACACTTTATTCTCTTTTCTACACTTTAATGTGTTGTTCTAACACACATGCACACACACACACATTTAAGTGTAGTTTGCTTCCTATTTTGTACTTTTTCTTCCACCTCCAGGTTTTGAACTTCCAATTGTGGACATGTGCATGGCCTTCTTGCTGTCCGAGCTGGTGTCTACTGACCCTTTGCGCTCCTCCTAAAGCTCCCGCTCTGCTCTGTCCCCCTGAAGTTTACAGCCGGGTGGCCCTGATACATGCCAAAGACTTCCAGCTCCTCCTGAGTTCCAGAAACCTCTCTATCCCAACACACCAGGGGTTTCTGGCTGCCGTCTCTATTAACATGTACAAAATGCCCTGCTTTGTGGGCTGATTTATGGTTGCATTAGGGAAAACTCCACAGAGGGTATAAAATACAGTGTCCCACACCGGGGCCTGATCTCACATGTTATCGGTGATTGCGAGTGCGTTTTATAACCCCGGTGCCAAATCGAAATCAAGGTGATTTGAGCATCAATCTCCCGGATAAAATCAGGGCACGCGCTATTGCGGTTTGACCTTCGTGATGCCTTTGGCTGGTCCGACTTGTCTAAGTCCCTTGGACAATTACCCAGGGACAGTTGGAAAATGCAGCAATAATGGCCAGAGCTGGGATTACCAGCTGTATCAAAAGGCTTAACCGCTCACCCCAGAGACTCCTCAGAGCCAAAGGAAAACCTCAGCGGAGGCTCTGATGGTCTCTAAGAAACACAAGTGCTGCAGGCAGGGGAGAAGGGAGCACAGCTGGGCCACTTTTGGGCATTCTCTGGGAGCACTCATGAACTCCTTAGTGTCAGTTGCACATCAAAGAAGCAAAACTTTGAACCTCACAAAAAAGCGTGCAGTTGATAGCCTCAAAAAGGCCTGAGCAAAAAAGCCCTGACTTATTTATAATTCCAAGAGCTCAGCTCACTGTGGTCAGAGAAGTAACAGAAAGGTAATTTGCTGTTGTTAGTCACCAATGAGCCGGTTTCAACTCATGGTGACCCCATGTGCGCAGAATAGAACTGCTCCATAGGGTTTTCTTGGCTGTCATCTTAACGGAAGCAGATCACCAGGGCTTTTCCTCTGTGGGACTCCTGGGCCAAAGAGCAGGGATAAGACTGAAACCAGTGGCTACTGTCTTGGTCTTGCCACCACCAACAGTTGGTTCTCTTTGTTGGTTTTCGTAGAACCAGATCAGAGACTTCCCGAAAAATCTGACAGTTTCCATCGGTAACATTCAAATCCTCATGCAAATTTTAGCCCAGGAGGGTTAAACATATTTTGAACAGATTCATGGAAATTGTACATTTTTAGAGCCTAGAGGGTTTTTAGTGGTGGTTAGAGGCTGCATTTAGGGCAAATATTTTTAAGTCAGTGTTCTGTGCCTGTAATCTGACTTTCTCAATTTATATTTAGCCCAAACTTCTTTTTAGAGTAAGTCCTTTTTTTTTTTTCTGCTTCTGCACCCTTTCAGAGCCCACTAGAGGAAACTCAGATACCTCTTCAAATAGTAAAGCCTGTTTTATGAAGCCCCTTTAAGATATGCTAATGATACGGGCCGATTATTAAGATAAATACCTTGTGTTGGAAACTGGAGTTAATTATAATATATATAATTAGTCACTGGTCAGCCTAGAAGTTATAATTTATTGTTCCCTAATTTGCATTTATTATCAAAGATATTTAATTTAAAGGAATTACAAAAAATAGCCTGATTTGAGCGGTTATCGAGAGGGTAGGCATTTAGCAAACTTCAAAAATCTTTCTTCAAACTTCCCTAAGCCCATTATATATACAATTTCAGGAAATAACACACCGACTTCAAGCGGCGACTTGTACTTGTTGATTAAAAAAAAATGGGAAAGCCATTTTTTTTTGTCAGAAGAAATGATGCAGCTCTTTTTCCCAGGCCCTGGGTTTTGGGACCCTAGACAAGCTGGCAGGAGGGCAGGGACCAGTCTAAGCAGCAGGATTATGGAGTTTGTGTGAGGAGAATCTCTCCCGTGTCCGTGCAGGATTATGGAGTTTGTGTGAGGAGAATCTCTCCCGTGTCCGTGCAGGTGGGGGTCAAACCGAATCAGTGCACAGGAACCAGCATTTTGTCACACATGTGGCTTTTGCATCCAATGAGATTCTCATCATTATAGAAAATATGATTCCATAAAGCTCCACCTGCCCTTTGAACACCTTGTCCCTGGAGTCCCTGGGTGGGGCAAACAGTTAAAGCAATGGGCTGCTAACTGAAAGGCTGGAAGTGGCATTCTACCCAGAGGTACCTTGGAAGAAGACCTGGTGATTTACTTCCCCCAAATCAGCCTTTGGAAACCCTGTGGAGCACAGTTCTGCTCTGACACACACTGAGTTACCCTGAGTTGGAGTCCCGTTGACGGCACCTGGTGGTCTCTGACTTCCCTGTCCTGATTTCTGCCCTGCTGCAACTCTCTCAGCTCTGCTAGAGCCACTTTCTCCCATCCCTTTTTCTCTGAACCGTTGTCTGTGATAAAGAGGGCCCCTTGGCACAGCAGGAGGAAGCAGGCCTCAGCCCCTTTGCCTCCTAGGAATCCTCTTTTTAATAAATGCAGCCGCAGTTTGACATGCAGTGAGTGGGTTTGAACCGGGTCTGCAGGGGAAGCATCCCCATCTTCCTTGCTAAAATGAGGGGACTGTCCACCCTAGAAGGATGGCTGTGAGAATACACGTTTCAAGTTTCTGCATCTTCTGATGGAGCCATTTGGACATTATTTTCGAACTTGCTGAATGCTGCGATTGGAATGCTTCTCTCTCAATTCCCACGTCTTCCAGGGTCAGAAATGGAGGTATTTGAGTTTACGATTTCTATAAGTAAGAGTAGGGTGCCTGGCAGTGCAAACGGTTACCACGCTCGGCTGCTAACTCAAAGGTTGGAGGTTCAAGTCCACCCAGAGTCACCTCGTAAGAAAGGCCTGGTGATCTGGTGATCTACTTCCAAAAAATCAGTCATTGAAAATCCTATGGAGCACAGCTCTCCTGTGACACACACAATGACAGCTGGTGGTTATAAGTAAGTACAGTCAGATTGTGTGTGACTTGAATTTATTCTTACTGTGGATAGTAATTTTGCTCTTTTATCGAGTGAGAGGTTGGGGGTGACGATGGGAAAACTTCTTTGAGGGAAGAACCTTAAGCCTTCCAGCCCCCCTTGTGGGTTCCCAGGGGTGCTCTTTGTGGGTAGTTTGAGAAGCAGTATGCTGAGCAGCAGGCAGCACCATGGGACATCTCTTGGTCATCTCTGCAAATTGGCCCCTGGCTTTTCTTCTGCTTAGAAGCACTGGTGGGCAGCAGTGTACAAGGATGGTATGCAGGCAATAACGGGTGTACTGACTGCAGAGAACTTAAGAACTGTGAGAACCCCAACTAGAAGTTGGCTTCCTTTTCATTATCACCATAAACTGGCAATTCTAACGTCAGTGCTAAAATACTGGGAAGCTGCTGCAGTGGGTACTTCAGTAATGCACACATGGCCTATGCGTGTGGGCTCATGTCCTAGACACTGTTGGTGGCCTGTCCACCTCCCCTGTACTGCATCAGTGCACCCACTTTCCAGCTGCTGAGACTGCTGGCTGCCGACAGCTAATAGCTGCCACCTTCTCTGGAGACAGACACCCTACCTCTCCTGGGGCAGCCCTTAGCCAGTGAGTGGCCAGTCCCAGTGCCTCAAGAGGAGACGATTCTAAGGAGCAATTTGCCACTCAGAGCTCCCACCCCGACCAGGCCAAGCTTAGACCTGAGTCAAGACCACAGCCTTGCTCAGCCCTTTCCTTTCCCTCTCCTGCTTCTCTTCCTTCCTCCAGCACTTCCTCAACAAGCCCCAGGCATTCAGATTCCTGTCTCAGGCTGTGCTTCCAGGGAACCCACCCTGTGTCATGTGACTTCCAGGCAGGCATGCTCTGCTTTTCCCAAGTTCTCCTTCGCAGGGCTTGCGATCCAGAAGTATCCACACGTCTGATCTCTTCCTCCATTAACTATGGGTGTAAGACATGTTTTCAGTACCACTTTGGACATGTCAGGCTACACTTGATGCCATCCATGGGTCTGTAGAGTTACAGAACCTTAAAAAATCCCCTGAAGATGTTGGAATTCCATCTCAAGGGCCTTCTTTGAAGGTCATGCCCAACTTCTAGGAGGCAGGGTAATGTGAGTGTTGTGGCTCAACAGAGCCAGATTGAGTCCAGACTGTGACTTCTGCAACACTAGGCCAGGGACTTAGCCCAGTGTCACTGTCGCCCAGTGTCACCATCACCCAACTGGCAAGAAGCAGAGCCAGATTTGGAACCCAGGAGGTCCGCTCCCAACGCCTGTTCTTAACCACTGCCCTGATTAAAGAGCACAATGGATCTAAAGTGCTTAGCACAGTTCCTGGCTGCTGATGATATGGCACCAGTGAGGATGATCGACACCTTGATGAGATATTGACAATGATGATGAAGGCGCCTAAGGCAACAAGGTTGTAGGAACAAAGCTTGAACATGTAGATAACAGAGGGCAATGTTGTTGCCCTTAGTTGTGGTCAAGTTGGCTCCAGCTCATGGTGACCTTTTGTATAACAGAAAAAATGTTGCCTGCTCCTGCGCCAACTTTATAAACGTGGGTGTGTTTGTTTGTTGTGGCTATTGCGTGATTCCATCTCATAGTGTGATTCCCTGGTTTTTCCTGACTCTCTACTTAACCAACCGTGATGTTCTTTCCAAAATTCCACAAATTCTTCCCCGAAGGCTCCTCCTGATGAGGCACAATGATGCAAAATCCTGGAATGAGTGCTGGTATTGGGGTCAGAAGGCCTCAGCTTCATACAATGTTAACTTTGGGTGAGTTGATTTGTTGGCGCCTTGCTTTGTCCATCTATAAAATGGGTAGGAATGTCAGCATCAAATGAAAAGACTAGACCTCTGGGTAGAAGTGGTTAGCAATGTACGTGGCGCACACTGTACATGTCCACAGTGGCCAACAGATGCCTGATGGGTAGATAAACTCTTGGGAAAGAACTCCAGGGTGTCTCTGGACAGAAGCAGATATGGCAGCTCTACCACTGAGTTGAGTGCCTCTGCCGAGTAGATGAAGGTAACTCCTGCAAGTGGGCTTGCAAGAATTACTGGAATCCCAGGAGACACAGTTACATTGGCTCTTGGAAGGAGGATTTGCTATTCCTATGGCTCCTTGCATCACGGTTCCTCTGGCCCCCAGTGTCTTCTCCTACTTCCAGATCCCATTTTCACACCTTTGGCCTCACAGACATGAGAGTAAACTCCCCTAGCAAATGCCCACAAGGACATTTATTATTATTGTTATTTATTTATTATTCAGTGCTGCATCCTGAGTGTCTAGAGTAGTACCTAACACACAGTAGAGATTCAACAAACTTTGTTGAATAAATGAGCCAATCTTATCAAGAGCTAGGACTGAGAATGGCATGAACGAGCACTCCACTAGGACCCAAGAAGCTTTTAAAGTGTGTCCTTTCTGTGTTCTGTGGCTTTGGACAAACCACTTAACCCTTGTAAGCGTCATCTATTTAGAGGGCCAATGATATCTGCTCTACCTTACATGGTTGGGGTAGTACCAGTTGAAATCACACTGGATCTTTGAATTTCAACAGCTGGGAAATTGATTTGAAAAGTACAATTCAGAGAAGTTTGGCCAGTCCTAGAATTTGTAGCAGATACTATTTTTAGAAAACATGCCGCAAACTTTTTCTCTTAGAAAATTTAAAACATGTTCTCAAACAAACTCTCGGGTTAGAGAAGTAAAAACTGAAATACGGTGGAAACAACTGAAATGTCCATCAACAGATGAATGGATTTAAAAAAAAAAAAAAAGGCTTATACACACTATGGAATACTACACAGCCAGAAAGAGAAATGAAGTTCTGGTGGATGAACCTTGAAAACACCATGCTGAGTAAAATAAGTCAGTCCCAAAAGGACAAATACTGTACAATCTCACTTATACACAATAAGCAAGTATATAGTGACCAAAGCTTATTAGTGGTTACCAGGGGTGGAGGGAGGGAGACAGGAGGGAGTTTTCACTTAGGGGCTATTGAGTTTATGTTGATGGTATTAGAATAATTTGGAAAAGTTTAGCTAGGAGGGTTGTACAACCTGAAGAATGTAATCCATGTTACTGAATTGTAGTACATGGAGAAATTTTTGTTACGCAGATTTTCACAATTAAAAAAAAACCCACTGAAATAATAAATGTGTATAAATTAATGTCATCACATGCCAGAATATAAGGGATGTGGGTAAAGTAACACAGAGAGAACAATTTATAGCCTTAAACGAATTTATCAACACATAAAAACCACAAAGCAAGCATTGATCTCAATAAGCTGGAAAACAAACAAAGACCACCACCACTACACACACACACACACAATGGAAGAAAGAACTTTTCATCTGAAATTTTTCATAGAAGAGTCTTGTGATGGGGGGTGTCTTATCATAGGTATGATACCAGGAGATTTTCTGAAAATGGTCACCAATTGATACAGTTTTCACTAATTGATAATTTGTAATTATATACTGCCATTGGGGAGTGTATGATACTTTCCAAAGGATATAGCCGTTATGTAATAGCCAATCATGTTTTAGTTTATCATGGTTGTCCTCAGAAAAGTGTCAATGGAAGAAGATAGAGGGGATTGTGGGGTCACTGACAGGTCCTGGGAGAAATGCATCACAGGAAGCAGAGGGGTCAATCTGGCCCAGGACCATGTCAAGAAGCCCCTTGACTGGGGGATGTAATTTGTACAACTTGGTAACAGCCTCGATGAGGACCTGGGGACCTGAATGCCATATGCAGATTTCTGGCGGTGGGAGCACTCTGAGCCACCAGGAAGGAATTCCCAGGATGGAGGGAGGAGGACAGACAGCATGCTGGCCTCTTTTCCTAGTTCCATTATCGGTGAGGAAATGATGTCAAGCACTTAGATCAGTGCCTAGTTGATGGTAAAACACAGACTCAGTGGCAGCTACATATGACTTACTCCTTTTGTGCCAATTTCCTCATTGGAAAAACCAGGTTAAACAATAACCATTATATCCTACTTCAGAAAGGAGTTTGAATTTATAAGGTTGAACCATATGAAATTGTCGATAGTCGATCATTTTTGACCAATAAAAACAGCAATTTTGTGTGAGTCTACCTGATAAAATACAACATGTCAATTCATATAGAGACTTAGAACCAATTATAAATATGAATTGTGATTTTATTTCTTGTCTATTTTCTGATTCCACAGGGAAAACCCACCTCAGGAAAATGACAAGACTAGGACTTTGTTTTTCTCTCTGTTTCATTTTATATATATATATATTTTTTTTTTTCCTCTCCCAATTTGCCTATAATCATATGTCCCAGAGACTCTGTAGCGCAAGCTCTGTTAATCAGAAATATCCCAGAGTAGAGGTTAGATTTGTTATTTTCTGCATGAAATTGTTAATTGATTTGATAATTGCCTCGAGACACACAGAGACACACACACATGAAGAACAAATGTCAGGCCACACGCTTTTTTCTCGACAGTAAGATGAAGATGTTTTAGTTATTGGAACTCAGATGTCACCTAGAAGAATAAGAGGAGGTACCGGGAAGGAAAGAGGGAAGTGGAGTCGGTGCGGTGGGGGGAGGCAGGCCATCCCTCTTGGTTATCAAGCGAAATGACTCCCCAAATATGACAATAAATCACCACGGGAATCAATCGGACGGGAGGCCACTGCTCCGTGCTGATAATGCATCAATCAATATTTAATGTTTACACTTTAATTAATCCGCACATGGGACGCATTCTTTCAGTGACAAAAATAAAGGGATGAGAAATAAAACACCTTTTATATCAAGGAGTGGCGAGTGCACTGCCTATCTGTGTGGCTTTGATGGGCGCTGTCATTGATCACCTTGATCCTCGCTGGCTTCCGAGCACATCTGGATGGAAAGCTGGCGTGGGGGAGGGGCCCGGAGGTGTCCCAAGCTGGCTGGGAAGATCAGAACCGCTGTGGAGTATGGATTCTTGCAAAGGCAGAACAAAGCCAGGGCAAAATATTGGATTCTAAACACCGGTGACAGCTTGTCCCCAGAAAAGATTCCTGTCTGCAAACAATGATCTATAACTGCAGAGAGCCAGGGGGGCAGGGAAGACACTTCTCCTCTGTCTTGAAGAGTCAACGTGTAGGTTCAGACACAGATTCCAACCTCACCCATCAGGCCTGATTGTTTTATACCGTTTGTAGCTTTTCATGCTCTGCTGTTGTTGCTGGGGGCCATTAAGTCCATGTTCTACTCACAATGACCTCATGTAACGGAGTAGAACTGCCCCGTAAGGTTTCCTAGGCTGTAATCTCTATAGAGGAGCCCTGGTGGTGCAGTGGTTTTGAGCTTGGGCTGCTAACCGAAGGGTTAGCAGTTCAAATCCACCAAGTGCTCCTTGGTAACCCTGTGGGGCAGTTCTACTCTGTCCTATAGGGTCACTCTAAGATGAAATTGAATTGACTAGACCGCAACAGGCTTTTTTTTTTAATCTTTACGGAAGCAGATCGCCAGGTCTTTCTCCCATGGAGCCGTTGGGTGGGTTCTAACCACCAACCTTTGGGTTAGCAGCTAAGCACTTAACCGTTGTGCCACCAGGGCTCCTTTTTCACCCTCTAGGAAACCCTGGTAGCACAGTGGTTAAGTCCTATGGCTGCTAACCAAGAGATCGGCAGTTCAAATCTACCAGGCGCTCCTTGGAAACTGTCAGGCAGTTCTACTCTGTCCTATAGGGTCGGTATGAGTCAGAATCAACTCGACGGCAGTGGGTTTGGACCCTACCTCTTATCCATCATTTTAAAACACCCACACCCTATGTTAGTTATAATTAACATGTAATGGCACTCGAATTGATCTGAGCTGTGGCTGACATTTTGTACACTTAAATTTAATGAAACATGTATTACATTTGATTTTGCGGATTTTTTTTTTTTTTTCCATTTTGGAGTCAATGCATTTTGTTTGAAGGCTCAGACATTTTGCAGGCCCCTGAAAAGCACATAGGCTATAAAACTGTGCCTATAGCTTCTATTTAAGGAAATGGCTTTGCAGACAATGCTGTATTTTGACTTTCAAAAAACATATACCAGTATTCCAGTTGCCATTGAGTTTCAATTCTGACTCATGGCGACCCCAAGCGTGTCAGAGTAGAACTATGCTCCACAGGTTTTCAGTGGTTGATTTTTCAGAAGTAGATTGTCAGGCCTTTCTTCTGAGACACCTCTGGGCTGGCTGGAACACCAGCCTTTTGATTAGCAGCCAAGCATGTTAACTGTTTGCATCACCCAGGGACTCCCCCAAACACTAAGCTTTCCTTTTTAGAGCATAGGAGTGTGATGAGGAGAATAGACACTGAAAATACCAGGAGTTATAATTTGGGTTCTTCCAGAAGTCAGTCCTAAGAGTTTGAAAGCCAGCAGTTCATTTGGTAGGCATGGGTAGGGGTGGAGAAAGTGAGACAGGGAAGGGAAGGGCGCCAAGAAAGGGGAGTGGTTACTATGGGCAAAACCAACAAACCAAACCCCTTGTTAATTTGACTCATAGTGACCCTAGAGGACAGAGTAGAACTGCCCCATGGGGTTTCCAAGGAGCAGCTGGTGGATTTGAAATGCTGACCTTCTGGTTAGCAGCCGAGGGGTGGGGCTCAATTCCACCGGGAACTCACCTCTTTGTTACACCACCTGGGGGTAAGGCTGCCGGTATTTATCCGCCAACTCCTGTCTGCTATTGGTTGAGGGCTGCTTCCAGGGAGACTAAGGCGCCAGCTTTGCCGTCTTGCCCTGCGGGCGGCTGAGCCCACTCCCAAGGCCAGAAAAGCCCCCAGGCGGGGGGTCAGGTCCTGCTTTCCAGCCGTTTTCAGCTTGTAGTGGTGTGCAGAAAGGGGAAGTGGGGAGGTGGGCACGCACCCCAGGGCAAATATGTAATAACTGATGTCGATTCTGGGTATAAAGCGGAAAACAATCACATATGGTTTCAAACCAAAACCTTTCAGTTACTCTCCAACTTTTTCTCAGGAAGCCTAGCCGGGTTAGAGCCTTCTCCAGCGCTGGAAGAGAGCGCGGCTCTGCCGACTGAGCACTGAAGAAGGCGTTTAGGGGCTGTGTGTGGAAAGAGTAAAATCACACTGGGGCACAGTGGGTAAGAGCTACGGCTGCTAACCAAAAGGTCGGTGGTTCGAGTCCACCAGCCGCTCCTTGGAGACCTATGGGGCCGTTCTCCTCTGTCCTGTCCGATCGCAATGAATCGGAATTGACTTGATGGCAACGGGTTTTTTGTGTGTGTGTGTGGAGCAAGAGGTCCCCACTGTGAGAGGCTTGACGAAACCAAGGCTGATGGAGGTGGCGGTTCACGATCACACGTCACACCACTTATGGGGCCTCATGGCCTACTTAAATTTCTCTACCTCTCTCCCTCCTCCTCTGTCTTGGCCGACCTTGATTAGCTGAATGTGAGCAAAATAAATTCTTGTATGATGCAACTCTTCTGTATGTATACAGTAAAACCTGCGAAAGCTGGAACCCATGTAAGGCAGAAACCTGTCAGAGAAGGAAAACTCAAATAGTTTCTGCTAAACCGAGCAATGGAAAAGGGATAAGACTGCACCCTGTCAAAGGCAGAAAACAAGGCAGTCCCTTTGAGTTCTGGCTCTCACAGGCTTCACAAAATTTCCAAACTCTGCCCTCTACTATGGCACGGTGTTAAGCATTAGGCTGCTAACCAAAAGGTTGACAGTTCGAGTCCACCAGCTGTTCCTTGGAAGCCCTGTGGGGCAGTTCTACTTTGCCCTGTAGGGTGGCTATGAGTCGGCAATGGGTTTTACCCCCTAGTACAAGAACGACATTGCACCCCATCTGCCCACCCAAGGTTAGGCTAACACGCTAATGATTCTTCGTGCAGCATGCCTATCAGAGTTGTCCGGGGCTGGCTATATCGTTCTAATTTTTTCCTGTTTTGGACTTAAACTAGACTTAAACCGTGTGTATATACCATTTTCCCGATTTTGGTCACATCTGTGAGCCACTTGTGCTAAATTTACTTACTATTTTCCTTTTAATTGACTCACTAAATGTGCTAAAGAAATATTTTTGAAAAGAAATCTTTATTTCACTCTCCCAGATGGAAAACCTGCTGGCATAAATAGAAGGTAGCAGGAAAAATAAATACAACAAAAACAAAACAAAGAAGCTGTTATTAAATTCTAGCTAGATGCTGTTGCTTGCCAAAGATTCTGGGCCATAGGTTCACTTTTGATTTGTTAGAAAGCAAGATGGGTAAGTATTAGAGCGGGCTAAGGACATACCAGGACTCGATGGAGGCTTTGTTTTTCCTCTACAGCCAATCAGAAGGCCGGGATGAGGGCTGAAAGTGAGTAAAGCAGCTCACATCAGCTGTATTACATGTGCCCTGTGTTATGGCTCTTTGTGCTCAACCACTGGCTTCAACTTTCCTGCCTATGTTACAAAACTGCTGAGAGATGCTGTCTCAGTTACCTAGTGCTGCTATAACACAAATACCACAAGTGGCTGGCTCTAACAAACAGAAATTTATTCTCTCACAGTTTAGGGGGCTTGAAGTCCGAATTCAGGGCATCAGCTCCAGGGGAAGGCTTTCTCTCTCTGTGGGCTCTGGGGAAAGTCCTTGTTATCAATCTTCCCCTGGTTTAGGGACCCCAAGTCCAAAGGACACACTCTGCTCCTGGTTCTTCCTGCTTGGTGGTTAAGGACATTCCTCTCCTCTCCGATTGATTCTCTCTTTTATGTCTCAAAAGATATTGACTCAAAATACAACTTAATCCTGTAGATTGAGTCCTGCCTCATTAACATCGTAGAGGTAGGATTTGTAACACATAGGATAATCACATCCAATCACAAAATGGTGGACAAAGACTGCCATGGATTGAATTATGTTCCCCAAAAATGTGTGCATCAATTTGGCTGGGCCATGATTTCCAGTATTGTGTGGTTGTCCTCCATTTTGTAATTGTAATTTTATGTTAAAGAAGATTAGGGTGGGATTGTAACACCCTTACTAAGGTCACATCCCTGATCCAATGTAAAGGGAGTTTCCCTGGGGTGTGGCCTGCACCATCTTTTATCTTAAAAGAGATAAAATGAAAGGGAAGCAAGCAGAGAGTTGGGGACCTCATACAACCAAGAAAGCAGTGCCAGGAGCAAAGCACCTCCTTTGGACCCAGGGTCCCTGCTCAGAGAAGCTCCTAATCCGGGGGGAGATTGATGAGAAAGCTGACAGTAGGAAAAAGCCTTTCCCTGGAGCTGATGCCCTGAATTTGGACTTTTAGCCTATTTTACCGTGAAGAAATAAATTTCTCTTTGTTAAAGCCATCCACTTGTGGTATTTCTGTTATAGCAGCACTAGATGACTAAGACAACCACACAATACCGGGAATCATGGCTTAGCCATGTTGGCACACATTTTGGGGGGACGCAATTCAGTCCCTAACCAGCACCAGTGAAAAGGTGGGGCTGAAGGACTTTCTCCACTGTGAAGTACTGTATACCTGGAGCAGGGAGAAGTTCACCTCCAGTGGGTGGGCAAATGTCTGGTATCAGAATCAGGGCTCCTGTCTCCCTGAAAACACCTTCCCACCTGATCCATGGACACCTCCCATTCTTCAATTAGAGCTAATTTCCTTACAGAGTTCATCCTGACTCATGGTGACTCCATGCATGTCAGGTACAACTGTGCTCCACAGGGTTTTCAATGGCTGATTTTTCAGAAGTAGATGGCTAGGCTTTTCTTCTGAGGCACCTCTGGATGGACTTGAACCTCCAACCTCGTGGTTAGCAGCTGAATGCATTAACTGTTTCCACCACCAGTCCTCAGAAAACGTGCAAATTTCCAGGTGGCAGTGTGTGCGTGTGGGCTGATATTCTCAAGATCCATGTCTTTTACTGCACCCTGGGACCGATTTTATCAATTCTTTCCTGAGAGGGAGGGAAAAGGTCATGAATGGTTAAGGAGGAGCAGGGTCCAGGGTCAGGCTAAGGGCACCAAAAAGAAAGGAAGCAGAGATAAGCTAAACCCAACTTCACAACTTTGCCAAGGTCCACTTGATTTGACCCCCAGTTATGATAACAAAAAAGAGCCCTAGTGGTGCAGTGGTTAAGCACTGGACTGCTAATTAAAAAGAAAGGCTGGGAGTTTGAATCCGCCAGTCGCTCCATAGGAGAAGGATGTGGCAGTCTGCTTCTGTAAAGATTACAGCCTTGGAAGCCCTATGGCGCAGTTCTACTTAGTCCTACAGGGTTGCTATGAGTCAGGATCAACTTGATGGCAAAGGTTTTTTACGATAACAAAGGAAGGCCACCATAGGGAACTGGAAAGAGGGTCTTACTCTTTGGAAGTGATAACTTCTCTAAAAGTTCTCCGAACACAGAGCCCAGAACAGAGTAAACAGCCCTCAGCTGTTATTATTGTCATTACTATTATATTTTCCTTGACTAATCTTAGCTTCTACCTTTCCCTCCCCTCTGCTGTCTTTCACAGCACTTGAACAGAGCCTGACCTCTCTAACGTGGCCTGATAAGAATAACAACACACACCGACTTGTATTAAGCCTTGGTTATATGCCAGGCCTTGTGCTAAGTGCTTTACGTACGGTGTTTCAGTCCATTCGTGCAACTACACCATGGAATAGGGCTATTATTATCACCTTCTTATAGTTGAGAAAACTCAACTTAAATGGCTGGGCCAAAATCTCCATGCGAGGAGGCAGGTGAACTTAGGATCAGCTCCAGCTTGCAGCACAGTCCTTGTCCAGCAATTTCTCAAAAGCACTTGGGTTAGGATGGGAATGCAATCATATTTATATTTTCCCTAGAAGTCAGGCCTGACCCAAGCCATGGTGTTTTTCATCACTTCACATGCATGTGAAAACCAGACCATGGATAAGGAAGAGCAAAGAAGAATTGACGCCTTTGAATTAATGGTGTTGGCAAAGAATACTGAATATACCATGGACCGCCAGAAGAAAGAATTTCTCTGTCTTGGAAGAAGTACAGCCAGAATGCTCATTAGAAGCAAGGATGGGGAGACTTCATCTCAAGTACTTTGGACAACTTATCAGGAGGGACCAGTTCCTGGAGAAGGGCATCATGCTTGGTAAAGCAGAAGGTCAGCAAAATAGAGGAAGACCCTCAATGAGATGTACTGACACAGTGGTTGCAACAATGAGCTCAAGCATAACAATGATTGTGAGGATGGCATAGGACTCGGCAGTGTTTAGTTCTGTTGTACATGGGGTCGCTATAAGTTGGAACAATCTTGATGGCACCTAACAACAACAATGGAATAGAAGTCCCTACAGCTTGGTTTCCTTCATTCTTTCTTTCCTCCCACCCTCCTTCCTTCCCTCCTTCTGTCCCTTTCTTCCTTCTTACCATTATCTATCTGTCTGTCTGTCTATCTATCTTAGTGGTGCAATAGTTAAGCACTTGGCTGCTAACTAAGTTTGATGGTTCCAATCCACCCAGCTGCTCCAAGGGAGAAAGACCTGGCGATCTGCTCCTGTAAAGGTTACAGCCTAGAAAACCCTATGGGGCCCTTCTACTCTGTCACATGGAGTCACTAGTCACTATGTGTTGAAAATTGACTTGACGGCACCCAACTACAACTATCTGTGTATCTACCTACCATCTATGTATCTATCTATCTATAAATATTAAAAGATCCCTCAGACAGGGCTGAGGGCTGTGGGGACCATGGTCTCGGGGAGCAACTACCTTAACTGACACAACATAGTTTGTAAAGAAAATGTTCTACATTCTACTTTGGTGTGTAGTGTCTGGGGTCTTAAAAGCTTGCAAATGGCCATTTAAAATACTCCCTTGGTCTCACCTGTCTGGAGCAAGGGAGAATGAAGGAAGCCAAAGACACAAGGGAAAGATTAGTCCAAAGGACTAATGGACCACAACTACCACAGCCTTCACCAGACTGACTCCAGCACAACTAGATGGTGCCTGGCTACCACCACTGATGGCCCTGACAGGGATCACAGTAGAGGGTTCCAGACAAAGATGGGGGAAAATGTAGGAAAAAATTCTAACTCACACACACAGACATACACACACACAAGACTTACTGGCCTGACAGAAACTGGAGAAATCCGGAGAGTATGGCCCCCAGACACCTTTTTAGCTCAGTAATGAAGTCACTCCTGAGGTTCACCCTTCAGCCAAAGACTAGACAGGCCCATAAAACAAAACGAGATTAAATGGGTGCACCAGCCCAGGGGCAAGGACAAGAAAGCAGGAGGGGGCACGGAAGGTGGTAATGGGGAACCCAAGGTGGAGAAGGGAGAGTGTTGACGTGTCATGGGGTGGGCAGTCAATGTCACAAAACAATATGTGTACTAATTCTTTAATGAGAAACGAGTTTGCTCTGTAAAACCTTCATCTAAAGTACAATAATAAATAAATAAAAGATTCTTCGGTCACAGTTTGCGTTTGACTACTAACATAAAGCTTGGCGGTTTGAGCCCACTCAGTGATGCCATGGAGGAATGAATGGCCTGGTGATCTGCTTCCATAAAGATTACAGGCAAAAAACCCTATGGAGCATTTCTGCTGTGCAATGGATGGGCCGCCATGAGTTGGAATCGCCTCCACAGTAACACGTAGTAGTAGTAATTAATATTATTAGGTATTTTTTTTGTACAAAATCTGCCTACCTGCGGGGATTACACTTTCTGTCATAGGGTGGTGGGGTCTTGGTGCTTGGGTACTGATGACAGGAAATTGCTGAAGCTCCCATAGGAAGCATGGCATCCATATGAGCAATGTCACCACCTTTTCCCGGCCTACACAGGAAGTGACCTGAAAGGGGTGCGCTGTTGGGGACCTAAAATGGCTGCCGCAAGATTGAAGGGTTGGGCCTATTGCCCAACCCCATTACCCCCGCTCTACAGCTCCTCCCCACCTCTGCTGACACCAGCCTGAACTGCACTTTGTTTTTTCTTTCACTCATCTCCACGTTTGACCAGGTCTCGTGATGCACGAAGACGCATCCAGATTTTGCTCGGAGATGAGTTTCTTGGAGCCGTTCTTAAGGTCCTTAAACTGCTTCCTCCCAGAGGTAGAGGCTGGCGCAAGAGGGGATAAGGGAGTAAAAATGGGGGCGGGGCACTCTCCCAAGGTGCAGGGAGGGCAGTGGCCCTGTGGCTGGGAGTTTCCAGGCCAGCGCTCCTTTTCATGATTCTGGGCCATCAAGACCTGACGGTGCTAATAAACCCCCTGACCTTTTATTTCCCAGGAAGCCAGACGCTGAAATTCCCCTCCTTTAATTTGTACACAGGCACGCAGTTGGTCAGGGAGAGCTCTGGGGTGTGAACACATTGGGGAGCTCACCTGGCGCTCGCCAGTCCAGTTCTCAGGCCCTGGCACGGAAGGTATGCTGTAGTTAAAATTCTGAAAAGATGTCCCAGGCTGGCCAACCAAATACAGAGGCGTTCTCTAATGGGTCCGTGCATTCTCTTTATTTGGTAGTAGCTTCTTGGTGAGCTGCCTTAAAAGCAGAGAAAGAAATCTTTTTTTATTTTTTCACCTAGTATCCAGTTTTACCTTTCTCTGTGGCAAATCAAAGTAGAGAAGTGGTAAGCCAAGACCACATTTTTGCATAATTTTTTTAGTTGTGGAAACGATGCATAAGAATGTCTGATAGTAACTAAAATACTTCGTATAATGGCTATAAAATGGTAGCAAAAAAAATGTATTCTAGCTGTAGGTATTTTTAGCTACAAAATTTCTAGAATAGGAACAATGCATCCTAGGGACTCAGTGGAAAAACAACTGACTCCCTTATTCCAAAGTCCTACATTCTCTTTTCCTAAGAAGAGCAATACTTTTGGGGGGATGCCAAAACGAAGGGCTTCTGTGGTTCTTGATTACCAAAAAAAACCAAACCCATTGCCTTCAAGTCAATTCCGACTCATAGCGACCCTGCAGGACAGAGTAGAACTGCCCCACAGGGTTTCCAAGAGAGTGGCTGGCAACTTTGAACTGCCAACATTTTGGTTAGCAGCCATAGCACTTAACTACCACTCCACCAGGGCTCCCAGTCCTCGGTTCAAAAAAAAATCCAGAACCAAACCTGTTGCACTCGAGTGGATTCCGACTCACAGAGACCGTATAGGACAGAGTGGGACTGTCCTGTTGAGTTTCCATGGAGAGCCTAGTGGACTCAAACTGCTGATCTTTTTGTTAGCAGTCTTAGCTCTTAACCACTACACCACCAGGGTTTACCATCCTTGGTTAGGACCTTGGAAAAAGTTCTGATACAAAATTGACTAATGTTGGAGCAAGGATGGTATAATTGTCATTTCAAGATTAAGAGTCCGAATACTGAATACTGGGCCAAGCTGGCCCAGGCTAGGATGTTGAAAATTAATTTCTTATCAAAACTCCTGTGGCTGGAGTCAGAATAAGGAATTGAGTGGGTATCTTCGTCAAAAATGAAAAGGAGTTACAATTCTTAAATTAGACCGAGCCATTTTGTGTGTGCGTGTGTTAAAAAAAAAAGTCTCTAAGAAATGATCCAGTTTTAAATGATAATGTCTTTGAAATTGAGAGACAAGAAAAGGACCGAGCAGTTGGTTTCTTTGCTGCGGCATGTTCCAGACAATTCCCAGATTTTACAGGAGAACACACAATTTTAAATACTGAAGGAGACCTCCTTTGCCTTTTTCTTTCACCCACATGGCTGTCTGTCAAACCAGAGCCACCTTATAAATTCCTATCCACAGTGTCCTTTCCCATCAGCCACAGAAAAAGGAACTTTAGGCCCAGTTTATAGGGTGACATTGTTGTAGCTGACAAATTCTCCATGCCAAAAACCTGTTGTGAATGCTGATTGAATGTCATGTAAATTTCTACAAAAGAAGCTGAGTTTAAGTAGGGCAAAAACTTCTGGAGAAAGATGAAGTGTAGTGTCGCGGTGCTCAGCTGGGGTGACCACATAGTGAACAGGCCCACTAAATTTGGTTTTTAAAGGGCGCTTCCATCAAATGCTAGATGCTCTGGACATAGCCTGAAGAACCTGCTTAGTCCTAGGATAACAAAACGCATACCTGGGTGACATTTAGAGATCACCTGATAAAACTCACAAATTTTCCAGACAACATTGAGGGCCAGAGAGAGGAAGTGACTAGAATAAACTCATAAGGGGGGTTCGTGGCAGAGCTGAGACTTTCCTGGTTTCACAATTTAGTGTTCCTTTTGGGGTAATGATCTAAGAAACCACATTTGCTGCATCCATCTGTAAACAGGTAAAAAGATTCATCCATTCTTCCTCCCTCCTTCCCTTCTTTCTATCCGTTTAAAGTAACATCTATTTTCATGAATTGATTTGTGTCCCCGCAAAAATATGTGTCAACTTGGTTAGGCCATGATTCCCAGTATTATGTGGTTGTCCTCCATTTTGTGATTATAATTTTATGTTGAGAAGATTAAGGTGGGATTGTAACACCACCCTTACTCAGGTCACTTCCCTGATCCAAGGTAAAGGGAGTTTCCCTGGGGTGTGGTCTGCACCACCTTTTATCTCTCAAGAGATGAAAGGGAAGCAAGCAGAGAATTGGAGACCTCACACCACCAAGAAAGCAGTACCAGGAGCAGAGCACATCCTTTGAACCTGGGGTCCCTGCACCTGAGAAGCTCCTCGACCAGGGGAAGATTGAGGACAAGGACCTTCCTCCAGAGCCGACAGAGAGAGAGAGCCTTCCCCTGGAGCTGACACCTTGAATTTGGACTTTCAGCCTACTTTACTGTGTGGAAATAAATTTCTCTTTGTTAAAGCCATCCACTTGTGGTATTTCTGTTTGGAGCACTCTGCCTAGCCCGGGAGGTACAAGAAGGAAAGATACCGTCTGCATCCTCAAGATGCAGGTCACACAATAAGGTGCCAAGAGCGTCTTGTTGAAGGTTTGTGCAGGTTCCTAGAGGAACCAAGGAGGAGCTGTGTTGAAATCAGATTGGAAGGAGTAAAAGGTGGCAGCACAGAGAACCTGAAAATTGTGCTGAGCCTTGGAGGGCAGGGAGTATGAATCCTTCAACTTTGTTCTTTTTTCTAAAAATCGTTTTGGCTATTTGAATACCTTTGCTTTTTCATATAAAGTTTAGAGTCAACTTGTCATTATTTACAAAAAGCATGGAGACTGCACTTCTTCTGTAAGGTCAGTAGTGATGTCCACCTTTTTGTGCCTGATCTTAGTAATTTGAGACTTTTCTCTTTTGGGTCAGTCTGGCTAAAGGTTTGTTGATTTTTTTGATCTTTTCAAAGAACTAACCTTTGGCTTCATTTATTTCCTCTATTGTTTATATATTCTCTGTCATTTATTTCCACTCTAATCTTTCATTATTTCCTTTCTTCTTGCTTGCTTTGGGTTTAGTTTGCTCTTCTTTTTCCAGTTTTTCATGGTGGAAGTTTAGGGTATTGATTTGAGGTCCTTCTTTTTTAAGAGAGGCAGTCCCCAGGTTACCAGTGAGACCTGATCCAAAGTCTGTCTTTAAGTTGAATTTCTAGGTAAGCCAAAACAAATACATACGGTTCTTAGTGTCAGTTAGTCAAATGTTTGCCTTAGTACATAGTATATATATTTACCTTTCTACAGAAAATACTTAAGAAATACTTCCAAAAACACTAAAACATCTTAAACATAATAATACAGTATGTAATAATAGCACAGTAATAATAAAAGTAACTACTTATGGTACTGTACTGAAGAGAGAGAATCTGGGAATGTACGTATACAGTAATGTAATGACATTAAAGAAACAGTTTAGATATTAAAAAAAGAAAGAAAGAAAACAGATCATGATTAAAGGTTAACCCTTGCTCTTGTTCCATCATATCTTGCATGCCAGAAGGAGCATTCATTAGGTAACACTATGATAGCAGTAATAATTGGATGACGCAGGGGAAGATGATTGAGAGGTAGCTACTGTTTAAGATGATGATGGGCCTGGTGGTGGAGAGGATGGACCTGGTACTGGAGAGTCAGGGTTTGATTCTACCACTAGAGAGGGGGGTTTATTACTGGAGTCAATTTCTTGAAGTAGGCATCAAGGGAGGTTTGTGCAATGCTTTTCTTTTTCTTGTCATAAATGGCCTTGTAGCAGCTGAGGTTCTAGATAACTACGGTAAACTATGATGAACTCCTGTGTATTAGGATCTAATTTTGCCATCCCTTCTTCACTGAGACCAATGGCTTCAGCTAGCTCATCAAAAAACTTTGTTTCTGGAGTTTTTAGGTCCCAGTCTTCTTTCTCAAATGCCATCGTCTGCTGCTCTAGTTCCATAAGGTCTTCATTGGTCAGTTCTTTGTCATGGGATTTGAGTAACTCTATGACATCATTTTCTTTGATGTCTCACTTCAGTTGTTTATCAATATCAACCACAGCTTGCCTGGCTTTGGAGATGTCGTCAGCTGTAAATCTCTGAAAACCATGCATGAACTGGGGCACAGTTTGTTCCACACTCATTACATATTTGGCTGCTTCACTTCATCCTAAGAATCAGCAATATTTTTGATGGCATCATAGATGTTGTAATTCCTCCAGAATTCCCTTAAGTTCATCACATCATCTTGAGGGTAGCCCTGACTGCTTGTGAGAAGGTCTGCTGTAAATAATATGCCTTAAAGAAGGCTATGACTCTCTGATCCTTTGGCTGAAATAGCGATGTGGTGTCGGGGGGTAAAATACAGCCTTTACAGGGGGTGAAGGACATCTAAAGTGTGTGGATGTTTGGGTGCGTTGTCAAGCACAAAGGGAATCTTGAAGTTTCTTGGCCAAGCAATAATGTTCAACAGCAGGGACAAAATGGTTCAATAACCAGCCTTCAGAGACGGCAATTGTAACCCACGCCTTTGCATTTGCCTTCCAAATAGTGGGAAGACATGCCTTAATGATAAGGCGTAGCACCCTCAGATTTAGGGAGCCAAGACTTGAGCTTGAAATCTCCGGATGTGTTGCCCCCCAAGCACTGATGTTAGCCTACCCTTAGATGCCTTATGCCCCGGTGCATTTTTCCTCTTTAGAAATGTAAGTCCTTTCAGGCATTTTTTCCCCAAAGTAAACCGGTCTTGTCTACATTAAATATTTGGTCTGGCAAATAACCTCAATGATTTTTTCCTTCATTTCAGGGAAATCATTGGCTGCACCTACATCATTACTTCCTGCTTCACCTTGCACTTCAGTGTTATGTAAATTTGCCCTCTCTTTCAAATGATGGAACCAACCCCTTCTTGCAGCAAATTCTTCCTCACAATCACCTTCCCTTGCTGCACGTGCAGGTTTTAAATCACTGAAAAGACTTCGAGCCTTTTCTTGCTCGAAAGTAAGGCTAATAGGCATATTACGCTGATTTTGATCATCTAACAAATTATCAATAGCCTTTCCATTTCAATACTTAAACCGCTGCATTGCTTAGTAATAATTGTAGATTTCATGGGGCAGAGACTTTCACATGCTCCATTATTCTCACTTTATCCCGTAAAATTGTTCTGATCATTGGCTGACTGTAGCCTAACTGATGGCATTTCACCTCTTCAGATCGCTTTACTATTTCCACTTTATTTTCAATCCCGATCATTTCCCTTTTCTTTGATGCATCACTAGCACTTGCGTTGGATTTATGATTTGAAGGCATGGTTACAAGGGTAAATAAGGGAAAAATTTAAGTCAAATACAAAGTAACCCACTTAACACACTGTTAATGGCCATGTGATCTGAATTAAAATGGTGGCCCATGGTCTCCTTCCCTGAGAAGAGGAACCACTGAAGCTGTGCAAGGTTTTCATGAACATCACAAAGTAGTGTGTGCGTTTGTTATCAACCATTGTATTTAACTCAGTTTTCAATATAATATGGCAGTGGCATCGCTAGGAAAGTGTGGGGGTGCAGACTGCACCAGGCGACACTGTCAGAGGGGGTGATACCAAAACTACTGTCTGTAAAAATATCCCTGTAGTTCTACTCTGGCCTATAGGGTCGCTCTGAGTTAGTGGTTTAGTTAGTCATAACAACAAGAACATTTTTGTAAGCCCAGCTTACAAGTATTAATATACCTACAAGGCCAAAATTCTATGCTAACTTAGTTTTTGAACTTTCTAATGGACTCTGGTTAGAGCGTCATTACCAACCAATCACGAAGATGCTTCGAGTCATGTGATTTCATCTGCACATACTACAAGCACACACTGTTGTTTTTGTTGCTGCTGATGTTTTGTCAAATTTCCTGGTGTTTTAGCTATAATATTGTGGTAGTTAGTACTTGGGAACCTATGTCAATAACTCTTTTGAGAATGAAGTAGTAATTAAAGGAAAAGAAGGAGTGACATGTGGGAATTATGATTTACGAGTATCATTAGTACAAAAAACATTACTAAGGATTCTGTATGGTCTGGTACGGGAGGAGGTCCATGGCAGGGGGTGTGATGCTATGAGTTACTTCACTGGGTGACACCAACCCTGGCAACTCCACTGCTTTATGGCAGTCTGTTCTTAAGTACGAGTTGTCTGTAAGTAGGATGTTCTTAACCCAGGGACTCACTGCTATAAATTTTCCTCTAAGTACTGCTTAGCTGCATCTCATAAGTTTTGGTATATTGTGTTTTCAAGTATTTATAATTTATGCTTTGTTTGTTGACCCATGATTTAGCTAGGAGTATGCAGTTAAGTTTATACATATTTATGTATTTCTCAAATTTCTTTCAGTTATTGATTTCTAATATCATTTCGTCATGATTGGAGAACATACTCTGTGTGATCCCAGTCCTTTAAAATGTATTGAGACTTGTTTTATGGTCTAATATACAGTCTATCTTGGAGAATGTTCCTTGTGTACTTGAGAAGAATGTGAAATCTATTACTGTTGGAAGGAGCGTCCTATCGATGTCTGTTAGGTATAGTGGTTTATAGCACAGTTCAAGTCTTCTATTTCTTTGTTGATCTTATGTCTAGTTGCTCTATCCATTATAGAAAGTATGCTATTGAAGTTTCCAATTCTTATGGTTGAATCGTCTATTTTTCCTTCAATTATGTCAGTTTTTGCTTCATAAGTTTTGGGGCTCTGTTCTTAGGTGCATATATATTTATAATTATTATATCTTTTTGATGGATTGACCTTTTTACCCCCTTAAAATGTCTTCCTTTGTGTCTAGACACTGCACTTTTTCAATCCGTGAGTGATGCTGACACGAGAAATTTTATCCCAATACACAAGTACTCTTCCTGCTTTCCAGAAGTAACAACTTACATTGCTTTTGGAACCAGTCATTTAAAAGCTTGTGTACAACAGCCTATACAGCTTGCACTTGTGAAATCATAGCCCCAGGAAGGATGACTAAATCTGTTTAAAAATCTTTGTCCTCCTTCTTTACTGATTCTGTCAGGTGATCTCTCTTAACATCCCAAGCCAGCTGGTTGAGGTTATTTCAGGCTAACTTGTTTTCCTGAAATAGTACTGTTTGTTCAAAATAGTTTGTTTAACATATTTGAGAGAGCCTTTTACAACACGAGGAACTTTGTACGGCTTTAAATGTAATCCAACTCCCTCTTATTCAGGGAATAATTTTAGGGGGAAATAAAATCTGGCTAAATTCATAGAGACAGAAGTAGATTAGAGGTGACCAGGGGAAGAGGGGAACGAGGAATTATTAATGAATTGATACAGAGTTTCTGCTTGGGGTGATAAAAAAAAAGGTTTGGAAATAGAGCTGATGGTTGTACAACATTGTGAATGTAATCAATGTCACTGAAAAACAGTTAAAATGGAAAATTTTGATATATGTATTTAGCACAGTAAAAAAATTACAAATAATAAGCTTGCCTAATATTCAGGCATGTATGGTCTCCAGCCCAGTTGAGGTACTGCAGTTGTTTGCTTTCGGCTTTGTGTCGGGGCTCAGCTGATTACATTTCAGGCCTTAGCCACTTGTCCTCTGGCTCTCTGGTGCTTTGAAAAGTGCCCCTCTCTTTACCGGTGCAAAGCCTTGGTGAAGAGCATGTGGGTTTCAGCTAGGTACAGGGGCTTGGTGTCTAGGTCTCAGGAGGGCCTTGACTGGGTCTCCTAGTCTGCTCCCCATCTAGACTTTGAGAGATAATTGATAATCTTGGTCAGCTAAGCAGGAAACTTGAGGGAAGTGAGAAGCAGAGTCCTGTTCTCCAGAAAGATTTCATCTTCTTCAGGGCACCACCATTCCTGGACCCGTTCCTCCGAGGCCCCGGGCCACGGGCTTTGGAGCCTTCGAAAGGCATTTTCAGAGCCACGTGTTTAGGAAACAAGCCCATCACACACACACACACCCTCCCGCCAGTGTTTGCTGTTCTTCATGGAGTCCTAGAATCTCAAGGTTGGCAGGGTCCAAGTCATTTTCTCGTAACACAACCAATGGATCTTTCCATTGTATTCACGTAGAAATGTGTCTGGGTGCAAAGACACAGGCCTGTTTTTCAATATGCGCATCCAAATGTGACTGAGAAATGCACATTTTAAAAAACTGAACCAGCTGGCTTTTTAAAAGCGCACATTGAAAGCAAGAGTGCCAATGCCACTGTCAACTGTGCCCTGTGTTCAGGACTTGTGATTTGCTGACCTCTTCTTGGCCCCTTCCCACCCACTCCTGCCCCCCAACACTGTCCTCCCCCTGTAAGAGGTTAATACGAAGGAATAAAAATGTTTTGCCTGTATGAAGAAAAGCAAGACTCAGGAGGAAGTTATACCTGTCTTCAGACATTTAGGAGCCTGTGAATTGGAAGAGGATTTAGGCTTAGCCCATGTGACCCCAAGAGATAAACCTGAAGCTAATGGAAATCATCTGGCTTCAAACTAGTTTTAGCAGAACTTCCAATTCCACAGAAGTGTCCAAGAAATAACAAGCTGTTTGTCATAAGCTCCCTGCTCCTGGAGACACTCAAATATAACTTCGATGATCACTCATTAATTTGTATTTAATGAATATATATGGAACCCTACTGTTCTAGAAGGAGCCTTGGTGGTGCCATGGTTAAGTGCTCAGCTGCTAATTGAAAGATCTGTGGTTCAAACTCACCAGGTGGCTCTTTGGGAGAAAGACCTGGTGATTTGCTCCTGTAAAGATTACCCATTGCCATCGAGTTGATTCCAACTCATAGTGACCCTATAGGACAGGGTAGAACTGCCCCATAGGGTTTCCTAGGCTGTAAATTTTTAATCTCTACAGAGAGCCCAGGTGGCATAGTGGTTAAGAGCTCACCTGCTAACCAAAAGTTTGGCAATTTGAATCCACCAGTTGCTCCTTGGAAATCCTATGGGGCAGTTCTACTCTGCCCTATATGTTCACTATGAGTCAAAATCCACTCAATAGCACACAACAACAATAGCTGTTCTTGACTCTGTTACAGGCACTGCGAGAATAGCTGTGAATGAGAGAGGCAGGGTCCCTACTCTCATGGAGCTTCTGTTTTAGCTGAGTGGGGGATGCAGACAATAAACAAAGAAGCCAAAGCATTTTTTTAAATTACAGATTGTGATGAAAGCTAGGAAGGCCTTGGACAGGCTGCTATGAGAGGGGAAGAAATGGAGCTCAATAGCCACCATTTCCAGGATAGATTAGTTGGGAATCATAAGTCACCTGGCATGTTTGTTTCCTCACAGTTCTGAGAAAGTGATTGTGTGACTCAGCCATGGGAATTTCTTGATCGCTTTGCTGCCCAGGAATTCAAGATGATCCAGGGTAATATTGGGTTCAGTTGCCTGGAAAGTGGGTGGAGTTCAACACTGGCCTTTGAAAGTCAACTCACTTTGCCGGGAGGCCAACTCCCTGAAATCAGCAGGAATCTTGTTTGCGTTTGGTTTTTAGAGTCCAGGCGGGGCTTCATTGTTTTTGGACAAAGGTCATTGTGTTGATTTTTAGCCAAAAGTGTCAGATGAAAGGAACTGGCCTGATACCTGGGATTTATTTGACAAACCACCTGGACTCAGGTTCATTTGGCTCAATCGTCTGCACCCAGTGTCGGAGGAGCAGCCTTGAGGATGGAATTCCACCTACGTATATTCTTTCCTTGGCCCACTGAGTATTAGTATTATTATTTTGAGCCAATATTTAAAACTGGGCGATTTTACATAAAAATCCAGATTTCTGGCTTGTCTTGAAAAAATTAAAGATTTGTCAACAGGATGCCCATATTCCCATGTGGTAACAATGAGCTGGAGACACGGAACAGCGCCTCCTGTAGGTGGGGTGTGGCTTCTCCAGCTCACCACAATCCCAGCCAGCCTAATACACTCCCTCCTGTTATCTGCCTGTCCCCTGGGCATGTTTGCGCTTTTGACTCCTGATCTCTGCCTTCTGCACTTCTAGGCCTGGAGGGTGGATATCACTGAACCTTTCCAGAGTTGAGAAGGCCTTTTAAAGACCCCCCCCTCCACACCCCCCACCCAGTCCAAATCCCTGTCATATCCATGGGAAAACTGGAGCCCAAAGAAAAGGACTCTTGCCCATGGCCATACACTGAATTGGTGACACTCCCCAGGAAGTTTCCCACACACAGAAATCCCACAGTAGCTATTAAACTGAATTGAATCCAAAGCAACTTAAGAACAGATTTCCATACTTGAAAGATTTTTTTTTTCTCTTATTAAGTGGATTGGAAATAAGTGGTGGGGGTGGGGGGGGGAAGGAATTCTGTGTTCTTTGTTAGGCCTGTGTGAATTTTGTTAACAGCCTTAAGAGAAAACAAAACAAAACAAAACAAAAAACTTCCAAATGCAATTATCTGAAGGTCTCCATTTAATCATTATCTTGTTGATTTGCACTTATCGCTTAATCTGGAAACCCAAGAACAATCTAAATCCCTTTGGCAAAAGTCTCTAGGGTGCTGATGCCATAAAGATATTAAACTCTCTTTACGTCTCTCAGGTGCTGGAAAGGAGGAGACTCTGAAGGCTTGCTAGAAAGGGAACCAGCCTTGGCACGCAGACTTTGGGCTGTCATCTCTCATCACTCCACCTGGACAACTGAGGTCAAGAAGATGGCTCTTAGAGGTTAACAATGCCTACCTGTGAAGGGTAAGTTGTTAGGGGAACAGGATGTGACTCCAGGAGGCTGAGTGACACCAAACCCCAAAGATGATGATGTTGACGATGAAACTTATTATTTAAACAGCTACACTTGTTGAGCATCTACCAAGTCACAGGCACTATTCTAAGTGCACCTCATCTATTATCTCATTTAATTCTCACAACAACCCTGTGAGCCAGGCACTGTTATTATCCCCATTTTATAGGTAAGAAAACTGAGGCACTGAGAGGTTAAGGGACTGGTCCACGGCCTAGATATGTTAAAGCTGGGACGTGTTCCCTGAGCTGGAGTGCTTCACTACTACGTTATTTTAAGACGGTCTCAGATGCAAAATGTATAATCCTGAGGCTCTCTCTCGACATAGCAGTTGAAAAAGACAAAGCTTTCTAACTTTTAACTTTCTAGATCTATGTTGCCCAATATGGTAGCCACTAGCCACATGTGGCTATTTAAGTTTAAAACAATTGAAATTTCATAAAATTAAAAATTCAGTTCTCAGCCATACTAACTGCATTTCATGAGCACCAAAGCCCTACGTGGTTGGTGCATACTGTGTGAGACACTGCAGATACTGAACATTTCCGTCATCACAGAGAACCGTATAGGTGAGATGCTGTTGTAGATGAAGAATCCAAGACTCAGAGAGGCAAAGGGCCTTGTCCAAAGACACAGAGCAAGACTTAGGACTTGCAGATTGCACACCCTGGATGCCTTGCCTTAGGTCCTTCCTTGGCACTTTTTTGCCCACCTTTTGACTATCTCTCTCTTTTTTATACTGGATTTTAAGTATATCAAGCGCAGATAGTGTAACTTTTATTTTATTTGGTCGTCACATTCCAGTTGCTCAACCCTCACCCCCTTCTAGGGCTGAGCACACAGTAGGGTCTTCACAAGCCCTCCTGCCTTTTCTTTCAGACTCTCTACTTTCAGAATGACAGTGGGAGCTCTGGCGTGTCTCAAGCTTCAAGTTTCATGTTGGTGTTGTCATTAGATGCCATCGAGTCCATTCTGACTCATAGCCATCCTATGTACAACATATCATTGCTGTGTTTGAGCCCATTGTTGCAACCACTGTGTCAGTCCATCTCATTGAGGGTTTTCCTCTTTTCACTGACCCTCTACTTTACCAAGCATAGTGTCCTTCTATGGGAATTGGTCCCTCCTGATAAAATGTTGAAAGCATGTGAGACGAAGTCTCGTCATCCTTGTTTTTAAGAAGCATTCTGTCTGTGCTTCTTCTAAGATTATTTTATGTTATTTTAATTGTGTGGAGAGGGGAGGTGACACACTTAATTGCATGAGGCAGAGAGACAGTTTTTATTTGGGGGCCACGAGGATTAGTATGTTTGGTGAAGAGAAAGGGAGTGAGTATACTTGTACTGCTTACCTTTTTCCAGGTGAGGATGGGGGTAGTGGTGGTAGGAACCATGGAGGACTGGGCCTTCTGGACCTGGGCACCAGCTTGGTCCTGTAAGACTCTTAAACAGAGGTGTAGTTAAAAGCATTGGACCCTACTCATAATGATAACGTTCTACATCCTAGTTTGGTGAGTAGTATCTGGGGTCTTAAAAGCTTGCAAGCAGCCATCTAAGATACAACTTTGGTCTCTTCTCACCTGGAGCAAAGGAGAGTGAAGGAAACCAAAAGCTCAAGGAACAAAATTAGTCCACAGGACCAATGGGCCACACAAACCACAGCCTCTTCTAGCCTGAGACTAGAAGAACTAGCTGGTGCCTGGCTACCACTACCAACCGTTCTGACCAGGGATACGATAGAAGGTCCCAGATAGAATAGGAAAAAACATAGAACAAAACTCAAATTCATAAAAAAGGCCAGACTTACTGGATTGATAGAGACTATAGGAACCCCCTAGGCTATTGCTCTAAGATACCTTTTTAACGTGGAACTGAAGCCACTCTCAGAGGTCACGTTTCAGCCAAATAATAGATTGGTCTATAAAATAAATAATAACACTGATGAGGAAGGTGCTTCTTAGAACAATCAACCACACGAGAACAAATGGCAACATTTACCCAAAAGCAAAGATGAAAAGGCAAGGAGGGGAGGGAAGCTGGATGAATGGAAATGGAGCAGGCAGGGTGAAAATGAGCAGAGCAGTAACGCAGTACAGGGATTGTAACCAATGTCATAGAAAAATTTGTGTATGAATTGTTGAATGGGAATCTAATTTGCTGTATAAAATTTCACCTAAAATACAATAAAATATTAAAAAAAAAAAAAAAAAAAGAGCACGGCCCCTGGAAACCTCAGCAGGTAGCAGCTTTGTACGCTTGGACAATTTATGTCAATTTTTGAGCCTCCATTTCATCTTTTATAGGAATAAGAAGCGTCTTTGAGATAATCCATGTAAAATGCCAGCAGGGGTCCTGGCCCCATACCTGATAGCTACAATTAGTTTCATCATCTCATTGTAAATTACTTATTTACTGCTTGTCACCCTCACTAGATGGTAAGGTCCCAGGGTGTAGGCCCTCATCCATCTTGTTCGCTTCTGTACCCTCAGGGTCCAATTTCCAACCCACAGTAGGTGCTCAGTGGATATCTGTGAAACAATGAAGAGATATCTTAGTCTAGAAAAAAAGCCTGTGCTCTAAGGAAACTTAAAAGGCTATAGTTTGGCTCCCTGCCAGGTGCATAAACCTCCAATTATACTACCTTTATCAAGTAGTTGTCTGCACACTCTTGAATACCTGCAGTTACGGGGACCTCACTACCTTGTGAGTAGCCTTTTTCAGTTTGAATGTCATCACTGGGCTTGAAGGCAATCACTCATGTCTGGCTGAGCCATGGGCAGGAAGGGTCATGCTCCTCAGGGGCACTGCCATGTTGCTCAGCTACCCACATCTCTGAGCCTTTGTACAAACAGGGCTGTGGAAAGTGAGTCCAGGGCAGCTCTGTGGGATTTCATGGGTGTCATTTGGGAGTGGGGAGAGAGGTGGAAGAATGAACCTAGAGAAGCTGGCTATAAAACACATTACCTGCATTTATGGTCCTCGTGCCCCAAGGTCTGGGATAAAGTAAAGAAGGGAAAGCATTCCATTCTGGCTCTCAGTGACCCCTAAACAAAAGCCCCCGTGGAGCCATTTAGGATAGTAATTTGAGTATAAACTCATGTGTTCCTAGCCTTCCCTCCATAAACTTGGGAGCCTCCCATTGATCGTACCAAAACTGCTTGAAAATGTGGTCCAGAACCTTTCCAGATGAGGACTGGGCTCAAAGAAATAAAAAGTTAAGGGCATGTTGCTATGGCATTGAAGTTAAGGGAGTATGCATGAAACTCAAACTACGGACAGAAAAAAAGGTTCTCTCTGTATGCGGTAACCAGGAAAAGCAAAGCCAGCAGCAGCCATTAAAATGTCAGACAGGGAGCCGGGTGGGAAAAATGCGTGTTTAAAAGTAAACATGTAGTCCTGTGATAATTGTGTCCCCTGGAAAGCTAAAGATGAGGGAGAGAAAGAGAAAAGAATTGGGAATAAAGGGAACATCAGGGAGAAGAGAGCGGCACGGTCCCTTTCTCCCTCAGTCTTCGCAGTCGGAGTAAATGGGCTCACCATCCACTGAGTTGCTTGATCTAAGCGCCTAAAAGCTGTCCTTCGTTCCTTCTTTTCCTCAATTCCCTGCATCCAACCCACCTGCAATTCTTGGCCATGCAAGCGCGAAAATATTAGGGTGAAACATATGAAATTGCCATTTTTGTAGGTCAAGGAAGCTGTGATCCTGGCAATTTCATCTGGTTCAACCAAATTAGATCTCAAATTAGCTCACTTTTTTCTGTCTCCACTGCTACCATCCTGGTTCAAGCCACTATCATCTCCTGCTTAGACTATGCAGAACCGAAAAACCAAACCTTTTGATGTGGAGTCAACTCTGACTCATAGTGGCAGGGTAGAACTGCCCCATAGGGTTTCCAAGGAGTGGCTGATAGAGGTTCAAACTGCCAACCTTTTGGTGAGCAGCCAAGTTCTTAACCAGTGAGCCTCCAGGGCTCTGTCCTTAAATTGGTCTCCCTGCTCTTACTCTTGTCCTCCTCCAGGCCTTGATTCTCACTCTAGATATTAAAGTAGGCCATGCCAACCTCCTGCTTAAGGTGCTTCAGTGTTAATTCTGACAAAGGATGTAAAACATTGCTGAAATGAAGTAAATAAATGGAAGGATATGCCATGTTCGTGGGTCAGAAGTCTCAATATTTTTCTCACTAAAATGATCTATTGATCTATAGATGTAGATTTAATGCTATCCTAATAAAAACTTAGCAGGCTTTATTTATTTATTTTGGTAGTAGGGTGAGGGGGAGGGGAATAGAAATTGAAAAGCTGATTTTGAAATTCACTTGGAAGAACAAAGCGCTTAGAATAGCCAAAACAATTGTAAAAAACAAAACAAAACAACAAAGTCATCAAAAAGTTATTAAAAATCTACAGTAATCAAAACAGTATGGTATCAGTGTAAGGACAGACAGATCAATGGAACAGAATAGAGACTTCAGAAACAGATCCACAAACACATTGTTGTCGTTGTTAGGTGCCATCGAGTCAGTTCCGACTCATAGCGTCCCTATGCACAACAGAACGAAACAAATACATAGACAATTGATTTACGACAAAAGTGCAAAGTCAATTTCGTGGAGAAAGGACCACCTTTTTTTAAAAAAAAATATTTTATTGCATTTAAGGTAGAAGTTTATACAGCAAATTAGGTTTCATTTTAACAATTATTACAGAAATTATTCGGTGATATTGGTTACATTTTTCACAATATGTTATCATTCTCATTCATTCCATTCTGGTTGTACCATTTCCAATACTCTAGTTTCCCTGCCCCCTTACCTTCTCATCTTTGCTTTAGTGTAATTTTTGACTATTTGCTGTCATGTAGTTTTTTTTTTTAAAGGAGCTTATTACTTGTGGGTGACATTCTTTATTTTATGAGCCAAACTGTTACTTATCTAAAAGGTGACCTCAAGGGATAATTTCGGTTTAAGGCTTAAAGCATATCTCAGGGTGTCCTCTAGCCTCAACTGGTCCACCAAGTCTGGACTTTTTAAGAATTTGAGTTCTGTTCCACATTTTTCTCCCATTCTTTAAGAATCCATGTATTGTGGCCCTGATCAGAATGGTCGTAGTGATAGCAGGGCACCATCTAGTTCTTTTGGTCTCAGGGTAGATGAGGCCCTGGTTTGTGAAGACTATTAGTCCTGTAGACTACTTTCTTCTCTAAATCTTTGGTTTCCTTTTTTTTTCTGAATGAGTAGAGACCAAAAGTTGTATCTTAGATGGCCGTTCGCAAGCTTTTAAGACCTTGGATACAACCACCGCACTGAGATGTAGAACATACATGTTACGAGCTGTATTATGCCATTTTACTGAGTTAAGGACAGTCTTTTCAACAAATTGTGCTAGAATAATTGGACATCCATGTGCCAAAATAAAGAACGCTGATTCATACCTCACCAAACCAAACCAAACCAAACCAAACCCATTGCTGTCGAGTCGATTCCAAATTATAGCAACCCTACAGGACAGAGGAGAACTGCCCCATAGGGTTTCCAAGAAGCAGCTGATAGATTTGAACTGCCAGTCTTTTGGTTAGCAGCCGAGCTCTTAACCACTATACCACCGGGCTTCCCCATATCTCACACCATATAAAAATGTAATTCAAAATTAACCAAAATGTAAGAGCCAAACTATAAAATTTCTGGAATAAAACACAGGAGAAAAGATTTGTGACTTGAGTTAAGCAAAGATTCCCTAAATATGACACCAATGGTATGATGTATAAAATAGCAAATTAAATTTTATCAATATTTAAGATGCCTGCTCTTTACAGACGTTGTTAAGAGAATGGACAGACAAGCCACAGTGGGAGCAAGTATTTGCAAATCACATATCTGATAAAGACATATGCTCAGAACACACATACACGTGCTTAAACTTTAATAGGGAAACAAAAATAAATGACCCAGTAAAAAATGGGTGAAAGATTTGAACAGACATTTAACCAGATATATATGATCTTTTTTTTTTTATATGAATGGTAAACTCATGAAAAATGCTCAACGTCATTACTTATTTGGAAAATGTAAATTAAAACCACAGTGAGCGACCACTGCATACCTAGTACCCAGAAAAACCCCCAGTGCCTAGTAGAATGGCTAAAATTGAAGACTAAACACATGAGATGTTGCCAAGGATGTAGACGAATTTGAACTCTCATTCACTGCTCAGGGACATGTAAAATCATACAGCACCTTGCAGAAGAGTTCTAGTAGTTTCTTAAAAAAGTCAAGCCCATACCCACTATATGACCTAATCGTTCCATGCCTTGATATTCCCAAGAGAAGCGAAAGCTTACGTCCACACAGACTTGTCTGTACACAAATGTTCACAGCAGCTTTATTTATTTATTTGTAAAAACTGGAAACAACCCAACTATCTACCAAAAAGTGCTGAGACACAAAATTGTGGCATTTCCATAGGATGAACTATTTACCCAACAATAAAAAAGAAATGATTATTGATACATACTGCACCACAAACAAATCCCAAAATAAATATGCTGAGTGAAAGAAGGCAGACAGAATACATATTCTATGATTCCATTTATATGACATTCTAGGAAATGCAAGCTAATTCTATAGTGAGAGAAATCAGTCAATGGTGGCCTGGAGGTGGCGGGAGGGTGGGTGGTGAGAAAAGGGGTAAGGAGGGATTTCAAAGGGCCAGGAGGAAACCTCTGGGTGTGTTGGGCATGTTATTATCTTGTTTGTGGTGATGGTTTCGCAGGTGTATACATGTGTCAGAAAGTATCAAAATAGACACTTTAAATATGTGTACCAACAGTTGTCGGGTTGATTCCGACTAATGGCGACTTCATGTGTGTCAGGATAGAACTGTGTTCTGTAGGGTTATCAATGGCTAATTTTTTTTCAATTAATGGATTTTTATTTACTCTTATTGTATCCATAATGGGCATCTTTATTTCCAGGTGAAGATCCAGGTTTGTATCTGGTATCATATCACCACTGCCTGCAAAACTCAAAGACTAATTTTTTGAAAGTAGATTGCCAGGCCTTTCTTCTGAGGCACCTCTGGGTGACCTTAAACCTCCAACCTTTGGTTAGCAGCCAAGCACATCAGCCATTTGCTCCACCCAGGGATTCCCAGCATAGAGTAGGTGCCCGATATATCGAGAGAAGAGACGCTATAAAACTCCCTGGTCTTTGCAAACTTTCTGGGAATTTCCCACTTCAACGCTGGTGCAGTATTGAAGCAGGTAATACTGTAAGTGGAGGCCACAGAAGGACGGGATCCTCTCTCCATCATGAAGAGACATTTTAGGTGACCTTGGTGGAACCTGGTTTAATTCAGTCACTAACCCAAGCAAGAAGAAACTGGAACAGATGAGTTGGTCTGTTCTCACCACGAAGACAAAAGGAAACCCAGGACAGGCTGAGAAGGAAAATTGGTCCTCCGGCCAGTGCTGCTGAAATGCATACAGCCACTGACATTTTGGAGACCCCTGCCTCCCAGCCCTGTGTCATCTTTACGAAGGATGGCTCTTTTCTTCTCTCATCTCCCTCTTCATCTACCTCCTGCTCTGAGCTTAGGTTTCCTTTTTCCCTTGTTGCCCAGGGATTCAGGTGAGGAAGTATAATTGTTGCTGCCCACTGTGAAGCCCAGGAGAAAGGGGTCAGCAAGCGGATTTAGGACGGAACTTCAAACTTGGGGAAGCACAGAGTCCCCAGCACGGCCCGGGTCCCCCAGCCAGGAGTGTTGAGTACTGAACTAGGCTTGGAGCGACTTTCCTAAGTCATGTTTACACTGTCACGTTGTGCAAATTGGAGAGTTTGCTTCCAGGAACATCTGGAAGGGCCAGCTGGACACGTGTTTCCCTTCTCATTAATTTAGGTTCCTAATTAATCGTGCAAAACCCGAACCAAATAAGCGGGAACCGGTACTGAAAATAATCATTAAGCCTCCAAATCACACACACATTTTAATGAAACTTGGCTCAGGTGATTGGGTCTCTCTTGGCTCAGCACTGTGACTCCACCAGGGAGAAGCCCTTGGGGAAGCACACAGATTCCTACCCTCCGCTGGGCATCACAGAAGCTAGTGGACCAGGAGTGGCAGGTGGGGACCTGGGCTGACTTCCCAATCATTCTTAAAGAATGGATTTCCCCAGGGACCAAGTGGGTTGTGGACATTCAAGTCGGATGTCCTGAGTGCAAACCCTCCCAACAGTACTAGCTGCTGTTCATCTCTCTGGGCCTCAGTTTTCTCATCCACAAAATAGGAATAACAATATGATCTGTCTTGCAAAGTTTTTGTGAGGATTAAGTGAGATATTTTATTTAAGATGCTTAGCTCAGTGCCAGGAACACAGTAAACTCTATAAGTGGCAGTTATTATTGTCACTGCTGCTGCTGATTATTATTTTAATACTGCCCTGGTTATTATTATTCTTATTTACACCAAGAAAGAAAATGGAAGAAATGTCAGGGGAGTTCAACTAAGGGAAATAAAAATTTATTCTCTGCCTTTCTTTGTCATGTCTTGGTCCGTAAGAGGCGGGCTGAGTGCACAGTTGTGCTCATCAGACTCAAGGTGTACCTCTCTTTTTTGAATCTGTTAGCATCCTGGGTTCATGTCCCTATTAAGCTTTGATAGTACCACCAGCAGAAGTTCCTGATGGGTCTTCGCAGGCCATGGCCATCTCAGTCTGGGCAAATGAGGGTCCTCAGGGCAGGTGGGACATTCGGTGGGGTTGGGAGCTCCATCACACCTGATGAGTAGAGTCTGGAAAATTCTGGATTTTGCAACTTAATCACATGCTGAGAACAAGACCTCCTGCTTCAAGGAAAAACAGAGTTAGAAAGATTTGTTGAAAATATTCCAAGGGTTTCTTGGACATCAAACAGCTGGAATAAAACAGGGCTGATGGTTGAAACACGGGAGCCTCCCAAACTGGCAGCTTGCTCTTCTCTTCTGGGGCACGTGGGTTTTTTAGGAAAACATGCCTGGCGTTTTATTGATGCCATTCCCCTTCCCGTTATTCCCCAAAAGACGACCTTCAAAAAGTAGTTTAAAGATGTGTTTGGGGCAAAATATGAATAATGGCCCACAAAAAGCTAAATCTGATCATGTCATTCAGTCCGTTAAAAACTGCCTCTGAGGCAAAATGCAAACTCTCTGCCTGCTGCCAAGGCCCCAGGGGAGCTGGCCCGTGCTGGCCTGCGTAGCCCTCCCCTCGGCTCCAGCTTCACCAGGCTTCTCCCTGTCTGTCCCTGAAAACCCACAGACTCCCTCCTGCCGCCTGACCAATGTGCATTTCCTCTGCTTGAAGCATTTCCCTTCTGCTCACCCAGGCTAAAGTCTTCTGATCCTTCAAGCTTCAGAGTCAATGTCATTTCCTACAGGAATCTGTCCGTGAACCTGAGTTTGGATGGCTTCTCTCGTTATAGCCTCCCACAGCACCTTGCATTTCCCCTAGACGGGCAGCTACCGTGTTCTAGTGCAGTAGCTTAGTTAGCTGTCTGCCTCACTGGATCGACACAGGAAGGATCAGGGCAAGGGCCAGATGGGGCTGATGTATCTTTGACTCGATGACTGGGACAGTTCCTGGAACACTCTACGCAGACATTCAATAATGTTTGTGGGGTTAATGAATGTCCAGCCTGAAAGAGCTGCTTTAAGTCTTGCCTCTTGCTCAGAGGTGACCCAGGGCATGTTGATCACCTATGGATGTGGGACACTTCATTCTGCCTCTCTGTCCCAAGACCCCTCCCCACCTTTTCTGCCATTAAGCCTCTCCTATGCCTTCTGATTTTATAAGTCATTTGTCTTCCTGTCTGAAAGATTAGTGGCTTGAACCCACCCAGTGCACTGCGAACGAAAGGCCTGGTAATCTGCTCTGTAAAGATTGTTGTCGTTAGGTCCTGTTACAGCCAAGAAAACCCTATGGAGCTCAGCTCTACTCTGTAACATGCGGGGTTGCTATGAATTGGAGTCGACTCAGTAGCAACTGGTTTGGTTTTTCTGGCTTTGTCTTCCCGTCGGTGACCTTGGAGCCTCTCCACCCTGGCCCATGACCTTGAGCAGCCTCAAGCAACCCTCCACCTGGCTTGCCCCAAGGTTCTCCTACCAGACTTCTCTCCAGGCAGGAGAACAGGTCTTTGTAGAATCTTCCCTGCCACTGGATAAAGGGTGATTTCTCTGCTCTTCCTTCCCCAGGGATGAGGTTGTTTTTCCCATAGGCCAGGGTGCCATCTCATGTTAGCAGAAAAGCAATCCGTTTGTAAGCTTCAGGAAAGTTGCATCAGGGCGTAAAGGCTGGTCATGGCCAGGTAGGGAGGCAGAAGATTCCATGAGGAAAACTGCAAGGGACTGCCTGTGACGGGACGGGCAGAAGTCACAGCAACTTTATAAGTTAGCATGCTTCTGGTTGTAAATAGCAGAAGCTCCAGCTCTAGGTGGCATAAACAATAAAAGGGGTTTATTCAGTCACATGTCTCTGGGCGGTGCAAATGGTTAACATTGTTACCCAGAGGCACCTCAGAAGAAAGGCCTGGTGATCTACTTCCCAAAAACCAGCTGTTGAAAACCCTGAGGAGCACAGTTCTACTCGGACACACTGGGGTCGCCATGAGTCGGAATCAGTTTTTCACTCATGTAATTGGAAAATGTGGATGTAGGATTCAGGTACAGCTTGATCCAGTTTCTGCCTTATGGCTGCATTGACTTTCGGTGGTCCTTGAGGCTTCCCATCCAGTGGGAAGAGAGGGTTGCCTTGCCCTGAAATTTCCCAAAAAATTCTGTTTTCAAACTGTCTTAAGTGGCACATGTCAAACTCTAAACCAATCACTTAGTTATGGGGGGAGGATACGCTGATTATAAAGGTCACAGGTGTCACTCCTGGAAGGAAGGATGAAGCTGGCTTCTTTAGAACAAGGTGGGTTTTCACATGGAAATCAGGAAGAGAAAGTGGGGAACTACATTAGTGAGACAACCAAGAAACTTGTGACAGTGGCCTGATCGTGGAGGTTGATCTGGAAATCTCCCCTTGGGTGATGAAGGAAAAAAAAACAAAAAAGCAAAACAAAACAACAGCAATGGCAAAACACTTAGTTATAGCACTGATGGCAAACTGGACGCAGCAGAGAACTCTAAGTTGCCTTCTGCCTGGGGTGATGTTTTGTTCCCGGGACAGGCTTATTTGGTTGATGGTTTGCAATCTCTCCCCGCCAGTACTGGGGCCGGTATGTGGTTGGGCTGAGAGCGATGCTTGCACGTGACTCTGGAATGCACAAGGTTGGAAGACAGCTGGACTCCGGAGCCAAGAGCTGGCACCTTCCCCAGCCACACCGGTGCCCAGGTCCCCATTGTCCTTGTGGCAGGCGTGGCAGCTTGAGTGTCTCTCCCGTTACATTTCCTTGTAATCTGGACATTAATCCAAGCTCAGCAAGTGTAATGCTAACCCACACAATGGACTTATAACCAACCTCCGGCCTTCTTGTCGTCACAGGTTACGGTGCACAATCCCATGTAAGAACTTGTTTACTTATATGCAATACACAGGTTTTACTTGGTTCAGTGTACTGTGTTACAACAACCCAGCAATTTGCATGTTCTTCCTGATTGTCTGGTAATTAAACCCAGTGAGTACAAACATACTGTAATTATCGTGTAACTGACCATCTGGTGGGAGAGATGGAAATAACTATGTATTTACGCGATCATTGTGCGATCATTATGATGCAATGGGATGATCCTCCATGAACAGGAAGGAAGATTTGCAGCAGTCACCATCTTGCTAAAGCATGGTTTTAGCGTTAATTTTCTGCAAACAGTGAGAGATGGAAGGCAACTTGGCTGACGAAGCCCTTCCGGACGGAAGCGTTGAAGGCATAGTTAAAGACCAACCCATGAGGAACTGACGCCTGAGCAGGAAGTAAGCCTGCCCACTCATTTATTCTGGTCTTGTTTACACTTCGCTGGACTCCACTAAGCATTTGTTTATTTGAACTCTTCTGCCGTTTGCATGGGAGTCACCAGTGCCTGTCAGTAAGTGGTAACGTGTTTGAGTTTGGTCAGTATGTTTCGTTTTACAGATCTTAGATTCTTGGACGAAATAGGGCGCTTGACTACAGAATAAAATTCCATATAATAACGTTTTCACTGTCGTAAAATTGTTTGTAAAAGGCACCTACCCTTTCAGATAGAACCACAGAGAGTGTCCTTACCAGTGAATATACTGAAATGTTAAGCCTCACTTTTTTTTCTTTAGCTCTGTTGTTCCCATTAGCTGCCATCAAGTCAGCCCCCGACTCATAGTGACCGCATGCACACCAGGATTGGATCGTTGTGAGCCATTGGATTTTCATTGGCTGCTTTTCAGACGTAGATGGCCAGGCCTTTCCCCCTAGTCCTATTTAGTGTGTAAACTCCACTGAAACCTGTTCAGCATCATAGCAAAATGCAAACCTCCATGATAGATGGGTGGTGGCTAAGCCTGAGTTGCATTGGCAGGGAATTGAACTCATGGAAGTATTCTACCGCTGAGCTACTAATGCCCCAAATGCATATACATGAGTGAAAAAAAGAGAATCAAGTGTTGTGTGGCTATTTAAGAGAACTGTCAATAGCAACAAAAGTAACTATAGCTGCAATGATAGCAGAGTGGGATTGTATCATGTACGTTTTTAGGTTAGGGGACTCAAACTACTATTTTATTGTTTCCAGGTGCCATCAAGTTGGTTCTGACTCACAGTGATTCTAGGTACCACAGAACGAAACACTGCCCCATCCTGCACCATCCTCACAGTCATTGCCATGCTTGAGCCCATTGTTGCAGCTACTGTGTCAATCCATCTTGTTGAGGGTCTTCCTCTTTTTCACTGACCCTCCACCAAACATGATGTCCTTAGGGACGAGTCCCTCCTGATAACACGTCCAAACGAACTACCATATTTCTGTTAAATTTGGGATGTGGCCAAAGTATAGCGATCATTTCGTCACTAAGAAGGAAAAGATGTCATCAAATAAATGATACCATGTTTTATTATTTCTTATTATTAGATTTTTTTAAAATAATGTTTTATTGTGTTTTTGGTGAAGGTTTACATTTAGGTTCCCAGTCAACAATTTCTACACAAAGTTGTTCAGCGGCATTGGCTATATTCTTCACAAGGTGTGAACGTTCTCATTATTTCCATTCTGGTTGTTTTGTTTCTATTAATCTAGTTTCCTCACCCCCTTACATTCTCATCTTTGTTTTAAAGTAATTGTTGGCCATTTGGTCTCATATAGGTGGTTTTTTAAAGGAGCACAGTACTTACAAGTGATATTTAATATTTTGTGAGCCAATCTGTTCTTTAGCTAAAAGGTGACATCAGGGATCAGTTTGGGTTGAAGATTTGGAGAGTATCTCAGGGAGTCCTCCAGTCTCAGCCAGGCCAGGCGCCATCTAGTTCTTCTGATCTCAGGGCAGATGAGTCTGTGGTTTTTGTAGATTATTTGTCCTGCAGACTAGTTTCTTCTTTGAGTCTTTGGTTTCCTTCTTTCTCTTTTGTCCCGAAGAGTAGAGGTCAGTAGTTGTGTAATCTTAGAGTTTTAAAATTAAATTTATTGGAAGAGTTTTCACACATGCATTTAGACATGAGTTTTGATCATTTATCCTTCTTGTGCAAACACAAAGGGGAAGCAAATTGATAAGGTGTTTCCAAAACATCTTCACATTAAAAGTCCAACTCTTTTGACAGAAAGGGCCACATGAACCAGCGACTACATCATCCTGAGACCAGAGGAACTAGATGGTGCCCGGCTACAACCGATGACTGCCCTGACAGGGAACACAACAGAGAACCCCTGAGGGAGCTGGAGAGCAGTGGGATGCAGACCCCAAATTCTCATAAGACCAGACTTAGTGGTCTGACTGAGACTGGAAGGACCCTGGTGGTCAAGGTCCCCAGACCTTCTGTTGGCCCAGGACAGGAACCATTCCCGAAGCCAACTCTTCAGACATGGATTGGACTGGACAATGGGTTGGAGAGGGATGCCGGTGAGGAGTGAGCTTCTTGGATCAGGTGGACACTTGAGACTATGTTGGCATCTCCTGCCTGGAGGGAAGATGAGAGGGTAGAGGGGGTTAGAAGCTGGCAAAAAGGACACGAAAAGAGAGAGTGGAGGGAGAGAGGGGGCTGTCTCATTAGGGGGAGAGTAATTGGGAGTGTGTAGCAAGGTGTATATGGGTTTTTGTGTGAGAGACTGACTTGATTTGTAAACTTTCACTTAAAGCACAATAAAAATTATTTAAAAAAAATGTCCAACTCTTTCAATTTGCATTTGACTCAGAGTTTTTGGTGTCTCTGTCTCTTGATACAACATTGTCTTTTGTAGCATTGAGTGCATTGGTGATTCAGCATTTCTTAAAAGGCTGCTTGGTTCTTATTTCTGATATTTTCTTCCCAGGCGATTGCACTCCTGCAAATTTTACAGCATTACTCGTGGCTTCAGTATTTATGATGGTTCTGAGATGGTTTTGCTATTCTCATGGAGTGTGATTTTGAGAAATTTTCCCTATGCAAATATTTATATGAATGTTATAGGAATATAAGAATTTTTTTTTAGTGAAACAAAAGTCGATTTTTTTTTTTGTCCCAGTGACTCAAATTAAGATCTCTTTAATATGAAAGCAACAAAATCTTGATTGACATGGATTATAAGTTAATGAGGCATTATGAAATATATACCACTTGCATAGTAAGTATTTTCTATTAATGCTCATCTTTGTAATTAATACTATTCTTTTAGGTCTGGTTCATAGGCTATTATTGGACCCAGTATCTATATTTCTGTTAACTTTTTGTAGATATAAGAATCTTGACCAAGTCTGATTAAACTTCTCTTCAGCACTCCTAGTGAATAAAATTTGTCTTTCTTTCCTTCTTCACCTGGGCAGGACACCTGGCCCAGCTCACCCAGGCAAGAGAATCCCAAAGGATTCTTAGAACAGTTTAGAATAAATTAACATAAATGTCACAAAACATAAAGGGTGAAGATCACATGTACCTATTCAGTTAGTACTCTTTGTTTAAAAGTTAAAAATCAACTTAAGATTTAACAACAACAAAAATGGCTACCAAAAATGCCCTAGTTTTCCTGTGGGGGAATTCATTCTTTTCAGTCATATGTTGCAGGTGGTATAGACCCCACTCTCAGCTCCAGAAGAGAGCCCTGATTGGTTCAATCTAAAAGGCATATCCTACGTCCTTGGCCACAGTCATTGGTTTACAGGTGGACACAGGGCTTACTTTGGGCCCAGTGAGAGTGAATCTCAGGAATTGCTCAGGACCAACTGGAAGAGATTCTCTCTTCCTTTGGATAGCATGGTTTATGGTGTGAAGTCCAGAATTATTGCAGCCATTTTGAAACTCCCAAAGAAAAACGTAGAGCTGCTAAGCACCTTATGGTCCCTGAGAATGACTTCTATACCACAAAAGACAAAAAAGAGAGACAGAGGGAGACCGGGTCCTTGGTCTTATTATTTCATGCATCAAATCAGCCCTACCTAAAGCCAGAACTACTTTAGACTTCAACAACATGAGTGACATTTAATAGCATCTTCATAAGATCACTTGATATAAGTTTTCTTTCACTTACTGCCAAAAAGATTTTTTTTACCGTCCCACAGGGCTATATCATCGAACCCAAGGGCAGGGATGTAATAGAGTCCCAGGAAGTCACTGGAATTCTCCAGTACATTCTAGGTCTTGTCTCCGGGGCTTTCTGTGTATAGGCTTCTTTCCTCTCCCTTCTCACAAACGCTCCCACTGCTATTCTCTTATCCACACACAGCAACTCAGTCACTATCTCTTGGTAGCAGTTCTAAATTCCCAGGAGGGAGATGCTAATTGGGCCACATTAGGTCAGGGGTCAACCTTTGATCTGAGCAACTCTGGTCATAATGTCAGGGTCACAAAGCACAAAGATGGCATCCAATCAGCCCCCGAGAGTGGGAGGCGGTTTTGAGAGGAGGAGGCAGGGGGCCTGTTGGGAGGTGCTGTGGCATCCTAGGAAGTGTCCACTATAGGTGACCCCTGCAAAGTCCCTTCATAGCTTAGAGATGCAGCTTCCTGGGTGTAAAATGGGGACACTAACCCAAAGTCAAAGGGTTGTTTTGAGCGTAAAATGGGGAAATTAATGGAAGCAGCCGCTGTTGAGGGATGGTACGGATGTTTCAATAGTTCTCTTGTAGTCTTAGCAGCCCTGAGCACATCAATACATATGTTCAGTAAATATGTGACTTGTAATTATGTAGGCCCACATCAGCTTAACTCTGGGAAACTTTCGTTTACCTTATTATTAACAACTCAAAGTTGGCTGGAATTTGACAGGATTTAGCACGTTTAGATTCATGAATGTAACTAATCCAACAAGCAAGGCCATCTTGTGAGGTAGGGGTCATGATTCCCATTTTACGGATTAGGAAACTGTAAAGGACTGTCCTCAGCTGGTGGTTCTCCAAGTGTGAGCATCACCTGGGAATCTGTGTGAAATGCAAGTTCTCAGGCCTCTCTCCCTCCAAAACCAAACCAAACACACTACCGTCGAGTCGATTCTGACTCATACAGACCCCAGAGGATTTCCAAGGCTATAAATCTGTATGGAAGCAGGCTGCTACATCTTTATCCTGCAGAGCCACTGGTGGTTTTGAACCTTCTACCTTTTGGTTAGCAGCTGATTTCTTTAACCACTGTACCACCAGGACTCCTTGATCTCTCCCCAGACCTTTGGAATCAGAAAGTCTGAGGTGGTGCCCAGTAGTTACATTTCAACAGGTCTCCTTGAGGTATAATTGTTAAAAGCTGGACTGCTAACCAAAAGGTTGTTGGTTCAAGCCCACCCAGCGGCTCTGCAGAGGAAAAGACCTGATGACCTGCTCCTGTAAAATTTGTTGCAGTTCTTAGGTACTGTCAAGTCGGTTCCGACTCACAGTGACCCTATGCACAACAGAATGAAACACTGCCCAGTCCTGCGCCATCCTTACAATCATTGTTATGCTCGAGCCCATTGTTGCAGCCACTGTGTCAATCCACCTGGTTGAGGGTCTTCCTCTTTTCCACTGACCCTGTACTCTGCCAAGCATGATGTCCTTCTCCAGGGACTGATCCCTCCTGACAACATGTCCAAAGTATGTAAGACACAGTCTCGCCATCCTTGCTTTTAAGGAGCATTCTGGCCGCACTTCTTCCAAGACAGATTTGTTCATTCTTTTGGCAGTCCATGGTATATTCAATATTCTTTGCCAACACCACAATTCAAAGGTGTCAATTCTTCTTCGGTGTTCCTTAATCACTGTCCAGCTTTCACATGCATATGATGCGATTGAAAATACCATGGCTTGGGTCAGGCGCACCTTAGTCTTCAAGGTGACATCTTTGCTCTTCAACACTTTAAAGAGGTCCTTTGCAGCAGATTTACCCAGTGCAATGTGTCTTTTGATTTCTTGACTGCTGCTTCCATGGCTGTTGGTTGTGGATCCAAGTAAAATGAAATCCTTGACAACTTCAGTCTTTTCTCCATTTATCATGATGTTGCTCATTGGTCCAGTTGTGAGGATTTTTGTTTTCTTTATGTTGAGGTGTAATCCATACTGAAGGCTGTGGTCTTTGATCTTCCTTAGTAAGTGCTTCAGGTCCTCTTCACTTTAGCAAGCAAGGTTGTGTCATCTGCATAACGCAGGTTGTTCATCAGACTTCCTCCAATCCTGATGCCCCGTTCTTCTTCATATAGTCCAGCTTCTCGTGTTATTTATTCAGCATACAGGTTAAATAGGTATGGTGAAAGGATACAATCCTGAAACACACCTTTCCTGGCTTTAAACCAATCAGTATCCCCTTGTTCTGTCCGAACAACTGCTTCTTGATCTATGTACAGGTTCCTCATGAGCACAATTAAGTGTTCTGGAATTCCCATTCTTTGCAATGTTATCCATAATTTGTTATAATCCACACAGTAGAATGCCTTTGCGTAGTCAATAAAACATAGGTAAACATCCTTCCAGTATTTTCTGCTTTCAGCCAGGATCCATCTGACGTCAGCAGTGATATCCCTGGTTCCACATCCTCTTCTGAAACCAGGCTGAATTTCTGGCAGTTCCCTGTCGATATACTGCTGTAGCCGCTTTGGAATGATCTTCAAAAAAATTTTGCTTGCGTGTGATGTCAGTGGTATTGTTCTATAATTTCTGCATTTGGTTGGATCACCTTTCTTGGGAATAGGCATAAATATGGATTCTCTTCCAGTCAGTTGGCCAGGAAGCTGTCTTCCATATTTCTTGGCATAGACAAGTAAGCATTTCCAGTGCTTCACCCATTTGTTGAAACATCTCATTTGGTGTTCTGTCAATTCCTGGAGCCTTGTTCTTCACCAGTGCCTTCAGTTAATTTGGACTTCTTCCTTCAGTACCATCGGTTCCTGATCACATGCTACCTCTTCAAATGGTTGAATGTTGACTAATTCTTTTTGGTATAAAGACTCTGTGCATTCCTTCCAGGAATGTATTTCTCTTTATGGCTGAGTAATATTCCACTGTACGTATGTACCATGTTTAGTTTATCCACTGATCTGTCGTTAGATGTTTAGGTTGTTTCCGCCTTTGGTTATTTCCAAAAGTGCTGCAATGAACATTGCTGTACCGGTTTCTGTTTCCTAGGTCTTGCTGGTAAGTATCTAAGGCTGGAATTGCTGGGTCATATGGCAGTTCTATGTTTAACTTTTTGAGTAGGCTGTTGGATTTTTACTTACCAACAATAGGCTAAAAGCCTCCTGGAACTGGTTTTGTTTTTCTTCCCAGTGAGCTTTCTACTGGCAGGGACCAGGTGATCCTTTCCGTGCCATCACAAATCTTCAAATTTGAGTCTGCTGAAGTAAACGTATAGCTGCCATGAGCTTTTCTACCTTCCTTTTTTTTTTTCGCCTATCATTTCCTCCCATTTTCCTCTCTTCCCTGGGGGCTCCAGGCAGCACCCCCGTGTGGTGAGGAGTAGTGGGCAAAGCAGACACTCTAGGGTCCTCTGTGACAGCCTCAGACTTAGCTGGATCTGCAGGCATCTTGATAAGGGGGTGCCAATGATGCTAGCTGCAGAGTTCTAACCTCCGGGCTCACCACTCTGGCTTGGTCATGGGGGAAGAGGCTTCTTTATGAGGTCAACGATTTAAAAAAATGAAAGCTCAAATCCTTCCAGAACTTGGGAGAACTGTTTCTGCCCTGCGTCATTGTATCAGTGAGAGTCTTAGCTGCCAGTAACAGAAATATGCTCTGGCTGATTTAAGCAGGAAGGAAATTAATTCAAGGATTAATTCTCCTCTCTGAGTCACTAAGAGAACTGGAGAACCAGGCTTCAAGGCGGCACAGCCAGGGCGATGCCCCAAACATCCCACAGAAAGAACAAAAGCCGTAATTCCTACATAGCAGATGCACCCTGCTGGGGCGCCATTGCTGGTTGCCTCTACCCAGCCCTGCGTCAGTGCTCTGAGGGCTTCATATTGCTACAATGGCCACCGCTGCTGCAAGAATGCTTCCCAACCCTGTCTTTTTGTGTCACGGAAAACCCATCGCCACTGAGTCAATTTCAACTCATAGGGACCCTATAGGACAGAGTAGAACTGTTTTATAGGGTTTCCAAGGAGCGGCTATTGGATTTGAACTGCTGACCTTTTGGTTAGCAGCCAAGCTCTTAACCACTGCACCACCAGGGCTGCTCTGTATCACTAGGACCCAAATGATAACCTGGAGTGGATGTTTCTGATTGGTGGAGCAAAGGTGACATGGTCCTGCTCCAGCTGCAAAGGATCCTGGGAAGCTGATAGCTGCCATTTTTATTTTCTGCTGGGGAATGTGGGCTCTGTTCCTTGCAAGACTCGAAAAGTGTAAAATTTCTCCCAAATGAGAAGGAAATTAAGCAGCTGGGTAATCAAAAAAATAACATAGATCTACTAAAAATTCATAATAATAAAAGCTAATACTTCCAGGTACTGTTACAATTCACAGAAGTCGCCTTATTTAATCCTCACGACAGCTTTATAAGGTAGGAATTGTTGTTGTTGTTAGCTGCTGTCCAGTTGGCTCCCGACTTATGGCGACCCCATGCACAGTGAAATGAATTGGACCATTGTGATCCATAGGATTTTCATTGACTGATATTTGAAAGTAGATTGCCAGGGCTTTCTTTCTAGTCCACCTTAGTCTGGAAGCTCTGCTGAACCTGTTCAGCATCACAGCAACATTCAAGACTCCCCTGACAGATGGGTGGTGGCTGCGCATGAGGAACCCTGGCAGGGTCTCCTGCAAGGAAGGAGAGAATTCTACCATTGAACTGCCACAGTCTATCACCCCATTTTAACAGATGAGGAAACCAAGGCCCAGAGAGTCAAATAACCCATCCAACATAGTGAAGCTCTAAAGCAACAGAGCTAGGCTTTGAACCCAGGGAGTCTGGCTTCAGAGTCCACGCAGAACAGACTCTCAAATCAAAAGGTGGAGACACTAGCTGGAGCCAGGACGCTGACCAGGTGGGCCTGACACATCTCAGTTACATGAGCCATTACATTCCTTGTTGTTATTATTATTGTTTTGATTATCTTTATTTTGGCCTGAAGCATCGTAAATAGGGTTTTTGTCATTTGAAGGAGTGTCTTGACTAGTACAAGGTTTAAAATACATCTTTAAAGAAGACCAGTCATAAGCTTTGCTCAATTTTCTTTTTTTCCATAGGTGAAAGATATGCTTTTGCAAGAACTCAGCAAAATAAAAGCATTTTGATTTCTTTTCTTGATTTAACAACAGAGGCCTACAGACTCAAAGTGGTTCAGCCAAGACCTCACCACTATTTTTGGATGAATCAGGACTAGACTCTTGATGTTGCCTTCCTTCACTTCCCAAATCTTTCCCAAGTTCCCTCAAGGACCAGGCCCTGTGCCAGGGCTGGGGACACAGTGGTGACCAAAACTCCCCAGATTGTTCATGGTCTAGCGTAGGACACATTCATATAGTGTAGGAACCTCAACCAGCCTGTCAATCCACCTCCTGGAAATTTCCTGACAAGATACCTGCGCCAGCGTGCTGTGGATGACGCCAAGGACCTCTGCCTCTGTCGCAAAGTCTTAGCGCCTGCCATTCTGACACCCTCTCTACTCAAGCCTTCTTCTCACAGGCCACAGCTGGGCTGTTCTTTTGGAAGGGTGGCCCTTGAGTGTGAGGTTTCTGGATCCTGTGGAGAGAATCAGATTTCCAGTCTTGGGACTCAGTCACAGTCAGTTGGGACCTCAGAACAGAACAGCAGTGAGTAGAAAGAGGGATGCTGAGGGGGACCCGAGATGGCTGAAAGGCAGTGCTGAGTTCAGAGACAATGACTGGAATGACGGGAGGGTCAGTGGGAAGGCAGAAATGATGAGAAGAGGGTGTGAGACAGGAAGCAAAAAAAGGTCATAGACCTATAGGCAGACCCAAAAGTACTCTCTGAAGAACAATGATAATAAAGATTATAATAGATCATATTGATTGAGTGCTCAGACTTATAACGATTGAGTGAAGGTCTTTACTTTTAACCATTCCTACTGTTCTGTGAATTAAGATACAAATATTGTTCCCATTTTACGGATGAAGAAACTGAGGCTCAGAGAGGTTAAAGAGCTTGACAAAGGTGACGTAGCTTGTAGGAGACAGAAGCAGAGTTTGAATCCTGGGTTCTTACTTCTAAAGGCTGATGACTGTTGGCTAAATGCAACAGGGGTGTAGCCTACAGTTGTGGCCTCTGATTTCACCCGGACCCTTACATGCAATTCTACCAGAAGGAAGTGGGATAATGTTTGCTCCACCCCTTCCCATGCTATGGAAGAAGGCTTATCTCTAATAACAACAGAGAGCCCTAATCTGTCAGCCTGCACTTTCCTGCTCAATTTAAGTGTGGCCTTAGATTCCTTCTTAGCAAACGTCTTTTCCGCGGCCACTTGCAACTTAAAATAGTTATTGGCACATGAGACACAAATGATTTCACCTTCCCGATGCAAAGTGTTTGCATGGTGTTATGGATTGACTTGTATGCTCCCAAAATATGTGTCAACTTGGCTAGGCTATTATTCCCAGTATTGTGTGATTGTCCAACATTTTGTCATCTGATGTGATTTTCCTATGTGTTGTAAATCCTAACTCTATGATGTTGAAGAGGCAGGATTAGAAGCAGTTATGTTAATGAGGGAGGACTCAATCTACAAGATTAGGTCGTATCTTAAGTCATTCTCTTTTGAGATATAAAAGAGAGAAGCACGCAGTAAGACGGGGGTACCTCATACCATCAAGAAACCTTGAGGAGCAGAGTGTGTCTTTGGGACCCTGGGTTCCTGTACAGAGAAGTTCCTAGACTAGGGGAAGATTGATGACATGGACATTTCTCCAGAGCTGACACAGAGAGAAAGCCTTCACCTGGAGCTGGCACCCTGGATTCGGACTTTTAGCCTCCTAGACCGTGAGAAGAACAAATTTCTCTCTGTTAAAGCCATCCACTTGTGGTATTTCTGTCATAGCAGCACCAGATGACTAAGGCACGTGGGTTCCAAGTGGCATGAGTCTGAGGTACTTTTCTACGGAATCAAAGCAGAAGGTAGGCTGAGCTGGTATAAGGAGAGCAGATACCTGAGACAAGGTCATTTCAAGCCCAACCTTTGGGCTAACAGGAGCAATTACGAAGGCGAGGAAGGACAGAAACAGAACCTGCAAGTGGCGAGGGTGCAGAGAAGTGACAGCCAGCTGTGTTCCTGGGGGAACCTAGAGACTTCACAACATAAGCTTCACAAAAAAATGACAACCGTTTAATAAGGTGTGTTCATTGCAATACTTTTTTTCCCCCTGAATACGTATAGTACATGGTTACAAAGGAGTATTATCATAGTAGCTGTTCTGTTACAGTCTAGTTTCATTTTTAGAATTTATTCCTCATTTAAAACAATTTGAGATTGCTTACAATAAAAAACACATGGTCTTTAATTGGACATTAAAAAATCATGTTAAACTAGGAGAGCTGGAGGAAGAGAGGAGATAATTTTGCCAAGAATTTTATGCAGTACAGTTACAGCACTTTAGAATTAAATTTACCCGAGTTTCCTGGTGGCCAGCTAATGAGGGGCAAGCAGATGTGTGAATTTGTGTTTTTAGAGTCCTATGTCTCACTAGACACAGAGTCCTATGAGTCGGAATTGACTCGACGGCACTGGGTTTGGTTTGTTTTTTTTTTGGTAGGAGATTCAGTGGAGAATGTAAACTGATAGCTTGTGGGTAAAGCTGGCTTCAAGCTTGCTTTCTTGAACTGCACCAAGTTTGAAATCAGGAGAGCTTACTTAAAAAATCTAGGCTTTCTTTAAAAATTGTAAAGGTATGGCCACCCGATGCTCGTATCTCTCAAGTTCAACAAGAAGCAGGCGCTGAGTAGGTTGCCCCTTTGGACTAGTAGGCAGGCTTCTACTGGTGACACTTCCCATCATTCTCTGTTGCTTATGCCCTTTGTCACCTGCGTGGCTGCTGTAGGCACCTGAGATGTGTGCTCCAGGTAAGGATATGAAATGTACAAACAGAAAAGCCCTAATTGGACAATGCACCGGACAACGTCTAGTCTGCACATTGAAGCCAGAGTGGGCCCGTTAGTTAACTCATAGCATCAGATCATGCGACTCTTCTGCTCAAAACTCCCATTGCCCTCTGAGGACCCTCACTGTGGCCCACACTGCCCCACCTGATCGGCACCCCTCCCCTGTCTCTCTCTGACCCCCTTGTCTTAGACTTTGTTTCCTGTTGCTCCAACCTCATAGCTTTCTTTCTGTCTCTAGGCCTTTTTCTTTTGCTTTCCTGCTGCCTGGAGCACCCTTCTCCCAGCACGACTGTCCCCCAGGTCTCTGCTCAACTGTGGCCTTATCAGTTAGACCTTCCCTAACTAAAAAAAAAAAAAAAAAAAAACCTTACACAAAATAGCACCTCCCCCTGCATCCTACCCACTAAGACTGCGTTGATTTTCTCCATAGCACTAATTCCTATCTGACTTCTCTCTGTCAGTGCATATTTATTTATTTTCTGCTGTGCACACAGTAATATAATTTCTCTCTGGGGGTGGGGGAGATTGTTTCTCATTTATTCACTGCTGTCTCTCCCCAGCTCTAGAGCAGTGCCTGGCACATAGGAGACACTTATAAATACGTGTGTGGTATGAATGAATAAAAGTCTATGACCCAAAGAAAAAAAGTCTGTGATTGCTCAACATTTATATGTGGGATCTACATATGTAATCTTCCTGAATAAAGATATCTGTACGAATACATAATAAAGATTAGAGATAAAAAGATGCATTGTTTTTATCTTTAGCTGTACAGTTACAATGCTATAAAGATAGCTATATTTGTATCTATAGTGTCCAGATTAAAGGCCAAACAATGACCAGTAGTCACAGAAGAAAGAACAATGGGAAAGCTGTTGACAGTTTGTTTCTGTGGTCCCTTTTCTTTATAAGTGCTATTAACCCTTGAGTGACTATTTGACTCTTCCTTGAAATAGCCACAGTTGGCCACCTTTTCTCCATCTGACAGGTTAGAATGCAAACATGGCTGCTCAGATTTACAAATGGCGCCTCCGTATGGAGGGGCAAGCAGGACTCCGATGCTGGCGGCCTCACTCTTCTTCCATCTGCACCTCCACCTGGCTAGTGGAGCCAATCCAGACTGCCAGTGCCCAGCATTATTCCACCAAGATTTCCGTAGACGAGTGTCTTCCCTGCATGTATGCATAGCCCCTAAGTCTCTTGCTATGTTGGGTCTGACTCATGCTGACCCCATGCACAATGGAACAAAATATTGCCTGGTCACGTGCCATCCCCATGATTAAGTTGGGGTTCAGAACTTTGTGCTCCATAGGGTTTTCTTTAGCTGATTTTCAGATGCTTGTCTTCCTAGCCTGTCTTAGTTAGGAAGCCCTCTGAAACTTGTTCAGCGTCATAGCAACTCGCAAGCCTCTGCTGACAGACGGGTGGTGGCTGTACTTGAAGTGTACTGGCTGGGAATTGAACCCAGGTCTTCCCTATGGAAGAGAAGCATTCCACCGCTGAACCACCTCTGCCTCATGCCCTAAGCCTACAGCCATGTGTTTCTTCTTCAGCTGACCCAGAAAAGTCTTACTGAAATGTTCTTCAAGCCCGAAATGTGTCCTTCGCCAAAGCAAGGCTGGCATTGTCCTCACTGGGGGTGGTGGGCATTGCTAACAGGACACCCATCCTGATCTGAGCCCAGGGTTCCTGCTTAGAGAAGGCTTTCACTATGTGCATCCCAGCATGGGCATATTTCAAACTCTTCAGCTTCCAGTGGGAGAGGGAACCTCACAAGACCTGGAGAAAGCCCTGGAGAGATGAGGCTCTGCACCAGCCTGGCTGCTCCAGGGGCTCATCCTCGGGGCCTCCCAGCTCCTTGTCCCTTCCCACCTGCTGCCAGAGAAGCTCCCAGAAGGTGGGAGAAGACCAAAGGGGGTCCTCCAGCTTAGAAGCCACCCTCCACTGACAAGAAGTTTGGAGTGTATTTGGTGGGTGGAGCGAGGGTTGTCCTATTTCCAAACCCCACAAGAAATTTCTACCCAAGGAAAGTTTCCTTCCTCCCTTAGGGAGCCGTTTCCGGAGGCGAGCTTCAGGAGAAAGGGAAAGCAGATGTCAGCCTGTGACAGAGAAAAATCGATTTGCTCAGTGCTTGTATTTTCCTACCAATTTTGTATTTTTCAAAAAGGACAATAAAACAATTGTACTCTCGGCTAATTAATGACAAGCTGGTAAAAGCGTCTCCTCATTGTTCCATTTATTTCTCCATTTCTCCCAGTTAACAGCCCTGTCTCTGAAATGAATCAATGTCGTTTACACAATATGCTGTCACCCCATTGTTCCTTTATCATCCTCCATTTTCATAAATCGGGGTGTTAATCCCTTAATGGCTTTTCTCAGTGCTTAAAAAAAAAAAAAAAAAGGAAAAAAAAAAAAAAAGCCCAGCCCCTGTTCGCTCTTAATCCTCCAGTAGACAATGAGTGTGTACCCAGGCGGCCCTGCAATGTGTTTACTCAAAAAAGCAGGTCCGGTTGGGGCTTTAGCCCCTTTTATTTGTTAGCTAAACAGGACGCCCCCAGGGGTCTGCCCCTTCCCCAGGTAGGGCCGCCCCTGCCCCATCTCCAGCCTCGCAGCTGGCCTCTGAGGAGGTCTCCGACCTTTGTCCTGAAGCCCCAGGAAAGCCTTGCTGGGAGTGAGTGGGGTGAAAAGACTGGGAGAAGATGAGGCAGGGACTTCTTTTCCTTCACGGCGTTTCCACTCCACAGTCCCGTTGCCTTCTCGCTCATCTCCCGCTAGCGCCAAGCCAGTGGCTGTGGAGTCAGTTCCAACTCATGCTGATCCCATGTGTTGCAAGTAGAACTGAGCTCCGTAGGGTTTGCAATGGCTGTGACCTTTCAGAAGCAGATGGTCAGGGCTTTCTTCCTAGGCACCTCTAAGTGGGTTTGAACCACCAACCTTCTCATCAGTAATCAAGAACTTAACTGTTTGCACCAGCCAGGGACTCCCTGATTAGGGCAGTAGTTCTTAAAATGGGCTCCCTGGACCAACAGCTTCAGCATCACCCAGGCATTTGCTAGCAGTGCAAATTACCTGGTGCTCCCCAGATCTACTGGATCTTAAGGTCTGGGTCAAGGGCCCAGGAATCTATTCTAACAAGCCCTGAAGGCGATTCTGATACACCCTTAAATTTAAGAACTGTTGAAATAGGGTATCTAATTCTAAGGTTAAAAAAAAACAGTAAGGAAATGGAAATAAAGTTCATTCCATTGAACAACTCTTGTCTGAGTCCCGATTCCTGTCTGGCAGGACTCTGGGATCAGAGCTGGTACCTGCCTCTAAGACGTTCCGTTCTCTGAGTGGCTTCCCCTGTGCTGGACCCCCATCAGGCCTCCTCTTCATTTTTCAGGTTCCTGCACAAAAACTAGCACAGGATGGAAGGTATTCCCATCACGTAGAAGTAAACGAAGACCACCCAAATGAGAACAAGCAGAGGCTGTTATTTATTCAGAGCTTGCTATAACAAGGGAGTCAGCCACCGTCACTTGAGTTTGGCAGAACCTCAAATGTAGACAGAAGACTGTCAAAACTTTATAGTGGAAAAGAAGGAAGGCTCCAAGTATGTCCTGATGGGATGTTGTTGACCCGCGGAAGTTGGAGGTGGCCTAACTAGAAGTGGAGCAAACGGCAGCTTATGTAATTGGTCTAGTACCAGTTGCTGTCAAATGGGTTCCAACTCATGGTGACCTCATGTATGTCAGAGTAGAACTGTGCTCCACAGGGTTTTCAAGGGCTGATTTTTTGGATATAGATCACCAGGCCTTTCTTCCGAGGTGCCTCTGGGTGGGCTCAAACCTCCAAACTTCTCCTATTGGGCCACTCAGGTACTCAGTGTGATTGGTTAAGAAAGCCTATTTGGCTTTCACTGGTTGGTCCCAAGTTGGAAGTGGGGATTGGGGAGCCATGAATTATGGAACTGGCAGTTATTGATCAAGTCCTGGCCATTGGGGGCTGATCGCTGCAGAGCTTGTGGTTTGGCTTCCTGGACTGGTCGCACAGGGTGTGGGTCAGAGTTCTATTTTTACATAGGGTCTGACCATTTCCATTTGTCTATTCAGTCTCCCAGTCATCATTATATTCATCATTATTATTACCCAGGACCGGGCCTCAGAGATCACCTTACAATCAGCTCAGTGCTTGAGTGACAGCACAGACAAAGTGGCCCTCTCCATGCCAGTCTGGGAGATGAGGAGCAAATGTAACCAGGGCTACTGTGAGGAAGGGATGGGGAGTGAGCCCAGATTCCCACCTCAGCCCTCTGTGCAGGAATCTGGTTTTCAGCCAATGTTTCCTGAGCCTTTGTCCTGGGCTGGGCCGTGAGCAAGCTTCTGGGGGCTTGTCCTCCAGGAACTCACAGTCCAGTGAGTAGACAGACAACTTGCAGAAAAAAACTTGTTAGGTGATATTGAGTCGGTTCTGACTCATAGCGACCCTACGTACAACAGAATGAAACACTGCCCGGTCCCGTGCCATCCTCACAGAGTTGGTATGTTTGAGCCCATTGTTGCAGCCACTGTGTCAACCCATCTCATTTGAAGGTCTTCCTCTTTTTCACTGACCTGCTAATTTACCAAGCATGATGTCCTTCTCTGGTGATGGGTCCTTTCTGATAACATGTCTAAAGTACATGAGACGAAGTTTTACCATCCTTGCTTCTAAGGAGCATTCTGGCTATGCTTCTTCCAAGACAGATTTGTTTGTTCTTCTGGCAGTCCAGGGTATATTCAATATTCTTTGCCAACACCATAATTCAAAGGTGTCAATTCTTCTTCCATCTTTCTTATTCATTGTCCAGCTTTTGCACGCATTCGAGGCGATTGAAAATACTATGGCTTGGGTCAGGTGTATCTTAGTCCTCAAGGTAACATCTTGGTTTTTTAACACTTTAAAGAGGTCTTTTGCAGCAGATTTTCCCAGTGCAATAATATGTTGTTTGATTTCCTGACTGCTGCTTCCGTTGGTGTTGATTGTGGATCCAAGTAAAATGAAATTCTTGACTGCTTCGCTATTTTCTATGTTTATCATGATGTCGCTTATTGGTCCAGTTGTGAGGATTTTTGTTTTGTTTTGAGGTGTAATCCAAACTGAAGGCTGTAGTCTTTGATTTTCATCAGTGTTTCAAGTCCTCTTCACTTTTGCCAAGCAAGGCTGAGTCATCTACATATCGCAGGTTGTTAATGAATCTTCCTCCAATCCTGATGCCAAGTTCTCCTTCACGTAGTCCAGCCTCTTGGATTATTTGCTCAGCATACAGACTGAAGAAGTATCGTGAAAGGATACAACCCTGACACACACCTTTTCTGATTTTGAACCATGCAGTGTCCCCTTGTTCTGTTCAAACACCGCCTCTTGGTCAAGGTACAGGTTTCTCAAGAGTACAATTAAATGTTCTGGAATTCCCATTTTTTGCAATGTTATCCATAGTTTGTTATGATCTACACAGTTGAATGCCTTTGCATAGTCAATAAACACAGGTAAACATTTTTCTGTTCTGCTGTGATAGTGTTCTGAAATGACCCAAAGAAGGTTGGATCAGGCCAGTGCAGTCTCTGGCAAGAGACGGTGGTGGTGGTGGTGTTTGGGCACCAGGCTTCACATAGCAGACGCTCCAACTGAACCTTCAAGTCAGAGGCAGAGTTTTCCAGGTGGACTTGAGTGGGGGAAAGAACTTTTTCAGGGCAGAATAAGCAGCTCATGGAAAATCACAAAGGTTTAAACAGTGTAAACTGCTTCTCAAGAAGTTTGGTGAGGGGGGTTGTCATGATGGAGGTTTGAGAAGCAGAAGGCAACGGGGTTCCAAGGAAATCTATCAACTTTCCAGACTTAGGAATGAGACCCAAGGACTTGAAAAAAACTGGAAAGAGCCTGTGGAGTTTAGCTTTATAAGTTAGATCCAACTTATATTAGTTTAAACTATATGAGGAATTTATTGGCTCCTTCCTATACCTGGAAAGTTTAAAAGCACTGCCTTCAGGCATAGCTGGATCCAGAATCTCAGGCAATGTATTAAAATACTGTATCTTGGCCCTGCTTTCTTCTTTGAAGACCTCATTCTTATGTAGATCCTCTCTAGTTGATGGCAAAGGTGGCCATTGATAACTTTAGGCTTATTGAATATACTTAGGAATTTTGTAGAAAAGTGGACATTTTTTCCCTAATGGTCTCAGAAAATCTTCTGGGAAGGCTCTCGTTGGCCTGATTTGCATCACATGCTCATCCTGGAACCAATCACTTTAACCAGGTCCAAGCTCATAGTCCAGACCGAGGTCAAGTGCTCGCTCCTAAGCAGGAAGAGGCTGGGATGGATGGTGAACTCCATTTGAGTGACATGGGCTGAGAATGGAAGAAAAGTGGGTACAAAGGAATATTACAGTGCTTTTCCAGAAGAAGCAGAAATGGATTTGGGGCCAACAAAGAACAGCAATGTGGCTTGAGAAAAGAGCTGAGGACAGATTGATAGACTTGTTTATTAAAATGGTTTGTTCATAATTTTGATTAAGGATAATCACCAAAAGTTTCCAGTTAGTTATCAGTGGTGGGATCATTGTAATTTTTATCAGCTCTTCCTTTAGCTGGGTGGCGATAGGGCAGAGACAAAGACAGTGAGACCTGTATTTGAATCCTGGTTCTCCTATTTCCAAACTAGATGACCCTCGTTAAGCATTTTCATCTCTCTCAGTTTCGGAGTCATCATTTGTAAAATGGGTCTCTTTACACCTTCCCAATGCACAAGGGGTCACAGTTCGAATCCGCCAGCCACTCCTTAGAACCCTGTGGGGCAGTTCTACTCTGTCCTACAGGGTCACTAGGGGTCTACTGGAAGAGAATGATAGATATTACTATTGTTATTACTATTATTAATGTTATTACCTCTATTGACTGGTTTATAATGAATAGGTTTATTACTTCTATGAGAGCTGACACCATTTACCTTACACAGCTTATTGTCTATAGTGACATGGCTTCCCTACACCACTGTTTTCAATAGCATAACTTTATTATTCCAGGGGATTCTCATTCAGTCAATTAACTTTATTGTTCATTATAAGAACACCCCCAATGAAACATCAACTCACCTATATAAAAATAATAATAATAAAATAAATAAATAAAGTAACAACAACCAGTTGCTGTAAGGTTAATTCTAACTTCTAGTGACCCCATGTGTGTCAGAGTGGAACTGTGCTCCGTAAGGCTTCAGTAGCTGATTTTTCAGAAGTAGCTCACCAGACCTTTCTTTTAAGGTGCCTCTGGGTGGACTCCATCCCTTGGGTTAGTAGCCTAGCATGTTAACCATCTGCACCACCCAGGACTCCAGCTCATCTATATTGTTGTTGTTAAGTGCCATCAAGTCGGTTTCGACTCGTAGCGACTCTATGTACAACAGAATGAAACACTGCCTGGTCCTACGCCACCTTCACAATTGTTGTTATGCTTGAGTCCATTGTTGCAGCCACTTTGTCAATATATCTATAGAAAGCATCAAACAACAATTTACACCCAAAGATTCCTTGAAACCCTTCTTTTGTAATCCTCCTTTGCTGTTTCCATCAATCCTGAGCTATTAAGAGATAATCCCTACCCACTTCTAACCAAGTTTCCCTCCCTCCACATGGAAAGACACTCCATAAACCAGATTTCAAAATTTTAATAAAATCTGACCTTGTTCTTTCCTTTTCAAGACGCTAACAAAGCTTTGTCGTGGTGGTGTTCTCCTTCACCGTCATGACCAACTCAGCTTTGCCTTATCAACAGATTGTTAGTGGTATTTGGGGAGTCAACATTTCATTTGATAATGAAAAACTATATTCCATTATAAATATATTTTTGCACGACCTTATTCAGAGGGCACGGGGAGGTTTCTACTCTTATAGGAACTTCATCCTTGTTGCTTTAGGAAATGGAAGCACACTGACTGGGAGTTGCAAGTCAACTTTATAACATTTATATACACAGTTGGGGTCTCCATAAATTGGAATGGACTGGATGGCAACTGGCCGTGGTGGTATTAGAGCTTTAAATTATTTATTGGTTTGTGATTATTTGTTTAATGTCTTCCTCCCCAGCAAAACTATAAGCTCCACAAAAGCAGGTACTGCATCTTCCCGATCAGTTTATCTCCAGCATCTAGATGAGTGCTTGGCACGTGATAAGTGTGCTATTGGTTGAAGGGGTGAATGGATGAGTGGATGAGGGGGACCTGGGTTCCAGTCATGGTTCTGTTATTGATTTGCTCTACGCCTTTGGGAAAGCCCATTCTCTTTCTGATCCTCAGTTATCCCACATGTCTAATACTGAAATTGTTCCTGGGATTTCAAATCCATGTTTCTACGCAGTTATGATTATCAACGATGGCTCTCAGCATCTCAGGCAGTGAAGGAGGCTGGGTAAGATGGCTGACGGTTGCCCTTTTGCAGGCCTGCAGTTGGGCAGCCCCAGGATTTTGCAATACTGAATTCTAAATTCTCAGGTCTGGTTCTCTTCCCAATCCTGAAGACTTGGCAGGACGGGCACAGGCCTGGGTGTTTCCTATTTATCAGCCACTGGATTTATGTGGAGTGTTGTCTTCTCCTGCTTTTACCACTTTCTCTTTGGGTATGTGTGGATGGGTACAAACTCTGTGGGTGGCATGGGGTGGGGAGCCATGGCCCCCTTACCTTCCTTTTCTTCTGGTCATGACGGCTGTCTCTGCCCAATCCCCAGCACAGCCTACTTCTTGGAAGGGAATGTTATCAGCCATTTTTATGTCCCTGGGAACTTAAATTTCTCATCTCCCTGCCGGTGATATTTACATTTATGATGTCCGATAATAAAACACAGAGCTGGGTTCCCTTCTAACCTTATAAGTGGTCCCTGCACGTACCAGTTGTATGACCCTGAGCAAGCTGTGTATCCTCTCTATGTCCTTCTCCTTTGATTTTCTCATCTGCAAAATGTACGTAATGTTAGTACCTGCCCCATTGGGTTGTGTGAGGTTAAATGAGTTAATACACTTATACTGTTGGGACAGAGCCTGGCAAACAGGGTGCGTTCCACAGCCATTAGCCGTGGTGATCATTCTGTAAAGTGCCAAGTCCCTGCCTGACTCCAAGTCGAGGCTCTGCAATGGAATACTACCCAGCAGCAAAAAGCAATGAGCTGTAGACAACACAACAGCTTGGTTGAATGTCCAAGGTATTAAGCTGAGTGAAAGAAGCCAATCTCAAAAGGTTACATACTATATGATCCCATTTCTACGCTATTCTCAAAAGACAGAGCTACAGTGATGGAGAACAGATCAGTGGTTGCCAGGGCTTAGAGTTCGGGGAAAAGTTTGACTTTCCAAGGATAGAATTAGGGCGTTTTGGGGGTGATGAAACTGTTCCGTATCCTGAATGTGATGGTAGTTACATGTCTCTATAAAAAAAACCAAAAACCAGCCGCCACTGAGTTGATTCCGACTTACGGCAACTCCATGTGTGCCGAGTAGAACTGTGCTCCATTCGGCTTTCAAGGCTGTGACCTTTTGGAAGCAGATTGCCAGGCCTTTCTTCCAAGGTGCTTCTGGGTGGGTTTGAACCATCAACCTTTTGGTTAGTAGTCAAGTAGTTAATCGTTTGTGCCACTCAGGGACCCCATGTGTTAAAATTCGTGGAGCCAAGAGCAACAACAACAAAAAACCCTTAACTTTTTATAACATGATTAAAAAAAATAAAAAGTTGGGGCTTGGTAACTGTTGATGCCCTTCTACTGCCTTCGTGCTCCTGGAAAAATAAAAAAAAGATAAGATGTTTTTAGACGCTTTGGAAAGCAGAAGGTGCTGTGCAGTGTCTCAAGAAACAAGCCTTGATGTTTGAAACCTGCTCCAAAGGGCCCTAGCTCTCCCTGCGAAGCCTCGGCAAGTGACAGCTCAGAATCAGAACCTGGGGGTGGGGAGAGCTAGTTAAACTCCAGCTGGCTATTTAAAGAGATTTAAATGCGCCGTTTCCTAGTTATTCTGAGGTGCGGCTGTAATTGCTGTCCTTTCCAAATAAATCCTTCAGATTAAATGGCTATCGAGTGTGTAAGTTCAATGATTGCTCAGGGCACACGAACCTTGTCAAAGTTCAGGGCGAGTCAGTTTAGATCAACAGGAGGAAGTTGGCACATGTCGTTTTAGTCTTAACACTATCATTGGGGGCTGGTGTCGAGTGTTTACATTTTTGGGGAGAGGAAAATCAGGCCAGATAAGGTGGCCTAGGGCAAGTCTTGGGAGTCAGAAATCTTGGCTTGGTAACAAAGGTGTATGATTTAAGGTGTATCTCTTCTCCTCTCTGCCCCTCAGTTTTGCCACCTGCTGTTGGGGAATAGTGTGGGTTGAGCTTGATCATCTCTAAGGCACTTGCCTACTTAGTTTACAACCGAGCCCTTCTTTCTGTTTCTGGGGTCACAAACGGCTCCCCTTCTTTCACTAGCATTTGCCTGGAGGCGGCCTCTATACTGGGGGTACCCCAAAACTCCCTCACGGTGGCCCTAACTAAATCTGCTCTGAATTCGATGGGCATCCTCTACCCATCTGCCTTCCCCGAATGGGTTCTCTGAGCAAAGTGGAGTACAAATACCAAGAGGCTCCGCAGAGAACATCCGAAAAACACGCCCAGAGGTGCCATTAGGACGTAGGAATTATGAGGTGTGCATAAGGAAGAAGCCAAAAAATCAGGGAGCCACTTGAGCAGAGAGAATAAACATAAATATCCCCAAGCAGGCCCCAGCACTGGGTTTTTTATGTTGATGTGCTAATATGTTATCCGCTAAGGGTTTATTTACGCCGTTTTGGTATGCCCTGCAATTCATTTATCTGCATAAGGAAGAGGCGCTAACAGGACAGTTCCTCATGAACAAGCGTCCCCTTGCAATCCCCACTGCTGTTTATAACCCTTCATGGCCAGATCTATAATTCATGAGCCGAGGGGCTGGTCGCAGCTTCCATAAAGGCCAGGCTGGGCACCCAGTTGTTAACACCCGCGCCGGCACGCACAGAATCAAAATGCACCCACTCTCCTTCTATTCATCACGACGCCACCGACGTGTGGGCAATGATATTATCCAAATATTATTAAAACTTTGAACCCTGTCCTCATAAATTATGGCCGAATGGCTCCGTGGCCATTAGCAGAGGGGGATGGATGGGCTTCAGTGGCCGCCGACTAATTATGTGCTTAAAAGGAAGCGTGGCTGGGCATTCCCCCCGTGCAAAAGAGAGAGGCCCGGGTCATTTGTTACCGCTGCGGCCTTCAACGCTGGCCCGCTCAGGCAGGTCAAGTCAACCTTACAGCCGGACAATTATCTGCCTAGAGAGACCAAACATCTGTTATTAAGTACGTGCAGGCATCAAGGCAACATGCTAGAAATCTTGTCCACTTCAAACACTTGGCATATTCCACACAACACCCCCTTGGCTTTTTGTTACTGCAGCAGTCAGCTTTGAAATACGTCCTATCTTCCCTCCCCCGGCCCCTGGCTTTCATGTTCCCTGCAGCTGCTAAGGATGGTGGTGTAACTTTAGAAGAACCTCGCTATCTTCCTCTGGCTCTTTAAGTAATAATAATAATTTTTGTGGGCTTTTTTTTTTTTTTTTTCTCTCTCGCTCTCTCTCAAACTTTCTTTCACATTTATTACTTATTGAAGGAGTATTCGCTGAGGCAGAGATAAGGCACAGTTTGAAAGCCCAAGGTCAGCCCATGTTGACGTTAGAAGGCAAATCTTCCTTTGATTCCTGCTTCGGCAGCCACATGCAGGCCGGTACGGTGCATGGGAGAGAGACCGTTCTGTGTTGTGATGATGAAATAATGAGAACCGTTTTTTTTCAGGCTATTAAGTTTCCCCGGGGCCATCTGTGTGTCTTGGAATGTTGGGGGTTGGGGAAAGGGACCCTAGAAATCAGGTAAGAGGGAGCCGGGAGCAGACCCGTAAACGAAGCTACAGGCCAAGGAAGTGGGCAGATGGGGCCCGGCAAGATGGCTGGCTGAGGACAGAGGGTGGTGCCCGGGGGAGGCAACATTGCAATCGCTCCAGTTGAGCATTTCCAGACAAGAAGAACCTGAGTGAGTTTTTCCTCCTGTGAAGATGCAACATATAATATCAAGCAAAGAGAGTTAGACCATATCTGTGGAGGAGGAAGTGCGAGGCCCTCCTCTGCTGAACGAGGCTGTAATAATAGACCAGATGCCTTTCTTCTCAAGGAGAATGGAATCTCCAGAGCTGGTGGGGCATTCGCAATCTGAGCATCTTAAAGATATATGATGTCTGGATTGCCTTCAAAGTAACCCAGGGTGGAGCGGGGATGGGTGGGGATACAGATGAAACAAGATTGGTCCTGAGTTAATAACTGTCGGGGCCCAGGAATGGGCACATGGGGGCTTATTACACTATTCTGTATACTTTTGATTTTTTTCCATAATTAAAAAAAAAAAAAAAAACTCAAGAAACAGAACTCCCTTCTGATGTGAGTGACCGGCAGAGCCAGCAAAGAGCTCCTGCCCAGGATTGAGTCCTCTAAGAATAAACTCAGAACAGAAGCCACAATGAGTGTTGGCAGTTTGTAGGACTCTCTGCTCTAATCCATCCCGTAAACACTTCTTCCAGAAAAACCTTCTTAAAGCACTGTTTCATCACTCCCGTACTCACGAGCCCGAAGGACTTCCTGGTTCAACTGCACCAGCCTAGATTCCTTGGTGAGGTTCTTAAGATATCTCATCCTTTGTGAGGCCTCATCCAACTTTTCAGGCACTGTGTCTCATTCCTCTACCTTCTTCCCATCTGGAGCCTTGCAGGCTGTCAGGAGAGCCAGATGGTGGCAGTGGAAGAGATATGGACACAGGACTGGTGGCCCCAAGACCACGTCTGGGATTTCCCTTCCAGTTGTGCTCTCTCTCCCTGTGTAGGGGGGATCAGTCCCAGTGGAATGGTCTTTGACCCTCTCGGTCTTTCTTCCCTTGGTAATGGCTAGGAAGGTAGCAGCTCTAACATAGCTACTTGAAGTCATCACAGAGGAAAGGGGCAAAGGCATGCAAATGAACAAGATTCAGATTCATTCAAAATCCCCGGCAACTTTTTCCTTCTCATAAGGGAGTACATTGACTTTCCAGATGGTTCTTGTAGAAACAGGCCACACCAGGGGATAGGCCTGAATAGCAGAAAGATCTAAGAACTAAATATATTCAGTGGATGGGGTAAGTATGTGGGGGTCATGGTGGACATCTGATGTCTTTGCTGGCCCAGAATCCATTCCCACTTCTTCTGGGAAAAGCACTTTTGGAGAAGCAGCTCTCTTCCACTCTTGGTTCATGTAGTGTGGATGGGATTGACCTTTACCCTCAACTCCCCATCCCGTTACAGGGGTAGGCATGTGACCCAGGCATGGCCCACTAAGGCAACCCCTGGACACAGTGATTGGTTTAGGGCTGGTCACGTGACCCAAAGTGAGCCTTAGAGACTCAACTCTTTACCTACAGTTTCAATTGCTGAAACTGTAGGTAAAGAACGTGTTCCTACTGCTGGCGTTGCTAAGTTTGGAGCTAGTGGCAGGCATTTTTGCCATCCTGAGGAAAAAGTCTACATGAGAATAAAGTTACCTCAGAAGAAAATAGACCTAAGAGGTAGAGAAGGTAAGCAATCTGCTCCTGAATGCTTCAATCATGCAAGCCAGTTATCTCCTTTTTTTGGTTTGTTTAGTTAGAGCTGGATTTCTGTTCACTTGCAACCAAAAGAGTCCTGACTAACATAGTAGCGGGACATCCTAGAGGTGACCAGAGGGAGGTGTCGTGCCCAGGTTGGTCAAGAGGGCAAAGGTCTTTGGGCCTCTGTCAAGGGGTTCAGTGAAATGAGTGACCAGTGATAGCAAACCTGTGTTCTATGCCCATGGGACATCAGTGATTGACCAGGGTGTTCTCTACTGGTGAGGCCAGATATGGCCACCAAATTCTTTGTAACTCAGTGTCCAGGAGGCTACTACTGATTAGCCACACCAATTTGCCATTCCTGCTCAAGGCCTTGGAGAGGGCCAGGCATAGGCTTTTTACAGGAGGACCTGAGTAGCAAGTACGGTCATAAACTCAAGGGTACTTCACAGTCCAGTTATTAGTACTGGGCGCGGCCTCAGAGAGGCCCTGGTAGTGTTGAAGGGGCTAATGGTGAGGCCTAGACTGGGGCTTCTTGAGTCAGGGCAGGGACGAGGAAGTGATTGAGTGTGAGGCTCGGCCCTGGATACCCTCTCAGGAGCTGCCCATATGAACTGACTGTTGAGATAGAACTAGCCAGAAACAAGACCCCTACAAGACCTCAGGCAACATTTTACCCTCCTCACTAGAGAAACGGCATGGCTTCCGGGAGCCAAAAGACCTGGGCTTGAAACCTGGCTTTGCTACTTTTTAGGCGTGTGGCCTTGGGGAAGGTACTTAACTTCTCCGTGCTTCAGGTTCTTTATCCATAAAATGGGGGAGGAGGTGACAATAACACCTACCTCCTTTGGGTTGCAGTGAACATTAAATTAATTTAGATCAGACACGGAGAACAGTGCCTGGCACATATTAGATGCTATGTGTTTATTAAACAACAGACACAAATAAAATCTCTTATTTTCGGTGGTTCAGCTGAGGGTCTTGCTTAGAGATAAGAGAATCAATTCTGAATTAATTCTCCTACCTACTTCATTTATCCTCTTAGACTCCCATTCGTTCAGCAAACATTTGTTGAGCCCTGACCGTTGGCTAAACTCAGGGATAATACATATCCTGTATTATCCAGATGACTTCTTCAGATTGCTTTTTGTTCTCCAGTACTATAAGCCTTCATAGGTCTTCTAGAGGCCCATCCCAGCCTCGGTGTGCATATTCAGGCAGCTTTAGGATAGCGCCCTCAGTCTTTCTTTCCACTTTCACCATCTCAGCAGGTCTTCACACAGGTGAGATCCTTACTTCTTACATCTGGAAACTGGGGCTCCGGAGTGCGAAACAACCTGCCCGAGGTCAATTAAGTGGGACTTGGCAAAGCTGGGATTGAAACCACGGTTCTCTGACTTTTCTTTACATCATGCTTACGTGGGCAAGAGGCTCTGGGTGGTGCAAAGGGTTAATGCTTTCAGCTGCTAATCCAAAGTTTGCGGTTTGAGGCCACCCAGAGGTGCCTCAGAAGAAAGGCCTGGAGATTGACTTCTGAAAACCCTGTGAAACACTGTTCTAGCCTGACACACATGGGGTGGCCATGAGTCAGAGTCAATACCATAACAACTGGGAAAAAAAAAAAAAAGAAGAAATAATGATGTAGGCATCCTCATCACCAACTGCTTTGCTTCATATTGGGGTTTGTGGTCAATGTGTTTGTCTCTCCCACTAGACTGGGCATCTCTGGGGACCTGGAGCTTTGTTCCATCTATCTCTGCATCTTCAACCCCTACAAAGTGGACTGAAAGAGCCTGGGGGGCTGATGCAAGTGGTTTCTGATCAGCTGCTAACCTAAAAGGTTGATGGTTCAAATCCATCTAGCAGTGCCACAGAAGAAAGGCCTGGTGATCTGCTTCTGTAAAGATTACCGCCAAGAAAACCCTATGGAGCAGTTCTACTCTGTGACACATGGGGTTGCTATGAGTCGGGGCTGACTCAACAGAACCTAAAGACAACAGCAACAATACAAAGTTGGCTGAATGAGAGAGAACTCAGAAGGATTGTCGAATTGTATTGCCAGGGGGTTTATGTAAATGCCCCCAAGTTGCAAATAAAGGTAACAGCTGGAGAAACGCTGGAAATAGTCCCTTTTATGCAAAATTGCCACAAGAGCCTATACTGTGCAGTCCCTGTTGGGTTGCAAGAGCATGTCCATTTCCCGTAGAGACCTTTGCCCCTTTCTCTGACCTAAAAAGTCCATGACTAGGATTGGGCTTTGGGGACAAGTGGACAGAGAATTCAATGACCGACAGTCTTGGAACATCCCAGTGGTTGGAGCAGCCCCGTCAGCCCAGCACAAGCCAGCCAGCAAGCAGCATCTCCGAGCATCCCGGTCAGCCTAGCCTGAGGGAGCCAGAGAGCAGCATCTCTGAGCAGGTTGTCCGTTGTCATCACCTAAGCAAGTCCTCCTCTTTTCCAGGCCCGGGCCTCTCTTCTTGTGATTTCCTGTGCCCCAGCCTCTGTCTAATTTACTGCTTCTGTTTATGATTCAAGGTCAAATGGTTTCAGCTCTGTTTTCTTTAAAATATGGATCTCATTTTTCCCCAAGTCATTGTCTGCTGGTCTCTGAACAACAGGCTCCTGGAAGGGAGAGCACAGCAGCCTAAGGAGACCCTTTGCTTCCTTGTGAACTGGGCAGGCTGGGCTCAGCACACTCCTTTCCAAAGTGCTCTGGAGGACCTTACACATCTCCGTGCTCCCAGAAGCTGTAGCGTGTGTTTATTTGATCTATACAGTGCCAACATCTTAGACATGCTCCTAAGGCAAGAGGGCACTGAAAATGGAAGAAGGTGGAGTGAGGGAGCTGGACTGTGGTTCTGTTCCAGGCTGAGTGGGCAGAGGGAGAATGGCAGAAGCCTGGCACAGAGCTGGTTCCAGCTTAGCACCTTCAGGGAGCCCAGGCATCCTCCAAACTCTTCCCCCTAGAGTTACCATTTCCCAAAGGACAGCCTGTTGTGTAAGTAGGACCTCGCTGGATGGAAGACACAGGAATCAAACTGACTACACCTGTGGAAAGAGATGATGGAGAAACTCAGTATCACCAGTCAGAACAAGGCCAGGGGCTGACTGCAGAACAGATCATCAGTTGCTCATATGCAAGTTCAAGATGAAGCTGTAGAAAATTCAAACAAGTCCATGGGAGCTAAAATAAGACCTTGACTATATCCCACCTGAATTTGGAGACCACCTCAAGAATAGATTTGACACACTGAACACTAATGACTGAAGATCAGACAAGTTGTGGGGTGACATCAAGGACATCACACACGAAAAAAGCAAAAGGTCATTAAAAAGTCAGGAAAGAAAGAAAAGACCAAAATGGATGTCAGAAGAGACTCTGAGACTTGCTCTTAAATGCAGAGTAGCTAAAGCAAATGGAAGTAATGATGATGCAAAAAAGCTTTCAAAGGGCAGCTCAAGAAGACAAAAGTAAAGTATTATGATAACATGTGCAAAGACCTGGAGGTAGAAAACCATGCTCAGCATTTCTCAAGTTGAAGGAACTGCAGAAAAAATTCAAGCCTCGAGTTCCAGTACTGAAGGATTCTATGTGCAATACGTTGGATGCAGAAAGCACCAAAAGAAGATCGAAGAAATACACAGTCACTGTATCAAAAAGAATTTGTTGATGTTCAGCTGTTCCAAGAGGTAGTTTATGATCAAGAACCAATGGTACTGAAGGAAGAAGTCCAAGCTTCACTGAAGGCACTGGCGAAAAACAAGGCTCCAGGACGGTGTACCAATTGAGATGTTTCAACAAATTGATGAGGCTCTGGAAGCACTCACTTGTCTATGCTAAGAAATTTGGAAGACAGCTGCCTGGCCAACTGACTGGAAGAGACCCATATTCGTGCCCACTCCAAAGAAAGGTGACCCCGCAGAATGCCCAAATTGTCAAACAATATCATTAATATCACATGCAAGTAAACTTTTGCTGAAGATAATTCAGAAATGGTTGCAGCAGCACATCAATAGGGAACCACGAGGAATTCAAGCCTGAAAAAGAGGTGGACATGGAACAAGGAATATCATTGCTGATGTCAAATGGATCTTGGCTGAAAGCAGAGAATACCAGGAAGATGTTTACATGTGTTTTATTGATTATACAAAGGGATTTGACTGTGTGGATCATAACAAAGTACAGATTACATTGCAAAGAAGGGGAATTCCAGAATACTTGACTGTGCTCATCAGAATCTGCCCGTAGACCAAAAGGCAGTTGTTTGAACAGAGCAAGGGTATACTACTGCATGGTTGAAAATCACGAAAGGTATGCATCAGAGTTGTATCCCTTTACCATATTTATTCAATCTGTATGCTGAGCAAATAATCCGAGAAGCTGGGCTATGAGAAGAAAAATGCATCATCAGGATTGGAGGAAGCCTCATTAACAACCTGAGATATACAGATGACTTGAAAGTGAAGAGGACTTGAAGCACTTACTGATGAAGAACAAAGACTATAGCCTTCAATATGGATTATACCTCAACATAAAGAAAACAAAAATCCCTGCAACTGGACGGATAAGCAAAGTTATGATAAACAGAGAAGATACTGGCATTGTCAAGGATTTCATTTTACTTGGATCCACAATCAACACTCATGGAGGCAGCAGTCAAGAAATCAAAGGACATATTGGATTGGGAAAATCTGTTGCAAAGAGCCTCTTTAAAGTGTTAAAAAGCAAAGATGTCATCTTGAGGACTAAGGTGGGCCTGACCAAAGCCACGGTATTTTCAATCTCTTCATATGCATGTGAAAGCTGCATAAAGAATAAGGAAGATCGAAGGAGAATTGAGGCCTTTGAATTATGGCATTGGTGAAGAATATTGACTATACTGTGGACTGTCAGAAGAACAAATATATCTGTCTTGGAAGAGGTACAGCCAGAATGCTACTTAGAAGTGAGGATGGTGAGACTTCATCCTAAGTACTTTGGACACCTTTTCAGGAGGGACCAGTCCCTGGAGAAGGAGATCATGCTTGATAAAGTAGAAGGTCAGTGAAAAATGAGGAAGACCCTCACCAAGATAGATTGATGCAGTGGCTGTAACAATGGGCTCAAGCACAGCCGGGGTTGTGAGGATGGTGCATGACCAGTCAGTGTTTCGTTCTGTCATACACAGGGTCTCTATGAGTCGGAACCAACTTGATGGCACCTAACCATAGGTCCCAATGTATAAAGTGAGGGCGCAGTGTGGGACCAATAGTTCTTTTCTTCTACGTTGTAGAAAGCAAAATCCTGACTCCTACTTGCTGCTATGGTAAATGGAGGAAAGATTGAAGTTGTCCAGGATTTCATTTTACTTGGATCCACAATCAACACCCATGGAAGCAGCAGTCAAGAAATCAAAAGGCACACTACATTGGGGAAATCTGCTGCAAAAGACCTCTTTAAAGTGTTGAAAAGCAAAGATGTCACCTTGAAGACTAAGGGCACGCCTGACCCAAGTCATGATATTTTCAATCGCCTCATATGCATGCAGAAGCTGGACAAGGAAGACCAAAGAAGAATTGATGCCTTTGAATTGTGGTGTTGGTGAAGAATATTGAATATACCATGGACTGGCAAAAGGATGAACAAATTTGTCTTGGAAGAAGTACAACCAGAATGCTCCTTAGAAGCAAGGATGGTGAGACTGCGTCTTACATACTTCGGACATGTTGTCAGGAAGGATCAGTCCCTGGAGGAGGACATCATGCTTGGTAAAGTAGAGGGTCAGTGAAAAAGAGGAAGACCCTCAACAAGATGATTGACACAGTGGCTGCAACAATTGGCTCAAGCAGATCAGGATTGTGAGCACGGCACAGGACTGGGCAGTGTTTCGTTCTGTGGTACACAGGGTCACTATGAGTGGGAACTGACTCAAGGGCACCTAATAACACTTGCTGCTAGTATCACAGCTCCCTCTGTCTCTGCCTCACCATTTCCTTCCACCACCCCTGGCTCTTCATTGTGCGTTTAAGTTACCACACTGCCCCCAAATGAGCACCCACTATGCACCAGTTTCTGTAGTAGCTGATGGTGAACAAGACAGGTATAATCCTTGCCCTCATGGAGCTTACAGTAGATATGAATTATAGCTAACACACAGTGCTTTCTGTGCACCAGGCACTGTTCCAGGGATGGCATCCGCCCTGCACCTTTGCTGGGCCGGCATCCCTGTGGATGAAGCGCCATTTTGTCTGCAGGGAGGTGCCTTTGGTTTATCAAGCGAAGATTTGGGTGGAATGAAGACCCAGAGGGAAGCCTTTTCTAATTCACCCAAAGGTAACTTCAGCACATGTAGGGGCTTTAACTAAGAGGAGGGGCACTGGTAAAAATACATCTTGGGCATTGTCTACAGGGATTTAGCAAATGCTTTTTAAAATGAAGACTCCTTCAGTCAAGAAATCCAGTCTAGCTGCCATCATGTCAATTCCGACTTGACCCCATGTGTGTCAGAGTAGAACCGTGCTCCATAGAGTTTTCAATGGCTGATTTTTTGCAAGTAGATCACCAGCCCTTCCTTCTGAGGCACCTGTGGGTGGACTCAAACCTCCAACCTTTCCGTCAGCGGCAGAGCAACGTAACCATTTGCACCACCCAGGAACTCCTAGGTCAAGTGAACAAGTCCCCAATCCCACCTTTTAACTCCATGCTGTTTGTGTCTATGGGCTGTGTTTGCTGAAAGCAGATTACCACTGTAATAATCGGAAGGGTTTGTTTGGCTTTATTCTTCCCCTGGGACCTCCTGAAGAGCTTCTCCCTGAGACGATCTGGGGACCTGGGGCTCTGTACAGGTGAGGCGCACTGCCATTATCTTTCCAGTTGTGACAGGCTTCCTCAATTCTGCCCATCCTCGCCTCTCCACATCTGTTCCAGCCCCCACCCCGGGTCTTATACATTCTGGGTTATTCTGTGTGATGTGGGGCAGTGCCTGGAATGAACCCTTTCTATCCATTCGGAATTCCTAAAAATTCTGCGCACCTCCTGCTTACCCCATCTTGGGTGATAATTCAAGAAAATCAAATAGAGTTTCCAAGAAGAGCCCACCAGTGACTGATGGCTGCTATTCACTGAGCTAATTAATTAGCGCAGTCGAGCCCAACTGGGGAGAAGATAGCGCGTGCCAAGATTGGACACGATGTCAATATTTTCCAGGGCTCATCTCCTGCACTTAGAGCAATGCTTTAAATTTGCTCTAATTTCGGCTGTAAAGAGAAAATATAATATCATGAGTGAGTGTGAAAGCCTCTAATATGTCAAGATTTAGAGAGTGCAGGGGAGTGGAAGGGGAGTGAGAGGAAGTGTGAACGCAGGTGGAAGATCCTGATGGAAAAGAGAATCATTCTATGGCGTAGCAATCCCTGCATTTCTCTGCAAGCTGGTCCCCCCAACCCCAACTGGGAAGGTGGATTTGCTTGGGCCCCCAGAGACCAGGACAGGAGGAGCGGATACGACTGTGAAGATGAGCCTGGCTCTGGGTGGGTGACCCAGGCCAGCATAGAGTGGAGCTAAGGTAGATCTTTGGCTTGAAAAGTTCTAAAAGGCAAATCATCCCTGTGTGACCCAATTGCTAGCCAATGTCCCTAGATGCAGGTGGGAGCAGATGGGTCTAAGGGTGGTATTTCCATGGCATGATTCTGTTCTCTGCCTGGAAAGCTGCCCTCTCCTCTCCCCACTCATTTCTCTTCTCCTCCAAGTCTGATGCCTCTAATTCTGCCGCTAGAATCTTCTAAAGCTTTTGGCCACATGTACCAAATCTGAAAGTGCATCAGAATCACCTCAGGGTGCTTTATAAAATGCCCACCTCTGGGCTCCTCTTCCTCGGAACCCTGGTGGCACAGTGGTTAAGAGCTCTGCTAACCAAAATGTTGGTAGTTCAAATCCACCAGCTGCTCCTTGGAAACCCTGTGGGGCAGTTCTATGCTGTTCTATATAGTCGCTATGAGTTGGAAGCTACTAGATGGGGACAGGTTTGGTTTTTAGGTTTTTTTGGCTCCTCCTTAAACTCACAGAAACACAACATCCGGAGGTGTAAAAGAGGCTCCCAGAGCAGATGGCGAACTGCCACGAGATTTGGAAGGGACTGACTTAGAGTGTGTGAGGGTGGGGTTGGGGTGGGGGAGTCACTCTATCTGCTCACTGAGGGCCACCAAATAAGAGGAGCTGGGGAAGGGTGGACCCTCCAGAATACAACGGCTGGCGTTTCCTCTGTAGGAAGAGGGTTAGATCTCACCAGACTTCACACAGACCATATGGGCTGGAATTCTGTGTGGGGGAAGAGGGTTAGATCTTATGAGGCTCCCCACAGACCACAAGGGCTGGAGTTCCCTCCGTGGGAAGGTTAGATCTCGCGAGACTTCTGGTCTGCTCTAGCAGCCCTTCCTTACTCCCCTGCAAAGATTTATAAGGTCTTGAAGAGCCTTTTCAGTTCTGAGGAAAATGGACAGCTTTCCTGGTTTTCCATTTTAGTAATTGGGCTCTGAAGGCGTAGGCCTCCGGTCCTTGCCCGGCCAGAGATAGACAATCTGGTGCACTGTCCCTGTCCAGAGTGCTTCTAGAATATCGGGAAGGAATGTCATTGTAAGGGCTGTGCCACCTCCCACGCCTACAGCGCCTGCCTGAGACGTTCATCGGAACTTGAAAGGAGATGGCACATTTGTGGGAGGCCATCTTGGGGAACTTGACGTGGGTTACCTGTCTCTCCCTGCCCCATCTTTCTCTGCTGTATCACGGGGACACGAAAGCACTTCTTTTTAGCAGTGATGTGAGAGTGAATGAAAAACTGCAGGTGAAACTCTTAGCAGAGTGCTTAGAGTTCGTTTCACAAATGTGTTTGAATTCCACCTCTTTTGTTTCAAATTGGGAAACCACTGCTCATCTTACCTTTCCCGGTGCTAACATCTCTGACCAAGGCAGCAGGCATTAGGCAAATGACCGATTAACTTCTAGAATTAAAGTATAAACCCAAACCAAGCCCATTGCCACCGTCAAGTTGATTCCCATTCATGGTGACCTCATGGTGACACAGTAGATCTTCTCCACAGGGTTTTCTTGGCTATAATATTTACAGAAGTAGATAGCCCAGCCTTTTCTTCAGAGAAGCCACTGGGTGGGTTCGAACGCCTAACCGTTTCGTTGGTAGCCAAGAGCAAACCATTTGCACCATCCCGTGTATACAAGAGCACAATTAACTCGCTTTTTTTTTTTTTTTCCAATCTCGATGCTGCTGCTGCTGCTGCTGATGGCGATGGTGATGGTGATCGGGTGGTGGCGATGATTGTAGCTATTGGCTGGTCTTTCTTTTAAGAGTTCTAGGGAAGCTATTCAACAGGCTTCATCACTGGCCTCTGTACACAAGCCTTCTGGAAGATCCTGGGTGTTTCCATAGTTTAGGAGGAACGTCCGCTAGGCTGCCTGTGGTTCCTCTCCTCATTGGGCCAGCTTTGAGGGTACTGGCCTGTGATCTGGTCTCGTGTCTAATTCTTCCCTGGAGAGGCTGGGCTGGGGTGCCAGGGGGAGAAGGTAAGGCCGCCCTTCCCCAGGACTCTGATGATTGATAGAACATCTGGCGAGCTGCAGGTGTCTCCTCAGTCTGTCTCTTGCCTGCTTGATAATAGATGATCTAATCTGTCTCTCTGCAGCACTTCCTTCTTCGTGCAGGTGACAGAGACAGAGCGCTCTCATCCTTCACCTGGAGGAAACACAGCCTCCCAGGGAGCAGGCACCAAGTTTCAGCAGGCCGCGGGGGGTATCTGGGAGGTTGACATGCTGGCTGCATCCTGGCATTGCCGTGAGCAGCCTGCATGGCTGCTGGACCACCTGTCAGTGGGAGCTCAGAAGCTTTTCCTAGACTCCTCTACAACCTGGACACCTCCCACCCCACCATTCCCCAGCGGCATTTCTTATAGAAAGTAGAACTTGCTTTTCCTCCTCTTCTTATATTGTATTATGCTGAAATATTTCAGACATGAAAAAAAAAAGGCCAGTTTCATAAACATCAGTGTACTCAACATTCAATTCAGAAAATTTAAAAAACACTGTAAATACAAGCAAAGCCTCCTATTTATTCTTCTCATTCTATTTCATATCTTTTTCCCCAGTGGTAACCCCTGTTTTGAATTTTCTCATACATGTTGGTATAATTTTACTACATTTGTGTGTATCCATATGCTTTTGAAGTTAAAAAAAAAGTTATTACACTGTTGGTAGCCTCCAGCAGCTTTATGCTTTTCCTTCACATTATGTTGGTAGTTTTGATAGCTGACTAGAGCCCCAGACTTCAGTTCGGCTTGTCTGCTCCACAGGGCTTCACAGAATGGCCGCTGCAATGGCTGACTTTTCAGAAGTAGATCACTAGGCTTTTCTTCTGAGATGCCTCTGTGTTGTCTTTAACCTCCAACCTTTCTCTTAGCAGCCGAGCCTGTTAACTGTCTGTATCATCCAGGGACTCCTGGCCTGACTTGTGTTATCAGCAACTCCAAATGTGTGAAATCCAGAGAGCCAGAGTTCCCTGGGTGAACAGCTGAGAGTGGGCATCCCACAGGAAAGGACCCATCTACAAATTAATGCCTTATATTTCCATAACTTGATTCTGTGCTGTTCCTGAAGCTAATTGTCTAAGGGAGAAGCTGTGCGTGGCTCCAGACCTTTGCTAAGTGATGTTTGCATTTCATAAATGTGTTTGAATTCCATGGCTTTCATTTCAAATTGGGAAATCGCTGCTCATCAAATCTTTCCCTGTGCTAACAACTCTGACCAAGTCAGCAGGCTTTAAGCAAATAACCAATTAGTTTCTAGAATTAAAGCACAATTAATTAATTTGCTATATCTTTTTTATCTTTGTTGGCCATTAGCCCCCTAGCAGTCTTTAGCCATAACACAAACACCCACACACACTCACACACACACATGCATTCTTACACATGTTCACACACAGATGCACACACTCGCACACACACTCACACACACACCCACGCTCACAAACATAAACACACTTCTCCACACATACACTCACACCCACATACACTCACACCCACACACATACATTCACATGCACATACCCACCCCCCACACTCACACACACATACACAAAAACACATTCATCAATCCAATACATTGTTATTAGATGCCTACTCCATGCCAAGCCTTGCCGAGAGGTAGGCAAAGTAGAGCAGATCCTGGCCTCTCAAAGCTCACCACCTAACGACAGACATGAATCAGATAGATGCTCTCCCAAGTGCAAGTATAATCTCAAACTGTAATAAACATCTTGGAGTAAAGGAGTAAGGTGTGTTGAGTGTGAGTAACAGGGCGGACATACTTTGGGTGGGACGGTAGCGAAAGTCTTCATGGGGAGTGATCTGAGCCAGAGAGGATAGAAGGGCTCAGCCAGATCCAGAATGGAGAGGAAGAGACTCAGGCTAAGGTGGGAAAAGATAGACTCCTTGGGGACACAGACAGAAGGTCCAGGTATCTGGGCCAGGAAGCTAGTAGGAAAGGAGGCTGGGGGCACAGGCAGGGTCAGGTCATGAGGACCTGGTGCTGGTTTTCTGAATTATTTCCCATTGCTCCAGTACATGTTTCTGCTGTAATGTAGAGCTACTCAATCTCTGAATGCCCACACCGCCACTAACATCCACGCCTTTATCCAGGCCTTTCTCTCCACTTGAACTGTGTTCTTGACAACAGTCTTCCCTCCTTAGCAAAATTACATCAATCCTTCAAAGTTCAGCTTGTCCCTGTTACCTCCTGGGTTCCCCTGCCACTTCCAGGAAAAAAAGAGTCTCTCTCAACACCTGTGGCATTTAACTGCCCTAATCTGGGCTGCTTGCCAACCCCTTTCCTGCACTCAACCTCTTATCAGCTTGTGCCGCCTACTTGAACTTAAGTATCTTGGGTGTAAGGACCATGTCTCATTATCTTTGCATTTACTCCTTCCCTGTCTAAAAGGCCAGTATGTCTTAAATACATTCTCCACGAGGAGAGTAAATAAATTAAGCACCGTGCCCTGGATTCCTCTTCCAAGACACCAGCCCTTGTGGCTTAGACTGCTGTTTGCCTCTCCAATATCTGTTCTCCACTTCTTCTTTACCAACACATCCTACTTTTATTTGGTTTGCAATCTGTCTAGCTAAAATACATTATGTTTCTCAGGAGGCATGACCGATGAGATGGAAGAAGACTTTGTTGGGCGGAGCTTCTGGGACAGGTCCTTAATAATGGCCGTCTTGCCTGGGTAGCATACCATTTTACCCCCTTCTTCCCCTTTCTTGTCTAGAATGTGGTTGTGATAGCTGGAGCCTTGGAAGACTTTTTTAGACCTTGGGGAAACCTTAAGGATTGACATCAGTCCTAAATTTGGTGCAGCACAGAGATAGAAACTTGGTTCCTGAAAACCATGGAGCACCATGCAACCTTGGAAGTCCCATCTCAAGACTTTCTATCTATTTTAAGCCTTTGTGTTTTCTCTTACACATAACCAAACCTAATTCTTACTGAACAGCTTCTCTGCAGCATTCTTACTTTTTTTTTAACCTTACCATTTATTTCCCCCAGTGTCTGTTGGTTCATCATACTATGGGGACTTGTGTGTTGCCGTGATGCCAGAAGCTATGTTACTGGTATCCAAATACCAGCAGAGTCACCCATGGTGGACAGGTTTCCGCTGAGCATCCAGACTAAGATGGACTAGGAAGAAGGACCCAGTCGCCTACTTCTGAAAAGAATTAGTCAGTGAAAACCTTATGAATAGCAGTGAAACATTGTCTGATATAGTGCTGGGAGATGAGCCTCTCAGGTTGGATGACACTCAAAATATGACTGGGGAAGGGCTACCTCCTCAAAGTAGAGTCGACCTTAATGATGTGGATGGAGTCAAGCTTTTGGGACCTTCATTTGCTGATGTGGCAAGACCCAAAATGAGAAGAAACAGCTGCAAACATCCATTAATAATCGGAACCTGGAATGTGCGAAGTATGAACGTAGGAAAATAGGAAATCGTCAAAAATGAAATGGACCACATAAACATGGATATCCTAGGCATTTGTGAACTGAAATGGACTGCTATTGATTATTTTGAATTGGACAATCATATGGTCTACTATGCCGGGAACGACAGCTTGAAGAGGAATGGCATCATTTATCACCAAAAAGAACATTTCAAGATCTATCCTGAAGTACAACGCTGTCAGTGATTGAATAATATCCATACACCTACAAGGAAGACCAGTTAATATGACTATTATTCAAATTTATGCACCAACCACTTAGACAAAGAAATGGAAGATTTTTATCAACTTCCGCAGTCTAAAATTGATCCAACATGCAATCAGGATGCACTGATGATTACTAGTGATTGGAATGTGAAAGTTGGAAACAAAGAAGAAGGATCAGTAGTTGGAAAATATACCCTTGGTGATAGAAACTACGTTGGAGACTGCATGATTGAATTTTGCAAGACCAAGGACTTCTTCATTGCAAATACCTTTTTCCACCAAAATAAACAGTGTCTATACACATTTTTTTTTTTTTTATACACATGAACCTCACCAGATGGGATACACAGGAATCAAACTGACAACATCTGTGGAAAGAGACAATGGAAAAGCTCAATATCATCAGTCAGAATAAGGCTAGGGGCCGACTGCAGATCAGACCATCAACTACTCATATGCAAGTTCAAGTTGTAACTGAAGAAAACTAGAACAAGTCCATGAGAGTCAAAATACGCCCTTGAGTATATCCCATCTGAATTTAGAGATCATCTCAAGAATCAATTTGACGCATTGAACATTAATGACCAAAGATCAGATGAGTTGTGGAATGACATCAGGGACATCATCCATGAAGAAAGCAAGAGATCATTGAAAAGACAGGAGAGAAAGAAAAGACCTGAATGGATGTCAGAAAAGACTTTGAAACTTGCTCTTGAACCTCGAGTAACCAAAAGCAAAAGGAAAAAATGATGAAGTAAAAGATCTGAACAGAAGATTTCAAAGGACGGCTCGTGAAGACAAAGTAAAGTATTATGAAGACATGTGCAAAGGGCTGGAGATAGGAAACCAAAAGGGAAGAACAAGCTCTGCATCTCTCAGGCTGAAAGAACTGAAGAAAAAATTCAATCCTCAAGTTGCAGTACTGAAGGATCCTACAGGGAAAATATTAAGCAACACAGGAAGCATCAAAAGAAGAAGGTGGAAGGAATACACGGAGTCACTACACCAAAAAGAATTGGTAAACATATAACCACTTCAGGAGGTAGCATATGAGTGGGAACCGATGATACTGAACAAAGAAGTCCAAGCTGCACTGAAGGCATTGGCAAAAAACAAGGCTCCAGGAATTGACGGAATACCAATAGAGATGTTTCAACAAACAGATGCAGCACTGGAGGTGCTCACTCATCTATGCCAAGAAATTTAGAAGACAGCTACCTGGCCAACCAACTGAAAGAGATACATATTTATGCTTTTTCCTAAGAAAGGTGACCCAACTGAATGTGGAAATTATCAAACAATATCATTAATATCACATGCAAGTAAAATTTTGCTGAAGATCATTCAAAGGCGGCTGCAGCAGTGTATCGACAGAAATTCTAGCCGGATCCAGAAGAGGACGTGGAACCAGGGATATCACTGCTGATGGCAGGTGGATCCTGGCTGAAAGCAGAGAATACCAGAAGGACATTTACCTGTGTTTTACTATGCTAAGGCATTTTTTTTTTTTAAGGCATTTGACTGTGTGGATCATAATAAATTATGGATAACATTGTGAAGAATGGGAAGTCCAGAACATTCAATTGTGCTCATGAGGAATCTGTACACGGATCAAGAAGCAGTTGTCCAAACAGAACAAGGGGATATTGCATGGTTTAAAATCAGGAAAGGTGTGCGTCAGGGTTGTATCCTTTCACCATACCTATTCAATCTGTATGCTGACCAAATAATTTGAGAAGCTGGACTAGATGAAGAAGAATGGGGTATCAGGGTTGGAAGAAGACTCATGAACAACCTGCGTTATGCAGATGACACAACTTTGCTTGCTGAAAGTGAAGAGGACTTGAAGCACTTACTGATGAACATCAAGGACCACAGCCTTCAGTATGGATTGCACCTCAACATAAAGAAAACAAAAATCCTCACAACTGGACCAATAAGCAACATCATGATAAATGGAGAAAAGATTGAGGTTGTCAAGAATTTTGTTTTGCTTGGCTCCACAATCAACAGCCATGGAAGCAGCAGTCAAGAAATCAAAAGACGCGTTGCAGTGGGCAAATCGGGTGTGAAAGACCTCCATAAAGTGTTGAAAAGCAAAAATGTCATCTGCGGGACCGAGGTGCACCTGACCCAAGCCATGGTATTTTCAATCACCTCTTATGCATGTGAAAGCTGGACAATGAATAAGGAAGACCAAAGAGGAGTTGACGCCTTTGAATTGTGGTGTTGGCGAAGAATATTGAATATACCATGGACTGTCGAAAGAACGAACAAATCCGTCTTAGAGGAAGTACACCCAGGATGCTCCTTAGAAGCAAGGATGACGAGACTACGTCTTACATACTGTGGGCGTGTTATCAGGAGGGATCAGTCCCTGGAGAAGGACATCATGCTTGGTAAAGTAGAGGGTCATTGAAAAACAGGAAGACCCTCAATGAGATAGATTGACACAGTGGCTTTAACAATGGGCTCGAGCACAGCAGTAATTGTGAGAACAGTGCAGGGCAGGGTAGTGTTTCATTCTGTTGTGCATGGGGTTGCTACGTGTTGGAACTGACTTGATGGCATGTAACCACGCCATTTATTTCTCTCTCATCTCTACATTAAACAAAAAAGCAAATAAACAAAACTCCGCTGTGTCCTCGGTGCCATCATTCTGGAAGTAGTTTCATAAACTTGTCCAACAAATAAGCACTCAGCAGCATTTAAGATATATGTTAGGGATAGTACTTGATCCTGGGGGCTTTTTCAGCCTTGCAAGAGCTTCTTTGGGTGCAGGGGACCACTGGCAGGAGTCCACTACTGTATTAGTTTCCTGTGCCTGCTGTAACATATTGACACAAACTTCATTGCTAAAACCACAGAAATTTACTCCCTCACAGTTCTGGAAACCAGAAGTCTGAAATCAGTTTCGCTAGCCCCAAATCAAGGCGCCAGCAGGGCAGCACTTCCTCTGCAGGCTCTAGGGGAGGATCCCTTCCTTGCCTCTTTCAGCTTCTGGTGGCTGCCAGCATTCTTTGGTTTGTGGCTGCATCACTCCAGTCTGGTTCCATGGTCACATGGCCTTCTCCTCATCTGTCTGTGTCAAATCTCCCCTGCATCTCTCTTACAAGGACACATGTGATTGTATTTAAGATGCACTTGGATAATCCAGGAAAAAGTCCTTAATCAATTCGGCAAAGATTCTTTCTCCAAACAAGGTAAAATGTCAGGTTACTGGGATTTGAGACCTGATATCTTTAGGGCTATTTATTCAGTCTACTACCCCATGTTCTGTGCCCTGTTATACCAATGGGGGGGCTCCTGTGGTTCAGGTGGGCAGACAGAGTCTGTAAGGGGGAGATCCTCTGCACCCCAGCCTTCCTCTGGATCGACCAGACCATTCTGGGCAGAGGACTATGGGTAAGCATTTCTCCCCAACATGACATAATGTTTGTCTGAAGGTAATTCTGCCTCTAAATTATTTGCAAATGTTCATCACAGTTTTTTTCTCTCTCTCTTTTTAGGATTCGGAGCCAATTTGTAATAAGCAAGAGCAGTTTGACCCAGATTAAAAGATATAATTAGTCTGTCTGCATGGGAAACCTAAAAAAGTACTACTTACAACAAGTTATTGTTTTTTGACAAAGGGAGATGTCCTGGCAGAACAATAAAGCCCCCACCACTGAGAGGAGCCTTGTAATTTACTCCAAACACTACAGGGCTTCAGTGTGGAGACCGAGTAGCCCCATGGAATCTGGAAGATACTGTGTCCTGTCCTTGCAGGAGTAAGAAGTAACCTCTTTGGAGGGAAGGTGGCCTCTTACTGTACAGAAGAGAAGGAGCTGTCAACCAAGGGTAGAAGACTCCGCTCACCTCCGCCTTATCTCTTGGAACTGCTAAAGGTTGCTTCCCTGGAAATGCATCACCAGTTGGGCTGCCAAGCATGTGGGACCACCCTCAATTGTAGACAAAAGTCCCCTGACTCAGGCGACCAGCAGTCCTGAGATGGTAGTGGGAGTTGGTGATCTTGGAAGTGCCAGCTAGTGGGTTCTTAGGTCATGTTTGTCACCACTTGCCCTTGGCAGGAACTCTAGAACTATCGTCTCAGGCCACTGGCAAACTTGAGGGACTGGGCACCAATAGGGTCCCCCTCCTCCTTGGCTCCACCTAGTTCTTGACTTCAGCTTCATCCATAGGCTTGTGGAGCTATGGGGTATGCCACCCAAAGCAGCTTTGTAATTGAGTGCTTACTATGGGCCAGACACTATGGAAATTCCTTACGTGGATTAAACCAGTTTCCATCAAGTAGACCCTGACTTATGGCGGCCCCATGTGTGTCAGAGTAGAACTGTGCTCCACAGGGTTTTCAGTGGCTGATCTTTTGAAAATAGATCACCCCGCATTTCTTCCCAGATGCCTCTGGGTGGACTGAAACAGCCAACCTTTCCTTAACCATTTGTAGCATCCAGGGACTCCTCATGTGGATTACTTTAGTGAATTCTCACAACCAGACTTGTGGGTTACCGCCTTTCAGTCTCACAACCACAGTATGGGGCAGGGACTTTTGTTATGCTCATTTTACAGATGAGGGAACTGGGGCTTTGAGAGGTGACATCCTGGAGCAGACACAGCTAATTGACTGACCTACACTTGTTCCTAATACTTTTACATTTGTTGCCTTTCACTATAAAGGCTGGAGAGGCAAACTACCTGCTTTCCCAGCCTCCCTTGCAGCTAGGAGTGGCCATTGACTTTGCTCTGGCCAATGAGACCTGAGTCTGCTGGGAGTTTCTGGGAAAGTTTTTGCTCTCTTGATGGAAGAGATAGCCCAGACATGTAGCTCCACTCCCTTTATCGCCTCACCTACTGACACAGGCGCCATGTCTGGCACCGCAGCAGCCTTCTTGCAAAATGAGAAAAAGACCAAGAGTCCTCAGAGTTGCTAGCCCTTTCATGCTTGAGCAACTAAAGCCGGACTTCTTGCTATGAAGAAAAAACAAAAAAAAACCTGATTTATTTAAACCACTGCAGTCAGATTTTATGCTACTGCTGCTCAATGCATTCCTAGCTGATCCAATGCCCCAGGTCACCCAGCTGGTGAGAGCAGGGCCTTGATTAGACCCGTTAACTGGAGTCGCAGCACCTAAGGCATGCTGCTCTGACTGGGGGTGAGCCGACCACACACATCCTAGATCTGAGTGGCTTCATTTTCTATTGCCCTGAGGCACCAGAGAAGAGGCAGGGGCACAACAGCTGCCCAGCGCCATAAACACAGAAGAGGAGACAGAAACCACAAGAACACAGTGCAGGGGAGCAGAGGAGAGCTGAAGGAGCTAGGAGATGCCTCAAAGAGCCCCATTCATGCTCATCCAACTAGGCTCTCAGGCTCTGGAGAGCTGCATTGCCTTGTAGCTGCTTCAGGGCCAGGGGGAGGGGAGGGCCAGCTGCTGGGAGGGGCCAGAGCTATCTCCTTCAGCTGGGTCTAGGAGAAGGGACATCCTCAAGGGCAGGGTGTCACAGGGAGTGTCCCTTCAGGAGGACTAGACAAAGTCTGTGCCTTAAGTTTTTCTGGCTTCAGCCTCCTCGCCCCCCCAGAACTCCTTCTAATTCAAAGTAGGTAAAACATATTAAAAAAAAAAAAGGATAACGTGATGGTTGAACAGTGGAATGAACATAATTAATGTCACTGCGTTGTACATGTAAAAAACATGGAAATAGCAATTTTTTGCTATATATATGTTTACCACGATAAACAAAACTAGCGTGGTGGTTTTTAACAACTACAATTAAAAAAAAAAAAAAAGGACATGGGGAGGCTGCCTGGCTCTGACCTCAGGTTTTCGAATAACAAATGGTGCCCTTCTGGGCACAAAAATAGGACCAAGAATTGGCTGGGCCATTCAATTTACTTTACCCAGAGACCACAGTGATTGGTTCAGAGGCGGGCATGTGACCCCAAGTGGGCCAATCAGAAGTCTTCTCTGGGATTTTGAAAATTAGAGCCCGGAAGGAAGTAGTCTCTTTTCTGGTCATGAGGCTTTGAGGATGTGAAGCTGGAGTCAAGGCTGCCTGGGGTGTAAGGAAAGGCCCTGCCAGTAGGATGTGCTCCAGTCCAACTCACCTTCAAACCATTCCCCAAACACCACCTGGACTAGAATCCTAACCAATATCATACTAATGGTTACCATTTATTGAACATTCAGGATGGCTTTGTCTGTGTCCAAGATACCCTTGTTCTCAAGCTGAAGGCAAGCTCTCCCAGGGCTCCAAGCTGGCCCTTCCTTTACAACAATGACCCCATCCTGCACTGAATCCTTCACACACAATCACTTGTTGTTGTTAGTTGTCCTGAGTCGATCCCAACTTGTGGCCACCTCAGGTGTGCGGAGCAGGACTGCTCCATAGGGCAAACCCTAAGGAGCACAGTTCTACCCTGACACACACGGGTTGCCATGAGTTAGTTTGGTTTTGGTTTGGAATAAATACTCTGTCTGCTGTCAGCTGGAAACCCTGGTGGTGTAGTGGTTAAGAGTTAGGTCTGCTAACCAAAAGGTCGACAGTTCGAATCCACCTGGCTGCTCCTTGGAAACTCTACGGGGCAGCTCTACTCTGTCCTGTAGGGTCGTTACGAGTCGGAATCGACTGGACGGCAACGGGTTTTGTTGTCAATTTAATAACCATTTCACCTACTGGACTATCAATGACACTGCGGAGGGCCTATGTCTGAATGCTTAATTGCAACAGCCCAGCACTTAATCAGTACGTGACACATATTAGGAACCAATGAATGTTTGCTTATGAATAAATAAATAAGGAAAGAATACGTGAAGGAATTTAAGCCTGCTTCATTTACTCATTCAACATTCCAGCTCTGGATATGTGCCAGGCTCCATACTAGGGCTGGGGCAAAGAAGTGGATTGCACCCCACTGCCCTGCCCTCCTCCCAGAGCTGGGAGACCCTGGTGGCTGTATCTTGCGCAGTGCCCCCTCTCAATCTGAAAGGTGGGACACTGGGCCACATCATATACATTTTAGTTCAAGTGATAACTTACATGGAACTCTAATATAATGGGTTGAACCCTACGAAATTGCCGGTAAGGCACTGTTTTCACCCACAAAAATAGCAATTTCATCTGGCTCAAACTAAAATGAAATAAAGCACAGTTTGAAACTGGGGTTCCACCTATTCAGCCTTTCCCCAATCCTACAGCACTCCCCGCCCCCAAGGACACTCATATCATTCTAGTGTGAAAATCTCAGGGCTCAAGGATCTCCAAGTCCTAAAATTCTAAGTCCCAGAATTGCGCTCAAATGCAGGACTCTCAGGCACTGTAACACTCGGACGGGATCCATCTGATGGCAAGTCCTCCTCTCCCTGCCCCCCCCCCCCCCCCACGGGGCACCTGACGCAGCTGGGAGCCCCAAGGAGCGCCCCAGCCCCGAGCCCTGCTCAGGACGCTGCATGTGGCGTCTTCCGCCGCCGGGGCCTGGTGACACTGCTTCCCCATTAACTGGATGAGAAATTGCGGCAAGTTCCTTTGCATGGCTCTTCCATGCATCTCTGTCAGCGCCGGTTTACATTCCGGGATTGAACTAATTTGTTTTCCGTTTGCTCATGGCTGCAGGCTTCAGGCAGCTTGGCTTCGCTGCCCTGTGTTTGCAATTTGGCAACACCGCCCCCCCCCCCCCACCCTCCGCCAGAACTAACCACATCTGAGGCGAGGAGGATTAGCAGTCTCCGTGTGATGGGATTCTGGCGCTTGGAGCCTGGACGCTCCTGCTACTGTGGAGAGCTGGGGCCGGGGAGGGCAGCGGCTCCGATGACGCATGGAAAAGGCGGTGGGGGTCACTGAGTCTTTAGTGCAAGCTCCGGCGCCGCCCTGCTCACAACACCCCACTCTGAAGCAAGCATATGAGAATAATCATGGTGATGATGTTGATGACTGCAATTACTACTCACTGAGGATTAAGCCCCAAGCTCTGGGTTAAACATGCTCAGATATTGCGGACTATCCTCTCCGTGACTCGAGCAGATCACTGTTAGACCCGTTTCATGGGTGGAGAAACCAACACCTAAGAAGTGAAATAATGTGCCCAAGGTCGCCCATCTAGGATTCAAGCTTCAAAACCCTATATCTGACTCTTGAATTCATGCCCTTAGCAACTGTTCTACATTGCATCCCCAAATACAGACATTTATACTTATCTATGGACCCCTGGTGGTACAGTGGTTAAGAGCCACAGCTGCTGAACAAAAGTTGTTAGTTCCAGTCCACCTGCCGCTCCTTGGAAACCCTATGGGGCAGTTCTGCTCTGTCCTACAGGTCCCTCTGAGTTGGAATTGACTAGACAGCAAAGGGATTCATGTTCCCAAGTGTACTCAACACTCACAGTCTGAAATGGTGGGTATGAGATGTGGGTTTCTGGCAACCCAAGCTGGGAGACACCTTCAGGGGACAAGAGATGGCATTTAGGACACCTGCAGTCCTCTTGGTATCCCTACATGCATGTTTTAAATTTGAAGTGAAAAATTAGGCCTTCCTTGAGGCTTCCCCAAATGCCTGGAAATTAATATGTCAGTGGCTGGCAAGAGGGCCAAATTTCTCACTGACATTCTTCAATTGAGTAAGTAATTTCAGCTATAAGAATATTTATTTTTAACTCCTGTGGGAGGTTTTACAAACTATTTTCATGATGAGTCTAAAAAAGTGGAACCCAGAACAATTTTTCTTTTTTTTTCCAGAGTAGGCCTGTAAACATGTCTGGTTACTATTTTCTAAATCTGATCATTTGTATACCCTATGACCCAACAATTCTACTCCTGGGTAAATACCTAATAGAAACAAGCACAGATGTCCATCAAAGATACACAAGAATGTTGAGAGCAGTGCTCAGAGCCCCAAAGCAGAACACAAGCAAAGGCCCCTTGGTGACAGGCTGATCAGTAAGTCAGGATGGAGCCAGTGTGGACTACTGGCCAGCCATGAGAATGAAGGGACTTAAGTTTTATCCAACGACGTGGAAGAATCTCACACCCACTATGCTGACTGAGCAGAAGAAGCCAGGCACAAAAATAATCGTGTATGGTGTCATTGTTTAAAAGAAATATTTATTTTTAAGAGCAGTTTTAGATTTATAGAAAAATTGTACAGAAAGGGCATAGATTTCTGGTCTACCCCTTATCCTCCTGCACACCGTTTCTTCCGTTATTAACACCTGGCATTCCTGGGGTGCACTAGTTCCAATCGATGAACCGATGTTGATGCCTTATTTTTAACTGAAGTCCGTAGTTCACCTTAGGGTTTGCTCTTTGTGCTGTACAGTCCTATGGGTTTTGACGAATGCATAAAGTCATTATAGTGTCATACAGAAAAGTTTCACTGCCCTACAGATGCCATGGGTTCTGCCTATTCATTCCTCCCCACCTCACCCTGGGCCCCTGGCAACCACTGACCGTTTAATTGTCTCTATAGTTTTGCCTTTTCCAGAATGTCATATAGCTGGAATTATGCCACAGCTTTATCAGACTGGCTTCTTCACATAGCAGTGTGCATTTAAGATCCCCCCATGTCTTTTTGTAGTTTGATGGCTCATTTCTTTTTAACCTCTGAATAATTTTTCATTGTGTGGATGTGCCTCAGTTTGTTTATCCCTCCACACATGGGGTTTTCACCTGTTGAAGGGCACCTTGGATGCTTTCTGATTTGATTTCTAAAAAGTTGAAAAACAGGCAAACGTAATGTCTGGTGTTAGAAATCCAGACCATTTTACCCCTGGGGTGCTGGTTTCACTGGGGCATTGAAATGTGAAAACTCATTGAGCCGTGCACTTAAGAGTATGCCCTTTATTTTATTAACCAGTAACCAGCTGTTGTCCGGTAGATTCCTACTCACGGTGACTCCATGTATGTCAGAGTAGAACTGTGCTCCGCAAACACAAGAACAAAGGGCAACGACGGTAATTACTACAGCATACACAACCCTATAACAAGAGTATTAACTAATTTATGAATGGATACATAGGTAGATAGGTATGCCAAGAGGTGAGGGAGTGTGTTAAAGAACCCACCCACTTGCAGATATTGCAGATATAGGTCTGGTGGTGGATATTGCTACATATACAGCTGTAGGTGCTGCTTATATATTAATGCAGACAATAGAGCACACAAGGGCCCCAGTCAGGGCAACTTCTCGCACATAACCAAACACCTCATGGGATGAAATTCCTAGACTTGAAGGTGAAGGACCATAGACTTGGGGGACATCTACATCAGTTGGCAGAGCATAGTTTCTAAAGACAAAGTTCTGCATGCTCCTTTGGTGAGCAGTATCTGAGGTCGTAAAACCTTTTAAGCGACCATCTAAGATTCAACTACCGGTCTTTTAATGTTAGCAGCAAAGGAGAGTGCAGAAAACCAAAGACTTGAGGGAGCAATTAGTCCAAAGAACTAATGGACCATGTAAACCACAACCTACATTACCCTGAGACCAGAAGAACTAGGTGGTGCCTGGCTACCACTACCGACTGCTCCGACTGGGATCACAATAGAGGGTCCCAGACAGAGCAGGAGAAAAATGTAGAACAGAAAATCAAATTCACAAAAAAGACCAGACTTACTAGCCTGACAGAGACTGGAGGAACCCCCAAGACTGTGGCCCAAAGACACCCTTCTGAACTGGAACTGAAGCCATTCCCAGAGACCACCTTTCAGCCAAACCGTAGACAGTCCCATAAAATAAACAATAACACCCAAGAGGAACGTGCTTCTTAGAACAATCAATTACACAAGATCAAAAGGGCAACATTTTCCCAAAAGCAAAGACAAGAAGGCAGGAAGGGGTAGAGAAGAAGGACGAATGGAAACGGGGAAACCTAGGGCAGAAATGGGAGAGTGCTAACACATTGCGGGGCGTGAAACCAATATTGTGGAACACTTTATGTACAAAGTATCAAATGGGAAACTAATTTGCTCTGTAAACTTTCACCTGATGTACACACACACACAAACTTAAAAAAAAAAGCTGTATTTTGTAGTGTTTTCAGTGGCTGAGTTTTTGGAAGTAGATCACCAGCCTTTTCTTCCGAGGCACCTCTGGGTGAACTTGAACATCCAACCTTTTGGTTAGCCACTGAGTGTGTTAACCATTTGCGCCACCCAGGGACTCCTGTATACATTATATTTTAGTAAAAAACTTGCCTGAAAAAAGGCAACTCCCCTGTGTTGCACCTGAACCTTGTCTTTCCACACACTCAGCTTGCCAGAGGTATAGCAGGACGGGACCCAGGCAGGCTTCATTGTCCGTCCAGCGCTCCTGTATCAGAACTGGACCCCTTACCTGCTAACTAGGTGTTGTTCAAACTCAGAGTTGCCACCAGTTAGTGATCAAAAAGTCGGTTGTGAAATTAATTTAGTGGATCTTGATCAGCATCAAAAACAAAAACAAGATACGGTATCAAATGACATAATATAGCAACAATTAAAAAAAAAAAGCAAAACCAAACCTATTGTTGTCGTGTTGATTCTGACTCATAGTTACTCTATAGAGCAGAATAGAGCTGCCCCATAGGGTTTCCAAGGAGTGGCTGGTGGATTTGAACAGCTGACTTTTTGGTTAGCAGCTGAGCTCTTAACCACTGAGCCACCAAGGCTCTACCACCACAACAATACCAGCCTGTAAACACTCGTAGTAAGACTATTGTTTGATGACACGAATCCCCCGCCCCTGCCGCCTTTTAATTTTTTAGCTATGTACATATATGTGTGCTGGATTTTCATGTAAAACGTTTTTCCTATTGTGAGTTTAATTTGAAAAGTTGGAAGTTTGCAAATTGTCCCCAAGGGCAGCAGAGCAAGCCTTTTCAACTGGGATCTTACTCTCTGGAAGCCAAAGTGGGAAGCTGGGTCATTCCCGTCTGGCTTTCCTCTTACCTCTCTGGGGAAGCCACGTGAGCCAGGGCTCCTCCCCGTGGGATGGGAGAGGTGTAACTGCAGACACTGAGCATCCAGGGAATGGTTTGCTCCTCTCCATGGTGGTCTGGGTCATGTTGATGCTCAGAGCTCACTCTGAGCTCCGTGATTTGTCCCAGAGGTCTGATACTGCCTGGAGACCCTTGGCTTCTAGGAGTCCAGGCATGACTCCAAAAGGCAGTTTTGTGGGGCTGGGCCCTCAGGCTCTCACTCCCTTGACTGTGCAGATATTGATGAACTCAGTGAGCAGGCTACTGTGCCCACATGGCTGGCTGTCTGGCTGTCTGGTCCCCGAGGGCATTTCCTCCACTGGTTCCCCGTCAAGGAGATGGGACTTTCCAGCTGACTTCAGAAGGTATAACTCTGCCTCAACACCATCCTGCTTTGGCTTTGGGTTCCGCTCCAGCCCAGTGCCATCATTGGCTTTGAGTTAGGGGCATGTATTTACCACCTTCTAACCCATGTAGGAGATGATGCTGGCAACGACCTGTCCCCTACCCCACAGCCCACCTGGGTTCTTCTGCAGAGTGAGGTAGATGGTTTCCAGCCTCTGATGACTCCGGTCTCAAGTCTTGGGTCTCTTCTTCACTGTCTGAGGGCTATCTTTGACAGCACAGGAGCTCCTATGCCCGACAAGCAAGGGCAACCCAGAAGTATGGGAGGGGGTGGTTAACAACTTGGGGGCTCGCCTCAACCGATGGGGGATGGGTGTCAGTGAATAAATTGTCCATCCTGCTGTCCTCCAGGTGGACAATTCTGAGCTGAGCTACACACAGTCCTTCAGAGGTCCCAGTGGGACTGAGTCACACTTGCCCATAGTGGTAACCTACTCATTAATGCACCTTTGATTGTCATTCTTTTTTTTCCTGCCTTGCCTTTTCCTCTTCCTCACCTGTGCTTCTTGGGACTACCTCCCAAGTAAACCTCTACCACCAAGCCCTTGTCACAGGGTCTGCTTTTGGGGGCTCCCAGACTAAGACACTGTATAATTTACTCCTTTGTTGTGCTGGCGATTCATTGATGCCATTGGCTAACTCTGTGAGCCCAGGGATCTTTGTCTTGTTTGCTAATCTTATGGGTTGAATTGTATCCCCCCAAAATGTGTGCAACTTGGCTAGGCCATGATTCCAGTATTGTGTGATTGTTCACCATTTTGTCATCTGATGTGATTCTCCTACGTGTCGTAAATCCTACTTCTACGATGCTAATGAGACAGGATTAGAGGCAGTTATGTTAATGAGGCAGGAATCAATTTACAAAATTAGGCTGTATCTTGAGTCAACCCCTTTTGAGATATAAAAGAGAGAAGCAAGCAGGCAGTGGACAGAGGGAGAACTTCCTACCACAAGAAAGCAAAGCTGGGAGCATAGCATATCCTTTGGACCCAGGGTTCCTGTGCTGAGAAGCTCCCAGACCAGTGGAAGATTGATGACAAGGATGTTCCTCCAGAGCCAACAGAGAGAGAAAGCCTTTCCCTGGAGCTGGCACCTGAATTTGGATTTCTAGCCTCCTAAACTATGAGAGAATAAATTTCTCTTTGTTAAAGCCATCTACTTGTGGTATTTCTGTTATAGCAGCATTAGGTAACTAAGACAACTGATATAGCCCAAGTGCCCGGCTGATAGTCGATGCTCAGTAAGTACTTCCCAGAAATTGAAAAAAATGTGCAAACATGGCCAGGAGGCCAAGATCTAGAAAGTTAAAGAAGTTTGTCCCCATTTCTGTCACTAGTCATTTGTAGCAACTCCATGCGCATCACCAGCTACTGGTACCAATGTCCTGCAGCAGCATAGATGACTGGGGCCTTGGGGTTAGCTACATCTGCGTTCAAACCCTGGCTTAACTTGTGGGACCTTAGGCCACTTTTATAACCTGTCTAAAGCACAGCTTCTCATCTGTAAGATGGGAATTCTGTCAAATCCCACCCCTCTGAGTCACTGTGAGGATTCAAAAAGATGATGTAGGAAAACCTTAACACAGGCCCCGACACTTAGTAAAAAAAAAAGTAGGGCTCAAAAAATCTTGCTTTCCTTTCCTTCTGCATAGTCGCTTCCATTGCTGTAGCTTCTTCTAGGTCAGACAACACAGTAATTGTCTGGGCAAATATAGTTGTGAGCACGAAATGGCTTTCAAACTGTTAATGCCCGACAAATGTCAATTATCAACACGGATATGATGGCTAAGACTTTCTCAATAGAAGTCCCCTTCAAAATATATTGGGGTCTTCCATTATCCATTATCCCAGCTACTAATTGGAGCAATGTTGTTAGTTGTTGTTAGGTGCCGTCGAGTTGGTTCCAACTCATAGCAACCCTCTGCACAACAGAATGAAACACTGCCCGGTCCCGCGCCATCTTTACAGTTGTTGCTATGCTTGAGCTCATTGTTGCAGCCACTGTGTCAATCCACCTAGTTGAGGGTCTTCCACTTTTCTGCTGATCCCGTACTCTGCCAAGCATGATGTCCTTCTCCAGGGACTGATCCCTCCTGACAACATGTCCAAAGTATGTAAGATGCAGCCTCGCCATCCTTGCCTCTAAGGAGCATTCTGGCCACACCTCTTCTAAGAGACATTTGTTTGTTCTTTTGGCAGGCCATGGTATATTCAATGTTCTTCGCCAACACCACAATTCAAAGGCGTCAACTCTTCTTCGGTCTTCCTTATTTAGTGTCCAGCTTTCACATGCATATGATGTGATTGAAAATACCATGGCTTGGGTCAGGTGCACCTTAGTCTTCAGGGTGACATCTTTGCTCTTCGACACTTTGAAGAGGTCTTTTGCAGCAGATTTACCCAATGCAATGCGTCTTTTGATTTCTTGACTGCTGCTTCCATGGCTGTTGATTATGGATTCATGTAAAATGAAATCCTTGACAACTTCAATCTTTTCTCTATTTATCACGATGTTGCTCATTAGCCCACTTGTGAGGATTTTTGTTTTCTTTATGTTGAGGTGTAATCCATACTGAAGGCTATGGTCTTTGATCTTCATTAGTAAGTGCCTCAAGTCCTCTTCACTTTCAGCAAGCAAGGTTGTGTCATCTGCATAACGCAGGTTGTAAATGAGTCTTCCTCTAATCCTGATGACCCGTTCTTCATATACTCCAGGTTCTCGTATTATTTGTTCAGCATACATATTGAATAGGTATGGTGAAAGAATACAACCCTGACACACACCTTTCCTGACTTTAAACCAATCAGTATCCCCTTGTTCTGTCCGAACAACCGCCTCTTGATCTATGTAAAGGTTCCTCATGAGCACAATTAAGTGTTCTGGAATTCCCATTCTTCGCAATGTTATCCATAGTTTGTTATGATCCACACAGTCGAATGCCTTTGTATAGTCAATAAAACACAGGTAAACCTCCTTCTGGTATTCTCTGCTTTCAGCCGGATCCATCTGACATCAGCAGTGATATCCCTGGTTCCATGTCCTCTTCTGAAACCGGCCTGAATTTCTGGCAGCTCCCTGTTGATATACTGCTGCAGCCATTTTTGAATGATCTTCAGCAAAATTTTGCTTGCATGATGTTGTTCTATAATTTCCACATTCGGTTGGATCACCTTTGTTGGGAATAGGCATAAATATGGATCTCTTCCAACCAGTTGGCCAGGAAGCTATCTTCCATATTTCTTGGCATAGACGAGTGAGCACCTCCAGTGCTGCATCTGTTTGTTGAAACATCTCAATTGATATTCCATTAATTCCTGGAGCCTTGTTTTTTGCCAATGCCTTCAGAGCAGCTTGGACCTCTTCCTTCAATACCATTGGTTCCTGATCATATGCCATCTCTTGAAATGGTTGAATGTCGTCCAATTCTTTTTGGTATAGGGACTCTGTGTATTCCTTCCATCTTTTTTTGATGCTTCCTGCTTCGTTTAATATTTTCCCCATGGAATTCTTCACTATTGCAACTCAAGGCTTGAATTTTTTCTTCAGTTCTTTCAGCTTGAGAAACGCTGAGCGTGTTCTTCCCTTTTGGTTTTCCAGCTCTTTGCACATGTCATTATAATACTTTACTTTGTGTTCTCAAGAGGCCTTTTGAAATCTTCTGTTCAGTTCTTTTACTTCATCAATTCTTCCTTTTCCTGTAGCTGCTCAACATTCTAGAGCAAGTTTCAGAGTTTTTCTTTCTTTCCTGTCTTTTCAGTGACCTCTTGCTCTCTTCGTGGATGATGTCCTTGATGTCATTCCACAACTCGTCTGGTCTGCAGTCACTACCGTTCATTGCGTCAGATCTGTTCTTCAGATGGTCTCTAAATTCAGGTGGGGTATACTCAAGGTCATATATTGGCTCTCGTGGACTTGCTCTGATTTTCTTCAGTTTCGGCTTGAACTTGCATATGAGCAATTGATGGTCTGTTCCACAGTCGGCCCCAGGTCTTGTTCTGACTGATGATATTGAGCTTTTCCATCGTCTCTTTCCACAGATGTAGTCAATTTGATTTCTGTGTGTGCCATCTGGCAAGGTAAATGTGTATAATCACCGTTTATGTTGGTGAAAGAAGGTATTTGCTATGAAGAAGTCGTTGGTCTTGCAAAATTCTATCTTTCAATCTCCGGCATTGTTTCTGTCACCACGGGCATGTTTTCCAACTACTGATCCTTTTTCTTTGTTTCCAACTTTTGCATTCCAATCACCAGTAATTATCAATGCATCTTGATTGCATGTTCGATCAATTTCAGACTGGAGCAGCTGATAAAAATCTTCTATTTCTTCATCTTTGGCCCTAGTGGTTGGTGCGTAAATTTGAATAATAGTCGTATTAACTGGTCTTCCTTGTAGGCATATGGATATTATCCTATCACTGACAGTGTTGTACTTCAGGATAGATCTTGAAACGTTCTTTTTTTTTTTTAATATAATTTTTATTGTTCTTTAAGTAAAAGTTTACAAATCAAGTCAGTCTCTCACATAAAAACCCCTATACACCTTGCTACACACTCCCAATTACTCTCCCCCTAATGAGACAGCCCGCTCTCTCCCTCCACTCTCTCTTTTCGTGTCCATTTTGCCAGCTTCTAACCCCCTCCACGCTCTCATCTCCTCTCCAGGCAGGAGATGCCAACATAGTCTCAAGTGTCCACCTGATCCAAGAAGCTCACTCCTCACCAGCATCCCTCTCCAACCCATTGTCCAGTCCAATCCATGTCTGAAGAGTTGGCTTCGGGAATGGTTCCTGTCCTGGGCCAACAGAAGGTCTGGGGACCTTGACCACCGGGGTCCTTCCAGTCTCAGTCAGACCAGTAAGTCTGGTCTTATGAGAATTTGGGGTCTGCATCCCACTGCTCTCCTGCTCCCTCAAGAGTTCTCTGTTGTGTTCCCTGTCAGGGCAGTCATCAGTTGTAGCTGGGCACCATCTAGTTCTTCTGGTCTCAGGATGATGTAGTCTCTGGTTCATGTGGTCCTTTCTGTCTCTTGGGCTTGTAATCACCTTGTATCCTTGGTATTCTTCATTCTCCTTTGATCCAGGTGGGTTGAGAGCATTTGATGCATCTTAGATGGCTACTTGCTAGCATTTAAGACCCCAGACGCCACTCTTCAAAGTGGGATGCAGAATATTTTCTGAATAGATTTTATTATGCCAATTGACTTAGATGTCCCCTGAAACCATGGTCCTCAGACCCCTGCACCTGCTACACTGGCCTTCAAAGCATTCAGTTTATTCAGGAAACTTCTTTGCTTTTGGTTTAGTCCAATTTTGCATACCTCCCCTATATTGTGTTCTGTCTTTCCCTTTACCTAAAGTAGTTCTTATCTACTATCTAATTAGTGAATGCCCCCTCCCCCTCACTCCCTCCCCCACTTCTAACCACAAAAGAATGTTTTCTTCTCAATTTAAACTATTTCTCAAGTTCTTATAATAGTGGTCTTATACAACATTTGTCCTTTTGCAGCTGACTTATTTCACTCAGCATAGTGCCTTCCAGGTTCCTCCATGTTATGAAATGTTTCACAGATTCCTCACTGTTCTTTATCGATGCATAGTATTCCATTGTGTGAATATACCATAATTTATTTATCCATTCATCTGTTGATGGACACCTTGGTTGCTTCCATCTTTTTGCTATTGTAAACAGTGCTGCAATAAACATGGGTGTGCATATATCTGTTCGTGTAAAGGCTCTTACCACTCTAGGATATATTCCAAGGAGTGGGATTGCTGGATTGTATGGTAGTTCCATTTCTAGCTTTTTAAAGAAGTGCCAAAATCGATTTCCAAATTGGTTGTACCATTTTACATTCCCACCAGCAGTGTATAAGTGTTCCAATCTCTCCACAGCCTCTCCAACATTTATTATTTTGTAAAACGTTCTTTTTGACTATGAATGCAACACCATTCCTCTTCGAGTTGTCATTCGCAGCATAGTAGACTGTATGATTGTCCAATTCAAAATGGCCAATACCAGTCCATTGCAGCTCACTAATGCCTAAGATATCGATGTTTATGCATTCCATTTCATTTTTTACAATTTCCAATTTTCCTAAATTCATCCTTTGTACGTTCCAGATTCTGATTATTAATGGATGTTTGCAGCTGTTTCTTCTCATTTTGAGTTGTACCACATCAGCAAATGAAGGTCGCAAAAGCTTTACTCCATCCACGTCATTAAGGTCAACTCTTCTTTGAGGAGGCAGCTCTCCCCCAGTCATCTTCTGAGTGCCTTCTAACCTGGGGGGCTCATCTTCTAGCACTATATCAGACAATGTTCCGCTGCTATTCATAAGGTTTTCACTGGGTAATGCTTTTCAGAGGTAGACTGCCAGGTCCTTCTTCTTAGTCTGTCTTAGTCTGGAAGCTCAGCTGAAATCTGTCCTCCATGGGTGACCCTGTTGGTATCTGAATACCGGTGGCATAGCTTCCAGCATCACAGCAACACACAAGCCCCCACAGTACGACAAACTGACAGACACATGGGGAAACTGGAGGAGCAATAGGGATGGGCTATTGCTGATAATGGTGTTACTCATACACATAAGACTATTGGCCGGACAACTCTATGTAAAGGGCGCCAACGGACCAGTCCCAGCCTGAAGGAACCCACAGTCTGGTAACTTACAGAAGTTATGGAAAGAAGCAATTAGATAATTACCATCCACACACACATTTTCCATAAATAATGGTGCCATTTCCTTTATGTTATTGTTAGCTGCTGTCAAGTCAGCCCCCAACTGGTGGAGACCTCATATGCAATGGAACAAAACACTGCCCAGCCCTCTACCTGGTCCTGTGCCATCCCCATGAGCAGTTGCAGATCAGACCTGTTGTGATCTACAGGGTTATTTATTGGCTGATTTTCAGAAGTAGATCACCAAGCCTTTCTTCCTAGTCTGCCTCAGTCTGGAAGCTCCAGTTCCAGAAATAGTTAACTTTCTTTAAGCTTGATTCAAAGCTTTGTTGACAGCTGAGTGAAATGTGGCTGATATTCGACACCTAAATCGTGATTAAATAGTGTGAGACCCAGATAAAAATATGCAGCAAATTAAAAAAACCTGATGGTGTCATTCCCCTACTCAAGCCCTTCAGTGGCTTTCCAAGGCCTGTATAGGCTTCCTATTGCTGCTGTAACAAAATACCACAAACTTAGCTTAAAACAAAACACACATTTTTTTATCTTGCAGTTCTGTAATCGGAATTGACTCGATGGCACTGGGTTTGGTTTTCTTTTGGTTTTTCTGTAGGTTAGAAGACCTATATGGGTCTTGCTGGGCTAAAATCAGGGTATAGGCAGGGCTGCGTTCCTTTCTGGTGGTCTTAGGGAGAATCCAACCTTGCTTTTTCTAGCTTCTAGAGGTCACCTTTATTCCTTGGCTCATGGCCCTTTTCCTCCATTCTCAGAACCAGCAATGTTGTATCTCTCTGACTCTTTTGTTGGCACATTTCTCTGGGACTACAGCTGGGAAAAATTCTTTGCTTTTAAGGACTCGTGGGATGAAACTGGGCCCATCGGATAATCCAGGATAATCTGTCCATCTCAAATCTGTGGCCTTAATCACATCTACAATGTCCCTTTTGCCATGAAAGGTAACAAATTCACTGAGTGTGGACATGTTTGGGGGCTATTGTTCTGCCTATCCAAGTAGAAACTACAAAAGCCTGACTTTACCTAGTTGTACTGTCTGCACAGTACATACTCCCAGACACATAGCCCACAGGGCTTCATTTGATGTTTTGGGGCATGTGGACATCCACCATCCCTCTGCCTGTGACCTTTCTCCTATCTCTTCCCCTTACCTTCCAATGCCAAATTAATTCCTACTGGTTCTCAAGTTTCAGTTCACATATTCCTTCCTCAAAGATGCTGTCCCTCACTCCACCCATAGGTCCAGGCTGGGCTCCTTATAGGGTCCTTACACTCATGCGCCATAATATTAACCACAGGTTAGAATTGTGATGGTTTCTGTGCAACTACTTGATGAATGTTAAATGTGCTGATTCTGGAGCCTGGGTTAAGTTCTTGTCACCTCCAATAATTGATTGTGTGTTATTAGGAAAATCATTTGACTATTCATTACTTTAATTTCCTTATCTGCAAAATGTATTTATGATATTATATTATTATAAGATTTAAAAGATTTATTACAAGCAAAGTGTTTAAAACAGTATGTGTCAAATAATAAGTACTGTTATATATTTATATTTGTGATTTTTGCTGTTGTTGTTAGTGCCATTAGTTGGTTCCAACCCATAGCGACCCTATGTACAAGAGAACAAAATTCTGCCCATCTTGCGCCATATTCACAATTGTTGCTATGTTTAGCCTGTCGTTGCAGCCACTGTGTCAATCGATCTCATTGAGGGTGCTCCTCTTTTTTGCTGACCTGCTACTTTACCAAGCATGATGCCCTTCTCGAGGGACTGGTCCTTTCTGATAACATGTCTAAAGTACATGAGATGAAGTCTCACCATCCTGGCTTCCAAGGAGCACTCTGGCTATTCTTCTTCCAAGACAGACGTGTTCATTCTTCTGGCAGTACATGGTATAGTCAATATTCTTCGCCAACACTGTGATTCAAATGCATCAATTCTTCTTCGGTCTCTCTTATTTATAGTCCAGCTTCTGCATGCATATGAGGTGATTGAAAATACTGTGTTTTGGGTCAGGCTCACCTTAGTCCTTAAAGTGCCACCTTTGTTTTTTTGTTTTTTTAACACTTTAAAGAGGTCTTTTGCAGCAGATTTGCCCAATGTAATACGTCGTTTGATTTCTTGACTGCTGCTTCCATGGGTGTTGATTGTGGATCCAAGTAAAATGAAATCCTTGACAACTTCAATCTTTTCTCCATGTAGCATGATGTTGTTTATTGGTAAGGTTGTGAGGATTTTTGTTTTCTTTATGTTGAGGTGTAATCCATACTGAAGTCTATGGTCTTTGATCTTCATCAGTAAGTGCTTCAAGCCCTTCTTACTTTCTACAAGCAAGGTTGTGTCATCTGCATATCGCAGAGGGTTAATGAGTCTTCCTCCAATCCCGATTAGGGGAAGTTTCTAAGTATCACTCTATCCCCAGTATCTGGGATATGATAGTTTTTCAACAAGTCTTTGTTGCATGAATAAAAAAAGAAAGCATGGAAGGAAAGAAGGCAGAAAGAAAGGATGAAAAGAAGTAGGGAGGGAGGAGAAAGGACAGAAGAAAGAATGAAAGGAGAAAGGAAGGAAGAGGGGAGAGGGATAGGAGGAAGGATGATGTCATAGTCACCTAGCGCTGCCATAACAAAAATACCACAAGTGGGTGGTTTTAAAGAACAGAAATTTATTTTCTCACAGTTCAGGAGGCTGGAAGCCTGAATTTGGGGCATGTCTCTAGGGGAAGGTCCTTCTTATATAGGAAGCCTTGGAAGGTCTTGGAGCTCCTTGTTCTTCGGTGTTGCTTGGTGTCTGTCTTCCTCCTCTGCGTGTCTCAGAAGTGGTTAGATTTAGGACCCACCCTTCTCTGATATGACTTCATTAACATAACGAAAGAAAATTCCTATTTCCAAATGCAGTCATATCTGCAGGTACCTGAATCAAAACAAACCCACTACAGTCAAGGTGATCCTGACTCAGCAACTCCCTAGGGTTTCCAAGGCCGTAACCTTTATAGAAGCAGACTGCCACATCTTTCTCTCATGGAGCCACTGGTGGTTTTGAATCACAGGCGTTTTGGTTAGTAGTCGACAGGGTTTAAGATTTCAATGCATATTTTGGGGGAACAAAATGCAATTCATAACCAGTGATATGGTAGTTTGTCTGACATTTCCTTAGTCAATATTATGCAGGCAAGGTAGCCACAGCAATGGTAGAAGTAACGTAACAGAAGCCATTTTGTGAGCTTTGAAGATCTATTTTTAATAAATTCGCTTCCGCGACATTGCCACTAAACTTACAGGCTTGATAAGCATAGTTTAACTGTTGAGAAGAGTAGAAGATAGGAGCCACCTCGTCTGGTAGGAGTGAATTCTACCAGGTGCGAGATTGCTGCCACGAAGTTCACCAATTATTTGTTTGTGAAAGTGGGCTCGGGTGAAGAAATTCATGCAGAAAAAAAGACACTGGAAAATAGCTGGTTTGGGACGGCTAAACTAAAGTCACAAAGACAGCTCCACAGAGCAGACGTTTTGCTACTTGATAAAGCTAACAAAACAGCGGACCTTATTGATGTAGCTGCTCGTCTCGGCAGAAGCATCACGAAAGTCTGTCCAGACAAAACAAACAAGTATGCAGCTGTGCAGAAGAGCTAATGTCAGTGTGGAAACTGAGGAACATCAAAGTCGAGACAGTTAACGTCTTGGCAACAGAGATGTTGTCATCTGCACAAACTGTGCATCTGGTGGGGGAGGGGCTGGGCTTAGACTGCTCTAGGAGAGAGCGCTTACTTTCGCCTGCCCAGCGTCCACTGTCTTTTTTGGCAATAGCACTCTCATTTTTCTCGGGGTTCCATCCCTCTATTACTCTAAGCCCTTGCTGACCCCACCCCTGACTGCAGGGTCTAGCCCACGACCCAGGTCTGGCCAATGAAAATGCTGCATTTGCCTGGCCACAGGGATTGGATAAGCAAGTGGCACACTTGGGGGCAATGAGGGTCTTTCCCTTGGACTTTCATGGAAACTTATGGGAAAGAGACACTGTCTTTCCAGAAGTTCCTAAAGAAATAGATGTATCTTTAAAGATGTCAGTGCCCCTCTTTTAAATTTTTCTTTATTGTGGTAAAAATATATAAAACAAAGCTTTGACCAATTCGGCAATTTTTACATGTACCCTTCGGTGACATTGTTTCCGTTCATCATGTTGTATGACCATCACCACTATCTTCTTCCAGACTGTTCCAGTGTTAACAGAAGCTCGATGCCTCCTCAGGAGTGGCTCCTCCTCCCCTCCTCCCCCTGGGAACTGCTAATAAACTTTGGTCTCTATGCACTTGCCTGTTTTAGATATTCATGTAAGTGGGACCATACAATATTTGTTCTTTTTTTCATTGACTTATTTCACTCAGCGTGATGTTTTCAAGGTTCACTCATACTGCAGCATGCATCGGGGTTTCGTTTTTCTTTAGGGCGGAATAGTATTCCATTGTAGTATGTGGCACGCTTTGTTTATCCGTTCATCTGCTGATGGGCATTTAGGTTGTTTTGGCAGCCATCTTTTCATCACTTGGGAAAACCTGGCTGAAAAACAAAGCTGATGCTCGGGCAATGGAATGGATTTCTCTCTTTTTATCCTGGATATTGGCCCTTTTCCAGCTACAGCAAAAGGAAGTTGGCTAAATTTCAATTCCCTGGAACCAGAAGGGAAACCCTGGGGGTGTAGTTGTTAAGTGCTATCACTGCTGACCAAAGGGTTGGCAGTTCAAATCCACCAGGTGCTCCTTGGAAACTCCGTGGGGCAGTTCTACTCTGTTCTATAGGGTCGCTATGAGTCAGAATCGACTCAACGGCACTGGGTTTGGTTTTTTTTGGAAGCAAAAGTGATGCCATTTTTAAAGGAGACAGCTAATTTTCTAAGTTGGCAGAACTGAGACCTTAGGCCTAACTCTTAGATTAGGCTGTGCACTATTTTGTTCACATATTTGTATTTGTTTCCTTATTATACTTGGTTTCATTATTAGACTAACATGATTTTTTGGCAGTAGATCTCCAGGCCTTTCTTCTGAGGCACCTCTGGGTAGACTTGAACTGCCACCTCAAACAAAACTTGATAAAGTATTGCCTAAAGCAGTACTTTGATATGAGGAAAAAAGGAATTGATTGGAACTTGGGAAGCCATACAAGGAGAAAAGGCCATGATTATTAATTGCTAGGGGGTAAGAGGTAAAGGAAAAGATTACCTACTCAAGGGAATGTTATATACACAGGAGCCTACTATGAATCAAAATCAAAAGGCAAACTGGTCGGTTTGGGCTCCAGTTAAATCTGAATAAAGGCATGGAGCTTACATAGAGGGGCAAAAGTGTGATTACAGATCAGGAGGACTCTCTTCCAGCGTGAAAATGGAGGATGATCATTGTAAAAGCCTGTAATGAAAAGAAAACAACCAACAAACAAAATGGCAACGAGGTCTTAGAGAATCCCTCTATTGAATTTTAGAAAGAAATTAAACGGAGTGCGAGGAAGATGCTTGTATTTGTCGTTTGCAGTCCTCTAAAAGTGGGGGAGGGTAGTATCCAAATCTGGAGCCCCAGGGTGTTGCAAACAGTTAGCGTGCTCAACTGCTAACTGAAAGGTGGTTGTTCAAATCCACTCAGAGTCTCCGCAGAAGAAAGGCCTGGTGATCTATTTTCAGAAAAATCAGCCATTAGAAACCCTATGGAGCACAGTTCTATTCTGACACATATGAGGTCACCATGAGTCAGAATCCACTCCACAGCAAGAGGTTAGTTTTTGTCAGTAAGTTCTATGACCAGGGAGGGTGAGATGAGGAATCTGAGGAAGTGCTCCCCTGGCCTGGGAAGGTGAGACGTGGAATCTGAGGAAGTGCTCCCCTTTGCCCAGGAAGGTGAGAAGTGGATTCTGGGGAAGTGCTCCCCTTGGCCTGGGAGGGTGTTCTATTGGCCTGGAAGCTGCTTGGGTGCTCAATGTCAGAAACAAGTCAGCCATCTGCACCCCGTGGCCTGCTGCATCCTGGGCTTTGAACAAAGGACTGTGATGGATGGGGGAGCCCTCACTCACTTGTATCCACAGAGGGATGTCGGGAAGGCCACAGAGGCGACGCCATCCTCCTCACACAGCCCACAGAGTTTCATTTTCCTCACACTTTTGCTTCCCCTGTGCCTTTAATCAAGGCCTCGGAGGTAATTTCTTCGTGGACAAACGGCTTGCGGCCTGGTGTGCAACTAACAATTAGTTTAGAGACTGTGATCTATAAATTTTGAGGAGAGGGAAAGAGGATTTGGTGCGCTGGGGCTATCGTTTCTAATGAAGAAAAATCACACACCGGAAGGGATCCAGAGTGTTATCGGAGCAACTTAATATCATCTGGTCGTGATTTGTAGGCCTTGATAATGCCTTGTGATCTTGGGGAAAGAAAGAAAACAGGGTGGGGGAGGGGTGAGTTGTTGTTGTTTGTGTTTCTTCAAAACAAAACAAAGCAAAACAGAAAAATACCTCACTCTGTGTGTATGAGATTTACCACATGAGGGCCGCCATCTGTAGAGACCCCACCAGGCTTCCCTCACTGTCTCCTCAGCTCTAGGCTGGCCCGAGAGGGACACCATAGGAATAAATTTATAATTTATTTATAAAAATAAACTGGCTGGCCCGAGATGTATGTGAGGAATTCATATCGAGCAGCTGCATAAGCAAGCATCTGAGGGGTGTGGGGGGCGGAGGAAGTTGGGAGGGGGAAGCGATGTGACCCCCAGCGCAGCACAAGCCCTCTCTCATAAGCTGGGCGAGGACCGCTTTGGGAGATGAAAGGGAAGCAGAGGGGTAGGGAGGGAGCCAGATTCAATATCCAACCAGGTCAGGGCCCTTTCCCTTTGGGCAATCCAGTAAGTTAGGGCCTTTGAACGCTGGTCTGGAAGGAGCACATCTCCCTTCCCAGAGTGGATATGGGATGAGCCCTGCGGGACATCCATGTGTCCTTTTAGGGGAGCAAAGACCATGACAAGAACAGAGCCCCATCAAAGACTCCCCGACGAGTTGCCGTTTCAAAAGCTGGGTGCTGTTTGTTGCTTTTTCAAAGAGGCAGGACCAAGTAGATGCTGGCCCCTTCCAGTGGAGTCAATGGAAACCACTAGGATTGGCATCACTGGGCTCCATCAGTTGGCTGGAGACACAGAGCTTCAGAGAGCTGGCCTGACTTTTGTCACCTGTGTGATAGACGGGCTGTCTCAGGGCTGCCCAGGCAGACAGGCCACCGAGCTCCCTGTTGATTTGTCTCTGGGCTCAAATGACAAAGACAAGTCTAAGATTCAGATGGTTACATTATATCATGACTGAAATGGCCCTAAAAGATGGCCCCATGAACCCTCTTATTTATAACTGGGAAAATGGAGACCCAGGCAGGTAAGTGGATCATGGGGAGACTGGAATATTCTGTCTGCACCAGCAATTCATCCAGTCCTTCCTCTATCCATTCAGGTCCTGGTGCTTCTCTGTCCCCTGCAGTCTGTTCTCCAGACAGAAGCCAGTGTGATCTTTTAAAGCTATTAGGTCAGTTCCCTGTTTAAAACCATTCTGTAGCTTCCAAACGCAACTGGGATAAAACCCAGAGTTCTTCACTACAGAATCTGGCCCCTTCCAGTGCCCCAAACTTCTCACCTGGAACTCTTGCTGGTACTCTATAGCTCCAGGCACATGGGCTTCTTTCTGCTCCTTGACCATGCCAAGCTCCCACCTCAGAGTCTTTGCACTTGCTGTTCCCTCCACCTGGAATCCTCTTCCCCGAAGTCTTACCATTTCTACGTTCTTTCTTCAATCAATCGATCCTAAAATGTCCCTTCCTCAGAGAAAGCTCCCCTGACTACCTGACTAATATAGCATTCCCCCACCATGAGTTGTGGAAACCCTAGTGGGGTAGTGGTAAGGGTTATGGCTTCTAACCAAAAGGTGGGCAGTTCAAATGCACCAGGCGGTCCTTGGAAGCCCAATGGGGAAGCTCTACTCTGTCCTGTAGGGTCACTATGAGTTGGAATTGACTCGATGGCAACAGGTTTTTTTTTTTTTTTTTCTCAAGTTCATTAACCTGCTTTACTGTGTTTTCTTTAGAGAAGTTATCCTAGTCTGAAATAAAATAATTTGTTTTCTTATTTGTTTATGGCTTTTCTTTGCTCACTATTTGTCTGCCTCAGGAGAACAAGGGACTTATGTTTTTCTCTTCTGTACTTCCAGTGCCTAGAACTGTGCCCAGTATAGAGTAGGCATTTATTCATGCATTCATTCACTTAGTCAACTATATTTACTGGTGCACTTGTTAACTGATGTTCCCATGAAACCCACAATCTCATGAAGAACGTAAACGATAACCAAATGGGCAAGTTATAGGATACATCTCGTAAGATCATGGTGAATATTAAATTAAAAGATTAAAAAAGCAAACAAGTGTAAAGTTTTGATGGCTGATTTTTCTGAAGTAAATCACCGGGTCTTTCTTCCAACGTGCCTCTGGGTGAATTCAAACCGTCAACCTTTCATTTAGCAGCTAAGTACCTTCACTGTTTGCATCACCCAGGGACTTCCTACTCCCCAGAAGTAACCATATTTAATTGTGTGTGTTTTTAGTTTCTCTGAGCTGGTTTCAAATATTCTCCACTGGAGATGCTCACAGCTCTACTTTTTGGTCTACCAATTCTACCAGTGTCTGTGGACGCCCTGATAAGAAAGACGAGGGCCTAGGCTCATTTTCCCCATGCCTGCCTCCCAATTTTGTTATATTATTTCAAGTTTTTTTTTTTTTTTTAATTGGGAAGTCTTTATAACTGCTAAATAATATATTTCTATTTCTTAATCTAATGTTATTACATTGTATCTTCTCCCTCTCTATTGAAAGATGAAGGAAATTAGCACTTGAACACAGCCCTCCAGCTCTCTTTAATTTCTATCAGCAATACCTTTATTTTTACACTGCCAGAGTTTACGACACTTCCTGTAGTCATAATCGATAATTAATTTTTTTTCTATAGGTTGTGTCATGGATTGAATTGTGTCCCCTAAAAATATCTGTCAACTTAGCTGGGCCATGATTCTCAGTATTGTGTGATTGGCACCATTTTATGTGATTGTCCACCATTTTATGTAATTTTCCTATATGTTGTAAATCCTATCACTATGACATAATAAAATGCATTAGTGGCAGTTATACTGATGAGGTCTACAAGATTAGGGACTGTCTCAAGCCAATCTTTTTAGAGGTATAAAAGAGAGAAGCAAGCAGAGAGACATGGGAACTTTATACCATCAAGAAAGCAGTGCTGGGAGCAGAGCGTGTCCTTTGGACCTGAGGTTCTTGTGCTAAGATGTTCCCAGACCAAGGGAAGACTGATGACAAGGACCTTCCTCCAGAGCCGACAGAGGCAGAAAACCATCCCCTGGAGCTGGCACAGTGAATTTGGACTTCTAGCCTACTGGCCTGTGAGAGAATAAACTTCTCTTTGTTAAAGACATCCAAGTGTGGTATTTCTGTTATAGCAGCGATAGATGACTAAGCCATGTTGAAACCTAAGAAACTACAGTGAGAATATTATGACTATATAATTTTTCCTTTTTCTGTAGAACTAATTTGTATTATCGGCCACTAAAAATGAGAGAGAGAGAGATCTCCTTTCACAAAGCCAGTACTGCTTCTAGGAGCATGTTTCTAACATCAGTCACATGGATTCCCCTTCTAATCCTCTGTGGTACACAAAATAAAAGCCTGCCAAAGATGTCCACGTCCTACTCCCCAGAATCTGTGAATATGTTATCTTATATGGCCAAAGAGATCATCTCATAGATGAAATGATAGAGCATTCTGGATTACCCAGGTGGGCCCAATGTAATCTCAATGATCCTTATAAGAGTGAAACAGGGGTGTCAAGCTAGAGAAGGAAATGTGAAGATGCAGCAGAAATTGGAGAACTGGAGAAAGATTTGAAGATGCTACACCATGGCTTTGAAGATGAAGGAAGAAGCCATGAGCCAAGGAATGCAGCTGGCCTCTAGAAGCTAGGAAAAGATTCTCCCCTAAAGCCTCCAGCTAAAACTAACCCTGTTGATGCCTTGGCTTTAAGCTCTGTGAGACCAATTTTGGTCTTCTGACCTCCAGAACTATAAGAAAATAAATTTGTGTTGTTTTAAGTCCCTGGATGGTGCAAACAGTTAAGCGCTCAACTACAAGCTGAAAGGTTGGTCATTTGAACCCAGAGGTGCCTGGCAATCTGCTTCAGAAAGGTCATGCAGATTTGAAAACTCTATGGAATAGTTCCACTCTGCACATGTTAGTCACCATGAGTCAGAATTGGCTGGATGGCAACTAACAATAACAACAAACCTGTGTTAATCTATTGCACTATCAGCAGGAAAATAATACACCTGCCTCTGCTGCTCCAAATTATGCCACATTTTAGTTTGCTTTGTATTAGCCCCAAGATTTTTCTTGCATATTTATTTTTCAGAAGTTTCTGGGACTTTTTTCTTTCTTCCTTGTTGATGAAAGAAGGCTATGCCTTAATGTCATAATTGACATTCACTCAGTTTCTTAATCACACTATTTATGAGAATGAGGCTACTTTCTTCCTGATGGCTTTTCTTGTGCCCCCATGACTTCTAATTCAAACTTAGCTATATTGTTTTTTAGATACGTTTCAAAAAATTCATTATGCGATTTCTTTTCATTTCAATAGTAAATTAGATCTACTATTGGTTGAATTCCATACTTCCTCTTATTCTTTTTCTGTTTGTTGCATTATGTTTGTTGTCAAGTAATTTGGGGGAAAAGGTAGGTGAGAAAAACAAACTTTGAGTTCCTACGTGTTTGAAAAATATCTTTATCCCTCCACCCATAACTTATATAATTTAGCTGGGTATAAAATTATAGACTTAAAATCATTTCTTTTCACAATTTTTGGGTTATTTATCTGTTTTCTTTTAGTATCCTAGATTACTGGTGACAAGTCAGATAGAACTTTGTAGGGGATATGTTAATCTCTATAAGTTTTTATGAGAATATGTTGAAACGTGGATTTTTTTTCCCAGTCTTACTCAGTATTTGGTGTTTCTTTTCAGTATAAAATTACATGTATTAAAAAAATTTATTCTATAATTTCTTTGGTTATTTTTAACAGCTTTATTAAGCTATAATTTACATACCATGCAATTCACCACTTTAAAAGTGTGCAATTCATTCATGTTGTGAGATGTTTCACAAATTCATCATTGTTATTTATCATAATACGTAGTATTCCATTGTGTGTATGTACCATAATTTCTTTTTTTTTTTAATCCATCTGTTGATGAGCACTTAGGTTGTTTTCGTCTTTTTGCTGTCATGAACAATGCGACAACGAACATGGGTGTGCATATGTTTATTTGTGTGATGGCTCTTATTTCTCTAGGATATATTCCTAGGAGTGGGATTGCTGGATCATATGGTATTTCCATTTCTAGCTTTTTAAGGAAGTGCCAAATTGTTTCCCAAAATAGTTGTACGATTTTGTATTCCCACCAGCAGTACGTAAGAGTTCTAATCTCACTATAGCCTCTCCAACATTTGTTATTTTCTGTTTTTTTTTTGATTCGTGCCAGTAATGTTAGGGTGAGATGGTATCTCATTGTGGTTTTGATTTGCATTCCTTTAATGGCTAGTGATCTCAAGAATTTCCTCATGCATCTGTTAGCCATTTGAATGTCTTCTTTGGTGAAGTGTTTGTTCATATCCTTTGCCCATTTTTTAACTGGATTATTTGTCTTTTTGCTATTGAAGTGTTGAAGTATTCTATAGATTTTAGAGATTAGACCCTTGTCAGATATGTTGTAGCCAATTTTTTTTCCCCCAGTCTGTAGGTTCTCTTTTTACTCTTTTGGTGAAGTCTTTTGATGACATGGGGTTTAAGTTTTAAGAGCTCCCAGTTATCCAGTTTATCTTCTGGTATTGTGCATCATTAGTTATGGTTTGTATTCTATTTATGCCATGTATTAGGACCCCTAGCATTGTCCCTACTCTTTCTTCTTACAACATAGATGAATCTGGAGAGCATTATGCTGAGTGAAAGAAGTCAATCACAAAAGGACAAATATCATATGATACAACTATTATAAAAATCTAAGAAAAGGTTTACACACAGAAAAAAGACAATCTTTGATGGTTATGAGGGAAGGGAGGAGGGGAAATCACTAACTAGTTAGTAGACAATTGTTAACTTTGATGAAGGGAAAGACAACACACTATGGGGGAAGTCAGCACCATTTGACCAAGGCAAAGTCATAGAAGCTTCCTAGACACAACCAAACACCTTGAGGGACCAAATTACTGGGGCTGAGGGCTGGAGACCATGGTCTCTGGGGACATCTAGGTCAATTGGTATAACATAGTTTGTAAAGAAAATGTTTTACAGCCTACTTTTGTGAGTAGTATCTGGGGTCTTAAAAGCTTTCAAGCAGCCATCTAAAATACATCTATTGGTCCTATCACATTTGGAGTAAAGGAGAATGAACAAAACCCAAAACACAAGGAAAATATTAGTCCAAAGGACTAATGGACCACATTAACCATAGCCTCCACCAGCCTGACCCCAGAACTAGATGGTGCCCGGCTACCACCAGCTCTGACAGGGATCACAAGAGAGGGCTCCAATCAGGGCAGGAGAAAAATGTAGAGCCAAATTCAAATTCACAAAAAGGACCAGGTTTGCTAATCTGATGGAGACTGGAGGAAATCCCGAGACTATGGCCTCTGGACATTCTGCTAACTCAGAACTGAAGCCATTCCGAAGTCCATCTCTCAGCCAAAGATCAGACACACCAATAAAACAAACAATAACACATGTGAGGAACGTGCTTCTTAGTTCAATGAACTAACTATACGAGACCAAGTGGGCAACACCTACCCAAAAGCAAAGATGAGAAGGCAGGAAGGGACAGGAAAACTGGATGAATGGACACGGAGAAACTGGGGTGGAAAGGAAAAGGGGGAGAGTGCTGACACATTGCAGGGATTTCAACCAAAGTCACAAAACAATTTGTGTATAAATTTTTGAATGAGAAACTAATTTGCACCGTAAACTTTCACCTGAAACACAATTTAAAAAAGCATACAATTCAATTTTTTAAAGTATATTTACAAAGTTTTGCAACCATCATAGCAATCAATTATAGGTTTTCACCATCTCAAAAAGGAAGTCAGTACTGATTAGCAGTCACTTCTGTCCTTCCCCTTAACTTGCCAACACCCAACACCTATCCAAGCTCTAGGCCACTACTAATTTCTATCTATATAGATTTGCCTACCTGAGCATTTCATGTAAATGGAATCATATAATTTGTGATCTTTTGTGACTGGCTTATTTTATTTATCATAGTGTTTTCAAGGTTCATCCATGTTGTAGCTTGTATCAGTATTTCATCATTCCTTTTTATTACCTAATTAAGTTCCATCATATAGATATACTCGTGGGTTATTTTAACCCCTCCAGTTTTGCATGTATTGGAACTTACCTCTTCATGGTTTACCTTTATGAATTTGTCGCTCCTTTTATGTCTTTTTCCTTTGGGGCAGTGTCTTAAACCTTATTTTTCAATACTTCCATTCATTTTTTGTTTTTGTTTTTGCAATCACGTTAATTAGAATATTTTTCTGCAACAGAAAATCAAATTCAAATGGCTTAAGAAATAAGGTCTTTTTTTTTTTTTTTTTAATTTCATTAACTGTAAGTCCAGAGTTGTTCAGAATTCAGGATTGGTTGATCCACCTTTTGAGCATGTAGACAAGTATCTAGGTTCTTGGTATCTTTGCTCTGTTGTCCATGGAGCTAACTTTATAATAAAGCTATTTCCCTTCATGGCTATAGGATACCTGGCAGGAGAAGCAAAGGCTACATGCTTCTTTGCTAATTTCTTTCCAGAGAAGAACTCTGAAGATCTTTCAGAAGTCTAACCAAACTTTCTTTACATTTCTTTGGCCCGAACTTTGTCAGATGCCCATTCTCAAAGCAGCCACTGGCAAAGGGGAAAAGATATTTCTGAATAGCTTCCAGTGTTTCTCAAGTAGGGCACTATTGTCATTTTGGCCAAGACAATTCTTCATTGTAAGCAACTGCTCATGAGTTTTAGGACATTTAGCATCTCTGGTGTCTGTCCCCTAAATGCCAGTTACATCCCCTCGTATTAGTTTTCAAAGGCTGTTGTAACAAATTATCACAAACCTAGTGCCTTAAAACAGCACAGATTTATTCTTACAGTTCTGGAGGTCAGAAATTGAAAATCGAGGTGTCGGTATGACTGTGTTCCTTCTGGACGCTTTGGGAGAGAATCTGTTTCTTTGTCTTTTTCAGCTAATTTTTAGAGGCCGCCTATATTCCTTGGCTTGTGGCCCCTCTCTTGAATTATTCCAACATCTTGCTTCTGTTGTCCTATCTATCAGTACTACCTTGATCTTCCTGCTTCCCCTTTATGGAGAGGCTTATGATTACACTGGGCTTACCCAGATGATCCAGGAAAGTCTCCTTCTCTCAATATCCTTAATGTAATCACATCTGCAGAATACCTTTATCAAGTAATGTATTCACAGGTTCTGAGGAATAGGACATGAACAACTTTGAAGAGGGAGGACATTCAACTTACCACATTCCCACCCCTTTCCTCCTCAACCTCCCCTCATTTTAACTACCAAAAATGCCTTCTGAGTCATATGAGTTCCCTGGGGCTAGTGGATATCTCAACAGCAAGGTGGTTCTTTCTGGAAGGAGTGACAGATTAACAGCTGCTGAGTAGGCAAGCACAAATATCCACACGTTATGATATGCTTATTTTCAAAGTAATTTTTCGTATTTTCTGATTGCTATTATATTAACCAAAAAAAACAAAAAAAAAATTTTTTTTTGTTTATATTCTGAGAGACTTTTTTTTTTTTTTTTAGTGAATGCAATATTGTCTTAGATCTCTCTCAAGACATTTACTAGATTTAAAAAAAAAAAAAAAAACCCTGTGGTTTCTGAATTTTCTCTTTCTTCCAGTGTAAACATTTGTTTGTTTATTTTGGGCTGTGAGTTATCCTCAATGACTTCTCCTTTTTTCTCCTGATTCTTGGTTGTCCATTTTTATATGTTAATTATGGACTTGGTCGAGTTATACAGTAGGTGGCATGGGTTTCCACTTCAGTTGTACAGTTCTGTTTTCCCAACACAGCTCTCCCTTGACTGGAACCTTGACATATAGTGGCAGGAGTTGGGGCGAGATCAACCAGCAGGTTATCCCCTCCCCTATGTTGAAAGGGGCAGGACAGCCATATCAGGAGCTCTAGTCCTAATCTTTCTATTCCCATCATTTCATTCTGCTGTACACAAGGGCACCATGAGTTGGAGCCAACTAGAGGGCAACTAACGACAACAATTCCCAACCTTGTATGTAAACCGTCATTTACTCAGTATGCCAAGAGCAGGAAAAGGGAGAGAGGCACTAAAAAAAAACTTCAGTTTGTCTCCTCATTCGTGCCCCACTTCCCACTTCTGTGCTGCTTACCCGCAGGCATATAACGTGCAGCTTCTCTAGGGCTACACCAAGAAGAATGCCTCTCATCTCTGCAGGTGTAACCCTGGGTGTGCTAACTCCATCTTCCTTTCCTGTGATTTATGAATCAGTAGGATCCCATCCACTTCCCTTATTCCACAAACTGGCCAGATTCTCCCTTCTACTGAAGGATTTCCTCCTCTTATTCCCAACATTGAGTCTGTGTTATTTCATTAGTATTTAGGGAGAAACGGGAAATGAAACTAGGTGCTCACTCTACCATTTTGAACCAGAAATCTTTTGTCAGCTTTAAGATGACATTATATCCTTGGTTCTTAGCTATCGAGATTTCAGAACTTCATTCTCAGGTCAAACACTGTGTTAGATTTTATATGAAAGACAATAAAGTGATTGAAACTAAGGCAGGCTAACAGTGAAACAAGCATTTGGGTATGAATTAAGGGTGGGCGATGCCCTCCAGCTTTCTTGGCTAGCTCAGATGGCTTCCTTATAGTGGAGGGCTGGTTTCTTTCCCTCAAGAGTCACCAAACAGCCACCAAAAAAATGGGATGCTGGGCTAAGGGAAAAAGAATTGGCAAGCAGCAGAGAACAGACCTGTAGAGAGTGACTCCAAGGGCCCACACTTCAATTTTCCCACAGTCTTCATAACCAGCCCAGGATGGGGCTGCGCTTTCAAATTTTGGAACCTCTTGGAGTGAAATGGTGGTTGGCCCTCAGACTGGGGCCTGCCATTTTCTCCTCTACATCTTATATATTTCACTCCTTTTTTAGTGAGTTTATTTCAAATCTGTTAAAAGTGTACAGCAAGTAACCAAATAAACTTCTGAATTTTAGCATTTAATACTACTAGTAGTAATTACAAGAACTGAATAAGTAATACCAAAACCGAAAAACCTTTTGCTGTTGAGTCGATTTCTGACTCATAGGTATCCTACAGGACAGGGTCCCATAGAATTTCCAAGACTGTCATTTTTATGGAAGCAGACTGCCACATTTTTCTCCTGAGGTGTGGATGGTGGTTTTGAACCACCAACTTTATGGTTAGCAGCCAAGCATTTAACCACTGTGATACCAGGCCTCCTGAATAAGTAATTGTTGTGTTGTTAGGTGCCGTCAAGTCAGTTCCGACTCAAAACGACCTTATGTACAACAGAATGAAACACTTGCCCGGTCCTGTGCCATCCTCACAATCGTTATTATGCTTGAGTCCATTGTTGCAACCACAATGAGATGTGTCAATCCATCTCCTTAAGGGTCTTCCTCTTTTTTGCTGACCCGCTACCAAGCATGATGTCCTTTTCTAAGTCTGGTCCTTTCTGTATAAGTAATAGCTATTATTATTATCAAAGTCTCTGGGTGGTACAAATTGTTAATGTGCTCAGCTGCTAACTGAAAGGTTGGTAGTTCAAGTTCACCAAGAGGTGTCTCAGAAGGTGTCTCAGAGGTGCCTACTTCTGAAAAAATCAGACATTGAAAACTGTATGGAAACGAAACACAGTTCTACTCTGACACATAGGGGGTCGTCATGAGTCAGAATCAAACTTGATGGCAACTGGCATTATTATTCATCAATGCCTTCATCAAGTTATCCACCTTCGTAAGAAGATTTCCTTCCCACTTCATCATATCCAAACTATTCCTCTGGCTTTCACTTTCTTCAAATACCAGTCTTTGTGGGAATTTCCAAATTACTTAAGTCAAACTGGGGAATCTTTGGCTCTTACCTGATTTTCCCAAGTCACCTTCTTGAGAGAGATGTGTTTTTTAAAAACATTTTGTAAATGATGACAGAGGAAACGACCAGGCATCTTGGACAACAGGGCGGCTCCAGGAATGGTACACCTGGTTGGAAGAGGTATGGAGTATAACGATGCCATATAGTGTCATGGAGATTAGGTTATGACAGCTCTCAGTGGGTGGGTGGTGGAATCATGGGCCTTTTTAGTAATGCTTCTTCAGCAAAAGCTTTTTGTTGATACAAACAAATAGACAGGATGCTCTTTCAGTGTCTTAACTAGCCATGTGATGATGTGGTAGATTGCAAAATAGTGCCACAAGTTCCTCCTATCCCTACATGCACACCCCTTTGCTGCTTCTCCCACCAAAAGGTGGCATCTATTTTTCCAAGCCCTTGTATCTGGACTAGTCTTATGAATTGCTTTGACCAACAGAATGTGCGAGTTCTGATTATAGGCTTCAAGAGGCATTACAGCTCTGCTCTTGCTCTATTTCTGTCCTGAAACTCCCAGGTGAAGAACCTGGGCTAGCCCACTCGTGTTTGAGAATACATGGAACAAAGATGGGCCACCCCAGCTAAGGCATCCTGGACCAACCAGCTCCCAACCAGTGTACATGTACGAGTCAGCTATATGAGTGACCCAGTGAAATGAGCAGAAGAACCACCCAGCTGAGCCTGGCCCAAATTGTGGGCTCAAGGAATCATGAGCAAATAAAGTGATTATTGCTTTAAGCCACTAGGTTTGAGTAGGTTTATTATGTAGTGATAGATAATTGATGCAGATTTTCTCTACTTTTCCAGTCTGCCTTAGTTATGACAGACTAGTTATGCTGAAGTAAAAAAAAAAAAAAAAAAACTCTAAAATTTCAACATCTTAGAACATCAAAGTTAATTTCTTGTGCATGTCTATGTTGGGTCAGCTGAAGTCTTGGTTTTCTTTTTCCATACTCTGGGATGTAGACCAAAGTTTCAAGTGTTACTGTGTGCCATGGCAGAGGGAAACAGGTCTCTGAAGAGACTTGTGATAGCATTAAACCTTCTAGATTGGAAGTGACCTACATTATTTCTACTTACAGCTCACTGGTGGTAACTAGTCATGTGGTTTCATCCAACACAGACAGGCCAAGAAGCCTAGTCCTACCAAGTTCACAGGAGGAAGAGAGCCAGAAATACTTGGTAAACACCATTAATGACTACTCTTACGTCAATCCAGAACGAGATAAAAATGGTGGAAAGTTTCATACCCAAAAGGAATGGCAGAAGGAAAAGGTAGTCTATTCTCAACAGTAGGTGGTTAAGTATATTGAACCAACTTAATCTTTCGTCCATGTAATAATCTCTAAGCAGTGGCAGCCAGAAGCTCAAGTCTTTTTCACTTCGTGTCCAAGGTGAGGGAACCTCTTAGCTCTGAGTAATGTTGTGTCTCTAAGATAAAACAGAGTCTGGGTAGAGCCAGAGGGCGTGTAAGGGCTGAAGGTCACCCTCTGCTTGTCAAAAGGGATGGAGTCCTTCTTCAGAGCAAATATGGGGAGATGATCCTCTTGAAAACTTCATTTCAAAAACAAGAGTGTTCATGCACTATAAATATAAACAGGATTCATAGTCAAGTGAGTCTCAACTTTATGGAAGCATGTTTACATTTTCTATATAACTTTCTTGCATGGTACCAAAATAGAGAAGCATTCTCAGAAAGCATCTTCTGTTAATAGAAATTTTGTACGTCTGTAACATCTCTAACTTTTGTTCCTCCACAAATTATTGACCCTTAGACTAACTAAAGGAGAAAGAGTGTGGGTGATACTGTTGTCATCTCTGTGGGGAGGAGGGGTCCAAAAGTCACACAGTTGCAATAGCAGTGACAGAACTTGTACCCAGGTCTCTAAAACTTTATTATAGTTTTCTTTCTGGAAGGCTCAATTGCTTTAATGTCATACATTTCAGGGGACAGGTGAGCATTCACTCCTTATTTGTTTTCTATAATTGGGTAGAAGAAACCTGAGGACTCCTTTGGCAAGTTGTATCTCACATTAATAGATCAATTTGGTTTCTCACTTGTATTGCCCCAAAGGATTATGGGCAGCCATAGAAAGAACATTGTGAAGAGATTCATTTGTTCATTCATGTATTTATTGAGCACATATTAAGTGCTAGGCACTTGGTCTACAGTACTATGTAAGAAAAACACAGACTTTGCCTTTCCTTCATGAAATTTACTATCTTAGTGTGTGTGTGTGTGTGTGTGTGTTTTGCACCCCATTGCCTTTGAGTCAATTCTGACTCATAAAGAACAAAAGTGTGTGTGTCCGTGTGTTACGTATATATTATGATACCACGCTTAAGAGCTATTGAAATATCTGGGTTTTTGTTCTAGATTACTAACTGGCTTTCTGTGGGCCCAGTACAAGTCACTCTTCTCTCTCTTGACCTGTTTTGTCATCTGTAGAGTGAAGGTAGCCCTTATAGATTACATTAGAAATGTCTTAATTTTTTACACTGAACATGTAATACTTTAGTGATCAGAAACAAAGACAGTGAAGATGATGAAGAAGAAGACAAAAACAAAAAAGCGAGAGGAGGAAAAGGAAGACCAAGAGAAGGTAGAATTCCAGCTTGGATCTTCTGTGATTCATGAGTCTCTGATACTCTGCTGATTCTCCTGCCACTCAACTGGGTTTTGTGTATCATTTCCTTTGTTCTTTTGCGGTCTAGGCAACTGAACGTATGCTCTCTTCTAGAATGAACTTAATTTTCAGACACAACAGATGATGATCCTCATGTCTTTGGGGACAACTGAATCACTCAATAAGTGAGCGACAGTTTAGGTAGTGAGCTCAGCTGATCTTTCTGATTTTCTCTTTTTCTTTACCTCTTTCTTCTGCTTCTCCAGAGCTGTTTTTATCTTGGCATTAACCTCCTTGTGTTCAAATATCTTATTCTGGCTTTTCTGGCTTTTGTGTGTTACAGGCAAGTTATTTGAACATCTTTTTTTGGTTTAAAATTCTTTAAAAATGCCATGTGATTCCACTGATCTTACCAGAAACCAATAAAAACACATTACTTTTAAAAATAACTCCCATAAAACCTCTTACTTGTGAAAAGCTTTCGTTCTAATAAAATTGGAGCTAACCAAAACCTTTTAGAACCGCTCACAGGCATATATGGGACTTGGCAGGTCCAGACTGCACTACCTCTAGTGGTGATGAAGATACCAGATCACTACTCTGTCTGTAGGAAGGTGGGTCCAAGATAAATTCACTCACCTCCTTGACTTTAGAAAAGTCCAAAATGAGAATGGTAACACCACACAGAAGGCCACTCATTCTGCACTTTGCCAACATAGCCACTGGGAATCTACAATCTTTTCCATCATATATGAGGTTGTGGTTGATTTTTTCTTTTCTCTCTCTCTTTTTTTTTTTCTTTCTTTTTAGCTTCCTAAATATAGAACTAATGGGTTTCAGGGAAAGTCAATGATTGCTCTTACTTGAGCTTGGAGAGTGGTAAGAAAATGTCCCGTTTTCTGCAGGCTTCAAAATTCCCTTAGGGTTAGCATGATCATAGGCCACTTTCACTTGTAGATAAGACTCATGCTGATGGCTGTGAAGTCTGTGATGACCAGAAGATGGAAGATGGTACCATTTGAGAGCAAGTAGATGAGTGGTTGCCAAGAGCCAGGCTTTGGTTAGCTGCTCCAGGTTGGCTGCCCCTAACTCCTGAAAGTACATACTCATGGGTTGCTGTCCCTGGGGTCTGGGTTGGGGACCTGGAATTTATTCATTTATTTTCCTAAAAATATGCTCGGATGACTCAAAAGTGCAGACAGTTTGGGAATCAGAGGTGTAGAAACAAACAACAACAGTAAAAGAGAATTAAATAAACGATTTTCACTCAGGAACCAGGAAGGAGAAACAATTTGTTGGAGCATCAGTTCTGCCTATCCCATCTCCCCAAGGGCTTGTATTCTTTGTCTCAGGAGGCCCTTGAGACACTGTTCCACAAAAGGGATCTGTGGTCAAGCCAGTATGGGAAAGGCTGTAAACTATATTCCCCTCTTACAGATTTCCAGGTTCTTTAAAGAGTCATTAGACTGTACCAGGATGGTCTCTACTAAAGAAACATGGTCAGCCATGTTGGATGAACCTCAAAAACATCATGTTGAATGAAGTTAATCACAAAAGGACAAATATTGTATGATCTCACTCATATAGGAAATATTCAAAATAGACAAATGTACAGAGAGCAAAGCTTATTAGTGATTACCAGGTCCTTGGGTGGCATATATGGTTAAGCACTGGACTACTAACTGAAAGGTAGGTGGTTCAAACTCACCTAGAAGCACCTAGGAAGTAAGGCTTGTGAGAGGTCACAACTTTGAAAACCCTATGGAGTAGTTCTACTCAGCACACATGGGGTTGCCATGAGTCAGAATGGACTTGATGGCCCCTAACAACGACAGAGGTGGGGAGTGGAACAAGGGGGAGTCATTGTTTAGGAAGTGCTGAGTTTCTCTTTACGGTGATGGAAACTTTGGCGAGGACTATTGGTGATGGTTGCATAACGTGATTACCATAATGGATATCACTAAATTGTACAGATGAAAAATGCTAAATTGGCAAATGTGTTATATTTTTGTTTTTACCAAAAAAAAAAAAAAAAGAAAGAAACATGTTTAGCCATGTTAACCAAGTATTTCTCAAACAAACTTGACCATAGAGCTGCTCCTCGTTAATTAGGTACTAACATCTCTAAGAACCAGAATAACACACAGAAAGAAACAGCTATGGTAGATAAGCTGAAAAAAAAAAAAATTTTTTTTTATTTAAAAAAAAAGTTAATTAGAATTTTTCAGACACGAGTGACCTGGACTTTCTACACTGGTTTTCTGAGGAAGCATGGCACACCTGATGCCCTCCTGGTCAGCTGTGGCAGTGCCTTTCCTGTGAGGAGGAACCAGGGAGTTTTCTTGACTGACTCCCAAAATGTGCCTTGAGAATAATGTTCATTCCAAACGTTCATTCCTGGCAGAGCCCAGCACTTCCTGTGTTTCAACCAGGCAATCAAGAGGAGGGTTCTGGGTATTTCTTAATGAGAAAGACGGTACTTTACTTCATTTTTACGGCTTCCATTTTATGGAAGGTGTCAATCAAGGCGTTTCAAAAATGTCACCCCACCCCTCCACATTGTCACTGGCCAGGAGGCCCACGCAGCCGAACCAGGACTTTGAGTACATTTAAAGGTTTCCCTCCACCCATCCTGGGGAGCAGAACCTAAACACTTTGCTTCCGAGTAGATGCACAGGCAATTTCATGTTCTCTGTCTGGTAGTCATAACAACAATAGCAAATGGCCTGCAATTATTAATGGGCCAGCATATTACCTACATAATTTCTAATCTAGATACAATACCCTGCAGACTGTTGTTGTCAGGTACTGTCCAGTTGATTTTCAACTCATTGCAACCTCATGTGACAGGGTAGAACTGCCCCCATAGTGTTTTCTAGGCTGTAATCTTTACAGAAGCAGATCTCCAGGTCTTTCTCCCATGGAGCCGCTGGGTGGGTTCAAACTGCCGACTTTTTGGTTAGCAGTCGAGCACATAACAGTCACACAACCAGGGCTCCTCCCCTGAAGACTGTTGTTGTTGCTGGGTGCCATCGAGTTTACTCTGACTCGTAATGACTCTATATGACTGAACGACACCGACTAGTCTCTATTTTATAGGAGAGAAAATCGAGGTTTAGAAAAGTTAACTAGCTTACTCACCTGGTGAGTGACAGAACAAGCTGGTTGCCTCTAAAATGGATGCTCTTTTCTTCTTTAAGAAAGATCCAAAAAGCCATTTTTCTTTTCCTCCTCACACAAGAGTTTCCACTTCCATCCTCTTCCCCAAGCCCTTAGGTTTCCATTGATTTTCTCTGATAATCTTGAACAGAGAGAGAATAGGGGCCCAGCCGTTACCGTCTTCTGGACTTCCATTTCAGTCACAGTTAGGTGTTTTTCCTTTTCATTAAAGTTCTAGATGTTAATGAGTTCTGGACCAACCTGGGCCCAAAGGCCAAAGACAATATTTTTTGAATTCCCTCAAGCTCTGTGCCCACTACAGTAAATTTGTTTCGTCTTCGTAAAAAACGACAGCCAGCAAAAAAGTCAAAATTATGTTTCCCTGTTGCCCTGGAGAGGGGGGTCCCTTTTAGGAACTTGCTCCTCTTTTGTTCTCCGTACCCAGGCCCAGGCCTGGCCCATCTTCACAGCTGTAAAACCCAACATTCTGTATTTTCCTCCAATGAGAAGTTTATTCCTAGTTTCAGATGCCTGGCACCCACTTGGCCCTTTGTGGAAATAGGGTGGAATCAGCACCGGCCAGGAAGGAACCTGATCTCTCTGCAGGTCACCTTTTGGAGGAGTGGAAGTGGCAGAGGACGAGGCACCAGGTGGTGATTAAAACAGCAACGACAACAAACCCCATTGCCCTCGAGTCAATTCCGACTCAGAGTGACCCTATAGGACAGAGTAGAACTGCCCCATAGAGTTTTTAAGGCTGTAACCTTTATGGAAGCAGATGGCCACATCTTTCTCCTGAGGAGAAGCTGGTGGGTCTGAATCACCGACATTTTTGTTAGCGGCCGAGCGCTTAACCGCTATGCCGCCAAGGCTCCTTGTTGTTATTGTTGTTGGGTGCCATACATTCGGCTCCAGCTCATACCAACTGTACATGCAACAGAACAAGATGCTGCCCGGTCCTGCACCATGCCCACAATCGTTGTTATGTTTGAACCCATTGTCTCAGCCACTGTGTCAGTCCATCTCATTGGGGATCTTCCCTTTTTTGCTGACCCTGTACTTTACCAAGCATGATGTCCTTCTCAAAGGATTGGTCCCTCCTTATAGCATGTCCAAAGTACCTGAGATGAAGTTTCAACATCCTTGCTTTTAAGGAGCATTCTGGCTCTACTTCTTCCAAGATAAATTTGTTCATTTTTCTGGCAGTCTGGGGTATATTCAATACTCTTTCCCAACACCGTAATTCAAAGGCATCAACTCTTCTTTGGCCTTCCTTACTCATTGTCCAGCCTTAACGTGCTTTTGTATCTGTCAGTTTGTCTCACTATGGTGGCTTCCATGTTGCTGCAACGCTGGAAGCTGTGCCACCAGTATTTCAAATACCAGCCAGGTGGCCCATGGTGGACAGGTTTCAGTAAAGCTTCCAGACTAAAACAGACTAGGAAGAAGGACTTGGCAGTCTACTTCTGAAAAAACTGGCCAGCGAAAACCTTATGAAAAGGCTCCTTTGATAGTGATTAAAGAGCTTTTATTCTTTTGCAAAGAGTATCCCTGCCAGTGTTCATTCTCAGGAAAAACCAAGCCAACTTTCAAGGCCGAGAATTGTTGCTTCTGGGCCGTAACGTCTGTTCTAATTGTTCATCCAGACCTGGTCCTACCAAGTGATAGCTCTGGGCCTTGTCAAGTCCTTAGCCAAGCCAGTTGCCATAAAGTCACTTCAACTCATGGTGACCGCATGTGTGTCAGAGTAGAAATGTGCTCCACAGGGTTCCCAATGGCTGATTTTTCAGAAGCAGATTGCCAGGACTTTCCTCCGAGATGCCTCTGGGTGGACTCAAACCACTAACCTTTTGGTTCTCAGCCCAGTGCTTTAACTATCTGACCACCCAGAGACTTCAACACTGGACCTCAGTGCTGCTTCTTTAAAGACACGTAAATATTCAAAAAACTCCAGTTTTTTTCTCTTACCTAAAAACCGTATTGGTTCAAAATAAAAATAGAGCTTTACTCACTGTGTCCAAGAGTGCCACTGCGAACAGAAAGCGATTGAAAATGTCCTAGCTTCCCATTGACATGGGGAGGGGAGTCGCCATCAACCCTTGTGCTTCTGCAGAGATTAGCTCTTCTGGCTGAGTCCTTGCAGAAGGTTCCTCTCTGCCTTGGAGGGAACCTTCTGGCCGGAGAGCTGCTTGAAATTGGCAGCAGGGAGTTTTGGCCTCTGTGGTCCTTCCTTGTAGACACCTGTCATTTTGCCACCCAGAAGCTGGCAATAGCTGAGCTGAGTCCCTTTGGCGCGTGTGTTCTGCTAGCCTCCGAAATCCTTGCGTATCTTCTGGGTTTCTTGACTCTTTTGTTAATACAGATTTTGAAGGCCTCTAAAAAAAAACACCAAATATACTTTGTATTCTCAACAAACAACTTTTCAAACAACTGTATTGTTTATTCATGAGTATTATATCCAGAGTGCAGCGCTTCATGTTACTTGGAGGAATAAATGAAAGAAAAGCAGTTATCACTCTAAATCCTCAATTTACAGCTCTCGGGGAGCGTGGGAGGAAACGCTGGTGGCACAGTGGTTAAGTGCTATGGGTGCTAACCAGCATTTCGAATCCACCAGGCACTCTTTGGAAACTCTATGCGGCAGTTCTACTTTGTCCCATAGGGTCACTCTGAGTTGGAATTGACTCGACGGCAACAGGTTTTTTTGGGGCTTGGGGAGCCCGGGAGAGTTCCGTCACAAAGCTGTGCCCTGGGCTATGGAACATGTCTCCTGTCCTGTTTATCTGTCTCTTTTATCACGCTATCTGCCCAAGATGGACCAACCTAGTCACTCTGCGGGCTCGACAAATACCTTGATCCATTTTGCGCATGTTTGCAGTTTGACTGAAACTTAAAACACATTTTCCCCAAGCACTTTTTCCCTTTTAATTTTTAAACTCATTAGATTTTAAGGAAAATTTAGCCCATGTGTTTCTCATTATTCCTGATTTGTTTGCACGTAACTCATCAAAACGTTGCTTTGCAAAAGTTGTTTGCTTTCCAGAAGACTCCTGAAGTTCTTTTTTGTACATTCAGCCTCCCCTCACCTCTTTTCTCTCCCTTCCTCTCTTTTTTCTTCAAAGGCTCCAGTTTTCTTAGAAACAGAGATTTTTGCCCCCAGCAGCAGATGCGTTGGCATATTGTAGGAACGGCTGACACAGGCGTGAACTCAAGCTTTCAGGCAAGATGTACCTTGCCATTTCTTCCCGGTGTTGTATCCAGAGAGATGTTTTGGCCAGCTGGGAGGAAGGGTTATTTTCTATTTTCTTGACTAGATCAGTTAACGTTGAGCACTAGAGAAGAGCAATTTTGGATGCAAGTTCTGGAGTCAGCCTTCTTGGTTTTAATGCCATGTTATCCTTCTTGGATTTTACCTTTTTTTTTTTTTTTTTAAATAATATTTGCTTTATCACATATCTATGCATCTATTCATTCATTACTAGAGGGTTTATATTGTAAATTTAGAGCTTGAGAAGGTGCCTTTCAGATATGGTGATCATGCCTCTTTGGTTCTCTGAGCAACCTCCATAATGTGGGCTCCATAAGTCAATGGAATGTATCAGGAATTCTAACAGCTTGCATAATAAAGAATCTCCTAGATTTCCTTTTAGATTCAGAAATGACCTAAAAAAATTATGATTTAGATCCAACGGCTTGATTTTTTTTTTGGAAACTGTACTCAACATAGTTAGATCCACTAGTCCAACCTATAATGTAGCTTGAATACAGTCAGGCCAGGGAGAAGTGGCTGATTATTTTTTTTCCTAAAATTTTACTTATTTTGTCATTGTTGTTGGGAATATACACACTAAAACATACTCCAATTCAACAGTTGCTACATTTACCATTTAGTGACATCGATTACATGCTTTGAGTCATGCGACAATTCTTACCCCTCTTTTCTGAGTTGTTCCTCCCGCATTAACATAAATTCACTGCCCCCTAAGGTACCTATGTAATCTTTTGAGTTGCTGTTGTCAATCTGATCATAGATAGCTCTTAAAAGAGCATAATGCTCAAGGCTGACCTTTTTTTTTTTTTTAACTAGTTAAGCTAAACTATTGTTCAGTTTTAAGATAACTGCAGGGGATATTTTTGGTTCAAGGTTTAAAGTTTATCTCAGAGGTTCATCCAGCCTCCATGACTCCAGAAAGTCTAGAGTCCACGAGAATTTGAAATTCTGTTCTGTCATTTTCTCCCTTTTAATCAGGATTCTTCTATATAATCTTTGATGAAAATGTTCAGTAATGGTAGCCGGGCACCATCCAGTTCTGGTCTCATGGATAGGGAGGCAGTTATTCATGGAGGCAACTAGCCGCACATTCCACAATCTGCTCCTATTCCCAACTCTCATGCTTCCTTTCCAGGCGAATAGGGACCAATTGTTGTGCCTTGGCTGGCTGCTTATACGCTTATAAACTCTTAAGACTCCAGGCACTACGCAACAAACTAGAAGGTAAATCAGAAGCACTATACACGTTATTAAGCCAATTAACTGGGTTGTCCTATGAAACCATGACCCTAAACCTCCAAGCCAAGGAACTAAATCCCATGAGGTGTTTGGTTGTACATAAGCAGCCTCAGCAGTTAATCTTCTTTCTTTTTTTTGTCATCGTTGTAAATATATCTATCACACAACTTTTGCCAATTAAACTTTTTACGGGTGTACAAGTTATTGACAGCAATTATAGTAATCGGCGGTGCAAGTAAGGATTTTTCCATCACTGTTAGACCCCCTTCCCCCCTCCCTCCTGCCCCTGGTAACCACTAATACACTTTGGTCTCTATACATTTGCCTTTTCTTGTTTTTTTACATAAGTGAGGTTATACAACATTTGTCTTTTTGTGGTTGGCTTATTTCACTCAGCATAATGTCTTCAAGCTGCTTGCATACGGTAGCATGTATCAAGACTTCATTTCTCCTACTGGCTGAGTAGTATTCCATTGTATATATACATACCACATTTTGTTTATGCATTCATCTGTTGATGGGCATTTAGGTTTTCACCTTCTGGCTATTTTGATTAGTGCTGCAATGACCACTGGTATACAAGTCTCCATTTGAATTTCCGCTTTCAAGACTTTTGGGTATATACCTAGGAGTGGGATTGCTGGGTCATATGATAGTTCCACGCTGTTTTCCACAACAGCTGTACTATTTTGCATTTCCACCAGCAGCGGATAAGGGTTTCAATTTCCTCACATCCTCACCAATATTTGCTATTTTCAGGTTTTTTTATCTAGCCATCCTGGTAGGAGTGAAATGGTATCTCATTGTGATTTTAATTTGCATCTCTGTGATGGCTAAAGATACTGAGCATCTTTCCATGTGTTTGGTGCCCATTTGAACTCCCTCTTTGGTGAAATGTCTGTTCAAGTCTTTGCCCATTGAATGATTGGGTTGTCTTCTTGTTGTGAGAAATGACTGATTCTTGATCTCCTAAGCAAAAGCAGCCAGTCATTGTGAGTCGATTCCAACCCCTGGAGACCCCGTGTGTGTCACGGTAGAACCAGGCTCCATCGTGTTTTCAGCGAATGAATTTTTTGGAAGAAGATCATCAGGCCTTTCTCCTGATATACTTGTGGGTGGTCTCAAACATCCAGTCTTTTGGTTAGCAGCTGAGTCCATTAATTGTTTGCACCATCCAGGGAGTCCATCTCAAAACTAAAACCAAGGTGTTCTGATTCCAAAGTAATTCTGTAATCAAATTTTCTTCCCAGTTGATTCTCTAGTAGGTTCCTTAAGGTATTGCTGAACTTAATTTGGCTCAAGGAAAAACTGTTTGACACAAGTCACTAGACATAAAAAATAATTTTTAAGTACTGCGTTTACCCACCAAAGTTAAAACATTTCTCAGATATCTTCAGTTTTTTTCTAGGCAAACAAAGTCTAGGAAGAATGCATTTCCCTTTCACATATTGAGAAACGGAGGCATTGAAAGGGAAATCACCTTTCTGGACTTTGGAGCTGGCTTATCTTGAACCACATTGCATGGGATTTGTTTATCTATTAATTCATGTATCAGGTAATGTACCTACTATATGCACTGCTCTCAGCTCTGAATATATTGGTGAACAAGACAGACCAAGCCTCTTTCTCTCCTTTGTTGTTGTTGTTGTTAGGTGCCGTCAAGTTGGTTCTGACTCATAGCGACCCCATGTACAACAGAACGAAACACTGCCTGGTCCTGCGCCATCCTCACAATCGTTGTTATGCTTGAGCCCATTGTTGCAGCCACTGTGTCAATCCACCTCTTTGAGGGTCTTCCTCTTTTCCGCTGACCCTGTACTTTGCCAAGCATAATGTCCTTCTCCAGAGACTGATCCCTCCTGAGAACATGTCCAAAGTATGTAAGATGCAGTCTCGCCATCCTTGCTTCTAAGGAGCATTCTGGTTGTGCTTCTTCCAAGACAGATTTATTGGTTCTTCTGGCAGTCCATGGTATATTGAATATACCACAATTCAAAGCCGTCAATTCTTCTTCAGTCTTCCTTATTCATTGTCCAGCTTTCACATGCATATGATGCAATTGAAAATATCATGGCTTGGGTCAAGCACACCTTACTCTTCAAGGTGACGTCTTTGCTCTTCAACACTTAAAAGAGGTCCTTTGCAGAAGATTTACCCAATGCAATGCGTCTTTTGATTTCTTGACTGCTGCTTCCATGGCTGTTGGTTGTGGATCCAAGTGAAATGAAATCCTTGACAACTTCAATCTTTTCTCCGTTTATCATGATGTTGCTCATTGGTCCAGTTGTGAGGATTTTTGTTTTCTTTATGTTGAGGTGCAATCCAGACTGAAGGCTGTGGTCTTTGATCTTCATTAGTAAGTGCTTCAAGTCCTCTTCACTTTCTGCAAGCAATTTTGTGTCATCTGCATAACTCAGGTTGTTAATGAGACTTCCTCCAATCCTGATGCCCCATTTTTCTTCATACAGTCTGGCTTCTCAGATTATTTGCTCAGCATACAGATTGAATGGGTATGGTGAAAGAATAAAACCCTGACGCACACCTTTCCTGACTTTAAACCAATCAGTATCCCCTTGTTCTGTCTGAACAACTGTCTCTTGATCTATGTATAGATTTCTCATGAGCACAATTAAGTGTACTGGAATTCCCATTTTTTGCAAAGTTATCCACAGTTTGTTATGATCCACAGAGTCGAATGCCTTTGCATAGTCAATAAAACACAGGTAAACCTCCTTCTCGTATTCTCTGCTTTCAGCCAGGATCCATCTGACATCAGCAATGATATCCTTGGCTCCACGTCCTCTTCTGAAACCAGGCTGAATTTCTGGCAGTTCCCTGTAGCCATTTTTGAATGGTTTTCAGCAAAATTTTGCTTGCATGTCATATTAATGATATTGTTCTATCATTTCCACATTTGGTTGGATCACCTTTCTTGGGCATAGGCATAAATATGGATCTCTTCCAGTCAGTTGGCCAGGAAGAATATGGATAGAATATGGCAAAAGTGATGGGATGTCATTTCTGAGATCAGATTATGTAAGATGGGCATTTCCATTTTTCTGACATTCTCCCCTTGGCTCTTCTGTGTGACTGCCCTATGGAAGAGGACACCTGGCAAGGAAGTGAAGGTGGCCTTTGATCAATAGCCCATACTAACTGAATTCTGCTAACAACCATGTGAGTGAGCTTGGAAGTGGATGCTTCCCCCGTTGAGCCTTCAGATAAGACCAAAGACTCACCTACACGCGGATTGCAATCTTGTGAGATACCCTGAGACAGAGGGCTCAGCTAAATTGTGCCCAGATTCCTGATCCATGGAAACTGTGAGATGATAAATATTGTTGTTTTAAGCCATCAAGTTTTGGAGTCATTTGTTACGCAGCAGTAGAAAACTAATACAGGTCTGATGAAGTGTTGACAAGATGCACATGAAATTCACAAAATTAGTCTCCCAGGGAGGCTGCAAGAGTCTTATCTCCCTTTATCTCTCAGTAACTTACAATTGGTGCTTGGAAGTGAGGGCCTGAAACCTGGGGTCCTGGGCATCCTCACTTTGGAGCCACTCTCAACTTCTGCGTGCACCTCTGCATTTCAGACCCGATAACGCTGGTTGAGAAGAGAAGTCTAGAAGGTCCCTGCTCCCTGAGCATGTGAGATCACAATGAAATGCCAGGTTAAAAGTATTCCTTCAAGGTAGAACATGTACATGAGATGTGGAGCTGAAATGTTAAGAGGGAAAATCCTTGTGGGAACAGAGATTTCTGCACGTGTGTGTGTGCGCACGTGCGTGTGTGTATAAGTCTGTGTGCCTGCAAAGAAATGAGTCTAATTGTGTCATTCTGTGTTTTTCACTGGTTTTCAAACACACTGGATCTGCCTTCCCAACTGCCCTTCCTACCAGATATTGACGTGTAAACTCTGGCTTCAGAAATGAGAAAAGGCCAAGGTGAAAACAACAAATTTAGCTCAGCAAAAAAAAAAAAAAAAAATTTTTTTTTTTTTAATTACCCAAAGGTCAGAAGTAGCCATTTACCCAAAGAGATCCAGGCACCACACAACAATTTGCTGCAGAGCTGCCCATAGAGCTAGTTTACCTCGGCATCTAACATGCCTGTTCCTGCATTGATATTGGTTGAATTACGAGGCCATTTGCATCTCAGCTGACACATGCAATGAAGCTTACTCCTTGCCTGGCACACAATTTAAGGTAAAAAGAAAAGAGGGCGTGTTTCCTCATGGTCTATCATATCTTGGTCTTTTGTTCTGGGAGGTATTTGCATACCTAAAGGGAAGTGGCCTCTTTAATTTCTTTCCCTTCTCCTAATCAGCTGAGGCCCATTAAGAAACGCTCTGTATCCTGTAATCAGACAATTTATACAGCATGCACCCTTAGGCAACAGCTATTCTAAACAAGCTGGAGAAATCCTTTACAATAAATGATTAGCATGGGAAGACACCATTCATAATTAATTTTTTTTTCTGTTTTGGTTGGCAGATGATCTGAAGCATCCAAGCATGGCCTGTTCCCTGTGTCTTTATTCTGAAGAGAACAGGGCAGTCTTGAGAAAATGCTGGCTGCTCTGCTAGCTCATTTAAAAAAATAATATAATACAAGACCCCTCCGCCTTCTCCTACTGGTGTTCAAGGTTTGAAAAAAGCTTTTTAGGGAACTGTGTCTAATAGATCACATGACTGTACCTAGCGGTCCATTCTCCACCTTGTTAATTACAAGTTGTTATAGCCCTCATGGTAGAATGATTGCATGAAGTGTCCCAATTCTTCATCCTTATCTTTCACCATGTGACTTTGGAGTGCCCTCTCTCTCTAACTCTGGGCTCTGCCATGTGACTTGCTTTGCCCAATGGATATTTGCAAATATGATGCCCACAGAGGCTTGAAGAGCACTTGTGCAATTAGACTAGTTAGCTCTTACCCTCTACCATTGCCACATGAACATGCCCAGGCCAGAGTGCCAGATGATAAGAGAGATACATCAAATAGAGTGGAGTCATCCCAGTCATCTCAGCTGAGAACTTTCTGTAAGGTCAACAGCCAGCCAACCCCAGACCAGTGAGTTGCCCAGCCAAAATCAAGCAAGCCTAACTCAGTTGCACCCTGTAGATGTGTGAGCTAAATCATTTTATGGTTGTATGCCACAAAAGTATTATGGTTGTGAGTTACACGGCATTATTGTGATGTAGTTAATTGATTTGTTGTTCTTTTGTATTTCAGAGTCGATTCCACCTCATAGTGACCTTATATGACAGAATAGGACTGCCCCATAGGGTTTCCTAGGCTGTAATCTTCAAGGGAGCAGATGACCAAGCCTTTTCTCCCTTGGAGAAACGGGTTTGAACTGCTGACTTCTCAGTTAGCAGCCGAGCACTTAACCTATTAATTGATAACTCCCAAATTGATAGATAATATCTTTGAGTATGGAAAAGCAGGACTTAGAAACATATAAATCTATGCCTTCATATATTGTTGGAAATCCTCTTGTTCAAAAAAGACACCAACTTCAAATGATGAGAAAGTGAACATGGTTTTGGACTCGTGGTGTGTATATGCACACACATATAGACTCCTCGAGAAGTTCGATGTTCTTTTTCCTACACTCTACTAAAAAAAATTTTTTTTTTTTTCTACTATTGCTACCAGACCTTCGCGAATCTACTGGACCTGGAGACAGGGAAGCCCAGGGTTGACATGGTCACTTTGGTACAACAACATCCATCACCATATGATGTACAAACAGCAATGGCGTATCTCCGGTCAATGGTGGAGTTCTCTGCCTGCATCTTCCCATTGCCATTGGATTCAGATCAGCTCACTCTCTCCTTTCCTAATTTTCTGCAAGTTCTCTGTCCAGGGTGGATTTAGATATATGAACCACCTGGGGCAACATCTGATGTGGCAAACTAGTCCAGAAGGGGGAAGAAGCAGACATTGGGATGAGCTTGGATTCCACTAAGAGTGTGGGCTCCATGAGTGAGCTAAATGTTGGCATTCTGGGAACAATCAGCTTGTTCCTGGAAAATGGAATTAAAAAAAAAAAATTGTATTGGATTTACCTTTGTTAGCTGCGCTGCAAAAGCTCTCTGCTATGAAGCCATTCTTGACCAGGGAGTGCATGTTGTTTGCAAGAATGGAAAATCCATTACACTACAGGACAACTCATCATTTCTCGCCCTAGGCAGACAATGCTAATCAATCCAGACACTCTGATTGAGCTCAGATTTGGACTCACAGACTACTTGAGATGATTCTCTAGGTAACTACTACCAACTGATTTGAGTTGTCATAAAGATGAAACTTACTCTATCTAACACCTTTTGCTTTTATGGTTTGTACTTCACAATTAGCTATTTAATATATTCTCTACCATTTGAGTTTTAGTAGTGTTTGATAATATAGACCTTGACTATATTGTTACATTATCATTTTCTTTGATTCATATGTATTAAAGATTATAACCACCAAAAGAATTTAGGAAAACAGCATGCTTCAACTGTGTTTTATACCTCTTGGTAATCTTCCCAAGGTTAAGATGCCTGCAGACCAGGTGCTCAATAAATTTCTTATTTGATTTATTATGAAAAGAATTAGAATTAATTACCTAAGAAATTCCTTGGTTGATTAACCTAGGGAATCCAATAGAATGGAAACCGAGGGAAAGTTTTTCTTGCATGGAACAACCAAAATAAACCTCTGGACTACAGATAGATTAGACAACCAGCAAGCCTTCGTTACCTGCTCAGAGGTTGTGAAGGCCTGTATTGTAGGCACTTCAGTGTACTGGTGATTAGACATGGTCTCTACCCTCAAGGAATTCATGGTTCAGTACAGGAGACAAGACAGATATATGCAATCATCAGAAATGTAGAAATATATATATATATGTCTTGAAAGGGAAAGGGAAGGCTAGAAATTGAGATGGATGGAGTAGGCTGAGTTAACCACTGATTGCTACACAGCGAAGAGAGGCAGCAAAATGGAATGTTATTCCATAAACTGTATTCCAAGAATGTCAAAAAGGAGCTTAATGCTGATGGCATAGAAAACTTATTTTTGAAACCAGTGTTCTAGTTGATGGGACTCTGATTGTATATGAAATTAACGATGTATGACTACAATGAATACAGTAGCATTTTAATCTTGGATATTCCTTTCTTATCCACTCATCTAAGCTTGTCATACACGTTCCTTTGGGCTTCCGTGTGTTTCCGTGCTTGTTGGCATTGGTTCCTCAGCAATGGAGTGTCTTGGACTGAAGGTACTGTTAAGCTGGGGCCTCCTACACCTGACCGGCTTGATAGATTGCAGCTTGTGACAGCACTCCACCTTCTTGCTCCAGCTAGATCTCCTTGAATTAACTGCTCACCTTCACATCTTCACACTTTTGGAGCCCTGGTGGTGCAGTACTTAAAGAGTTTGGCTGCTAACCAAAAGGTTGGCAGTTTGAATCCACTAGCTGCTCCTTGGAAACCCTATGGGTCAGTTATACTCTGTCCTGTAGGGTCACTATGAGTCAGAATCGACTCCATGGCAATGGTTTTTTTTTTGTTGTTGTTGTTCTGTTTTGTTTTGTTGTTGGTTTCACGCCTTCGACTCTTATGAGAACTACTCTCAGACTCTGTCCTGGAAATGCAGAGAGCTGGGGGTACATGGGTATTTACCTTCCTGGTGGGTGAGCACTTAGCCAATAAATGACCGGGACATGTGTGAAAGCCCAAGTTCCTTGACTCCCATACACACTCTGGGGTGTAATTTACCTTCCAGAGTCCTGCCGGACCAGGCTACAACTGGGACTTTGCCTAAAAGCATACCCTAGCATATGTTCTTCCCTCTCCCTGTCCTGCTTCCTACACTTCCTTGACAGCTTCTGCTATGTGCCCTTCCTTAAGGAACCGCTTATATTCCAGCCTCATCTAGGCTCTGCCTCTGGGGACCCCAACCTAACACAAGTGGTGTTTCTCAAAGTGTGGTCTGTTGGCTGCGAGCATCAGAACCACCTGGGGGGCTTCTTAAAAAAGCAGATTCCAAGTGCCCAGCCCAGGTCTTCTAAACTAGAATTTTGGTGAGGGGACAGGTGAGGAAATCTACTTCTATAACAAGGTCCCCAAATGAGCTTGTATTTTTTTGTTGTTGTTGTTGTTAAAATAGATATACAATGTTGATTAATGAATAGGAAATAAGACTATGGTTTTGTCTGTTATAGAGTTGATACTTTAAGCAACTGTATGTCAAGTATTTGGAGATAGGAATTAATGGGGTAGGGTATGAATAAATCCCAAGTCGGCCTGGCCTTGGGGTCAGTTAAATGAATGACCTGACTTCAGATTTGACGCCCATGTTCTGCACTGATAGTATTTTTTTTTTTTGGCGAGATATGCATGCATAAATCATAGAAACATTATCCCCTCCCCCCAGCAGTGATTTTTTTTTTCCATAAAATTTACTTCAGAAGCCACCAAGTCTGCTGGTTTCCATTTTATTTTATTTTTAAAATAATTTTAGTAATAAAATCCTTTGATTGAAAGCTTACACAGAAGTTCAACACATAACACAGATAAAGCTTGAAAAAAAAAAACAGTGGTTGTCAAGTTCATTCTGAATCATAGCAACCCCACGTGTGTCAGAGTAGAATTGTGCTCCATTTGGTTTTCAATGGCTGAGTTTCTGGAATTAGATTACCAGGCCTTTCTTCTGAGGTGCCTCTGGGTTGACTCGAACCTCCAACCTTTAGGTTAGCAGTGGAGAACATGAACTGTTTATACCACTCAGGGACTCCCAGATAAACCTAGAGCTGTTCTATGTGAAGAAGGTCAAGGGACTAGGCCTCCTTCCTTGATTCCTCCAGCTTCCTCCCCATTCCTAAGGCTGTTTTTATTAAAAAACAATGACTCAAGTCCCAAATTTCATTCTCCATAGGCAGAGAAACCAAAGCCTGGAGAGGTCAAGGACTTGCCCAAGACCAAAGAACCAGTGTCAGGTGATGCCTGGTGTGAGATGCTGTTTTCCCTATTCTCTGACCAGAGCTGCTTTCACTTACTCCTATCAGTTATTGAAAAGAGATTAATTATGCGGTTATCTCAGGGGCTTCCTAGAGCTCTCGTTGCATGGAAGAGAAAAAGATAGATGAGCTTATCTTTACTGGGTCGAATGAGAGGCATTCCCGTGGACTCAGTTTTTGGAGAATGGAAAGTGGTTTTAGGTTGTCAGATCTACTTGCAAAAGTATTGGAGTATTTTCAAAGAGTCTGCAAAAAAAAAAAAAAAAAGGTAAATAAATAAATAATAATAACAATGTTTCCTTTCTGCTGCAGTAGAAGACTTAGGATGAACCCAGCCTTTATATTAGTATGGATATAGTTAAATGTGACAAGGGCATAGCAATGAATCATTAAGAAAGGCCTGGCTTGTATGGTAATGGAGCTGATCTCTGTGTATGGAGCCTGTTGTTTCTTGTCACTTAGCTGGTTTCCATGATGCCCTAGTGGAATCTGCCTCCACGCCTTCCTCTCACTTTACCCTTCTTTTGCTGCAGTGAAAAGTCTTATTGGGTCAGCCCCCCAAAGAGAGTGGCTCTGATGACTCACCATGGGTTTCTCTGATCATTAGCGAAACCAAGGGACTTCTCCCTTGCCCCTAAGATGCTGGAGGTTCAGATGTGCTGAATTTTACATGACACTTTCATTCCTGAATTAAACAATTGAAGAAAGTAGGAACCAGACACAAGGTAGCTGTTAGGATCTCAGCAGAAGGGTTTTGCGGTCTTTCCTCGGGTCCTTGGATTTGCTACCCACTGGGTCTTTGCTTTTGCTGCTCTCTTATCCTGCTATACCTGGGTTTCTTTCTTCTATTCTACACGTGTATCTTCATCCAGCCTCATGCCTTCTGCTTACGCATAGTCTCTGCTTCCTCCTGACTTGGTCTTGCTCATGGTTCTTCAGGGCACAGGTTGTCCTTGCACGATTTGATTCCCAATCCCACTCTCTGGAAATAAAATTCTAATTAAACACAGAAGAACTCGCTCTTTGAAGACACCTCTAGTGAAACAAAGTGAAGAATCCTTTTGGAAATCAATCATTAGTCTGTGAAGTTAAGATTTTGAGGCTTCAAGTAGGAAGCACATATACTTTAAAGAAGTCTTGGACGAGTCCCGAAGATGGTAAATGTAAGTGCCTGAGTGTCTCAGCAGTAGGGATGCAGAAGAGAAGGCTGAGGGGCCTTCCATAAGGCAAGTAAGTGTTCAAGAATAAGAATCCCTGGGTGGAGCATGTAGACCTGGATTTGAAAACCAGCTACCCAGCGTCTTTGTAAAACATGATGTCACTACGTCTTCTGTGAGGATTTTGTGCAAGGAGTGAAGGGTGGTCTCCCCACTCCTTCCTCTTTCTCTTTCCCCCATTGACTTCTACAAGGATGAGCGTTTGGCCCATCACATCGTGAGAGCAGCTCTGATGTCTTTAACTCTACCAAAGTAAAAGGATTCTTCCACCTGATTGCCCATTGGGTACCAAGTGCCAATCACTTGAGAAGTCTCAGACTAGGCATCCATTAGCGCCAACAGAGGCTGATTTGTGGCTCCTTAAAAGAATGTCCACCCACACAAGCAAGCCTTTTATTTGGAAGGAATTCATTTAATAGAAAACACACACATACGCACGCACACATCACAGGGTGTAGCTATATCATTGGCGTGAGCTACCGTTTGTCCATTTTCACTGGGACAAGAGTCCAACAGATAAGGGGTCCAGAGATGACCTTCTGTGACTTCTCAGCTCCTGGGTTTTGGTGGGAGCCTGTTTTTTTGTTGTTGTTGTTTTTGTTTCCTGACCCTAGAAGAACTTTGTTAACCACGCCCAGGTCTGTGTCTTGGCTTTACTCACCCCATGACTTACTCGAGGCTGCGTAAGAGGAAAACTCCCTCAGCATCTCTAAGAAAACGGGACTGAGACCGTGATTGGGGTACACTGGTGGGAGTTTAAGTCCAGTGAGGGGGTGGAGGAGTCAGGGGACCATAGGACTCAGAACAAAGAAATGTGCTTCATTGTTTGGAGACATTCACAGGTCTACGCAGGGAGGCTGAAGCTCCTGGGTGCAGGATTGGTGGCGGAGCAGGCAAGCATTCTGTGGTCTTCTAACGCCTCTTGCCATTACAGGGAGGCCACTTCCTCAGCGTGGAGAAATGCTAAGTGAGAGGGAAGAGGTCAGCTGACATGTCAAACTTGTTGAGCTCTGAGCAGTCAGGCCTGGAAGTTCATTGCTGTAAGGACCCTTTGAGGTCACTGTCCCATCCCCCTAAGTGCACTGAACCACAGAGAAAAAAAGGCACATTTCCAAAACCAGGCACATACCCATGATGGAGCCAAGCTAGACCCTACAGGCTGTTCCTACCAAAACGAATTTTTGTTTTAGTTCTGAGAAGGACGAATTTCTGACTTAAGACTCAGAGAAAGAGCTAACCCCTCAGGACTGAGTCATTATTGAGTAAATGGGCAGGGGAGCAAATGACACAAGAACTCCAAAGCCATCAAATTATGTTTTCTCCCAAACCCCTAATCAGACATGGTGGCGTTGAATCAGTCCAGAGTTCTCCTGTACACACAAGTAACGTTTTACAGCAAAGTGAATGTCAAAAACATTGACTAAACTCATATCCTCAACCGTCATTATTTTTAACTGCCCTATGAATTAGTTACGGCTCAAACCGGCTTCACCAAAAGGGCACTTTGTTGGCTTATGTAACCAAACCAGTATAAAGATTAGAGGTTCATTGGAGCCTCAGAGGTGACTGGGCACCAGAAGTCTCAGGAACCAGAATGCTTTCAATCCACTCTGCGTGATGGTTTTATTTTGCCAGAGTTAGTTTTTCCATAGCCTGCGGCATCTGCTAACCTCACATCTCCAGGCTTCACCACTGAAGAAAAATTTGGATCTCTGTCCTTAGCTCCAAGGTGGAGTTACCCAGCTTGGGTCCCTTGCCCTTGTCTGTTCTTTGATGAGCTCTTCTCAGGATCAGCCCTTAACAGAGGAGAGATGTTAAGTTAGGGGCCACTGTGAAAGACCGCTGTAAGGTGACTGTGGCTTGGAGTCGACTTGACAGCAGTGGGTTTGGTTTGGTTTTTCAGTGAGTGAAAGCTTGGAGATTTGGGTCCACCCAGAGGCACCTTAGAGAAAAGAACTGGTGATCTACTTCTGAAAAATCAGTCATTGAAAACCCAATGGAGTACAGTTCTACTCTGACATGCATGGGGTTGCCATGGGTTGGAGTTGACTAGATGGCCACTGGTTTTGGGCTTCTTTCTCACACTGCCTCAGTGTTCTCCTGTTTTCAGGGCCCTTCCTATCTGAGAAAGCCTTCACACTCAGTCAGTAGTACAGGGGTGTGGAAACAGTTTCGTTTTTCATGTCGTCTGTAATCACTTGGTAGTGGCTATCCACCAATCTATCCTGGAGAATTCTAGCACCAAGAAGAGGCTCAGTGCAGTGATTGATTAGCAGTGTCTTCTACCAGTGTGGGAAGGTGGAGTGACAGCATGTGTGCCACACACTTGTCATCCTTGTGAGGGGATCTTAAAAGTTCTGAACCTAAACTAGGGGCACAAGGTATGTCAGATATGGTCTCTGCCCTCAGAGTCAAGTGAAAGAGACAATTAAGAAACTAATTTCAACAAAGTGAAATGAATAAACACTACCAGTATGTACAAGGATCATAGCGAACACAGAAGAGGTGAAAACAATTTTTTTTCCTGCGGCACAGATAAGTTTTGATTATCCACATTACTTTTTTTGGGGGGGGGGGGAGGTCTTGGAGACATAATTACATTTATTTTTAAATGCATTATTCTATTTTTTTCTTCTAACAGTTACATGTCTGATTAGCGTTTTCTCAGATTCCTGTTGAAATCGCATTGCCCAAGCACACAAACCAGATATGAGTTTTTCTAGCAGCTAGGTCTAGGAGAGGGGGAGTCACAATCACTCTGTGATTATTTTCTGTAAGTAACTATGGAGTCTACTGTCTGGCTATGGCACACATTTCAAATTTACAGATTAAATAATACTCTAACGTAGTGATTAAGAGTTCTAGGCCTGGGGCCTTATGGCTTGACAAATTGCCTCCTCTCCCAGCCCCGCCCCCAATCAGAAATCAGACATAGGACCTTGGACAAGTCACTGAACCCTTGAGCTTCATTTGATAGCCACTCAACCTCCCTGAGAGGGCAGTTGTCAAGAAGTAGTGAGCTAATAAGGGTCAAGCCCCTAATACAGCACCAGACATACAACAGTAAGTGCTTAATGAAGGATGACCATTAGATGTCAAAAGTCACCCATAGGCCCGTATATTGAGAGTAGGCCTTTAAAGGAGAGCCCGGGTGGTGTAAATGGTTAATACGCTCTGCAGCTAGCCAAAAGTTTGGAGGTTTGAGTCCACCCAGAGACACCTTGGAAGAAATCTACTTCTACTTCGGAAAAATCAGTCACTGAAAACCTAATGGGGCAGAGTTCTACTCTGACACACATAGAGTCTCCATGAGTCAGAGCTGACGCCAAGGCAGCTGTTTATTTTTCATTTTTTTTAAGGCTCTTAAAAATCTGTAGACTATGCAGACCAGAAGCCCAGATGCCCAGCTTCATACTACATCTTATAGTAAATCTATTGCTGAGCGTGAGTTTGATGCCTCCGTTGCTCACAATTCGTCTTTTGTAAGCTCAGAGTATAGGCCAGGCACTGGTTTCACATTTTCAGCTAAAACAAAGAGCCAAGAGCCCATCCTGGCCAAAACTGACCCTTCCTGCACTCTGGCCGTGTTGTGAGAACTCATGAATTCTGGCCACTTGGCAGTGAGATGCTCCAGCTACCTTGTTGTCCCCCAATTCTCCAGTACCTACCACACCACCTGAGGTGGGTGTAGGTCTCTCAGGAGGCCAGCGTGCAGGCAGCCCTGGTGTGTGTGATGCAACTCCCCCTGGGCTTGGCCAGAACCACAAAGCATTTGGCTCCGGGCCTGTTTTTCCTTCAAAATTCTAAACATATGAATGCTTTAAGGGGAATTTAATCCACATTTTTTCATTCATTTGCATTTAACTCGAACAAATATTTCCAAAGAGGTGGTGAATGGCCAAAAGAACCACTTTTTCCTTTACTCGTCTTTCCTTTCCTTCTGCTCTTCCTTCTCTTCCTTCTTCTTATAAGTCTTCTTTCTTAGGAAAAAGAAATTACTTTTTCCCCTTTTTATTTGTCTAAGTATCTGAGACCAAATGTCAGAGCTTGCTTAGAAGTAAGCCCTCATTGATCTGAATAAACACAAAGTGACTTCTAGGGCAAAATCTGAAGCCATGTTTCTGTTTCAAAAGTTTGTTCTGTTGATGCCATCACAGGATACCATTTACGATAATGCTTCTTATCACAGTGTAGTACTAGTCATCTTGGTGATTCACAGGATGACGGGGGTAGAGCGGATGGCCGGAAGCATGCCTTTAACTTAGAGTTCTGGAAAAATCGGGGATTAGAGTGGATATCTTCAGACTCTTGAGGTCTAGAGAGGCGCCCCTCCTGACAGTCACAGTGCCTGGACTCTGACCCCAAAGCAGAGCATCTGACCATCTTCTGGGCTGCTGCTTGGCATGGAACCTGAAAAGTGACTACAGACTTGAGCATGCATGTGGAGAGACAAAAGGGCAAGATGGCTCTGGGTCCGTGACAGGAAATGGAAGGGAAGGAAAGGCTGGGTAAGATCTATGGCTTTTTCACATATACTGACCATGACTTTCAGTAAATGCCATACATCAATTGCCCTGAGCAACAACTTCTCGCTCATGGGGGAGGAATTAGGAAGGGAGAGGCAGGGAACTGGGCTGTGGGATGTTCCCAATGCTGGCATCCAGGTGTGTGGAGAGTGCTCCTCTCCCATGTGTTCCGTTCTGTGTGTTTTTCTCCAGGGCAGACAAGGCCATACTTTCCTCATCTCTTCTATCCATCCTAGCACCTAGATTAGAGTTCCATCAGTAGTAAGTGCTTGATAAAAATGTATTTTTTAAAATTTATTTTTATCGGGCTTTAGGTGAAAGTTTACAGTTCAAGTTAATTTCTCATACAAAAATTTATACACATATGGTTTTGTGACATGAGTTGCAATCCTCACAATGTGACAACATACTCCGCCTTTCTGCCTTGGGCTTCCTGTGTCCATCCGAACAGCTCCTGTCAGCTTCCTGCCTTCTCATCCTGCCTCCAGAGAGGAGCCACCCATTTGCTCTCACGTATCTGCTTGAACCAAGAAGCACATTCTTCACTAGTATAATTTTATGTTTGAAAGTCTAGTCTAATCTTTGCTTGAAGAGTGGGCTCCAGGGATGATTTTAGTTCTGGGTTAACAGATTGTCTGAAGGCCATGCCTTTGGGGCTTCCTCCAGTCTCAGTCAGACCATCAACTCTGGTCTTTTTATGTGAATTTGAGTTCTGCTTCACACTTTTTTCCTGCTTTGTCAGGGACTCGCTGTTGTGTTTCCTTTCAGGTTGAAAAATATATGTATTTGAGTATCACTTTAAATCTGTCACCTGGAAGACACAAGAAGCACATGGGTTTAAGATTTTAAATCTGGGACTTGAGCTGTTTTCATGCAGTAGTCCTGTGGGATGTTTTAGAGGTGGATACATTCTCCGACTTATTTTATTTTGAGATCCAGGAAAGAACTCTATGCTAGGACTTGGAGACCTGGGTTGGAGAGCTAGCTCTGCCCTGACTCGTTGGCAAAGTGATGGCAGCAGATACTTCATTTCTCTGTGACTTGTTTTCTTCATCTTTAAAATGGGGACACAGAACTTTACAAATCACCTAGTCACTTTCACCTCATTTTATAGATGAGGAAACTAATGAATATTTAGGGTTCCTAGAAACAGACACTTAGATCCTTTAGGAAGGCAGCTGGCTTAGTAGGTAGAGCATGGGACCAAAAGTCAGATTGCCTGGGTTCAAATCCCAGCCCCACCAATTACTGGTTGTGTGCCTTTAGGCAAATCACTTAATCTCCTGAGCCTCAGCTTCCATATCTGAGAAACAGGATAATAACAATACCTACCTCATAGGTCAGTAAGAGGAGTCAATACGTGGAAAAAGCTTACTACAGAACCTGACCCATGATAAGGGTGATACAAGCATTAGCTTTTATGATTGACCTAAGCTCATGTGATGTGTTAACTGTATTGATTGGGATTAGAAGCCTGTCTTCTGAGTGCCACTCCTCCAGAGGTTTTGAGCCTAGGCTGCATATCAGAGTCACTTGGGGAACTAAAAAAAAAAACACCTATGCCTGGGCCAGAATGGGCGGTAGGAAGCCCGGGAAACTGTATTTTCTTAAAAATTCTTCCAGCGATTGTAACATGCAGCCGAGGCTGAGAACCACTCCCAGACACTCTGCTGCCTTCAATGACCTCAAAGGATTTTTTTTAAATCAAGTATAATTCTAAAACTTTGTGCGTAAATGGCTTGAAGTTCTTATTCTCTTGTAAGGGGCATATACTGCTTTTCACCGTTATTCTCACTTCAAAGATGTGAAAAAGATATTTTTCTATTTTCTCCCTTTCATGAAAGCCCCGGTGGGCGCTGAGCACAGGCACACTGGAACTTGTCTCAGAGGCACCAGCACAGCCCCCCACCCACCATCTCCCCTTCATGCCCCCCCCAGGAGAGACACACCCGAGCCCTCCAGTCATTATCATTTTAATGTACGAAATGACATTATGCCGAAAAGAAGGGGTTCATAAATTATATCTGATTTTAGAAAGTTTTCCAGCCATTGTATAAATGACAGATCTATAAAAGAAGGCTGAAAATGAATTTCAAATTAAAAAAAAATAATAATTCCATGTTTTTATGGGAGGCTGGGAAAAAAAAAAACCTCGGAACAAAATGTTTCTGAGAAGGGTAATTCAGGAGCCCGTGGAACTGAGAACTGGCTGGCGGGAGGCAGGAGACTCGAGCCGCAGGGAGATGGGGTCTGCCAAGGCGGGAAGCTGTCACCAAGCCACGTGCCCGGGAGCCAGAGCACAGTCCCAGGGGTCCAAGGATGAGCAGTTTAATTATCTAGTTTGAGGAAAGCAAATGCGTAGGGTGTGTTGGAAATGACTGTTAACAGGCGGTTTGACAGGCCTGGAGGCCGAGGCGCTCTTGATGGATGGAGTTATGCCCTGAACCACTCAACACATACATTTTCATTTGGGGCTTGGATCTGGCAGAATAGAATGGGGCAATTTCCCTCCTTTATTTTCACCGCCCCCCCCAAATTTATACAAGGTCAGAGGAGCCTCTGGGAGAAAAGTTACCCTGGATTGCCCCCACCCCGGGATTTGGGGATACTGGCATGGTTCCTTTTAAGAGGGAGGCCTGGATGCGATTCCTGGGCAACACACCCCAAAGTGCAGCCTCCACCCATTTGTCAGTGGAAGCTTGTGTGTTGCTCTGATGCTGAACAGGTTTCAGCAAAGCTTCCAGACTAGGAAAAAGTAAAACTAGGAAGGAAAGCATGGTGGTCTACTTCCAAAAATCAGTCCATGAATACCCTATGGATCACAATGGTCTGACCCCACTGCACATGGGCTTGCCATGATTGGGATCTCGTAGGGATGGTGTCCCTATGAGTCAGGGGCCAACTTGATGGCAGCTAACAACAACGACAAGCCTGTCTGTGAGGCCATGTTGAAAACTAGGACAAGGAGGTCAAGAGATGGAAGAAAAGGAGTGGAGGAAGTTGATCTTACCCCAATTCCTAGGGTTGGAGAGAAGGCTGAGAGCGGAACCATTGCCACCTGGAGACCTGTATGAGGTGGGGGCAGGTGGTTCTTCCCTGATATCATGAGGCCTCTTGACTGCTGGAGCAGGTCGGTGAGTGGTGTATAGGGAATAGCCTTCCAGCTTCTGGATCCATCTGCAGCTCAACACAGTATCTGAGGTGAATGAGCCCAGCAGGCAGCTGCTTGGGACGGGGGGTGGCGGGGGGGGGTGGTGGGCCAGAGGTTGTGGGGTCCAGCTTGGAGAGGCTTACTTAACAGAGTTGCCATCCCCCAGCCAGGCAGCATAGGGGACTGAATCACAGGTATGTGGAAATGCCCCTAAGAAACTTAAAAATAGTAGCAAAGTAGACTGGAATTTCTGCTGGAAGAGTGGGGCACTGTGGGGTGAGGGAGAGGAGGGGTCCTGAAGTTTGGTAAGTGGAGATTTTAAAAAGTGCAATTTGGTTGTCCATAAACTGGTTAAGTTCTATTGCCATCTACCCAGTTTCCTTCTCCAACGCATTACATCTCTTCACTCTTTCAACAAAAGTAAATTCAATTTTGTGAGAGGAGCAGAAAGGACGAGAAAAATCAAGATGAATTTCCTAATCTTCCGAGCATACCTAATACCACTTGCCTTACAGCCAACTCGGACTCATGGTGACACCTTGTGTGTCAGCGTAGAACTGCGGTCCATGGGCTTTTCAATGGTTGTTTTTTTTGTAAGGACATTTCCAAGCCTTCCTTCCAAGCCTCTGGGTGGACTCAAACCTCCAACCCTTTGGTTAGCAGCTGAGCGCATTAAACATTTGCACCACCCAGAGACTCCAATCTTCTGAACATAATGGTCCCCATATTCTGGTAGAGCTCTGGGGAAGAAGCTTATGGTGTTGTCACACTCTCCCCCTTCTCGCCCTCCATCTCCAATAATTCTGTCACTTCTCCAGGTCTGCTGTCACACCAGCTCAAGCCTTGGACTATATCTTAGCCACTCACACATAATCAGCTTTTAGTTTTTTCAAGTCAATTGTCCACACGTGTGATAGGCATCCACTGCCTACAGAGATCTTCCTTAGACGTATTTCCAAGGATAAAAAGCTCCTTCTTCAAAGGGTTGTTAGAATTAAATACACTAATTCATGAAAGATTTCTTTAGAAAGATACAAAATGCTTAGCAGAAATAAGGGAGCATCACTGTTTCTATAGTAAAAAAAAATTAAGCCCCTTTTATAGAATACTGGAGCCCTAGTGGTGTAGGGGGAAGCACTTGGCTGCTAACCAAAAGGTTGGCAGTTCAAATCCAGCAGCCATTCCTTGGAAACCCCACGGGACAATTCTACTCTGTCCTATAAAATCACTATGAGTAGGAATCAACTCAATGGCAAGGGTTTGTTTTTTTTTTTTTTTACCTTAGAATAAAGTGTTCAAATTGTCACAGTCTAGGTGGACCATATCTTTGCAGCCTTGTCTTCCACCACACCCCACCTGCCAAGTCAGCTGCAATTCTTTCCCATGCAGTAAACACACCCCTGCTCAATCCAGTCTTCGGGGTTTGCTCAAGCTTTCCCAAACTCTACGTAGAGTGCCTTTTCCTGCCCATCTCTACCTGCCCATTCTCTCTACTCATCAAAGACTCCAAAAACCATCATCCCCTGATGTTCTCCTCACCCCCAATCTTTGCTTCCCAATCTCATTATAAGATCTCATTGAACTCTTTAAAGCGTCTGTTATAATTTTTTATGACTTCCTTGTCACCAATTATACTCTAGTAATTTTTCAAGGATTTCATTTTACTTGGATCCACAATCAACACTCATGGAAGCAGCAGCCAAGAATTCATCTGCATTGGGCAAATCTGCTGCAAAAGACCTCTTTAAAGTGTTGAAAAGCAAAGATGTCACCTTGAAGACTAACATGTGCCCAACCCAAGCCATGGTCTTTTTAATCACCTCGTATGCATGTGAAAGCTGGACAATGAATAAGGACGACTGAAGAAGAACTGACACCCCTGAGTTACGGTGTTGGCCAAGAATATTGAACATACTATGGACTGCTAAAAGAACGATCAAATCTGTCTTGGAACAAATATAGCTAGAATGCTCCTTAGAAGCAAGGACAAAGAGACTATTTCTCACATATTTTGAACATGTTATCAGGAGAGATCAGTCCCTGGAGAAGGACATTATGCTAGGTAAAGTGAGGGTCAGTGAAAAAAAGGAAGACCTTCGACGAGATGGATTGACACAGTGGCTACAACAATGGACTCAAGCACATTAAGGATTGTGAAGATGGCGCAGGACCGGGCGATGTTTCATTCTGTTGTACATAGGACCGTTACGAGTTGGAACCAACTGTACAACACCCAACAACAATTTGTACATATGTCCATCTTTCTCATCTGATCAGAAAGTCAATGAGAGAGAGACCTTGTCTTTTCCTTCTCCTCTGTCTCTGTCCTTACTTACTTTCCACCTCCACTATCTCTCCTTCTTCTTCCTTTTTCATTCTCATTTCCTTCCTCCGTCTTCTTCTTGACCTCTTCCTTCTTTGTACCACTTTCTACACGATAGACACTTTACTTCTACTATTTTATTTAACGCCAACAACGACTTGTAAGAGACAGTGGCATTGTCACCATTTTATATGAGGACCTGTATAATCCACCACCCGTCTTCCAGTTTGCATGCTACGGTGGCTTCCATGTTTCTATGAAGCTGGAAGCTATTCCACAGGTATTTCAAATACCAGCAGGGACACCCATGGTGGACAGGTTTCAGTGGAGCTTCCAGTCTAAGATAGACTACGAAGAAAGCCTGGCAATCTACTTCCACAAATTAGTCAATGAAAACCCTATGGATCACAACAGAATATTGTTTGATACGGTGCTGGAAGATGAGCCCAATGACCACGAACGTGGCCCGGGACTGAGCAATGTTTTATTCTGTTATAGTTAAGGTTGCCATGAGTCAGAGCTGAACTGATGGCAACTAAAATGTTACAACACGTCAATAAATTGAGCCTTGTAACATTTTAACCTATGTGGTTGATGGCAAGGGTAAAATTCACCCCCAACTTCTTGGGCTCCAAATCCTCTGCTCTGCAAAATATAGCCTTATAAGGATCCCCAACAACCCCAATCAATGTCTTGCCCACAGTGGGTATTATGGAACTATGTGCTCAATGAATGAATAGATGTTGAATCACCAGGGCCATTTAAAATATTTCAAAAATAGCAGAGCAGGGTAAGAAAACACAGCTCACTTCGAGCCCAAGCTATTTGTGTATCTGACAACTGTAGCAACAGCATCTAAACAGCACGTTTGTTAGTGGTCTGTGGTTTAATTAGTAGGTGTATGCTTGCTTCTGTGGAAATGAGACCTCATTACCCTGTCTTTTTTATTTCAAGCCTGACATTTATGAAAGGTGAACAGATAGCTTATCTGTAAGAGCAGCCAGCCACTGCAGGGCTCCTGCTTCAACAAAAGTGTTTCTCCTGTTGTTTGTTTTCCCAGGAGTCTACGCGGTTGGTTTTTTGGCAAGACTTTTTTTAAAACATCAAACTTGGGATTATACATGGAAGGCAATTATCTGGCAGCTTCATCAAAGCCGAAGAAGGAAAGGGGGTGTCTCAGTTGGTAGCGACCTCTTGAGTCCCTTCCTGGGGAGCTGCTTTCCCTCCCTGAGTCCCTTGGCCAGTGAAGGCACAGGATGCTGCTGGGAATCCCGGCGGTCACCCCTGTGCTCACATCTGAATTTAGAAAGGGAACAAGCTTCAGAGACCTTTGGAGCCTGAACAGGAGGCAGGTCAGATCATGGGGGCCCTTCTCCTTCTGCTGCCTGGGTGGACATCACTAGTACTTTCTCAAAAGTATCTTAGGCTGCTTTTCTTCCCAAAATAGACACTGCCTTTTTTTCCTCTGCACTTCTAGGTAACCAGTCCCTGTTGAGTTCATTCTGATTTAAGGTGATTCTATGTGTGTCAGAGTAGAACTGTGCTCCACATGGTTTTCAATGACTAATTTTTCAGAAGTAGATTGCCAGGCCTTTCTTCTGAGGTGCCTCTGGTTGAACTCGAACCTCTAATCTTTCAGTTAGTAACTGAGTGTGTTAACCATTTGTACCACCCAGGGCACCAAATCCTATGTTAAAAAAAAAAAAAACCCAAATGGGTTGCTGTCTAGTTCATTCTGACTCATGGTGACTCCACGTGTGTCAGAGTAGAATTGTGCTCTGTTGGATTTTCAAAAGTAGATCACCAGGCCTTTCTTCTGAGGCACCTCTGCGTGGACTCCAAATTGCCAACCTTTTGGTTATCAATCAGACATGTCAACTGTTTACAACACCCATGGACCCCTGAGCTTCTAGGTAACTCTCCCTAGTAAGGGACTTTGACCAGCTAATAATAATGGTAAAAATACCTCACACTTACTGAGTATATACTGCATGCCCAGCACTGTTCTGAGCACCATGAATCCCCACAGCAAGGCCATGAAGTAAATGTAATTACACTAAAGATACGTGAGAGCTGACTCTTAATTGTGGCAAAAGCAGCTGTCAAAACTCATCAAACTGTACAATTTAAATGGGTTCAGTTACTTGCACCTCAATAAAGCTGATTTAAAAATTACGTGAACACTCACATGGTGCTTACTGTGTGGCCAAGGACAATCCTAAATGCTTTCTGTAGACAATCCCATTGAATCCTCAAACAACCCATTGAAGTCAGAGTTGTTGTTGTCCCCTAGACAAAATGGAGGCACAGAAAGACTGGTAAGTTGCCCAAAGACACAATGCCGTGAAGTGGGGCAGCTAGGATTTGAACTTGCTAACCAGACTTCACTACTCTTGTCAGCTTTCTTGGGTCAATGAAGCTCTTCCAGAAATTACTGAAAGCTGTGACTCTTTTCCTACAGAAACACAGTTGTACACAAACAGTTTCACAAGCAATTTTTAAAACTTCCCTACTTACTTCTCCACTTTCATCCCTCTGGCTGTATCTCCTCAAACCAAAAAAACTCAAACTCATTGCTGTCAAGTTGATTTCAACTCATAGTGACCCAGTGTGACAGGGGTAGAACTACCCCATAGAGTTTCTAAGGTGTGTTTTAATCTTTATGGAAGTAGACTGCCACATCTTTCTCCCAAGGAACGGGAGAAAGGGCTCCTTCTCTATCTCCTCACCCACTTGGTTTTCTCTGCTTCCTTCATTTCCTCTAGCCCAGGGCCTTGTATAAGCAGTTGCTCTGCTTGTACCATTGACCTGTCTTTCCCCTCCCCACTGTGTCCTTTGTCAACTAACCTCTACTCATCTGTCTGGTCTGCAATGAATGACAATTCCTCTGGCCAGTCACCTCTGACACTGGAAATTGGGTCAGGTACGTGGTTGGAAGTGTTCGTGGTATCTTTTCCTTTCATCACACTTGTAATTAGAGTGGCCACCCATCCGAGTTTGCCAGGGACTGAGGGGATTCCCAGGATGCAGAACTTTCAGTACTAAGACACAGTAAGTCCAGGACAAACGAAGACAAGTTGGTTGCTCTACGTGTAATGGATTGTTTAGTGCCTGCTTCCTCTCAGGACTGTAAGCAGCATTAGGGCAAGGCTCTCATGTGTTTGGTTCACATCTCTATTCTAAGGCCTAGTATAGACCTTGCTATGCAGAGGCTGCTCGGTAAAGATTTGTTGACTGGATGGATGAATGGATGCATCTTGAAAGATCCTTCCAACTCTTGGGTCTAGGACTCAATAAAGATAAAACCAAAGAAAAGGAAAATAGTGAGAACAATTTGCCTTTAAATTTTACCTTTAAAATGTCTTTGGGGCAACTGGGGCTGAACTCTACGTGTGGGAAAGACAGAAATTAAAGCAAAGGGTTGTTTTTAAACAGGAAGTCAATGTCAGACATGAAGGAGAAGAGGCAAATACCAATGACTCTAGTAACATGAGGCCAGTCCCTGGGTGGTGTAATGGTTAATGGGCTCAGCTCCTAATTGAAAGGTTGGAGGTTTGAGTCCACTCAGAGACCTGAAGAAGGGTCCAGCAATCAATCTACTTCTGGAAGGTTACAGCCATTGAAAACCCTGCGGAGCACAGTTCTACTCTGACACACAAGGGGTCACCATGAGTTGGAATCAACTCTACTGACACTGGTACTGTCCAAAATGTACTGGGCCGAGCCCTGAGTTTCATAGGGTTTCCGAGGAGCAGCTGGTGGATTCGAACTGCTGACCTTTTGGGGTTAGCAGCCGAACACTTAACCACTGTACCACCAGGGCTTCCCCTATACGGTAGGTGCTATTTTTACCCCTCTTTTTCAAGTGAGGGAGGTGAGGAATGGCGAGGTCTGGAACAAGTCCAAGGTTACACGGCTCGCTAGTGTTAGAGATGGGGAAGAATCTTCCTCTCTGGAGCCCGCAGTGATTAACTTAGCTCCTTCCCCAGGCTAGATCCCTAGCTGTTCTCAGTGTCTGGGTGCTAATGAGGGAGACGTGGACAAAGGAAGGGAGGGGAATGCATGGAGGAGAAGAGGGCCCAGAGACCCCTTTAATCTGGGAGCCCAGATGTCCATTAGTAACAGAGAAATCATAAGAGAAACAGAATCAGATTATTAGGCTGCAGTTGTTGTTGCTGGGTGCCATCTAGTTGATTCTGACTCATAGCAACCCTATAGGACAGAGTAGAGCTGCCCCATAGGGTTCCCTAGGTGGTCGGTCATCTTTACAGAAGCAGATTGTCACATTTTTCTCCTGCGGAGCAGCTGGTGGGTTCGAACCACTGAGCTCTCAGTTAGCAGCCAAGTGCTTAACCACTGCACCACCAGGGTTCCTTGAGTATTAGGATATCAGCGCTAAGCGACCGTGTCCTAGGTTTCAAACTTGGAAATTGCCTTTCTTCGGAGAGAAGGAGAATTGAGGTAGATGGTATTTATTTCCTCATGACGCAAAAGGTAAATTAATTCTTTCAGAGCAGAAAACATGTTTTTATTACATTCTGAGTAATTTCCTTTGAAAAAGAAAAACATTTTTTAAAGCCACTGGCAGTAAAACTAGAGCCCCCCCAACATTCTAGATGAGAACGTGTGTCATTATTCATGCATAATCTGATTCCAAGTGATTCCTTGTTTACAGTTTGTTTTTTGTATTTCCTTATGTAAGCAAGAATTAATACACTCCGACATGAAAGAAATAAGCTAAATTATTTTTACTGCTTCTCTTTAGGACGTACAATATGTCTTCTTTAACTCTCAATGACACACAAAGCGGTTGGAGAAAAACACAAGTAAGTACCTACTGAAACAAAGACAAAATACCCCAAGGGGAAGAAAAGAACATGCACTGAGGGGGTGTCTCCTCACCCTCCTCCTTGGTGCCTGCTGGGGGCCGGACCAGAGAGCCTGGGATACGGTTGGGAGCTGTGCCCCTTCCCCACTCCCATAAGATGCCAGTTCCCCCTGGCTTGCAGCCTCAGCCAGCCCCCCAGCTGAGCTGAGACCACGAAGAACATCCAGATGTGCATGGCTTCTGCACATCTGGGGGAGGGTGGGTCCTCCAGGGAGAAGTCCTAGCTCTTCACCTTTGCAGTTCTCACCTAGAGAGCTGCCAGCCAACTCCTGTGTGCATATATTCTGACTATTGCATCTGTGTGTTCATTGATTGGATAGTTTATCAGAGAATTTGTCAGTTATTTCAAATCTTACTTGCAGTTTTAAAAGTCTTGACTCACACAAGGATGCCCCAGTGCTGGAATTACAGCTGGGTAAGTAAGGAGCCAGGATCCCTTGGGTAGTGCCAACGGCTAAGCACTCCACTACTAACCAAAAGGATGGGTCTGAATCCACACAGAGGTATCTGGGAAGAAAGGCCTGGCAATTTGCTTCTTAAAGGTCACAGTCATGAAAACCCTACGGAGCACAGTTCTACTCTGAAGCTCGAAGGCAACTGGTTGGTTTTAAGCAGAGGGCTTAGGGCTCAAAGTTAAATAAGCGCTCATTCTCGGTGTCATCTACCCTGCACTTGTACGACAGTGAGAGTGAGCACCTCCTTAACTTATGTACCCTAGGCACATCCTTGTTGCGTCTTAGGCTCAGCCCCAAAGTGCATCTGTGTGTATGTGACTTCTAATTCATTATCATACCTCCTTTCACAGGGCTTTTGTCCTAGTTATCTGAGTAACACTTAAGTTTTGCTAACTTAGATTGCAATAGAAGAACTCTGTATATGTGAAGTCTATTTAGAAATAGGAAACCCTGGTGGCCTAATGGTTAGGTGCTACGGTTGCTAACCAAAAGCTCAGCAGTTTGAATCCACCAGGCGCTCCTTGGAAACTCTATGGGGCAGTTCTACTTTGTCCTGCAGGGTCACTATGAGTCAGAGCCAACCCAGTGGCAAAGGGTTTGGTTTGGGTTTTTTTTTGTTTAGAAATATGTTTCTGTCTCTTTAATTCCTGCATCACATTTTAGGCCCATCTACTGCTCTTTTGTAGCCTGCATTAGAAGAAAAACACAGAGGCGTTATTTTTTCCCCTTTAATGTAGAGATGAAATAGATAACATATCTTTGATAGGGATTATCAACGGTGGCAGTAAGAGGGCTGTAAAGTTTGACCTTATGAATCAAGGAATACAATGGCCGCTGGGGACCCGAAGCCTCCTGTATCCTTAGAACGGTCTTATCATCCCATCACCCCTTCCCACTCTCTTGGTAGAGATGAACTGGCTTTATTTTCTCTCCAACGAAAATGAAGTTTATTCCTTGTCATCAGTTAGGTTTTAGGCTCAGAGAACAATTGGACCTTACACAGCTAGAGATACTATAGTGACACTGAAATGAAACACAGGAGAAACTTACTGAATCTTTGTATGAGTCAGCCCGTGTTCTAAGCTAACACTTAGTCCATACCTCCAGTATCACCCTTGGGTCCAGGTCAAAGGGATTCTTTCCCTGGGCCCTGAGTGTGTCTGCTCCAATGAGCCCTCCTCTGGCTCTTTGCTGACTGTGTCTCTCCCCATGGCATGAGTAGGCTCTAGATGTCAAGGGGACTTGCCCACCCGGAGCTCACATCCTGTTTAGACCATACCAACTACGGGTGCCCAGAACCTCAGAATGTCCTGTCTGGGAGCTGCCCAGACCTCTTTCCTGGGTCTGTCCTCTTAGGACAGGATAGTGAACTCACCAAGTCTGGGATCCTTAATCCATAGTAGACAATGAGATGAGCTAAGTACATTTTCCTGGATCTGAGCTGTCCAATATGGTAACCCACCAGTTGCGATGGAGTTAATTCCAACTCCTGGCAACCCCACGTGCCTCAGAGTAGAACTGTGCTCCACAGCATTTTCAAAGGCTGATTTTTCTGAAGTAGATCACCAGGCCCTTCTTTCAAGGAACCTCTGGGTGGACTTGAACCTCCAACCTTTTGGTTAGCAATTAAGCACTTAGCCACTTGTGCCACCCAGGGACAGACACTAATTCAATGTGGTAATCGCTAGATAGATATGACTATTTAAATTTAAATCAATAAAAATTAAATAAAATTTAAAATTCTGCTCTCCTGTTGTGCTAGCCATATTTAAAACGCTCAGTAGCCACATGTTGGCACATGGTAATCGTGGCTCTAAGGAGCCCTTTGTGGCACAACGGTTAAGTGCTCAGTTGCTAACTGAAAGGTCAGCGGTTTGAAGCTATCTGCCTCTCCAAGGAAGAAAGACCTGGCAATCTCCTCCCATAACAACTGCAGCCTAGGAAACCCCATGGGGCAGTTCTACTTTGCCCTATAGGGTCACTGTGAGTCTCTGTGAGTCAGAATCAACTCCGTGGCACAAAACAACCTCTCTGATTATCTCCTGAGTTAGTGAGGCTGAGGCAAGTCCTCAAAGTCAGGACATCCTCCCTTTCAGATCTAATTGCCTCCTACACCCACCTTCATTCCAAGCTGTCTCTTTTACTTCTTAATTCCTCCTTCTGCTGCAAGGAAGAAAAACAAACAGATAAGAAAATCTCCTTAAAACTGGTGCTGCAACTTAAAAACTCTTTGCCCAGGCAAAGTGTGTGGAGTGGTGAGATAAACAGGTCCATTGAAAGGCATTGCTCCACCCCTTTTGCAGCTTCTATGGCTCCTCTTCCTTTTAGATTCTGCCAGAAGGGGAAGGGCTCCCCCTTAGTGCTTCTTGCTGTGTACTTAGCAGTGTTTGTAAGACCTTTTTGTTGATTCCGAGCCTCCTAAATGTTGTCCCTGGCTCCCTCTGGGAAAATGTAAAGAGCCTCTACCATCCCCAAGGCGCCAACCTCAAATCATTCAGTCAGGAAAACAGAATTTCTAGTGTTTACCAAAGGAGCCCTGGTGGCACAATGGTTAAGCACTTAGTTGCTAATTGAAAGGTCAGGAGTATGAACCCACCAACAGCTCTCCACGAGAAAGATGTGGTAGTCTATTTCCATAAAGATTTACAGCCTTGGGAACCCTATGGGTCAGTCCCACTCTGTCCTATAGGGTTACTATGAGTCAGAATCAACTCAACGGCAACGAGCTTTTGGTTTTAATGTCTACTGCAGTCCTGCAGAAAGCACACAGATGACAAAGTCCATGCTACACCCAACCCATGGAATTGCCCTGAAAAATGTACGTTAAAATGATGGAGGGATAGATGTGGAATTTCTGATGTGGTGGAGACAAATAGAAGTTGGTGAGACCCTTTGCATGACGATAATAGATCCTACTGTGGAATCTGCCATTTGTCTCCCTCTACTAAACCAGTCTTCGAAGAAATATAACCAGAATGTTCCTGAGAAGTGAGACTTTAGTTTGATTGCTTTGGACCTGTCATCAGGAAAAGCCAGTCTCTAGAAAAGGACATCATGTTTGGTAAAGTAGAGGGTCAGAAGAAATGAGGTAAACCTTCAATGAGATGGATTGATACAATAACCACAACAAGGGACTCTCAGACATACCGATGGCCATGAAGATGGTGCAGGAGCAGGCAACCTCAAAGTGAGGTCCCCATGAATCAGGGCAGACACAATGAAAACCGACAACAATAACACCACTACTTCTGGGAATTGAGAAATTAAGATATTAAACAACCAGTGACGGTCTGGAAGGGCTTGGGTTTGCCACCAAGTTGTACGGTTGGGTCTGACTGTGAGGGGGACTCTTTCCCCAGTCTCTCTGGCTGTGCCTTCTGATCTGCGCACAGAGCTTGAACAGGTGCTGAAAACCAGGGAAAGCCAAAATATTTTGTTCTTTCTGGGTCACGAACTGTTTGCAGTTGGAAACATCTGTACAGATGTGTGTCCCAGCTAAACACAACAGAAGCCTGGGGCGACTGATGTAGCAGTCTTTGGTCGGGAGCCCCTGAGGACCCCAATAAAGTCCATCTCTTAAGCACAAGCCCCTTGCTTCGGGCCACAGTGACAGGCAATGAATTATCCACGTTGGTTAAAAGGGCAAGGTCTCCTCGTAACAACATTGTCCATATGCCGCAGCTAAATCAAGTCTGTCCCCAAATATCACTTGGGGAAGATGCGTGTGTGTGTGTGTGTGTGTGCTCATGAGCGTGTGTGAGCATGTTCGGAGCAGGGCGATGATTGTTCAGAAGCAAAAATCACCTTAAGTAGAGGAAATGCTACAAGTTCATTTCCTCAAAAAAGAGCAAGTGAGAGAGAAGGAGCTTAGAGACTCGATGTTTAGACAGGCCTGCAAGCCCCCTTGTGACCTTGCTCTGATATTTAACAAAACATTAATCTTCTTGCCAGCAATTATAAAGAATACAGTGATGTCGCAGGCTCTCTGAGAGTGAGTAATAGTAATTCCATTGTTCCCCTTTATTTATGCCTTGGCTGTACCAGGCAGATGAGGTAAGTTGGGGCTTTGCTATGTTATTATTCCTCACTGGTAACACAGAAATGATGCTTACACAAATATCTGCCTGTTTCCGAGGCACTATTTCACACCTCCTTACAACTCGCCATCAAAGCATTTCAACATTTGATTATGAAATCCTGAAAATCCTCCTCTACTTTGCATACGAATTATAGCCTTTTTTCCAACTACTGGTGTGCCCCACTGACAGTGACTTTTGAACTGCAAAAGGGAACAAGGTGTTAGATATTTATTTCTGGAAGGCTGTGACTAGCCAAATAATCTCACCAGCCGAATGCTGTTTGCCAGAGCCCTTGGCCACAATCTCCAGCAAACACAAAAGCTTGGGGGTTGGGGGACCCTCCCCACCACCAGGAGACCCATGATTTCTTCCTCTCTTGTCGGGAAACAAAATTTGGTCCGAAAGCCTCCATTTGGAAGAGAAGAAGAAAGGGAAGGTTACACACCTTGTAATTTAAAGCATAACAGAGACGCCATCTTTGCCTTCCTAAAATCAAATCAAAGCCCACTCCAGGGGCCGGGCGGCAGCTGTGTTGACTAGAAATGACAATTTCTGAGTTGTCCTTCAGACTTCTTGCCCATGTCCATCTGACAAAGCAGAGAAGGAGCAGTTGCTTCTTTTCTGGGATTTGAATGTGAAACGGGCATCTTTTTCAGTGGCCCTCCTTGCCCAAACCAAAAACCAAACCCATGGCCGTCTAGTCGATTCCAACTCATAGCAACCCTATAAGGACAGTTAAAAATGGCTCTTGGAATGTGAAGGGTGGGAGGGAAATTGCTGGCAATATCCAAGTCTCCAGTATAAGTGTCTGGGTGTGTCGATTCTCTTACTTGGGGTTTTGTTTCTAAAGTGAATCAATAAGGCATATGTAGACTGCAAGGAATGAAAGTCATATTTTAGTGAAGGAAGTTGTGCTTGGATGAGGGATGTCTATCTGCATTTATGGAAGATACATTTTAGGCTTAACAAGATTCCGGGGCCTCATGGATATGTCTGTGGCTTTGATTAGCACCTGGGGGCTGGGTGCATCTCATTGAACCAGAAGGGGTCCTGTCTTCGCAAGCACAGGTCATAGACAAAAGAGAGGGGAAAAGGGAAGCAAAACCATGGTCCCCTCTAATGCAATCAAACAAAGTAAGATCCACTTTGAATTCCAGACCTCAGGCTGTCTGTCCCTGAGGATGGGCAAGGCAGAGGGAAGTGGCCGAAGGCTCAGCAGCTGCAGCAGGCAGACAGAACGTGGAAGCTGGCTCCTGCTGAACAGCAATCCTCCTGGCTTTGTAGGGGAGGCAGTGGTCGATGGCAAAGTGAGGGGCTGCCCCCACATTGCCGAATTTCCCTCCACAGAGAGGCCTACCTGCTTCCCTGCCCATCCTTCTTGCTACCTTTTTTTCCGGGAAGCTCCAAATGCAATTCTCTTACTACATACAGTAGAAGAGTCCTCAGTGCCTCTATCAGGGGCACTCTTAAACGTATACTGTTTTATCTGCACATCTCACCGAAGTGTCTCACACTTGGCCGCATTTTACTTAAAATGTGCAGTGATTTGTCAGAAATGTAGTTGATAACTTCTAATCCTTCCTCCCTCCCCAAGCTCCCACTACTTGCAGATAATATGACTGTTAAACCAGTGAACCAGCTGCCCTCGAATCAACTATGACTCATGGTGACCCCATGTGTGTCAGAGTAGAAATGTGCTCCATAGGGTTTTCAGTGGCTGATTTTTCAGAAGTAGATCTCCAGGCCTTTCTTCTGGGAGAGACTGGGCTAGAATTGCCAACCTTTCAGTAAGCAGGGGAGCTAACACTCAAGGTTCCACTTAATCTCACACCATCTTACCAATCTGTCTGTATCATTCATGATCAATGGGAAACCTTTGCTCATGGGTGGCTGTTCCCCCCACGCCTCCCACACACCCTGTGTTTCCTCTCAGGCCTATGTGTTTACTATGTAAGTTCCCCTTACCCAGAAGGGCAAATACGTTTTATCTTATGAACTAACTCTAAATGATTGTCAATACCTACCTGAATGCTGTCTTGAGAAGGATCCTGAAGCCTAGATTGGACTGAGCATTGGAAGGGGGAGGGCAGGGGTATGAGGGGGTGGGGGGGTGGCTTGATTGCTTAGTGATGGCCGTCATAGTCATGGAGGGGAGAAGAAACCACAGTGTGGAGAAGTCACAACATCCAAGCCAGCTGGGCTGATTGTCCTTTCTCGTTCTTTCAAAGGCTATCATCCTCTCGGGTCCAAACAAAGTCCCTCCTCCTTCCAGAGCCTTCTCTAGCAATCCTAGAGACCAGCCACTGCCCGCTCTGTCATCACTGAGCAGCTTTGTGGTCCCAATTTCAACTAGTGAGTGAATCTACTTACTAGCCTGCCTTGAATAATTGCCTTTTCCTATGTGCATGGCTGGGTTCCCCAATGTGCTGAGCAAGCTTCCACTGACAGACAGGTGGTGGCTGCACTTGAGGTGCCTTGGCCAGGAGTCAAACCTGGGTCTCCTGCAAGGAATACAAGAATTCGACAATTGAACTATCCCCGCCCCCAAACAAAAACTACTGAGAGTTAAATCAATGAAAGATGTGACTTCTCTTACATCTCTTTAAACAAAAGAGAGAAGAAATCATTACAATTAAGAATTTGAGGAGGATCCCACACAAGTGGCTGTTGGCAATAGTAATAATAAGGAAAAGTGGTCCAAGGGGCTTGGTAAAAAAGCCTGGTTGAGAAAAGAGGATCACCCTAAGGAGTTGGCACCTGGAGCACCAACATGATTAATGGTGTGCATCACACATTGTTTACATAAAGAAGGCATTCCTCTCATTATCCTGAGAAAACATGGTGTTAGCCTCCAAACTTGGAAAACTAACTTGAGAGAACATTTTCTGTTGCTATACTACAGCATCCTCATCACGTCAATTTACATGAGCATCCGTGAAGGAGAGTCCACTTTTGCAGGTCATCTCTTGACAGTTAGGAAACAAATGCTTCCTGAGAATCCTGGGGCCCTGCCCCCAGGGAGGCACTCTGGGATACTAGGGAAGCATCAGAGGTGGCCCCCGCTTATAAAGAACCTCCAAAGAAGTGAAGAGGCCAAGGGAGAGCAAAAAGGAGAAGGGTCAAGATAGCCGTAGGGAGTATATTCCTGGCACTGCTCATATAAGTAGCAAACACACACTTGGGGCCTCCTTATCTACCGGACAGAGTCCTTGGGTGGTGTAAATGGTTAACGTGCTTGGTTGCTAACTGAAAAGTTGAGGTTTAAGTCCACCCAGAAGCACCTTGGAAGAAAAGCTTTGGTGATCTACTCTAGAAAAATCAGCCATTAAAAACCCTGTAGAGCACAGTTCTACTCTAACACACATAGGATTTCCACGAGTAGAAACTGACTCGATGGCAACTGTTTTATACACACACACACACACACACACACACAGATACTGCGCTAAGCCCTTTATATGCATGTCATCCTATAAACAAAGAGGCACAATTGTTAAAGGCTCAGCTGCTAACTAAAAGGTTGGCAGTTCCAACTCACCCAGCGGCTCCACAGCAGAAAGACCTTTTGATCTGCCCTGTAAAGATTACAGCCTAGAAAACCCTACAGGGAAGTTCTACTCTGTCACATGGGGTGGCTATGAGTTGAAAATATACTCAACAGCACCCAACAACAACAATTCCACAAGATGCATTTGTGGTAGGCACTCTTATTATCATCTTTCTTTACAGATAAGAAAACCAAGGCATGCGGAGGTTAAGAGAATGGTAAGCTGTCCAAGACTGGGAAGTGTTAAGACCAAGTACGATCTCTGAGGAGCTCTGGTGGTGCAGTGGTTAAGAGCTTGGCTGCTAACTTAAAGGTCCGCAGTTCCAATCTCCCAGTCACTCCTTGGAACCCCTGTGCTGCAGTTCTCCTCTGTCCTACAACAGCAGTGATGTCCATATCACTGGAGCTTTTGCCTCTGGCTCTTGGGCAGAATGGATTCTGAAGAGTTCGCTAGGTTCTTTTGTCTTCCTTACCAAGGTACTGATGTTTAGATCTAAAATAAAAAAATGCCGTCAGAATATTGTTCTTTTCCATTGCAATTCCCATAAAACAGAGAGAGAGAGAGAGAAGGAGCAAAAGAGAGAGTGAGAGCGAGAGAGAGAAAGAGAGAGAGAGAGACTGCAAGTAGAGAGGGGGCAGCATTCCCAATCGTGAAAAGCATTCTAGGGCAGGGTTCGTCGTCTGCTGCCGGGATGTCCCCCACCACTACGTCCCCAGCAGCCCAGCCGCCCAGCTGACACGTGATGGAGGCTCACAAAAGGAAGAATTCCACAGGCTGGGCTCTGAGCTTGTTCATAATTTGTCACATTGTTCCCCCGCTTTGCTGCACGTATGAGATATGTAAGACCCCCGACAGCTCTGCGACCACTGCAGTGCCTGGGCACAATGGGGGAGACTGGAGGCTGAATTGTGGCTGTAACCTGTTGTTCCTTTGCCTTTGTGACTGCCAGTGAGATGCTTCAAGTCATTGGGGTGGGCCTTTGTGAGCACAATTAAAAACTGAGAGAGAAAGAGTGAGGAACCATAGGCTATCTGTGCACACACATGCAACAGTTATTCAGCGGAGGTTTCTGGGGTAGTGGGAACAGGAACAGGATATGTGTAACATAACTGCGAGGGAAGCTGATCACCCACCGTGGACAGGACTTTGTCTGAGTCACTTGCAGGTTGGAGCTCAGCTCTCTCCACCTGCATGCTTAGACCATCAGATGATGCCATGCTTATAGGTTCACTGGCAGGAGAGGATTCTGTGTATTTTATGTGCCTTCCAACCTAGCGTGCCATCTTCCAGTACTCTATTGGACACTATTCTGCTGTGATCCATACGGAGTTCATTGGTTAATTTTCAGAAGTAGATCACCAGGCCTTCTTCCTAGTCTGCCTTAGACTGGAAGCTCTGTTGAAGCTTGCCCACCATGGTTGACCCTGCTGGTATTTGCAATATGAAGCCATAGCTTCCTCTATCAGAACAACACGCAAGCCACCACAGTATGACAAACTGACAGACAGGTGGAGGGTATTAGTGTTATTGTGTGCGTAAGTTCTAGTCTTTGCGGGCAACAAGCTGAGTGGTCATAAATCAGTTTCTTTCTCAATCTGAGCCTCAGTTTCCCCATCTCTAAACAAGGAACATCCTCTCCAAGGTTCTTTTCAGACAATAAGATTCTATATTATCTCTCACTGACCTGGCAAGGAACACAACAGAGAACCCCTGAGGGAGCAGGAGAGCAGTGGGATGCATGCCTCAAGTTCTCTTAAATAGACCAGACTTAATGGTCTGACTGAGACTAGAGGGGCCCTGGAGGTCATAGGTCCCAGGCCTTCTGTTAGTCCAAGACTGGAAACATTCCCAAAGCCAAATCTTCAGGCAGGGATTGGACCAGACTGTAAGATAGTGATGCTGGTGAGGAGGGGGCTTCTTGGCTCCAGTAGGCATATAAGTCTATGTGGGCAGCTCCTGTCTGAGGGGAGATGAGAGGGCTGAGGGTGACTGAAGCTGGCTAAATGGACACGGGGAATACAGGATGGAGAGAAGGAGTGTGCTGTCTCATTGGGAGGGGAGCAACTAGGAGGAGTATATAAAAAAATAGCAAGGCATATATAAATTTTTTGTATGAGAGACTGACGTGATTTGTAAACTTTCACTTAAAGCACAATAAAAAAGTTTTCAGACATGTAAAAGAAAGAAAGATTCTATATTATTTCTTTCCGCCCTGTTAAAATTAAGCATATCGAGTTCACACGCCACCTTTTCATTTTTGTCATTCCTCCCAAGCTCGCAGTGAGTAGATATTGACTGTTAATCATAATCTAAATGGCTGTTATTTACCAATAAGTATTCACTCCAAGTTCTAGACGGCGTTTTCCGTAGGCTACACAAAAGGAAAATGGCAGAAATTTGAGAACGTAGATGAAGACTCTTAGTTGTATTGCCTGCTTCCTTTACATTCCTTTTGCACACCTGTTCAGGAAGCCTCCTGGGTCTGATATGTGTGCCCATAAACTTGTTTAATAATTTGCTTTTGGCCATGGTGTTAGTCAGCTATGGGCGTCTGTGCCATGCTTCTATCTGCTCACCCTGATGTGTGCTGTTAAACTAAGCTTGTCACTAGCTTGACTTGACAAGTGGCCTGATGACTGGTTACTAATTATCTAGTCTTTTTTGTGTGGTTGGTAACAGGCTGCTTTAACTTGATGGGTTCCGGAGGTGCCAGAAAAGGGGGAGAACACCTCCTCCTTGCCTGGATCCAAATAGGCAGCTGAACAGCTTGAACGCCAACATCTGCAGAGTCATGGCTGCTGGAAGCTGGACCCAAGGATGGCCACTCCAAAATGCCATAGAGAATTGGCAGGTGTTCCCCTTCCTTTCTGTAGGGACTTTGAGGGCCATGTGATACTTTTCTTAAGTTCAGAATTTCTTGGTCACCTGCATGACCCTGGAATTCTTAGAGACACAAGCTTTGGTCTCTGCTCCCAGGAGCCTCCAGGAGTGAGAGCATTGGCCCTGTGCCCAGAGACTCTGACACCAACTTGACAAGCTGCAGAAGGCATGTACCCAAAGTGCTGTACCAGCACAGAGCTCTAGGTGAGCAAATCACGGAAGGCTTCCTAGAAGAGATGGCATTCAAAATGGGTCTTAAAGGGTGAATTGATATTTGTCAGATGGAGAATGTCTCTGGGTGGTGCAAATGGTTAACATGCTCAGCTGCTAACCAAAAGTACGAAGGGTCAAGTCCACCCAGAGGCATCTTGGGAGAAAGTCCTGGCAATCTACTTCCAAAAAATCAGTCACTGAGAGCCCTACGGAGCACAGTTCCACTCTGACACACACATGGGCCACCATGAGTCAGAGCTGACTCAGCAGCAACCGGTTTAGGTGGACAATGGCCTTCCTGGAAGGTGGAGCAACGTATATCATCATTGACACATACAGAGCATGGCATGTCTCAGACAAAGCAAGGAGTCAGGAGCCTAGAACGTGTGCTGGGGATGGGAGGGTGTCAGGAAAGTAGGAGTGATGCTCAGGTATGGGCCTTCACCTCTGGGCAGTGGAGCCTGAGCTCAAATTTCGAGGCAGCAGACTTTAATTTTGCAGCAAGTCCAGAAGAGTTCTGGAAAAGCCGAAGGTAGGGAGGCTCCCTGGGAGGCCACCTGGGAAGGTTCAGATGAGAAAGGACAAGGCATTGGGATGAAGTGAAAGGGTACAATTTGAGAAGATTCAGAGGAGGGAATGAACAAGGCTTGGTGACCACCTGGAAGAGAGAGAGGGAGATCAATGGGTCAAAGTTCAGCCTAGGGATTTCTAGGTTGGGCAACTGGGTGAATGGATATGCCGGGTAAGCAACACCCTTCCTGAAACTTCCACTGGCTTCCCATAGGCCTGAGACAGAGGTCTCACCTGGCCTGCGAGTTCCATCCTGATCTGGTCACTGCTCTCAGACCTCATCTCCTGCCCCTTCTCCTTATTCAGGGTCTCCAACCACAGCGCTCTCCACTGTTTCTCCACCACCAGGCTACTCGCCACCTCCAGGACTTTGCACTTGCTGACCAGGACTTTGCACTTGTTGATTCCTCTGTGTGAAATGCTCTGCCCCATCTTCACATGGCTAACTCTTCATCATCGTTCAGGTCTCAGTTCAAGGCTTTTCCTCAAGGATGCTGTCCCTGACCCCTCTACCTGAAGTGGCCTAACACTAGCCACTCTTTACCATATTTATTTTCTGTATACATTTTCTTTATTTACATTGCTTTATTTTCTGCATAGCATTTACCACTCTCTGGGAGTTTTCATTTCTACTTACTGTCTACTCATTCACTTGCTTTCTGTCTTCCCCTCTAGGAGTTAAGCTTCATGAGCAGGGCCATCGTGCTGCACAGCTCTGAGGGCATCGCTCACAGAGAAGACAGCATAATTGGTGCCTCCTGAGGCTTTATAATCTGGTGATCTGGTCCATGCAGGAGTCACTGGGTGGTGCAAATGGTTAACACGATCAGCTGCCAACTGAAAGGTTGGAGGTTCAAGTCCACACAGAGGTGCCTCGGAGGAAAGGCCTGAAGATCTGTTTCCAAAAAATCAGCCATTGAAAACCCTATAGGACACAGTTTTACTCTGACAAACATGGGGTCACCATGAGTCGGAGTCAACTCCTCAGCTACTGGCAACTTGTGGCCCAGAGCCTACAATGGCGCTTAGAACATGGAAAGGAATTAAAGAAAATATTTATTGAATGAATAGGAAATACAGGAAACAAAGCAGCTTTTGCAGGCAAATAATGAGGTTGATTTTTGTTTAGGATATGCCAAGTTTAAATCAGCCAAGCAACTTCTAGGTTGAGATGTGTAGGGAAAACCAAACCTGTTGCCATCAGGGAGTGGACCTGCCCTACAGGGTTTCCAAGGCTGTAATCTTTATGGAAGCAGACTGCCACATCTTTCTCCTGTGGAGCAGTTGGTGGGTTAGAACCACCAACCTCTCAGTTAGCAGCTGTGTGCTTAACCACTGCACCACCAAGACTCCTTAGATGTATAGGAGAAGGTTAGAAATATGAGTCCGGGGAAGGACTTACCAACCTATGGATGAAGGCTTGAATTGTTAGAAACATCCTTACAAATCCAGAATCCTTTTTTTTTTTTTGCCAAGGACGTAGTATTCAGAGACGGGAACCTACTAGTCTCTGGTTTTAGGCTGTTATTCTTCTCTTGTGCATGAAATGTTATTTGCTATAGACTTTGCTTGAAACTTCTGAGGAATAGGAAGTGATAGGACTTGAAAACTGATCAGATAGAGGAGCAGGAAGAGGGCAGAGGTACGCTTTGCACGTCACAGCCACTCAATAATTACGACACACTGAGTTAAGAAGACAGTGAGAAAACAACAGTCGTTGCTGTCTTGTTAGTTCTGACTCATGGTGACCTCCTGTGTGCCAGAGTAGAACTGTGCTCCTTAGGGTTTTCAATGGCTGATTTTTCAGAAGTAGATCACTAGGCCTTTTTCCCGAGATGCCTCCGGGTGGACTTGAACCTCCAACCTTTTGGACAGCAGCCGAGCATGCTTACTGTTTGCACCATCTGGGAATTTTAAGAAGTAGTAGTAATAGTGCTTAAATAATATATTGTTATTATAATATCAAGAATATGCCCAGCATTGTGCTTTAAAAGCATCATCATGTTGAGTCCTCATAACATCTTATAAGTGGTATATCAGTCACCTTAGGCCAGGTTCTGCTTCTGTAACAACCATCCCCAAAACATCAGTAGCTAACAACAACAGACATGTATTTTGTGCTCGCATTAACGTTAATAAAAAAAAAAAAAAATTTTTTTTTTTTTTAATTAACGTTTGTTTCGTGTAGGTCTCAACTCTATTCCATATTATCTTGATTTGGTCACCCAGGCTAAAGAAACAGCTCCTATCTGGGAATTTGTGGGTTTCCTGGCAGCCGGAAAAGTTAAGATGGCAGAACTACATGAGGCTCTCAAAGCTTCTGCTTGGAAGTGGGACATCTTGTTTCCACCAAAGTTTCCTTGGCCAAAGCAAGTAACTTGACCAAGCTTGATGTCAACTAGGCAAGAATGTGTCATAGGCCCATAGGGGAGAACAAACGTATTGAACAATAATATAATCTAACAAAGGCAGGAAATGTGATTAGCCCATTTTAAGGAGAAGGAAACTGAGACACAAAGAGGCTAACTAACTTGCTCAGACGCACACAAGTAGTAGGTGATGAAGCTGGAATCGAACCTAAGCCACTTGGCGCAGAGCTTGTTCTCCTTATATTGTTCTCCTATATTGCCTACATAGAAATTTCAGAACCCTGGGCTCTTGCTTCAATTCTGCCTCCAACTAGCTATGACCCTGGAGAGGACTTAGTTATGGTATCTCTCACATGTTCATGATATTACCCATTCTGCCTTTCAGAGTTGCTCCAAGTGCAAAGCAACATGATAGGCAAGGAAGCCCTCTTTAAAAGTACCAGATCCTTTTTATCTGCAAGGCAACGTTATTAGTAACTGTCTAGGAATGAGCTACCCTCAGTGAGGTGTTTCCTACAGGCATCAGTATCAGCCTACTGCTTCTGAGAAATTACAACATTTAGTAAAGCAGTCAAATTGGTCTCCAGCTTTTTTTGTTCCAAATATTTCAATTAGAAGCATGAAAGTGTAACATGTAGTAGAAGAGTCCATTACCCGAAGTATACATATATTTTATAAAAGATTTTGGCTCTGGGTATATCCAGAGGAGTGAGTGGTGCTCGGATGCTGCACAGGCAGAATGTGCTAGATAAAGTGGAGCCAGTATATCCCACTTTAGCTATTGGAGCAAATACATTCTTTCTTTGTTAAGCCAATCTGAGTTGCATTTCTCTCACTTGCAGGCCAAATAGTCCTTTTGAATAATGCTGCTGTTGTTAGTTGGAGCCCTGGTGGTGCAGTGGTTAAAAACTTGGCTGTTAACCAAAAGGTCGGCAGTTCAAATCCACCAGCTGCTCCTTGGAAATCCTATGGGGCAGTTCTACTCTGTTCTATAGGGTTACGATGAGTTAGAATTGACTTGATTGCAATAAGTTTTTGGCTTTGTTTTTTTTTTTTTGGTTTATTGTTAATTGCCATCTAGTTGACTCCAACTCAGGGCGGCCTTATGGATAACAGAACAAGACGTTGCCTGGTCCTGCATCACCACGGGTATATTTGAGTCCATTGTTGCAGCTGTTGTGTGTTTGGAGTACCTTCCAACGTCGCGACTCATCGTCTAGCACTATATTGGACAATATTCTCTCGTGTCCATAGGGTTTTCATTGGCTAATTTTCAAAAGTAGATCAACAGGCCTTCCTCCTAGTCTGCCTTAGCCTGAAAGCTGTGTTGAAACTTGCCCACCGTGGGTGACCCTGCTGGTATTTGAAATATCGGTGGTGTAGCTTCCGGCATCACAGCCACAAATAAGCCACCACAGTATGGCAAACTGACAGAGGAGTGGTGGCTTTTCGCAATATCAGCCCTCTAGATCGCTTGGTTTCCATTGCACAGCTGATCTTTGTTATGCTTGAGCCCATTGTTGCAGCCACTGTGTCAATCCATCTCCTTGAGGGTTTTCCTCAACAATACTAGTGGGTGACATTCCCCAAGGTTGGTTTTATTAATTCTCCTCATTTTTTACCCTTGTCATTAATACTTGCCTCTTGTACAGAAGTGTGGACGGTGTTATGGATTGAATTGGGTCCCCCAAAAATATGTGTTGTAAATTCTATCCCCTGAGCTGGGGAAACCCTGGTGGTGTAGTGGTTAAGTGCTACGGCTGCTAACCAAAAGGTCAGCAGTTCAAATCTGCCAGGCGCTCCTTGGAAACTCTAGGGGGCAGTTCTACTCTGCCCTATTGGGTCGCTATGAGTCATAATTGATGGCAGTGGGTCTGGTTTTTTTGGTTTATGTCTGTGGTTATAATTCCGTTTGGGAATGGGTTGTCTTTGTTTTGTTAATGCAGGATTAATGTAGGGTGTGTCTTGAATCAATATAAAATATAAATATAAAAGGAGCAGATTGAGCAGGCAGAGATGGGGGAAGATAGATGCCAAGCCACATGGAGATCTCCAAGGAACAAGGAAACTGAAGCTGAACAGAGAAGAACGTTTCCCTGGGGCCGACAGAGAGAAAGCTTTCCCCTAAAGCTGGTGCCCTGACTTCAGAATTCTAGCCTCCTAAACTCTAAGAGGAAACCCTGGTGGCGTAGTGGTTAAGTGCTACAGCTGCTAAACAAGAGGTCGGCAGTTCAAATCTGCCAGGCGCTCCTTGGAAACTCTATGGGGCAGGTCTACTCTGTCATGTAGGGTTGCTATGAGTCGGAATCGACTCGACGGCAGTGGGAAACTCTAAGAAAATAAATTTCTGTTTGTTAAAGCCACCCACTTGTGGTACAGCTGCTGTTACAGCAGCACTAGGTGACTAAGACAGATGGTGAAGTATGAAGGGGGTGTCAAAGTATGAGACTGAGGTATGCAGTTGTGTGTGTCTTCTCTGTATCACCCTCCTCTCCTCAAGCTGGGGCTTAGTGTTCTCCTCTCTACTCCTCCTTGATTCTTCTTTTATTACTGATTTTCGAAAACTATAAAAATTGTGGTTAGAAAATTAAAATAATACTCTGTCCCATAACCCAGATATATCTCATATTGAGCCTGTGTATATCCTTCCAGATCTTTTTCTATGCGTGTGCGCACACACACGCGCACACACACACACGTTCATGGGCATCGTTCTACATCAACAGCCTTTTAGTCACTTTCCTTTCCCTTTTTCCGTTTGCTTTCTTCCATTCTTATTCTCCTCTTAACCCTATGCCTTATTGTTGTTGTTGTTAGGTACTGCCTAGTTGACCCCTGACTCATGGTGACCCCAAGCACAACGGAATGAAACATTACCCAGTCCTGTGCCATCCCATGATTGGTGGCACATCAGAGCGTTGTGATCTAATCTGTGGTTCTCACCAGCTGATTTTCTGAAGTAGGTCAACAGTCATTTCTTCTAGTCCATCCTAGGCTGGAGACTGTGTGTTGAAACCTGTTCAGCAACATAGCAACACATAAGCACCTACTGACAGATGGGTGGTGGATGTCCATGAGGAGTGTTGGCAGGAAATCAAACCCGGGTCTCCCCCCTGGAAGGTGGGAATTCTACCACTGAGACACCAAGGTCCCGCTCCTTAGGCCTTTTCATTGTTGTTGTTAGTTTTTGTCAGGTGGATTCCAACTCATGGTGATGCGATGTGTACAGAGTAGAAATGCTTCATAGGGATTTCAAGACCTTTCGGAAGCGTATCGCCATGCCTATCTTCCAAAAGCTTCTGGGTGGGTTGAAATGCCAACCTTTCAGCTAGTACTTGAGTGTTTAATCATTTGTACCATCCAGTGCCTTAGGCTCCCAGATATATCTATTTAGGGCCACTGCATACAGTGTGTGCTGCACAACTTCAGAGGGCAATGCATTAGGTTCCTAGGGAATGACCTGGTGGCATAGCAGTTAAGAGTTTGGCTGCTAACCAAAAGGTTGGCAGTTCGAATCCACCAGCTGCTCCTTGGAAACCCCATAGGGCAGTTCTACTCTGTCCTATAGGGTCACTATGAGTTGGAATTGACTATGGCAAAAGGTTTGGGTTTTTTGGGTTTTTTTTTTTGGTGTTCTTCCAGAACAATCCACTGTAGTATTCTTCAATCTTGCATAAAGCCCTTTATAGATTTTATTAAAAAAAATTTTTTTTTTTAATTTAACCTCCACAGTAATCCTGGGTGGTAAACCAAGCATGAACCAATGAGAGAACCTCAAGAAGAACCAACTGCAGAAACCTTTGGCCAAGTTGAATGTCTCTCTTTCCCTAGACTGCTTACCAATGGGACAAAGGGCATTCATTTGGGTGAAGGGTGATGAGAAGAAAAGTGATGGCAAATGTATTAAGGAAGGCCATTTGGTGGAGGGGCCAAGGCCAGGACTTGTCTGCCTAGTGCAGGAGGACCTCTGACCCTTGAACTGAGGTTGTTGGTCAGAACGAAGCATAGCTTCGCTTGATGGCCACAGAGGGCTGATATTTCTATTTTCCTAACTCAGAAGCCGGTTTCTCCAAACCAGCACCTACAGACATTCTTTCCTGATGCGTGCAAATGGGAATTTCTGTTTTTCCCAGCCATGGGGTATATTTGGTTCTCAAGTGCAGGGGATCAAGTTAGAGTTTGAAATAAAAAATTGTAATTGGATTACGCTCAATTACGGTGGTAATAGGATTGGCTATTGGTATGGAATATGAATGAGGTCAGCCTAAAGGAAGTAATTCATCCCCCTAATGACAACATCTTGGTCTATGAAACGAAAAAAGATCAAAGCTCATTCAAAAATAAATGTATTTAATGGAACAGTAGTTAAAGAAGTCTGGAGAATTCATTTTATTTTCGTTGTATAATATCTGTTTCTCATAGAGTCGTCTTGTTCTTTAGTACTTTTTATTCTTACCACTGTGCATGGGTTTGATTAGCTTAATTAGCGTTAATGTCTTGGGAGCAGAATTGGGGGGGGGCACTGTGAAAGTTTGGCTTCTTGAAGACTTTGAAAAAGAGAACTGTTGGCCTCGCTCAACATAAATCCAGAATCGAAAAAGTCTGATGATTATTATCGTCTTCAAATAATTGAAGCCCTGCTAAAAATAAAAACCAGAAGTAGAAAAATTGAACCCGAATAAAAGGAACGGAGTTAGCCCAGATTTGGATACAATTCTTGCAGCAAATTGAGCTTAAATCTGAAGCCTTAGGTAATTTAAGATGAATGCCAATTTTTTTTTTCCCCTTTTGAGCTGGTAGCAAGAGCGGGTCTCCAGGGTTTTACAATATTTCCTTCTATTTTCCTCCTGTTATCTGTGGCTCCTCTTAAGATTGAGAGAAACCTTAAAGGGGAATGCCACTTCAGATTAAAGTCTTGTCAGATCTCATTTATTAACTGGCACGGGGTCTAATCGTCCGGGAGATATGAGGAGTCTTCAGAAAGCACGTGCTGTGGCCTGTTCTTCCCCTGCTCCCTCTCCACCCTCCATTAAGCCTCTCATCCAGCCCTAGGCTCAGCTTAGGGTCAGACTTCCCAGGCATCCTCCCGTGTCAGAAAGAGGGGAAGTTCCACAAAAGTAGGGCCCAACAGAGGATTAATTATTTTGTTCTTAAAAAAGAAAAGGGTGCATGTTGAGGAGTGGGGTGAGGCGGGTGTTGCTCTAATGCTTTTTGCTTTGAGGGCCTGCTGTTAAATTCTTTGCATTAAGGAAGGGCATGCTTTAATCAATTGGCAATAAATGCGATAACGTTCTTTCAATTGGGGAAAGGCTGCCCTTATAGAGTTTACATTCAGTGGTGTGTGTGGGGGGGGGGGGAACAGAAGACAATGAATAGGCAAACTAAATAATTTCTAATAGTGATCAGCCTCAGAAAGAAAATAAACAGGCTAATGACATATAAACCAGTTCCCGTAGAGTCAATGCCATGTGTGTCAGAATAGAACTGTGCTCCACAGGCTTTTAGAAGGCTGAGTTTTTGGAAATAGATTGCCAGGCCTTTCTTCTGAGGCACCTCTGGTTGCCTCAAACTCCAACCTTTTGCTTAGCAACCAAGTGTGTTAACTGTTTGCACCACCCAGGGACTCCAATGACATATAGCAGGATGCGGTAAAAGCTATTTCCATCCTTTTTAACATATGTTTTAGCATTAAAAAAACAGTATGCTTAAGATACTTTATAGTTTTTTCTTATAAAAAATCAATATTACTCACCATCAACTACGTGTTGATATAGAAAATACTTTTATCAGCTGAAAAATTTATATGTACTATCTCTTCTGAACATTTATTTAACATATTTATTGTTTTTCATGCCATTTTTGAAACTAAGAGGTTTTCATATTTTTCAGTCTCATTTTAGTGTTAAATAAATTTGTCCTGTTCTTTGAAAATGGGTCAGTCCATATTTGGTGTATTCACTCAGTAATGCAACCTATACTAATTCAGTACCTGCTGTGTGTCAGGCTGGGTGCTGGGTAATGGGTGCCGAGCGCTGTTCTAGGTGCGCGTGGGAGGTTCTTCGCTAATCACAAGGTAACCAACAATTTGCTCTTTAGTCGATTCCAACTCATGGTGACCCCGTGTGTATCAGAGTAGAACTGTGCTCCATAAGGTTTTCAGGAGCTGAATTTTTGCAAGCAGATCGCCAGGCCTGTCTTCTGAGACACCTCTAGTTGGACTCAAACTATCAACCTTTCAGTTAGCAGCGGAGTGAGTTAAGCATTTGTACCACACTGGGATTTGAGTCACAAGATAGGCGAACCATATTACTTCACAGAGGTTGGGGGTAATAGAAAACTTACTCATTTCCACTATCAATTTGCCTATCGAACGCTTTTTCCAGATCACATTTAAAGTTAGAAGTTATTCCAGGCCAGGTCCAGTCACCACCAGTTGCTTTTAACGAAGATTTTACCATTTGGGTTCTGCTCCAGCCAGTCACAGCCACCTTTAGAATTGTGCAGATGGAGAAAGCCCTCCTGAAGCAAGAGGGGCCTTGACATCTTGTCCCTGCGGAGAGTGACTTAAGGGAGGAAAACACCTACCAAGTGAAAAGGCACGATCACCTGTGGGAGAGAGAAGGGAGATAGTTTAAGCTTCAAACACGTGTTTGGGGGGGAAATTCTAAACCTTTTAATGCAAAGAAGAAAATGTTTCCAGCAATAAAATGAGAGACGTAACGGAAAAGCCCCGAGGGAGCCTGTCCCTGCTCAGCGCTCTGCCTGCCACAGACCTTCTCTGCTGGGAGAACGTGGCCACGCCTGCCACACGCAGTGGCTGCCTTGGTGCTCAGACAGGGAGCCAGGGAATGGGACTTATGGGCCCTGCCCTTCCCATTTGCAGGTAGACGCTTGTAGAATTTCATTAGGATCCAGAATTGTCTAATCCATCCCAAAGGGTGTAAATGCAGGTGAAATTCAAGAAGATTCTTATCGCCAGATTTTTCTTCCCAATCTTTGCTAAAAGTCAGTTGTCCTGGTGATCTACTTCCAAAAAATCAGCCATTGAAAACCATATAGAGCATAGTCCTACTCTGACACACACAGGGTCACCATGAGTCAGAACCAACTCAATGGCAACTGGTTGGTAGTGATCTATTGCTGCATAACAAATTGCCCCAAATTTAATGGCTTCAAACAGCACCCATTTATAATCCCACAATTCAAGTGGAGTCAAGAATCTGGATGCAGCTCAGTTAGGTGTCTCTGACTCAAGGTCTTGAACGAAGTTGTTATCTCAGTGTCAGCCAGGGCTGTCTGTAGTCATCCCAGAGCTGGATGGGGAGGGAGGCCCCAGAGCCTCACTGGCTATTGGTTGGCCTTTGGGCCTTTCCATAAGACTACTCATACATGGCAACTGGATCCCACAGAGTAAGAGTTGAGAGAGAGATCAGAGAGAGAGAGATGGTAGCCTGAGTCTTTTGTATCCTGCTCTTGGATGTGACCTCTGCCACTTTTGCCATATTCTATTCTCTAGAAGTGAGTCACTAGGGCCAGTCCTTGCTCAAGGGGAGGTGATTACACATGGTGAACACCAGGAGGCAGGGTCATTGGGGACCATTTCAGAGGCTGCAGGTCACAGAATCTTAGCTTTTCCTCCCTCTTAAGATATTGATCATATCTCCTGGCTTGTAGGAAGTCAATAACGATCTTGGTGATGGTGATGGGAAGGTGTCATCTCTTCAGAGAAGCCTTCTCTAATTACTCTCTGTGGTTGGGTTTTGCCTCTTCTACAACTACTGCAAGAAACCCTGGTGGTGCAATGGTTAACTGCTCGACTGTTAACCCAAAGGTTGGTGGTTCGAACCTACCCGGCAGCTCTCTGGGTGAAAGACCTGGCGATCTGCTTCTTTAAGGATTACAGCCAAGAAAGCCCTATAAGGCAATTCTACTCTGTCACACGAGATCTCTATGAGTCAGAACTGACTCAATAGTACCCAGCAACAACAAGACTACCGCGTGTCTTACAGGGCCAGCCTTACACCGTTGATTTTCTGTTCACATGTGTGTCTGACACACTGGAATAGGAGCTACTGAAAGACTGGTACCAATACCCTATTTAACTCTGTTTCCTCAGTGTCTCCCACTGTCCTTGGCACAGAGCTGGTGCTCAATCATAATCTGCCGAATTGAATGAATGGGTGAACGAATGATTAAATATGTAAAAAAGCAGATTACTGTCTGTCAGCCTTTCTTAGGTTTTATAGAAAGCTTCCTTTACGTAACAGCACCATCTCACGCATCTCCTCTTTCACCTCTTGAGACCCTGGTGTGTCCCTCCACCAGAATCCGCCTGGGTGGCCAGGAGGATATCTATGTTTCTCCACCAGCCAAGAGGGTTTCGCAGAGTGCTTCTTTGTGTGTTTTCTTCCAGGAAAGCAAAAATGCTCTGCTTCCCCCAGTATACAATTTCAAAAATGAAGGTTTTTTTAAGCACTCACTTCCCCAGATTCTAGTATGCCACAACCGCTCAGGAGCTGGTACCTTCCCCTCTCCCTAATTTGAGAATTACCATTCACGTTAATCTCTAAGCCCTTTCGCAACTCAAAATTCGGTGAGCCGGTTGGTTGCCAACATTTGGTCAGGGGGTAAGTGGAGACGAGAGGAATTTAAGAAACATTGGGCCGCTTTTGTTCTTATGCTGGTGTTGGTGCCATTATGTATCTGGAGAGGTTTTGTGGTCAGATTTTGATTATTTGCTAGTTTTGGCAACTGTGAAGATGTTAGATCTCATCTTGTTTCCATCATTTTTTACGGTTTCTTGGTTAACTCTTTGCTGACAGAACTTTTTAGAGAGAAGGCAACTCTCAAATGTGATTTAAAACAGCAATGGCGATTGCTCCTCCCTTTTCCCTCCTGGCTCGCATGGCAGGACCTGATTCCTGGCTGTTGGACCACGTGGAACCCCCGTTCTATGTTTGTAGGCTGTAGGGCTCAGTGTGAGCAAGTACACATGAAAAAACCAGATTGTATTTCAAGAAGATAGTGGGTTAAAATCCCCAACAATGAGACCAATCGATACATATTGGCTTTATAAATGTATTCTGATTAGATACTTCTCTTTGAAACACTCAGGCCTACTCATTTCTCTCCAGATGTTTAAATTTCCCATGATTGGTACTATTTGTCATCCCGTTGTCTGTTAATACAGTCCCTGGGTGGGGCAAATGATCAACACTTTCTGCTGCTAACTGAAAGGCTGAAGGTTCAAGTCCACTCAGAGGTGTCTTAGAAGAAAACTAGGGCCATTTACTTCCAAAAACTCAGCTATTGAAAACCCCGTGGAAAGCAGGTCTACGTGGATCGCCACGAGCCAGGGTTGACTTGACGGCAACCAGCGGTTTACCTGTTGTTATTGTCCTCTGCCCCAAAGGCTACCCCTTTCCCCCCAGAGATCAGTCTATTTATTACACATTTTAAAATCACATTTTTGGGAACTTTTGAGGAAAGCATCACCACTCCCCCCTCCCCCCGCCATCACCAATAACATCACATTAGAGTTGATTTCAACGACAGTTCTTTGAGTCTGTGGAAATGGACCACCAACTCTCTGCATTTGCCCTACAAAGAGGGGCTGCTGGGCTGGTGGAGCCTTGAGTGACAGGCTTGTGTTGCCTGTCAGCGCTCAGCTGTGGGCCAGTATTGGCATTTTTATAGCCACTTATTACACTATTGGTTTTTTGGTTCATAACTTAAAATCACGTTGATAAGAGTATGACATCTGGGCATTGGGAAGTCAATTCCAGGTCCTGGATGCTCTAAGCCATGCCAATGTTCTAAGTCACATGGCAGACAGCTGTGTTGGGCCCATTGCACAACTCCAGGCAGGCTTTCAGTTGAGTTGTTCTGCGTTTTGTAATGCATAAAAATCTATGGTGGCACAGCCAGGGATCTGGGTAATTGTGCCACATGACTCTTGTCACTATTTGCCTGAGAGCTATTTGGAGGTAATTGTGGTAGGCACTAGCTTATTAATTGCCACACCAGCAAAACTTCTCTCTGCCCACCTGTCTGAATCAGCCCTTCTGTGAGTTAAGGTAATGCTGTTTGCCATAACAGAGATAAAATAACACGTCAGAGGCTTAGCATGTTGTTAGGTAACATAGAGTCAATTTCTGACTCTTAGTCACCCCATGTGATAGAGTAGAACTGCCCCATAGGGTTTCTTAGGCTGTAATCTTTACAGGAGCAATTTGCTGGGTCTTTTCTCCCACAGAGCCTCTGGGTGGGTTTGGACCTCTCACATTTCAGTTAGCAGCTGAGCACTTAACCACTGTGCCAGGTGGGCTCCTATAGGCTTAGCATAAGAGAAGTATATTTCTTGCTCATACATAAAAAGTCCAGTTGGAGGTAGAAGTAGGACACTCTGCTCCACGTGGTCATTCAGGGATCAAAGCTCATTCCATCTTGTGATTTCATTCTCTCTCTCCATTTAGCCAGGGAACCCAGTGAAAGAGAGAGCAGAGGACTGTGTGGCAGGCCTTCATGTGCCAGACCCAGGAGTAGCCTACATCTGCTGGCCTTAACTTATAACATGGCTGTAATGGGTTGAATTGTGTCCCCCAAAATATGTGTCAACTTCGTTAGGCCATGTGTGGTTGTCTTCCATTTTGTGATCTTTCTATGTGTTATAAATCAAAATCTCTGCCTGTGATTAAAAATGATTAGGGTGGAATGTAACACTCTTGCTCAGGTCACATCCCTGATCCAATGTAAAGGGAGTTTCTCTGGGGTATGGCCTGCACCACCTTTTACCTTACTAGAGATAAAAGGAAAGGGAAGCAAGCAGAGGGTTGGGGACCTCATACCACCAAGAAAACAGCACCAGGAGCAGAGCACGTCCTCTGGACCTGGGGTCCCTGCACCTGAGAAGCTCCTCGAACCAGAAGAAGATTGATGAAAAGGAATCTTCCTCCAGAGCTGACAGAGAGAGAAAGTTGTCCCCTGGAACTGACACCCTGAATTTGGACATGTAACCTTCTAGACTGTGAGAGAATCAATTTCTCTTTGTTGAGGCCATCCACTTGTGGTATTTCTGTTATAGGAGCACTAGATGACTAAGACAATGGCCAAAAGTCTCCGGGAAATGCGGTCCAGCAGTATGTGTGTCCAGAAGGAAAGGGTCCAGTGCTGTCCTATTATCAGCTGTGGTCAAGTCGGCCCCCAACTCACGGTGACCCCATGCACAATGGAATGAAACACTGCCTGGTCCTGTGCCATCTTCATAATCAATTGTGGATCAGACTGTTGTGGTCCATAGGATTTTCACTGGCTGAATTTCAAAAGTAGATTGCCAGACTTTTCCATTGAAACCTATTCACAGCAACGCGCAAGCCTCCACTGACAGAAAGGTGATGGCTGTGCGTGAAGTGCAATGACTGGGAATCAAACCAGGGTTTCCCACAAGGAAGGTGAGAATGACTACTGGACCACCACTGTCCTGGGGTCCCTGCCCTGCTACCCAAGCTTTAGAAGTTCCCTATACACACAACAATACATTTATCAAAGAGCACATGCCTCTGTCCTTTGGGTCTAGCCCTGACCTAGGCCTCTTGTAACCCAGCCATCTGCTCTTGTGACAATCATGGTTCAGGGTCCAGGGCAAGGCTTCTCCTCCTCTGGAGCCTTGTTGTCCCCCCAAAAAGGCAGCTGGGTCTGGATGCCATGACAGCTTATGGGTTGTCCCACTGCCAAAGGCAGAGATGGACACCCACGTTGGTGAGTGGGAAGGACTAAACAATGGAAGCTGTTAGGTAGGAGAAAGATTACTTAGCTATCAATACCTCCTTCTCAGAAAGAGAATGTAGTAGATGTTCTCATAACAAAGTATGATCCCCAGGAATGAAGAGTACTCATCTCCCTTTTCCTCCATGTGCTTTTATTTGTGAAATCGGGGAACTCACAAGTCAGCTTTACACGTAGTCTTCAATTCTGTCGTCATGAAGGTAGGCTTGCCAAGCTAGGAGTAGAGTTGCCAGATTTAGCAAATAAAAATACAGAATGTTCTGTATTTACTCCTGCAACCCTAGGAGGATTAGAATATATTTTATTTAATAGCTTGTTCACTGAATTCGTAAGTCTTAAATATTTATAAATGTGGATTTGGACCTACACTTATACTCTTGCTTTGTTGTTGTTGTTAAGTGCCATCGAGTCGGTTCTGACTCATAGTGACCCTAGGTACAACAGAACAAAACACTGCCCAGTCCTGTGCCATCCTCGCAATCATTGTTATGCTGGAGCTCATTGTTACAGTTGTTCTGAGGGAGAAAGATGTGGGTGCCTGCTTCTATAAGGATTGTTGTTGTTTTTAGGTGCCCTCAAGTCAGTTCCGACTCATAGTGACCCTGTGTACAACAGAGCAAAACACTGCCCAGTCCTGTGCCATCCTCACAATCATTGTTACACTTGAGCCCTTTGTTGTATCCGCTGTGTCGATCCATCTCGTTGAGGGTCTTCCTCTTTTTTGATGACCCTCTACTTTACCAAGCATCATGTCCTTCTCCAGGGACTGGTCCTTACAATTACACTCTTGCCCTGAGGTCCCACAAATTTAGAGGTGGGCCTGATCCTCAAATTCTGTTTGGATAATGCCACTTGCTTTCTTATCTCTATGAGCGGACCATGTTAAGCGAAACTCCTGATCCATGACTAAGCTGGTTTAATTGCAGGGGTTCTTAGGGCTTTTCTGGGAATTCCAGAAGAAGGTCACCTTTGATATATTTTTTTTTTTTAATATTGGATATACTTTATTTTGGAAAAACTGGTAAACAATATATATTTCTTAAAATAATATTTTATTGTGTTTTAGGCAAAAGCTCATAGAAAATGAGGCTCCTATTTAACAACTTTTCTACAAATTGTTCCATGACCTTGGTTCCATTTTCCACAATGTGTCAGCATTCTCATTATTTCCATTGTTTGTTCTGTTTTCATTACCCTAGCTTCCCTGCCCCTCTTTAGCTTCTCATCTTTGTTTTAGGGTAACTGTTGACCATTTGGTCTCATATAGTTGATTATTTAAGGGAGTACAGTACTCACAGATGATATTGTTTGTTTTATAAACTAATCTTTTATTTGGATGAAAGGTGATCTCTGGGCGTGTCTTCAGTTCCAAGTTCAAAGGATATTTTAGGGCAATGGTCTTGGGGGCTCCTTCCAGTCTCTATCAGTCCATTAAGTCTGGTCGTTTTTTAGGAATTTGAGTTTTGTTCTACATTTTTCTCCCATTCTGCCTGGGACCTTCTATTGTGTCCCTGGTCAGAATGGTAGCTGGACACCATCTAGTTCTTCTGGTCTCAGGCTAGATGAGGCCGTGGTTGGTGTGGGCTATTAGTCCTGTAGACTAGTTTCTTATCTGAGTCTTTTATTTCCTCCATTCTCTTTAGTATGAGAGGGGTAGAGAAAAACAGTTGTATCTTAGTTGACTGATCACAAGCTTTAAATACCCCAGATGCTACTCACCAAGCTAGGATGTAGAACATTACCTTTGTGTTATGCTAACTGACCAAGTTGTTCCACAAGACACTGGTCCCAAGTCATTTAACCTAGTAAACCAATCCCACGAGGAGTATGAGCACATCTAGGAAGTCTCCATATGGAAAAGTCTCTTTCCTTCCATATGAAGCTGGTGATTAGTTTTTCCATTTCATTAAGGAATGTTGTTGGGATTTGAATTGGCATTGCATTATATTTATATATATATATATAAAAAAATCAATGTTTGAAACCCTATGGAGCACGGTTCTACTCTGAAACACAAGAGGTTGCTATGAGTTGGAATTGACTTGATGTCAACTGGGTCTAGGCCTCCTTAGATAGCCTTGCTGGGAGAAGAAGAACTAGGATTGGAGCAGACTGAGTTCAGACAATTATGAGCAGATGGACAGCACTTTCAGAAAGAAAAACTTGGAATACAGAAAGGTTTCATCACTTTTCCCAAGTCTAGACTTGTATTCATGAAGCTATGTCAATTTTTTTGACTCTACCTAGACTCTAGTGTGATGGAAATAAGTGGCTTCTTTGTCAACTTTCTGCAAGGCAGTGAGGGACAGTGCAAAAGAGTTTATAGCTGGACAGATCTAGGTTCAAACTCCAATTCTAATTAACCTACCATGTAATCTTGACAAGTAGCTTTCCCCTCTGGCACTGGGTTTCCTCAGCCATAAAATGAAGTTATTAGTATCAGTTTCACAGGCTAATTGTGAAGATTACATGAAAATACAAATATCAAACGCCTATTGCAAAGCTTGGTTCATGTGGGCACTAATTGAAATTTGGTTTCCTGTGACTTGCCCTTGGGTTTTAGACAGGACTCTTTGATTTGTAAATCAGAGGAATCCAATCTAAACTAAGTTGAGATAAATGAATGTAATGGCTTATGTGGTTGAAAAGTTTAGGGGTATATGGCTGCAGGTACAGCTGGATTCAGGTGCTTAAATATTATCATCAATAATCCCTTTCTGTCTTTCATGTCTATTTCCCTTTGTGTCAATTTTTATTGTCCTTCATTCTGGTTTTCACTATACATAGAGGGAAATTTATAGCAATGAATCCCTGAATTGAAAAAGAAAAAAAAGGTCTCAAATCAGTGACCTCATATTTTACCCTAAGAAGCCAGAAAAGGGAAGCATATTAAATCCAAAGTAAGCAAAACAAAAGAAATAATAAAGACCAGAGTATAAATAAATGAAATACAATACTAAAATCGATAGAAAAAATAAGTGAAACCAAAACTTGTTCTTTGGGAAGGTCAATAAAATTGATAAACATTTAACCCGACTAACCAAGAAAAAAGAAGAGAGAAGACACAGATTACCTATATCAGGAATAAGAGTGGTGGCATAATTACTGATTCTACAGATATAATAAGGAAATATTGTGAACAACTTGATGGCAATAAATTCAACAACTTAGACGAAATGGACAAATTCCTTGAAAGATACAGGTTATCAAAGCTCATTCAAGGAGAAATAGATAACTTGAATAGTCCTTTATCTATAAAAGAAAATTGAATTTGTAGTTAAAATCCTTCTCACAAAGAAAACTTCAGGCCCAGATGTTTTCACTCGTGAATACTACCAAACATTTAAGAAAGAAATAATACTAGTGCTTCTGAAAACTCTTCTAGGAAATTGAAGAGGTTGGAACATTTGTATCTAACCCACCAAAACCCATTGCCGTCAAGTCGATTCTGACTCATGGCAACCCTATAGGACAGGGTAGAACTGCCCCATAGAGTTTCCAAGGAGTGCCTGGCGGATTTGAACTGCTGACCTTTAGGTTAGCAGCCATAGCACTTAACCACTACGCCACCAGGGTTTCCAACTTGTATCTAGAATTTATAAATAACTCTCAAAATTCCATAAGAAAATAAACAACCTAATTGAAAATGGATAAAGGGTTTGAACAGGCAGGTAACCAAAAGTGATACACAGATGGCAAATAAGAACACAAAAACAGGGAGAACATTATCAGTTATTAGGGAAATGCAAATTATAAACACAATGTGGATATGGTATTAATTTTAATGGGTGTGTAAAATTTTAAAAGTTGACTACATCAAATGTTGATAAGCATGTGAAGCCAACTAAAACTTTCATATGCTGTTAGTTATAATGTAAAATGGTGCAACCACTTTGGAAAACAGTTTGGCAGTTTCTTAAAAAGTTAAATATACACCCACCATATGACTTAGTCGTTCTCCTTCTAGGTATTTATCCAAGAGAATTGAATCCATATGTCCATACAAACTCTTGTACATAAAATGTTCATAACAGCTTTGTTTGTAATTAGTAAAAAACTAGAAGCGACCCAAATGCCCATCAGTAGGTGAATGGTTAAATCAATTGTCAGATAGCCATACGATGAAATACTGCTCAGTCATTAGAAAACTACAACAACAAAACTATTGATACACGTAAGAAGACAGATGAATCTCAAAATACTTGTGCTGAGTGAAAGAATCCAGATACGAAAGGGTAGCTCTTACATGAATAACTAATATAAAATTGTAAGAAATGCAAACTTATCAAAGTGACAGAATGCAAGATAGGAGGGAATGATTACAAGGGAAAAATAGAAATTTTGGTGGTGATTATCTTGATTCATGGTTTCATAGGTGTATATATATGTCACAACTTATCAAATTTTATACTTTGAATACACACAGTTTATTGTATGTCACTTATTCAGCAATATAGCTGAAAAAAAAAGAAAAGATCATCCTAGTAGCATCATGGAGAGTGGATGGGCAAGGTTCAAAGTGGCTACAAGGAAATCACTTAGTAGAACGGTGCAGTGTGCAAGAGATAATGATAGCTTAGACTAGAATGGAGAGAAGTGGGCCTGCTCGAGAGACATTTAGGAGGAATCAACAGAAGGAGTCAAGGGTGGCTCCAAGGTTTTTGCTTTTGTAACTTGATGCATGGTGTGCCATTTAGAGAAAGACGCAAGAACAGCAGAATGGGGATGAGATGGGAAGGTAATGAGTTCACTTTTGGGGGGATTGAATTGAAGAGCCCATGGAATATCCACAAACAAGCAATTTGAAATCGTACTAAAAAGTCTTTGAGGTTAAACCCAAAGCCGAACGCATTGCCGTTGAGTCGATTCCAACTCATAGCAACCCTATAAGACAGAGTAGAACTGCCCCATAGGGTTTCCAAGACTGTAAATCTTTATAGAAGCAGACTGCCACATCTTTCTCCTATGGAACAGCTGGTGGGTTTGAACCATCAACCTTTTGGTTAGCAGCCCAGTGCTTAGCCACTGTGCCACCAGGGCTCCTTTCTTTGAGGTTAGAGATGACATACTCCCTGTTATGCCTCTCCATTCTGCTCAGTAAAATGATGTGGGTTGTAATAAAAGCCCAACAAATGAGTAAGAAGCCATGAGATGAGATTCCGATTGTTTCCTTATCTATTTTAAGCCACAGTCTCTTTGGTTTTCCCTGTTGCCTGCTTTAATCTGAGTGTCCTTTACATTCCACATTTCAATTACTAATTACTAATGGATGTTTGCAGCTGTTTCTTGTTATTTTGAGTTGTGCCACATCAGCAAACGAAAGTCTTGAAAGCTTGACTCCACCCATGTCATTAAGGCCTACTCTAGTTTGAGCAGGCAGCTCTTCCCCATTCCTATTTTGAGCGTTTTCCCACCCAAGGGGCTCACCCTCTAGCACTGTATCAGACGATGTTCTGCTGCTGTTCAGAAGGTTTTCACTGGCCAATTTTTTTTTTAGAAGATTTCCAAGTCCTCCTTTCTAGTCTGTCTTAGTCTGGAAGTTCCACTAAAACCTGCCCAGCATGGGTGACCCTGCTGGTATTTGAAATACCGGTGGCATAACTTCTAGCCTTGCAGCAACACATAACCCACCAGAGTACAACACGCTAACAGACGGGTGGTGGAGTGTTACTGGCATATAACGCCACCAAACCAAACTTGTTGCTGTCAAGTTGATTCAGACTGGTGGTGAACACGTGTCAGTACAACTGCTCCATAGAGTTTTCAAGGCTGTGGCATTCTGGAAGCAGATCGCTAAGTCTTTCTTCCGTGGTGCCTCTGGGTGGATTTGAAATGTCAACCTTTCAGTTAGCAGCCTCAGTTAGTAGCCTAGTGCTTAACTGTTTAGGCCACCCAGGCACTCCATAACACCACAAATGCCTACTATTAAAATAAATGCTGCAAATGAGGCATTGGGCAGGTGGGGAGGAGATGGATGGAGAAGGAGATGGCCGTCTTCAAGCAATCTAAAAATGTTTATTGAGTTCTTATCTTGTGTTTGGCCCTGGGCATTGAAAATAAAACAGTGAGTCAGACTGGTGGACAGAGTTCCCTGCCCTCAGGGAACTTACATTCTGGTAGGAGAGACAGAAGCCCATGAGCAAGCAAATACATACATGAGAGAATTCAGATGATGGACAAATGCCACAGAGAGGATAAAGCAAGGTGATGAACTAGAGAGAAAGATTTGGAGAAATAGGGAAGGGCTATGGAAACAGTAGTGGCATAGTGGTTAAGCGCTACGGCTGCTAACCAAGAGGGCAGCAGTTCAAATCCACCAGGCACTCCTTGGAAGCTCTATGGGGCAGTTCTACTCTGTCCCATAGGGTCGCTATGAGTTGGAATCGACTCGACGGCAGTGGGTTTGGTTTGGTTTTATAGAGTAGTCAAGAAGCCCTGGTGGCACAATGGTTAAGTGGCCGGTTGCTAGCTGAAAGGTTGGCAATTCGAACCCGCCCAGTGACTTCGCAGGAAAAAGGCCTGTCAATCTGCTTCAGAGATGGCACCTAACAATAACAGTAAAGTAGCCGCATTAAAAAAGGTAAAAGGAATAAAGGGGTGAAATTAATTTTAATAATATATTTTTAACCTAATACGTCTGAAATATTGCCATTTCAGTAAGCAAACTATATAAAAAATATTAGTGAGATATTTTACCCTCTTTTTTCATACTAAGTCGTCAAAATCTGGTGTGGATTTGACACAGCACACTCAGTGTGGACCAGCCACCTTGTAAATGGTCAGTGTGGCTTGTGGCTACCGCACAGGGTGGCATAGCGCTAGTCTTCTCTATTAACCCAGGAAAAGGCTCCTTCTTCCTTTACTGCATGTGTCCTTGGTCCTGCTCTTAAGCCACCGCAAAAAGGGTTTTTAAACTAAAATGTAATCTGCAAATGCCCAAATTACCAGCAATATGCTCTCATTAATTCCTGTAAGGAATGTACCAGGGCTGACCTACTGACAGGTTGGGAAATGCTGAGTCACGGTGTTGATAAGCCATCGTTCACCAAGGTGGTCAGTGGGCTGGGCCAGACCAGGAGGGGACCAGCCTTGGAATGTGCTCTGGGGAGTGTTCCCCGGGGGGATGTGCAGGTGTTGTTTTCTCTGTGAAGGCCCCCCCTGGGCTGAGCCATGAAAAGGAGGGGCTCCTTTTTGTCCTGCAGTGGTTCTCACCCTGGCAAAGGGGGAAGATGAAAATGAACACTTTGAGATGCTAATTATTTAATCTCTGCCAAAGTGGGCTGCTTCCAGGGGAGCCTCCTGTTCCTTTGTAGAATGAAACCATTTTAGGAAATGATCCTGTGAAAGTGTGGCCTGCCGAGGTGCAGACGCAGCTTCCCTGAACACTCTAGCAGGTTTCAGCGTCCTCCTGGTGAGGTTAGGCTGTTCTCCCAGCTCCTTCTAAGCATCCTTCATAAAGCCTCTTTAGTTTAGAAAATGTTGCCAGCAGAATATTGCAGGGGTTGAGAGCACTGGCTTTAGGGGCAGAAAGACCTGAGTTTAGGATACAACCCCTGTACTTCCTTCTGGGAAGTTTCCGGATGGTAGAAATGGTTAGTGCTCTCGGCTACTAACCAAAACGTTGGAGGTTTGAATCTACCCAGTGGTGCCTTAGAAGAAAGGCCTGGCAATCTACTGCTGAAAAATTGTTCATTGAAAACCCTATGGAGAACAGTTCTACTGTGCCACACGTAGGATTGCCATAAGTCGGAGTCAACCCAATGGCAACTGGACTAGAACTTCCTTCCTGAGTGACCTTGGGCAAGTAAGTTGACCTCTTTAAGCTGAGGTTCTCACACCTCTGAAGAGAGACCTGTGATAACTGCAGCTTAGAGAGGTCAAATAACTTGCCCAAGGTCACTCAGGAAGGAAGTGCCAATCCAGCTGCTCGTGGGCTCACCGTGAGTCAACCACACCTAACAACAAGCTGCGGTTCTCACACCTCTAGAATTCGCCCCCTCCGTGTGTCACGAGGAACAAGTGATCTCCCTCCTGTGGCGTGTATGGTATGGACGGTGTCTAATCCAAGCTTAGCGCTCAGTACCTTTTAGCCATTCTTAGTTGTATTTTTAGTAGGTGGTTGCCAATTGTGGGGTCGGTCCCGACACACACTCACTCCTCTCTGTTTTTTGAGTTCCAGTTATCTCTAGCGATGGAAGGATATAACTCCCTTTCGCCCAAATAAATCCAACCCCAGGTCTCATGTAAAATCAAAGGCATAGGATCAGAGCTAACAGAGGCTCCCAGAAGCCCGTCGTGTTCTTTGGCTGCCTTAGGAATTGACAGCAGAGGATTCTCCCCGGAAGGGTTCACTTATAACTGTTTTTCAAACTTCAGTCATTTCTCTACCACCTTTATGATTTTTACATATCAGTATTCCCCCTGTACTGTATTTCAATATCTTTCATTAAATCAACCCCATTTTTAACTTAGATCAATTTATCTTAAAAGAAGTACTTAGATCACTACCAAGAAATGAAAAACTGCCTTATCATTTATAAATAGAAAGCAGTAAGATATAGGTAGGTAAGTAGGTAGATAGATGATAGACAGACAGACAGTCAGACAGATAGATAGATAAAAAGGAGTGTTATTGATTTCTTCCTGGGTGCTGCTTTATTTGGAGGCTCCTAGGTGATGCAAACAGTTAAGCACTCGACTACTAGCTGAAAGGTTGACGATTCAAACCCACCTAGAGGCACCTTAGAAGACAGTCCTGGCGATCCGCTTCTAAAAGTCCACAGCCTTGAAAATCCTATGGAGCACAGTTCTACTCTGCATATACAGGGTCTCCATGAGTCGAAATCGACTTGACAGCAACTAACAACAAAAACTGCTTTACTTATTTGACAAGTACAGCACTTACTATATGCCAGACACTCTTTTAACATTTTATAAAGATAATCTCATGTACTGCTCATGACCTGTGAATGTAGCCTCAATAGCCTCCTTTTTTAAAAGAAACTGAGGCACTTCTAGTAATCTAGGCAGCCTGATTTTACAGCACTTAGCAATTAAACTGCATTTACCGAAGGGCTAATTTCTACAGGCCTAATGGTGAAAACCCCTGTGTGTTACTTTTCTACAGCCTCAGGATGAAAAATTAAAAATCACCTCGAATACGTGAGAAATGATTTCTAATTCCAAAAACAAGTCTCTAGTCTGGCTAGCAGCTAAGCTTCAGGAAAGCAAAGCATTTCAACCCAGGCCTGTTTTGCTGGACTCCCGGCATCTAGGCAGTCTGGCTTACAAGGAGTGTTTCTGAAGTCTGACAGACGATGAGCTCTGAGCAGCTTTGCCAGGTCTCTGTTCTTCCTGGAGGGCCTCCTGGGGGCTTCTCAAATACTAGGTGTCTTTTCCCACAGGCCGAGGAGGCAGTAGATAGGAAAATGGACACAATTTGGAGGTGGGGGCTGGGGGGTAGAGAGGCTCCTTGCTCCATCATCTAATTGTTTCCCAGAGAGCAGGAACAAATCTTGATTGAAGGGTCCTCTCCACTTAGATCTCCACCTTGCAAAGCCTTGTGTTGTTAGCTGGCGTCCAGTCAGCCCCCCACTCATTCATGGCCGTCCTGTGCACAAAGGAATGATCTGTCTTAATTTGGAAGCTCCGTTGAAAACCGTTCAGCATCATAGCAACACACAAGTCTCCAGGGAGGGATGGGCAGTGGCCGCACATGAGGTGCAATGGCTGGGGATCAAAGCCCGGTCTCCCTCAGAAGGCAAGAATTCTACCACGAACCACCAACTGAAGCCATTGTCAGAGTTGTCTCAAATGCTTCTCGAACCCTACAAGATTCCTTATGGAACTCTCCTTTGAGAACTAATGTAGCACTAGATGGCTAATATTGTTGACTTGCAGATTCATATATCTCAAGCACTCTGGTAAAAATAAGTTCAAAATGCCAAAATGAAGGAATTACTTAAGCTTCTTCCCTGTAGCCCTTATGTACATCCCAGGAGAAACGGGAAGACAGGGGCTTCATTTCCTGCCTTCTTTCAGCTTGGCTACTGAGCTCCAGCACGCATTGGTCGTTGAGTGGAAGACTTCTCACCTTCCATACAGGAGATCTGGGTTCGATTCCCTGCCAGTACACCTCATGCACAGCTACCACCTGCCTGTCAGTGGAGGCTTTAGTGTTGCTGTGATGCTGAACAGGTTTCAGAGGAGCTTCCAGACTAAGATGGACTAGGAAGAAAGGCCTGGCGATCTACTTCCTAAAATGAGCCACCGAAAACCCTGTGGATCACAAAGGTCTGATTTGCAACCGATTGCAAGAATGGCATAGAACCCGGCAGCGTTTAGTTGCATATGGGATCACCGCAAGGGGTACTGAATGGACAGCAGCTAAGAAAACAAACAAAGGAGCCCACGCTACTCTGTGGAGAGGCAGTCCTGATTTAAGAAGAAGAAGTAAAAGGCTAGCTCAACCCAGGCCACAGCCCAGCCCCACAGTTGTGGCACGGCCCTGTGTGAGAAAAGTCAGCAATGGGGGCGACTCAGAATTGCCCCCCAGTCCCTGGCCTGCTGTCAGGCAGCCAAGCTAGCAAGAGATCTTGGATATTTGACCCCTTAGCAAAGATAACTCTTTCCAACCCTGTGTTCCACTTTGCCACTCCATCCCCGAGGGCTGCCTTGGAGGTCTGCCCCTGCATTCAGACGGCCATTTGTACCGCGGCAGGCCCAGCCAGTTGCCTGTTGCTGTCAGCGGGGGACCAGGCCTAGCAGTCTTCTGCCTTAAATGTAGTTTTGTGCAAATGGGCTGCTCCCAGGCCCCCTCCCTTTCTCTCTTTGAGCCCCTGGAGCCCACAGGATTTCCAGGCACCAGAGAAAAGAAGCTTGTTTGATTTCTGCACACAGAGGGTTTGGGGGCTGGGGCTGGGGGATGTGTGTTTATATTTTCTCTGCATCCATTAGGATGCATGGGTGAAGGGCAGGAGCAGAGGGGAGCGGAGGAGGGAGAAACTTCATTTATATGTTAATAGTTGCCAACACCGGGGCTAAACTGACAGAACTATTTCATGGGAAACTGACAAATTTTGTCAGCCAGGCTGTGCCTCCACATCTCAATGGAGCAATAATCTTGATTAGCAAAACAATTGGGGGCCTCTCAGTTCTCACTCAGGTTACACTCGGCCAATGTGCACAAGGCTGGGGCCTTCAAGCTTGAACACGTTTTCAAAAGGCCCTGAGTTTAGGCAAATGAAGGGAACCGTTGGGGTGGGGGGAGGGAGGCAAGGGACAAAGGGGGTTAATTTGATTGACCGAATCTTCATAGTCTTATAACAATCATTTACTCAGCGAGTAATTCCGCAAGAAACCAGTGGCGCCGACAGGAAATTGGTGTGCCGTATCTGTTTGCCCCAGATGTGTGGGAATTTTCACTGCCTTCTCCTTCCACTTGCCAACCCCCCGGGGGAAAAAAAATCGCAAACCCCTTGGGGGCCCTAATTACCACATGTAGAATAAGTTGTTATCTAAAAATACACATATACTCAACACCCACCAACAGCAGCTTCGCAGGCCGCTGTTGTTACCTCATCTCGACTCCGTATTGGCTTTCATTTTTATTATTAGTTCATTGTATTGCTAATTAAAGCCGGAAAAGGATGACTTGCTCCCCTTCCAGGAAATCAGCCTGCCTCTGGATAGCTCCAGTTGCTTTATTTTCAGTGCGACCAACTAGCCTTGTTTCTGTTTGTAAACGCAAGCTCAGGAAAAGTTGTGGTTCCCCCATTCACCTGGATGACCAGTAGAACCTTCTGGTTGGGTGCCATATTGACTCATAATGACCTCATGTGGCAGAGTGGAACTGTTCCATTGGGTTACAAGGCCTTAATCTTTAAGGGAACATATTACCAGGTCTTTGTCCCAAAGAGCCTCTGGGTGGGTTCAAAGGGTCCATCCACCTTTTTGGTTATTAGCTGTGTGCATAACTGATGCGCCAGCAGGACTCCTCCAGTAGAATGTAAGAGATGAGTGAGTGAGAGGCATGGTGGGATCTGGAAGCACACAGAGACCTCCCTAGTGGGAAGCCTTCCTTCTGGTAGCCCAATCATTGCTATATTCCTTTGGCCAGGTCACAAACCTACTGGGCAGGCAGCTGGCTGAGGAATCGAAACACGATGGTTTATTTTAATTTCATTTATTTATTTCAAATGTTTTATCTTATGATTATAGACTCACAAAAATAGTACAGTGAGAGCCCTTGTACCCATTGCCCAGCTTCCTCCAATGGCAGCATCTTACATTGAAGTTGTTAGTTGTCCTGCAGTTGATTCTGACTCCTGGTGACCCCATGGGTGCAGAGTAGAACTGCTCCATAGGGTGTTCAAGGTTGTGACCTTTCAGAAACAGATTCCCAGGCCTGGCTTTCAAAGCATTTCTGAGTAAGTTCAAATTGCCAATCTTTCATCTAGTAGTTAAACTTTAGCGACACCCAAAATGACTTGACGTCCTATATTACTTTAGTGTATTATCAAAACCAGGAAATTCATTGTTTAGGTTCCGACTCATAGCTACCCTATATACAACCAAACACTGCCCCTCCTGCGCCATCCTCACAATTGTTGTTGTGCTTGAACCCATCGTTGCAGCCACTGTGTCAATCCATGTCATTGAGGGCCTTTCTCTTTTTTGTTGACCCTGTGCTTTACCAAGCATGATATCCTTCTCCAGGAACTGGTCCCTCCTGATAACATGTCCAAAGTACAGGAGATGGAGTCTCACCATCTCTGTTTCCAAGGAGCACTTTGGCTGTACTTCTTCCAAGACAGATTTGTTTGTTCTTTTGGCAGTCTATGGTATATTCAGTACTCTTCGCCAACACCATAATTCAAAAACGTCAATTCTTCTTCCATCTTCGTTATTCATTGTCCAGCTTTCACATGCATATGAGACAATTGAAAATACCTTAGCTTGGGGCAGGTGCATCTCAGTTCTCAAAGTGGCATCTTTGCTTTTTAACACTTCGGAGAGGTCTCTTGCAGCAGATTTGCCTAATGCAACACGTCGTTTGATTTCTTGACTGCTGCTTCAATGAGCATTGATTGTGGATCCAAGTAAATGAAATCAATGTTTTCTCTGTTTATCATTCTTTTGCTTATTGGTCCAGTTGTGAGGATTTTTGTTTTGTTTAAGATAAGGTGCAATCCATACTGAAGGCTGTAGTCTTTGATTGTCATCAGTAAGCGCTTCAAGTCCTCTTCACTTTCAGCAAGCAAGGTTGTGTCATCTGCATAACGTAGGTTGTTAATGAGTCTTCCTCCAATCCTGAAGCCCTGTTCTTCTTCACATAGTCCAGCTTCTCAGATATTTCGCTCAGCACACAGATTGAATAAGTGTGGTGAAAGGATACAACCCTAATGTACATCTTTCCTGATTTTAAACCATGCAGTATCCCCTTGTTCTGTTCCAACGACTGCCTATGGGTCTATGTACTGCTTCTGTGTGAGCACAATTAAGTGTTCTTTGCGATGTTTTCCATAACTTGTTATAATCCACACAGCAAATGCCTTTGCATAGTCCGTAAAACACAGGTAAACATCTTTCTGGTATTCTGTTTTCAGCCAAAATCTATTTGACTCAGTAATGATATTCCTCCTTCCATGTCCTCTTCTGAACCTGGCTTGACTTTCTAGCAATTTCCTGCCGATGTACCGTTGTAATCATTTTTGAATGATCTTCAGCCAAATTTTACTTTCATGTGATATTATTGATATTGTTTCATCATTTCTGCCTTCCATTGCTTTGGAATGGGCACAAGTATGGAGCTCTTCGAGTTAATTGACCAGGTAGCTGCCTTCCAAATTTCTTGGTATAGACAAGTGAGCACTTCCAGAGTTGCACCCACTTGTTGAAACACCTTAATTGGTATTCCGTCAATTCACGGAGCCTCCTTTTTCACCAATGCATTCAGTGCAGCTTGGACTTTTCCCTTCAATACCATCAGTTCTTATGATCATATGCTACCTCTTGAAATGGCTGAACGCCAACCAATTCTTTTTGTTACAGAGACTCTGTGTGTTTCTTTCACCTTCCTTTGATGTTTCCTACGTCATTCAATATTTTTCCCGTAGAATCCTTCAAAATTTTACCTGAGGCTTGAATTTTTTCTTCAGTTCTTTCAGCTTGAGAAATGCCAAGTGTGTTCTTCCTTTTGGTTTTCTAGTTCCAGGTCTTTGCATACTTCATTATAATACTTTATCTTCTTGAGTTGCCCTTTGAAATCTCCTGTTCAGCTCTTTTAAGTGATAATTTCTTCGGTTTGCTTTAGCTACTCTATGATCAATAGTAAGTTTCTTCCCTGTCTTTTTAATGACATTTTCCATTCTTTATTCGTGATGTCCTTGATGTCATTCCACAGCTCGTCTGGTCTTTTGTCGTCAGTGTTCAATGTGTCAATTCTATTCTTGAGATGGTCTCCAAATTCAGGTGGGATACACTCAAGGTCGTATTTTGACTCTCATGGACTTGTTCTAATTTTCTTCAGATTCCACTTGAATTTGCATATGATCAATTTATAATCTGTTCCTTAGTCAGCTCCTGGCCTTGTTCTGACTGATGATATTGAACTTTCCTATTGTGTTCTCCCACAGATGTACTGGATTTGATTCTGGTCTATTCCATATGGTGAGGTCCCTGTGTATAGTCACTGTTTATGTGACTGAAAAAAAGATAATTGCAATGAAGAAGTTGTTGGCCTTGCGAAATTCTATTGTTAAAATTTTGGCATGGTTTCTATCACCAAGGCCATATTTTCGAACTACTATTCCTTCTTTGTTTCCAACTTTTGCATTCCAGTCACCAGTAATTATCAAGTCACCTCTATTGCATGTTTGATCAATTTTAGGCTTCACAAGTTGGTAGAAATCTTTAATTTCTTTATCTTTGACACCAGTGGTTGATGGGTAAATTTGAATAGTAGTCATATTAACTGGTCTTCCTTGTAGGGTTGTGGATATTATCCTATTACTCACAGTGTTGTACTGCAGGAAAGATCTTGAAATGTTCTTTTTGATGATGAATGCAATGCCATTCCTCTTCAATTTGTCATTCCTAACATAGTAGAACATATGATTGTTGTTGTTGTTAGGTGCCCTCAAGTCAATTCCGACTCATAGTGACCCTATGCACAACAGAATGAAACACTGCCCAGTCCTGCGCCATCCGTACAACTGTTGTTATGCTTGAGCCCATTGTTGCAGCCACTGTGTCAATCCACCTCTTTGAGGGTCTTCCTCTTTTCCACTGACCGTGTACTTTGCCAAGCACGATGTCTTTCTCCAGGGACTGATCCCTCCTGACAACATGTCCAAAGTATGTAAGATGCAGTCTCTCCATCCTTGCCTCTAAGGAGCATTCTGGTTGTTCTTCTTCCAAGACAGATTTATTCTTTCTTCTGGCAGTCCATGTTATATTCAATATTCTTCACCAAAACCACAATTCCAAGGCATCAATTCTCCTTCGGTCTTCCTTATTCATCCTCCAGCTTTCACATGCATATGATGCGATTGAAAATACCATGGCTTGGGCCAGGTGCACCTTAGTCTTCAAGGTGACATCTTTGCTCTTCAACACTTTAAAGAGGTCCTTTGCAGCAGATTTACCCAATGCAATGCGTCTTTTGATTTCTTGACTGCTGCTTCCATGGCTGTTGAATGTGGATCCAAGTAAAATGAAATCCTTGACAACTTCAATCTTTTCTCCATTTATCATGATGTTGCTCATTGGTCCAATTGTGATGATTTTTGTTTTCTTTATGTTGAGGCACAATCCATACTGAAGGCTGTGATCTTTGATCTTCATTTGTAAGTGCTTCAAGTCCTCTTCACTTTCAGCAAGCAAGGTTGTGTCATCTGCATAACATAGGTTGTTAATGAGTCTTCCTCCAATCCTGAAGCCCCGTTCTTCTTCATATAGTCCAGCTTCTCAGATTATTTGCTCAGCATACAGATTGAATAGGTATGGTGAAAGGATACAACCCTGACGCACACCTTTCCTGACTTTAAACCAATCAGTGTGCCCTTGCTCTGTCCGAACAACTGCCTCTTGATCTATGTAAAGGTTTCTCATGAGCACAATTAAGTTTTCTGGAACTCCCATTCTTCACGATGTTATCCATAGTTTGTTATGATGCACACAGTCGAATGCCTTTGCATGTGAACATGTGATTATCTGATTCAAATTGGCCAATACCAGTCCATTGCAGCTCACTAATGCCTAGGATATCAATCTGTATCCATTCCATTTTATTTTTGATGACTTCTGATTTTCCTAGGTTCATGCTTCTTACATTCCATGTTATGATTATTAATGGATGTTTGCAGCTGTTTCTTCTCATTTTGAGTGGTGCCATATCAGCAAATGAAGGTCCTGAAAGCTTGACTCCACCCATGTCATTAAGGTCGACTCTATTTTTTTCTACTTTCAAGAGGCAGCTCTTTCCCAGTCATAATTTAAGTGTCTGCCAACCAGAGGGTCTCAACTGCCAGCACTATATCAAAGAATGTTCTGCCGCTGTTCATAAGGTTTTCCCTTGCCAATTTTCTCTGAAGTGGACTGCCAGGTCCTTCTTCCTAGTATGTTTTAGTCTGGAAGCTACACTGATACCTGTTCACCATGGAGACCTTGCTGGTATTTAAAACACAGGTGGCATAGCCTCTAGTATCACAGCAACATGCAAACCACCACAGTAAGACAAAATGACAGACAAGTGGTGGATACAACTTTAGGCTCCTAGTATCGTATTTGGCTATCTACTTTGATTAAACCTACAGGTTAGTTGCTAAAACTGGTTGTCTTGGTACCTTATAGACACAGCCTTATGATATTCATTTAAAAAGAGAAAGAGGTTAGCTTGCAGCTGTCAATCCATTAAATTCACATAGTATGTGCTCAAAACTTTTCGGATGAATAAGGAAAATGATGAATCTACAACAAGTTGACTGATATACGAAAGGGCTCATGGGTTCAATTTTGATTAACATAGTTATGACATGGTGCTAAGGATTTTAAAGTACACACTTAAGAAAGAGTGACTTACAATTACTTGGCCTAATATGCAAACGGCTACTCTGAATCCCAAACAGCTGACGTATAATTGCATGCCACTAATCACAAAGGAAAGAGGGCTAGATGAGGAAATATAAATAAAACAGTAGAAATCTATCTCCATTCCTAGGAAAACAGCTCAAAAAGCAGGCCCTAAGAGAGGCGAGTGAACAATGCCATGCTTGTTCTTTTTTTTTTTTTAAATAAAAAACAAAACGGCTGTTTGCATGTGGCACAGAGCCGAGGATTGTACGGGGAAGAATTATCAATATACGGTGATGTCTCTATTAATATGCCTTCTGGGAACAGAACTTCTTTTTACAAGTTGCTCTGGGTTCTCCAAGGGCTAAAGGCAATTCCAGCCATTTTTGTGCTGGATCGGAAGCTATGGCAGAAACCAAAGTTGTCCCTCCAATATCCTTCTGTAACAAGAAAAGTGTTCTTTTGGCACATGGTTGCCCAGCTAAAGACCATATTTCTCAGCTTCCCTTGCAGCTAGGTGTGGCCATGCATCTAGGTTCTGGTCAATGGGAAATAAATGGAAATGGTGTGTGCAGCTTCTAGGTGGTGCCCTAAAAGGAAAGGCATGTGCTATGCTCTTTCCCTTTCTCTTTTCACAGGCTCAAGTGTGGACGTGTTGGCAGAAATTGGACGGCTGCATCAGTCATGGAGCAGGACGCTGCAGGTTGGGGTATATCCCATATTCAATGTTCTTCACCAACACCACAGTTCAAACGCATCCATTCTTCCTCTGTCTTCCTTTCTCACTTTAGATCTCTTTAAAGTTTTAAAATGCAAAGACGTTACTTTGATGACTAAAGTGTGCCTGATCCAAGCCATGGTCTTTTCAATCGCCTAACATGCATGCAGCACGGTGGTTAAGAACTTGGCTGCTAACCCAAAACTCAGCAGTTAGAATCCATCAGCTCCTTCTTGGAAACCCTATGAGGCAGTTCTACTCTGTCCCATAGGGTTGCTATGAGTCGGAATCGACTTGACGATGGCAACAGGTTTGGTTTTTGGGTTTAGAATATGCATATGAAAGTTGGTTAGTGAAGAAGGAAGACAAGGTAGGTACTCCATAAATATTCATTTAATAACGACAGAACAAATCGTAATAACATCCTATGAGGTGTATGCCATTGTTGTTCGTGTCCGACAGAGGTGAAACTGAGGTGAAGCTTCCTAGAGCTTCTAAGTAGTGACACTATTCCCTCAGGGCCTGGCTGTAAGTGCTTCCCCAGTGTTTTACAGTGCCTCTATCCCACTTGATCTTTTCTTTTTAGGAACTAATCTTCTAAGATTCCCTCAAATTGGTTGTCAGTAGCTTGTCCGTATTACAGTCCCCACAAACGTCTGTTAATTTATAATGTGACTCCATTGATGGAGCAGCCAAGCATCATGATATACTTAAATATATAAGCATAAAATCAGACAGCTGTGGCCAACGATTTTGTTTTGTTTTTCTTTTCTGAATCTGAGTGTGGAAAAAAAAAAATGTTTTTGAACTCTGTTCTTCAGTTAGAATTCATTACTAATGCTGAATGACGAAGCAGTTCTGATCTTATCTGGAGAGGTTCACCAAGAAATATAGAGGGAGAGAGAAGCCAGGATAAAGATTTTAAATAAATATATTGACATCATTCAAAGAAAAGGTAATAGATTTGGTCATATGCCCGGCATCATCTGTGGGGGAAAGAAAAGGCTGGCCCAATCGGAGCTGTGTTTGGTTATAGGTTAATAATCCAAGGTACAAATGGTTCAGGACAAATTAGAGAAAACATAAACTACAATATTCAACAAACTGGAGTTCAAAGGTTTCTGGAATTTGCTAAGTGTTCTCGGTCATACATTTTTTAAAAGTGATGACACAATATGAAGTTTTTGAACTTTGCAACACAAATAGCAAGTAGATTTTTGCCTGAATCACATTAAAGAATTGTGTAACTGTTATATAAAAAAGAGAGGGGGTGGGGAGGAAGCCAAATGGAAAGGTTAGAAAGTGCCAACTGTCAAGTTGCTAACAATCGAAAAAATTCTAATAATTCTACTTTAGAAAACATGCTTTTAGTTTATCTTCAGTGCCACGTGGCGGTTGAGAGCACATCTTTGGACTTACTTTTCGGATCCCATCTGGTTCTGGATAGCACTGCCTCTATGGTCTGGGGCAAGTGACTGACTCAGTTTATAAAAATATTTTTTAAGCCACACACGCTATGTCAGGCACATTTAATTTCTTTCAGAATCCACTCTCCATCAAGTGTTTGTCAGTGAAGTTGGTGGAATAACAACTGAGATGTTTCAACAAACGCATGCAATGCTGAAAGCGCTTACTCATCTATGCCAAGAAATCTGGGAGACAGCTATCTGGCCAACCCACTGGAAGAAATGCATATTTGTGCCTATTCCAAAGAAAGGTGATCCAACAGAGTGTAGAAATTATCGAACAATATCTTTAATATCACAAGCAAATAAAATTTTGCTGAAGATCATTCAAAAATGGTTGTGGGAGTACATCGACAGGGAACTGCCAGAAATACAAGCAGGACTCAGAAGAGGACATGGAATGAGTGATATCATAGCTCATGCCAGGTGGATCTTCACAGAAAGCAGAGAATACCAGAAAGATGTTTACCAGTGTTCTATTGACTATGCAAAGGCATTTAAGTGTATGGATCTTAACAGATGATGGGTAACACTTCAAAGAATTGGAATTTCAGAAAACTTGTGGAACCTGTACATAGACCAAGAGGCAGTCATTTGAACAGAACAAGGGGATACTGTGTGGTTTAAAATCAGGAAAGTTGTGTGCCCAGGTTGTATCCTTTCACCATATTTATTCAATCTGTATGCTGAGCAAATAATCTGAGAAGCTGGACTATATGAAAAAGAACGGGGCATCAGGATTGGAGGAAGACTAGTTAACAATCTACGATATGCAGATGACACAACTTTGCTTGCTGAAAGTGAGGAGGACTTGAAGCACGTACTGATGAAGATCAATGACTTCAGCCTTCAGTATGGATTACACCTCAAAAAAGAAAACGAAAATCATCACAGCTGGACCAATGAGCAATATCATGATAGAAAGAAAGAAAAATTTTTTGAATTTGTCAAGTGTTTCATTTTACTTGGATCCACAATCAATCCCCATGGAACCAGCAGTCAAGAAATCAAATGAAGTATTGCATTCGGCAAATCTGCTGCAAAAGGCCTCTTTAAAGTGTTACAAAGCAAAGATGTCACTTTGAGGACTAAAGTTATCCTGCCCCAAGCTGTGGTATTTTCAATCGCTTATATCCATGTGAAAGCTGAACAATGAATAAGGAAGACTGAAGAAGAAGTGATGCCTTTGAATTATGGTGTTGGTGAAGAGTATTGAATATACCATGACATACCATAAGAACAAACAAATCTGTCTTGGAAGAAGTACAGTCAGAATGCTCTTAGAAGTGAGGATGGCTAGACTTCGTCTCATATACTTTGGATAAGAGGGACCAGTCCCTGGAGAAGGACAACATGCTTGGTAAAGTAGGTGGTCTGTGAAAAAAAGGAAGACCTTCAAGGAGATGGAATGGCACAGTGGCTGCAACAATAAGCTCAAGCTTAACGATTGTGAGGATGGCACAGGACTGGTCCGTGTTTTGTTCTGTTGAACATACGGTTGCTATGAGTTGGAATCAACCTGATGGCACCTCACAACAACAAGAGAATCCACCCTTATGTCTCCACATCCATACTCCACATTGTTCTTGTTAGTAGCCACCTAGTCAGCTTCAATTTATTGTGATTTGTTGTAAAACAGAACAAAACCTTGCCCAATCCAGTACTGTCTTCATGATCATTGGTATATTTGAATCTATTGTTGTGACTGTCGTGTCAACCCTTTTCATTGAAGATTTCCTTCATATTTGCTGATTCTACGTCACCACACATGGTGTCATTGTCTTATGATTGGTTTTGCCTGATGACGTATCCAAAGTAAACGAGCAAAGGTCTTGCCATCCTCACTTCTAAGAAGCATCCTGGTTGTATGTCTTCTAAGACTGATTTTTGTTCTTCTGGTAGACCAGGGTATACTGAATATTCTTCATCAACACTACAATTACAAAGCATCAATTCTTCTTCTGCTTTCTTTTTCATTGTTCAGCTTTTGCTTGCATTTGAGGTGATTGAAAAGGCCATGGCTTGGGTTAGGCACACCAAGAGTATTATCTTCACAACACAAATAAGGTCATGCACACCCCTTCTTAATGCCACTCAGTGTCTTTGCTCAACGAAGATACAATTATTAATGTGACTCACAGACTAAGCATGATCTTGCTCTGCTTACCTCCTAGTCTATTCCCATGAGCCTCTCTTCCTTGTTCTCTGTTTTCTAGTCATATTAGATATCTCTGAGTCCTTCAATACATCATAATCACTTTTGCTTCAAGACCTTTGTTTCTGCTCTTCCCTCTACCTACAATTCTTTCTCCCTTTTCCCTTCTCTGACTCATCTTTTTGAGTTCAGCTTAATTGTAACACTCTCAGGGAAACTTCTCTTAGCTTTCTAGACCCTCTTGTGTTGTTATTGTATGCCATTGAGTCAATGCCAACTCATAGTGATTCCATGTGACACAGTAGAACTGCCCCAAAGGGTTTTCTAGGCTGTAATCTTCATCTCATGCACTTTGAACATGTTATCAGGAGGGACCAGTCCCTGGAGAAGGACATCATCGTGGTAAATTAGAGGGCCAGAGAAAAAAAGGAAGACTCTCAACTAGATGGATTGACACAGAGGTTGCAAGGATGGGCTCTAGCATAACAAGGATTGTGAAGATGGCACAGGACTGGGCAGTGTTTTGTTCTGTTGTACATAGGGTCCCCACCAATTGGAACGGACTCAATGGCACCTAACAACAACAATCTTTACAAGAGCAGATTGGCAGGTCTTTTCTCCTGCAGAGCAGCTGGTGAGTTTGAACTGCCAACCTTTCCATTAGCAGCCAAGCACTTAACAATTGTGCCAGTAGGGCTTCTTGTATTGCTCCTTTATTGCATGTACACAGGTGGACTCTGAGACTTAATTGTGTAATTTATGATTGTCTGCTCCCTGGCTAGACGAGGGGCCCCATGAGGACAGGGATGGCATCTGACTTGTTCATTACCTCCCTAGCACTTAGCACAGAGCCTTGCCATGGAACCACACTCAATAACCCCTCAAAGAGTGGATGGAATGAACATGGCAGTGTTTCAGCTAGTCTATGCCCTTCCCTGTGTAACTGGAAAATCTCTACCTCCGTCTCAGGTTCATAGTGAAGAATAAATGAGAGAAAATGCTTTGTAAACCAAAAAGGACAATACACGAGTGACTGACCGGTTGCTGTCGAGTCGACTCCAACACATGGGGGCCCCGTGTGTGTCAGAGTAGACCTGAACTCCACAACATTTTCAATGGCTAGAATCTTACAGAAGTAGATCGCCAGGGCTTTCTTCCAAGATCACTCTGGTGGACTAGAACCTCCAAACTTTCAGGTGGCAATTGAGGGTGTTAACTGTCTGCACCATCCAGAAGCTCCACATACAAGTAAGGAGAGATTACAATTTTTAAATATCCTTTTAGCATCATTTCAACTGCAGGTGATTAGAAAGTTAAGTTGCTTAAGCTGGGAAAATAATAGAATTTTTGGTGTATATGACTGATACGATCAGGCAGGATTCAGGAGCTGAAATAGCATCATCAGCTTTTTCTTTCTCTCTCTCTTTTTCAGTCAATCTCTCAATGTAGTAGAAAAAATGGTCACCAGGAGATGCAGAGTACATTGTACCAGCCTACCACTGCCAGGGTCAAGACAGCATCTTTTTTCCATAGTTCCAGCAAAGGTCCTTGGGAAACTCTCTTTGGTCTGTCTCAATCACATGACCTCCCTGAGTCAGTCACTCTGGAATAATGTATTCATTTGATCAGCCAGGCCTAGGTCACATGACACCTTTGGAGCTTGGAAATGGGGTTAGTTACCTGAACTCTGGGGACTGAGAAGAGGGAAGTTTGGTTGTAAAGAGAAAAGTAGGTGCTACTAGCAAAAGACAAAAGAGATGAAGGTTTAGAAAAAGTAACACATATCCTCTGGAGAGATTAACCAGTTCAAATGGAGGAATCATTGGCTTCCATCTCCTCACTCTAATCCTATTCTGTGAGTGGACTGAGATCTGTTTGTTTTTTTTTTTTTTTTCTCCCATAGATGGAAAATCAATGCAATCCTATTCGGCAGTTACCTTCACATTGAAAGGACATTGCCTTGGGAGGTATAGATCACAGTTGGGAAAAAGGAAGTAGGCATGGTGTTTATGAGAAAGCAAGTGGGGATAATTTGTTCCTTTATTTATTAAAGCAAATAAGACCATGGTGGTGGTTGTTGTTGTTAGGTGCCTCCGAGTCGGTTCTGACTGATAGTGATCCTATGTACAACAGAATGAAACACTGCCTGGTCCTGCTCCATCCTCGCAATTGTTGTTATGCTTGAGCCCATTCTTGAAGCCACTGTGTCAATCCAACTCCTTGAGGGTCTTTCTCAAGCATGATGTCCTTCTCCAGGGACTGATCCCTCCTGGTAATATGTCCAAAGTATGTGAGACGTAGTCTTGCCACACTTGCTTCTAAGAAGCATTCTGGCTGTACTTCTTCCAGGACAAATTTGTTCATTCTTTCGGTTATTCAATATCTTCACCAACACCATAATTCAAAGGCGTCAATTCTTCTTCAATTTTCCTTATTCCTCACCCAGCTTTCACATGCATATGAGATGATTGAAAGCACTATGGCTTGGGTCAGCTGCACCTTAGTCTTCAAGGTGACGTCCTTGCTTTTTAACACCTTAAAGAGGTCTTCTGCAGCAAATTTGCCTAATGCAATGCATCTTTTGGTTTCTTGACTGCTGCTTCCATGGGTATCGACTGTGGATCCAAGTAGAATGAAATCCTTGACAACTTCAATATTTTCTCTGTTTATCATGATGTTGCTTATTGGTCCAACTGTGAAGATTTTTGTTTTCTTTATGTTGAGGTGTAATCCACACCGAAGGCTGTGGTCTTTGATTTTCATCAATAAGTGCTTCAAGCCCTCTTCGCTTTCAGCAAGGTTGTGGCTTCTGCATAATGCAGGTTGCTAATGAAGTCTTCCTCCAATGCTGATGCACCGTTACTCTTCGTATAGCCCACTTTTTTGGATTATTTGCTTATGCCACAGATTGAATAAGTATGGTGAAAGGATACAACCCTGACGCACACTTTTCCTGGCTTTAAACCATGCAGTATTCCCTTGTTCTGCTTGAACCACTGCCTCACAAGCACAGTTAAGTGTTCTGGAACTCCCATTCTTGTAGTGTTATCCATAATTTGTTATGATCCACACAGTCTAAGGCCTTCGCATAGTCAATAAAACACAGGTAAACATCTTTCTGGTATTCCCTGCGTTCAGCCAGGATCCATCTGACATCAGCAGTGATACCCCTTGGTTCCACGTCCTCTTCTGAATCTGGCTTGAATTTCTGGCAGTTCTCTGTGGATGTATCATTGCAACCACTTTTGAATGATCTTCAGCAAAATTTTACTTGTGTGTGATATTGTTTGATAATTTCCACACTAGGTTCTATTCCACAGTGGGATAGAACTGTTCTGATCTACAGGGTTTTCACTGGCTGATTTTTTTTTTCAGAAGTAGATTCCCAGGTCTTTCTTCCTAGTCTGCTTAGTCTAGAAGTTCTGCTGAAACCTTTTCAGCCTCGTACAGTTACAAAACATACCCATTGCTGTCGAGTCGATTCTGACTCATAGGGACCATATAGGACAGAGTAGAACTGCCCCATAGGGTTTCCAAGGAGTGGCTGATTGAATTTGAACTACCAACCTTTTGGTTAGCAGCTGAACTCTTAACCACTGCATCGCCAGGGCTCCATTCAGCCTCATAGCAACACCAAAGCTTCTATGGACAGAGGAGCGGTGGCTGCGCTTGAGGTATATTGGTTGGAAATCCAACCCGGGTCTCTTACATGGAAAGCGAGAATTCTGCTGCTGAACCATGCTACCCTCCTGTCACTCCTTAGCAATATGATATTAGGGAAGTGTGGCAGATACTGAACCAAGGCCTGTGCAACCCCTTTCTTCCTAAGGGACTTTCCAGTTACTGGTCCTGGGGGAAGGGAGTTTTGGCCAACAAGCTGGGCATGGCTGTGGAGGTGCAGCAGCCATCTTGTGATCACAAGGATGACATGCATACACAAAGTCCTTATCTTAAAATGACCAGTTTCTATTTGCTTGTTTGTCACTTTAATATTTGTTAGCTGGCTCAATTTGCTTCCAAGCTAAAATAATAACAATAAAATCAATGCTTTATAAAATAAAACTAATTCACAAAACATCTTCTGGCTCCTTCTCCATTTTCTTAAATCCGTGGGAGTCTTTTTTTAGAGCAAAGTTTGACCATCTAAAAAATCTTTGCTCCATCCAAATTATCTGTCTAATATTATAATACACTACAAAAAAGTATTATGGTTGCCGTTTGGATCCTGAGTCTGTTAAAAAAACAAAATTGTGGTAACTTGAAGAAACTTTCCTATGAAATTTCGTTAAATTTATTTCAAGTTCCCTTTGTTTTGGAAATCACCAGATTGTGTTAAAATCTCTGTAAGGAGATCGTGCTTGGTGTTTTCCTTAGCAACAATATAATTCTAGCTATCATGTTTTCACAAAGGAATTCAGAAGATAAAAGAAGCCTCTATTTCTAGCTGTAAAAATTGTTTGTTTGCATTGAAGTGGCCAGGCGGCTGCTCAGCCCTGACAGTACTTAGTGGTATTAACCCACAAAGGCTCAATCATTTGGCGTCTAACAGGTGCTCACAGGCCTATGAGGCAAACGGAGGTTCTGGAGGAGGACGAAATGCTGCTTTTGTGAGTTTAGCTTGTGAAAGGGCAAGGCTTTATCTTCACCAAGAGGGCATTCTGAAGTGGAAACTTTTTCTACCCTGTCTTGGATATTCTTATATTTATTTCTAGAACAGAATTATAGCGCATCGATAGAGGGGACATCATTTCCAGAAAAAAAAAAAAAAAAATCCTAGTACCTTGATGGTCAGGGGCAACTTAAAAGCCTATTTAGTCCAAAGTCTTCCATTTACAGTGATGGCCCTGAAGCCCAGAGAGGGAAATGGCCTGCCCAAGGCCACAAAGCTACTTAATGATGAAGCTAGGAGTAACACTCAGGTCCCTGGGACCTGCTGCTTTTAATCCCATCTTAATGGCTGTGATCAAAGGACTTTGTTTCTCTCACACATAAATAACTTGATTAAAAAAATATTGGTCTGGCGACTAGTGAACTCTGTCTACCCTGAAGTAAGTATCCTTAGTCAACCGCCAAGGTCTGGTCATGCACATGCTCTCATTTCTGCGTGACCAGCCCTCATTTGGATGCATAAGCGCACACACATGCCCCTGTGAAAAGATCATTAGCCGATTTGTGGTGCGACCCACCGGCGGCCAAACCACTTGTTGGTGTGTGCCCCGCTGGAGACCACGGTGGTTAGAGTCGCGCTCCTGGCCCCACTTGGGGTTACATCCCAAACACACTAGCTCCCTCTCTTGGAAACTGGTCCCCCAACTGTATTAAAAAACACAAATCCATACGTGAAGAGGCACACACATACACACGTGCACACGTATCCCTCTGATGTGTGTGTGTGTGTGTGTGCATAGTGACAAGGATAAGGAAATATATGTATATTTCTTTTTTTTTTTAATATTTTTCAAAATGGAACATAGCTGCATTCTTCAATTGCAAAGTGCCTACGATTCCTCTGGGGGTCTTATTACGATGTCGATTCTGGCTCAAAAGGTTGTGGAGGGGGCCCCGGACCTGTATTTCTAACCACCTCCCCGGAGACACCATGGGTGCTGGGTATTTCTTTACCAAAGAATGTTCTTTATATTTAAAACAAACAAACAAACAAACAAACCCTCTGTGGTAGCGTCAATTCAACTCTTAATGACCCTATAGGATAGAGTAGAACTGCCCCGTAGGATTTCAAGGGCTAGAAGCTATATGGGAGCAGACCACCACATTTTTTTCCCTTGGAGCAGCTGTTTGGTCCAAGCTGCCGACTTTTTGGTTACCAGCCGAGAGCTTAACCACTGTACCACCAGGCTGCAGAAACAAACAAAATCAGGTGTAAAGTTTTTCTCTTTTTTTATGACCCTCCGCATCAAAGTTGGATTTTGTGGGGTCCAGCAAATTGCATTGCTTATTGTAACATTTAAATATAAGTGACATTCAACTAAAATGAACATGTTGTAATATTGTTAGTTGTCGTCAGAAGTACTCCATAGGGTTTTTGAAGCTGTGACCTTTCAGAAACAGATCACCCAGCCTGTCTTCTGAGGTGCTTCTGGGGTGGGGATGTGAACTGCCAACCTAGTCAAATGCTGAACCTTTCGCACCACCCAGGGACTCCTACAATGAAGAAAAAGAGGAAAACAATTACTGAAAGAGAGCCTGGCAGATTATGTGCGAAGAAGAGAAAGAACTGATCCTACCTACAATCTCGGGCCTCCAATTCTGTGTATTTTTCATTTGTTTCCACACCGTTTGGTTTCCCTTCCATGAACTCCTCTTTAAGTATCACGGGAAGCCCTTCACCACACCGATCCTTCCAACACGAAGCTCTCGTTTTGGAATACTGAACCCATTCGGCTGTATTGCTGCCACAGGTGAGTTGGGCCCATGCCATATAATTTTAAGATCTACTTTCAAACCAGAGCCCAGACTTCCAATTTCTCTCCAAATTCTGAAAGTGAAAAGGAAACGACGACAACAACAAAGAAATACCCCAAAGTACATGTCCCCGCATTCTCTTTGCCCTAGTTTTGGGCCAGGACCAATATCAAACTCTTAACCTTCTGAATGTACAAAGGAGCTTTTATTTTAGATCCAAGGAACAAATGACCTCTTCAAATTCATAATGAGGTATGCATTGAACGGAACACAGCTCAAGGTGAGTCATTCATTAATCATAAACAAAACAGCCCTGATCAAGGACACCTCGGCACACACTGTAAAAAGAGGCCGGTTGCCCAATCTCTTTATTTAATATTAACTACATTATGTTTTTCATGTGAGTTCTGAGAAGGGGCTTTTCTCACTTTATTTGTAGCCAGCTCAGTGTGAATGGTTAATTGCTTTTCCTTACTGCTGTTTCCCCTGAAGGTTAACCCTGTTCAACAAGACACGATCAAATCTCGCCTCTCGTGGGGGGAGAGTGAGGACGGCATCCCTAGCTGTGAAGACTTGTAGCTGGAATCCTTCAAGCATAAAAACATCCACCAACCGGAATCTTTCCAACGACATGAATAATATTTGTGATTAATAACAGCTAACCAGAGATACACAATCCAAGAAATACATTATTAGCTTATTACAGATATCTGATATGTTAATTATCTTCAAAAATTTCATTGCCTGATGACTGTTTTGGCAGCAATTGGAGCAAGCAAAGAGGAAATTTAAACTTTTATATAAGTTGCAAACAAAGCACTGGGGCAATTGGACTTTAGAAGACCTGGGAACGGTATTTGGTAGTTAATTCTGTCGGATGAGAAGGAAATTAAATAATGAGAACAGAAAGCAGGGTGAAGATTGAAACTTGAGTCAAGGAGAACTTGGCTGTCATCCTCAGAAGCTCTTCCTTACCTTTCTTGACAACAAGCTTCTGGCACTGACGTGCGCGAGTAACATGATGCTGTTTGGCAAGATCAGCTGCCAAGAGTCCCTGCGTGCTGCAAACAGTTAATGCGCTTGGCTGCTAACCAAAAGGTTGGAGGTTCAAGCCCACCAGGAGGCACCATGGAAGAAAGGCCTGGCCATGTACTTCTAAAAAATCAGCCATTGAAAACCTGCTGGAGCACAGGTCTACTCTGAAACACATGGGGTCTCCAGGAGTCAAAGCCAACTAGATAGCAACTGCGTTGGGTTTTCGGTTTTTGCCCGGGTGCCATTTAGGGACGTGTGCCCTACAGCTTTCATTAGACCAAACATTCCTAAGGAATTTGCTCCTGCATTCCATCATTCCCAGTGGAGGCCTCATCCGTGCCCCAGCCAGACTCAACATCAGGAGTTAGCTAAGACTACGTCATTGAAGGATCGGAGATCATGGCATGTGGAACAGGAACCAGGAGTAAACCCTCACGTTACATGGGTAGAAGCGAGTCCCAGTACCAGTATCAGTTGCTGTCGAGTCGATCCTGCCTCATGGTGACCCCAACTCATGGCGACTTCATGTATGTCGCGGTAGAAATGTGCTCCATAGAGCTTTCAATGGCTGATTTTTCAGACGTAGAACACCAGGTCTTCCTCCTGATGTGTCTTTGGGTGGACTTGATTAGCAGCTGAGCTCTTGACTGTTTGTACCACCTAGGGACTCTGAGTTCCAGAAAGGATAGTAAATTACCAAAGAACTCAAAAAAGAAGACAGAATTCTGGCTGTAGAAGCTGTCCGCGGTAGGAACTGGGCTTCCTCTGAACTGATATCACTCCAGACTGTTTGCTTGAGCACAAATGTGCTCGGTCTCAACTTCCAGAAGTTTACAGTCAAGAGAGACATTTTGATGTTGATGGCAAGCTAAATAGGTTCAACACGCTCCTCAACTAGACTATAAATCCAGGGAGATGGACTCTGTACAAGGGAGGCCCCCATCTCTAGCCCTCCTTTCTGCAGGCCAACTGCTAGGATCACGCTTCTTTCTGCTCCTTTCTCTATCCATCCGCTAAACTGAATCGGGTTTTCTTTGTATTCAATATTCTGGAAATAAAGAAAGCAGGTTGAGTGAAGGAAAACTTCTCAGGGGCTGTGACCAATATAGCCAAGCGGCTTCCCAGGCTGGCCATAGGTCATCAGCCCCACAGAAAACCAGAGAATCCGGCCTTGAGCATTGGCTGGGGAAACAATGACTTTGTCCCAGCAAACCAAGGCTCAAAGCAGTCTTTACCCACTGCAACTTATGGCCATGAGGACTGAGATCTTGTCAACTTCGTTTCCTGCTGTATCCTCTGTATCAAGAACTGGTCCGGCCCACATTCCAGATTGAAAAAAAAGAAGAAGAAGAAAGAAATAGTTATTGTCAAGTGGACTCCAACTCATGGAGACCTCATTGGCTTATTTTTCAGGAGTAGATCTTCAGGACTTTCTTCTGAAGCAACATTGGGTAGACTTGAACCTCCAACCTTTTGGTTAGCAGCTGTATGCAATAACTGATTGCACCACCAAGAGATTTCAAGCCACTTGCCTCTGAGTCAATTCTGACTCAGGGCAACCCCCTACGTGTGAGAGTAGAACTGTGTTCCATATGGTTTGTCTTAGGCTGGTTTCTCTAGAGAAGGAAAACCAGTAAAGCATATAAATATATACATGGAGAGAGAGAGAGATTTATATTAAGGAAACGGCTCTCATGATTGTAGAGGCTGGAATGTACCAAGTCTGTGAATCAGGATAGAGGCTTCTCCTGATTCAGGCAGCCAAAGGGGCTGGCAAACCCAAGATCAGCAGGTGGGAGAGCAGGGCTCTTGTTCACAGGCTATGAAGATCAACAAATTCCAATATCAGCAGGCAAGCCCGTGAGGCTTCTCCTGACTCACATAGCTGCAGGGGCTAGCGAACCCAAGGTTGGCAGGTAAGCTGCTAGCTTAAGTCCCAAGAACCGGAGGTCAGCCGAAGAGGAGGCAGCTGCAGGATCCAGGGCAGGCAAAAGCCAGAATGTCCACACATATTTGGATGCAGGCCACACACCCAAGGAAACTCTATTTCAGCTGATTGGCCACTCACAGCAGATCCCATCATAGGGGTGATCACATATAAACACTGAGAATCACGGCCCAGCCAAGTTGACACACAATTTTAACCGTCACAGGGTTCTCAGTGGTTGATTTTTTCGGAAGCAGATCACCAGGCCTTTCTTCCAAGGCATATTGGTGTAGACTCAAAACACCAATGTTTTGGTTAGCTGCAAAGCTCTTAACTGATTGAACTACCTACCCAAGGACTCCAGGTCCCAGATTAGACAATTAATAGATATTTGTTGAAAGAGTAACTGATTTGAACATTAATGATCATCTACCGTGTGCTAGACTGCCAGGCAACTACAAAGGAGACAAAGCGAGGAAGAGGATACCACAGCCCTCAGTAAGTTCTCCATCAAACGCAGACAGAGCACAGGGCAGCCCAGTGGACTAGTGCTTGACAGTGTGGCTCCCGGGCCTGCATGCCTAGATTCGTTTCTCGACTCTGCCATTTTTGGCTGTGTGCCCTTTAACAAGCTACTTAACATCTCCGGATTTCAGTTTGTTCAACTGTAAAAAAATAAAAGGGGGGGAATAATAACCCTTACACACACAGAAAACCACGCAAAGGCTCTGAAACCACAAATGGACAGATTCAGCACAGAGCCAGGCCCATAGCAAGGGCTGGATAGATGTTAGCTACTACTACCTCCATTCCTATCGTTTCCCTTTAGTCTTTCTGAGTAGGCATCCTGAGTGACGCCTGGCATACCTGTGTACAAAAGGCTATCTATCTGTCAGTCTGTCCATCCATTCTTCTATCTGTCTGTCTGTCTCTCTATCCAGCTAGCTACCTGGCTATCTAGCCAGCTAGCTATCATTATCATCTATCATCGATCTGTCTATGTCAAGAGAATTGTGATTCTATTAAAGGGTACACTCAACAACTCTCCCAAATGTGTTAGGAGCAGGAGAAAGAAAAAAAAGACAAAAATGCTATTGTTCTTTGCCTTTTTGTTTTTCCTTTCAATGTGCAGCTTCTGACTCAGGCCCTGTGTGTAGTAGGTGTGTTCCAGAAAGTTCAGTGAACCCAGACACATGCAGGAAACTTCGGTTCTGTCAAGATGCTTTTTTCACCAGGCTCTTTGAGCAACCAAGTTGAGGCCAACCCCGAAGTTTCCTTTGCTTGAAGAGGGACAGCTAGCAACACCGCAGAAGTCAGCTAAATGACTAGTTGCTGCCAAAGCTGCGATTGCTGCTGCCTGCACCAGCCTGTGTGTTGTAGGCAGCTTTGATTGAAAAGTTAATCAGTAGGCTTGAATCTCTATCAATAAAGAGGAGAGAGATTGATTTAAATACTTGATGAAAAAAAAAAATTTTAAAGCCCTAAGCCCCAAACACCTTAAAATGTAGAGATAGCGAGTCAAGAGACAATGAAAGATGGATTGTGGCAGGTTTTCATCAGAACAATCAAGTTTTCAAGAAGAAAGTGGTCTCAGGAGCACAAATTCAATCTTGACGTGGCATTTCGGAAGGAAGACTGCTGGGTGTGTGTTTGTGGGTGAATGACAGGCTGGAGAACTGTCAGAGGCTCCCTGACACCACCTGGGGGCCCAAAACAATGTGAGTGCCCAGAGGACATTGATGAGCTTCCCTTCTGCTTGGACTAGTTCATGTAAATAGTGAACAGCCTGAGACAAACAACAGCTCGGCCTTCAGAGGAGAGAAGAGCTTTGCAGGGGGAAGAGTCAGAGGAAGACTTCCTGGAGGAGGGGTATTTGAGTGGGGCATTGAAAAATGGGCATTTCAGAGCTGCAAGCAGCCTTCCAATTCATCAAGGCTAACTCTTTAACTCATGATTTGGAAAAAGAAAGAACATGGGAGGTAGAGAAAACAAATACAATGGAGTTTCCCCCCCCCCCCAGTCTCTGCCATATCTTCAGATTGGCTACATCATCACGGAGGTGGTGGTGAAATAATAATAATTTATTAATTGCTTACCATGGGCCAGGTCTGTGCTAGGTATTTTTTTTTTTTTTTTAACTTTTTCTTTCTTTATTAAAAAAAAATTTATTTTGCTGTTGTTTTTGAGAATATAACCAGCAAAACAGACACAATTCCACAGTTTCTACATGGACAATTCAGGGACATTGATTACATTCTTCGAGCTCTGCAAACATCCTCACCCCCCTTTTCTGAGCTGTTCCTCCCTCACTAACATAAACACACTGCCCCCTAAGGTTTCTGTCTAATCTTTTGAATTACTGCTGTCAATTTGATCCCATATAGATAGTTCTTAAAACAGCATAATGCTCAAGGCAGACATTTTTTACTAGTTAAGCTAAATAAACTATTATTTGGTTTTAATAAGACTTCAGGGGATATTTTTGGCTTAAGGTTGAAAGATTATCTCAGGGCAATACTTTCAGTTCATCCTCTATGGCTCCAGGAAGTCTGAAGTCCATAAGAATTTGAAATTCTGTTCTGCATTTCCCCCCTTTGATCAGGGTTTCTCTATGGCATCTTAGATCAGCATGTTCAGTAATGGCAGCCGGGCACCATCCAGTTCTTCCGGTCTCGTGGCAAAGGAGGCAGATGCTACGGAGGCAATCAGCCACACAGTCCATAGCCTCCTCCTATTCCTGACTCTCCTTCTTCCTTTGTTGCACCAGGTGAATAGAGACCGATTGTTATGTCTTGGGTGGCCACTTGTAAGCTTTTAAGACCCCAGGCACTACGAAACAAACTAGGAGTTAGGACAGAAGCACTAAATAAGTTATTGGGCCAATTAACTGGGATGTCCCATGAAACCATTACCTAAACCTCCAAACCAAGGAACCAAATTCCATGAGATGTTTGGTTGTACATAAGCAGCTTCAGCAAATACTTTTTTGTGTGTGTGCATGTTGTGGTTGTAAATATATCTATCACACAGCTTTTGCCAGTTCAACTTTTTACGGGTGCACAACTTATTGACAGCAATGTCAATAATGGGCTGTGCAACCCTACCTTTAATCCATGCAATTTTTCCATCACTGTTAAACCCCCTTTTCTCCCTCCCTCCTGCCTCTGATAACCACTAATAAACTTTGGTCTCTGTACATTTGCCTTTTCTTATCTTTTTATATAAGTGAGGTCATACAACATCTGTCTTTTATGAATTGGTTTATTTTACTCAACATAATGTCTTCAAGCTCCACCCATTCTGTAGTATGTATCAAGACCGGCTGAGTAGTTTTCCATTGTAATGTATGTACCATATTTTGTTTATCTTTTCATCTGTTCATGAACATTTAGGTTGTTTCCACTCTCATTTAATCTTCCCAACCACCCTGTGAGAGCTGTATTTTAATTGTATTCAATTTATAGATAAGAAAACTGAGTTTCAGAGTGGGAAGTAACTTGTCTAGGGTCACTCAGCTAATAATGGGTGGAGCTGCAGGGCTTGAAGAATGTTCTACCCAGAACACCCAAACCCAGTGCGTTCTAGTATATTACAAATCTACTCAGAAGTAGAATAGGAAAATAAAAATCTGCAGCAGATGAGAGAGCCCTATTACCTAGTGATGTCAAGTCACATCCCGTGCTTAGTGCACTGTGTAAGATAGTGTTATGGACTGAATTTTGTGCCCCCCCAAAAAATGTGTGTCAACTTGGCTAGACCATGATTCCCAGTATTGTGTGATTGTCCACCATTTTGTCATCTGTTGTGATTTTCCTATGTGTTTTCAATCCTGCCTCTGTGATGTTAATGAGGTGGGATTAACAGAAGATATGTTAATGACAGGACTCAGTCTGCAAGATTAGGTTGCGTCTTAAAGTCAAATTCTTTTGAGACATAAAAGAGAAAAGCGAGCAGAGTGACATGGGGACCTTATACAACCAAGAAAGCAGTGCTGGGGAGCACAGCTTGTCCTTTGGACTCGGGGTTTCTGCTCGGAGAAGTTTCTAGTCCAGGGAAGATTGATAACAAGGACATTCCTCCAGAGCCAACAGAAAGGAAGGCCTTCCCCTGGAGCCGAAGCCCTGAGTTTGGACTTCTAGCCTCCTAGACTGTGAGAGAATAAGCTTCTATTTGTTGAAGCCATTCACTTACAGTATTTCTGTTATAGCAGCACTAGACATCTAAGACAGATAGTAAGTACTCAACATTTCTTAGTAGAGATTCATTTTTGTTAATAAAGTATCTACTAACCCATCCCATCCAGAGGTGCCTTGGAAGACAGGCTTGGTGATCTGCTTCTGAAAGGCCACAACCTGGAAAGCCCTATGGAGCAGTTCTACTCTGCACACATGGGGTTGCCATGAGTCAGAATCTGCTTGGGGGCAACTAACAACAACAAAACAACATAGAGTGTAGAATCGAGTAGGTACTCAATGAACAGTGAGTGTTATCATAATAGGAGTCCCTGTTGGTTTTAGGTTAGTGCAAATAGCTAGCACTCTGCTCCTTACTACAAGCTGAAGGTTGGAGTCTACCCAGATGCACCTCAGGAGAAAGGCTGGTGATCTACTCCCGAAAAATCAGCCACTGAAAACCCTGTGGAGCATACATGGATGGAGTCACCATGTGTCAGTGTTGACTCAACGGCAATTGGTTGTATTTGGTTCCTAGAATGACTGTTATTAATAACACATGAGCTATATGCCCAGTTGCCTTCCCCCGTATAGTCAATGTGCTCACAATCCTTGACTTATTCCCCGTTACTCCATGTATCTACTTCATTTTGGTGACTCTGTACTCTTGACCATGCTGTGTCCTTAGCTAGAGGTCTCATTTCTTCATTTTCAGTCCATCAGAAAATGTCTCATTCTGTAATGCACAGCTCAAGACCTGCTCCTCCGTGGTGTTTGCCCTGATCCCCTTCACTTCTTCCCCTGCCCCTATAATCTGAATGCCTCTGTCCTCCTTGGTGGCACCTTCATGCTTTGATCACACCGTGATTATGATATTGAGCCTCTCTACCATCTCTTTCCACAGATGTAGTCGATTTGATTCCTGTGTATTTCATCTGGCAAGGTCCACTTATACACCCACCGTTCATGTTGTTGAAAAAGGTATTTGCAATGAAGGAGTCGTTAGTCTTGCAGAATTCTGTCATGCGATCTCCAGCGTTGTTTCTATCACCAAGGAAATATATTCCAACTACCGATCCTTCTTCTTTGTTTCCAACTTTCACATTCTAATCACCAGTAATTATCAATGCAACTGGATTGCATGTTTGATCAATTTCAGACTGCAGAAGTTGTGAAAATTCTCAGTTTCTTCATCTTTGGCATTAGTGTTTGGTGCGTAAATTTAAATAACAGTCATATTAACTGGTCTTCCTTGTAGGCATAAAGATATTATCCTGTCGCCGACCGTGTTGTACTTCAGGATAGATCTTGAAATGTTCTTTTTGATGATGAATGTGACACTGTTCATCTTCAATTTGTCATCCCTAGCATAGTAGACCACACCATTGCCTGATTCAAAATGGCAAATACCAGTCCCTTTCAGCTCACTAATGCCTAGGATATCTACCTTCAAGAGTTCCGTTTCACTTTTGATAACTTCCGATTTCCCTCGATTCATACTTTATACATTTCACATATCAGTTACTAATGGATGTTTGTAGCTGTTTCTTTTCATTTTGAGTCGAGCCACATCGGCAAATGAAGGGGCTGAAAGCTTGACTTCATTCACGTCATTAAGGTCGACTCTACTTCGAAGAGGTAGCTCTTTCCTGGTTGCGTTTTGAGTGCCTTCCAACCCGAGGGGCTGCTCTTCCAGCACTATATCAGACGCTGTTTTGCTGCTGGACTATTTTTTGTCAGAAGTAGATCATCGGTCTTTCTTCCTACTCTGCCTTGGTCTGGAAGCTCTGCTGACACCTGTCCAGCTTGGGTGACCCTGCTGGTATTTGAAATACTGGTGGCATAGCTTCCAGCCTCACAGTGACACTCAAGTCACCACAGTTAGACAAACTGACAGACACATGGTGGACACCCTAATTAGCTCTTATTAATCTTTCATCATTCTGAACTATACACACGATCCTCTCCCCCAACTCGATGCTGAGCTCCTTGAAGTCAGGGTGGTGCTTGTTAATATTTATACCTCCTCCCTCCTCATTCTTCACCCTGCCCAGCCTGTTGCACTGTGCTTGGCACACAGCAAGCACTCAGTAACCAAAATGAACTGCAGATTATTACCAGGAATACCAGTATTATCTCCTGTGGAGCTGATCCGACTCATGGTAACCTCATATGCATCAGAATAGAACTGTGCTCCATAGGGTTTTCAATAGCTGACTTTCCAGAAGTAGATCACCAGGCCTTTCTTCCAAGGCACCTCTCGGTGGACTCAAATCTTCAACCTATCAATTAGCCACTGGCCGTGGGAACCTTTGCCCCACCCAGGGACTTCTATTTCTGAGAAGCCCACCTTAAAATCCAAATGTTTTCTGCAGAGTTTGCTCTATAAAATGTTATCAGATTTTGAGTCTTTACCAGGAACATGCTGATCAGAGAGCTAGAGCTCCTCTGTAAAGGGCAGAGCTTGAATGGTGTGGGACACAAGTCAGATAAGCTTTGGACAGCAGTGACTGGTAGAATGAGGGGGCAAGGGAAACAGGATGAGCTGGGGCTGAGAGCAATACTGTGGATATCTGGAAGCAGGATTGCTGTGACATTGGCCCCAAACCATTGCCAACCATCGCCATGGAATTAGAATCAGGGCAGCCCTGGGGGGCATTTACCTATCTTGTTGGATGGTTATCCTGAGCAGGTTTGGTTTGGGGCACCTATTTGGCACTTCCTGGAACATCCTGTTGTAAATGCATGAAACCCTCCTCCCTGTCCCCAGGGGGTCTGTCAGCGTCACACATTCCATCCGGCACTTAAGCAACCCCCAAATCACTCCATTACAAGAGCATCTTTTGATTGATTCATCAGCCACCCAACAGAAAGACGCAGCTGTCACTGAGAGAGGAGCTGCAATTAGCAAGGGGAACAAACTCTAAAGTGAGAAGTTTGAGTTGTAGAGTGAAGGGGAAAGCCAAAGAAGGGTTCTATACAAACATCCCAAAACATACTGGTTTACAGATAGCAAGGAGGAATGTGCAGACACTGTGAACCTGAACCTGCTGCTGTCCAGTCTATCCCAACTCATAGCGACCCTATAGGACAGAGCAGAACCGCCCAGTGGGTTTCCAAGGAGCGGCTGGTGGATTCAAACTGCCAACCTTTTGGCTAGCAGCCAAGCTCTTAACCACTGTGCCACCAAGGCTCTACGGGCAATGTAGTAGAATAGTAATGTGAACACTATAATTAACAGATATTAGCAGAGCATGTATCTGTGTTATATGTTTCACGGATATTCTATCGTTTAATCCTCAAAACAGATGGGAAGTATTACTTCCATTTTACGGATGAGGAAACTGAAGTTCAGACAGGGTCAGCAACTTGCCTCAAGTCGAACAGCAGGAAGAGGTGAAACAGGGGTTTGGAGGCAGGTTTTTCTGACTCCAATGTGTGAGCATCTGAACACTTGGATTTGCCCTAGCATACAACAGATAATCAGCACTAAAAATAAACAAACAAACAGAAACCAAACAAACTGTTGCCATGTACTCGATTCCGACGCATGGCAACCCCATGTGTGTTAGAGTAGAACTGTGCTCCGCAGGGTTTTCAATGACTGATTTTCTTCCAAGGTGCCTCTGGGTGGACTTGAACCTCCAACCTTTTGGTTAGCAGCTACAGCTGTGGCTCCCTAGGCTGGAAAGTGGCCACAGTCCCAAAGCTGGTTGTACAAAAAGAACTCAAGTTTGAGGAAGGATGAAAACTTACCCCACGGATCTCTGCTTTCAAAGTCTTTTTTTTTTTCCCCCTCCCAAACGTCTTTTTTTTTTTTTTTTCCCCTCCCAAATAATGTACCTGCTTCTTTTCTCTACAGTTAAGCACGTAAATGACCATCTGCATAACATTCTGTTTCAAACAGTTAGGCGCTAGGTAATTACAGTTTACCCACAGGCCATGTTTAATTTTTCCAATGTGTTCTTACTTATGCCCCCACTTCTGAGGTCTTCCTTGGAGAATTTTTTTTTTTTTTTCAAAATAGGAAAATTCTTAGTCATTAATCTAGTATTAAAGTATTTAATTATTATTATTGACTGTATTTTTAAGTGGGAAAAAGGTTTTAACAGCATTAAAGAAGATTTTGGATTTTAAAAAATGAACAGGATACGTAATTTACCTCTCTAACATTATTCAGTTCTTGCATTTTGTTTGACCTGTTTGTCCAAAGAGCTGGATTTTCACGTACACTTTATGTACACACTTATTATTTATTTTTTTTTTAACATTTTCAATGGATTTATGTCATTTAATTTTTACTAGCTGAGAAAGAATTCCATTGTATTGACTTTCCCAATTTACCAAACGATTCTCCATTTTCTTGGATATTTAGGTTGGGTCCACTTTTCAGATACTGTAACTAACCCAGTGATAAACATCTCTCACAAATACTTTGATGTCCTAAGGCAGTACTATGTTTTCCCAGGCTGCTTTGATGTGTTCTTCCCACCTAATTTTGGGGAGTTCTTAAGGAGATTTGGCAAAGGACACTTTAATGTGTTGACTTCAATTGTTTGAAAACAGTATTTGATTCTTTTTACTAAGCCAGACACCACTAGGCACCAAGATGGCAGGCGCCATTCCCAAATCACCACTGTTCTCACCCAAGTGATCAAGATGAGCTGCGAAAGGCAGGATCCTTGCTGGGTATGTCGCTAATCCAGCTTGCCTGTGAGAGAATAGACAGTGTGTATATTAACCGTAGCTGTGAACCAAAAGGTTGGGGGTTCAAGTCCACCCAGAAGTGCCTCAGGAGAAAGGCCTAGTGATCTGGTTGGGGAAGATCACAACTATTAAAAACTCTCTGGAGCACAGTTCTACTCTGACACACATGGGGAGCCATGAATTGGAGTTGAATGGAAAGCAACTGTTTTTTGGTTGTTTGTTTTTAGTGCTGAGTACCCAGTCTTGCCAGGCACTGTGCCAAGTGGCTTGTGGTCCTTCCTCCGAGCACAGTGCACTCCACACAGTCGGCTCACAGTCAATGTTTGTTCCCTGACCGTATGTTCTTCTTTCACTCTCAGAGTACCCATCTGAGGTCACTCTAGTGATTGTTGTTGTTGTTGTTAGATGTCCTGCAGTTGGTTTCAACTATTAGTGACTCCATGTGACAGAGGAGAACAGCCCCATAGGGTTTGCTAGGCTGTAATCTTTATTAGTAGCAGATCTCTAAGTCTATCTTCTGAGCAGCTGCTAGATGGATTTGAACCACCAACCTTTGGGTTGGCAGCAGAGCACTTAACCGTTGCACCACCAGGCCTTGATGTTTTAATGATTAGTCCCATTTTAAAGATGAGAACATGAAGGATTCAAGCAGTTGAGTAACTTGGTCAAGTCACGTGGCTAGTAAATGGTGGCGCTACTTCTGTCTGACCCCAGCGTCCACCATCTTTCTCTCTTTCTTAAAATCTGAAAACACCTGAGCTCTTCTTCCCCCTCAGCTGTGTGGGAGTGAATCTGCTCATTTCCTTCTCTTTTATCTCATCTCCTTTCTGGGAATCCTTATGAGATTCCAAAATAACCCCAAACTCAAGGTTTCATCCTATTTTCATCTCAAGTCTTTAAAAAGAGACAGAAAGACCAGGAGGCAGGTAAATTAAGCAGCCTGGTGTGTCTCACTGCTGTCCCTGAGCCGAGCCCAGCGTAAATGTACTCATTTAACAAGCGCTTCAGGAGCTCTGGTCTATGCCAGGCACTGGACTAGGCATCGGGGATGCAGTGATGAACCAGGCAGATGCCAGGTCACCCATCAAGGTCCGTCAAGGCAGAGCAGAGTCAAGCAAATACTACTAATGAAGCAATGCTTACAAACGATACTCCAAAGAAAGTAAGCTGTGCTGAGTCATGATGACAGGATGGATGGGGAGCGGACCTCATTTGGGTAGGTTGATCAGTTAGTGCTTGCATTCCCTGCAGAGGTGAAATCCTCCTAGGCACCTTGCCTGAATTATCGGTATGTTAGAAAATGGCAATTCTTTTTTTGCTTTTTTTGGTTTAAAAGCTAAAGTGACACATAGCCCTTCAAGTTCACTTACAGAGGCTTGAGATGGACCACAGCAGTTTTTCACACTCTTGGTTTTAGACCCAAGTCTCTCAAACCTTGGCACTACTGGCATTTTGTAGCAGGAAAAGTCTTTACTGTGAGGGGCTGTCTTGTGCACTGCAGTATGTTTAGCAGCATCCTTGGTCTCGACCCACTAGACATCAGTAGCATCTCTCCCCCGAATGCGACAATCAAAAATGTCCCCCGACTTCGCCATTGTCCCCCGGAGAGGCAAAACCACACCTGGTTGAGAACCACTGCTCTGCTCTAAACTAGGAGATCACAACATTTAAAAAAATAATAATTGATTGTTTTTATTTTTTGTTGTTGTTGAAAATACACACAGCAGAACAATTCAACAATTCCTACATACACAATTCCGTGACATTGATTACATTCTTCAAGTTGCGCAGTCATTCTTACCCTTCTTTTCCAAGCTGTTCCTTCCCCATTAACACAAACGCACACCCCCCACCCCAAGCCTCCTATCTAACCTTACGAGGTGCTGTTGTGATCACAACACTTTTGATGTCATGGATAATTTTCAGACTCTGACAAGATTCAGGACATTTATAATAATAATCACAGCAACTGATACGCAGTGCTTTCTATGTGCCAGGTATTCTGTTAAAGGCTGAACACACATCATCTCATTTAATTTTTACAACGTCCATATGGGGAAGGAGCCCTGGTGGCACAGTAGTTAAGACTTCAGCTGCTAACCAAAACATCAGCAGTTCAAATTTGCCAGCCGTTCCTTGAAACCCTGTGGGGCTGTTCTACTCTGTCCTGTAGGGTCGTTATGAGTTGGAATTGACTTGACTGCAATGGATTTTATATGGGGAAGGTTTTGTTGCCACCTCTGTAGGGGCTAAGGTCACACAGCCAGTCAATGGCAAGGCCTAGGATTGAACCTGAGCCTGTGTGACTCACAGCTGTGGATGGGGAAAGCAGCTGTGGCTCCGTAGCCCCATGAAGGGGAGTGGATCACTGTCACCGAGGGCCATCTAAACTGCCACATCTCACACTTTGAAGAGCACGTGGATCACCTAGGGCTCTTGTTTAAATGCTGATCCTGACTCCACAGGTCTGTGTGGGACCCCAGATTCTGCACTTCCAGCAAGCTCCCGGGTGAGGCATGCTGCCGGTCCACAGGCCACACACTGGGTACCAAGGGCCTAGAGCAGCAGCACTTAACTCTTTCTGGGTTACAGATTGAGCCATGAATCCAGTAAGTTATGGAGCTCTGCCCAGAAAAATGCAATTACACACATAAAAAAACAGTCGCCATTCGGTCGATGCCAACTCAAGGTGACCTGTGGGCATCAGAGGGGAACTGTGCTCCACAGAGCTTTCACTAGCTGATTTTCCGGAAGTAGATCACCAGGCCTTTCTTCCAAGGCGCCTCTGGGTAGATTCAAACTGCCAACCTTTCAGTTAGCAGCTGGGCACTTTAACAATTTATACCACTAAGGGACTTCATCATGCATGTGCCAAAAAATAAAAAATAAAATAAAAGCCCTTGCTCTCGAGTCAATTCCAACTCATGGTGACCCCATGTGGAACAGAATGGAACTGCTCCATAGCATTTTCTTGGCTGGAATCTCTATGGAAGCAGATCACCTGGCCTTTCTTCTACAACTCCTCTGGGTGGGCTCTAACCACCAACCTTTTGATCAGTAGTCAAGGGCAAACTGTTCTCACCACGCAGGGGCCCCCTAAAGCCCAGGTTAAGATCCCAGATCTCTAAAGAATTACACTTTAGCTCTTGCCAAACAGATGGATCTCACCTGTTTGGGAAGATTTCTGATCAGGAGACTTCCTAATGCCACTTTGGCCAACCCTATTCCATCATCTGAAAACACGGCGGTCTGAAAGTCCTCGTCAGGCCTAGATGGAGTCTTTCCTGCTGTGGCGATAGCCATTCCCTCCATCACCACCCTTAGAGCAGGCAGACAGCAGCCAGGCTTCCTTATCAAAGCATCAGTCTCAAATCCAAACCATTCCTTGCCTGAAACATTTTTCAAGTCCTGTATGGCATCTTTCCCTAATAATACTTGCTCCCCACCCACTCCCCCATCCTCTGACAATTATCGACGTAATGCATATGCCATGTGATACAGTTATCAGCAAGCGATGTTGCCTGAACATACACACACACAAAACAATATAAGAAGATGCTTTTCTAAAAGAACAGATAACCTCCAACATTCATAAGTGGAAAATCTGTGAAATTTAAGCATTTTTTTCTTCTTTCTTATATAATAGCCTTTCACTCTTTTTATGATTTTGCCTTTGAGAGCTCTTTTGGCAGATGACAGATGATATTGTTCTTCCATCCTGCTTCAGACAGAATTCAGGGAGGAAGGGGGAAAAAGAACTATTGTCGAGCTTCTCCACTCTTGCAACACGATTTTGATAATTAATATATACAACTGAGTGGAGAAAGGTACGTTATCATGAAATGCAATTAAGAGGTGTTTGTTCTTTTCCCACACATGATGACTGTAATTTCCTCGGCTGTTTAGAAGTCAACCTTTATCATTACATTTTGCACAGCTCTTTTCTATCTTTTTTGCTCCTGAATTTGTTTATTTTCCATAAAAAAAAAAAAAGCAAACAAACATGGGTTTAGAGTGTTTGATATTCAGATAACATCGTCTTTTAATTATAGGCCTTGGTGATCATTAAATCTAACACCTTTTGTGGTATCTCTTGCATTTGACGTGGCTTCTCATTTTTAATTAATGGACCTTTAAAAATAGCTCCAAATAAAATTTGAATTTCAATTTACCAAAAAAGCTTGGGTTGGGCAACAACACGATGTTTTCCTTCCATGTGGAGAGGAACCAATCTGGTTTTATAGTTGTCTGTCATCTTGGACTTTAATTATCACCCTCTGTAATCCTGACATTTGGTCCTGTATGCTGGGTTGCTCTCCGCCCCTTTTGTCCTGATCCTCCTCAACTGGAATGGAAGAGTTAGGGTTAGGAGGACCCAACAGTCCCTTGCTGGGGGAGGTGGTGTGGGCTGAGTTGAAACCAGGAACCTATTGGATGCCATTTCTCTTCCCTGGCGGCCTTCGCATCTGGCAGTATCTGGTAAGTTGGCATCAGGGCAGAGGACAGAACCCCTGGGGAAGAGCTGAGCTAGAGAACTGAGAGTTTCACCTTTGACAGTGGTGACCCACCATGGGAGCAGAGAACCATGAACTCACACAACGGAGGCTTCATAACAATGGGTGGCTTAAACAAACCCAAAAGCTTTAGGGGATGGTCAGACACAATTACAGAGCAGACCCCCTGATGCTAAGTGTTAGGGGATAATTTTTACTCAATATCTTTTAAGTATTCTGGGACCTAAAATTACAGACAGTGGCGGCATTTGCTCTTGTTGACTGTATTGCATTTGGGGGATTTATTTAAAGTACATGCTGCAAAAAAACGGCTACTGCTTTTCAAGAGCCATGCTTAATATTTCAGTAACTGCTACCAAGGAAATGGAAAAGGTATGTTGTTGTTGTTGTTTTTCCCCTCCAGGCAGGGCTAATTGGGAGACACAGAAAGAAAGAACATACAGTGTAGCTGATGTATCTTTCTTTTTATTTTACATGGGTATAATGTTTTATTAAAGCAGCAGCTTCCATCACTAAAATCACTAATTGCTCTTTTCAGCCTACAAATGGGAGTCAAAATATATAGAGAGCAAGATTTAAAGGAACAGAAATAGTTGCATGTAATTATGCTCTTTCCCCAACTAACACAACTGTTGCCAATTCACCTTAGTGAGCTTACTGTGTTCCAGGTGAGCCCTGGTGTCGCAGTGGTTAAAGCGCTTCACTGCCAACTGAAAGGTCAGTGGTTCAAGACCACCAGTGGCTCTGAGGGAGAATAACGTGGCAGCCTGCTTCCATAGAGATTTACAGCCTTGGAAACTCTGTGGGGTTGCTGTGGGTGGGAATCGACTCCACCGCAGTGGGTATGGTTTTTTTGGTCATGCTCCAGGCAGGGCACCAAGAGACACAGAGACCAAGAAAACAGAAATCCTGGCTCTGGGATAGACAAATACCCAAAGCAGAGAGAACCAGTACCCGTTGCCATTGAGTTGATTTTGACTCATGGCTACCCCATGTGTGTCAGAGTAGGACTGTGCTCCATAGGATTTTCAGTGGTTGGTCTCTTGGAAGGAGATTGCCAGGCCTGTCTTCCGAGGTGCTTCTGGGTGGACACAAACCTCCAAGCTTTTGGTCTGTAGCCAGGTGCGTTAACTGTTTGTGTCACCCAAACCAAAATCAACCCCACTGCTATCGAGTCGATTCCAACTCACAGCAGCCCTATAGGACAGGGTAGAACTGCCGCATAGGGCTTCGAAGGCTGAAAATCTTTATGGAAGTAGACTGCCACATTTTCTCCCATGGAGCAGCTGGTGGTTTCAAACAGCCAACCTTTCCAGTTAGCAGCCGAGTGCTTAATCACCGTGCCACCAGGGTTCCCTTTGCACAACCCAGGAACTCCTGAAGCAGAGAGAAGTTCCAGCAAAACAGTGAGAAACACTTCACACACCTGTTAGGCGCAAGACCCTGGGGTCATGTCAACCAATTCCTGTTTCAAACTTGCTTTCCTGACGTTCCTTCCTGTTCCTTTTTTAACACTGAGTTGGCTTCTGATTGGTTGAGAAAACTGTTCCTTTTATGAAAAGGAGTGGTTTGCAAATTCAGAGAGTGAGGGTAAATTCTCAGACTCCTTTTCCTTATATCCCTTTATTCCTTGATCTTTCCTACCAGGATAGCCAAAAAACCACTGCCGTTGAGTCAATTCCGACTCATAACAACCCTGTAAGACAGAGGGTTTCCAAGGAGCAGCTGGTGGATTTGAACTGCCAACCTTCTGGTTAGCAGTCAAACTCTTAACCACTGCGCCTCCAGGGATCGAACCAGGATAGAATGCTGAAAAGATGTAAAAATAAGCCGCATCCCGTTCCCCTGCTCTGGAAAATGTCTACTTCTAACCCTAGCATGACGTCCCTCCAAGCACGAGCAAAGTTTTCTCAGCAGCCAAGTTATTACTTAATTAACTTTTCCTCTCTGCTTTTCTGCCTTTTATGAAAAGTTAGCATGAAACCACTTCTCTGCTCAGCTCTGAAATTTTACAGCCTGCTTGGGGCCAGGTCTTTGTGATTTTTTTCTTCTGGCTATCTCAAAACCCAGTTTGAACCCGAAAAGGTTTTACAGGTCTTTGGGCGGAGGTCTCTTCCCTCAGGCTTTACAATTTGCTTCTCTTGGTGGGCCCGCCTGGCTGGTCTCTTACCCTGCTTGAAGGTGAAGGTCATGTGATACACTGAGGCCCCTGCCAGCTCTGAGTCCTCAGACGGTATGGTTGTATGAATGCTAACGTGTGTTTGGGGGCCATACTCTTCCTTCTTTCCTTGGTTCAGTTATAGATCCTTGAGTTGAGTAGTGTTCAATTTCTGACTCACCCACTAATTTTCAGAATGTCTTAGCCTCTCTTCGCTTGATTGTCAAGTGAGACAGATGACTCCATATGGTTTTCATAAAAAGACAGTGGGACAGGGCTTCCCAAAGGGAGCAGTGTGGTCTAGTGGTTACGGAATCGGGTACAGAACTCAGAATTCAGGCTCTGCCCACTCAGTACCTGTAGATCCTTGGGCTAAATATTTAATTCCTCGAACACTTGGTTGCTCATCTTTTTAAACTAGGGATGAAAATGGTGCCTGCTATGAAGACCAAATGGAGCTCCTGGGTGGTGCAAAGGGTTAAGGCGCTCGGCTGCTAACCAAACGTTGGAGCCTCAGAAGAAAGGCCTGGTGTCCTGCTTCCCAAGAATCAGCCACCGAACACTCTGTGGAGCACAGTTCTCCTATCACACGCGTGGGGTCCTCGTGAATCAGGGTCAGTTTGACGGCAACCGGTATGAAGATCGAATAAACGCTTTTAGTACCAAACCCATCACATAGCAAGGATTCAGTAAATATTGGCGGGTAGTAGGTTTTTCACATGAAATATGAAGCTTGACTGACAACAGGGGTTTGTGGATTAAATGCTATCTGTAAACTGCTGAGTGTAGTATGGTAGCATGACTTTTTGAAACATAACCATTAGGCAGACATGCCCAGGTTCAGGGCCCTCTTCTTTCAAAAGATTTTTTTTTTCTTCTTGATCAACATGTAATTTTTTTTTAATCCACCTTTACTTTTCCTTACCAATTATTTCAATAACTTCTGAGGGGCCTCTTTATGCTCTGAATTAGATCCCTTGCCTCCCAATACTCCTAGGGGCTTACTCTCTAATCCTGGGCATTCGAGCAGCTTCAGAAGACCCCTAGACTTAGTACAAGACCCTGTTGTCGCTGTGTTGAAATTTTTACTAATTTTTGAACAAAGCATTTTCACGTTGCACTGGGCCCTGCAAATTACGTAGCTGAGCTTGTCTCTAGCCACATAGACTGGACTTTGGCTTCTAGTGATGGTGGTAGGGGTTTTTAGAGGGACCTTCACAGGAGTTATTCTGAGTTTGTTCTCTGAACATCCTTCAATCCCATTCCTGGGTTAGGGTGTTGGCTTTCTTCCCTTCCCCCTCCTTGGAGTGTCCAAACAACTTAAGCTGAGACAACTGACTATCGGTCATGCCCTTTTTGGACCTCATGGCAAGGACCTTTCCTGTTTTACTCCTATGAAAAAGATTTACTGTCTACTAAACCAACTCCACAAACATCCTTCACCCCAATAAACTTCTCTTCGCTGTTGGGTACTAAGACCCACTGATTACAGGGATGACTGTAACATTCCCCTGGGTCATTTGATTCATGTTGCTTTCCAGGGTTGTGTGAGTTGGAAGGAACTAGCGCCTCCTCAGACATTTGGGATCAATGGCCCCACAGTTGGAACACCAGCCCTCAAGATCATTCTCCCTAAGCACCCAGAAAATAGCCCCTGTGTCATCTTTGTTGACTTGTCCCACGATGAGATGGCTGCCAGATTCCCTTGGGAACATCCCTTCTCACAGCTCCTACACGTGATCAAAATACCTCTTGCCGATCCCACATAGCTGCCCTGCGTCATTTGGTTTCTCTCTTATTTCTCCTTTTAATGTCAGGCTACGCCCAGTGACTGACAGTTATAATTATTCCTCAGAGAGTCTCATATTAATAACAGCCATTGATCTAACTCAGATGATTCCCAGGATCTTTATTTCCTAAACCTCAAATACGAGCCTTTAGCTCCTCCAAGCATGAATGCCATAGTTTGCAAAGCAGAAGGAAGACCAGGTTTCAGAATAATAGGTAACCTTTCGCTCCAGATCAGCCCCAATTCAGAGCCCCCTCTCCTAAACAGATTTTTTTCCTTCTCTTCTTGATCAACGTATTATTATTTTAAAAAATCCATTTTGACTTTCCCTTGGCAGGAAAGGCTCTCCACGTTCACTGCCGCACAGCGGGGAGCCCTTTTCCACTCGCTTAGATTGGTGGGTGGAGGAGACCACAATTATACCCCATTTCAATGACATGTCTGGGGTTGTACTGACTCCAGACAAAGAAGCTGAAATGTATGAAAGTTTCTGTGTCTTCAAGACAGAACCTAAAAATACCTGCCTGAGATGCAGGTTGGGAGCTATTTCCAACAACCAGGCTCCAAGGTTTTCCTGCTGGGAGCTTGAGAGGCTCTGAATTCTTTACAGAGGGCTGTCTAGGGTACCTGGTGATCAGGGGAAGGAAGCACAAAGACCAATGCTGAGAGTTAGAAGGCTCCCCAAGAGGCACCTTAGCCTCCTGTTCCCGCCCTGCTGTGCCAGGCGACAAGCTTGGATGGATCTGCTCCAAGCTATTCCACAGAGCCAAGGATTCAGCCCATGCAGAAGGCAGGCTCTTCAGGGAACCAGCATTATTGCCATTGGTTCAAGGAGACTTCTGTCACAGGGAGATAAAAGAAGAAAATGTGATTGGGAAGGAAGGGATCTTAGAGATTGCTAAGTGACTCCTTTTCCTGGCGCTTGAGTTGTCTCTAAAATAATGCCTCGCCTGCTGGTCATGCAGCCTCCATTTTCATGCTTCCTTTGATGGGGCGCTTACTACCGACACAGGTATCACACCATTCCGTCTTGGGCCACTTCTTGTTAAAAAACTCTTCCTTGTTCTTTGAGTCAAAGTATTGGGGCCACAGGGAATATATCTAGTTCTTGTTTTCTATTTTGGTATTGTAGATTCTTGGAAAAAAAGCTGGTATTCTTTCGGCCGATGTCTCTATTTCCTTCAACCTTTCCTTCTGTGGTCTTGAGTCTAACCCCACCGGTTCTTACTCTTCTGGAAAAGTCTATGAAACGCCTTCTCAACGGTGGTGCAAAGATCCTACATCTTGATGTGGGCATTCAAGTGCGTATTCAGGGAACATTCTAAAGTATGAAGGTGGAATTTCTTCATAGGAAGCAGTTACCAATCCTTTCAAATGGAATTCTTTGAGACATCCAGATGTCAGCTCAGGTAACTTAATCTGGTTTGGAAACACTGAAGTTGAAATCCACGCCTGGACTACACTCAACATCTTGTAGCTCTTCATAATATGCAAGGTCAACCTCTGGAATCCAGACTCACTCTCAGTCTGGTCCTGGTAATGCTCTTTAAGGAGGGCAGGGGAGAGAGTCTCTGATTTATTTAAAAGAGCAGACACATTTATTAAAGAGGAGAACAGAGGTAGGCACACCCATTTACACCCCTTCATTAATTCTTTAAAAGGATATAAAATATCCACATGAGCCACATTGTAAAGAAGGGGATATAATTGTACCAGAAAACATGCGCCAAAGGAAGCTATACCATTTTGCAAAAGGATTATTTCATCTCTTTATCTTTGTATATTTGGTGACTTTTTCAGAAAAAAAAAAAAAAAACTTAAAAAAAAATTTTCTTGTTCTTTAGGTAGATGTTTACAGCCCAAATTAGTTTCTCATTCAAAACTTTATACACAAATTGTTTTGTGACATTGCCTGCAATCCCCACAATGTGTCAGCACTCTCCCCCTTTCTCTTTCCACCCTGTGTTCCCTGAATCCATTTGTCCAATTTTCCTGTCCCTTCCTGCCTTCTCCTCCTTGCTTTTGGGCAGATGTTGTCCATTTGGTCTCCTATACTTGATTGAACTAGGAAGCACATTCCTCACGTGTGTTATTTTTTGTTTTATTAAAAGAAAACAAAAAAACAAACCCATTGCCGTCGAGTCGATTCCAACTCATAGTGACCCCACAGGACAGAGCAGAACTGCCCCATAGGGTTTCCAAGGAGCAGCTGGTGGATTCGAACCGCCAACCTTTCAGTTAGCAGCTGAGCTCCGTTTGTTTTACAGGCCTATTTAATCTTTGGCTGAAAAGTGGACTTTGGGAATGGGCTTCAGTTCTAAGTTAGAGGGTATTCAGTGGCCATAATCTTGGGAGTTCCTCCAGTCTCTGTCAGACCAGTAAGTCTGGTCTTTTTTTTTTTTGAATTTGAGTTCTGTTCTACATTTTTCTTGTCCTCTGTCTGGGACCCTCCATCGTGATCCTTGTCAGAGCAGTTGGTCCTGGTAGCTGGGCACCATCTAGCTCTTCTGGGCTTGGGCTGGTGGAGGCTGTGGTTCAGGTGGTATCTCATTGTAGTTTTGACTTGCATTTCTCCGATGGTTAACGATTGTAAGCATTTCCTCGTGTGTGTGTTGGCTGCCTGAATGTCCTTTTTGGTGAAGTGTTTGTTCATATCCCTTGTCCATTTTTGATTGAATTATTTGTCTTTTTGTTGTTGAGGTATTGAAGCCTTCTAAAAATCCAGCAAGTCTTAGAGATTGCAAGCAAAACTAAAACATCCTCAGAATTGACCAAAGCCGGCCATGTAACTCTGACAACTGGTTATTAGTCAGCCCCTTAGCCTCTTCCTGGTTATCTGGGGGAGTCTCCCCATAGGTGGTACGGTGTTGACAATATGCTCAGGGATGTTCACTTGTGGGCTTCTATCTGACCCCTTTTTCAAGCCTCGGCCTCAGCTGCCCTTATAAAGACACTGCCCCTGAGCCCCATGCTCCAGTCACTGGGCTAGGAATCAGACCTGGGAAGACAGTTCTTGATTTTAGCCATCTCTACTCAGGGCTCAAAATCAGCAGTTTGGGACATGAGAGAGAGAGAGAGAGAGTGTGTGTGTGTGTGTGTGTGTGTGTGAGTGTTTGTGTGGTGGCAGAGAACTGGTGATAGTTAGCGATGAGATGCCTTGTCATTTTCCTCGTGTTCCCATTTTCATTGATTCCTGCATCTGGAGTCCCTCCTTTCTACTCTAGCACACAATCTTTTTCCCAGTTATAAAGTCAGCCATAGGCATCAAATGATGCGCATAGCCACTTGAAGGGCAGGGTCTCACTTACCTGTGACCCAGTCTCAACTTCAACACAAGCAATGTAACCCAACCAAGATGAGCATTTCTTTCCATGTATCTTACCAGAAACCATTTCTTCAGGATCTATGTCTATCTCTATACAGATTTAGATTAAAAATATATATTTAATATATAAACATGCTTGAAAGTTCTATGGCCAAACATACTTGGGAAACATTGCATTCAATGTAGCTGACAGGGCTTTGAAGCGGTTCATCCTGGTTCTACCCCCCTGCTGAGTATCTGCATCTTCATATCATTATACTGAATCAGAACCTACGTTTTAACAAGATCCCCCGGATATACTAAGTCATGATTTACATTTTAACAAGATCCCCCTGGGGATCTTGTTAAAATGTAAATCATGACTTAGTATATCAGGGGTAGGAGTGCAAATTTTCAGCAGGGGATTGAACTGGAATGGCTCAAAGCCCTGGCAGTTGAATAGGTTTTTAAATTGCAGATCCTTTACATAATAATATGCACTGTTAAGTTCCAGGAAGGAATATGGCTGCAGTATTTTCCCCACTTACTGGAGCAAGACCCCTTCTTTGTTATTTTATTTTATTGTGCTTTAGGTGAAAGTTTACAATGTGAATTCGTTTCTCGTCCCAAAATTTATACACAAATTATTTTCTGACATTGGCTGCAATTCCTGCAATGTGTCAGCACTCTCCCCCTTTCCACCCCAAAACACTCTTATTTCTTGGAGGAGTTTATGGAACTACTGTCCCTCCAAATCTGTTCATGGACGGGCTTCATTTGCTCTAGGAGTTGTGGAAGGTTGCAGTAAGGCAGCTCTGGCTGGGAACAGTGTGTTTTAGAGTTTTGTGCCAACTGGCTGACTTCTGAAGCCCAAAGAACAATTAGCAGTGGGATGTATTGTCTCTTATTTGGTGTTCACAAACAACCTCAGGGTGTGTTTACCCAATGGGTTATGCCCGACTTACAAGTCATTAGTAAAGAAAACTGTTTGTACTTCATAAGTACGTTTTTCTTTGAGAATCTCTCACCAAGGAGCAAGAGAAAGCTCTGTTGTTCTATCTATCAAAGATACGATAAAACCCCTCTCTGTTTCATTCTCTTCTTTACGGGGATCATCTAGGTGAGAGCCACTGAGCCAAGCTCTAGGGAGGCCATGAAGGGCCACAAAGCTTCTTCTGTTCTTATAAAAGCAGAGCTTTACATTCAAATCTTATAATTGGAGTATAAATGGAAGTATAATTTGGGAATTACTACTTGTCCGTTCTCATCAGTCAACATTCTTTAAGTGTGCCACCAGGATAATTCTAAAAGCGTTAAATCCTTCCCCTCAAGCCTTCCCCCAACAATATCGGGAAGAATTTTAGGAAGTACAGTAATACTCCAGTTGTGCTCAGAATTCCATCTCCAGGAAAACATGGAGACGGTGGCTGGGGTATCGATTGCACACAGTCTAAACATTCCCGGCTGCCTTAATTAACCACATTTGCTTTCCTCTTGGCTTCAGGCTGAGCCAGACCAGCCATGACCGAAGCCAGTTACCGGTCTCTGTGGTCACGTGATTGTGTGGCTGTATCTTGACTTGTGATAAACGATCGCGTCTCTTGACCCTTGAGTTTGTAACATATTTTTTTAGAGTATGCAGAGTCACTATTGCGTTGAACCAAACTAAACGAATGTTTACTGCCATTGTCATGAGAAGAAAGAAAGAAGAAGGAAGAAAGAATAAAAGAAAGAAGTGAAGGAAGGAATGGAGCAAGGAAAGAAGGAAGGACAGAAGGAAGGAAAAAAACCGTCTCTTCCACGTGAACTTCCCTGATTTTCCCAGACAGGAATGACAGATTTGTGTTTTTGGAATGCTTTATATAGACCTTTCTTTGGGTGTTCGTCATATTGAGTCAGTCAGTATGGTAAAGTGGTAACAGCATACAAAAAACCAAACCTGTTGCCATCAAGTTGATCCCAACCCATAGTGACCCTACAGGACAGAGTAGAACTGCCCCCTAGGGTTTCCAAGGGGTGGCTGGTGGATTTGAACTGCCGACCTTTTGGTTAGCAGCCAAGCTATTAACCCCTGTGCCACCAGGGCTCCAGGTAAAAGTGTGCCTGAGTTTAAATCATGATTCAGCCCTAATCTACTAGCTGTGTGACTTTGAGCAAGCTCTTTGAATCTGTAAGTCTTCTTTAGTAAAATGGGGGATGAGCATAATAAGCCTATTCAAAAATTGCTGAACCCTTAGTTTGTGCTGGCTCGCTCCTAAATATGAGCTATAAATATTAGCTTATTGAATCCCCTCAACAATTTTATAGATAGGTGCTTCCTTAGGCCCATTTTACAACCAAGGTCAAGTGACTTGCTCATGGTTGACACAGGCACTCCCTTGTGAAGTGAGATGAGATAACAAGTCTGAAGCTCTTAGCACAGTGCTTGGTTCATTGTCCAGTCCAGTCCAGTCCACTTGCTGTTCAGTCAGTTCTGACTCATGACAACCCCACGTGTGTAGAGCAGAGATGTGCTCCATAGGGTTTTTGAGGCTTTGGCTTTCAGAAGCAGGTCCTCAGGCCTTTCTTTCCAGGAAGCCCTGGATGGGTTCAAACTGCCAACCTTTTAGTTCATAGCCAAGAGCTTAACCAAATTTTCATTTTTGTTTATTGTTTTTTAACATAAAGCTTATATATTATGATGTGCCATGCATTATTCTAAATATACATACTAATTCATTCAGTCCTATGATGCAGGTACTGTTTTCATGTCTATTTAATGGATTAGAAAAGGGAGGCACAGAGAAGCTAACAGATTGGTCCAGTGTCAACAGCAATTAGGCGGTAGAACTGGGATTGGAACCCAGATAATTTTGGGAGTCTAGCTCAGAGACCACACAATCTTTTGCCAAATGATTGCTATTATGGTTGTTTGTCTAAGTGTCTATCCATACCCATTTGTTATGAATGTCTCGAGGACAGGGACTGTTTGATAGTTTGGGGGTGGCCCCAGCAAGCCTACTGCCTCTCCCACCACCACTGCCACCACTGCTCAGAACTGAGAGATTCTGGGTGAATTTGCACCGATTTGTTTGAAGGAATCTATATGCTAATAGATAGCATATAATTTGATGAATAAAATGTTAGAAAGTGTACAGGGGTGGTAGGTGGCAGTACTTGAAATGAGAAAGCAGGTCGAGCAAGTACTGCTCAGTACATTGTGAGTGAAATGGAAACAATTCTAACTCTATTTTAAAGGTGTCCTCTGTCCAGGGGTTCTTTGGCAAGATAGCCACATTCTCCCGTTAAATCTCTGATAGATTTTTTTTCTTTTTTTTCAAAATGAATAGGAAGCCATTGGATAGCTCTGGTACCTTCATTCCTCTGTTTGTATGTGTCAACAACAACAACGATCACTTACTGGGCTTTTACCCTTAGGGAAATACCATGCTGAGTATTCCCATTTTAAAACCAAAACAAACCCATTGCCGTTGAATCGTTGAATCGATTCTGCTCATGGTGACCCCATGTGTCACAGAGTAGAACTGCTCCATAGGGTTTTCCGGGTTGTAATTTTTACAGAAGCAGGGTGCCAAGCCTTTCTTCCGCAGAGCCACCAGGTGGGTCAGAATCTCCAGCCTTTAGGTTAGTAAACCCGTTGCCATTGAATCGAATCCAATTCATAGCGACTCTAGAGGACAGAGTAGAACTGCCCCGTAGAGTTTCCAAGAATTGGCTGGTGGATTCAAACTGTCAACCTTTTGGTTAGTAGCTGTAGCTCTTAACCACTAGGCCGCCAGGGTTTCCTTAGGTTAATAGTACAGCACACATGGCTTGCGCCACTCAGGGAACCTAATATTCCCATTTTACAGATGAACAAATGGAGTCTTAAGGCCAAGGTTACACAGGAAGTTAAGGTTTGAATCTATGGCTGAATGACTTCAGAGCAAGAGCTCATTTTGAAAGAAATCTCCTTGTTCCAACAGGGGCTCTCCTAAGCATGGGTGAACTGAGGGTCTGATTTACAACAGTGTTGGGGAGTTCCCCAGGTCTTGTCAGGTATCCTTCTCCTTTTGAGGCTTCTTCTCAGTTGGTGATGTGTAGGCTTCTGGACTGCAAAGTACCATCAAGAAAAGGAACTCAGGATGGGGGAGAAGCTCTAATGCCAACGTAATGTTAGATTCTTAAAGCTGTCCCTGCCTGCGGTATCAGTTGAATGCACAGAACATCTTCGGAGTGAGTGCGGATGTTGCCTGGTAAACTTAACTCTCGGTTTAGATTTTCAGTTCCCAAATCAGTTGTGCGACTTTATTCTAAATTCTGCATATTATAGTTTTCCTTGATTTCACCTTGGCTTTTAATGTTCAAGAATCTACCACCATGGTGTGATCGTGGTGCAGACCATGCCGTAAAAAATGTCTTTGATGCCAGCAGCAGACAAAAATTGCTGTTTTTTATTGGAGGGGGAGGGGAGGAGAGAAAATTGGCATCAGCTTGGAAGTCACTGTGTGTTCAGAATCAATGACTTAAGTTACCTCTGGTTGGCTGCTTCACAAATCCCCAAGCTCCGTGAAACAGCATCAGAGACAATAAAAGAAAAAAGAAAGAAAGAAAACACAGAACGACAAAAAAGCATCTAGAAAGATTTTCATAAATGCAACAGTCCTTAAAAAAAAAGAAAGCAATTTCATGTCTACTCCAGGTAGACACATAAAATCTTACGAATGCGTTCAAAGCCTCCTTCATGAGGCTTTCATGAAGATTCTTTAAAAAATTTCAAAGGAATGGAGCTGGACAGGAGGAGGGGGCGAGAAAATGAGCGTTGGAGCCATGCGAGTTTGAAAATCAGGGACAAGAATTTCTTAGGTTTTTCTCTCCTGAAGTGTCGTGGATCTTAAAGTTCCCAGCCACAGTGGAGTCTAGAGAGAGGTTGTTCGCATTGTCACAGGGCTCATTACTATTCATCATTAATTCATATTTTCAAGGCAACAAAGGAGAAAACAGTAGTAGGAAGAATAAGGAAATGTCAAATCCTTGGAGTAACATTTCAGTACAGTGTTGCAACTAAGGTTAGCGGAGGTTGTGCTGTTTTAAAAGCCAATCCAAACACAGGGAAGGGAAGAAAGCACGCTCTCTTTTTTCCACTTAATGCCAAATTCATTCTCCTAGCTCCCAGCCTGCCTTTTCTTATCTAGAATGTTCTTTTCATCCCAGCTTCACCGACCAAACCTCTAAGTCCCCTTTGAGAATCCTAGTCTGATGATAACCACGATGGCTTCCTTTCGCCACATGCACCTTTTATGCCAGGCTCTGTGCTCAGGGATTTACAAGGAAGGGGAGCTCATTTCACTTTACCACAACCCTATTGGGTCATGCTCACATCATCCCCATTTTACAGACCAGGTGACTGAGGACAGGAAGGTTCAGTGACTTGCCACGGGTTACCCAGGAGGTAAATTTTGCTGCTGGGGTGCAGATCCAGGTAATCTGGCTCCTGCACTTGTACTTTAACAGGGAGCATTTACCACCGATAGGGCAGCTTTTGCTCCAGCCGCTGCTTGAGGCTCACTCCTCCCCATACCTGTGCCTTGCTGAACAGGAGCTTTGTCTGGATGTTTGGCAAAGCCCACGTCCTCAGCTGTGATTGAAAGGAGGCCCACACATTTAGCATCAGGTTTCACTGAGCCCCCTAGACTCACCATGGGGGTGGAAAAGAAATAAACCCAAGGGGATTTTCCTACAAAAATAATTCTAGACTTTCCCTTGATGAATGGCCACATGTAAAGCTAATGTACCTGAAGCTGTATTTTCAGTTGAGATCTATCTATCTGTCTGTCTGTCTATCTATCTATCTATATAGCAGTCAACCCTCCATATCCACAGGGCTTGGTTCTACGATTCCCATGGGTACCAAAATCCAAGGATGCTCAAGTCCATTACATAAAATGGCACAGTATTTGCATATAACCTATACCCCCCTGTACACTCTAAATCTTCTCTAGACTACTTACAATACCTAATACAGTGTAAATGCTAGGTAAACAGCTGTTTTGCTGTAATGTTCAGGCAATAATGACAAGAACAGTCTGTATGTGTTCGGTACAGACGCAAGCATAGTAGGCCTAACTACACAGTACACATCAGACACTAGGCGCACAACGCTCAAACAACAAGGGCTGGAGAGACACTGAGGACCTGTGAAACAGCAGGCGGCTACAGCACGGGACACCGGCACACCACTTCGCTCACGTGGATTCAGCGTAGTGATCCCTGCAAGGCAATTTCAAGGTTTGCTTTTTGGAACCTGAGGATACGAATGGCTGAGTATACGTATGTTCTCTATGTTCCAGCCACTCTTAAAACGTTTCCCCTTTTCTTCACTTTCCCATTCCCCTATTCTTTATATAGCCAGTCGCTCAGCAAACCATATCTGGGTTCTTTCTCCCTGTGAGGCTCCTGACTAGGAGCTGGGAGTACATAGATGAGTAAAGTAAGGTCTCTGTACTTACCGGGTGGTTTCCAAACATGGAAATGAAGGATTATGACAAGAAGTAATAACTGATACTTATTGACAGTTTGCCATTCTGAGCTTATGACATGTGTTTACACTCTTAATTGTCAGCTAATTAGGATTATTCCCATTTCACAGATGCGGAAACCAAGGCCAGAGAGATCAAATGAGTAGCCTATGGACACACAGCAAGTGGACAGCCAGGACTTCAAACTCAGGAGTCTCGTTGCTTTGCCTCACAGGTCAATTATACAATTATACTTAGGGAAGGAAGCAACTCACTCTGCCTGTGTGGGTGAGAGTAGAATTCATGCAAGAGGTTGATATTTGAACTAGGACTTGAGGGATAAGTAGAAATTAACCAGGCAATGTAAAAAGCATATGCCAGGTAGGGAATACAGTCTATGCTATGCAATGGCACAAGGTTATGAGAAAACGATCTAGGCAAATCATTTACAGAGGTTGAGTAACAGGGCTGAAGAGAGTATGGAAGCAGGAGACTGCATGAGATAAAGATGGACACAGTATGGTGTCTTTTACGCAGAAGAGTACCTGGGCTGACTCTTTTTTGGGTAATAGGGAGCTATCAAAGTTCCTATGCAGGGACACGGACTCACTGAGCTCTGATTAGAGCAATACCTCCATGGTCCAAAATGCAAATAAAATCAGGGGCTGTGAACCTTTTCACAGAATTCTTCTAGTTTCAAATATATTTTTTCTTTACCTGAAATCTCTGAGTCTATGGGAAATGAGATATAGTTGACAAGGACAAAGCTGGTTTTAGGTTGTCAGCATAGACAACATTTTGCATTGTCCAGGCCTGTGGGGGGAGTGTAGATGGTATAAGAGATGAGATGAGCAGTGACCTGACCACAGGAAAGAGCCTGGAGGGTTAGAGGTCTCAATAATTCCTAGATTTGCGCTTGTTTTTTTTTCTTGTATCTCTTCTTCAGATAGACAGCTGCCAAAAGAAAAACAAACCTGCTTGATTGAAGGAACTCATCAGTTAGGATCCAGTTAATTGAGGCCACACTGGGCAAACTGAGAGTGGAGCAATTTATCCTGTTGTTTTCAGGTCTTTGATTTGATCTCAATGTGGATTTGTTAGTTTCAGCTAACAGGTTTCATCTGTTGGTCCAATTCTGATTGATTTGTAGGAAGCGTTTTGAGAAGACTTCTAGGACTGTGCCTGGGTCGAGTGAGAAAGAGTGCTGTAATCTATTAGCAATGTCTGCTGGGGTGGCAGGCAGCATTAGAGGTAGGGTATTCACTAAGTAATTTCTATCCCTGATCAAGAAGAACTCTGACCCAAAGCTACAGATATTTAGTACTCTACCAGTGTACTGCAAGATTGGGAGTGAGGTGAGGAGAAAAGGATTGAGATTTATAAAGACGGTTCCCTAACACAGCCCTACAACAGGAAACCAAACCGAAGTCCATGTTCAACCCACAATAGCACAATATGACCACGTTCGTGTAAATGTACAACAATTATTACTGTTGAGAGTTAATAAATGTCAATGACCCAACCTATCCTGTATAAATCCAGAGGGAAGTGATTAAAACAATTCTGGACCAAGTTGCCTTTTTCCAGTCCAACTTTAAATACACCTCTAGTTTCTGTGAGATATTCTATTCTGTGTAGATTAAAAGGTTTAATTTTCTTGGTGGGGGAGGCATCTGAAAGAGGTGAAACTCTACAGGAAATCTCCTTACAGCTCTCATATACTCTGGGTTCTGCTGTGAAAAGACAGCTGGGATGGCCCCTGCATAGCTGAGCTGAAATAAAACATTTTATTATTACTGCGTACGTTATACACATAACAAGTGTGGACACTCAGACCACGCCTGGGTGTTATGGAGAAAACAGATTGTGTTTTCCTAGCTCATTTTATAATTCCTGAGGTTACTTGGAGCTTTAGGTCTAGGTGAATGGAGGACAAATTCCTAAAACATCTCATTTGCATGTATTATTGCTAGTTTTCTTTTCCCCAGACACTAATTTTTATTCCTGAGAGGTTGTAATTTACGCATACACCTGAATTGCATATAATGCAATTATTACTACCTTTTTTCCCCCCTTGGGATTTTCTATATTCTTCCTCTGAATTTTAAGTGACCATATTAAGATAAAGAAATGAAACCAAGCAAACAGAAAACCCTTTGCCTTATGGGCAGGAGCAGTGGAAAGGTGGACTTTAGTGGTGGAAATAAACTTAGTGAAATACATTTTAAAATAGGATAATATGAGAGAATCTATTCATAATCACCTTGAGCTTGATTTTTGTAGGTTTGCAAAAATCTTGCCCAAGGCAAAAAAAAAGGGGGGGGGGAGCAGAAAGAAAGAAAACATATTTTCAAATGAGAAACAGGTTGAACCTAATGAAGTTGCCAATACTTAACCGGTTTTGACCTACAAAAAAGACAGCTTCATATGATTCAACCTAACAGCCCTCAGTGGCTGAGAAGCCAGCATGTTTAGAACATGCATCTGGACCCAGCAGTGTTAGCTGGCCCTGGGTCCAAACTCTGAGACGTGTCTGCTTGTGTAATTGCATCAAGATACTGTACTGAACATCTCTGACCACAGCCCCAGCTTCCCCAGGGGCATCTTTCCCTGCTGCCTGTGACCTCTAGAGAGAAACAAAAATCCCAGGCAAAGAAGTAGCTGTTTAAACATCCTTTGATTTCCCCTCGTCATTTAGTAAATGCGTTAAATTAAGCTGCAGATGTTTTCCTGTCGACACAGCGCTGTATTATGGTGTGTTATTTTCCTGATAGAAACATTTTATATACTGTAAATAAACACAGTTTTGTTAATTAGTTAATGAATTATTTTTTAATGCTCCATTAGGCTTTAGAAGAAATGGCGCTAGCTATTGAAAGTTCTCATTTTTAATAAACAGACCTTGTAGTCAGTATGGGAGGCCTAATATCTGCTGAAATTGTAGCTCTAATTACCGCTGCAGCTCCTCATTTGAAGTTATTATGGGCTGCTGATGGTATTTTCCGGCTTGGGGACTAAGGTTTATGAGACATAGCCAGGATTCAGGATGGAAAATCTAAACAAAACATATTGAAGTGAAGGAGTCAGATTAGAGATTTGCTAATTTCTTTTTTCATGCCATAGGGAGATGATTTAAACAACTAGCAGAGAAATAGAGCCGTCTTCACGTAAGGTCTAAGGCAACCTGAGAAATGCCAGAACCTGAACAACCAAACAAACCTGCAAACCTTCTTCATTCTCAGGAGTCCTGCCGTTTTCTCCAAACGGCCTGGAAGGCTCTTTGCAGTTGGTTGGAAAAATGTCCAAGCAGGGGACGCGAGCTCTCTCCCGGATGAGTTCATTTCAATAGTCACTGTGTTTCCTCGGATGCAGCTGGTTACATTTTTAATAGGCAGATGGCTAATTTTACAGTTCCAAGCCAATGTCTCATTGGACACCCTCCAGAAAGCCCCCGTGGTAGGGTAATGCCCAGCAGAAAGTTCAACAGGACACTCGGGAGGGAACATATGCTAATCTCAGCCATTTTACTTAAATGTCTTTAAAAAGAATATCCAGTGCGAAACTGAGGGATTTTCAGGGACTCCAGCCTAACACCAGATGGGTAGCCAGCTCTGGAGTCCTTAGGGGCTGAGCAAATGCTTCTTCATCAAGCTTGGATGCTCTGAGAATCAAATAGCACCAAACCAGCCATCCCTGGCTGATTTTTAAAAAATGACGAAGGTGTACGCAGAAATGACTTGGCTAAGTAGAGGCGTGATTTTTCTACCTTTAGCCGCTGGCATTATTCAAGTTCAGCAGTCCTCGGGTTACCTCTTTACCGCGCCCTCTCTTTTGGGTACCCCTACCCATGTGACCTTTACAGAATTATGAAGGTCATTTACTCTCCCCCTGCCCCTCCCAGGTGACAGTCACCGCCCCCCAGAGCTGAGGAGACTACAGAATGCCTGTTGCAATTTTCAAAGCATCTTTATTGTCAAACCGTTTGGATATCTCTCTGGCTCTCTCAAGCAATGGCTATTTAAAACAAAACAAAACAAAAATCTAAATTAAACGGGAATTTGGGAATATCTCCCATTCTGCAGTGCATGTAATCATGTATTTCTTATTCTCCGCAGAAAGACTTTAGTTTGGTCTTCACAAAAGGCTTTGAAACGTCCTAAAACAATCCCCCTGCAGCTTGGGGGTGGAGGTGGGGATGGAGGGAGTTAAAAAAAAAAAAAAAGGCAAAAAACAACAAACATTTTCTGGGAGGTGATAAAAGTCTTGGATGCAAAGTGTCCCTTTTTTATCCCATGTGATGAATTGCCATAGGGTGACTGGAAAACTATTTAAGAACCACAATGGCAAATGCCTGTTGTTTAAATGAGGCAAATGTTGTTTACCTCTTAGCAAAATAAAAGATGCGGATCAGAAGAAAGAGGGGATCAAAAGAGCTTTCTCCAAATAGATTTATAAAAGAGAGTGATTTTTAAATGATTTCAACTCTGACTTTATAAAAATATTTTATGAGGCACTTTTCTGGAAATAACATGCTTCTGAAGAGTTTCCCTCCCCAGACCGCTTCCTGCTAATGGTGGCATTACTTTTATCCAGTGTAATTGCCTACACAGGACTTTATTTAAAACAATGCAAAGAAATCGAACAAAGCCAGTAACTCCATACAAGGAAACCGGGCTTTTTTTTTTTTTTTTGGCCAGGAAAACAACCTTCAAAACTCCAACAGAATCAGTAAACGCTTCTATCAAATTTTTCTTTCGAGAACCTGGAAAAGCGGTTCGTTTTGTTTCACCTAACAGATTGTGAAAGAGTTTTCTGGCAGTTTTTGTTTTAGAATCAAAATAATTCAAGGGAAGTGACACGACTTTTCTTTTGATTTTTTTTTTTTTTTTTCTGGACAAAGTCTAGTAGGGGGAGAGAAAGAGGGAGAGAGAGAGAGAAAAAAAAAATCTACCCAAATCCGAGGCTTGCAGACAAAAGTTACACACAATGATAAAAACCTCAAACATGGTTATAAAATGATTCTGTCACAGAATTAAAGTATGGGTGGAAGAAAAGCTTTAAAAATGTAAAAGTGAGCACTAGCCAGCTACCGTCACAGATAATGAAATTATGAAAACTTCTCTATGCAGTCAATGTCCCCAAATACATTTTAGCCTTTTATTCATTAAAAAACAAAAAAATTAGTTTAAAGAAACTTTATACTATCAGGAAAAAATAACTTTGGGAGGGGAAGAAAAAAACCGAAAGGGAAGCGGAAATTAGGGCAGTTTTGAAGCTACAAGCCCAGGGTTTGCTCTGCTGCGCTTTATTTATTAGTTCTTAAGGTATTTAAAACTTGGGCATTAAAACTGCGGAATCATTTGCAAATGAATGTGGTTGTAGTGGCGAAAATATAACTCACAGCTGAATGTGGGTTATTCAGACAAATGGTTGCTTTGTTCGCGGAGGGGAAGTAAAGTTCTGTGTTAATTTATTACAAACTGCAGCATTTCATCCCTGATGTCCAGGCAACAATGTTTTTTATTTCAAGTAATTTATAAGTACTTCCCAGAGCACTTAGCAGTGATGTCCTTGGCTGTTTGGCTCCCAGAGATGGAGTGTATATATATTTACTGTGGGAATTTGTTTTTAATAAAACTGCTGTAAGGCATTTTTATTCCTTTGCTTTGTGACATTAAAAACATTCGCTGCATAAGTAATGTATTTTAGTCTAAGTTGAAAGGCAGCAGATCACAGCTGGCAACTGTAGTGGGGGGAGAGAATAATGAGGAGAGAAGTAACGTTTAAAGCGAACCAGGCCATTTTCCCAGCTGTCCTAGGTGTCTCCTGCCTAGAGGTCTTAGGGAAGCGACCAGGAGACGACGAAGGGCCCCAGCAGTATCTAGAAAGTTCCAGAAGATGAGCTCTCGAGACTAAAACTCATACTAGGGAAGACAGTAGGCAATGGGAGACTAACGTTCAGTGAATGTGTGTGTGCACATACGTGTGTGCATGTACGTGCACACATGTGTGATCAGTGTTTTCACGAGTTCTCCCTGTTTCCTAGAATCGATTCTCCACCTCAGAGATTCCAAAGTTGGCCGTCGTTTCAATTTTGGAAAAAAGAAGCAAAAAACCCCACAGGTATTCACATTTCTCCGCAAGGTCCCTATGAGTCAGAATGGACTCGATGGTACAAAGCAGCAACAATGCACACCTAGACAGCTGCTATTTGAAAACTCGGAATTACTTGGGTTCTGTTTGGTAGGATGAAATTGTGGCAAGGGGCCACAGAACCATATTTGGATTCTAGTTTTCAGCTTTGGCAAGAAGAGTTGTGGAGAGCACTAAGTTACAACAGTCTTGTTCCAAAGGTTGGAGGTAGCTGTCCTGTTGACTGCTGATGGCAAGAGGTCTTCTGGGGATTCCAGCTCCCCAGTGGCCTTTAACCATTTCACTTCCTGGAGGAGGGATGGGTTAGTTCAAGTCATAGTCCATTCGTTCACTCATTCATTCATTCTTTTTAATGCAGTTTTACAGTCACTGAAACTTCAATTAGGAGAAGATAATGTGTGCTGGTCCTTACAGCCGATGCTATAGGAAGCTGATAATTTCCACATGTATGTGTCTGTAACCACAGTGTAGCCCTAACATGCATCCTGTGTCACTTTACACGTGAACACAGCTGATGCAATCTCGGGCTCCGACGGCAAGGATTATAACAGGCCTTGGAGCCTCCTGAGGTACAGGAGCTATATAAAATGCAGCCTCATAATTATCTAGACACATCTGAGAAGTTCTTTATGATTTGAAAATTGCTTTGACTTTTTAAAGAAATTTGATGAGCAATTACCCTATAATAATAGATTTTTAAACTTATTTAAAAAAAAAAAAATAACGAGTGGAGTATTGAAGAAATTACCTATAAGAGAATCTAGCCCTTTTTTCTCTGGCCACTAACTTTCCCAGAAATCAGGAGTCAGTGAAAATACAGATTGCTGGGTTAATTAGCCACAAAAATAGGATTTATTATTTGTTAGGAAGCCATGGCAATAAGCAGCGGCCCGTGGGCCAGGGATCTAAAGAAATGAGGAAGTAGATCTGGTAAGAATCAGACCTGCGTTTTCAATACCAGCAGAATGTTTTCCATCTCCTCTGGTCACTATCCCTTAGGGAGAAGAATTGATAAACACCTTCTCCTATCTGTTTCTTTTAAAAATCAAGTTAATTTTTTTTTTTTTAAGACCCACTCCAGAAAGCTTTTCTGACTTCTATATTCATCTCTTCCATTGTCTAGCTCCTGGGTTGCGTAGTCCTGGAAGCAAGTATATGTATATATTTAAATTTTTTCAGGGCTGGAAGAGCTTCAAGATCACAGAGCAATCTTTCTTTTGGGCCTCAGTGTTTCTCACTGGGAAAGTGAACAGGTTGTCTGAGAAGGGAGGAGGAATGGACACTGGAAATAGCTGCAGAACCTGGGTTTGCAGAGCGTGGAGCTGGTTCAGTTGTGGCTAGGGGCTGTCAAGTTGATTGTGACTTACAGCGACCACCTGTGACGGACTCTGTAAACGCCATTGCCATCAAGTCGATTTTGACTCCTGACAGACTCAGGTAGAGGGATGCAGATCTTCACATCCCGAGGCTGCTGTGCAGTCCAACCCCAGACTCCTCCCTTTGGGGTTTCTGACTACCTGGCCTTTGCAGGCACCTCCTTACCCCTACCCTACAACCCAGGACCCACCTGCCTTCTGCCTCAGGCACCCTTGGAAATAAAAATGGTATCTTGTGTTTGCCCCTTAGTGAAGAAATCAACTTGAAAGCAGGTCAGAAGAAAGTAACTTTCAGGATTAAAAAAGAGAGAGAAAGAAAAAAAAAAGAAAACAGCACATCACTTTGTGATTTGGCAGCGACAGCTGGGCATATTAGCTGACGTTGGAAACAATTATCTATCAATCAAACGATCCTCAGTTTAAAATGTGTCTAAACAAATATTTACCGTGTATGATGAATCTCGGTGCTTCTGGAGGGAATGTTATTCTCCTAAATGAACAGATCTCAAACATTACTTGTCTATGCTGAGACGATTTTTTTAAAGCCCATTGTAAGCATTTTCTTAAAAGCTATAATGGTTCGTCAATACACCATAGAATCCTTGAGCAGGAAATAACCTTAGCTAGAGATTGAAGCCCAGAGTGGCTAAGAGACTAACCCAGTTTAGTGAGCATTTCACAGCACCATTCTGCCCAGTAAATTCTAGGTAACAGGGGAAAAAAAAAAAAAAATGACGTTCAAGGGTCTTTCCCTTGGAGGATAGAATCCCTGAATGTTTCAACCCTGTCTCTGATGTGAAGCCCCTGCAGGTAACTAGTCGTCTTGTGCAGAGTTGGCACCCTGGTGGTGCAGTGGTTAAGAGCTATGGCTGCTAACCAAAAGGTTAGCAGGTCAAATTCACCAGGTATTCCTTGGAAACTCTGTGGGACAGTTCTACTCTGTCCTATAGGGTCACTATGAGTCGAAATTCACTCAACGGCAACGGGTTTCGGTTTGGTTTTGGAGTCAGACCAGGAATGCCTGGGTGGTGCAATCGGTTAGACACTCAACTGCTAACCGAAAGGCTACTTCTTCCCAGAGGCACCTGGGAAGAAAGGCCGGGAGAACTGCTTCCAAAATGTCACAGGCTTGAAAATCCTATGGAGCACAGTTCTACTCTGACACACATGGGGTCTCCAAAAATCAGAGTTGACTCGATGACAACCGGTTTAGTGTTTGGTTAGTTGGAGCCGAACTATGCTCCCAGCTCCGGATCCACCATCTACCAGCTCTAGGACGTTGGGCTGGAGACCGTACCATCTCTGTGCCTCAGTTTCCTCAATTGTAAAATTTTAATAATGACAATAACACGTGCCTCATAAGGTTGTTGTGATGATGAAATATGTTACACAATCCTTACTACGTGCCACCCAGGCCTGGCATACACTAAATGCCTTAGTGTTGTGAGTCACTGCAATTTCAAGGCCAAGTCCAGGTTAACACGTCATTGGAATTGAGTAACGCCCCTATTGAAGCTCAACTTGTAGTTTTGCTCAATAGTAGGATGCTTTCTCTGCCCATTTTTCTCTTTTTTGACTTATTGTTTTCACCAAGTAAGGCAGACAGGATCTTTTTTTCCCTCCTGTACCTCTCTGGATCACTCTTGCTTTCTCACTTTTTCTCTCTTTCGCCCTCTTCCTGAGCCTGCCTCTGCCTCCTTGACATGTCTCTAAACTAGTTGCGGTTGAGTTAATTGCGCCTTGCAGAGACTCCATGTGTGTTGGAGTAGAACTATCTCCCACAGGGCTCTCCATGGCTGGTTTTGGGAATGTAGATCACCAGGCCTTTCTTCCCGGGTGCCTCTGAGTGAACTCAACATCCAAACTTTTGGCTAGCTGCTGAGTTCCCTAACCATTTGCACCACCCAGGGACTACAGGACATCTCTCTCTCTCTCTTTTTTAATTGTGATTTAGGTGAAAGTTTACAGAGCAAAGTAGTTTCTCATTTACAATTAGTACACAAATTATTTTGTGACATTGGTATTGGTTGCCAACCCCACAATGTATCAATACTCTCCCCTTCTCTGCCCCAGATTCCCTATTTCCATTCATCCAATTTTTTCTGTCCATTCCTGCCTTCTTATCTTTGTTTTTGGGCTGGTGTGCCCATTAGTCTTGTACACATGATCAAACCATGAAGCATGTCTCTCACGTGTTACTGTTGGCCATATAAAAACCAAACCTGTTGCTATCAAGTCGATTCTGACCCATAGTGACTCCTAAGGACAGAGTAGAACTGCCCCATAGGGTTTCCAAGGAGCGCCTGGTGGATTTGAACTGCCATCTTTTGGTTAGCAGTAGTAGCATTTAACCACTGTACCACCAGGGTCTCTCTTGGCCCTATAGACCTGTCTAATCTTTGGCTGAAGTATGAACCTCACGAGTGACTTCAGTATTGAGTTAAAGGGTGTCTGGGGGCCATAATCTCAGGATTTCTCTAGTGTCTATCAGACCAGCAAAACTGTTTCTTTTTGTGTGTGAATTTGAATTTTGTTCTACATTTTTTCCTGACCTGCCCGGGCCCTCTATTGTAACCCCTCAACTGTAGGATATGTTGAGATAGAAGTCCTTATTACAGTTCCGTCAGGATCATTCCTATTCTTTCATTAGCATGTAATTTGCATGGCCCTCCCCTAACAAGTCTTAGGAAGACTACATGGTGAAGGATGGTGGTGCTCCGGAGGTCACTAGGACATGTGCTAGAAGGTACTGAAGAGAGCACAGGAAGGTGTTTAACTTTCTCCCAGTTACTCTAGAAGAAATTGAGACTTTGAAGTTTCAGAGTACAGAAGCAGACCCTGTTAGCTTCTCCAGAGCCCTGGTGGCGCAGTGGTTAAGAGCTCTGCTGCTAACCAAAAGGTTGACAGTTGGAATCCGCCAGCAGCTCCTTGGAAATCCTATGGGAGCAGTTCTACTCTGTCCTACAGGGTCACTGTGAGTCGGAATTGACTTGATGGCAGCAAGTTTTTTTTTTTTTTTTGTCTGTTAGCTTCTGCAGGAATTCAGGGAACTCAACGTTGTCCCCAAGGAATGAGAGAAAGGCACTTTTGTGAAGGCCTAGTGCTTCAAACCCTCCATCAGACTCGGGTAGCAGCAGGCCAAAGGGGAGGGTAAATGCAGGCCAGATCAGGTCCTTGGGCACTTGGGTCTCTGAGGTTTGCTTTTGGGGGAGTCTTTCCTCTTTTCAGTGTCTCAGGTTCTTAGTACACTTTTCTCTCTTCCTCATCATTATCCGTGCCTGTCACTTTCACTCACACTTGGTGAAAACAGCTAATCCAACTTAATGCACCATCTTCCTGAGTGATTTGGGTTTTAACAAGGTGCAAGATGGCCTTCGGATTGTAGGACAGGTCAAGAAACTGGCAGCATATGGGCCATTGGATGTCTTTGGTTTGGTCCATAGTGTGACATCAAAGACAAACTGATGTTAAAAGTTGGTATAATTCTCATAAATGCCTGGCGGTGTGGGCTGCCTTCAAGAATCTAGACCTACTATCCTATGCCCATTCTCTCACTGTATGTTTGTAAACTCTTGGTTCTCATAGACCACCTTGGTTAACAGTGGTTTATTTGTAAATGTCTGCCATCTAAACCCAAAGTAACTGAGTCCCTCTACCATCTTGGATGTTGGAGATCTTCAAAAAGGAGTGGGCTGGCCCATAATGACCCATTAGGATATGGTGTAAAAATGATTGTATTTTTACTTTCTATTCTTATTTGTTATAAAACATGTATTTGTGTATATTGTTTTATGTACATAACGTGTAGGTGGTGGTGTTAGGTGCTGATGAGTTGGTTCTAACACACAGCAAGCCTATGTACAACAGAACAAAATACTGCCCCATCCTGCGCCATCCTCATAATCGTTGTTATGCTTGAGCCCATTGTTGCAGCCACTGTGTCAGTCTGTCTCATTGAAGGTCTTCCTCTTTTCTGCTGACCCTCTACTTTACCAAGGATGATGCCCTTCTCCGGGGACTGATCCCTCCTGATAACATGTGCAAAGTACATGAGACAAAGTCTCGCCATCCTCTCTTCTAAGTAGTATTCTGGTTGTACTTCTTCCAAGACAGATTTGTTCTTCTCGCAGTTCATGGTATATTCAATGTTGTTTACCAACACCATAATTCAAAGGCCTCAAATCTTCTTTGGTCCTCCATATTCATTGTCCAGCTTTCAAACGCATATGAGGGGATTGAAAATATCATGGCTTGGGTCAGTCAAATCTTAGTTCTCAAAGTGACATCTTTACTTCTTAAATGTGTAAGTAAAGACCTTATTGGGATGTATGTTTAAACATTTTCGATTGATGACATGCATGATCGGACATGGAGACCCTTGTTGCTACATTATGGTGTACTTTGGAACAGTTGTTAAAAGGTGGATGCATGCAAAACACGTGTTAATTCATGAATAACAAATGAGCCAGATGGAGTTGTACCAAAGATACCAGGAGACAGATAGCTCAAGGAGGCAGAGACCAGCACCAGGAGAGGGAGAACAAGGAGACAGAAAGAAAAAAAGGATCCCAATATTCTGTAGCCGATTATCCTAGTTATGGCAGAAGTAAAAAAAAAAAAAAAGCTCAAAGGAAATAGCAAACTCCCTTCTTGTAACACACATAGAAGTCTTGACACATCAGTGTGGAGCACACAGGGAGCTTAGAAAACATCTACTCCTATAAGTCATTTTATGTAGTAGGACGATCCGTCCTGGAGAGCTTCAGCAATTGCCCGGGGTCATCAGCAAATCTTCTTTGCTGACAAACATGGTCATTTCAGGTTTCTAGGAAGTGACCAGTTATCATGGCATCTGGAAGAGGAGAGCCCAGTTCTTAAAATCTACCAATAAAAAGGAAACATCTGAGGAAGCGTCCCTTGCTGTTCACAATCCTGTAATGGACCCTCTGTTAGGAATACATTCTTACCATTTCTACAAGAGAAAATCAAGCTCTTTGTTCTTCTGAATGGTGAGTCCAGGCCATCTCTCATCTGGTCAGTTGTTTTCAGTAAAGAAATATTGAAGGGGGTGAAATTCAAGAAAGGTCCTTGAGGCACAGTGGATAGGACAAGGCCTTTGGGGTTCAAATTTGGGGTCAAGTTCCAGGTCTGCCTGTTACTCAGGATGTGACTCTGGACAGTTGAGTTTTCCCATTTGTAAAATGGGAATAATTCTAGTACTTGCTTCATTCAGGCTCTTAGGATAATTAAGTGAGGTACTAAACCATTGCTGTTGACTCTGACTCATGGTGACCCCATGTGTGTCAGAATAGAACAGTACTCTGTAAGGGTTTCAGTGGCTAAAATCTAACAGTAGATTGCCAGGACTTTCTTCCAAGGTGTTAGTAGCTAAGTGCAAACTGTTTGAGCCACCCAAGGAGCTTCTACAGGTAAAATATTTAATACAATGCCCAGCACATAAAAAGGACTCAATAAATGGTAAACATTATTATGCAAATTAGGCAAATTTGGTCCATAATGTCTATTCCCAGCTGTCCATGTGTGGGTCACCATGTTGGAAATCGGTGACTGCAGAAGCTTCACCTGCACTGTCTTCTCCTGCTTTTAAATGCGCCAGAGTTTCCTCCGTCATTGCCAGCTACAGTTTACTCATGGCACCCCGAGTGTTTTACGTGTGAGTGAAATAACAGCTTGACAGACTAGGAGTCGTGATCCAGGAAAAGAGCCCATCCCCTAGAAACTAATGACCTGGGGATTATCTGAGCAGAGCTATTGCTCCTCAAGTGCCCTAACCAGAGGCTAGAGTCATTGCTGTTGTTGTTAGCTGCCATTGAGGCGATTCCTGCTCATTAAAATACAAACAAACAAAAACAGTTTCCATGGAGTAGACTCCAACTCATAGAGACTCGATATGACAAAGTAGAATGCTCCATAGGGTTTCTTAGCTAGAGTCTTTATGGAAGCAGGTCACCAGGTCTCTTCTCCTGCAGAGCAGCTGGTCGGTTCAAACCATCAACCTTTAAGCTAACAGCAGAGTGCTTAACCAACGCGCTACCAGGGCTTCTTATAGAAGCTATAACCACCGGTTGCGGCGCAGTTGACTCCTACTCATAGTGACCCTATAGTACAGGGTAGAACTGCCCCATAGGGCTTCCAAGGAGCGCCTGGTGGATTCGAACTGCCAAGCTTTTGGTTAGCAGCCATAGCATTTAACCACTGTGCCACCAGGGTTTCCTATAGAGGCTATAGACCTTGAGTTACCTGTCAGTTTCACCCACAAAGTAGTCTGCTTTCTTGCAGGAAGAGAAATTGGATGCTCCTGTGAGGCAAAGCATGATCTTGCTTTTGGCCTCTGTTTTATAAGGATATTTTTGGGGAAGGAATTTATTCCAGTTTTGGTATAAAAAGGCCTCATATCTTCTTATTGTCCTGTCCTGTCTTTTTCCCGATACCTCTTTTCTATGTTCCACAGAAAGGCTTTGCTAGCACAGGCCAGGGACTGAACTTTGGCCCTGAACCCCAATAAAAGGATGGGCCCAAACCCACTTCTGAAACATCAGCACTCCCGCCAAGCTCCTTCTCTCTTTGTGGCTCCCATGGTGGGTGCCATCCTTCTGCAGAGGGCCAGATTGGAAGTGCCCCCTCCCTTCTTTGAACAATGGCGGATTCTCCTTGCTCCAATCCAAGCCAGAATCTCTGAAGAAGCAGCTTTCTCTGTCCTTTATATGAAGAACCAGCCCCGATGTTTTGCCAGCCTAGGAGCCTGGCTCTCTGAGTACTTGTTGTTTTTGATGATGCAAAGGAATGAGCCCTTGGCAAGTGGAGGGAGGTCTGAGGGTAGGGCACTCCATCTCCCAGGTCAAATACCACCACAGGGAAGGAATCAGTGCTAAGTGTCTGGAATTCAGGATGATCACATTCTAGGGATTCTCCCGCCTTGAAATTATAACATTTGTGGCTGAAAAAGATGGGAGCTTTAATCAGGGGGGATGGAGAAGAGATTGTTGTTGCTAGGTGTTGTCAACTTGATTCCAACTCACAGCAGCCAAAATTGATAGAGCAGAACTGCCCCATAGAGTTTTCTGGACTGTAATCTTTACAGGAGCAGATGGCTAGGGTTTTTTCTTCTGTAGCGCTGCTAGGTGAATTCGAACCACCAAATTTTGGTTACCAAAAAAAAAAAAAAAAAATCCAAACTCATTAGCATTCAGTCCATTTCAACTCATAGCAACCATATAGGACAGAGTAGAACTGCCCTACGGATTTCCAAGGCTGTAAATCTTTATGGAAGCAGACTGTCACGTCTTTCTCCCACGGAGAGTGGGTTCGAACTGCCGACCTTTCGGTTAGCGGCCAAGCACTTAACCGCTCAGCCACCAGGGCTCCTTGGTGGTTACTAGCTGTATGCCCCACCCAGGGGCCTTGGGGCTCACAAAATCAAGCCTTGACCTGATTAGCTCCTGTGGACTGGTACCACCTACGCCTTCCCAGATTCTGAGCTTTCTCTGATGCCATTCCTGGATGGGCTCCTTCTCCCTTTATCAGCCTGGAATAGGAACTTCTAAAAACCCATTAACTGGCAATCACTCGGGCCAGCGAGGGTGTCTCCACCACCCCAGGAATATCCAATTAGCCAATCATGATCCGGCCCTCCAGTGAAAGAAGTCGGAGCCATTATCTGTGATGTCCCCAATTAGAGTGTTTATTCATGAAAGACTGCACTGAGCTGGCGGGCCCAGGCCGTGCGGCTCCTTCCTTCCCAAAGCCTCTCCAGATTAAGCATCCCTTCCCACCCCCACCCCAGCCCCTCCAGCCCCCAGGGCTCCCCTGCAGTTGGCCCAAATCACGAGGAATTCGGCTAGCTGCAGAATGGAAGAGTCAAATTCTTCAGGTCTGGTCATGCCTGACTTGAGTTCCACGTTTTGTGTTCCTTTTGGGGGGTGGAAAAATAAATGAGCTGCGCCCCCAGCGTGGCTGTGATTTAGTCAGTATTTATCAATCGCACTTTGGCAGTAAATCTGGCATTGATCAGACACAGAGAAAGCCCCAGGTGCCGGGGTCTCACTCTTTCCCCTTCCTTGCTTTCTCTCCTCACTTGCGGTCAGTTACGTTTTAACTATATAAGAACATGCAACGTGAATTCTGCTGTTAGAGCTAAAATGGTCCTTGGTGGTTCAGCACCCCCACCCCCTCCACTTTAAAAGGAAGAAACATAATATTATGAAGTTTGGTTGTTTTATAAATGTCTCCATTTCTATATCACCACGAATATAACCCCACTTTCATGGTGCCTAAATATATAGAGTGATCATGGAATTAAAAAAAAAAAAATCCAGCACAGTATGGCTTTAGGATTTAAAACCTCTCATTCTGGAAAAACTGAGCAAAAGGGAAAAAATATCTCATGCATTGAAAAGAACAGCAATCTGCACCAAAGTATAATTTTTAAACATTAAAACAAACAAACAAAAAGAAGAGCAATCACCTTTGGCTTGCTGGGTAGGTCATATCCCAACTTTGCAAGCCTTTGGAGGCAGGCTTTGGAGCACTGGACCTAGCATATATTTCCTTCCAGTATCAGGCCTCAGAAGTCAAATCTTTTCTGCACTGAAAGGGGAATTATATTCCTCAGTAGCTTTCCGGCTCAGACAAGTTGCTTGGGGGAATTAGAGAGACTTGCTCCATCCAGATTAAAACTTGTGTTAGGAGGCTTCGAAAACACAATCTGTCTGTTTATATTTCTAGAGCCAAACACGGTGTTTTCTGTAATTCTGATTAGCATCAACATGGCCTCTTCCTTGAAGTATCCTCTGTGGACATGTTCCAGACAGAAATCTGTGAGTGTCTACAGGCAGTGGTGTGCTGAGTTGGCCCATACCAGCTCCAGGAGCTGATTGTTAAATTCTCAGGAATTTTGTGAGTCGGTTTTTAAACATCATCGTTATTAAAAGGTAAAGTGTACGAACTTCCGATTAAATGAATTCTATTAAAAGCAAAGGTAATATCTTAGCACGTCTTTAACGCTTCACTACATTTTTCTAGTGTTGTTTGTTGAAGTCGTTTATGTCTGTGGTATCTGTATGGAGGAAATTCTATAGAATTCCCAGCTTCGCGCTCAGTGACACCGCATTACAACTTGAAATCAATCATGGTGGGAATGTTTGTTTTTAGTTGCCCTTGAGTCAGTTCTAACTCATAGTGACCTCATGAACAATAGAAGGGAATGTGGCCTGCTCCTGCACCAGCTTCACAATTATTGGTATGCTGGAGTCCATTGTGGCAGCCACTGTGTGTTTTGAGTGTCTTCCAGTCTCGGGGACTCATCTTCCAGCACTATATCGGACAATGTTCTGTCTCAATCCATAGGGTTTTCATTGACTAATTTTGGAGTTAGATTGCCAGGCCTTTCTTCCTAGTCTGTCTTAGTCTGGAAGCCCTGCGGAAGCCCGTCCACCATGGGTGACCCTGCTGGTATTTGAAATACCAGTGGCATAGCTTCCAGCATCATAGCAACGTGCAAACCATCACAGCATGACAAACCGACAGATGGGTGGTGGGGAACTATTTGTACCATGGAAATCAGAAACTCTACAAGTCAGGGCCCCCCCCCCCCCGCGCCCCCAGTGCCAGTTGTTAAACGTTTACCAACAGATCAGTGAACACAATACTGTCTATTTAGTTGGTCCGCAGCTTTCAGAAAAGCATGACCAGATGGTCCACGCAGTGGCCTCTCACTACCTGGCATTGTCAGGCAAATTCCTGGTCCGTATAAGCGAATTTTACATGCAAAAAAAAAAAAAAAAAAACACTCAAACCTGTTTCCATGCTGTCAATTCTGACTCACAGCAACCGTATAGGACCCTATAGGACAGAGTAGAGCTGCCCCGTAGGGTTTCCAAGGCGTGGCTGGTGGTTTTAGACTGCAGACCTTTTGGTTAGCAGCCTGAACTCTTAACCACTGCGCCGCCTTAGTCCATTCAGTATGGAATCCGTAATTTTTGCATCTTTGCCTGTTTTCAGTGGACATTTTTCTCAATTACATCACATAATTCGCTGTCTATCAAAGAGAAATTCTGGCAATCTTTCCGTACGCCCCTGAGATAGGAGGAGCGTGGGTACAGTCACCGCTCAGTGCTCTATTGTAATGAGACTCGCAGGGGACATGAAAGCATGTGTTCACCCCCACAGTAACTCAGCGGTACCTAACAACACCAGCAACAGCCAATGACCTAGCCAACTAGGAAATTTTAGTTGTTCTTTCTGCGCTGATGGCTTTTAAAAATCGTCTTCTGGATTCGTTAAAAGATGTCCGCTGTCACTCACATTTTTATTTACACAAATAGTACATGACCACACGTTCTCAGTAAAGGATTCAAACAATATGTCGAGATAGAAATAGAAGGCCATCCGCAAGCCATTTTATAGCCCCTGCCCAGAAACAACCCCTGTTAGACTTTGGTGCGTTTCCTCTGTGACTTTTTAGACTGCATTTTCACAAATACAGGTGTTTTCTATATGAACTTACATATTACATGTACACAATTCTTACACCAATGAGAATCGTGATCACGTATTATCCTGTGGCACGATTTTCCCACTTGAATCTTACACTTTTCCATGTTAGTATATGTAGATCTGTGTCAATCTTCAGGGGCTGACAGCCTTTGGTTCATTATTCCCCTATTGATGAATAAGAGGGACTGAAGAAGAACTGATGCCTTTGAGTTGTGGGGTTGGCGAAGAATATTGAATATACCGTGGACTGCCAGAAGAATGAGCAAATAAATCTGTCTTGGAAGAAGTACAACCAGAACGCTCCTTGGAAGCAAGGATGGCGAGACTGCCTCTCACATGCTTTGGACATGTTGTCAGGAGGGATCAGCCCCTGGCCAAGGACATCATGCTTGGTAAAGTACAGGGCCACCAAAAAAGAGCAAGCCCCTCAGTGAGATGGATTGACACGGTGGCTGCAACAATGGGCTCAAGCATAACAATGATTGTGAGGATAGCTCAGGACCTGGCAGTTTCGTTCTGTTGTGCATAGGGTCCCTGAGTCAGAACCGACTCAACGGCACCAAATAACACCACCAACGTGGGCATTTAGTGGTTTCCATTTTTTTAATGTTTGTTGTAAACAAAGCAACACTTAATATCCTTTCCATGTATCTTTGTACACATACATCTGCATTTATGTAGGATAACTTTCAAGTAGAATTTCTAAGTGATAGGGTAGTTGCCATCTCTTGCTCCTTTCATTTGTCCTCAGCTTCTGCTTTATTAATTAAGCATCTTATCAATTAAGTATCTATAAGCAAATGGGCTCTGAATGAAGCTCTGATATGAATAAATATGGTGGTTGTTGTTGGGTGCCATTGAGTCGATTCCAACTCATAGGGACCCTGTATCACAGAGTACAACTGCCCCGTAGGGTTTCCCAGGCTGTAATCTTTGCGGGAGCAGATTGCCAGGTCTTTTCTCCCATGCAGCAGCTGGCGGAATGTAACCTCTGACCATTAGCAGCTGAGCACTTAACTACTGTACTACCAAGGCTCCTTGTGAATAATTACTGTTAAGAATAAGGTACAAGGACTTCAGGACATAGTTGAGCTCAGCAACTGTGCCTGGATCAGTGAGCTGGTATAGAGCATTTTTGTTTGAAAATGGGAAGGAGGAATCACTGTGGCTAGAGAGGTGGGCACCCTCAGTGTCTGTCTACATCCCCAGGATCTTTCCGGGTTAGTATGCTCCAGCTGTCTTGCCACAGTCTGTATCTGATTCCCCATGCTGGAGGCTTTCTGCAACACCTCAGAAAGCCATTTTACCCAGGAAATAGACCCGACATGCTGGGGAATTAACAGCCCCAGGAGCAAGCATCCAACCATGACTGAAGTTGCTGTATAAATGCCCCAGCTCCCTTTCCCATTGGGTGGGGAAACTCTAAGGTTACTGCTCTATGTGCACCCCAGACTGGCCTTGGAACTGAGCTTCAGTTGCCCACAGCGCCAGCTGACCTGGTAACACAGCCTCTGTAGCCACTTTCTTTTCCCATTCCCCTACTGGGATTTGCTGTACCTTCTGGATAAATTACCTCACTTGCATCCTTGTCTCTGGGTTGTTTCTGGGGGAGCCCAAACTAAGAGAGTTTGTCTCGTAGGTATGGTCATCATGGCAGTCTCATCCCCAGAAATGAGGTGTTGCTAAGCAAACATACTGATCACTTGTGGCAAGGGACAAGTACTCTTTTTATGCATCAGTCAAGTTATGTCTGACTGTCCTTGTACAGAATGTTGAGATCCTTGAGGGACGGGGTGTGCTGATTGGGCACTGACATGTTACATTTTAACAGATGCTCTCCCATGGAGAAATACAAGTAGTGTTGCACTGTCTTTCTGCCCAATGCGCTTGTTATGGAAAGCCCACGCTTGCTTGAGACAGGCCCTAACTGGGAGGTTGGGGGACTTGGGTGAAACAGAACCAGCTCTACATTACAAGGGGAGGCCTCAGAGCTTCAACTACCAGGGAGCCAAATTCCAGGCGTGAGCTTCCTCATAAGGCAACGTTCCCCTGTGTGAGCCTGATGCCTGGCACAGAGAGGCACATCACATCATCGCTGGGCCAAGGTCAGTCTGCCCCGGAGCTGCTTGCTGGGTGTTTGAGGGCGGGCTTGGGCATCATTTTAGAATCACTGGAGAAGCCTCTGGTTAAAGCTGTCCCTTTTCCACTCCTTTGACCCGTTGGTGGTGACTGTCTATTGCTCCATCATCCCACCTGGAACTCTCTTTTTCTCATGACCATTCACATCTCTTGCTTTAAACAGCACTTAGATGTCCCTAACAAAGGGATGCTAACTTATCTGAACAATAAGAAAAATAGCAAACTTTTATTCAGCATGCTACCAGGCCTTACTCTTTGGGATTCGTATGCCTTATCCCGCAGAGTCCTCGGAATAACTGTCAATGAGATGAATATAATGATTATCAGCCCCGCTTGAGTGGGGAAACTGAGGCACAGTGAGGCTCAGTAATTGTCCTAGGCCCCACCATTGGGATTTTACCCTAGGCTGTCCAAATTCAGAGGCCATGCTCTTAGCCTCTCCAAGTACCTGAACTGGGGGATTTGACCATTCTCGTGTAGCTGTGTGAACTTGAGCAAGTCACTCAACATCTCTGAGCTCGAGTTTCTCAAATGAGGATGATAATACCTCCTCCCAGGGGTTGTTGTAGAAATCTCAGGGCCAGTAAACGTCCGGTCACAGCAGGAAGCCGAACAGGCGCCCTATCAGATAGAATTACTCTTATTCCTGTCTTGTATTCCTCGTCCCCAACCCCTCAGGCTACGCACCCTGTAATCTGGTCATACTGAACTCCCTGCTCCCCTCTGAACACGCTGGTCTCTTTCTCAGTCTCTTTCCATCTGCCCATGGTTCCCTGTTCCTTCTTCTCGCTCATATCTCCTGGCAATCTTTTGATGCCCAGTTTTTTTATATAAATGGCACCCCCTCTGGGGATCTTTTGTAAACTCCCTTCGAGTCCTGTCTTCATCGGTGACTCCATCACTAGCAGGGGAGTAGCTTGCTGGTTAATAGTGTAAGGTGTAGAGACTGTCCAGCTTCAAGGGCTGACGCTACCGCTTCATAAATATGTGATGGGAAGCAAGTTCCTTTGGGTACAAAATGAGAAAAATCATAGAAACTATCTTAAAGGAGTGCAGTAAGGCTGAAGTGAGACAAAGCAAGTAAAATGCTCAGCCTGGCACCAGGGACACAGTAGGTGCTTAATAAATCTTATTTATGTTATTTTAGCATTACGAACATATCTGTCATATACTTTAGCACTTGGCCTCCAGCACACCTCTGTCAGTTTGTCGTACTGTGGTGGCTTGCATGTTGTTATAATGCTGAAAGCTATGCAACTGATATTTCAAATACCTGCAGAGTCATCCATGGCAGACAGGCTTCAGCAGAGCTTCCAGACTAAGACAGACTAGGAGGAAAGGCCTGGCAATCTGCTGCTGAAAACTAGCCAATGAAAACCCTACGGAGCACAACAGAATATTGCCTGATATAGTGCTGGAAGATGAGCCCCCTAGGTTGGAAGGCATTCAAAATACACAGTGGCTGCAACAATGGACTCCAGCACATCAATGATTGTGAAGATGGAGCAGAACTGGGCAACATTTCCTTCTGTTGTATATGGGATCATCATGAGTTGGAGCCATCTTGATGGCAGCTAATGACAGCAATAATACAATTGTGCAGATTTGTAGATATGTCTTTATCATCACTAGAACACAAACACCTTCAGGATAGGAATTATCTTTTCTGTCTTTTGCTTTCTTTTGCCATTTCTTGCTGCTTTCATTTGTCCTCATAATCTCCTTTATCAATTAAGCATTTTAACAATTAAGAACATGTCAATTAAGTATCTATAAGCAAATGGGCTCTGCGTGAAGCTCTGATATGAATAATTGCTGTTAATTATAAGGTTAATTTAATGTTAAATGGATAAATGCAAGGATGGGTGGATGGCTAAATGGATGGTAGGATAATGGCTCTCTGGCCAGATGGATGGCTCAAGGGGCCAGGTCATCGCAGCTAACTGGGAACCATTGATGGTCACATCTGGAGAAGGAGAGCATGAAGGCTCAACAAGCAGGCTTCTAAACTCTTTAGTTTGAGGCAGGGATGACAAAGCAGAGGAAAAAACAAAAACAAACAAAAAGGCTAGTGGTTCCATTTTTATCCACATCAGAGAATACAAAAAAAAAAAAAAAAAAAAACCAAACCCGTTGCCGTTCAGTCAGTTCTGACTCATAGCGACCCTATAGGACAGAGTAGAACTGCCCCATAGAGTTTCCAAGGAGCGCCTGGTGGATTCGAAGTGCTGACCTTTTGGTTAGCAGCTGTAGCACTTAACCACTATACCACGAGGGTTTCTAGTTGGCTTAAATGGCCTCCAAGACCACTTTCATTTCCAAGTGTTTGCATTTATATCTGCCTTTATCCCTCCCCATGCCAATGCATAAAAATACCCGAGTGTCATTTAAGAGACCCACCTTTCCATGCTGAGCACCTCAACGTGCCATCTATACACTAGGAAAGTCTCCGACAAGAAAATGGACAAGCAGACTCTGGACTTGGAACTTTCTTCTTGATTCTTCCTTGTGTGGAGGCTCCAGATTGAGGGTCCAGAATTTGCACAAACAAAACTAAAGCTTGATATGGTGTGAGGTCTCTGATCCAGCTATATAGGCCTGGGCATTTCCTCTTTATCCTGGAGGGCTCTGCGTGGTTTCTTCCTCAACAAGCTCTGCCCACCAGGCCATGTCTGAGTTCTTGGTGGGGTCTGGATTCCTGGGACTTAGATTCAGTGGGGTGAAGTCTTCAGAATTCATTCAGGTGGGAATCACCCCCATCCCAACTTCACACCGCACGCTATGCCATCAGTGATCCTTGCCCACTTTGCTAGCAGTTAAAAACAAGGAAAAAGACTCAGGCTTAAAAATCATTCCCTGTATCTGAGTTGCCATTCTCCAAGGGTGCCATTTTTTTCTTACCCAACAAGGCTTTTACCTTTTCCCAGACTGATCACAGTGAAAATCAATTGTAGGGACTTTAAAAACAATCCTAAAAAAACTTTGTTACCCTCGAGTCCATTCCGACTTATAGCAATGCTGTAGGACATAGTAGGACTGAGCTCTAGGGTTTCCAAGGCTGTAATCATTATAGACGCAGACTGCCACACCTTTCTCCCACACAGAGCAACTGGTGGGATTGAACTCCTGACCTTTCAGCTAGCAGCAGAGCACTTAACCACTGCCCCATGAGGGCTCCAAAGGTAGGGACTTTAGCTCTGATCAGTTAACCTAGTATGATCTGAATCCCAACTAGGCTTATTCATTGAGCCTCAGCTCATGGGTGGGACACTCAGAAGAAGTGAACCAGACTTTGTGCTGAGCCCCAAACAGCCACTCTGTTAACTCTTGTAGGGAAAAGGGGAGGAAAGAAGAAGAAAAAGGAGAAGTAAAAGGGAGGAAAGGAGATCCTTGTTTTCTAAGATTGGCAAGACCAATACCCATGAAATGATCAAAGAACAATGGAAGACAGATAGTAATGGGTTGCTGGAGTAGGTGGTCCAGAGAAGAGGTCTATGTAATCCCTGAAAAGGAGATACCAGGGTTGGCTACAGGGGCTAGGAAAGGTTCCTTGGAAAGGAAACATGTCCTTTCCTAAACCTGTTTTGACTATGAAGACACATGGAAAAGTCTAGAAACTTGTCCCAGGTTATTCAGGTCATTGAGGAAGAGCAGTGACAAGAACACCAGTGCTGACTGCTCTGACTGGGATCACAACGAAGAGTTCCTGACAGAGCAGGATTGCCCTTTTAATCTCGTATAATTGATTGTTCTAAGGAGCATGTTCCGCTCAGGTGTTATTGTTAATTTTATGGGCTTGTCTATTGTTTGGCTTAAAGGTAGTCTCTAGGAATGGCTTCAGTTCCAGGTCAGAAGAGCATCTTAGGGTCATAGTCTCGAGTGTTCCTCCAGTCTCTGTCAGAGCAGTAAGGCTGGCCTTTTTTGTGAATTTGATTTTTTGTTCTACGCGTTTCTCCCGCTCAGTCTGGAACTCTCTGTTATGATCCCAGTCAGAGCAGTCAACAGTGGTAGCTGGACACCATCTAGTTCTTCTGGTCTTGGGGCCGTGTATACTTTGGTTCATGTGGCCCACTTGTCCTTTGGACTAATTGCTCCCTTGAGTCTTTGGGTTTTTCCACTCTCCTTTGCTCCAGACTGGAAGAGACCAATAGTTGTGTCTTAGATGGCTGCTCACAAGCTTTTAAGACCCCACGTGCTACTCATCAAAGTAGGATGTAGAACATTGTCTTTATGAACTATATTGTGCCTTTGACTAGATGTCCCCTGAGTCTATGGTCCTTTGCCTTCGAGCCTGGGAACTTTATCCTACCAGGTGTTTGGTTATGTCTAAGAGGTTTCCCTGGCTGTGCCACCTGTGTGCTCCATTGTCTATATTAACATATGAGGAGCACCTACAGTTGTATATGTAGAAATATTCACCACCAAACCTGTATCTGCCAGTGGGTGTGCTCCCTTTTACCCTCTCACACCTCTTGGCGTATCTTTCTACCTATGTATGCATTTGTAAATTATATGTTGTTAATACTATTGTTTCAGGATTGTCTGTGCTGTGGTTACCGTAGTTGCCCTTTATTCCTGCGTCCCTCTCAGTGTCCTTTCTTCCCTTGGTCATGTTGCGTTGACTTCTCTCATATCGTGTATTACCTTTTCCTTCACCAGTATTAACACATGTCTACTATGTATTAGATAATTTTCCCTCCCTTTTTTTTTTACCCCTCCTATGCTTTTTTTTTATGCCTAGTAACCACCAAAATTTTTTTCTTTGTGTGTAAACTTTTATTGTTACTTTACAATAGTGATCCCATACAGTATTTGTCCTTTTGTCATTGACTTATTTCACTCAGCATAACGTCCTCCAAATTCAACCCTGTTGTGAGATGTTTCATGGATTTGTCATTATTTTTTTTAATCACTGCCTGTTATTCTATTGTGTGTATGTCGCTCAGTTTGTTGATCTGCTTATCTGTTGATGGGCACTTTGATCACTTTCCCCTTTTTGATATTGTGAATAATGCTGCAATGAACATGGATGTACATATGTCTATTCATGTCACAGCCCTTATTTCTTTAGGGTAAATACCTAGGAATGGGATTACTGGCTCATACAGTATTCCCATTTCTAGCTTTTTGAGGAAGTGCCATACCATTTTTCATAGTGGTTGTACCATTTTACATTCCCACCAGCAGTGTATAAGAGTTCCAATCTCCCCACAACCTCAGCAACATTTGTTATTTTCTTTTTTTTTAATTAGTGCCAGTAATGTTGGGACAAGATGGTGTCTTAGTCATCTAGTGCTTCTACAACCCAGTGTAGGAGGCTAGAAGTCTGAACCCAGGGTGCCAGCTCCAGGGGAAGGCCCTCTCCCTCTGTCTGCCCTGGGGGAAGATCCTTGTCATCAATTTTCCCTGGTCGAGGAGCTTCTTAGCGCTGGGACCCTGGGTCCAAAGAATGCACTATGCTTCTGGCTCTTGTTTCTTGGTGGTATGAGGTCCCCATGTCTCTCTGTTCACTTCTCTCTTTTATACTTGAAAGAGATTTATTTAAAACACAACATCATCTTGTAGATTGAGTCCTGACTCATTAACATTACTGCTTCTAATTCTGCCTCATTAACATCATAGATGTAGGATTCACAACACATAGGAAAATCACATCAGGTGACAAAATAGTGGACAATCACACAGTACTGGGAATCATGGCCTAGCCAAGTTGACACATATTTTGGGGGGACAGAATCCAATCCATACCAATGAAACAGATGGTATTTCATTGTAGTTCTGATTTGCATCCCTCTAATTGCTAATGATCGGGAACATTTCTTCATATGTTTTTAGCAGCCTGAATATCTTCTTTGGTGAAGTGTTCTTCACATCCTTTGCCCATTTTTTAATTGAATTGTTTGTCTTTTGTTGTTGTTGTTGTTGAGGTGTCGAATTTTCTATAAATTTTGGAGATTAGATGTGTCAGATGTGTTGTAGCCAAATTTTTTTTTAACCAAGATGTAAGTCCTCTTTTTACTCTTTTAGAGAAGTCTTCTGTTGATCTTAAGTGTTTAATTTTGCTGACCTTTTGGTTGGCAGCCGTAGCTCTTAACCACTACACCACCAGGGTTGCCATTTAATTTTTAGGAAGCCCCATTTATCTAGTTCATCTTCTGCTGTGTTTGCATTTTTAGTTATGTTTGGTTATTCTATTTATGCCATATATTAGGGCACTTAGCATTGTCCCTTTTTTTTCCTCCGTGATCTTTTTAGTTTAAGATTTTGCATTATGTCTGTGATCCATTTTGAGTTAGTTTTGTTTATGGCGTGAGGTATGGGTCCTGTTTCATTTTTCTACAGGTAGATATCAAGCTTTGCCAGCACCATTTTTTGAAGAGACTGTTTCTTCCCCATTTAACAGACTTTAATCTTTTGTCGAAGATCCCTTGTCCATAGAGGGATGGATTTATGTCTGGGTTCCCAATTCTGTTCCGTTGGTCTATGTGTCTGTTGTTGTACCAGTTCTAGGCTGTTTTGACTACTGTGGCTGTATAGTAGGCTCTGAGGTGAGGTGATGTGAAGACTCTTACTTTGTTCTTCTTCCTTAATAATTAAGCATTAATAATGCTTTACTTATTTGAGGCCTCTTTCATATCCATATAAGGCTAATGATTGGTTTTTCCATCTCGTTGAAGAATGCTGTTGGATATTGGACAGGATTGCATTGTATCTACAGATCACTTTGGGTAGTATTCGCATTTTCACAATGTTAAGCCTTCCTATCCAGGAACATGGTACATTTTTCCATTTATGTAGGTCTCGTTTATTTTCTTGCAGTAGTGTTGTGTAGTTTTCTTTGTATAAGTTTTTACGTCCCTGGTTAGATTTATTCCTAAGTGTGGTGGACCACCACCATTTTACCTTTTGGAGGGCTATTGTAAATGGTAGTTTTTTTCCTGATTTCTTTTTCAAAGTTCCCTTTGTCAATGTAGAGGGATCCAACAGATTTTTGTATGTTGATCTTATATCCTGCCAATTTGCTGAATCCTTCTATCAGCTCCAGTAGCTTTCTTATGGAATCTTTAGGATTTTCTATGTATAGGATCATATCATCTGTGAATAAAGATACTTCTTTCTTACTAATTTGGATGCCGTTTATTACCTTTTCTTGCCTTATTGCTATCTCTAGAACTTCCAATACAATGTTGAATAAGAGTGATGATAAAGGACATCTTTGTCTGGTTCCTGTTCTCAAGGAGAATGCTTTCAAATTCTCTCCATTGAGGATAACATTGGCTGTTGGTTTGTATAAATTTCCTTTATTATGTTGAGGAATTTCCCTTCTATTCTTGTTTTGCTGAGGGTTTTTATCAGGAATGGGTGTTGGACTTTATCAAATGCCTTTTCTGCGTCCATTTAGCTGATCATGTGATTCTTTTCCTTTTCTTAACTTATATGGTGAATTGCAATCATTCATTTTCTAATGGTGAACCATCCTTGCATGCCTGCTATGAATCCCGTTTGGTCATGATTTATTATTATTATTTTTGATACTCTGTTGAATCTTATTGGCTAGAATTTTGTTGAGAATTTTTGCGTCTATATTCATGAAGGATATTGGTCGGCAGTTTTCTTTTTTAGTGATGTCTTTACCTGGCTTTGGTAACAGGGTTTTACTGGCTTCATAGAATGAATTTGAGAGTATTCCTTCCCTTTCCATGTTCTGGAATAGTTTGAGTAGTATTGGTACCAGCTCTTTGCTGAATGTTTGGTAGAATTCTCCAGTGAAGCCATCTGGGTTGGAGATTTTTTTGCTTTGTTGTTGGGAGGTTTTTTTTTTTTTTTTTCTAATGACCTCTTCAATTCCTTCTTTTGTTATGGGTCTGTTTATGTTTTCTACCTCAATTTGTTAGTTTAGGTAGGTAGTGTGTTTCTAAAAATTTGTTCATTTCCTCCAGGTTTTCAAATTTGTTGGAGTATAATTTTTTGTGGAATTCTGTTATGATCCTTTTTCTATCAGTTGGTTCTGTTGTAATGTCATCCATCTCAGTTCTTATTTGGGTTATTTGCATATTATTCTGTTTTTCTTTTTTGTTCAGTCATTTGTCAATCTTTTTGATCCTTTCAAAGAATCAGATTTTAGTCTTGTGATTGCTTCTATTGTTTTTCTATTCTCTGTTTCATTTACTTCTGCTGTAATTTTTATAATATTTCACTTCTTCAGGCAACTATGGGCTTCTTTTGCTGCTTTTTTCCTAATTGTTCAAGCTGCAGTGTTAATGGAACTGATTTTTACCCTTTATTCATTTTTGATGTGTGTGTTTATTGCTATAAATTGACCTCTGAGCACTGTTTTTGCTATGTTCAAAAGGCTTTGGTGTGTTGTGTTTTCATTGTCATTTGATTCTTGAAATTTTTAAATTCCATCTTTGATTTCTTCTATTACCCAGTAGTTGTTAAGCAAGGTGTTATTTCGTTTCCATGTATTAGATTTTTTTTTTCCTTGCTCTTGTTGTTACTGATTTCTACTCACAACATTGTAATCAGGAGAGTTGCTTTGTATTATTTCCATGTTTTTGAATTTGTTGAGGCTTGCTTTGTGGCCTAAAATGTGGTCTCTTCTGGAGAATGATCCATGAGCATTGCAGAAGAATGTATACTTTGCCACCATCGCATAAAGTGTTCCGTATGTGTCTATGAGTCGAACTGGTTGATTGTGGTATTTAAATCTTCTGTGTCTTTGTTGAGTCTGTTTCTAGTTGTCTTGTCCTTCACTTAGAGTGATGTGTTAAAGTCTCCTAATATTAATTGTGGAAGTGTCTATTTTTCTTTTCAGTGCTTACAGTTTCGGTGTTAGAGTTTGTTTTATGTATTTGGAAGCTCTGTCATTGGGTGTGTATATATTTATTGTGGTTATATTCTCTTGGTTGATTGACCCTTTAATCATTATGTAATGCCCTCCCTTGTTTTTTATGGTGGATTTTGCCCTAAAGTCTATTTTATCAAAGCTTTAATACTGCCACTCCTGATCTTTTTTGGTTATTGTTTGGTTGACATATATATTTTTTCCATCCTTTAAGTTTTAGTTTATTTATATATTGTGTCTAAGGTGTGTCTCTTGCAGGTAGCATATCGATGGGTCATGTTTTTTAATCCATTCAGCTACTCTCCTTCCCTTTACTGGTGCATTTAGGCCATTTACCTTCCGTGTGATTATCGATAGGTACGTATTTATTGCTGTCATTTTGTTATGTCTTTTTTCTGTGTGTGTGGCGTTGATGGTTTCTTCGTTCTGCTTAATTTTCTGTGCTTTTTTTTTTTTAATCTGTTTATCGTGGCTTGCCTTTCATTTCCTTCATTGTTATTCATTTTGTGTGAACTGCATCTTTATGATTTTCTTCTTTTATATTTGGATGAGTAGATTTGTTAACTTTCTTTGTGGTTACTCTGAAATTTACCTTTATCTTCCTAAGTTTAAAGCAGTAATTTAATTCTTGATATCATCTTGACTCCTCTCCATATGGAAGTCCTAAACCTATACCTTTACTCCCTGTTTGTATTTTGAAAGCGGCTGTCAGTTACAGATTGACATCTCTGGTTCCCTGTTCTCCATCTTTATCTTTATTTTATTTTTGAGAGATCATTATCTGGGTTGATAACTGATTGATGCTGTCATGAGTTTTAATTTCAGGTTGTTCCTGGTGCTGTTAGTTTTTTGTCCAAAGGTCTCCCTGTAACATTTCTTGCATAGTTGGCCTGGTTTTTACAAATTCCATTAATTTCTATTTATCTGGCTAATGTCACCATCACATCTGAGGTATAATTTTGCTGGATATGTAATTCTTGGTTGGCAGCTTATTTCACTCAAGGTTTTATATATGTCATCCCATTGCCTTCTTGCCTGCATGGTTTCTGCTGAGTAATCAGAGCTTAGTTGGCTTGCTGTGTTCTTCACCGAGGGTCACTGCTGGTTTTGTCCTAAGATGGCCACGTTGGGCCAGGGTGGCTGGCTGAGTTCCTCCATTCCATGTTACTCTTCTTCTGCTGTTTTCACTCACTTTTTCTTTCCAGTTGATGTTTGGTTCAGCTCTTAGACCTTCTTTTTCGATGTTCAGCATTCCCAGATCATTATCTGCTTCTGTTTAGCTTGTTTTTTTGGGTCTTTGGTGCAGGGAGCTGTTATGGCGCATGTGACTAAGCCACCATCCTGGCTCCACCTCTCAGCTGTGTATCTTGGCTCCATTAATTTAACTTCATTAATCTGCAGAGTCCTTCTCATGACAATGGGGTAATCAAAGGATCTACCTTGGAGGAAAATGAAAGTAATTAATATAAAATGAAGCTATTAATATAAAGCACATAAAAGAGCCTGGCATACTATAAGCACTCTGTAAGTATTAATACCAAGCCAAAAACCAAACCCATTGCCCTTGAGTCAATTTCAACTCCTAGTGACTCTATAGGACAGAGTGGAACTGCCCCATAGGGTTTCCAAGGCTGTAAATCTTTACGGAAGTGGATGGCCACCTCTTTCTCCTGCAGAGTGGCTGGTGGGTTTGAATCATCGGCCTTTTGGTTAGCAGCCAACTATTTAACCACTTGTGCCACGAGGGCACCTAAGTATTAATAACTATTATTAATTTTATTATCACAGACCACCCAATGCAACAAAACAATATAAATTCATCTTTTATGTTTTAGAGTACACCCTAAGGTCATCCTAATAAGCTTCAGTTATTATTTCTACGTTCAGAGAGACCAGGAGATCAACATTTCTGCTGAACGTAAAACCTCACACATATCAAGCTTTTACTTTCTACTGAACCCTAAGTAGCAAAGAGTGAAAGAAAAGGGAGGGCTGAGAGGGCTGAATCATAGGCTTGGGTGCCTGGGGTAAGGACAGACTGATTTCCCCGGTCCATGATGATGTGGTGACATCCTGAGGTAGGCTGGACAAAGTGACCTCTGAGGTCCTGGGATGCCAAGGTTTTGGGAGTGGTGTTTGAGTTTGGCACCCTCCTTCCTTAAAGGCCCTGTCTGGAAGGTGGTGCCTCTGGATGGTTGAAACACTAAAGCTCCCTACTGCTAGCTGAAAAGTTGGCGATTTGAGCCCACCCAGCAGCCCCTCAGGAGACAGGCCTGGTGATCTGCGTCTTTTAAAGGTCATAGCCTTAAAAACTGTATGGAGCAGCTCTACTCTGCACACATGAGGTTGCTCTGAGTCAGAAACGACTCAATAGCAACCAAAACAAGTGGGAGCTGAGCTGCAGTCTTCTTTACACGAGGCTCTCAGGACCAGGCACCCATTTCTCAACTTGTTTTGTTGCTGGTGAAGTGGGTGCACCACAAATACCTGTTTCTCTAGGGTTCCTTCTTAAATGTCTCTCTTTAAAGCCCAGCTGCCTTCTCCGCTCTGGAAAGTCGGCTACCTTAAAATCTAAATTGAGAAGACCTTTACGCCTCTGAGACCTCAGAATTTTTCTTTTGCTGCCTGGACAACCTTCAGTCTTCTTTTAAAACTAGAGAAGAACTAAGCATTTGCTTCATGGTTTTGAACCTTCCTGCCCCTCTAACAGACTCCTTTTTGCACCCATGCGAACAAGGCTGCTCTTGCTTTGCATGCTGGGAAGGACCAGGCCGCTTTCTTTGTTTACCCCTTAGGGCAAACAGCATCCTGCCCAGTCCACCTGTTCTCCCCCTATGGACCCTGAGACAACAGAGTTTGGTGTCCTGTACACTTTGCCTTAGAGAACAAAAGCCACACTTTATTGAAACGTCATATGTCAGCCTACATCCTTCGATTCTATTGAAACCTTTCTTTTTCTTTTCTCTTTTTTAACATTATGGGGTGAAAAAAGGAAAAGAAAAGCGTTGGGGAGAGAAGCCCACAAAAACAGCAAACCCAAGCCCACTTTGGAGAGTTGAGACATCTGCACTTTCTCAGCGGTTTGAAAAGAAACAAAAAATTGCCAAGTGGTATAAAATTTGAAGAAAAATTACCCAAAGGAGGAATGGACGTTAACCACGCTTCAATTCCCCACTATGGGTTGACATTTGAAGTACTTTCTTCTCTCCTCTTTCTTTCTGATTCACAGTGTGTCTAAAGAGGTGAATTGGGCATACAAAACCCAACCTCCTCTTGCCAGGGTGGGTATGAAATATGAAGGCTGGACGATTGTCTGGGCTCAGTGCATTGGAATAACATTGGTTAAATTATGGATAGTTTTTGAATAGTGTCACTTTTTTTTTTCTCTGCAGATGGTTGTTCACACAAGGAGCCGGGGCTGCATAATTGTATCACTAATCAGCAGTAAGGCAATTAGTTGTGTAAGTGTGTGGTATAATCATCCTAACAGAAGAGATGACGAAAAGACAAAAAAGAGGAGGGGGGGACCAAAATGTCTTTTCTGAATCCATCAACTGACAGCCATAATTAGATATATATAATTGAAAATTCCACAGTAGGGGGGCCAGCTTATACAAATGAATTTTCTCTGCTGCCCTTACGCATTTTTGTCTTTGCCTGAGCATCCCCCTAGGAAAAGGCAGAAAACTCGTCATTCCAAAAGAGTGCCTACTGTACTGGGTATTCTTTCAGACCAATGATGTCAGAATAACAATTTTTTTTGGAGGGGGGAGGCTGGGGGGGTGGCATAGACTGGGGGCCTGGAAGGTTAGTCTGCTATAAAGACAAGCGCCTGGTGTAGCTGATATGAATTGTGTGTCTGTTGTCATTGTTGTTGTGAACCGGTTCTTAGCTGGTGCGCGAATGTCCCTCTCTGGATTCGTGATAGAAAATTCTGAGCAGACCAAACTTATCCATTAGGCCTGAGAGCTGCAATGTTTGGGCCCACCACACTTTTAGGGGCCTGTGAGAATGGTTTAATTCTAACATCTTTTTAAGTCAAAAGAAAAGAAAATGAATTTAATAATGGTAATAAACATATAGCAACAAACCCAGCCTGGATTATAATAGCCCTTCCTAACAATGCAAGTCATAAAATATAATTTTGAATATGTTTTAGTGGAGGAAGAGGATTGGGAAGGCAAAAGCCTTAGGGCCTATGAAACTCCCAAGGCAGCCCTGATTCTGGGCTAAGCTGGAATGTTCTTTATGGAAGTGAGAAAAAGTGGGGTTCAAGAAGCTCCCCTCTAATAGGAAAGAGGGGAATTTATTTCGCCAAAGCCTGATTATCAAAACCTATAATTACATTTGGGTTAAAAATCTTTAAGTGTCTAGGAGTTTGTGGAAACTGTGCAGAAAAGCTTAGCACTGAATTAATCAGACTCGAGGTCCCCCATCAGACTAGAAATCTTCTTTTTAAATTGGATGTTCATTCCCCCAACCTCGGCCTCTCTCTCTCTATCTCTTTGAATCCACCAGCTCTCCTCTAATTTAATTGGACAAATCTTAACTGTGATTTTTTTTCCCCTCCCAAAGAGGGGGCACACTGCAGCCAAAGCTTGTTAATTAAGTTCTTTAAATGCCCCCAGCTGTGCAATAAGTTTTCAAAGCAACACAACTGCAAATTTATTTTTTTAACGTTTGGTGGCTAGTTTTCAATCATGCATTCTTCCCCCACCCCCCATCCTCACCCTTGTTGTGAGGATGGGAAAAAGAGGAATAATCTCTGGGAGAATTCCCATGCATTGTGGAATCTTGGACAGAGAGTCAAATTGGAGGTGCCATTAAGTGGTGTCTAATTGGAGCCTGTTTAAGGAGGAGAGTCACAAGGGACGATTCTTCAGGCTTGCAGGCAGCTTGGGCACACACGTGCGTGCTTAGAAGTAGCTCGATGAAAAATCCCCAGAGAGCAAACCACCCCAACATGGCCTGATAGATGGGGCCCTGGGAAAAGGGAGATCTGTCTACCAGGTCCCACACAGAGGTCCCATGTGGACAGGAGAGAAGGTCATCAAGTGTGTTTCTGGTTTCCCCTTCTTCTGAGAGTAGGCCATGTTCCTTTCTCTGGAAGTGGAAGGAATGATGGGGAACTGAGTCTGCAGTTACCAGAACCCTCTACAAAAAGTACTTACACTTGAAAAGTGACATCTTCTTAAGGAGCAAAAAGATTTCCAATTTTAAAGAATAAGGACCTTTGTTAAAAAAAGAATTGTGAGAATTCATATTCCAGCTCTTCCATATTTCATTTCTACTTTCAGGCCCTTAACCACCCACCTTGTGACTGGGTATGTGGCCACGTGATTTGTTTTAGCCAATGGCATGTACATGGGAATGATGCATGTCTGGTGGCAGGTTTCAACAGCCAATGTATAAGACCCCAGGCACCATGCAATGAACTAGGAGGTAGAACAGAAGCACTAAACATATTATTAGGCCAGTTGACTGAGATGTCCCATGAAACCATGACCCTAAACTTCCAAACCAAGGAACAAATACCATGAAGTGTTTGGTTGTACATAAGCAGGCTCAGCAGCTACTCCTTTTTTTTTTGTCATTGTTGTAGATATATCTATCACACGCTTTTATCGATTCAACTTTTTATAGATGTACAATTTATTGCCAGCACTTATAACAATCAGCTGTGTAATCCCACCTTTGATCAATGTGATTTCCAACATCGTCAACTGGCCATGCAAGGCACAACAATTGGTCTCCATTTGCCTGAAGAAACAAAGGAAGAAGGAGAGTCAGGAATAGGAGGAGGAAATGGAATGTGTGGCTGATTGCCACTATGAACAACTGTCTCCTTTGGCGTGAGACCAGAAGAACTGAATGGTGCCCGGCTACCAGTACTGAACATTTTGATCAAAGGTTTCATAGACAAATCCTGATCAAAAGGGGGAAAATGAAGAACAGAATTTCAAGTTCTCATAGAATCTAGACTCTCCAGAGCCATGGAGGGCGGATAAACCCCTGAAACTATTGTCCTGACATAATATTTAAGCCTTAAGCAAAAATATTCCCTGAAGTCTTCTTAAAACAAGAGTTTAGCTTAACTAGTAAAAAATGTCTGCCTTGAGCATTGTGCTCTTTTTAAGAACTGTCTATATGGGATTGAGTTGACAACAGCAACTCGATGATTAGATAGGAACCTTAGGGGACAGGAACTTTATATTAATGGGGGAGAAACAACTGAGAAAAGGAGGGTGAAAAGCATGGTTGCACAACTTGAAGAATGTAATCAATGTCGCTGAAGTGTACGTGTTGAAGTTGTTGAATTGGTGTATGTTTGGCTGTGTATATGCTCAAAGATGACAACAACAAAATAAATAAAATTAAAAAGATGAACACATCTTAAAAAACAAAAAGAGTCAACAAGTAATGTGTAAGTTGCCACATTCTGTAATGCCTGCAGAAGCAACTGTGTTGAGATGAGGGCTCTGTGAGCCTGGGTCCTGCATTTTTCTGATGAGAAGTGCCTCCCAGCAGACTCCAGCCCTCTCTCCTGCCCTCTCCCCACTAGCCCATGTTCAGCATGCAGCACAAACAAGAAATAAAACTCTCCTGTGTTAGACCAGTGAGATTCAACTGTTGTTACTGCAGTGTAATTCTATTCTGACTGATAAAATTACTTAGATAGTTGGATTGTGACTTGCGGACCAGACAAAACCAAACTCATTGCCACCGAGTCGATTCTCACTCAGGTGACCCTGTATGTTACAGAATAGAACTGAGCTCCCTAGGGTTTTCTTGGCTGTAATCTTTACGGAAGCAGATCGCCAGAACTTTTTCCCACGGTGCTGCTGGTTAGGTTGGAACTGCCAACTTTTAGGTTAGTAGCTGATTGCAAACTGCTTGTGCTACTCAGAGGGTCTGTTGAGCAGATAAAGCCTGCAGAAATGTTTTATTTGGCCCACAAAATGTCTTCTGAAGACTAGTTGCCAACGTAAAAATCAGGAGAGTACACATAAAATCTGGCAAACTGGATTTGCATACCTGTGTAGCCACGGTCATGTGGAGCTGGGTGGCAGCTGCCCCCAGCACCCTCAGGAGGTCTTTGACATCATCTGCTGCCTTCTGTAGGCCAAGATCTTTCTGCACCTGAAGGACAGGGAAGGGCCATGCTGTACTCTGCCTTTCCTGTTTGCTGTTGGAAGGGGAGTGACCAGGCTTGCTTTGGCTTCAATTCCCAAGGTGTGCTGCATGAGGCAGGGGCCTTGGCATGTGCGGCATGAGGCAGCCAAGTACCTGCTTGTAGGCCTCAGTGCCTGGGGGCTGCATATCTTTCTTGCGCACTGTGGGCTAGCCAGTGGTATGGCTGTGTCCATTGGGATGAACATACATTGGGAAGAATCAGGTCTACCTTGCCAACTTTGTGCCTGTCACACTTGGCCAAGGCAAAGAAGAGAAAAATGTATGGGCACTGGCAAATGCAAGACACCACCCCCCAACCAAGGAGCCTGGTGGCACAATGGTCAACTGCTTGGCTGCTAAATCAAAGGTCAGTGGTTCGAACCCAGCAGCCACCCTGCCAGAGAAAACACAGGGCAATCTCGTCCTGTAAAGATTACAGCCTAGACAGCCCACCTGGAGCAAAGGAGAATGAAGAACGCCAAAGACGCAAGGTAAATATAAGCACAAGAGACAGACAGGGCCACATAAACCAGAGATTATATTAGCCTGAGACCAGAAGAACTAGATGGTGCCCAGCTACCACTGATCACTGCCCTGACAGGGAACACAACAGAGAATCCCTGATGGAGTGGGAGAACAGTGGGATGTGGACCTCAAATTCTCATAAGATCAGACTTAATGGTCTGACTGAGACTCGAGGGACCCCAAAAGTCACGGCACCTGGACCCTCTGTTAGCCCAAGACTGGAACCATTCCCGAAGCAAACTCTTCAGACAGGGATTGGACTAGACTATAAGACAGAAAACGATACTTGTGAGGAGTGAGCCTCTTGGCTCAAGTAGTCACATAAGACTATGTGGGCAGCTCCTGTCTGGAGGTGAGATGAGAAGGCAGAGGGTGACAGGAGCTGGTTGAATGGACCTGGGGAATACAGGGTGGAGAGGGGGAGTGTGCTGTCTCATTAGGGGGTGAAGCTTCTTCCTTTACTCTTCCGTTCTCCCCATTCCCGCTGACATTGAAGCTTGCTCTCAGTCATGTACCAGTTGTAGCCATTTATACTTTTACTGGCAAATTGTGTCCATGTGTTACCTCATCAACAGCTATTGGTCTTCTAGGTCTTCTCTGAAGGGTTGACTCTTACAAAGGGCTATTTACCATTACAGTGCAGAACACAGGCTTATTTTCATAGCAGGGCACCTTCCAGGGACCTGGGAACAAAGCCTAGCCAGGGGAAACTGGCTTCACCTTTGGATAATCGATTCTCCCTGTTCTGGGATGCTAGCTCACTCCCATCACCCTGGTACACCGTCCCACTCAAGCATTGTAGCCTGTTGAACTTGGTCTGGGCTTGTGTGCCGATCTCTTTCATCTTTCCTTTGTCCCTCCCATTCTGAGCCATCTTGCAATTTCCCCTGCTTAGAAATTCCAGGACTGATGCCGTAAGAGAGGCAGCATGGGGGTGGCTAAGAGCTCAGACTCTGGGGTCAAACTGCAGAGTTTTCTCCTGACCCTGCCATTTACTAGCTACTTGACCTTGGACAAGTGACTTCACCTACATGGGCCTCTGAGAAAACAAAACCAAACCAGTTGCTGTTGAGTTATTCCAGCACATGATGACCCCATGTATGCCAGGGTAGAACTGTTTCATAGGATTTTCAGTGATTGATTTTTCAGAAGTCAATTGCCAGGCCTTTCTTTCAAAGTGCCTCTGGATGGGCTCAAACTTCCAACCTTTCAGTTAGCAGTTAAGTGCATTTAGCGCTTGCACCACCGAGGAACTCATTTGAAAAATGGGGATAACGTGTTAGTACCCCCCTCAGATGGTGGTTATGGTCTGCTAAGCATGCGAATACAGGTGAAACATTTCAAACGGTAACTGGCATATTTTGAGAGCTCAATAAAGTTAGCTTTTTTGATGCTCTCAACCCAAAGAGCCTCCAGTGCCTTCTCTTTGCTTCTCTGGGTAGACCCTTTTCTTAAGAAGCGAGTCCTTGGGCTTCTTCCTTTGACTGGATTAGACCAATCTGGTAAGTTATGTCCTGGCTTTGGTTCGCCCCGAACCAGACACACGCTGATGCATTGCTTTGCCTCTCAGCTTCTGGATTGTAGACCTCCTGAAAGCACAGGTCCTGTTCTTTTCGTCATCTCTGCCTCCCTGACAGGCCTTGCAGACGGTTCTGCTGAGAGTAACTGCCCAAGAAATAGTCCTTTTTGACTTAATACTGGTGGCTCCAGATCTTTCCTAGGAAAAGCAGTTCCTGTTGACTCAGCTCCACCCTCTGTGTGTCAGAGTAGAACTGCGCTCCATAGGGTTTTCCATGGCTGATTTTTGGAAGTAGATCAACAGGCCTTTCTTCCAAGGCCCTCTGGGTAAACTAGAACCTCTAACATTTTGGTTAACACCCAAGCATATTAACTGCACCATTCAGGGACTCCCCTTTCCTAGGGTGGTGGGGGCTTTTAATTAAACCCTTCCCCCCCGCCCCAAAGCCTATTAGTACTCGAATATTCTTTATTTGGTTTCCCATCCAAATGGTAATAATGAATGAGACATAAATTGAGGCTGTCCACAGTCTGTCTCCAAATGCATGCCACTTTTCAGTTCGGTCCACAGTCAGAATTCAGCTCACATCAGCCTGCAGCAGGTGGGAACTGTCATCTCTAAATTCTGAAAACTAGGCCCTCGATCTCCACCCGCCAAGCCAGCTACGTGGAAAGAGTCCTGAGCTATGTACTTGTTCGGGTTATTTTTTTTTTTAGCTTTCATTAAGCTGCATGCATTCTTGCTTATGTAATCACCCAAGAACTATATGAGTGAGCCCGAGAACCACCCCTAACTTGTGCTGCTTGGTACTTATTAGCTTTGTAACTGATGACCAGGCCTCAGGATAATGACAGCTTGGCTGCCCCACAATTGTTTTGTCTAATGCAACTGATTTCTCAAGAAGCAAATGGGTCTGCTGGCTTTGTCTTTGTAAGTCAGTGGTATGGAGACAGAATTCTTGGGGTAAAAGAAACAGTGAGGTTCTGAACTGCCTATCCTGGCCCTCCTTGGTTGTATCAATTTCCTAGAGCTTTTGTACCATGAACTTGATGGCTTAAAACAAAAGAAATGTATTCTCTCAGAGTTCTGGAAGCGGGACGTCCAAAATCAAGGTGTCGGCAGGACTGTGCTCTTTCTGAAGGCTACAGAGAAGGACGCTTACTTGCGTCTTCCTAGCTCTGGTGGTTGCTGGTAGTCGTTGGTGCTCCTTGTCTTGTAGATGCATCGCTCCAATCTCTGCCTCGGCTGTCACATTGGTTCTCCCCTGTGTCTCTGTGTCTCTTCTCCTCTTTTTATAAGGACATCAGTCATGGTAGATTAGGGCCCACTCTGACCCAGTACATTTCACTTTACTTGGGTCCACGATCAACACCTGTGGAAGCAGCAGTCAAGAAATAAAGAGATGCATTGCATTGGGCAAATCTGCTGTGAAAGACCTCTTTGAAGTGTTGAGAAACAAAGATGTCACCTTGAAGACTAAGGTGCACCTGACCCAAGCCATGGTATTTTCAGTCACATCTTATGCGTGTGAAAGCTGGACAATGAATAAGGAGGACTGACAAAGAACTGACGCCTTTGAATTGTGGTGTTGGCAAAGAATATTAATTATACCATGGACTGCCAAAAGGATGAACAACCCTGTCTCGGAAGAAGTACAACCAGAATGCTCCTTAGAAGCAAGAATGGCGAGACTTTGTCTTACATATTTTCCACATGTTGCCAGGAGGGACCAGTCTCCGGAAAAGGACATCATACTTGGTAGAATATAGGGTCAGGGAAAAACAGAAAGACCCTCAATGAGATGGATGGATGCAGTGGCTGCAACAATGGAATTAAGCATAGCAATGATTGTGAGCATGGCGAAGGAGCAGGCAGTGTTTTGTTCTGTCGTATGTAGGATTGCTATGAGTCAGAACCGACTTGATGTCAGCTAACAACAACAACAACTGATCCAGTACAACCTTATTTTAACTTGATTACATGTGCTAAGACCTTATTTCCAAAAAAGGTCACATTCACACATACTGGGTATTAGGACTTCAGGAAATATTTTGGGGGACACAATGCAATCCATAACATTGGCCAAAGGTCAAAACTTGGTGCCAGAGGTCAGAATTTGACCTGCACAATGCTTTTATTTAAAAAATTGAATTTGAACAGTTTTGAGCATCTCATATATTCTCTAGTTTGCCACAATCTCCACTATTCCCTTTTGTTTTACATCTGGTCTACTTTGTCCACTTACGTTAATTTGCTTAGCCCTTGAGACATCTGGGCTTACACCTAAAAACATTAGTGTTTTCTCTGTTAATACAAGAATAACTCATAGGGATATAGAAAATGAGTTTAGAGCTAAAGGAAGTCAATGAGTTTTAGTTCTAGTCCCACATATCCAGGTGGGGAAACCAAGACCAAGAGAGGTAACACGAAACCATTCGTGACCCACAAGTACCTGGTGGCAGAGTCTTATTAGAGTCTGTCATATTATAGTCTCAAATGACAATATGTCTCTGGAATTTTTTTTTTGAGAATATAAATGCTACACAACTACTATAATCATGCTAGAATCATTTACAGAGCATGTAAGACCTGGATGCACAGAACCTACATCTCAGATGTCATCAACCACAGCCTCTGCTTTGTCCCTTACCCAAACCCAAACCAAACCTGCTGCCACTGAGTCAATTTTGACTCATAGTGACCCTACAGGGTTTCCAAGGCTGTAAATCTTTGCAGAATCAGGCTGCCACATTTTTCTCCCATGGAACAGCTGGTGGGTTTGAACCACCGACCTTTTGGTTAGCAGCTGAGCACTTTGTCCACTTGCACCACCAGGGCTGGGCTCCTGTGTCTCTTTCTAAAAATGAAGAATTTCTCAATCAGCTGAAAAAGTCCACGCACACCAAAGCATTGTGTATTTTAGAGAAGATCTTGAAACAGAGACAGAAGAAGGGGTTCACATCACAGTGCAACCAGTCTTTTTGCCCCCACCCAAGTGCCACTGCTCTGCCCACCAGCTACCATATCTCTCCCCTGACTCCTCTTCTCACCAGCCTCTCCAAACCCTGACACCCAGCCCCTTCCCTGGATTTCCCCCTGGGTTTATCTGTCTTCCTTTCCTATGCTGAGCAACACAGCTCTTCCCCAGGTTCTAGCTCCTTCTGTCACTTAATGCTGTTTTCAAGAGTAAAGACAAGAATTTTGTGTGTGCTCAGTAAACAAAAGATTCTTCAGTTCCCATGGCCTACCTCCATAAACAGCAACAGAGATTTATATTTAACTGCAATAAAAGATTTTCTGTTTGCTAAACACTTATGGTCTCTAAGTATCACTATGACTTTGCAATGAAATAGGCATTATTTGTACCTCATAGAAAAAGAAAAAGAATGGCGATCAGAGAGATCAAGTCACTTGCCTTAGGTCACACAGCGTATCTATGCTACAGATAGGACTTACTCAGGCCTTATCCAAACTCCTTCTTTACCATGTGGGGATTACTGAATGGCAGGTAGTAAGGCTGAGTTCATCGGTCAGCTGGCATCAATTCCAGGTGACCCTTCTTTTAACCCTTATTAGAATCTAATAACACGGAGATAACAATTTTGCTTCAACTCCTTTTTAAAAAGTGTTCATCTACAGGAGGCTTTTCCATGCTCAGAAAAAACGCCCTTTGGGTCTCTAAAGCCATGTTTGGTAATCTAATGACTTAAATATAACATTGACTAGAACATAACCAATAATTCTGTACTGGAGGAAATGGGGAAGGGGAGGCAGGGCAGGAAGGGGGAGTTGGAAATGACCATTCTTGGGGGTCTGACCCTGCCAGGGACATTTCTGCCAGGACTTTTCCAAACAAACTGGAGATGATTATACCTCCCCAGCTTTTCTTTCTCCTCCTCATCAGAGCCTTCTTATCATTCAAGCCTATACATTGAAACTGACAGTGGTCTCTTGTCTTCGCTCCTTTAATTAGTACTGTCGTTTTTAATCTGCTGGAAAGACGAGGAAGAGAGTGAATGTCCCAACAACAGACATGGTATTCTGAAACTCCAATTCTGACGAATCCACAAACTCCTAAAAGATGTCTTCTCTGCTATCCCATTAGCTCAGAGCACAGAGTTAGGAATCTTTCTGTCCTTTTGGGCCTAATTCAGAGCCATTTTTGGTTATCATGCACAAGATGTTTTTAAACTGAGTTGTCAGGTTGTTAAATGTCTTCACCATGGAGTGTTCCAGTAATTCAATCCCTGGATGACTCTGAGTGTCTGCAATGTTTTGATTGCAAACACAAGAGGAAAACTGCTGTCCCGAACAGTCGCCCCTTAAATCTTCTTATGGATTCATTTACTGTGTGGCCCGAAATAGGTCAAAAGGTTTTGGCTCAGGAGTAGAATTCTAGAAATAATCACCCTATAGGCAGTCTAAATCAATCATAATTAATGCGCTTGCCCAGTCCCGTCAGCTGATTGCTGCTAGAGGGTGAAATAAAGAGACCCTTTCTAATACAATTTGAAAAGAGATCAAATCTGTCATTTCATCTAATAATTGAGCCAAATGAGAAAAGAGAGGGGTCAAAGTTCACTGGATGACCTTATGTAAACTCAATAATGCATAATTCATTTCCTTTTTATGGGACTTATAAGCTGCCATAAATGGACAAGACAGAATCATCTATCCTCTGTGGCTTCTGCCAAACTGTCCTTCCTTATCCTGAAATGCCTGCAGAGCTGCCCAAACTTTTTGGTGGCATATTCTGGCAGAATAATCCCCAAGCCTTCAATACGGGCTGGTATTTAATTCATTCTCCCAAGCGTGTGAAGTTAATAACTGAATAAATCACTGGCAGCTCTCTCTGAATGATATAAAACCTGTAATTTATTTATTGAGTGTTACAAATACAGTTAAAACATGTTTTCATGCAAAATGCTTTCCCTCTTTTTAATATTATCGAAAGGGAGAAACAGGGGCTTGAATTCTGGAAATGGTGGTTGAAAGACAGCGTGTTTGTGAATTGTCTATTTTGTCCTGGGAGTAGGGTCTCTTCCCAGTCTCGTCACCATATGGGATGAGGAAGTCTGGGAATGAGGGAAAAGAATGTCTCAGAAAACTTTGGAATGGCTCAGGCTTCCCCAAACAACTGTGCTAAAATTTATGCAAAGCTCTAGGCTACTCTGGATCAAAATGATTTAAATACACCTAGAATGTTCAGAGTTCTTGTCTCAAGACCCCTAGAAAGTAGCCAGCCAGGTAGGTACATTTTTGGCCTTTTTTTTTTTTTAATTCTGTTTTATCAGAGGGTACAAGCAACTATTTATTCTTGTGAGTGGCTTAGGAAGGGGCCATCGCATGACCAATTCTCTATCTTCTCTTATATTTTTACGCTCTGTTGTCAGGTGCACATACGTTCAGGATTGTTATGTCTTCTAGGAGAATAGGCCTCTTTATCGTTATATAATCTTGAAGACAAGCAAGAGCTCTTTCGTAGGATATCATTAAATATTCATAAAGTTAATCCGAGATGCCTTTAGAACTTCTAGCAGGAGTTGTGTGTTCCTTTTAAAGTTGCCAGATCTGAGCGTTTAACTGAGACCCTTCGATCTGGAGCCAGTGAACTCAGCTGATTGTAGGCACTCAGTACCCCATGAGCACTTACCACATCCACAAAATATCTGTATGTTTGCTGTCACGTGCACACATCTTCCACAACACCTCCAGATTATTTCCGTGCTGCCTTTGTGACATTCATTTCTTTGCACCACTACCAGAGTGAGCTTTCTAAAATGTAAATCGGATCTTGTCTCTTCTGCCCTTGGAGGCTTTGGTGTACTGTGTGTGTGGCAGGGGGTGGGGAGTATAAATGGGTCTAACCTTTCCAGAGAATGGCCTGGCATTACGTTAGCAAAGTTTGAAGTTTTATATGCTCTTTGGCTCCCAAAGTTCCACATTTTGTAATTTATCTTAAATAGTGGGTAATTTGTCTTACATGTGGGTAAAGATATATGCATTTATTACATGTACGATAGGTGTTATAATTTTAGAGACAACTTAAAAGTTCATCAACAGATAGCCATAAAATAAAATATGGTCCTTCCCATATAACGGAATATAAGGAAGACCAAAGAAGAATTGACGCCTTTGAATCATGGCGTTGAATACACCATGGACTGCTAGAAGAACGAACAAATCTGTCTTAAATGAAGCACAGCCAGAATGCTCCCTAGAAGCAAGGATGGCGAGACTTTGTCTCACATACTTTGGGCATGCAGGAGGGACTAGTCCCTGGAGAATGACGTCATGCTTGGTAAAGCAGAGGGTCAGCAAAAAAGAGGAAGACCCTCAATGAGATAAACTGACACAGTGGCTGCAACAATGGACTCAAGCATAGCAAAGATTGTGAGGATGGCTCAGGACTAGGCAGTGTTTTGTTCTGTTGTACATAGGGTCACTATGAGTCGGAACCGACTTGATGGCACCTAAGAAGAAGAAGAACAGCAACAACGTATAGTGGAATACTCTGCAGGCATTAAAAATGATGTCATTAACCACATGGAAACATCTTCATGACATATTGTTAAGTGAAAAAGCATGTCACAAAACAGTTTGAGAAGTATGATGCATATTCATTGTTTTTCCTTGTCTGATTGCTTTGACTATACCCCCCACTACAACGTTGAATAGAAGTGATGAGAGTGGATTCCTTGTCTTGGTGCTGATCTTGGGAAGAAAGCTTTCAGTCTTTTACCACTAAGCTTGACGTTCCGCCATTGACGTTAAGTTGATTCCAACTCATAGTGACCCTATAGTACAGAGTAGAACTGCCCATAGGGTTTCAGAGGCTGTAATCAGACTGCCACATCTTTCCCCAAAGAGGTGGCTGGTGGGTTTGAACCACTAACCTTTCAGTTAGCAGCCAAGCTCTGTGCCACCAAGGGCTTCTAAGTATGATGTTAGCTGTTTCATCAAGTTGAGGAAGTTCTCTTCTAGTCCTAGTTTTTTTAGTGTCTTTATCAGGAAAGAATGTTGGGTTTTGTCAAATGCTTTTTCTACATCGATTGAGAGGTTCATGTTTTTATTTTTTTCATTTATTCTATCAATATGGCGTACTACATTGGTTTTTCTGTGTTGAACCAACCTTGCATTTCTGAGCTAAATCTTAACTTGTCATGATGTGTAATCCTTTTCGTATGCTGCTGGATTCTGCTTTGCATCTACGTTCATATGGGATATTGATCTGTCTTTTTTTTTTTTTTTCTGTGATGTTTGCTGGTCTTGGTGTAAGGGTGATACTGGCATTATAGAATGAGTTAGGAAGTGCTTTCGCTTTTCGTCCATTACTTGGAAGAGTTGTGAAGAATTGGTGCTAATACTTCCTTAAGTATTTGGTAGAATTCTTCAGTGAAGCCACCTGTCCTGTGCTTTTCTTTGTGGGAAGTTTTGATTATTAACTCAATCTCTTTATTTGTTTTAGGCTTATTCATATTCTGTATTTCTTCTCCAGTCAGTTTTGGTTGTGCACGTCTCTCTAGAAATCCATCCATTTCATTTAGGTTATCCAATTATTGGCATACAATGGTTCTTAGTATTCTCTTATAATTCTTTTTTTTTTTTTCCTTAATAAGATATGTAATGTCCCTTCTTTTATTCCTGATTTTAGTAATTTGAGTCTTCTCTCTCTTCTTTTCTTGGTTAGTCTAGCTAAAAGTTTGTCAGTTTTGCTTTTCTTTTCAAAGAGCCAACTTACAGTTTCATTGATTTTCTCTATTTCACTTATTTTTGCTCTGATCTCTATTATTTCTTCCTTTCTGCTAGCTTTTGGTTTACTTGCTCTTCTATTTCTAGTTTCTTGGGTCATTGAGTTGAGATCTTCTTTTAATTTAGGCATTTAAAGTTAAAAATTTTCCTCTGAGACTGGAGAAACCCTGAGAGTATGGCCCCCAGACACCCTTTCAGCTCAGTAATGAAGTCACTCCTGAGGTTCACCCTTCAGCCAAAGGTTGAACAGGCCCATAAAACAAAAAGAGACTAAAGGGGCACACCAGCCCTGGGGCAAGGAATAGAAGTCAGGAGGGGACAGGAAAGCTGGTACTAGGGAACCCAAGGTTGAGGAGAGAGTGTTGACATGTTGTGGGGCTGTTAACCAACGTCATAAAACAATATGTGTGCTAAGTGTTTAATGAGAAACTAGTTTGTTCTGTAAACCTTCATCTAAAATACAATTAAAAAAAAAAAATCCCTCTGAGGACTACTTGCACTGCTCAGAGTTTTGGTATGCTGTGTTTTTATCTCAAAGTATTTTCCAATTCCTTGCAATTTCTTTGTAACTCATTGGGTATTTATTAGTTTGTGTTTAATTTCCACATAGTGTGAATATCCCAAATTTCCTTTTGTTATTGAGTTTTAATTTCAGCATGTTGGAGCATATACTTTGCATGACTTCAGTCCTTTAAAGTTAATTAAGACTTGTTTTATGGCTTAGCATATAGCCTGTCTTGGAGAATGTTCTATGTGCACTTGAGAAGACTGTGTATTGTGCTATTGTTGGGTAGAGTGTTCTATAGTTATCTGTTAGGTCTTATTAGTTTACAGTGTTGTTCAGTTCTCCTAGTTCCTTTCTGATCTTCTGTTTAGTTGTTCTATACATTATTGGAAGTGGTGTATTGGAGACCTCAGCTATTACTGTTGAATTGTCTATTTCTCCCTTCAATTCTGTCAGTTTCTACTTCACGTATTTTGAGTATTGCTTCGTGTATATATGTTTCTAATTGTTATATCATCTTGGTAGATTGATCCTTTTATCATCATAAAATAAAATTTTTGTCTCTAGTAACATTTTTTCTCTTAAAATATGTTTTACCTGTGTGTTGTAAGGGTCGGCATGAATCCAATCCCCAAAATGTGAAAACTGATCCAGTCCTGATATTCCTACTTTTCCATCCTTGTCTTCAGCCACCCCCTCATGACACCCTCTGTCTCTGACCCTAGCTACCTGGAACTAGGTCAATGCTCACAAATTAAAAGTATACCATCCTTCAGACTGCCAAATAGGCAGACACCAGCCACAAGTTTGGGGAGTCTATATGATACCCCACCCTTCTGACCTGCTGGTCATAAATTCAAGGCTGGTTTCCCAGTACCCCTTCAGAATGCCAGCTACAAACTCGAGGGTCCATATAACCCCATTACTTTCTGACCTGCTGGCTCCTACTACCCCTTTGGGCTTGATAATTCGCTAGAACGACTCACAGAATTCACGGGAAGAATACCATACTTACGACTACAGACGCGTTATAAGCAAAAATGATACAAATGAAGAGATGCATAAGGCGAGGTTTGGAAGGGTTTCCAACGTGGAGATTCTGTGTCACAAGGGACATGCTACCTTCTCTAGGGCAGAAATTTTCGCTAACCAGGAAGCTCATCTGTGACTTAGTGTCTGGGCTTTTATTGGCCCGTTCTGCATGACAGGCTAAATCATACCTCCTGAGACTAGTTGATACTGGCCTCCCAGGTGAGTCTCACCAGCACAAATCCTCAAGTGTATCCTGGAAGTTCCACATCAAAGCACTCTAAAACTACTCCAAGTTTTATCCAGAGCAAAGGATGAAGGCTATCTTACTTAGGGGGAAACAGGATCTGTAATGATATTCCCTGTTTCATTGCAGATTTTGGTAATTTGTGTCTTCTCTTTATTTTGCATGTCTTCTTTTTTACTTTGTCTGTATTGCTAGAGGTTTATAGATTTTATTGTTCTTTTCCAAGAACTAGCTGTTCATTTCATTGATTTTCAATAGTTTCTCTGTTTTCAATTTCATTGATTTCTGATCCTATATTTGTTATTTCCTTCCTTCTGCTTGCTTTGAGTTTATTTCACTCTACTTTTTCTAGGTTATTAAGGTGGGCACTTAGATTCTTTACTTGCAGCTTTTCCACTTTTCTAATATATGCATTTACTGTTAAAAATTTCCCTTTCAGCCTTTGATTTGTTATATTTTCATTTTTATTCAGTTCAATGTTCTTTTTAATATCTATTGAGGCTTCTACTTTGACCCGTAAACTATTGATAAGTCTTTTGTTTAGCTTCCAAATGTTTGGAGATTCTCCTTTTATCTACCTGATATTGACTTCTAGTCTAATTCAGTTGTGGTTGGGGAAACCTCTCTGTATAATTTCAAGTTTTTAAAAATTATTTTATTTATTTATTTATTTTTTTAATGTCCTACAATATGTTTTGTCTTGATATATGTTCCATAGGCACTTGAAAAGAATGTCTATTCTGCTGGTGTTGGGTGGAGGGTTCTATAATTGTTCATTGATTATGTTCATTTTTTCCGTATTTTTGCTGATTTTATGTCTAGTTGTTCTATCAATTGATGACAGAGGAACGCTGAAGTCTCCAACTGTGTTTCTATGTCTATTTCTCCTCTGGGTTCTATCAGATTTGCTTCACATATTATGCAGCTTTGTTGTATAATGAATGCATACTTAGGATTATCATGTCTTCTTGGTGGCTTGAGCCTTTTATTATTGTACAGTGTCCCTCTCTGTCTCTGATAATTTTCTTTGCTCTGAAGACTACTACTTCATTTGATTTTAATATAGCTACTGTAATTTCTTTTGTTTGATACTAGGATGATATATTTTTTCATACTTTTATTTTCAATCTGTCTATATAATTATAATTGAAGTGAGTTTCTTGTAGAGAGAATATTCTTTGGTCATGTTTCAGAAGTTTGACTATGCTATGTCTGGCATGATATTAATGATATTGTTCTGTAAGGATGGTGCAGGACCAGGCAGTGTTTCGTTCTGTTGTGCATAGGGTCGCTATGAGTCGGAACTGACTCAACGGCAGCTAACAACAACAACAACATGTCTGGCATAGATCTCTTTGGGCTTACTCTGTTTGGGGTTCATTCAACTTCTTGAATTGTAGGCTTATGTCTTTCGCCAGATTTCGGAAGTTGTTAGCAGTATTTTCTTCTAGTACTTTTTCAGTCCTGTTTTTTCTTCTCCTTATAGGACTTCAATGTCATAAATGTTAGCTCTTTTGTTGCAGCCCCAGTGGTCTCTGAGACTCTTTTCCCTCAGTCTATTTTCTCTCTGTTGTTCAGATTAGGTAATTTTTTCACCTGTCTTCAAGTTTTCTGATTCCTTCCTTTATTCCCTCCATCCTGTTGTTGAACCCATTTATTATTATTTTAATTATTGTATTTTAGAGTGAAATTTCCATTCAATATTTCTTTATATTTTTTATTTCTTTGCTGAAACTTTCTTTTTTCATTTGTTTCGAATGTGTTCATAATTGTTGAAGCATTTTTATGATGTCTGATTTTAAGTCTTTGTCTGATAAATCTCTCCTACCTTGGTGTAGGCATATTTTTTCATTCAGTTTAAGATCTTCATGCTCTTTTGTATGACAGATGGTTTTCACTCAAAACATGGGACATTTTGGGAATTATAATATTCTGGATCTTATTTAAACCTATTTTAGCTGGTTTGCTCTGGCAGGAGAAGAGGGGTGCCAGGTAGAGGTAGAAGTCCAGGTTCTCCACTTGGCCTTAATTGACATCCAAGTATTGAGTGGCTCCTTCTTACTGCTGGCAGGCGTGGGAGTTCTTGCTCCCCACTAGATCTCAGCTGATACATCTCTGGCTGGGAGAGGTAAGAGTGCCTTGTTACTGCTTCTTACCTAGTCTCCACTGACATCACGATGGAGGGAGTTGGCCTTGCTACTCTTGGGCAGAGGTGAAAGTCTTGACTCTCCGCTATGCCTCTCCTCTTATACCATCTCAAAGGAGAAGGGGGAATTTATTACTGCTGATTAGGGGTACAAGTCCAGGCTCCCCATGTGGTCTTCACTGATACCACGACAAGGCGAGAAGGGCCTTGTTATGATGAGGCAGAGAAAAAATCTCGGTTCCCTACTTGACATTCTTTGATATCACCACTGTGGTACTGTTGGGGCACCAAATTCAAGCCTTGTGAGGGTAGAAGCCACAGTTTTTTTTTTTTTTTTTGTGTGTGTGTGTTTGTGGTGTTTGGCTGGTATAGAGCTATTATTGTCTGAAAGTTTTTTTGCCTTCAAGTCTGCCCCTTTCCTGGTTTTTGGCTGGAGAAAGCAAGTGGTGGGTTTTTTTGTTTGTTTGTTTTGCTTTTTCTCTCCCTGTTGACGTTTCTGGTTTTTCAGCTTCTTCAGCTTCAAGTCTGGGATATATGAGGCATAAAGAAAACACAGGGAACCCACCAACATGTCATTCCTAAATCCTGAGGTCTCTAGCCAATCTGCCTTGTTCTCTCCACCTTCTAGTGTCTTCTTATGTTGGTTTTATATATAATGCCTAGGATTTTAGTAGTATTTAGCAGGAAGACTAGGGAATACTACATGTACTCCATCTTTCCTGAAGGGGAAGTTTTCCAACTTAAATATATATATGGTGGATTCAAACTGCCAACCTTTGAGTTAAAAGCCAAACTCATATATATTTAAAATATTTTACAAATAAAGTAAGTCCCTAAAGAAATAAATAATAATTTTGGGGGAAGGGCAGTGTTATGGATTAAATTGTGCCCCCCCCCAATATGTGTTGTAAATCCTAACCCATATACCTTTGGTTATAATCCCATTTGGGAGTGAATTTTCTTTTGTACATTAGTGAGACAGTATTTGTATAGGGTGTATCTTGAGTCAATCTCTTTTGAAATACAGAAGAATCAGATTAAGCAAGCAGCAAGGGAGCAGAGATGGGGGAAGATAGATGCCATGCCACCTGAAGATCACAAAGAAACCAAGGAATAGAAGCTGAAGCAAGAAATATGTTTCTCCAGAGCCAACAGAGTTGGTGCCCTGATTTCAGACTCCTAGCCTCCTAAACTGTGAGAAAAATACATTTCTGTTTGTTAAAGCCACCCACTTGTGGGAGTTCTATTAAAGCAGCACTAGATAACTAAGACAGGCAATGAATTTGATGGAGATAGGGAGGCTGGAAGGCACATGGAAGAGATAATTGATGAAAAGTTTCCCAGTCCTAGGAATTGACAAGGGAGGAATGGCTTACCAGCAGAGCTGCCTTTCAAAAACTTCAAAGGTACATAAAAATATTCTCTAACTGCTCACCACCATTGCAGAGTTATAAGATCCCCTTGTCAAGACTTACCTTAACTTCTATTAATTCTTTTAGAATACCAAAAATTACATTTGTCATATTATTTGAGAATGACCCTCTGAACCAGAGGTCAGGCCTTTCCCTTGCCGTCTGGTTAGCACATTCCATAATTTTTGAAGGGACCCATCTCCAGGCCCTTTCCATTAATTAGTCTCAGCAGCAACAGGTCCTTAAAGAAGAAAACCCAGTGCTGAGGGCTCTCAAATCCCTCCTCAGAGATTAGGAAGTGAGATAAGAAAGGGAAGCTTTTAGCAACATGACAGTCGTCTTGCAAGCAAGCCCCAGAGAGGCTCTGTCTGCAATCTGAGAGGAGCTGAGCCGCATGAGAAAAGCAAACAAACAGAAATACCTCGGTGACGCTTGGATTTTATAAAGTGCTAATACCTGGCAGCTAATCTGCCCGTCCAGGCCAGAGAGGACAGTGTTAAATTGCCTTCCATTCTTGGGCCAACTTAACCTGTCATTGTTAAACCTGCCTGCATAAGAGCCTTTGAAATCAGATCTGGATGTATGGGAACGTTGTACTTGCCCAGGTTTGGTGAACTCTGAGCCAAAGGAAGAGGCCTGGGGTTAAGTGGAGCCACTCCAAGCTCGGTGAGCTCTAGAGAAACCTGCTGGCTGGACAGTGCAGTCACAAGGCCCTTCAAAGTCTACAGAGATAGAGGAGGTAAAGGAGATGGCATCTCCCAGAACTGCTTCCCTCTCGCTTTCCACAGACTCAAGAAAGACAGCAAGGGACAAGGCCAGAACATGGCCTTTGGAGGCACTCACACCTCTGCCACTGACCAGTTGGGTGACATTAGGGAGTGACCCCATTTCTCTGGCTTCAGTTTCTTCATCCATAAAATAAGAATAAAAATAGAACCCATCTCATAGGTATGTACAAAACCTGTTGCCAGCGAGTTGATTCTGACCCAATAGCAACCCTATAGGACAGAGTAGAACTGCCCCATAGAGTTTCCAAGGAGCACCTGGTGAATTCAAATTGCTAACCTTTGGGCCAACTCTTAACTTCTGTGCCACCAGGGCTACTCATAGGTTTATAAATAGTGAGGATTAAATAAAAATTAGCTCATTACATGTGAAAAGTGTTCAATAAGCAGTATTTGCTGTTATTAGTAGTAGTATTTTAGATGGGAACGCTGGTGGTTCAGTGGTAGAATCCTCACCTTCCATAAGGGAGAACTTGGTTCGATGCCAGACCAATGCATCTCATATGCAGCCAGTACCTAGCTCCCATCTGCCTGTTGGTGGAGGTTGGCATGTTGCCATGATGGCTAAACGGATTCCAGCAGAGTTTCCAGACTAAGATGGACTAGGGAGAAAGGCCTAGTGATCTACTTCAGGAAATCAGCCAATGAAAACTCTAGGGATCACAGTGGTGTCCTCTGCAACAGATCGTGTGGATGGTACAGGAAAAGGCAGCCAACTAACAACAAGAAGAAGCTATTATTTTTGGAAACTTCTTGGACACATCCCAACTCCCTGAGCGACTCAATTACTGGGCTGAGGGTTGTGGGGACCTTGGTCTCGGGGAACATCTAGCTCAGTTGGCATAACATACTTTATAAAGAAAATGTTCTACATTCTACTTTGATGAGTAAAGTCTGGGGTCTTAAAAGCCTGTGAGTGGCCATCTAGATACTCCACCGGTCTCACCGCTTTGACAGGAAAGGAGAATGAAGAAAACTAAAGACACAGGGGAAGGATTAGTCCAAAGGACTAACGGACCACATCTACCATGGCCTCCACTAGACTGAATCCAGTACAACTAGATGATGCCCGGTTACCACCGCTGACTGCTCTGACAAGGACCACAGTGGAAGGTCCTGGATAGGGCTGGAGAAAAACGTGGAATAAAATTCTAACTCAAAAAAAAAAAAGAGCAGACGTAACTGGCCTGACAGAGACTAAAGAAAGACCGAGGGTATGCCCCCCAGACACACTTTTGGCTCATTAATGAAGTCACTCCTGAGGTTCACCCTTCAGCTGAAGATTAGATGGGCCCATAAAGCAAAACAAGATTAAAGAGGCACACAGTCCAGGGGCAAGGACTAGAAGGCAGGAGGAGACAGGAAAGCTGGAAAAAAAAAAGAAAAAAAAGAAGCTATTATTTTTAGGATCATTGTTCTAATACAGTGTAGAGAGCCAAAAAGAACATTTTAGAATTGAGTTTAATCATTCCATATTATAGCCGGTGAAGCTGAGGCTCAAAAGTGTTGTGTGTGTCCTTCCCAAGATTATCTTAGCTAGTTAGAGACACAGCCATCCCTATATCAATCTCCCAAGCCCTGTGGTCCACTCCAGACCATGCTGTTTGCAATTTATGCACCAAATCCAGGTAATAGTTTGCACTGGGTCAACATGTTATCTGACTCTAAGACCTTTTTTTTTTTTTTTTTTCCTTATTTGGCAGGGTCTCAAGAAAGTTGTACCAAATGAAATAAATAGTAGTGCTGAGTGAAAGAGACCATCGGAAGAAGAGATCAAGATGCAAATACCAGGGCCATGTCCAAAAGAGGGGAACGTGTGTCTTGTCATAATCGCTCTGTGCATAATTTTGGAGCCCTCTCTGTCTCACTAGGTGAATGTTCCCGAGTGCATTCTAATGCATGTTTTATTTCTCCATTGATTTTAATTAAAAGGATATTGTCAAGGTTGCTAGGCATAAATATTGAATGATTCTGACACTACAGTTGTCCCAGAGGGTCAGGCTTGCTTTTTCAAGGTTCTTGTAACTCTATAAGCTCCTCATACTTCTTTTTTGGTGTGTTGGCAACATAAAAAAAATAGAACTATTTTAGGATATGCCTGAGATGCCACACAGGTTGAAGACAAAAAATAAAAGGTCTGGCAATTAGGAACAATAATTCACAAATGAAATCTTGGGACTTAACCAAAATGATTGCATCAGGGATAAAATTTACTAAGTAATTATCTGAATCTTCAATCAATTTGATCAGTGTATGGTGGGTCTCCAAAAAACCCATTTGAACTTTAATAGTGCCTTTGATAAAGCGAAGAGGTACGATTTTTAAAAATACATTGTTGTTAGTTGCCGTCAAGTCAGCTCCGACTGATGGTGACCTTATCTGTTACAAAATGAAACGTTGCCCACTCCTGCACCATCTTCACGATCACTGGTATGTTTGAGCCCATAGTTGCGACTATTGTCCTAAGCATCTCCCAGCGCTATGTTGGACAATATTCTGTTGTGATCCAGTGTTTTCACTGGCTAATTTTCAGAAGTAGATCACCAGGTTTTTCTTCCTAGTCTGTCTTAATCTGAAAGCTTCGCTGAAACCTGTCCTCCGTAGATGACCCCACTGGTATTTGAGAAACCGGTGGCACGGCTGCCAGTATTATAGCGCCACCAAACCACCGCAGTACAACAAACTGAACAGATAGGGGGTGGATTTTAAAAAATAATTTAACTAAAAGAGATTCTTGTACCTCACCACCTCTCAGCCCCTCACCCTAGACCTGAATTCCTTTGCCGCTTCTAAGTGGCCGCAGCTCTCCCATCGAAGCAGATTGTCAGTGTGGCCACACCACTGACATTTCTTTCCAAGAACTGGGAGACCTTCCTGGAGATGAAGCTGGTCCATCAGGGTTAATTCTAGCAGAGTCCCAAGCAGCAGGAGTTAAAGTGGCCCAGCACTATATCAGGAGGTGCTGGACTGCTGAGAGTAAGTGGGGTGAAATGCATTACGAACATTCTCAGCAAAGAGAAATTGTCCTTTTCTTGTTGGTAGAGAAAATCAATAGGGTTGTTTTCTGTTTGGTTTTCAAGGGCTCGAGTTGCTGCTACTTCAGGCCTGAGAAGTTCCTAGGTAGTTAACGAAATGTCAGCAGTGATTGAGCAGTTCAAACCACACTGACATCCCTCTCCTTTAAGTCTACCCTAAGTGAACTGGGAGCCACAGGGGAAGGCAAGGTATCCCAGGGCCAACAGGAGCAGGTGTGATGACCTGTCAAGTTGAAAGGAAATTGCTGACCCCACACAACAGGTGGAAAGGGAGATGTATTGTTAGTTGTTATCCTCCTTGGCTTGCACAGCTGACATGAGGAAGGGAAAAAGACTTCCTGATCGGTAGAGGAGTTGCCCACAAACCTATCTAACCAAGACATCATAGGATGAAATAGAATGACAATCTCTTTTCCTGATCCAGTCTTGAAGCATGGGGAATTTTTTTTTCCTCTTGGTACTCTTTGACCTGCCCCATATACTTCCTTTTCTCCTTCCAACATGTCTTCCCTTTTCCCACTCTTTTTACTTCCCTTTTGTGTTCCCCTTTCTTAAGTCATTGAAGGTCATTACTTAGCATCTCATGATGATCAAGGGCAGGCTCTGGCACCAGAAAGTCCTGGGATTAAATCTTGGATTGAACATTTATTGGGAAATTGACTTAGCTTCCCTAAGACTCAGTTTCTTCAACTGCAGGAGGGGGTGGTAATTGCCCTCACCTCATACAATCTCTGTGAGAATTAAATGAGGTGGCGCGCGGGAAGAACCTCCTGCACAGTAAGGGCTTTGGCTTCCTCTTTTCCAATTTGCGGGCCCTCCTGGTTCTGTTAATGTCCCAGTCTCCAAGCACAACCCTCTCATTTTAGAAAAATAAGCTCATAGGTTAATTTAGACTGAATAGTGGACAATAGCAACCCCCCTCAAATCTACTTCATGACTCAAAGCCCTCTCCCGGGTCCCCCGCCCAAGGTCCACTTCACAGATCACAAAGCACTACCAGCACATTGTATCATTTAATTGTATCATAGATCCCTAAGAAGAAGGCACAGGACAGTTAACGTGTTGGTCCTCTGAGGTGTTTTTAATACCAATAGAACTTTACTCCAAAGTGACAACTCTATGTATGGCGTCTCAGTGGTTGTGGCATTCAAGATAGGAACGTGCATGGGGCATGATAGGGGTTTCCTAGAGCCCTTTGAATCATATCTTACAGTGAATATCTGTACTGACTACACCTAAGTCAGCTGGCCCTCGTTGGAGAAACAAAGTTTTCCATTTTAGGTTATACATCTGGGCAATAGTTGTATGTGGAGCTAGTCAGGATAGACTAACTGCTATAAACCAAGCAACACTCCAATACCTGTGGCTTCAGACAAAAAAGTATATGTCTCATTTGCGTCACAATCCCATGTGGGTGGGGGTGGGAGCAAGGCTCTGCTCCATGCAGTCATTCAGGAACCCAGGCTCCTCCCTTCTCATGGCTCCTTTCTCCCCTATTAGGAAGTCCCCTCCATTTACTGGGGAAGAGGACAAAAATAAAAAATTTGTAGTAGGCAGTTTTATGGCCCACACCAGGAAGTAGTATATTTACTTCTGCACACATCCCATTGGCCAGAACTCAATCACCTGGCTGCATCTGACTGCAAAGGAGGCTGGGAAATCAATCTAGCTGGGTGCCATGAGGACAATGAAAATGGTTCAGTGAATAACCAGCTGGTGTCTGCCCTACATACAAGGAATCTAATTTCTATTTTTCAATGAGAAAGGGCTGATCCTGTGCTTTTAGGAAGAGGTTTTAAAAGGCCAAAGAGTAATAGTTTCAATATAGGACTGGGACAAGAGAGAAGAAAGTAAGGCACGTTGGGTGCAAAAGTTAAGAAGGCGCTCACTCTTAGAGTCCTACAAGTGCAGGATTGACACCTGAGAGTGAGCGCTGCCTTAAATTTTCTGACATAGGCACCTCTCTCCTCTCACCTAGTCTGGCCGTGTTTTAGTAACATTTTTAGGTTAACCTATGGGTCTTCCCCTTTAAATTTTTCCACATTGAGTGATTATAATTTTCCATTTGTAGAAATTTTCAGTTTTGCCAAAACACATTCCCAGACAATCTTGCAATTCATTATGGGATTTGTCACTCTTTTAGTTTTCTCCTCCATTCTTGCTGCCGGAAGATAGAAACAGTCTCATTCACCAGGCACCTCAGCAGTTAGCACAAAACCTGACACATAGGAGGTCCTCAGAAAATAGACTTGGGCTAAAACAAGGAGCTAATGGTAGTCTTTTTGGCTCCAGATCACCAAAGAGTTAGAGAACCCTTTCTGCCTGACTCTCACCTCACACACTTCTACAGGCAGTGGGTTGGTAGAAAGTGGGTGAACCGAGGAAGAAAGAGGTACCTCTGTGATGGGCTGGAAGATCCAACACAAGCAGGAGTTTTCTTTTTTCCTCCAAATTTGATGATGGGATTTTGATTACAAGGTATTGTTTTGAACTAACCTGTCCGTATGGAAACATATATGCATATACATACTCACCCATGCACAGAAGCACGCCTGTTATTATATGTTATATAGTCAGTAATGGCCAAGGTGTTAGCTCAAATTTACATGAGCTGGAGACTGTCTGCATTGCACAAAATCCACACAAGATAAGTGATTTTCTGGGGTCTTATGGAAGGCCTCCAGAAATAAACATTGTGAGAGGCAGAAGTTCAAAATTATTCGAATGTAACTGCTTCTTCCTTGAATGTGTTCCTTCGTATGGGAATCTCTCCCCGACCAGCTGATCCTCACTGTAGTGTTCAGAAAGGAGAGCTAGACTGAAAAGATCAGGCTCAGCTGAAAATGAGAACATCCTTTTAAAAAGCAACTTAAAGCAGAATTCCATCTCCGGAGCTTCTCTGATGCCCCCTTTTCTTACCACGACGTTGTAATTTAGCCCTTTAAGAAAACCCCTGCACAGTTGCCCTTACTTTTCTGTGGCTTTTCTTTTCTTCTTGCTGGGTATGGGGAATGAGAGGGTTTATCTTTGTCTTTTCTTCAAACCCAATTTTCCATGACTAAGAAAAGGGACATCAAAGGGCTCATTGAAATAGATAAAATGCTCCATCAAATAGCTCTAATAAAACACCATCCTGATGATTCCTGAGAAGATGGAGCTGAAGCATATGGACTCAATTTCCCTTGGAAAAATCTATGGGGGAGCAAGAAAACCAAGTGTTTTGGGTAAAGCATTTTAAGTATTTTAGTCCATTTCCAGTTCTGAAATATAGCTGCTCCTCTTCGTCAATTCAGACAGACTGTTGGGAGTTGATCCTAGCTCTGGGTCCAAATTAGATTTTGCCTCCCAAGAGGCCCAGAGAAGTAAATGGGGGAAACTGAAATGGATGATAGCCTGGCTGCAGTGTATCTAAGAAAAAAGTTCACTGCTTTTTAATCTGCAAATACGAAAGCTTCAGCTTGGTGTAGGGCTGAATGCAGAAAGGACTCAGATTCTCCAATTTGTAATCTCTTGTTCCAGGCTTCCCATCTTCAAATGTCATCAGCTCTGAAGTGATCACTAATCTTCACAATATCTCTTGCAGGAGTCAACCATTCCTTTGTTTGGTGTCAATTAGATAGGGAAGAACTCTCAATAATTCAATAGTTCTGTATTAAAGGGCAGCTCATCCACACATAACTTATCTCCATGGTTATCAATTGTTGTTATGGAACAGCCCAAGTGAAGATCACTTGGCTAGCTCGCCATCCATCCATCAGGACTCAGATTCATCTGAGTAAATGTAGAGTTATGATTTAATTACCAAAAGGTTGGGTTCAAATACAAGGGAATGAGACTTGTTTATAGAATGATGACTTGTTTTTCTCAGTTACTAATCATGAGCTTAATTTTTAATGGAAGAGCATTGCTAGCATAATTAACACCCAATTTACATGTGCATCTATAGAACCAATTAATTAAATTTTATTGATGCCTAGTTGCTCTTTAAAATGCTTTCCAATTGCCTCCAAATTGATTTTAAACTGTTGATAGTGGAAGTCAGTTTACACTTTTCTTGGGTTTATGAAATACTAACCTCTTCATTCATTAAAATATGCTTTATCTACTAAGGGCATTCCATAATTTGCCAAGGGTATTTTGCATGGAGTGCACCGTTTGGTCTGAAGACAGTGTAAGTTTGAACAGACCTAGAAATAAAGGCAACAGTACTTGGGGGCTACAGTTAGGTGGCCCCAAGGATTTGAAAATGAAGAAAGTAAGATTGCTGTCTGAAACCAGAGCAGAGAGATGCAAAGTCAACTGCATGAGCTGGAGAAAGCTTCCAGAACAGGTGGATGAGACTGTAACTTGATGGGGAAGTTAACGCATCCAAAGAAAGAATGTGTCACTCCTAAGGGGTTGATGAGTAATGAAAGCTTTGAAAAAGAGGGTCCTGGCGTATACTTTCACGCTGCGGAAGCATTCAAACACAGTGGCAAATACACATTGGATATTTTGACTTTTCGGTTTCTTTGGAATCACATAATTACTGCAAAATAAAAATCTCCGGCTGTCTTAGTTGGATGTCAATAAATGCTAAATCTGTATAAGTCACCCTCTTCTACTCACCAAGGAATCTTCTGAATATAATATGGTTTCTCATGTAGGTATGGAAGCCAGTGGGAGAATTCTCACCTTCCAAGTGGGAGACCCGGGTTTGATTCCCAGCCAATCTACCACATGTGCAGCTACCACCCAGCCACTCTCTGTCTTTCATTGGCTGTTTGAATGTTGCTATGATGCTGAACAGGTTTCAAAGGAGTTGCCAAACTAAGATGAACTAGAAAGAAAGGCCTGGTAATTTACTGCCAAAAATCAGCCAATGAAAGCTTTATGAATCACAATGGTCCAATCTGCAATGAATCATGGGGATGGCACAGGACTGGTGGATGGGGTCACTGTGAGTCAGGGCCAACTTGATGGCGGCTAACTACAATGACATATAGGTACAATAACAGAGAGAATGTCTTGCCATAGGGCTTCAAGGGTTTCTGATCTCTGTGCTGGTGACTTTGCTTGGTAAATCAATACAAACACTTCTAGAATCCCATTAAGTTTGACTTGATGGAAGGAATGACCGATCCTCCTTGACAGCTCCTCTCCCTTGTGGACCCTCCAGAAACCAAGTTCTAAATACCTCTCAGATCTGATCACATTTCATCATCCAACGACCTCTATCCACCTCTACCATCGTGTCTTGCCTGGACTACTGCAATAGCTCCCTGATAGTCATACTCCCTTTCAACCAGACTCTACAATGGGCGAAGTGATCGTGTGAACAGCCCCATTCCCACCACACACACACACACACATACACACACACACACCATTTAACACTAATACTTCAGTGACTTCCTAATGTTCTCAACGACAAAATTTCGCAACAAGTAGACAAGGCCCCGTGTAGTCAGGCCACTTCTTTTCCCCCCAGCCCCTTCTCTGTGTCACATGCATCTTGTTCTCTCTGCTCCAGCCACATTGGCCTTCTTCAATCCCTGTTCCCTGAGCATAACAATCCCTCCTATTGCTCTGCGGCCTCGCAACGTATAATTTTTCAAAAGTTAGGAACAAGACTTTCACACAAATACAAAGTGAGCAGGTGTCATGGATTTATTTAGATTATTAATGAGGGAACCAGGAGAATGGCAAAGCTGGTGCAAAGAGCGTTTGAAAAACAGTATTTATAGCCACTGCCATAAGAATGTGGAATAAGATTGCTAGTTTAGATACAAAAGTGGTTAACAGACTATTGCAGAATGAAACCATAAACTTTGGGTTATTTTCTCTACCAGCAGAAATCATTTGCATCTCTCCCACACAAAAATATCTCCAAGTTAGCCATACCTTTGTAGAGCCTGAGCTCTAATCAATAGTAAAGAATACATTCAGGGACAGATTACTCAATAAGCAAGGTACGCGGGGGCTTACTTGTGTTTACTTACTAATCTGCGGGGCACAATTTCACAGGCTTAATGTAAACCTGTGCTTACATTGCTTATTGGTTAATCTGCCCCTGAATATGTCAAACAAACGTATATTCTGCTAGAACAGGGTTGGCAAACTATGGTCAGTAGGTCAAATAAGATGTGTGGTCTGTTTTTGTACAACTTTGTAGCTAAGACTGATTTTAAATTTTTAAAGATTTGTATGAAAACAAAACCAAATAAAAAGCAAAGAATATGTGACAGAAATGGTATATGACCCCTACTTAAAAATAAACTTAAAATATTTACTATATGAGTCTTTACAGAAAAAGTTTGTGGCCCTGCTGTAGAGATGAAATAATCCTTAAAAAAAAAAAAAAAAAAAAATCCTTAGGGGATCCTTTTATTTTTTTAGGAAAGCCTGTTAGACAGTGCTCCATTATAACATTGAAAAGAGAACAGCTGTCCTTTAGCCTTAGTCCCAAGTTTTGAATACAATTTTTAACAGGACTTGGTAGTGATAGGCTTTCTTTCTAGAATGTTCTTCCTATCCTCTGTTCACTGACTTAACACTGTTCCTTCTTAAGATTTCAGCTCACAGGTTATTTCCTCAAGGAAGCCTTCCCTAACTTGCCAGACGGAGCCATATCTCTCTATTTTTAGTGTCTCTTGGCACCACACACCTTTCTGTACTGGCACCTGTCGTACTTCAAGTTTTGTTTGTGGGACTACTTGATGAACATCTGTCTCTCCACTAGAATATCTTACCACTCTTCTGTCAGTTTGTTGTACTGTGGTGATTTGCCTGTTACTTTGATGCTGGAAATGATGCCCCTAGTATTTTGAATATCAGCAGGGTCACCCATGGTGAGCAGGTTTTAGCAGAGCTTCCAGACTAAGACAGACTAGGAAGGCCTGGCAATCTACTTCCAAAAATTAGTTAATGAAAACCCTGTGGATCACAGCAGAATTTTGTTCAATGCAGTGCTGGAAGAGAAACCCCCAAGGTGGGAAAACATTCAAAATACACGGTGGCTACAACGATGGACTCAAGCACACCAATGATCATGAAGATGGCGCACAACCAGGCAAAGTTTCATCCTGTTATACCTGGGGTCGCCATGAGTTGGACCTGACCTGTCAGCAACTAACAACAATCTGGAACGTGACTTCCATGAGGTGATGACAGTGTCTGCTTTGTTCTTTGTTTTCGTCGCCAGTACCCAGCATGGAATCTGGCTGTGAGGAGACAGCTATTCAACAAATTTGTGTTAAATAAATAAATAAATGTGTGGCGTTTTCATGGACCCAACTGAGGTTTTGATGTATACATCAGTTTGTGTGTGTTTTGGTGAGTGACCATCCATTTCTCACTCTCAGAAACCACTAGTATTAATAAGTGTGACTTGGGCTTTTGAAATAGAAAATTTGATGTCAGGAACATGGTGATATAATCAGGGCCTTACCTGGTGAATCCCTGCTCAGTCCCAGCAGTCTTCTCTTGGGCTTAGGTGATATAACCTCCATTTCTCCATGAAAACTACTTGTTGTCATACATGAGTCAAAGCATGAGCTCGGCGCATATTCAGGATTTTTCATGATATAATCACTGTGGCACAGGGGTTAAGAGCTATGGCTGCTAACCCAAAGGTGGGCAGTTTGAATCCACCAGCTCCTCCTTGGAAACCCTATGGGGCAGTTCTACTCTGTCCTACAGGGTTGCTATGAGTTGGAATCCACTCGATGGTGATAGGTTTGTTTGTTTGCTTGTTTTTTTTTGGTTAATGGCAACTAACAACCACAACGCCTTGTGAAAGAGGCACAGTAGTCTGCATTTGACCCTGAATATTCTCAGGAGCACTGGGAATATAATACATGAGTGAATATGGAGATCGCCATATGAATTGCTCAAGAATAAATACAAGTTTGTGTGTGTTTTCCGGTCTCACTGACTGTAGAGATGATGCTTGTTAAAAATTAAAAGGCAGCACTTTGCTCTAGGATTATTTGGGATTTAGAGTAAAGCTTCTAAAAGTAAATTGGTTTTCTTAATACATATTTGGAACTTAATACATATTTGGGGACTCAAGTGCTTCATTTGAATTTAGATTGGGGAGGCCAAAGGCTGAATGCTTAACCATTGGGTCACCAGGGCTGCTTTACCTAAATATACTTTTCGTATGTCCTTCACTCTGTCCAGCACAATTCTAAGCGTGTGGTAGAAGCCCGGGAAATAGCCATCAATGAATAATTTGGTAAACTGAGAGGTCACATGTACACGATAAATAATTGTTTTCAAAAGAAAGAATTTTGTAAGTACAATTATACTAAAGCCACCTTGAGACAGACTGTGAGATTCCTTTAATATTTCAGAAGACACTAAAAAAATTTTAGTTTCTCTTGTGCACATTGTTGGATAAAGCACCCCCCTCTCCCCATTTCAGTTTAGATTATTTTAAGAAATGTGGTTATTTGGATTCCAGTAAAATAGGAATTTATTGTAGTGCAGGTGAGTCTGGTAGAAAGGGAGAGAAGCAAAGTTGCATTATTATCATTTTACACGTCACCTAAACTCTCATGCATTGCGTTTGCAACCCGTGGGCTGGTGATGAGAGCCCACCATGGATTATACACGCCATGTGCCAAAGTGCCCATTTGGAAGAGAAAGGAGCTTGAAATAAACAAAGAATTCCAACCATTACTAGCATGTGCATATCTCCACTGATATTTACCGTATACAGTTATGTGCTAACACGGCCACACACAGATCTCTATTCAACTAGTCTTAACTTCAAAGCCTCAAATTGCTAGAGATGGAAAAAGAAATATCGGCATCTAATTTTCGTTGCCCCTGATTCTACAGAACATTAGTATTAACATAATGAAAATTCCAGTTACTAGGCTATCATCTGCCCCCTCCCCGCTTAATCCCTCCAGAGAGGGAGTTATCCTTGGAGTCAGGAATCCTTATTTTCAATATGATACTGGGACAACAGCCACATTACTTTTTATTGTGAATAATACATATATTATTTACAATAAAGTAAGACTTCTTGGACATTTATTTCCTCTTAAATGTTTCACGAAGTATACATATTTACAATAAAAGTGAAAATATTTCGACTCATGGTGACCCTATAGGACAGAGTAGAACTGACCCATAACGTTTCCAAGGAGTGGCTGGTGGATTTGAACTGTTGTCCTTTGGTTAACAACTCAGTTCTTAACCACTGTGCCACCAGAACTCCATACATATGGACAATAAAAAGAAAAAGGAAAAATATGGTCTCTCTATTATTTTATATGTATGCTAATTTTTAAAAATTATTTTATTCCGTATGTAAACTTTCTACTGGAATCTAAGTGACACAAGGCAATGTTTGGATAAATGTACAATCCCATACGCATAAATACAAGCAGTGTGTCTGGGTGAGGCAAAATTATATACTCAGCAGAGAATTTGTATCCAGAATAAATATACAACTCTCATATATTATTAAGAAAAGACAATCCAATAAAACATAAAATGGGCAAAATAACAGACATACACAAATGAATATGTAAAATGGCCAATAAGCTTATTAGACACCAGAGCAATTCCATTTAAAATCACAATGAGATATCACTACCTACCAGAATGGCTAAAACTAAAAAATCTGACAATGCCAAGTGTTGGCATTGTTGACAATACATGATGTCAGAAGCCAAGGCAGCCAACTTGTGAGGGTGTGATGACAAGCATGAGAACTAAAAGCTGACATACCAAGGATCGGGCTGCAGATGGAGAGGAACAGCTGGTTTCCTGAAAGCGGTGTTGTCGATCTCTTTGGACCTCTAAACCAGTCCAAGCTATCACCTACCCCTAGGCTTCTTGTCATAGAAAACCAAACAAATGAATAGAGAGATAGATAGATGGACAAACAAACTTCTGTTTAAGCTACTATTGGGTCAGGTTTTCTATTACTTGCTGTTGAATGTGCTCCTAAATTATTCACCAGTTGAAAATCAATTGCTGTGGAATTAACTTTGACTCATGGAGTCCCTGGGTGGTGGAAATGGTTAATTTGTTCAACTGCTAATCTACAGGTTGGAGGTCTGAGGCCACCCAGAGGTGCCTTGGAAGAAAATCTACTTCTCAACAATCAGTGGTTGAAAGTCCTATGGAACACAATTCTACTCTCCAACACATGGGGTCGCCATGAGTTGGAATCAACTCAGTGGCCACTGGGTTTTTTTCTGAGCATGGTATACTCTGATACACATGGGCTTGCCAGTTTATTCACAGATGTCGCTAACTGATAATGCAACTATGTCTTGGAACTCTTTCTACTCTGGCTTTAGAGTCCTCCTGAAGGCAATGTCGTGTGTGTGTGTGTGTGTGTGTGTGTGTGTGTTTTTGGCCGCTCCTTGAATATCCTTAGCTCATCACTGCCTCTTGGACTTACCGTCTGAATGGCATGGTAAGGCATTTGTGCTTCTTATTTATTTACAATTATTTGTAGATTTCCTAGACACCCTGTCTTATCTTACAAACAAACTTGTGGAAAGTGAAGACAACAAGGGCAAGGAAAAAGGAGGAAATGAAAAACACCTAAGTTCCAATCAACAGAGTTAGTAACTGTTCCGTTTGGATTTTATATACACTTCCCATCATTATTCAATGCATAAAACTACATTTATAAGTATAAGCATATATACTCTGAATGTCTTGCTCATTGCTGAGTTCTCAATACCTAGCATTATGTGATGTTCTATGAGGAGTGATTGGGACAATATAGGATTGTGACCAGACTGCCAGGGTTAGGCTCTTGGCTGTGCAATCCTGCATATGTTACTTAAACTTTTTGTGCCTCAGTTTCCTCATCTGAGACATGTAATGTGGGATAACAATTCCACCTACCTTGTGAGGTAGTAGTGAGTAATAAATGAATTAATATATATAAACTTCTTAAAATAGTGTCTGACGTGTGTGTGTGTGTCTGTGTGTGTGTGTGAGCTAGGAATAACACACCAGGTAATAAGTGTTGAATGAATTATCCATCGCCATTGCTTTTTTTAAAAAAAAAAAAAAATTTTTTTTAATTGCTTTTTTTTTTATTATTTATTGTATTGCTCTGGTGGTGTAGTGGCTAAGTAGTCTGGCTGCTAACTAAAGGGTCAGCAGCTTGAATCCACCAGGCGCTCCTTGGAAACTCTATGGGGTGGTTCTACCCTGTCCTATAGGGTCACCAGGAGTCGGAATTGACTTGACGGCACTGGGTTTGGTTTTCTGGTTTTTTATTGCTCTAATAAGGAGACCTGGTGGAACAACTGTTAAACACTCATCAGTTAACTAAAATGTTGGTGGTTTGAACCCACTTAGCTGTCCTGCAGGAGAAAGACCTAGCAATCTCCTGTAAAGATGACAGCCAAGAAAACCCTACTGGGGCAGTTCTTCTCAACAACAATATCCCTCTAATAGCAGAGCGGAAATAGGTAGATGGAGTCAGGGAGAGAATGTTTTAACAGATGAGCAAGCTCAAGCTCTTTGCTTAAGTAAAACCCTAGGATTCCCTACATATTTCATTGTTCTAAATTTCCACCTTTCTCACTGTGGTGGATAGTATGGATGGGAAACAAGTGTGTGTATGTGTGCGTGTGTGAAAAGAACGCCCTTAAGATGGTTGCTGAAATACCAAAGACGGTCATTATTCTCTTAGGCACTTGATTAGACCTGGGCTGTGGTCAAAGCCTTGTAAAACAAGCTGTGTGTCCTAAGCGCCTTATGAAGCAGACGGTTGAAGAGGGAGGTATTACTCCTCCTCTGGCATCTGTCTTGTGATGAGGCCTTTTCCCCAGGCGAGCATGATCATGGGACGCATGGATGGCAGGGGCACACATTGACCAGCCAACCACAGGGAAAATATCAAGATTTATCATCTCTTGGAGTAAAAATTGACCCCAATTTAACCTCTATTAATATTTATTTCTCAGGTTTATAAATCTAGAATTTGTCTCAGCAAAAGTCAGTATCAGTTGAATTCTGCTCACTCTTCCTAGGAGACAAAGAAAAAAGGTGTCTGTAATTTGAAAATGTTAAAAATAAAATTATAATTTCCTACATGATGTTTCCAAAAGGAAAAAAAAAAATCCTATTTTAAAACAAATGCCATTCTCCTGTTAACCTCTTTGTTGGAATGGAAGCTCACCAACAAGGAGAAAGGGAGATGGAGTCCACATTTAGGCTCCGTGGGACACCAAGTCCATCATTTTACTCCTCTGAGACTTTATTTCCTAAGTGGGGGAAAAAATATATCTTTATCTCTACTGTTTTGTTCATTATACATTCTACCCAGGAATTTCAGGTCTATTTTTTTTTTTTTTTTTATACCAGATAGTCATCTTTCACACACATCTTTCTGGCCTTACTGGAAAAAAATAGAATTATACTGTTGTTGATGTTGGGTGCCATTGCTTTGGCTCTGACTCATAGCTACCTTATGTACAATAGAATGAAACGTAGCTCAGTCGAGCGCCATCTTTATGATTGTTGGTATGTTTGAGTTTATTGTTGCGGCTACTCTGTCAATTCATCTCATTGAGGGTTTCCCACATTTTCACTGACGCTCTACTTTACCAACCATGATGTCCTTTTCTAGTGATTAGTCTGTCCTGATGGTGTGTCCAAAGTTAGCTGCCAATGCACAATGGGATTGGACTATTGTGATACACAGGGTTTTCACTGGCTGATTTTCAGAAGTAGATCACCAGGCCTTCCTTCCTAGTATGTCTTAATCTGGAAGCTTCACTGACACCTACTCAGTATCATAGCAACACACACGCCTCCACTGGGAGAGGTGGTGGCTCCACCTGAGATCCATTTGCCAAGAATCGAACCTATGTCTCCTTCCCATCAAGCGACTGAAGGACAAAAAAAGAATGCGACTTGGTATTTGCACTTGTTGTTGCATTCCCTGCCGTTTATGAGGTTGAGCAAAGCTAATTTGACAGACATTTATTCATTTTCTGTAACGCAATTGTAAAGAATGGTGTGAATTTCTTCCTGTGGGCTTTCGAGAACTTCATTTTCTAAATATGTGTGTGTGTGTTTTAATCACCTAAAATGTTTATCTGCCCTGAGGTTTTAAGACCGAAGACTTGGTGTACCAAAGCATCATGAACAAAACCAAAATAAATTCTCTATTAACTGGAGAGGCAGGAAAGTGGAGTCCAGAAAAACACTCAATCTTTTGATCAACCTTGTAAATTGTATTTCGTATTACTGCACCCAACATTTGTCATTAGAACATTAATAAGGTTAAGACTCATGCATTTAATTTAACTTCTGGAATCTTCTTTTTGTTCTGTTCTTAGTGCATTAAAAAAAAATCTATGTGTATATGTCTGGTTTCCATCTTAACTGGTAACATTTTAAAATTCTAAGACTACTTATCATTTAACTAATGTTGCTATGAGGATGGTGGTATTTCTGAAATAATTTTCTGTTTTTCTGAGTTCAAGAGGCAAGGCTTTATGAGCCAAGTCATTCAATGGTTGGGGGTTAGGGCAAAATGCAGACTGGTGAGGTCAGCCAAAGCTTTATCAGGAAGCGACGTTATGTAGGCAAAGAGGTTGGAAAGGCCTTGGTAAACAGAATGCAACATGGCAAAATAAAGGCCCTTCACGTGCTAATGTATGAGGAAAATAACGTCCAAACCTAAGGTGCTGTGCATCTGTGGAAAGAGCTTTTCTGATAGCTATACCAAAAGGCCCAGGCTTAGCTTTTCCTGCCTTGTCTTAGGTGACATGTCCCTGCCTGAACTAATCAGAGTGGCCAAGAAGATGATTTACTCCGATTGGCCAGTCCCGGTCTCATGCTCTCTCTTAGAGGCAGCCTGGAGATTAGCCCAAACTGTATCATGTACAGAAGGAGAAGGAGTAGTTCTCCAAAGAGGAATCACTATTATTCCCAGAATTGGGGGGTGAAATCACCAGATGTCTACCTCTCCTGCTAATAATGTTTTCTGTCTTTTTTTCTATTTTGGGAGGGTCTACTGAAAAGAACTATAGAATTATTTGAGTAATTCAGGCTTTCTGTGATAGAGTTTGGAAACCCTGGTGGCATAGTGGCTAAAAGCTACGGCTGCTAACCAAAAGGTCAGCAGCTTGAATCTACCAGGTGCTCCTTGGAAACCCTACAGGGCAGTTCTACTCTGTCCTATAGGGTCTCTATGAGTCGGAATCAACTCTACGGCAATGGGTTTGGTTTTTGTTTTTTTTTGTGGTAGATTTAATTATGGGTCCTACCTCGGCATCCTTTGTAAATGAGTAGTGTGCTACAGCCTTGCTTTGTCCTCATGGTGGGTGGAGCACACGTATCCACTCCTTGAGCTTGGACTTAGCCAGGGGATTTACTTTGGCCAATGGGACATGGATATACAGAGGTCTGAAATGTGCTGGTGTAATTGGGCTTGTACTCAAGCCACAGCCATGAGAAGAATGTGCTTGGGGTGTCTCCTGGCCCCAGGAGGTATCAGACATGGGAAGCAGACCTGAACCTTACTGGCTACCTGGCACCAAGTCCAGCCAGGTCCAGGCTAGATCAACCGAATTCCAATCAAACTGGAGATACAAGAGTGAGAAATAATCCTTAGTGTCATGTGCCATTGAGATTTTAGGACTGTTTGTTACGTAGCAATAGCTGACAAAGACACCTTCTCCCTGAACCTAGATATGAATAGAAATGAGGAGCTGGAAGATACCTGATTACCTCTAATAGCTGTATTTACTAAAAATTACCCATATGTTTCTTTTTGTTGTTCAGTCTAGACATCATCCACAAAGTGAGAAAAATGATTTCTAATTCGCTCAACCAATTTCCCACCACAATTCCCCCAAATTAGATTTTACTTGTCTTGTCCCCTTTTCCATAAACTTCCCTCGAACTCTAAGTTTATAATTTGCGTCCTGATGTGCTTAACCTTGAAAATGATGCTCTAAATAATCTACTGCTCTGAGCTTTGTTCAGTAAGAATTACAACACTATTATGACTACACTTAGGTGTTTACAAATTTGCCTTTAAATGGAGATTTACTGGGGATTTCAGCTGCTCAGTAATGGAACAATATTAATGTCTTCCCAAGAACAAGTGAGTTAATCTAATCTTTTTATATGCTTGGGGACGTTCTGGCGATGTCAGTTTGGACAGCTGGGTTTCCACGTACAGTAACTTCTCTGTTACATGGAGGGTCTGGGGGATGGCCTGTTTTCATGTTTCTTTTATGGTACAGGGGTTGAGGTGGCAGGAAAAGGGTCAACTGAGATGGACTTTCCATTTGGTCTGAGGTGCAGACATTCGAAGAAGGCACGGAAGGGAGAAGAAGCACTGTCCCATGAGAACTTTTCATCACCCCAGAAGGAAACTGTACGTAGTAAACAGTCACTTCTAGTTTCTTCCTCCTGTCATCCCCTGGCAACCACTAATCTACTTTGTGTCTCTAGGACAGAAAGGTTCGTATAATATATGGCTTTTTGTGCCTGACTTTTTTCACTTAGTATAAAGTTTTTAAGGTTCATCCATGTTGTAGCTTATATCAGTATTTCATTCATTTGTTGTTAGGTGCCTTTGAGTCGGTTCCGGCTCATGCAACCCCTGTGTACAACAGAGCAAAACACTGCCCAGTCCTGCACCATGCTCACAATCGTTGTTATGCTTGAGCCCATTGTTGCAGCCACAGCGTCAACCCATCCCACTGAGGGTCTCCTTCTTTTTCGCTGACCCTCTACTTTACCAAACATGGTATCCTTCTCCAGGAACTGGTCCCTCTTGATAACATATCCAAAGTACATGAGATGAAGTCTTGCCATCATTGCTTCTAAGGAGCATTCTGGCTGTACGTCTTTCAAGATGGGTTTGTTGTTTCTTCTGGCAGCCCATGGTATATTCAATGTTGTTCACCAACGCCGTAATTCAATTCTTCTTCAGTCTTCCGTATTCATTGTTCAACTTTCACATGCACGTGAAGCTGTTAAAAATACCATGGCTTGGGTCAGGGGCACCTTAGTTCCCAAGGTGACATCTCTGCTTTTCAACAACTTAAAGAGGTCTTCTGCAGTGGATTTGCCCAATGGAATGAGTCATGTGATGTATTGACTGCTGCTTCCATAAATGCTGATTGTGGATTCAAGTAAAAGGAAATCCTTGACAACTTCAATCTTTTTTCCATTTACCATAGTGTTCCTTATTGTTACAGTTGTGAGGATTTTTATTTTCTTTATGTTGAGGTGTAATCCATATTAAAAGCTGTGGTCTTTGATCTTCATCAGTAAGTTCTTCAAATCCTCTTCACTTTCAGGTGACTCAACCTGCATATCTGAGGTTGTCAATGAGTCTTCCTCCAATCTGGATACTGTGTTCTTCTTCATATAGTCCAGCTTCTTGGATTATTTGCTCAGTATACAGACTGAATGAGTATGGTGAGAGGATACAACCCTAACACACACCTTTCCTGATTTTAAACCATGCAGTATCTTTTTGTTTTGTCTACGTAGAGTTTCCTCATGAGCACAATTAAGTGTCCTGGAATTCCCATTCTTCGCAGTGTTATCCATAGTTTTTTATGATCCACACAGTCGAGCGCCTTTGCATAATCCATAAAACACAGGTAAACATCCTTCTGGTATTCTCTGCTTTCAGCCAGGATCCATCTGACATCAGCAATGATATCCCTGGTTCCATGTCCTCTTCTGAAACCGGCCTGAATTTCCGGCAGTTCCCTGTCAATATACTGCTGCAGCCGTTTTTGAATGATCTTCAGCAGAATTTTGCTTGCGTATGATATTAATGATATTGTTCTATAATTTCCACATCCGGTCGGACCATCTTTCTTGGGAATAAGTGTAAATATGGATCTCTTCCAATCAGTTGGCCAGCAAGCTGTCTTCCATATTTCTTGGCATAGACGAGTGAGCACCTCCAGCGCTGCATCTGTTCGTTGAAACATCTCAATTGATATTCCATCAATTCCTGGAGCCTTGTTTTTCACCAATGCCTTCAGAGCAGCTTGGACTTCTTCCTTCAGTACCTTTGGTTCCTGATCATATGCCACCTCTTGAAATGGTTGAGTATCGACTAATTCTTTTTGGTATAATGACTCTGTGTATTCCTTCCATCTTCTTTTGATGCTTCCTGCATCATTTAATATTTTCCCCATGGAATCCTTCACTATTGCAACTCAAGGCTTGAATTTTTCTTCAGTTCTTTCAGCTCAAGAAACGCTGAGCGTGTTCTTCCCTTTTGGTTTTCCACCTCCAGCTCTTTGCACATGTCATTATAATACTTCACTTTGTCTTCTCGAGAGGCCCTTTGAAATCTTCTGTTCAGTTCTTTCACTTCATTGATTCTTCCTTTTGCTTTAGCTGCTCGGTGCTCAAGAGCAAGTTTCAGAGTCTCCCCGGACATCCATCTTGGTCTTTGCTTTCCTTTCTGTCTTTTCAGTGACCTCTTGCTTTCTTCATGGATGATGTACTTGATGTCATTCCACAACTCGTCTGGTCTGCAGTCACTAGTGTTCAATGTGTCAAATCTATTCTTGAGATGGTCTCTAAATTCAGGTGGGATATACTCAAGGTCATTTTTTGGCTCTCGTGGACTTGCTCTAATTTTCTTCAGTTTCAGCTTGAACTTGCATATGACAGTTGGTGGTCTGTTCCACAGTCGGCCCCTGGCCTTGTTCTGACTGATGATATTGAGCTTTTCCATCGTCTCTTTCCACAGATGTAGTCAATTTGATTTCTGCGTGTGCCATCTGGCGAGGTCCATGTGTATAGTCACTGTTCATGTTGGTGAAAGAAGGTATTTGCAATGAAGAAGTCATTGGTCTCACAAAATTCTATCATTTGATCTCCGGCATTGTTTCTGTCACCCAGGCCATATTTTCCAACTACTGATCCTTCTTCTTTGTTTCCAACTTTCGCATTCCAATCACCAGCAATTATCTATGCATCTTGATTGTATGTTCAATCAATTTCAGACTGCAGCAGCTGATAAAAATCTTCTATTTCTTCATCTTTGGCCCTAGTGGTTGGTGCGTAAGTTTGAATAATAGTGGTATTAACTGGTGTTCCTTGTAGGTGTATGGATATTATCCTATCACTGACAGCGTTGTACTTCAGGGTAGATCTTGAAATGTTCTTTTTGATGATGAATGCAACACCATTCCTCTTTGAGTTGTCATTCCCAGCATAGTAGACTGTATGATTGTCCAATTCAAAATGGCCAATACCAGTCCCTTTCAGCTCACTAAAGCCTAGGATATCAATGTGTATGCATTCCATTTCATTTTTGATGATTTCCAATTTTCCTAGATTCATACTTCTTACATTCCAGTTTCCGATTGTTAATGGATATTTGCAGCCGTTTCTTCTCATTTTGAGTCCTGCCACATCAGCAAATGAAGGTCCCTAAAGCTTTACTCCATCCACATCATTAAGGTCGACTCTACTTTGAGGAGGCAGCTCTTCCCTAGTAGTCTTTTGAGTGTCTTCCAACCTGGGGGGCTCATCTTACAGCACTATATCAGACAATGTTCTGCTGCTATTCATAAGGCTTTTGCTGGCTAATGCTTTTCAGAAGTAGACTGCCGGGTCCTTCTTCCTAGTCTGTCTTAGTCTGGAAGCTCAGCTGAAACCTGTCCTCCTTGGGTGACCCTGCTGGTATCTGAATACCGGTAGCATAGCCTCCAGCATCACAGCAACACACAAACCCCACAGTATGACAAACTGACAGACACATGGGGGATTTTCTCTGTAGAGTTCTTCAATGTTGCAACTCGAGACTTTAATTTTTTCTTCAGTTGTTTCAGCTTGACAAATGCCAAACGAGTTCTTCCCTTTTGGTTTTCTATCTCCAGGTCTTTGCACATTGCATTATAATTTAATGAATATAAACCACATTTTGTTTACCCATTCAATACTTGATGGACATGTGGGTTGTTTCTACTCTGTGGCTATTGGAAATTGTACTACTCTGAACATTCTTGTACAAGTTTTTGTGTGGACACACATTTTCAATTATTTTGGGTGTATATCTAGGAGGGAGCCCTGGTGTGCAGTGGCTAAGCACCCAGCTGCTAACCAAAAGGCCAGCGATTTGAACCCCCCAGCCACCCAACAGAAGAAAGATGTGGCAGTCTGATTACAGCCTTGGAAACTATAGGGCAGTTCTACCCTGTCCTTTAGGGCTGCTATGATTCGGAATCTACTGGACAGCAACAGGTTTGCTTTTTTTTTTTTTTTTTTTTGGTGTTTGGATACACCTAACAGTGAAATTGCTGGGTCATAAGGTAATTCTATGTTTAACCTACTGAGGATCTTCCAAAGTGTTTTCCACAGGGCTGCACCATTTTACGTTACCACCGACAACATATAAGAATTTTAATTTCTTCAAATCCTGTCCGGCATTTGTTATTTTCCATTATCGTGATCATTGCTCTCCTAGTAGGTCTGAAGTAGTAGCTCATTGTGGGCTGCCAGACTTTGTACCCTCATATCAGTCATTCATTGCCTGAAAGCTGCCCTAAGGAAGGGGAGCAGCTGAGAGCCATTAGCCGCCCACCCTCACAGCACTTCAGTCTTAGAAGAAATACAACCAGAATGTTTCCTAGAAGCAAGGGCTGTAAGACTTCTATTTGCATATTTTAGACATATCATCAGTAAAAATCAATGTATAAAAAGGACATCGTGTTTGGTACAGCAGAAGGGCAACAAAAATGAAGGACAGCATCAATGAGATGAAGTCACGCAATAGCCGCAACAATGGGTTTAAACAGACCAACGATTATGAAGATGGCTCAGGATTAGACATTTCATTCTGTTATATGTAAAGTCACCATGAGATGAATCTGACTTGATGGCAGTTAACAACCACATACTCACATCTTTATCCAAAGATTTGCTTCTGGATAATTTAAGGTATTTATCCTTTTATAAAGTTAAAGTCCAATTTATACAACAACCCATGAGTTAATTACTACATATGAATATAATTAAATATCTAGTTATAAAGGTATTTCCAAATTAAAATTCATTACATCATTCACCCACCAAATATTGTTGAGCATTATTGTCGAACAATATTATCGGGGCATTATTTTAATCATAAATAAATAGCATCAAACTCTTCACATTGAGTAATATTTCAATATGAATAGGATACATGTTACTAAATTGACTGGAATAGACTTGGTTTTTCTATATCTTTCTATATCTTCTCTATATTTTTAACAGCCAGATACAACGTTGACTCAGCCGTCTTTTAAATGTCAAGTACCTTCATCGTGCCGTTACAGGACACTTCCCTTGAGCCCAAAGTGCAATGCTTACTCAATTATAGAAATCTGTATCAACTTGGCATTGAACACCACTGCCATTGTCAGGGTAGGATTTGGACAATCATCTGGACAATTTAATCAGAGATCAACCTACCTTTGTAGAGCAGGTCAGGATTATTTGATGGCTTAGTACAAAGTTCCCTCAGATGGTGGCACAATCTTTGTTTTGATGTCGTGTTGTTTTTTGTACACTCCCAAGCATACACGTATACACACACACACAAACAACAGCATCAGCAACAAAATTAGTAGATAGTTTTTAAAAACCCAAATTCCAATACCCTAAATAATAAACCATTTTAGTTTTTTCATGTTTCTTTCTAGTCCTTGGCTGTAGACAGATGTTATTTTTATGTGATTATAACCAGATTTCAACATTTTTTTCACTTCTTCTAAAATTATTTTGGCAGCATTTTTCCCCCAAGTGTTTGCCCGTTGCTTTTAAGAAAGATATCAAAGAGGGAATTCTAGCTGGCATGAGCTTGCACACTCCATGCTGAAACTACCTTTGGGGACTCTAAGAAATAACTACTTTAAACTTTTTTGTTTCCTGCTCTAGGTAATGAATTTCTGGCTGTTCCTTCCTTCTGGGATTAATGTGTTTGGATGATTGTCTCACATGGGAGTGTGCCACAGGAGAGCAGGTATAGGGTCTTGGTGCTTGGCAGTGACCTAGTTTGTTGGCTAATTTGTTCACTCATGCATTCATTCAACAAACATTTTCTGTATATCTATACCCAACAGATGGAAGCCTCTGGGTGGCACAAACGGTTAAACACTCAGCTACTAACCAAAAGGTTGGTGGTTTGAAGCCACCCAGTGGCACCTCAGAAGAAAGGACTGGCTATCTGCTTACAAAAGGTCACAGCTATGAAAATGCTCTGGAACCCCCATGGGGTTGCCAGAGTAGAAACTGAGCTGATAGCAAGTGGGTTGGTTTTATACCCAGCAGACAGTGGTCGCCATGTTATCTGCAGGCAGGTGGTGGAGGCCAGGGATCATAATGGATCAGGAGCAGGAAGGTACGAGCGGAGAGTGGGCACTGGAGCTGAGAATAAGGAGTCATGCCTGTCACTCAAAACAGAGGCACCAGTGGGCAAGCAAGAATGGAGGATCTAAAATACCAGATTCCAGGGTATGAAGAGAGGCCTGCAGTCCATTCCTGCAGACCAACAGGAACGGGAAAGTCAGGAAGAAAATGCACAGCAGCCATTCTGATCAAAGAAGGAAGTGGTCGGGTATGAGGAGTATAGATTTCAGGCCTTAGTAACAAGACAGACCCTGAAAGAGATGGCGGAGGGTTGCCGTGGCAATCTTGAGTGTGGCTCCTGTGGGGGAAGAAGCACCAAGCACAAGCCATCTGTGATCTGCTGTGGGAATCTGTGAGAGGTACCCAGGATTTGAGCCAGGCTGCCCGGGTTTGAATCCCATGTGGAAGCTCCGTGACTTCAGATACCTGACTCAACTTCTCAGGGCCACACTTTGCAGATCCTTAAAATGGTGGTAACACATAAATGTTTAGCTCGTAGGGTTTAAAAAAAAAAAAAAAAATGGGGCCTAAATGAGTCAACACTGGCCCAAAGTAGGTGCTTACAGTAAAGTTATTAAATAAAATGAATATGTAGCTGGAGCCAAGTACTTATTGGCAGTGACGGACTTAATTTTCAGTGTCCAAAATTACCATTATCTTTAGAGATTGACAAACCCAGATAATGCTATGGCCTTTTTATTATTAATTATCTACACGTGGTTCCAACTATGGTTCCCTCACTATGGTGCTCACATCTTCCCCCAACAATGGGTGCCTTCATTGTTGTGCCAGTTAGTTGGTAAACCAAAGTCCAAGTTCAAGCACCTTCTAGGTACAAGGCCAGGTACTCAACCCTCACATGTATCAGAGCTTTACCTTTTTGCTGACACTGAGTGACACCTGCCAGCTTCTCCCAAATCGTCAGCACTCCAAGTTGATTACATACCAGCATGGCACCTGGAGGAGCTACCATCTCAACAGAAAACCTGTCTTACACCAGTCTGGCAATCTGATGCAGGAATCCTCCTAGCTAGACTTCCTGGTTCAGCAAGGGAACCTCTGCCATCCCTGCAGGAAGATCGTTTTGCATATTTTGTTGGCAGGCAGTGCATTGGCCAAGAATAGGTAGCATTTCTTTAAAAGAGCAATCAGGATGCCCCAGCTCCCAGGCCTTTCCCAGATCCTAAGGCTGGGAAAAAAAAAAATTGCTAATTACTTCCCAGCTCCTTTGTTGAGGGTCTGACTCCAGGGACAGTGCCATCCTTTTGGTGGTTAGTAACAAACGGAAAGATAGACTGCATGGCTCGTGAACACCAGCACCTGCCGAGTTCCCGAGCAAGCGTTTGGTGAGCAGTAAGGGAGAGAACGCGGGATCTACTGTTTTTCCTTCTTTTTCTTTTACAGAAAGGCTCTTGTTTGTGTCATTCTACACACAAGCTAATCAGATTACAGTAAAGAGAAATGGGGCCAGCCCAGGTATCCAGGAGTTGGAAGAGAATTCACATTGCAATTGGGGAACAGATCAAAGGGCAATCCTTTCTGCTTTTGTTGGAAGGCTCGTTCAGTTCCAGGGCTATTTAAACAGGACCATAACTTTTCCCTCATTTCTAGCCTGAGGAGCCTCCACGGATGACTCAGGACACCCTGCAAGAAAAGAGACAGCTGCATTGTGAAGCCAGGAGTTTCCTCCTCCATAGGGCCTTGAATGTTGAAAACAGACCATACTTTTATATTTTAGCTTCTAGTATATTCCAAAAAGATGAAATGCCAGAAGACAATTGCAAGAAAAGTGTCGTATACGTTAAATTTTAACATTTGGCCAAATAACACATTTCACACACACACACACACACACACACACACACACACACACAGTAGTGACTGCATATGTGACTTCATTTGTGGATAATGTCAAAAGTTTGTACTTGAGGAGCAGGATGGAGAGGAGGCTCCTGCCAGATAGCTCTCGTAGCCCCCCGGAAATGGTTTCTTCCCAAGATGCTTCGCGAGGAGCATACCTCCTCCCCCAACGCTAAATAAACACCCCTCCATGGAAGACCTGGCTAATTTGCCCACTTGCCCAAGAAGCATTATACATCAAGAGAGACTTCACCTACAAGCAAAGTATTTGCCATTATTTGGGATAAACCTAAAAATCAGGGCCTCTCTCTTCTGCTTTACAGCCCCCATTCTCTCTCTCTCTCACACACACACCCACACACTGAAACCTAGCTCCAGCCCTCTGTCTCTATCTCCACTTTCTGACCCCCTCCACACAGACTTATATCATAAACATGTCAGCTATTAAGTTAACATTATTTAAGGGGCTTTGGGTTTTAGTTCTTAAATGCAACCTAAGCTGGATGCGTAAAGGCCTGACACACAGTGCGGCCGTATAAAACACGACCCGCAGAGGTACTAAATAAATAATCTGGCTCTGGGCCTCCAGTGCCCTCTATTTATCACTGCAGTAATGATAAGGATCTGATTTAGAGTGAACCCTACCAGGGGTTGAACCCGGCACAAGCTGTAATATGATCTGTAGAGAAGGGCTGATAACCCGAAACAATGTGAAGAAACCTTGTCAGATAAATAAAACAAACTGTTTGTCCATTAACTAGCACTGTCAGGGAGAGGACAGAGAAACCAAACAGAGCTAAATCCAATTCTTTTATGGCAGCACAAAGTCAGGAACACCTGAACTGAGCTGGGGAAATAACATCACTTAGACATCAGTGAGGGATGGCTTGGGGAGGGGGATCCCTGGGTAGTGCAAACGGTTAATGTGCTCTGCTGCTAACCAAAAGGTTGGAGGTTCAAGTCCACCCAGAGGCACCTCAGAAGGAAGACTGGGCAATCTGCTTCCAAAAAATCAGTCGCCGAAAACCCTATGGAGTACAGTTTTACTCACATGCCTGGGGTTTCCAGGAGCTGGAGTTGATTCAACTCAATGGCAATTTTTTTTTTTTTTTTAAACTGGATTTTGGGGTTTGGAGATAGTGGTGTGATTTACTGAGGTCACTGTGCTTGGAAAAAGACAATGCTCCCTAAACCAAGAAAACCAACTCCATTGCCATCAAATCGATTCCGACTCATAGTGACCCTATAGGACACAGTAGAACTGCCCCCATAGGGCTTCCAAAGTTGGGATTTTTACAGAAGCAGACTGCTACATCTTTCTCCCATGGAATGGCTGGTGAGTTTAGACCGCCAACTTTTCTGTTAGCAGTCGAGTGCTTAACTGCTGCACAACCAGGGCTCCTTATGAGCCTGCTCTTTGAACCAGGGCAAATCCTTTACCCTCTCTGAGTCTTGGTCTTCCCATCTGTGAAATGGGACCAAACCTGCTGGCCCTGTTCACATCTCTGGGTTGTTGAGATGGACCTGTGGAAAAACGATACTAATAGGGACCAGCAGATGAAGGAGATGACTACACGGGGCTCGTAAACGCAGATGCCTCCAAAGGGGAAACTGGCTACAGAAGCCCTTGAAGCCGGCACCGGACGGCTGGGAACTAGGCAGCCAGGGGCTCATCTCAAGGGGCATTCCATGCCATCCACATGGTCACACAGAAATACAGCCCCCTTGCTGCCAAGTCTTTGAATTATGTTGACAAAAGCTCAAGGTATGAATTTCATGTGAAATTTCAAGATTTCAAGACAACTGTTGTAAAAAGTCTTTTAAAATGATATTTATATTTAGTTTAAAAACTCCATGTTAAGTTTAAAACTCTGAGTTTAGCTGAAAAACTCTTTGTGGATTACAGGCAGCTTCTCATCTACTAGTTTAGGACTTCTGGACCAAAGTGAAGCAAGGTGGAGTGTTTCTGTGATTATCACCATCGCTACTGCCGTTGATGTCTGACAGAACTCCTAGGGCACAAAGCAGAGACAGAAGTGCCCTTTGTAATATCCACTGCTTATACCTTCTTTTTTTATATCACAAATCTGTGTTAACTCCTTCAATTTTTGATGACTTTTACTCCAACATCTCAGTGAGTACCACACAGGACCTTCAGATAACAAAGATTCTGTCTCTTCGATTGCATGTCTTGTAACTGACGTCCAAATTTTCTCATTCCTGGACTGGCCGATGCTTCTTAGTAAGCACTGTTAGCATTTTGGACAGGGACTAAGTGTCACTAGTTCCTCCTGATGCCTAGGATAAACAAAACATGCCTCTTCACTTTAAAAAAAAAGAAAGAGAAAAAAAAAAACTCTACTACCTCATATTTGTGGAAACTAGAAAGTCTGATTTTGTGCTCTTGAAGAAAACCAAGCAGAACAAGCTGGCCTTGTAGATGGTCAGAATGACAAGCCCAGGTGTCTGTGATTGACCTGAGGCAGCCTAAAGCACCTTCACTCTGTGAGGCCAAAGCTTCTGAATCTAATGAAGGCCAACTCAGCAAACTAGAATAGATGGTGTTCTGGAGGGTTGTCTGTGATCCTCAAACTTGGCTCTGAATCATCAGTGTCACTTTTTGGACATGCAGCCTCCCAGGCTTCATCTGGGCCCAAACCAAAAACCAAACTCGTTGCCATCAAGTCTATTGTGACTCATAGCAACCCTACAGGACAGAGTAGAACTGCCCCATAGGGTTTCCAAGAAGTGCCTGGTGGATTTGAACTGCCAAACTTTTAGTAAGTAGCCATAGCTCTTAACCAGTGATCTTTATGTTTATTTACAGCTTCACTGTTGAACCCAGATCACTTAGACAGCAATTGCTTTATTAAAAGTATTAACACTTCCTCTTCTCTAAAGTAGTGGTTCTCAAACTTGACTGTTCTTCAGAAATACCTGGAAGCCTTTGCAAAACATGGCTTCTTTGGATCCACTCCAGGAGATTAATTTGGTTTGGATTGTTGTTCTTGTTAGGTGCCCTCATGTAGTTCCAACTCATAGCGACCCCATGCACAACGGAACAAAACACTGCCCGTCTTAAGCCATCCTCAAAAACTTTGCTGTCCATTGTTGCAGCTACTGTGTCAATCCATCTCAATGAGAGTCTACCTCTTTTTTGCTGATCCTCAGTTTTACCAAGTATGGGATCAAATTCTTACATAACTGTGTTGGGCATGGCAGTTGTTGAGGGGCTCTTGTATCTTTGCTATGTATTTGGAGAAGTAGGTCTGCTTATCCCCACCTTATGATGACAAAGCTGAGACCCAGAGAGGGAAAATCACCATTATAGTCTTATACTTAAGCCTAGAGGAAAATTCAAAAGTCTTCTCTTTCGCTTGAGGCTATTACCATCACCTTCCCCATCCCTCCTCCCCACCTCCAAAATCTGAAGACAATTTGCTGCGTTCAAACAGTTCATTGTCCAGCTAAAGTTAATTATGTGAGGCAGTTGCAATGGAGTATTTGCATTTAATTATATTTTTGTCTTGCACTTCATGTTTGTTGTTTTATCCTCTCCACCTCTTTCCACCCACCCCAGTATACCCCCTACTTACCACTCCACCCCCAGAGGCAGGAAGCAGTTTCTGGGCTTCCTTGTCTTTGTGGTGGATTGTGGCAGAGCTTCCTGGCTTTTGTTCCCAAAATCTCATGCTTACTGAGGAGCCTATGGTACGAGGATCAAGAGATTGCTTCTGGGCTAAAAAGCAGTTATCAGAGATTAAGAGAGGAGGAAATGGAGACTCAGAGCAAAATCAAAATCACTGAAAATGAAGACATATGAAAGGTTTTGCTTAATGTAGTTTTGCTCTGGTATAAATGAACTTTTAGCCCTTTGTCCTGGTATAAATGAACTATTAGCCTTTCCAGTTTGAATGATCTCAGGGAAGGAGGTTAATTTTGTACTAAAGAGATAAACTTATACACGAGAAAAAAATTATTTTAGTTAAAATTCAATTCTTTCAAGTGAATAAAAACACAACTTAAACAAGATTAAGAAAAACAAAATAAGAAAGGAATTTATTGTCCCATATAACTGGGAAATTCAGGGATACAAATGACTTCAGGCACGGCTTGATCCAGAGCTTCAAACAACATCATCGATGGTCTTCTTATCTCTCTTTGCCTCAACTTCTATATAGACTTTAGTCTTCAGATAAGTCCTTCCATGTGGTGAACCCCAGGCTCCTGAAGTATATTCTATCAGCTTGGCAATTTTAGTGCAGTCACAACTTCTTGGGTCATCTTCCCATCCCTGAACCCAACATTATAAAGAAGATATAGAACCTGTTGATTGTCCAGGCTTGGGTCATGTGCCCACCCTGAATCTAGCAGGGTAGGGTCAAACTATCTTAAACTACATGGACGGGCAGTGGAGATGCAGTGACTTCCCAAAGGAGAAGAAAATCAGGTCTGCTAATAACCAGGGGAAACTGACCCTGGTCAAGAATGAACAACAGATGTTTTCCACAAAGGGAGACAAGAGGGCTGCAGGGAAAGAAACCAAGTCCATTCTTTCTTTTTTTTCCTGCCTCACATTAGCATTCATTAAATAAAAATAGGAACTCAAGACAATGAAACAAATCCATTGAGAACAGAACCAAAAAAAGAGGCTATCTCTCATAGTCAAAATTCTGACTCGATATTGTTTTCAAGAAAGCTTTTTTTTCCTTTTCTTTTCTTTTAAGAACCTACAGTAACTCAGCTTGGCTAATAAAGTGTTTGCCTAGTACATGATGTAAGTCTTTGGGGGAGACTATTGAATCCATTAGAAAGATTCGTAATTAGCACACCAACCTAATGACAGGGTATCTTTAAATTGCTTGAAAATAGTTTGCTCTCTTAAGGGACTTGGATGCCCCTCTTACGAACTTATTTACACTAGTAATTTGTTTACTAGCCTTTTTTTAATTTTTCCAGAGCATAAAATTTGTCCAGTTCTTCAAAAAATATCACAAATTGTGAACTAAATGGTTTTGAATAATGGGGAAGCTACTGCATTAATTAGAAAAGTTCGTCCCCCCGAAAATTATTTATAAAAGTCTCTGATAATCATAAACTATCATTTTTGACAATTCTAGTTCAAAGAAGGGTCACATCACACGCTGAAGTCGTGTCAAACGGAGCGTAAGCTAGAAACCATAGAGCTGTTACTACAAGGTATCGGTGCCTGTAATCCTAAAGATATTTGCAAATAAAAAATAGTGTAAAAATATCTGCCTTTTTTTTTTTTTTTCTGTAAGTCTGAAAGGTAAGGTTGGGAATTGGCTGACTCGCTTTAAAAGTCCCCCAGACTCCAATGGGCAGATGCTCATTAATGTGGCAAGACTTTACTCTTTAGAATTTCCAGAGCCTATTTTGAGAGCTTCACATTGCATTGATGCATTGCATTGGGCAAATCTGCTGCAAACGACTAAAGTGTTAAAAACCAAAGATGTCACTTTAAGGACTAAGGTGTGCCAGACCCAAGCCATGGTGTTTTCAATCCCCTCATAGTCACGTAAAAGCTGGGCAATGAATAACGAAGATGGATGAAGAATTGATGCCTTTGAATTATGGTGTTGGTGAAGAGTATTGAAAACACCAGAGACTGCCAGAAAAATGAACAAGTCTGTCTTGGAAGAAGTACAGCCAGGATACTCCTTGGAAGGAAGGATGGCCAGACTTCTCACATACTTCGGACATGTTATCAGGAGGGACCGGTACCTGGAGAAAGACATCAGGTTTGGTAGAGGGTCAGCGAAAAAGAGAAAGACCTTCAACGAGATGGACTGACACAGTGGCCGCAACAATGGGCTCAAGCGTAAGATGGTGCAGGACTGGGCAGTGTTTCGTTCTGTTGTGCATAGGATCGCTATGGGTAGGAACTGACTCGACAGCACCTAACAACAACAACAACAGTTTTGAGAGCAATGCCAACCTACAGGCAATATGGTATTTTTGGTCGACAACTTGGGTTCTGAAGTCAGACAAAACCTGGGTTCATATCCTTGCCCTTTCCTTATTAGATCTGTGTGGCCTAGAACAACTCTCTTCACCTTTCTCAGCTTTTAATGTCTGTCAGTAAAATGAAGATGATGGTAATAATAACACATTTTGTGAGGTTAAATAAAATGCATGTGTCTTGCATAAGCCCAATTTAGTTGCAGATAGACTCCTGAATTAATAAGGGTTTGACCTGGGACATTAGCTCATTTTTATCTTACTCTAATGAATAGCCTGGGAGTGCAGAAGAGTCTTGATAGCAGACTAAAGGTTAAATAGTGTGGAACGTGTAATAGTAAAAAAAAAAAAAAAAAAAAATAGTAGAAGTGTGTTTTTGGTTAAATCATATTTTTCCAGCACTTCCTGAGAGTTTAGCAACCTTCATTCATTTATTCACTTAATCTGCAGATATTGGTACCTACAGATATTAACTGAGCCCCTACTATACGTATGGCGTTGAGCTAGTCCTTGGGAATACAGTGGAGACCAAAAGCAGTAAGGTGGCCAGCCATGTGCTTTCAGCAACTTAACAACTTTGGCTAACTTTAACTTGTCATCACTTCTCTTGAGCAATAACATCTGTGATATTTTTTCACACACATCCAATCAAGAACAATAGGAAATAAAATGGCTTCCCAACGTCATGATTATGTGCTTAACACAGGGCTTTGCTTAAAATACAAGAAGTAGCTCAGTACAAATAATGGTTTTGGCTGCTACTATTATTATCATTTCGTGATGGTTTTAAATACTGTGATGTTGTTGGAAACATTAGACAGAGCCTGGTTCAGATCTCGGCCTGCCTTTTAATAGCTGATGATGTTGGGCACATTAGACAACCTCTCTGTTTCAGTTTTCTCATGTATAAATGGGTTTAATACCAGCGTCTGCCTAATAGGGTGATTGTGAGCACTAAATAAATTGTTGCCTATAAAATGGCATGGTATCTGGAACGTAGTAAATGCTCACTAAATCTCAGTTACCATAAACATCGGATTAACTAAAGCTTGTGTTGCCATTTCTAAATTCTCATAGTATGTTCACTTAGGCAATCACATTTAATAACACTCAGAATATACTGGATGAAGTCTGGGGACTGCCATTTGCAATCTCAGCTATAACTGGGGAGCTGATTCATTTCAGAGATCAGGGAAGAGTTCTTTGAGCAAGCGACTTTTAACCAGAAAGTGGAAGAATGGGTAGACCTATGGTAAGAGAAGGACACAGAGTAGTGTCCTACGGCTGGTGTAGTCTGGGGGCGGGGGGACGTGAATAATGCTGGTGAGGCAGGCAGGGACATTAAAGACCCCCAGAAGAGCAGTGGGGACGGTGGTGTGGTTGATCCCATGAGTGTCTGACAACATGGCGCTGGCTGCTGTAATGGAAATTGCCTGGAGTGGGCAAGAAGGAAGAAGGAAGACCTCAGAGGAAGTTGCCACAATGATTCAATCCGATCCTTCTTACGCTCATCCCGGCAGTCTCAACCCTGTACCAAGCCCAGTTAATTTTCTCTTGTATTTTACTAGATTAAGGATGACTATCTTTCAACTTCACCTTGTCTTTGGCCATAAAGGAAGATTTCTGGTTGCTTTCATAGTCTCTGACATCTCTCGTCTTCTCTGGTATCTTTTTGATTCTAATTTACTTTTCTCTCTAATATTTTTCCCCTTGTATTTTCTTTTTACACCTAAATGCCCAATTTTCAACTGTCATTGAATAAGAATTAGGAGCATACTACGTTAAAAAAAAAATAGCTTATCCATAAATCACACCTTCTGGCAAACATTAAGCTTTGGTACCTAGTGTCATTTTCTTTTATATCTACCTAAGGAAACAATTTTTTTTTTTCCTCCTTACTGCTGACGTATTTTTTGAGAAATTCAGCCCTCAGGTTGTTGTTCTGCACTCTTTGAAGTCACTGTGAATTGAATAAAACTAGTTTGATGGCAAACAGCCGTCAAACAACTTGTAAGAGAGGGCATTATTATTTTTTTCTCTGTCATTTTCAATTCTCCAAGGCCATCCCGCCAATGGTGAGAACAGGCAATGGGTAATGGTCATTACCTTTCAACATGGGCTCTCACACTCCCAAATCCCAGTGTGAAATTCGTAAGAACTAAGACAATTCTAGAATCGAACTTCAAGGTTATGGCGTTGGCTCATTGCATTGATGACTTTGAAAGTACGGAATGAATTAAGAAATTAAATGTTGAAGAGACTGTCTTTAATTGATTTCAGCAAAGCAATGTGCTTAGTATAAAACAAACTATGCAATATTTAGAGAGGTTACATGGAGGGCATTAGATTCTTTTTTGATGGTGTTGTGAAGTTATTTTTGTTTCTTTTTCTTTGTTGATGCCTTCAGTGCTCTTCCCCCCTCCTGGCCCTTACTTCCTACTTCGGAAAACAGAATAGACATCTACCTTAAATGAGGCTAAATGTCTAAACTTCTGTGCCCTTGGTACATGGTGGAGGGACTCGAGTCTTGATTAATCCCTTTATGTGAGGCTGGGCGAAGTCTATGCCTGTCTGCTTGCAGCAGGACACATTTTCCTGGGGAATCAGGGCCTACATCTGGCCCCTTTGCCATGCACGGATGTTTGCGTTTTTTTTTTTTTTTTTTTAGATGGCAAATAAATCATTTCTTTCAGAATGGATAAAAAATGGGCTGTCCTCTTTGGGAGCCGAATACTTCCAGATAATTCCATGTTTGCACTATAAACTATACCAGTCAATTGCACATTCAGGTTTAGATTTGGGCCAGATTTATGCCCCTGAGAAAGTCTTATTTTTGCATGATTTAGACAAAAAAGTGTGTCTGAGCCGTGTTACCCAGCCTAATTTATATGAAACTGGGGTTCTGCCACCTGGAGTTTGGGTCTGCTCTGTGAGACGTGTCTGGTATGTGACTAAAAGACCAAGCAAGGAGGAGGAGGCGGCGGCGGTGGCGGGGGACGAGATTGCCCACTTGAAAGGAGACGGCCATCCCAGCCAACTGAATGAGGCGTGCACGACCAGCTGGGGAGGGAGGCCCCCGCATTGTGTCTGCATTATTGGTGCTTGTGTACAACCAGAACGCGCCCCCTCCTCAGGGCACGCTTGGTTGCTACGATCTGTTCCTGGGGGTTTGTGAGCAGCCCCCTCGTGGCCAGACAGGCTTGGGCTGCTGTTCCCAAAGCCTCCAGCATTTTGATCCCAGGTACTTCCGAGCGCCACCTGCATCCAAGTCTGTGAGAAAGAAGACAAGGAGGAACCTCTGTCCCTGTCACTGTATTTGGCGAACATCACAGGACAATTCCTTCCCCTTCTTCCTAGGCAGCAGCAGCCCCAATCATGGACCCAAAAAACAGTTGCCTGTCTAGTCGAGTCTGACTCCATGTGTGTCAGAGTAGAACTGTGCTCCATGGTTTTCAGTAGCTGGTTTTTCAGAAGGAGATCACCAGCTCTTTCTTCCCAAGCATCTCTGAGTGGACTTGAACCTCCAACTTTTTGGTTAACAGCCAAGCGCTTAACAGTTTGCACTACCTAGAGACTCCTATTAACTGACCCACTACACAGATATTGCTCATTCCTTACTTAAGCGAGAAACATCCAAGGTATTTTGACTTCCTTTTCCAGGGCAGCAGGGGCTCTTTGTTGTTCTCAGGGACCGGGTGATGAGTTTCTTCATGGCGTGGAAGCTGACCCTATTTCATCTGCACATTTCACAGCCATTTCTTGTTGGTTTTAGCTGTAGTCTAATCGGCCCTCAGGACTCATGGTGACCACGAGCACGACAGAATCGAACCGTTATGATCCGTAGAGTTTTCATTGGCTGATTTTTGGAAGTAGATCACCATGTGATCCTCTTCTTACCAGTCCATGTTGGTCTGGAAAAACCACTGAAAACCTCAGCAACAGCGCAGCAGGCAAGGCTCCACTGACTACAAGTGGTGGTTGTACTTGAGGTGCGTTGGCTAGGAATCGACCCCGGGGCTCCATCGTGGAAGGCAAGAATTCTACCACGGAACCACCACTGCCCTCTCACTGCGGTTGGGGGCCCTTAAAAAAGTTTGACAAATACTTTTAGAGCATTTTTGTCATGGCAGGCACTGTTCTGGGCACACAGTGCTGGGACTGGGATATAGTGATGAATGAGGCGGGCATGACCCTTGCTTCAAAGACGTTTACAGTCCAGTGAGAAAGAGAAACATGAGTCCAATAATCACACAGTAAACATACAGCACAAGTGAAAAGTATCGTCTATAATTGGGGGTTTGCCGTGGGGTGTGGTGGGGGTCATGGAAGGGTTTCCTAAGGAGGAAGCATTTAATCTGAGAACTGAGAGATGAACTGAAGCCTGAGATGCCAGTCCCGGAAGGGTGACCTCATGACCAGATAGGGACAGTGACTTGCCCAGGAGCACTCTGCAAGTTAGCAGAATTCCAGCCCAAACTCTCCAGGGCAGTCCTTAAACGCAAGGGCTCTGCAGTCAAAAGGGCTGAGCCTGATACTCAATCCGCTGCTTAGTATCACTTTAATCACTTAATCTTTTCCAGTCTCTGGTTCCTCATCTGCGCAGCCAGGAGCATAATAGCTGCTTCCATATAGGGATGTTTTGAGGCATAATTGAGATAAGTACGTAATGCTTTTGGGCACAATAAATGTTAGCGATTCTAATTATTTATTCTTATTTGGGCTTTTGAAGCAACTCTATAGGATTGAAAGAAAAAGTACCCTCCCCACCCACTCATGATCCTTCTATTTTAAACAGATGGAGAAAGAGCCACAGAGGCTGCCCAATCATGCAAGCAGGAATTCGTTCAAAATATTTATTTATCGAGTTTCTCTCCATGTTGAAGGCATTGTTCCAGGTGGTAAGAAAGAGAAAAGGAATTGTGAGATGGTTCCCGGCCTCCAGGTTGGATTACCTGTTTGAGGAGCGCCCAGGTTTCAGAGAATCGGATGTTAGGGCTGGAGGCCCACTGAGAAATCATCTGGATTACTTTCTCACTTAAGAGGGGGAAACTGAGCCCTGGATGAGGAGGAGTGGTGGCTGGCGCCTTCTCCCCCATGGGTTACCAGCTGCAGTCCCTTCGGATTGGAGTCTTCTTTATGCCAGCCTCCACCATCTGTTCATTGAACTGACTTAGCAGGCTAGCCAAAAGATACTTGTGGAAAGTTGGAGAAAACACCCCATCCCCTCCTTGGGTACTTCTGAGGAGGAGCCGAGGAAGCTAAGGTCTTTCAATATCCTCTGAAATTCTATCTGTTCATAGAAGACAGCAAGTACGTAGGCAGCTGGCCAAACTAAAAAATCAGTTGTCATGGAGTCAGTTCTGACTCATGGTGATCACATGTGTTGCAAAGTGCTCCATAGTGTTTTCATGTCTGTGACCTTTCTGAAGCAGATTGCCAGGCCTTTCTTCCAAGGCACTTATGGACGGATTTGAACTCCCACTTAGTAGTCAAGCCCTTAACCATTTGCAACACCCAGGAAACCTACAGGAAGCTGGCAGGAGGGTGCTTTTTAATGGAAGTTTTGCTTATTGGCACGTCTTAAGTGTTTCCTAGCCTCTTTCTCCTAACCCGAGCGTCCCAATACCAACTGCAAGTCTTTCTAGAATGTGGGTTTCTGGGCTTAATTATGAGTTGTACTTGCCTCTATGGCTCTAATGCAATAATTAAAATGGCTTTAATTTCTTAAAGATGACGTGATGCCAGGACGAAAGATGTCTGGGTATATCTTGGTATAATCCACTCCTTCGAGAAGCCGTTTAGACCAATCCAGTTCCTCACAGCCAGGTTCCATTTGACTGATGGTTTGGGGGTGCGCCTTGCCTTTCCTTGAGCCAAGGTTGTTAAATTCCTGACAACATAGCAAACAGCATTTTATTTCTAATTCCTTTACAAATGGATTTTCAGGGCTGGGCTGTGGGGTGCCATTCTGGAACAAGGTGGTGGGGGTGGCAGGTCAGCCCATAAAGGGCCAGGGCCAGGCATGTAAGGGTCCTCAGAAGTACCCATTCGGGGAGCCACTCAGCCCCCTGCCTCCCAGGCCAGCGTTTGGGGAGCCTATTCAAATCGCAGAGGGCACTGCTCACAAGTGTTGTTTATCGGCAATTACCCTGGAAGTCCTTCCTGTAATTAACCTCAGTTTTCACGGACACTGCTATTTGCACTTCGTTTCTCTCCTAAACACCGCCTCTTTGCCATTATTCCCTGGGAAGGTGAGTCAGGAAGGAGATGGCTTATCTCAACTCAGTTTTTAACTAGCTTTTGTCTCCCAGAGATAGTCGTCACCAACACTTACAACATTTCAAACCAGGCACTTCCCCCCTCTTCTTCAACTTTTTTTTTTAAATAACATTTCTTCCTTTCTGCTTTTATATTTCTTCCTCTCCCTCCCATAGTCTTTCATGCATTCAGGATGTAAGAGAACCAGCTTCAAAGCCCAGAGCCCTACAGAATCCTCCTCCCCTATGGTAAGCGTGCCCTTTTCCTGTCTGATCATTGACTCATAACCACAGAGCAGCCTGGGCACAGGATGGGGGAGAGGGAGGGTTGAATAAGCAGGGACCACGCTCTGCAGCTCAGGACCAGACCAAAGTTGAGCATTTGTTGAACAGGGCTTCCCCCCCACCCTTTGGGGATAATTGTTCAGGACAATCTGAGCTGACCCAATCCAGGGAGTAGGGGGAGGGTAAAGCCAGCACTCCCAGCCCCACCTCATCAACTGGCAACTCCAACGAAGTGAGACTTATCTGGTCAGGATCCAAATCCCAAGACCAGGCTAGTCCTAAACCCACTCCCTGAGCGCCACCAATGCTTTGGATGGTATTGTTCATTTTAATTCAATTGAAGATACATTTATTGATACCCTAATATGCAGCAGACTTTGAGTTGACAGGTGGCAGCCGCCAGCTTAAGCCCTGTGGACCTTAATGTCCCCATCCTGTCAAGGCAGAATTTGTGGGTCAAAGATGGCCCCCTGGCGCCCCTCCCCCACTCCTCCCTCCCCTTCTGCCTCCATTAGGGATGAATGGACATCACATCTGTTTTCTTTTCTTGATGGAAATCAAGAGGCAGAGACCCTAAAATGGGGACAGACCAGCACACACCTGGGTGGTCTTTAAATTAGAAAAAGTTTTTGCCAGAGTTCCTCATTTGGGCCTGTAGTTTCAATACTTTTCATTGCTCCCCGGCCCTGTAGGCTGGGAGAAACGGGTTGAGGGTATTCTGGAGGAGGCATAGCAGGGGTCCTTCATTGTTCCATTTCCTCTCCCTTGGGCTCCCCTCCTCGTTGCTGGGCAGATCGAGCATGGTCTGGGAGGACAACAAAGTGGGGGAGAGGCAGGGGCTGGGGTGTGAAGAAAAAGGAAGAAGGCTTTTTAATTTTAGCAAATGCATACAGTTTTCCTTTTGAAAATAAAATTGTCTTTGCTGGGTTGGGTCTTATCTTGATTTTAAGCAGATGATCTGGAGCCAGTCTGTCAGGGTCCAAATCTCTGTCCCACCGCCTAAGCTGTGTGACCTTGGGAACTATGCCTCAGTTTCCTCATCCGTAAAATGGGGATAATAAAAGTACGAGTCTCATTGGGCTGTTGTGAGGCATGGTGAGTGAGTATGTTAGACTGGGCGTTAGGTCTTCAGTTGGTGCTGAGGTCTATTATCCTCGGCCGCTGTGCTGCCTGTCCTATGCTGAGGCACCTCCCTCAGACAACATCTTGTCTCACTGAGAAATCTGCACATCTGTGATCTCACTCAGCACCCCTTTTACTATTTAAAATCGCAAAGTAAGAAATAAGACCCTCAGGATCACTGAGTCACTAGGCTCCAGGCCTTTTCCTTTCCATCCAGCCTCAAGCTGCTTTTTGGTAGGGTTGCCAGATAAGATACAGGATGCCTTGTTGAATTTGAATTTCAGGTAAAGAGCCAATAATTTCTTATTCACGTATGTCCCCAGTGGTGCCTGGGACATAGTTGCTAAATCTGGCAAGCTTACCTTGGGGTTTTCTTCACTGGTGACTTGGCCCCTAAAGTGCCAGCGGAGCCCAGCCCGGCTTTTGGAGCTCTCTGCTGACTCGTCTCAGAAATATTTGGAAGCTTCCAGAGTAGATGGAACGAGAGAGGAGAAAGTGTAAACTGCAACACGAATCTCCCTGTTGCTTCTAAAGGCAACAAAACCAGCTGTCATCGAGCTGATTCTGACTCACGGCTACCCTATGTGTGTCAGAGTAGAACTTCGTGCCAAACCCAAACCAAACCCACTGGTTGATTCCAACTTATTGCGGCCCTATAGGACAAGGTCGAACTGCCCTGTAAGGTTGCCCAGGAGCGGCTGGTGGATTCGAATTGCTGACCTTTTGGTTGGAAGCAGAGCTCTTTACCACTGCGCCTCCAGGACACAGAACTGTGCTCATAGGGCTTTTAATGGCTGATTTTTTTTTTTGGACATACATCACCAGGCCTTTCGTCTGAGGCACCTCAGGGTGGACTTGAACCTCCAAACTCTCAGTAGCCAAACAACCACTTACCAACCGGGACTCCTCTTATAAAGGTAGAGTCATTCTCAAAGCTGCTGCCCATGGCTAAGAGGACAAACAAATATCCCTTCTGGAGGCTGTCTTTTTTTTTCTCCCCCCAGGCTTCAATAAATATTTCCGAGTATACGTGTGAGCCCTGGTAACACAGTGGTTAGAGTGCTCAGCTGCTTACCACAAGGTTGGTGGTGTTAACCTACCAGCCTCCTTGAGGAAGAAAGATGTGGCAGCCTGCTTGCCTTGGAAATCCTATGGGGCAGTTCTACCCTGTCCTATAGGATTGCTATGAGTTGGAATGGACTCAACAGCAGTGGGTTTTTTTGGGGGGGGGGTGCGTGTGTGTGTGTGTGTGTGTGTGTGTTTTAGGACGGGAGGACCACGGAGTAATACAATTAGTGACTCTCATACATCTGTATCGTATGGGCTGTGTTGATGGGTCCTATGGGCTGTACAATGTGTAACATACGTACATATTTTATTTTTGTATAAACATATGTAATGCTTAGCCACATGATTAAACCATTTGGTGTAATTCAAATTCTCTGAAACTTTCAAAGCTCTTTTGTTTAGTTCGCTTTTTCCGAGTTACTGAATGTTCTAATTCTTTCATGACTAAAACCAAAAAACCAAACCTGTTGTTGTGGAGTCGATTACAACTCACAGGGACCCTGAGTATACTCACAGGGCTGAGTAGAAATGCCCCACAGGGTTTCCAAGGAGCGCCCGGTGGATTTGAACTGCCGACCTTTTGGTTAGCAGGTGAGCTCTTACACATTGCGCCACCAGGGCTCCCCATGACTAGAAAAGTTTAAGTAGAGGTGCAATTACATAGAAGGCATACTGGAGTGTTTCTTTTTTTAAAAAAAAAAAAAATTCAGGAAATCATCAAGTGAGCCTTGCGATTGACATGTGAGGGTTTGCTGACAAGAAATATTATTACTTATAACAATGCATTTAAAAATGACCGTTTTGAGGGAGGTTGATTAAGAGTGTCATTCTTGACAAGATGCCTCCCACCAAGCCAACTCCCCGTCCACTGGGCTTGAAATATCAGCCAGGGTAGCCCGAGTCAGAAAGCTGTTAGGAAACCCTGTGTGTATGTGTGCCTTTTTCTTTCTTTCTTTTTTTCTTCCAAAGAGAGTGATGAGAGAAATGTAGTCTCTGGCCACAACAGTGGTGTGATTCAGAGCCCAGTATTTATAGAGGCAAATTAGTTACTGCACCAGCATACTAATGTGGGGGACACCAGCCTCACGGGCCAGCGAGTGTGTAGAAGGAGTTGGGGGTGGGGAAGAAGAAATGGTTAAAGGTGACCAGAGATCCCAGATGGGGTCTTCAGGGCGGAGTAGCCCCTCAGTTACTAATCTGAGGAGCAAATCTGGTGGATTCTTACAGTTTTACAAATGTTCCTTTCTCCTTTGTGGAGAGATATGATTTTCTATTCTTTGCATCAAGAAGTCCTCACCCAACTCCCCACAACAAATCAATAAATATACGAGCAAGTGAGCAAGTGAATGAATGAGTTTTTTAAAAAGGTAAGCAAGAAAGTGACTAAAAGATTAAGCGCTACGGGTGCTAACCCAAAGGTTGGCGGCTCAAATCCACCAGCTGCTCCTTGGAAGCACTATGGGGCAGTTCTACTCTGTCCTACAGGGTTGCTAGGAGCTGCAAAGGACTCAACGGCAACTTTTTATTTTATTTTATTTAAGTAAGTTAGTAAATAAGCAATTCAGTAAGTAAACAAATCAGGCCATACTTTCTTAATGCAATCTCTAGAGCAGAAGTCTAGGAAATATTTCACTGAAATTAAAATTCTAACCAACGTTGAGCGTTGTTGCTGGATGCTACTTCAGCCGCTTGGTGCCTGATCCTCTTCTAAAGCAAGATTGAGCTCCTTGGCCCGTTAATGCCACAGCTGCCCGTGAAGAAAGCGAGGGCCTGGGTTGCAGGCTTAGTTTGCGACATGGCAGGAAGTCAGCAAGCAACCCTGGCAGGTTAAAGGAGCTGGGGCCTAAGAGGAAAACTTTCTGACAGAAGCAGTTTTCAACACAAGTGCTGCAAGCCCATAAGGTTATAATTTACATTTACCCCTTACCTGCAGGAAAAGTTACTTTATTGTATCCGCTTATTCATTGGAATGACGACGTACTGTACTCTAAATCTAACTCTTTCCATAATTTTTACTTTAACTTGGAGACGAAGCCATTCCAGCCCGGCTCCCAGGCATCACTGGTGTCACCTGCAACACAGGTTGCCCCCCTCACCCTCTTTTAACATTTTTTCCCTTAATTGCCTCAAGCCGGGATCTCCCCTTCTGTCAACAAGTCTTGGTACCTGTTGGCTTACCCAATCCTTTTTCTTCTAAATGCTATTTAATTTTTGCATTTCCTGGTTTTTATCTTGGAAAAACAAAAGCCAGCTGCAGTCAGTTAAGGAAACAGCTGAGGGAGGCTGGCAGGTAGACAGAGGCCTTGCAGGTTTTCAGCCCGAAATTGTGAGAACTGGGACTCAAAAGAGGATCGGGTTGCAAGGGCGCGCATGCGCGAACGCGCGCCCACGGCCGCTGTCCTGTTTGTCGCCTCTTGCCCAGCGTCCCCCTCACTTTCTACAGCTGTATTTCTAATCAGCAGAAGATACATCTTGCTCGGAGTCAACACTCCTTTTCTCTGCGCATTCTTAACCCTCTATCTTATGCATGGATCACTGGTCAGCTTAGAAATGCGCAGACACAAAGGAGAAGCTGACATGCGAGGTTTGACGGCCATAATGGCTGTTTATAAGCCTAATCCATCACGTTTAGTGGACACCTCCATTTTTGTCCCTCTGAAAAGGTATAAATAATAAAATGGGATCGCTCCAGCTCGGAGGTGCCTTGGTAAATATTTTAACTATTTACAAGATCGCACCAATAACAAAGGAAGCATCTGTACCATCCACAGAGGGGCCCCCAGTCATTAAAAGACACCCAGATGGCTCCTACCATTCAACCCACAATAACATTTCTTGAGGATAGAGCTTTTGTATGGTGGTTTACATTTTTTTTTTCATATCACATTGTGATATTCTGAACTTGTCCTTTTCTCCACTGCCCCCAGCAACCCTTCTAAAGAAAATCTCCATAAAGAACCTTTCCCCCTAAGAAAAGAATGAGGTCTTAGAGGGACATGGCAAATGTACGATTCAAAGCCCAATTCAGAGACAAGTCTGAACAATTATAAACCGGGCCTTCTTGAAGTTCAAATATTGACATGGGCCCACTCATTCTGCAGCCCAGTTCAAGGTTAGCTTTGGGTAAACACCCCAGTTAAGCCCCAAAAGCGCTGTGCCTTCTCAGAACCAGCGCATGAATCTGCCTCATTTGATTTGATTTTACCCTTTCCTGCCAGGCACTGAGAGAATGAAACAGGGGCCAGAGGAACCCCAACGTGACAAGGAGTTAAAGGCATATCTTCTTTGAGGGACCCTGAATCTGCCTTCTGGGGGACAATCAGGCAGTGAAGATATAGTATTCGGCTTTGGGAATCTTTCGACATGTCAGCTTCCCTTTTTGTTCTGTGCATGAACGAAATTGACAGAATCTGCCACCATGAGAGTTAGTAGCTTTTGGAAACTTTAGCTTTTTTGTAACCAAGCTCAAAACCAAACCCACTGCTCTCGAGTGGATTTCGACTCATAGCAACCCCATAGGGTTTCCAAGGCTATACATCTCTACAGAAGCAGACTGCCACATCTTTCTAGATTTTTGTAAAGCACTAGGAAAATCAACTTTGTAATTACACAACGCTGGCAGAAAGGGAGGCAAAAGAGTGAGTAGTTAGGGAACCAAGGTTTGGGAGTCAGGGTAGACCTGGGTTCGAATCTCGGCTCTGTCCACATTAGCTGTAGGACCCCAGGCTAAAGACATCTCCATTTCAATTTCTACTCTGTATAATATGGGCAATCATAATATTAACATCCAAGGGTGGAATAATCATATTCTGACTCCCAACGGTGATTGTGAGAATTAAGAAAGATATGGTTAAGTGCTGGACTACTAACCAAAAGGTTGGTGCTTCAAACCCATCTGGGGCTCTGCAGGGGGGAAAAAGACTTGGCGATCTGCTCCTGTAAAAATTACCACCAAGAAAACCCTATGGGGCAGTTCTAGTCTGTCACATGGGGTGGCTGTGAGTCGGACTCAAATCCAGGGCATCCAACAACACAGCATTGTATTTAAAGCAGGGAGCTACGTGCTCAGTAAAGGTTATTATAATTAATCCTAACAAACCTATGGGAGAGATCTCATCTTTTAAAAGGAGAAGATGAGGCAGACAGCAATTTCACTTCCCACCTCCTCAACAGGACTGACATTTGAAGTTTCCTTCAGGGAAAATAAAATAACCTGTGACCCATCTCTGGGTCTTTGAGAAACCTAAATGTTCATTTCTTTTCCAAAGGCTTTATTTAATTTTGGAGCTCCCACTTTCCAAATTTGGTCAATAAAATTAACAGCCTCCTTTTGAGTGGAAGATCACACCTCCAAATGAGCTCAAGCTGGCTCAGCGATTGTCCTCCGGAATGTGTGATTTACATTTCACAGCTCCTCGCCAAGTAATGAATGAATCGGAGCTCGTAAACAAACGCTCCTTGCTTCCCTCGTTCCGTGGCCCCCAACGTGGGCTGTGTGCTGCAAAGAAAAATATTTATCCTGTTTGTGTGGCGCTGGGTCCCTGAATGGCCCACCAATAAAACAACGCCATAAAGGGCATTTTCACAGCTGAGCTCGCAATTTAATAAACAGATGCAAACAGAAGGCCTTGGAGGTCAACAATTAAAAATAAACCAGCCTGAGGTTCTCCTTGGAATTCCTCATCTCTATAAAGGACCAGGCCCCCACAGCTGGGGCAGGGCGAGGGGTGGGAAAGAAGGTTTTCTGACCCCTGTGAGCTCAGGGGGTCCTGTACCTGCTCTAAATAATTATTCCAACAACTCCCTTTCAACCAGGAAAGGGAAACTTTGAAAGCAGAAAGCGGGCTGGAAACTGGTAGAGCAACCTCCATTGACAGAAAGCCCTGCATGTCAATTTCTATTTTCTGTGCCAAAGACAGGATGTTTTGGAGCAAATGATCTGAAACAGTGGAAAATCAAAGGATCACTTCTTTATAGTCGGTTTTGAAATGGGTTTTCGACTGAAAGTTGAAAATGTGTTTGGGTAATGTCTGCAAGAGTGTAGAAGCAAAATAGCAAAGTCACTGCATAATGAAAGGCCTGGGAAGTTGGCCAGGGCCACTGTCTCCTAACTTCTCCGTTGTAGTTAGCTGCCATCAAGCTGGCTGTGATTCATGATGACCCCATGTACAACAGAACAAAATGTTGCCTAGTCCTATGCCATCTTCACCATCGCTGGTGTGCCCAAGTCCCTTGTTGTGGTCACTTCGTATTTTCAGTGCCTTCCAATCTAGGGGGCTCATCTTCTGGCATTATATTGGACAGTAATCTGTTGTGATCCATAGGGTTTTCACTGTCTAATTTTCAGAAGTAGATCACTAGTCCTTTCTTGCTAGCTGTCTAGAAGCTCCACTGAAAACCGTCTACCATGGATGACCCTGCTGGTATCTGAAATACCAGTGGCATAGCTTCCAGCAGCACAGCAACCCAAAAGCCAACACAGCACAACAAATTGACAGACATGGTGGAACTTCTGGTATCCCCTCTAATCACTGCTCTGACCAGGCCTTGCCATCAACACGGGCATACTTGTTAGCTCCATCCTGCCATGAATGGACCCCATGTGGGAGCTCCCGCTCCTACCTCATTTCTGTGTGCCTCACTGTTCTCTTCTGTTCAAAAGAGGCGATAATAATACCAGCTGGAAGGGCTGGCTGAAGTTTCAGTGCGGTCTATCACGTAAAGCTCTTAGATGGTGTTTGCAAATAGCAAGAACTCAACAATGTTAGTTCTTTTTAGTATCCTCTGTGTAGGTCTTAGGGGCTCATGCTTTCTGCCGGGCCAGAGAATTCCACTGTGGCAGGTCACACTCACCTAATTTGAGAATGTGTTGAAGGTCTGTAAACCAACCATTCTGACATGTTCACGCTCACAAAATCCCAAATGCCTCCACAGCTAATGCGGACAGCCTCCCCACATTCCTGCGCTGATAAGAGGGGAAATGAAGGATGAGTTCCCAGATAACCATTTGCTGTGGGGCAGACCTCCCGCCAGGACCATCTGCATCTGGCCGGCAGGAGGGGGCCGGCCACCTCCAGTTTCTCTCCTGTGTCAGCTTTAGGACCCCCAAGTTCCCCCTTGAGTCCCCAGTGTAAAAGACCTCTAGCATTTTTAGTGTCTGATTTGCACAGTCAGAAGCTTCCCGAAGTCTTTTTCTTCGCCCGTTTAACGCTGGGCATTTAAATGGAGCTCTCAAATATACCATAGTGCCTCGTAGAAGAAATAAGCAGTGGATCATATTTGATTTCTGGGAATTTGAGTGTTTAGTGGTTATTCAATAGGGCAGTGGCAGAATTCTTGCATTCCACGTGAGAGACAAGGGTTCGATTCCTAGCCAGTGTACTTTGTGCACAGCCACCAACCATCTGTCACTGGAGGCTTGCCTACTGCTATGACGCTGAACAGATTTCAGCGGAGCTTCCAGACTAAGAAGGACTAGGAAGAATGGCCTGGAGACCTTCTTCCAAAAGTCAGCCAGTGAAAGCCCTTTGGATTGCAGTGGTCTAATCCACAACCAATAATGAGTATGGCACAGGACTGGGCAGTGTTTCTAGTTTTGTTGTGCGTGGGGTCTCCATGACTCACGGCCAGCTCTGCAGCAGCTCTCAACAAGGTGGCTATTCAGGCCCTTCTCCCTCCTGGATTAGTTACTTTGGAACCACATAGACCTAGGTTTGGGACCTTCCTTTGCTTTTTTCCCCGACCTGAGAGAAATGAGAAAACAGAAAAAACAGCACTGTCAGGGAGCAGGATTCAGATTTAAGGTCTCCCTTAAGAGCTACGGAAACCCTGGTGGCACAATGGTTAAGTTCAATGGCTGCTAACCAAAAGGTCTGCAGTTTGAATCCGCCAGGCGCTCCTTGAAAACTCTATGGGGCAGTTCTACTCTGTCCTATACGGTCGCTAGGAGTCGGAATCGACTGGATGGCAGTGGGTTTGTTTTTTTGTTTTGTTTTCTTAAGAGCTATGGCTGCTAACCAAAAGGTTGGCAGTTTGACTCAACCAGCAGCTCTTGGAAACTCTATGGGGCAGTTCTACCCTGTCCTATGGAGTCGCTACCAGTCGAAATCGGCTCAACGGCAACGGGTTTGGTTTCCTTCTCTGCAATTTATTACAATTAAAAGCAGACCCATCCTAGGCCCTTTCTCATCTAATCCTCAGGACAAGCCTGAGTTAAGGTCATAACCATCCTGCTGTTACCGAGGGTCAGAGGTAAAGTAATTGCACCCTCCCCCCACATAACTTTCAAGTTGTAAAAGCGGACTTTTTTTCATACTATTTTATTGTGCTTTCAGTGTAAGTTTACACAGCAAATTAGGTTTCCATTTGACAATTTCTTTTCAAATTGTTAGATGACATTAGTTACATTTTTACAATGTGTCAATATTCTTTTTTAATTGCGTTCTGATTGTTCCGCTTCCAGTGCTCTAGTTTCCCTGACCCCTGATCTTCTCATCTTTGCTTTAGAGTAATTGTTGACCTTTTGGTCTTATATAAAACCCATCGCCATTGAGTTGATTCTGACTCACAGCAACCCTACAGGACAGAGTAGAACTGACCCGTAGTGTTTCTAAGGAGTGGCTCGTGGATTTGAACTGCTGACCTTTTGGTTAGCAGCTGAGCTCTTAACCACTGCACCTTAATGGAGCACTGTACTCAGGGGTGAGCCCTGGTGGTGCAGTGGTTAAAGTGATTGGCTGCTAACCAAAAGGTCGCTGGCTCGAAACCACCAGCCACTCCTCAGGAGAAAGATGTGGTGGTCTGCTTCTCAAAAAAGAAACCTTGGAAACTATACGTTGGAATCAACTCAATGACAATGGCTTTTTTTTTTTTACTCATAGGTAATATCCATTATTTTGTGTGCCAATCTGTTACTTCTCTAAAAGGTAATCTCAGAGGATATTTTCCATTCAAGATTTAAACAGTATCTAAAGGTGATAGTCACAGGGAGTCCTCTAGTCTCAACTGGTCCAGTAAGCCTGGACTCCTTAAGAATTTGAGTTCTATTTTGCATTTTCCTCCTCTTCTATCAGGGTCCATCTACTGTGGTCCTGATCACAACGGCCTGTAGTGGTAGCTGGGCACTATCTAGTTCTTCTGGTCTCAGGGTAGGTGAGGCTGTGGCTCGTGTAGGCTATTAGCTCTGTACACTAGTTTATTCTTTGAGACTTTGGTTTCCTTTCTACTCTTTTTCTCCTGATGAGTAGAGACCAGTAGTTGTATCTTAGAGGAGAAGTGGACATTTTTCATTCATAATTTTTGTCATGACCTGAACTTAAAAAATCCCAAGTATAGTGAAATATAGCATTCATACAGAAAATGCCAAAAAAAAAAATACATGCAAAATTTTACAAATAATTACAAAGCAGATGCCTTTGTCAGTACAATCCAGGTCAAAATATAGACATCCCCACCTCTCTCCAGCAAACCCTGTTGTCCCTTGCTGGTCAGGACACCACTATTAGGACTTTCCTGATAATCACCTTTTTGCTTTATTTTATGGTTTTACCACCTATGTAAGTAATCAGAAACAATAGAGCTGAGTTTTGCCTGTTTTGAACTCCATAGAAATAGGCTTATGTTGTATTTATTCATTTGTATTTTTCTTCTTTTCTTCAATACCAGTGTTGTTGTTAGCTGCTGTCAAGTCAACCCCTGACTCACGGTGACCCCATGCACAAAGCAAAGAAACATTGTCCAGTCCTGTGCCATACCTATGATCAGTTTCAAATCAGACCAATGTGTTCAATACAATTTTCATTGACTGGTTTTCAGAAGTATATCACCAAGCCTTTCTTCCTAGTCCGTCTTAGTTTGGAAGCCCCACTGAAACCTATTAGATTCACAGCAACACACAAGCCTCCACTGACCTCCACTGACCAACTGGCTGTGCATGAGGGACATGGACTGGGAATTGAACCCGGGTCTCCTCCATGGAAGGCAAAAATTCTACCATGGAAGCATTATTGCCCCCATTCTCCAATGCTAAGTTGTAAAACTTATCCATGTTGTTGAGGGAAGCTGTGGTTTGTTCGTCTTCATTGCTGGGACATATGCCTCTTTGGAGCTATCCCCTGATTTAGTTCTCTATGCTGGCTGACAACTGAGCTGTTGACAGTTTTGGTTTGTGAGGTAGCTGGCAAAAATTCTTCAGCCTTTCCTGTATCCACGCTCTCTGCCAAGCGACTTGCTTTTCAAATAAAAAGAGGTAGAAGTGGTGGTGTGCCAGATCTGAGGCAAGGCTTCGATTTACAGTCCTGCTCCTCTGTCATTGCCGTGATCAGCACATGGGCAAGCTAGCCTGCTCGTTCAAGGAGGAGCGAGAGAGACATCTGAAACTTAGCAAACCCACAAAAGCATGAGCAAAGACCAGCCAAGATCAGCTGAATATGTGAACGTATAAGCAATAGATTCTCATGGCTGTGTGCTACTGAGATTTTGTAGTTGTTGGTTACACAGCGTTATTTGACAGTAGACAACTGTGTTGTTACGTACTGTCAAGTCCGTTGTAACTCGTAGCGACCCTATCTGTATACAACAGAACAAAACACTGCCCAGTCCTGTGCCATCCTCACAATCTTTGACACAATCTGCTCTATGCAATACTTTTATAAATGTTCTTGTCAGAATTAGTCATTTTAACTCAAGTTTGTCAAACCCCAAAGCCTAAGTTCTTTGCATTATACTGAACACTACCCCTCTGTAAAAAAAGCTTTAGTGAAAAGTATCAGCTAGACTTTAAAATTAGACTCCTAGCATAGATGTGACTAAGCCGTGCATGGCTGTTACATATACATATATATATACCAAACCCATTGCCGTCCAGTCGATTCCGACTCATAGCGACCCTATAGGACAGAGTAGAGCTGCCCCATAGAGTTTCCAAGGAGCACCTGGTGAATTCGAACTGCTGACCTCTTGGTTAGCAGCCGTAGCACTTAACCACTATGCCACCAGGGTTTCCATATATATATATATATATATATATATATATATATGTATAAAAAAAAGTATATATATGTATATATATGTGTGTATATATATATATAAAATTAAAAATATTTTTTGTTTATGTTTGATGACTTCACCTGTTAAAATCTCTTCTTCGGTCACTAGGAATGATTCTTGCTCGTGGCACTCTCCTGCTTTTCTAAAATTTCTGAGTCCTTTAGCAAAAGATGTGGGGTGATCATCAGGTAAAGGTGTCCAGGTATCCAGACCAACACCTCTTCCAGATCAGTTTAAACCCATGAGTCTCTAACTAATGACCCTTAAGACAAATTTGGGCCATAGACATATTTTATTTAGCTTGTATAGTTTAATTTTTTTTTTGAGACAACATGAAAAAAATCAAGGATTTCACATTTAAAAAATGTAAATTTCCAGCTTTTCTAGATGCATAAGAATATTTACTAACTCAGGGCCTGCACTCCTGCAGGCAAACATTGAATGGAACTAAGTAGTGGTTGTCCCCTTTCGATGGGGCCTAGGGTCTCCACTTGGCCACTGTTACTGGTTTCCATGTATGATAACGCTTACACTACTGTTTTTTAATGACAGAAAAATATTTCTCTACACCCTCCAAAAACAGAACACTAAAAAGGACTGACAAAGAGTACTTATTTATTTTTCTAGCCACTGAGGAGCCCTGGTGGCCCAACGGTTAAGAGCTCGGTTGCTAACTGAATGGTTGATGGTTGGAACGCACCCAGCCAGTCCACGGGAGAGAGACCTACCTGGTGATATGCTCTTGTAAACATTACAGCCTAGAAAGCCCTATGGGGCAGATCTGCTCTGTCACATGGGGCCACTATGAGTCAAAAATCAACTCCATGGCACCCAACAACAACAACACCAAGGCTCTAATAAAAGCCTTTATTCACTGATTGATGTGAAACTCGATTTCCCACTTCAAAGCCTTCAGTGGCTCTCCAGTGTCTACTGGATAAAGTCCAATTCCCTTAGCTTGACATTCAACTCCTTTTGCAATCTCAATGCAAACTTCCTTTACAGCCAAGTCTGGGACCATATATATCTGTGAATCTTAGGCTCCAGAAATCCTGTACAAATCAAAGCTTCTGGACCTCCTGGATCCCCCCATTCATTTTATGTTCTCTTATTTGGCCTATGCTGTCTGTCTGCTGCCCTGCCCATCTTTCTTAAATTTCATTTATTTCTCATCCTTTCTTATTTAAATGCTGCTCACTCACTAAGGATTAAATCAGGGCTTTGAACAGGTTCATTCCAGTTTGACCCCCTGCTGAGAATTTGCATTTCCACCCCAGATATACTGAATCAGAATCCACATTTTAAGATCCCTAGGTGATTTGTATACATAAGACTCACCCCCAGGCAATTCTCAGCAAGGGGTCAAACCAGAATGAACCAGTTCAAAGCCCTGGATTAAACCAAATGCTTCTTCCTCTGTGATGTCTTTTATGGGCCCCATGGTTAGTATTAACTGGCTGGATTCTTTTAGATCTTCAGCTCTATGTTCTGTTAATCTTCCCTGAATTATGATCATGTACAAAATAATAGCTAACATTTATTGAGAACTTGCATTGTGCCAGGCACTGTACTATGTGTTTCACATATGGTTCATTAAAACTTTCAACTGTGCCCTGAGATAGTTGTGATCATTATCCCCATTTTACAGGTGAAGAGGCTGTGAATGGGAGAAGCTAAAGGTTACAGTCAAGTCACGTAAATGAGATTCCATCCTGACGTTTTATTTTCCCCATAGAATCCTTCAATATTGCAACTTGAGGCTTGAATTTTTTCTTCAGTACTTTCAGTTCTTTTCAAAGAAAATATTAAACTACACAGGAAGCATCAAAAAAAAAAAAAAAAAAAGATGGAAGGAATATATGGAGTCACTGTACCAAAAGAATTGGTAGACATTCAACCATTTCAGGAGATAGCATATGATCAAGAACCGATGGTACTGAAGGAAGAGGTCCAAGCTGCACTGAAAGCATTGGTGAAAAACAAGGCTCCAGGAATTGACGGAATACCAATTGATATATTTCAACAAATGGATTCAGAGCTGGAAGCGCTCACTTGTCTATGCCAAGAAATTTGGAAGACAGCTAACTGGCCAACTGACTAGAAGAGATTCATATTTGTGCCCACTCCAAAGAAAGATGATCCAACAGAATGCAGAAATTACCAAACAGTATCATTAATATACCACCCAAGTAAAATTTTGCTGAAGATAATTCAAAAGTCATTGCAGTAGTACATCAACAGGGAACTGTCAGAAATTCAAATGAGATTCAGATGAGGATGTGGAAAGCAGAGAATACCAGAAAGATGTTTACCTGTGTTTTATCGACTGTGCAAAGGCATGTGACTGTGTGAATCATAACAAATTATGGATAACATTACGAAGAATGGGAATTCCAGACACTTAATTGTGCTCATGAAGAACCTGTACTTAGACCAAGAGGCAATCATTCAAACAGAACAGGGGTATACTGGGTGGTTTAAAGTCAAGAAAGGTGTGTTTCAGGGTTGTATCATTTCACCTCACTTATTCAATCTGTATACTGAGCAAATAACCTGAGAAGGTGGACTATGAAGAACGAAGCATCAGGATTGAAGGAAGACTCATTAGTGACCTGTAATAAGCAGATGACACAACTTTGCTTGCTGAAAACGAAGAGGACTTGAAGCACTTACTGATGAAGATCAAAGACCACAGCTTTCAGTATGGATTACGTCTCAACATAAAGAAAACAAAAATCCTCACAACTGGACCAATAAGCAATATCATGATAAACAGGGAAAATATTGAAGTTGTCGAGGATGTCTACTTGGATCCACAGTCAATCCCCATGGAAGCAGCAGTCAAGAAATCAAAAGACACATTGCACTGGGCAAACCTACTGTAAAAGATCTCTTTAAAGCATTAAAAAACAAAGATGTAACTTTAACGGCTAAGGTGTGACTGAGTCAAGCCATGGTGCTTTCAATCACCTCAAATGCGTGTGAAAGCTGGACAATGAATAAGGAAGACAGAAGAAGAGTCGATGCTTTTGAGTTATAGTAACGATGAAGAATATTGAATATACCATGGACTTCCAGAAGAATGAACAAATCTGTCTTGGAAGAAGCATAGCCATAATGCTCCTTAGAAGCATGGATGGCAAGACTTCATCTCACATACTTTGGACATATTATCAGGAGGGACCAGTCCCTGGAGAAGGACATCATGCTCGGTAAAGCAGAGGGTCAGTGAAAAAGAGGAAGACCCTTAATGAGATGGATTGACACAATGGCTGCAACAATGGGCTCAAACATAAGAAAGATTGTGAGAAGGGCACAGGACCAGGCAGTGTTTTGTTCTATCGTACATAGGGTTGCTAAGAGTCGGAACCAACCTGACAACACCTAACAACAATAACAACAACATCCTGACCTTTTGGCTCTGGAACTCAAGTTCCTAACTATTACCCCAAATTAACTCTCTAGCTTCTCCCACCACGATGATCAGATAGGAATTGCATCTTGTTTCTCTCATTTCCCCAGCCCATCCTAGCATGATCTTTAATCATAGCAAAAGTAAAAGAATGTAGAGTGAATAACAATCCAAGTTAGTAGAAAATTGTGTCTGTTTTCTTAGAGTCTCCCATTTCTTCTGAGAAACTTCTCCCCATCATCATGACATGTAATTGCACTTTGCACCCCTAACCCAAGTGGGTTGTTTGGGGTTGACATCTGAAACAACCCAGCCAATCATAGTTCTTTAATCCCCAAGTAACACTGGGTAGGTCCAGGGTTAGGCAAGTGGTCAGAACTGAGCCAATCAGAATCCTTCCCTTTTTAATCTGTAACCAAAAAAAGACCAGAAATCTGTTGCCAGTAATACCCATTGCCAGTAATAATAATAAAAAAAAAAGCTGTAAAACATAAAATCTGGGAGATTTTGGTGGCCGGGCATCCTGTCATTGCCATAAAGCCATTCTGTAAACCCACTGCCATCAAGTTGATCCCGAGTCATAGTAACCCTGTAGGACAGAGTAGAACTTCCTTATAGGGTTTTCAAGGCTGTAAGTTTTTTTTTTGGAAGCAGACTGCCACATCTTTCTCCTGCAGAGGGCCTGGTGGGTTCAAACTGCAGACCTTTCAGTTAGCGGCCAAGACCTTCAACCATTGCACCCCGAGGGCTCCTGAACTCATTCTGGAAAAGGCGAAAATACAAAGAATAAGCAAACAGAAGCCGAAATGTAAAACAGAAGGAGATTCTGAGCATCATCGAAATGACCATTTGTTGTTCCTAAGGTCAGGCTCTGCCTCTGCCTCAGCGTGGCTGTCCAACCTTTCCTGAAATCCTCAGACCCACGGGCCCCATATTCCCTTCTGTGCATAACCTCATTTGAATTACATTTCTGTCCTTTGTGATCAAAACGACTGTGATGGATTCAAGCAGAGAGGGTGTGCAAACAGATAGAAAGAGAACACATTATGTATTTATTTAATGCTGAAAATACATGATACTTGAGAGTTAAAAAAATGAGGAAGACACTTGCTGTCTTCAAGGAGCTCACAAATAATTAGAATAGTTTGCTTTCAGGACTCTTTTATGCACAGTGGTTTAGAGCTTGGCCGCTAACCGAAGGGTGGCAGTTCAAGTCCACCAGGTGCTCTTTGGAAACCCTATGGGGCAGTTCTACTCTGTCCTATAGGGTTGTTACGAGTCAGAATCAACTTGATGGCAGCGGGTTTGTTTGTTTGTTTTAATCCTATTTATTTCTCACCTGGCTCCATGACTGGCATATAATAATTTTCATAAATGCTTGTTGAATGAATACATGTGAAGTTCAACATTGCGGAATGTTAACAAGGTGTAATGGAGGCACAGAAATGAAACTAAAAATTGTGTTGGGTAGGGTGCCGTAGATGGGTCAGGCAAGTTTTTCCAAGATGGGGGATGTATCTGAGCAGAGCCTTGAAGGAGGTAGGCATTTAGTCAGTAGAAAGGGAATGCAAGATGGCAGTCCAGACAGAGGAAAACCTATAGATGAAGGCTGGTGGCATAAAAGAACATGATGAGTTCCAGAAACCAAAGTAGTTCTGTGAGGCTGGATGATGGTGCTGGAGAAGGCTGGCTGGCTGAGTAATCCAAATAGAGAAGATTAAATATTTACATAAGCTCATTACTGACACTGCATGCATATGACAAGTATGATTTAGTTCAAACCTCTAAGGTTTTAATACCCTAAGTGCAACTGTATCTTTTTGAAATTGATTACATGACATTAATAGGCTCTTTCTCAGCTTCAATGGTGATCATATTCATGATTTACTTCCTTCTCTCATCCCCAGGGTCTGGAACAGTCCATCTTGACCTCCATCTTTCCCCTCATAACTTCCTCAGGAACTAAACAGGCAGCTAGAGAGCTCCTGGGTTTTGTCCTCTATAGATGGAAGCAAATTTGCTTCCAGTTTTAGCAGAAAAATTTCCATAGTTATGAGAACCAATACAAAGAGGGATTCTGTGTCACAAGGCTAGTTTCTTAATTCTCTGACTCCCATTAAATGCGCTTCAACAAGAAATCTTTCAGAACTTGTAAGGTCCCTCTATGAATCCCTAGGTAGCTTGAATGGTTAAGTGCTCAACTACTAGGCAAAAGATTGGTGGTTCAAACTCACCCAGAAGTGCCTCAAAAGACAGCCCCTCTACTCTGCACACATGGGGCCACCATAAGTTGGAATCGACTGGACAGCAACTAACAACAACAAAGGTGCCCTATGTGAGGTAGGCACACTCTAGGAACATGTAAAATCTCGAAGTACTCAAGGATGGAGTCCCTGCCTCTAAAGACTTCATAGGCTTGTTGATGAGGCAAGATCAATATCATGAAGTTAGACAACACCTACTTTTATAAAATGTTTAATGCTTTACAGATTACAAAGCACTTCTGTCTATATTCTTACATTTGACCTTCTCTGTGTTTTTTTGTGTGGTGGATGTTATTAATGACTGTTTTTGTATATTACGTAGCAGCTAAGGAGTCCTGGTGGCACAATGGCTAAGTGCTCAGCTACTAATAGAAAGGTTGGTGGTTTGAGCCAACCCAGCAGCTTTGTGGGAGAAAGATCTGGACATCTGCTCCTGTAAAGATTACAGTCTGGAAAACTTTATGGGGTAGTTCTATTCTACCACATGGGTTCATTATAAGTCTGAATGGACTCCATGGCACCTAACAACAACAACAAAGGGCTCTGGAGTAAGACGACACTGAGTCCAAACCCTTAATTTGATTGTTATTAACCGTGTGAATCAGTTAGGATAGGTTAAGTTAAGCTGCAATAACAAAAACTCTAAGATCTCAGTAATTTAAAACAATACAAGCTGATTTGTCCCCATACCACATGTACACTGTGGGAGGCCTGGGAACTCAGTATCTTGCCTTGGCACTCTAGTACTTCAGGATGATGGAGCAACCACCATGTCAAATGTTGCCTTAGCAGAGTACCACCTGTGTGTCAGACTTATGTGTTGCTATAACACCGAACAGATTTGAGAGGAGCTTCCAGATGAAGACAGATTAAGAAGAAAGGCCTGGAAATTGACTTCTGAAAATCAGTCAGTGATAATCCTATGGATCACAGTGGTCCATAGCAGATCATGGGGGTGGTGCAGGACAGGGTAGCATTTTGTTCCGTTCTGCATGGGGTCACCATTTGTAGGGGGCTGACTCAATGGTAGCCAACCACAATAATAAATACTGAGGTCTTTTTGTTTTGTTGTTTATTGTTATCCTAATTTGTTATGGACAGTGGGGAGGGGGTGAAGGTGGCTAAATTAATCCATACAGAGAAGCTAAATAAAATGACATGGAGAATTAGTCAATGAGGGGGAGGTGAAATCAAAGTAAGGAGAGATAATACGAAGGCAGGTAAAAGACTGTTGTTGTTGTTGCTCTTAGGTGCCCTTGAGTCGATTTTCAACTCATAGTGACCCCATATGGCACAACAGTTAAGCACTCAGCTGCTAACTGAAAGGTTGATGGTTCAAACCCACCCAACAGCGACATGGGAGAAAGACCTGGTGATCTGCTCCCATAAAGTTTACAGCCAAGAAAACCCTGTGGGGCTCTTCTACTCTTGCCACCAGGTGGGCCACTTGCTAAAGGCAAGTCGTAATTTGTACACCTAGGTTTCTAACAGTTAATGCAAAGATGTTTATCTGCATCGCGATAATCTGCATGATTTTTGGTATCCATCAAATTAAAACAAGTAAAATACCTTTGCGCAAGTTAAGTACAACTACTCCTGGGGTTAAGAGCAGAGGGAGAGTTAAATTTTTCAGTTTCATAAAGAGGACACCATGGAGTGAAGTGAACACTGCAGCCAACACCACGGGCTTCATGGGGTTTCTTTTAATATTGTCCTTCAACGTTGGCTGGTGATAACAAGCTACAGGGGCCATGGTGGCGCAGTGGTTAAAAGCTACAATGAGCTATGGCTGCTAATCAAAAGGTCAACAGTTCAAATCTACAAGCCGCTCCTTGAAAACCCTATGGAGCAGTTCTACTCTGTCTTGTAGGGTCACTATGAGTCAAAAACAACTCATTGGCAATATGTTTATTTTTTTTTTTAACATGCTGAAGTGCAATTCCATAAAAGCAAATGTGCAAGGGACTAAGACTCGGAGGACCTGACCCATAGCTCTCTGCATGAATGGTGGCCTAATTCAGGGACCAGTTTTAGAACCTACCCTGGAGCAAAAGTTGCAAAATGGTAGCTTTCTCACCAAATCTGCTGAAGTGCTTTGTTGGCTTCAATGTGTTTAATTTTTTTAGTTATTTATTAATATCTTAAGAGAGTTCGTATAAAAATTTGGATTTTTAGCTTTTCCTAAAATAAACAAAAACATGGAGTACCTGGCATCCCTTGACCAAAACTGAGCAGCAGCTGCCGTCTTTCAATGAGGAATGTGCAGCTCAGGTCCTCACAGTCTCCTCTGTTGACTTCACCCAGTGATGTCACCTACCTGTCCCTAGTGGTCTTTGTGTTTGTAGCTTCTGGGTATGTTGTATTCTCTTGAGGTAACTCCTCAAACCATTTTCTCAAGTGAGTTTTTGAATAGCAGTAACTTGAAAGTATTTCCCAAACCAGAATGAGGTATTATTATACCTCAGTTTTAAAAAGCCCTGGTGGCGCAAAGGTTAAGCACTTGGTTGCTACCCGAAAGGTTCAAACCCATTCAGTGGCTCCACAGAAGAAAAGACCTGGCATCGGCTTCCATAAAGATTTCAGCCTAGGAAACCCAATGGGGCAGTTCTATTTCTGTCACACTGAGTCACTATAAGTTGGGATTGACTTGATGGCATCGAACAACAACAGAACCCCATTTTACAGGTGACAAAACTGGAACACAAGTGACTTGCCCAAGGTCACACAACACAGTCATATAACCTCTGGGAGACAGAGGTGGGATTTGATACCTTAACCTGGCAGGCAAGCCTCGGTGAGGTCTAGCCGCTTCCTCACTGTTCTCCTGGTGTCTTACACTACTCTCCTTCCTCTTGACTCTCAAGGCTCCAACCACATTGTCCTTTCAATCCATTGAAGGTGTCCTGTTCACTCCCACCTTTCCACTCGTTCTTCCCTCTAGCTGGGGTTCCTCCCTTTTCCACCTCCTCCTCCTATTCACCTGAATTCACTGAATTGAAGTTCCTCTCTCAATCAACCCCAGGTCCCTTTGCTCTTTCTGGAATGATCGTGAGGGCCAGAGGGGGACCAGTATGCAGACTGTGCATTTTTTTGGTTCCTGTCTAGACCATTCAACCAAAAACTGAAATAGCTCAACTGAATAAGGAGCTGGGCTATGGGAGCTGAAGTAGGGGAAAGGCAAGGCTGGGGACAGGAAGGGGACAGAAAGCTTAAAAATAGTGGGAAAACATTGCATAAGGGCTTGTAGATAAACAATGCAGTAGTTTCAGTGTCTCTTCCCATGACTTAAATCACGGGTCTTGGGAGTGTGTGTTGGTAGTTTCTGAGTCAGGAGAAGATGCTCACTTTCTAGTGAAACCTAGAGTCCTGCAACAAGCAGCCTTGGGCTGTCTCATTCCGAGGACAAAGCTCATTCTGAAGCTGAAGTGAGGTTAGCTTCCGTTGCCGTTGAGTCGATTCCAGCTCATAGCGACCCTATAGGACAGAGTAGAACTGGCCCATAGAGTTCCCAAGGAGCACCTGGTGGATTCAAGCTGCTGACCTTTGGTTAGCAGCCATAGCACTTAACCACTACACCACCAGGGTTTCCTTAGTATCAGAAGAACATAACATTGGTTGACATGCGCTGAGCTGTAATGTAGTGGAAGTCAGGGGGATAATTGCTTTGCATGAATTATCTCCCTTAACACAACAACCCTCTGAGGCACGTGCCCAAAATAGCCCCATTGCACTAGAAAGAAAACCAAGGCTTAAGGAAGTTCAATCACTCTTCAAGGTCAAAGAGCTCATGAGTGCTTCCCTTAGAGTTCAGGGTCAGAATTCACGCTTGTCTAAAGCCATCATTAACAATGATATATTGGGCAAGGATACTTTGGAACCTTGAAAAAGGAGATTTTGATCATCTGTCTCCAAGGAGTAAGGCAGGAAGGGAAGAATCTGGGTAGAAAGTAAGGCTACTGTTTGCCTAATAGACTGCCCCCGACTGCATTTGATTTCATTTGATCTCATGCTGAAGACTTCCAAGTCATTGGTGGCTGAGCCAAGTCTCATGTGAACCTATTGCTTTAGGATGAGGCAGGAAGTTGAAGGAGTCTTTAGACATTAGATGAGTCCCCCAGTCCCTACATGCCCCAGAATGTCTAATTCAGGAGGTCTGGGCAGAGGCTTGGGCTTTGAAGTGGTTCTGAGATCCAGGCAGGGGTGAAGACCCAGATTCTTCATTTTAATGAAGGACAAGCTGAAGCCTGAGAAGGAAAGTGATTTGCCCAAAGTTCTGCAGAGAGAAAGGGAGACTCCCATTCAGAAGCCAGGTTCCTCTACCCACAGAACAGCGCTTTTTCTCCTGGGTCATGTTGCCCTCGCAGTTGTCATTTCTGGGGTGTCACTCATTGTGGTAGCTAATCTGGGAATTCGGGCCTCCCAGGGCTCTCTTGGACAAATATCACTCTCCGGTTTTGAGGAATGAGGGAAGAGGTCCAAGCAATTAAATGTTTGTACACTAGAGTGCTTCATGTTGTTTCCTAGCTTAACCTCCTCCTGGTTTTTTTTGGGAGGGATAGGGATAGGAACAGGGGAAAGAGGCTTGTTTGCCAATTCCATTTAAAGAAATACCAGTACTAGAGCTAGTGGGTACATTTAGAAGTGTGTTGGACAGAGCAATGGTCCCTGGGTGGGGCAAACAGCTTGTTCGTGGCTGCTAACCTAAAGGCTGGCGGCTTGCACCCACCCATTAGTGCCACAGAAGAAAGGCATGGCAATCTGCTTCCATTAAGGTTACAGCCAAGAAAATCCTGTGGAGCAGTTCTACTCTGTAACACACCAGTCTGCCGTTGAGTCGGAACTGAATCAATGACAACAGGTTTGGCTTAGCCAGAGTAAGCAAGAAAAAAAAAATCTTACAGCCATAGGATTTCGGATAGAGAAAGTTCTCAACGTGTCCTTCCACAGGTAAGTTTTGCTTTATTCCATCTTTGTGAGAGCTCACTTGTATGGTGGTGCTGGGCCCCCCATTTATTAAACAAGTATTTGCTGAGTACTTGCAATATCTTATAGAAGATTAAGTGAGGATAATCCATTTTAACTCAACACATTCGTGTTGAAGATTGGCTTCATCAGGGCTTCTGGCTTACAAGGGACAGAAAGCTCCCCTGACCAGCTCTAGCACAATGGAGATAGTATTGAAAGGATACAAGGCTATCTTCCGGAGCAAGAAGTGGATAGGAATCACTGGGAAATCAGGAACAGAAGTGCTTCCATCTTTTCTCTCAGGGTGCTGTGGTGTCTCATTTTTGCTTCTCTCTATGACTTCTCTTTAGTCTTTCTCTTTCTGTGGATTTGATCAGTATCTATCTGTTGGTGTTCTCAGTTACAAAGAAGAGAAATGTTAACTGTATCAGGAGGGTACGACGCCCTTGCCATTTTCCCACCCCGTCCAGGCTGTGACTATATTGGGGCCACCGTGGCTGTCAAGCAATGGATAGTGCAACCTATGACTTCTTCCTTAACACGTCCCAGGGGTTCATTCAGTCCTACCTTCTCCTAGCCCTTTGGGGATGGCCAGGCAAGCAGCCCTTGCAGAAGGAGAGAAAACTGGAGTGATTAGAATGGTGTGCGGGTAATGTTTCATTTCAGGAGAAAGTTAATTTTATTTTGAGCAGGTTATTTAGAAAGTGACAGCTTTGCAGCCGGGAACTCTTTTTACTGCTCTCCTATAATCTTAACAGCTAATACTTTTTGATTGCTCACTATGTACCAGACAGGGCTCTAAGTATTTCCCACATATTGGCTCATTGACTCCTCACAACAATCCAACGTGGCAGTGCAATTATGATTTCCACTAGATAATTCAGGAAACTGAGGCGCAGGGAGCTTAACTAATTTGCCAAAGCCAGAGCTGGGATTTGAACTCTGGCAGTCTACCGACAAGGAGACCTGTTGGTGCAAACGGCTAAGCACTCGGCTGCTAACCCAAAGATTGGCAGTTCGAACCCACCTAGTCACTTCAGAGGAGAGAGGCCTAGTGATATCCTTCCATAAAGATTACAGCTAAGAAGACCTGATGGGGCAGTTAGTTCTACCCTGTCACATGGGGTGGCCATGAGTTAAAATAGACTCTGCAGCATCCAGCAGCAACAACAGCTGGGCTACGGAGCCTCTGTTCTTAACCACTGTGTTAGTAAGTATTCTGTGATCTTAATTAGTATATTAACTATCTGAGGTATGCCTGACCTAAGCCGTGGTGTTTTCAGTCACCTCGTATGTCTGTGAAAACTGGACAATGAATAAGGAAGACCAAAGAAAACCTGATGCTTTTGAATTATGGTGTTGGCAGAAAATATTGAATATACCATGGACCGTCAGAAGAACAAACAAATCTGTCATGGAAGAAGTAGAGCCCGAATCCTCCTTAGAAGCAAGGATGGTGAGACTTCGTCTCATGTACTTTGGGAGTGTTATCAGGAGGGACCAGTCCCCGAAAAAGGACATCATGCTTAGTAAAGTAGGGGGTCAGTGAAAAAGAGGAAGGCCCTCCACGAGGTGGATTGACACAGTGGCTGCGACAATGGGCTCAAGCATAGATGCCATTGTGAGGATGGCGCAGGACCGGGCAGTGTTTCCTTCTGTTGTACATAGGGTCTCTGTGAGTCAGAATCGACTCGACAGCACCCTGACGACAACAACAATTATCTCTTTGGCATATAGTCAGGGGCAGATTAACCAGTAAGTAAGGTATGCTTACTTATGTTTACTTACTGAATCTATAGTGAACAACTTCACATCTCTGATATGGTGAAAAACAGGTGAAATTGTTCACTACAGATCAGTAAACATGCTTAAGTAAGCCTGGGCATACCTTGCTTATTGGGTAATCTGGCCTTGCATATAGTAGTAGCACTTTATACGTATTATCTCATTAAGTCTACACAAAAGCCACCATTGGTAGGTAACATTACATCATCACCGTTGGCAGATGGGAAACTGAGGCTCATTGAGGTTAAATGCCTTGTTTGCAGTTCACAGAGCTAGAAAGTGGCAGAGTGGGGATTTGATCTCAGACCTAGCTGAACACAGACTCTGGGCTCTTAGCCGCTGGGCTCAGCTTCTAATTTAACACTGAAAAATAGAGGTTGGAGTCCTAGCAAAGAAAAAGGCCCTGCAGTGGAGAAGCGTTGAGGTCATCTGTCCTGTTTAAAATAGTAACTTAAATCACGTTCAATGAGTGCTTGAAATGGTGAGTGATAGCCCGAAAAGAAAAAAAAAAAAAAAAGTTATTTAAAGGTTTTAAAAAGCACAGCAAAAATAACAATTTCGAAGCAATTTTCTGCATAGAGAAGAAGGATTAAAATAAAACACACGCACAAAAAGCCTCAAGCTCCTTTTCGACCCATCTGAAATGGACACAGTACGGAGAGAAAATCTAGTAGGTATTGAGCAAGTTACAAGTTCCCAACAGCTGAAAAGAGTTCAGCTTCAAACTGATCGTTGTCAGAGAAGCAAATACAAATTTGCCCCGAAGCAAAATAACTTTCAGAAAATCAGGAAGAAGCTGGATGGACAGTAAGTTATGAACATAAAACTCTTTGTACCAGACCCAATTAACCCTAACCCAAGGCAACTCTGTGCCTTTAAGCCATTCATTTAAGGGTTTTACAATTTATAGGCAGCCTTTCTCAGGGGAGGTCCCGCCTGGCTCTGATTTCGCATTTCACAGCAGCACACATGTAATCCTGCTGCGTCACAGGCTACATGATTAGGCCAAGGCCAGAAAATGCAGGAAGGAAAGAGACCAGGGGAGTCCACAGTCAGCACTACTTTTCCCTCTAAATTGCAGTGGGGGAGCACCATGGAATAGTGCACCCTGAGGCCAGCCCATTACTATCCTGGGGAGGGGGTCAGGGAGCTGGTGCTTCTCCGCTGTCTCCTCTAAAAATGTAGTCTTCATATTTGGCAGGTGGTATCTTGTGATACCCGGCTGCTAACTGAAAGGCTGGAGGTGTGAGTCAATCCAGAGATGCCTTGGAAGAAAGGCCTGGCCATCTACTTCCCAAAAAATCTACTATTGAAAACCCTGTGGCGCACAGCTCAACTGTGACACATGTGGCATCTCCATGAGTTGGAACTGACTCAATGGCAATTGGTTTGGTTTCATTGGTTTCTGTCTTGTGAGAGGAATCCCTATCTGGTACAAATGGTTAACACACTTGGCTGCCAACCTAGAGGTTGGAGATTGGAATCCACCCAGAGGCACACCTTGAAAGAAAGGCCAGGCAATCTACTTCCAAAAAAAATAAGCCTTTAAAAACCTTATGGCGCACAGTCCTACTCTGACACATATGAAGTTCCCACAAGTAGAAATTGACTTGATGGCATCTGGTTGGTTGGTTGGTAGTTGGATGGTCTTGTGAGCACCAGCCACAGAGGTAAAATAAACCCAAAGTCATGACAGCTACCTTCACGGACTGGAGGAGACAAGACAAGGGCACCTGAGACTGTTGAGCAGACACAAATGTAGGCCAGCACAGACAGGGATTAGCATCTCTTGTTAGTTCTTCAGTTGAAATATCACCATGGATGAAAAGAATTTGGCTAAGTAGACAAGTGGAGGGAAGGGCTTCCTAAAGGGGGTGGTAAGCTAAGGCCTGAGGGTGAGCTCAGACTGGAAGAAGAGTAGCCTGAGCTCACACTACAGCCGACCACACGTTTTGCCCTACTTGGGGATCAAGCTAAAAAGACAAGTGGTGGCCAGAACATAGGTAGCTTTGAAATCAAAGCAGGAGAGTTAGAGATGATAGGCTGGGCAAAATGGAGTCGAGGTAGGATCTTGAGAACCAGAGAAGGAAAGAACCAAAAACCCATTGCTGTCGAGTCGATTCCAACTCATGGCAACCCTATAGGGCAGACTAGAACTGCCCCATAGGGTTTCCAAGGAGTGGCTGATGGTTTCAAACTGATGACCTTTTGGTTAGCAGCCTGAGCTCTTAACCACTGTGTCACCAGGGCTCCTGAGAAGGAAAGGCAAGCGGTCAAAAGCGGTGGTTGAAAGGATCAATTTGCTGGGAGAGTGTTACTTGGATTGGGAGGGTGTTACATGTTGAATTGTGTCCCCTCAAAAGATATGCTGAAGTCCTAACCCTCAGTCCCTGTGAATGTGATCTAATTTAGAAATAGTGTCTTTGTGGATGTAATTAGATAAGTTCACAGGAGGTCATACTGGAGTAGGGCGCATCCTAATCCAATATAACTGATGACCTTATTAAAAAAAAAAAAGGGAAAAGACACAGTCACACAGAGGGAAGGCTTCCATGTGAAGATAGAAAGCAGAGATTGGAGTGATGCATCTACAGGCTAAGGAATGCTTGAGACTATCAGAAATTAGAAGAGCCAAGGAAGAATATATCCTGAGAGCCCTAAGAGAGTGCATGACTTTGCTGACACCCTGAATTCAGACCCGTAGCTTCCAGAACAGTGAGGGTATAAATTTCTGCTGTTTTCAGTCACCCAGTTTGTGGTACTTTGTTATAGCGGCCCTAGAAATGAATACAAAGAGTGAAGGAACATGAGAGGTGATGATAGGATGTTGGAAACCAGGATACCACCTATAAGCTGTCATAGTGAATCAACAAAGGAAGGTTGAGGACTTCGGGCAGTGGGAAAGAGGCTTCAAAGGACAAACACCAAGGCCTGGGGAGAGGTGGCCCATGGGAGAGCAGAGTGCTCAGGAGAAGTTGAAGACCATACCCGGCTTTCAACCTTGTGGTTTGGGGAAGACCTTACTCTCAGGTTTCAGGCTTCTGGAGCTTTGCCTGAATGAATCAAAGAATCTAAATGGAAAAGAGGAAAATAAGGAAGGGAAGTATAGAGGTGAAGAGAAGGGTAGAAGAGAGTGGAGTGAGCGCAGAGGAGGAAGGCAGAGAGGGGAGGAGCTTAGCAAAGAGGAGAGAGACATTGCACCTGTGGACACCACCCAGGCAATCAATCTACCTTGCAGAAAACCAGCCACATGTGTAGGGGTGTGGAGGAAAACCTGTCATCCCCCCAAGATCGTCACCCAACCTTCTAAGCTTTAACAGAAGATCGTATCAGCATGACTTCAGAGAAGAAAAGAAGCCGGCTTGTGTATCTGAGTTAAGAGCTTTTGATTTTTATTTCACTCAACATGCTGGGCTTTATAGGCTAGTTTCTTATTTTTGCCGACTGTATGCACTCTGATATTCCAGGCCAGCAACCTTGACCTCATGGTCACATCTTATCTCTTCTACTGGCCTTTGACCTTCCCTTACAAAAGCAGGAAAAGCTCAGGGAGATCTTCCCAGGAAGGAGATGGAAGAAAGGTAATAATTGTGCTAAGATTCCAGGAAGCTTCGTAACTACTGAGAGGAAGTGGAAGATGCTCAGAAGGAAGAGTTCCTAGCAGAGGGAAGAGCTTATGCAAAGGCCTTGTGAGTAGAGGGGGTATGGTGCAGGGACCAACAGGCCAGGGTGGTCCAAGTGAGCTCCTTAGGCCACATATCCTAGGAGCAATGGGGAATCACTGAGGTGTTCTAAGAAGTGAAGCATAACCCTGTTTGCATTTTAAACTTCACTGTGGCTGCTGTAAAGAGAATGGATTGAAGAAGGACAAGAGTGGAGAATGGCAGAGCACTGACGAGGTTAGTGGGCTACTAAGATGGTAGCTTCCATTAGGGGCCTGGCAGAGGATATGGGAAGATGGGAAGAGGTGATGTAGGACTCAGGGAAGGCTTGGACCTGGGTAGAAGAAGGGCAGATGAGTCCAGGGGGTGTTACCTGATTTCTGGCTCTCCCAGATTTGCTACCTCTGAACCGTTGCCCCTTCCACTCTTTCATGCTAAACTGTGTGTTGTATTTTAAGGATGCTGTCTGTCTCAAGCAATGTTCTTGACCTTGTCCTCTGCTCAAAGTGCTAACGTCAGTCTGTGGAGCTGTGTGAAGTTATTTGAGAAGACACGGTGTTTGGCCCCAATGTAGACATGGCCACAGGGGACCTGGATATCTTCCATGGGTTCCCATGAACTGGTAGTCAGGTCCCCTTGGAAGTTATCGGAGGGAGAAAGAAGGACCATCTTCTCCAGCTATTGCAATAGGCTTGTTGCCGCTGCTTGTTCTGCTGAGACAGCCACTCAAAACCTGTACACAAATATTTATAGCAACTTTTTCATAATTGCCAAGACTGGAAACAATCCAGATGGTCTTCAGCTAGTCAATGCGTAAACAAACTGTGATACATTCATTCAATAGAATATTAAAACCCGTTGTCATGGAGTCGGTTCTGACTCATGGCAACGCCACATGTTACAGAGTAGAACTGAGCTCCATGGTGTTATCTTGGCTGTGGAAGCCAGAATGCCAGGCCTTTCTTCCACAGCATGGATTCAAACCGCCAACCTTTTGATTTTAGTTTTGGGTGCAAATCATTTGTGCCACCCAGGGACACCTGGAATAGGACTCTGCAACAAAAAGGAACACACTCTTAATTAACGCAACACAGATGCATTTTAAATGCATTTTGCTAAGTGAAAGAAGGTAGACTCCAAAGGCTACATATTAATGACATTCTGGAAAAGGCAAAATTATAGAAACTGAGAAACAGTGATGGCCATGGGTGTGGGAGTGGGGAGGTGAGTTGAATACCAAGGGACAGCATGAGAGAATGATAAATATTGAACTGTTTTGTAAGGAATTGTTGGGGTGGGTCCACAATTCTATGCATTTAATGTCACCAGTGGTAAGACAGAGTGACATCATCCCCTCCAGGGTGCAGAGCATTTCACTTTTATGATATTCTTCTCAATAACCCATCCAAACGGTAGGCCTGTACACCGCAGAGAGTGAGTGTTTATTTGCTTAAATATTATTATTATTTGTTAAGTATTATTTGTTTAAGAAAAACTCAGCCAGAATGTGAATGAATCCAAGATGGAATGCAGATTGGACAAATGAATCAAACAGTGATCAGTAAGTACATTGTTTAATCAATAACTACTGAAGGGAGTGAGGAAAGGAAGGAGCTGACCTATGTAACTTTGGAAAATAGTATTCTGATGGGAACTCTAAGGCCAAAGGCAAAAAGAACCATACACAACCACTGTATCCTATTTGGTAAGTTTGTTTTACACAGAGGAAGCGGCGGCAATCGTGAAACTATAGCATGCTTGTTGTTGTTGCTACGTGCCGTCCAGTCCATCTGAACTCATAGCAACCCCACGTGTTACAGAGTAGAACTGCCCCAGAGGGTTTTCTAGGCTGTAATCTTTATAGAAGCAGATCGCCAGGTCTTTCTCCCACGGAGTCACTTTGTGGGTTTGAATCACCAACATTTCAGTCAGCAGCCAAGTGCTTAACCGTTGCATCACCAGGGCTCCTTACATGTATTCTAAGGTTGGTCAAAAAAATAAACACATTGCAGATAATGAGAACTAGGTTCTCATTGTCAGAGGACAGAGTTACAGGTAAGAAAGTGACAAGGGCTAAAATAATCCTTGTCATGCTGATTTGGAGTCAGAAGTATCAGTATAAACTCATGATTTTAAATACATGTGTATATACATACATATATATATACATATTTAAATATATATATATGCATACAGATAGATAGCTACAAAAATATATGTAAACATAGATATACATACGTAAATACATAGACATATATTTCCTAGCTCTATCTGCTGAGAAGATGTAAAAACATCACATCCCAGGATCAATGAGCACTCCTAGACCCCAGATCTTGCTTTCTAAATATGATTCTCCAATAAAAGTAGCCAAGGCTCCTTGGAAAACTGGTAGATTATAGGTCCTGGGCAGGGAAAATAGAAGATGAGCCTGGAGCATCTTACGGTGCCAGAAATAAGGAAGTGCTTGAAAAACAGGGGAAGGAGGGAGATGAGGCATGTGACAACAGCACAGGAGCCAACCTGAGCAGTGCCCAAAGGCCAAAGCACTGGAAAAATTGTGAGCAACCAAATAAATAAGAAAATGATTTTTATCACTCAAAGAATAAAATAAATATCCTTGAGTTCATCTGATAAACAAATAACTTAATAAGTAAAGAGATAAGGGAGAAAGGACAACTCTTCCTTATAGAAGAATTCTGATGAATAGAGAGAGAAGGCATGAAGAAGATAGAAAATCGCATTAGAACACCACAGTAATAATTGCTGCAGACAAGATCCGCCAATGGACGTTAAAATTAGTAGAAGAGATTTTAAGGAGAAATAGGATATTTATATAATCTCAAAACCTCTCCCCACAAATAAATATTTATTAATTGCAAAGGGAAAAACAAGGACTTTAGTGGAGAAGTCTGGAAGACTTCCGAGGCATCTCTGATTGGACTCGGACCTCCAACACATCAGCAGTCAAGTGGCTTAACCATTTGCACCATCCAGGGATTCCTGGATTCAGTCTTGGAATAGGAAAAGATGTGAGTGGCAAAACTTGGAAAATCCAGATGAAGTCTGCAGAGTAGTTAATAGCATGATCCTAAAGTTAATCTCTTATATATCATGAATGTACCGTGGGTATGTCGGTTGTTAACATTAGGGGAAGCTGGGTGAAGGTTAGATGGGAACTCTGTACTAGCCTTGCAATTCTTCTGTAAATCTAAAATTATCTCCAAATAAAAATAAAAAAACTTGTTTTCTTAAACTCTTATTAGTTGCTGTTTGTGGTTTGCAAAAGCATGCCGAAGGAATACAGGGATTTATCCTGGAATATACACTCAAATACACTCAAATCACATCGTTGCTAAATTAGGAAAAGGCAATTTGTGAGAGAATCCTGTAGGGCTAATCAACAAAAGCTTCCTAAAGTGGGAATTCAAACACGGGATTCCAAGTTGGGGCGGAGAGTGAAATAAGTCTTATTTACAATGTCTCCCATCTCTAAGATTATATGAGTCATTTATTGTATTTTCAAGTGCTTTTTCAGCCAACATCTACCATTAATTTCTAAAAATGGATAGGAATCTATAATAAGGATGTGGGGACAGTAAACGCTGGCATATAAAATGCAAACCAACCTATAGTTTCCAAAGAGCCTAGAGAGGCTGCCAAAAATAAAGTAAGTTTGCATAAAAATAGTTCACTAAATCTCTAAAGAAGAAAGAAAAAGGTTATATTACAGATTCCATAAATATTCCAAGAGCGGTAGGTAAAGTGTGTTTAATACTGATGAACGAAGTTTTAGCAGGTATTGGAAAAACAGTTTCTAATATAAAATTACCAATGACTAGAAGTTATCTGCAAAATTTTATCCCTAAGTACTTGCAGATGTAATTTATTTTTCTGACAGCACAGCCCATGTAATGAAAGTTGCTTTTAATAAAACATGAATGCAGTTAGGTTTTGCCGGTTAGGTTCAGAGGAGTTGTAATCTGTCTGATTCAAGTTGATATGTAGGTCCTTAAATTCAGCACTGACCCACAGAATGGCTTCAGTATTTCTAAAGTGTTTGTGAAAGATGAACTCCCAAAGCTATGACTGCTGGGTAACTCAGGACACAACCCTCCCAAAGGGATGGCAATGGAGGTGGCTGACGAAAGCTATGTCCTCTGGGTTAAGTGTTCACACTTTACATCAATTGACATGAAAATAAGCTTTACTCACCCAAACATGGGCTATGGCTTCTAATATCCATGTATGGGTCATCACTCATAAATCTATCAGTCAGAAAATAAACCCAGGTACCCAACATGTTAGCACACTCGTTGGTGCTGCGCAAGTTTCAAAGATATATGAAGACGAGTCCTTTCCCTCTGAGCGCTGTAATAACCTGTCATCAGAAAAAACTCAACATCAAAAACTCATCTGGTACAGGATGAGAACACTGTATTTTGGACTTTTCATTTGCATCGTTGAAATTGTATATTCAACAAATATTTATTGAGTCTCTGTTATTCTCAAGGAGCCCTGGTGGTGCAGTGGGTAAGAGCTCAGTTGCCAACCAAAAGATCGGCAGTGGGAATCCACCAGCCTGTCCTTGTAAACTCTATGGGCCAGTTCTACTCAGTCTTATAGGGCTACTATGGGTCATAATTGACTTGATGGAAAGGGGTTTATTATTCTCAAAATGTTGTTGTTGTTAGGTGCCGTTGAGCTGGTTCCAAGTCATTGCAACCCTGTGTACAACAGAATGAAATGCTGCCCGGGCCTGTGCTGTCCTCACAAGCTTTTCTATGTTTGAGCCCATTTTTGTAGCCACTGTGTCAATCCATCTCGTTGAGAGTCTTCCTCTTTTTTGTTTACCCTCTACTTTACCAAACATAATGTCCTTCTCCAGGGACTGGTCTCTTCTGAAAATAAGTCCAAAGTACATGAAATGCAGTCTCACCATCCTCTCTTCTAAGGAACATTCTAGCTGTACTTCTTCCAAGACAGATTTGTTCATTCTTCTGGCAGTCCATGGTATATTCAATATTCTTTGCCAACAGCATAATTTAATGGCATCAATTCTTCTTTGGTCTTCCTTATTCATTGTCCAGCAGTGGCTGTGCACGAGATACACTGACCAGAAATCCAACCCAGGTCGCTGGCCTGGAAGGCAAGACTTCTACCACTGAACCACCAATACCCCCTACTGCTAAGTAACCTAAACAAAACCCACTGCTGTCACGTCAATTCCCACTCCTAATGACCCTATAGGACAGAGTAGAACTGCCCCATAGGGTTCCCAAGGAGTGCATTGGGTATCTGAGCTGCCGACGTTTTGGTTAGCAGCCATAGCTCTTAACTACACCACCAGGGTTTCCTATTGTTAAGTACTAGGGGTAAGATAGAGGGCCTTGTCTTTTGTTATCTTATGGCTGGTTGGTGTCCTAGTTATCTAGTGCTGCTATAACAGAAATACTACAAGTGGATGACTTTAACAAAGAGGAATTTAAACTATTACGGTCTAGGAAGCTGGAAGTCCAAATTCAGGGCAGCAGCTGCAGCGGAAGTCTTTCTTTCTCTGTCAGCTCTGGGGGAAGGTCCTTGTCATCAATCTTACCCTGATCTAGGAGCTTCTCAGCACAGGAACCTTGGGTCCAATGGATGCACTCCCCTCCTGTTTCTTCATTCTTGGTGGTAGGAAGTCTCTTTCCTCTCTGCACCCTTCTCTCTTTTATATCTCAGAAGAGTTTGACTCAAGATAAAACTTAATCCTGTAGATTTGAGTCTTGTCTCATTAATATAACTGCTTCTTATTCTGCTTCATTAACGTCATAGAGGTAGGATTTACAACATGTAGGATAATCGCATCAGATCACAAAATGGTGGACAACCACACAATACTGGGAATCATGGCCTAGCCATGTTAACGTACAAGTTTGGGGGATACAATTCAATCCGTAATGGTTGGGAAGGATGATTGTTGTCTCCCCTTAGATTTCAGGTTCCATGCTTGGTCACATATTAAAGGATTTTCTAAACATGATTTTAGACCAATCTTGCAAGGATGAGGAAACTGAGGCTCAGAGAGGTGCCAGGACTCGGTTAAGATCACTTAGCTAGTAAAGGTAGAGACAGGCTAACATCGAATCCCTTCTGATTCAAGCCATGACCTCGTCTGTTAACTCATGAAACCAATTAGCACTGGAAGAACCTAGAAGACTTTCTGCAGGAACAGAGCAGACACAAATGCCGTGGGAATATGGAGGAATCGTCTCCCCAGGGCTGTGGTTAGGGGCATACTTTGTCAGCTTTTCCTTCCAGCTTCCAACCTGCACAGAGTTGGTGAGAAAAGTTAATATTTTCTTGGTATCTGCAGCTGCTACTCCCCAGACAGGAACTGAAACAAGCCGAGTGGTGATTCATTCATTCCCTCCTCTAGTTTCATCTTTCCTTCACCCTAGGGCACTTCCAGGCTCTGGTCCTAAAACGGAAGTCAGTGTGCGAAACAGACACACAACGTTTGCTTCCCAGCTATTTTCATCTCAGTCGGCTGGCCAAGACCCCATTTCTAGCCCATTTTTCTCCCTAAAAAACAAATTCTCACTGCCATTGAGCAGATTCTGACTCATAGCCACCGTATAGGACAGACTAGATCTTCCCATAGGCTGTAAATCTTTATGGAAGCAGACTTTCTCCCACAGGGTGGCTGGTGGGTTCAATCCGCAGACCATTTGGTTAGCTACCAAGCACTTTAACCACTGAGCCACCAGGACACGAGCCCATCTCTTCCACTAAAGTTACTGGAATTCCAAAGCAGAAGAATAAAGCCATGTTTCACCTTTTAATACCAGGTCCAACTTCTGGCTTGGCATTCAGAAAACTTGAGCAGATAATGAGGGCAAGGCATGGGGGCAAGGGGTGGGGACTGGCTGACTGCCTGCTAAGCCGAGACTATAGCAGTAAATACATTTTATCGTGTTTTAGCCTGTTTGGCTAAAGTATCTTGAACCCTCCCAGAATTGGAATGGAGCCTTCCAATTTGAAAAACATTTTGTTGAATTTATTTTTATAGGTTTGAAATTACACATCTTGCTTAGTGGCTTTTGAGACACAAGTTTTATCAACAGGAGAAAACGGATTATAGAGTTTCAAAATGGCATAAACAGAAGCAGGGCTTGGGACTAGGGTGAGGTGAGTGGAAAAGTTTGAATTTTTTTGTTCATCATGGAGTTTTTTGGATTAATTTTGATTTTTAAAAATACTGCATTAAAGTATTGTTTATATGAATTATTCAGTGTTTTGGTATCCCTTATATTTTGTGCATAAGGCATCTGTGGCCATGCAGAATTCTTGCCTCTAATGTGGGAGAGCCGGGTTTGATTCCAGGATGATAGCTGGATGGAAACTTAGAGGTTACTAGCACAGCACTTACTTTATAGAAGCAGCTGAGATTGGAAGTGTTTTGGGATTTGTTCACAGGTCTGTATATGGCAGAAACAGGGGAGGGGTTTTGAACTCCAGGTATTAACAAGGGTTAACAGGTAGTCTCTGACTTATGACGTATTCGAGATACGACAAACCACACTTACGACCATCTATTTTTTTTATTTTATTTTGTTTTTGTACATCTTATCATTAGTAATATGTACTACATACAATGCTGCAGCATGTAATTTGCTGATGTCATCATTCTCAGATGTTTATTTGTGATGTATCCAACACCCAAAGACAGATAAAGATCTGATTTGTATAGATACTGATAATAAAAGGCAATAATAATGAAAACTAAAAAAAAAGGAGGTATTCAACTTAAGTCAGAACCTACTTACAAAGGAGTCGTTGGACCAGAGCCCTGTCATAAGTCAGGGACTGCTGTTCTTAAAATGGACAACAGATAGCTGGTGATGCCGCTTCTCAGAATGAGACCTGCATTTCCCTAGACCTGTGGATTGCAGTGGGTTTTTTTATGGGTCGATCTGAACGGTGAGGTGGAGAAGTAACTTGAATTTTTGGAAACGTGAACCTGGGTCTCTTGGGGGAATATCTGGCTGCTTGGGGGAGGTCCCTGTACACTACCACGTCCCCAAGAAGAGACAGGCGAGAAGACATAGGTGAGATGACAGAAAAATCCACGGAGTTCTGGAGGAAGCGGAGAAGCTCAGGGCAGCCTGCTTTGTGAAACATTTGGGAGGCATCACACGTCGGGAAGTGGTCAGCTTAGAGCCCGATGAGGCATCCAAAGTCAACCTGCAGCCGGCAAATACAGGTACACTTGACTGTCTCCAGCCCAGGACAAAAATGCACTGTGTTTGCTTAGAGCCAGGGGCAAGTGGGCCCTTTCCTGTATGACAGTGGTCCACAGAGATCTCCTGGCAAACTGCTCAGGTCCGAGTTCTATATAAGCAAGAGATTATACACGGAACTCATTTATATACAAGCAGACAAGACTTAGGAATCTCTCAATTGCAGCAATTTCTTCTTTCCTTTTTGCACCCCTTTGGAGGCACTAGTTTTGATCCCGGGTTGAAAATGCACTGACTTGGAAGAGTTGAACCACTTGGTCCTCAAAAAACATTTTAAAATGTTGACGATGTGTCTGTTGAAAATATTCGCTTTGAAAAACCTGAGAAGTCTTTCTGCTGATCTCCACTCCCTTTGAACAGTCCCTTCCTCTTAGAAGGAAGAAATCATTTTGACGATGTTCATTATAAAAGAGGGAATGGCTTGGATTGTTTCTCTCAGCAGGCACTTCCGTTTATCTGGGACAGTCAAGACTCAAGGAGATAGCCAGGGGCAATCTTAATACATTAAAAAAAACAAAAATTCCTTATACCACCTGACCCAAATCCCTAGTGAATATTCGCATACTTACTATATTTACTTGAAAAACTCAAGAAAATATTGATGAGGACATTCTCCGGGAATTGTTAGGTATGCTATTTCATCTTAGTGTAGAGGCATCTGAAAGGTTTAACTAAGGCATTTCAGTGTGGAATCAATAATATTTCCTCTTTTTTTTTCCAAAGCCTTTTTTAGGAATTAGTATATACACGTAAAAAGTTTAACTAAAGCATTTCAGCGTGGAATAATATTATCCTCTTGTGTCTTTTTTTTTTTTTTTTTATGTGTGTGTTTTAAAGCGGACGTGCTAATGTTTGTGTCTTCTTGTGGCCCAACAAACACAAGTCTGGGTGAGTAAATTCAAATTCGGGTCCGGGACAGAGCAGGAGGGAGCCCCCAGCCATCTCTGACAAGCGTTAACCAGCTTGCCAGGGACGCAGAAGCAAATGTTTTCACTGCCTTCACCGGATAGCCTGGAAAGATAACTATGCATCAGGTAGTTACTAAGTGGAGCTGCCGGTGTAGGGTTACGGGAGTCTTTTCCTTTTAGTGCCCAAGGGCAAAGAGCATTGTTAATAACGCCTACGCCGGAAAGCAGGTTAAGAGGGTTGACACCGAACTGTTGGCGGTATTACAGTTTAACACTTGGCCTCCTCTGACTCACGGCGTAGATGCCAGTTTACGCTTTGAAGCCTCTCAGAAAGCTGAAATTTAGACGTCTGTAGGCGGGAGGGGTGGAATTGATGAATCATCTGTAGATGAAAAAAAAAAAATGAAATACATCTTTGTTTCCTCGAACTCTATAATACCCAGTGCCTGAAATGCGAATGTGTTAATTACAGAGATTTCAAAGCAAAACCACAGCTTGCAGAGCATAAGTGTGCTTTTATTCGGCGTGTTAACAGTACCTTGGGAGCACGTGCTGTGATATATTGAGCACAAGGATGTTTGTGGAATTGAAAGGCCACAAACAATGAGGGAGAATCAAATCATAACAGGCTGGAAAAAGTCTCCTGTGATTCCTATGATCAACTTGAACTCTAAGTTTAACAGATTATTCTCTTCTCTGCCCCTTCATCAAGAAGATGCCATTTTCCCATGAGAATCAAAACCCAAAACCCGATATTTTACTGAAATGCGTGTTTGAGCACATTTTAGATAGAAATAAATGAAGAGAACCTTGAAGTTGGCTCTTTTCTACAATTAAGCTCATGTTTTAAACAGTGTTTTGAGTCATGCTAAAAGGCTGTAGGATGCTGTGATGGTTAAGAGGTTGGGTTTTGGAATCCAGACTCTCCTTCCTCACCTCTGTGATCCTGGCACCATTACCGAGCCCGTGGAAACCTGTTCCCTTATTTGCGAAACCGAAACAAGGATGCCTCCCTGTGGGACTGCATGAGGTAGTAACATGGGGCTGTTGAGTGTAGCACCTGGCGTAGAGTTAATGATCAGTAAATGCTGACATTTTAAACATTTTTATTTTCCAGGTATTCAAGGGAGAGTACCTCGAAAGACTGAGCAATTTCTAACAGATGGAAGGCAAAATTACTTTATGTTTACCTACGTTCCTATGCAGAAGAATCTGAAAGAAGGCTTTATAATAAGGGGTTCTAAAACCCTCTGGTCCAGTCCATCATTTTACACCACAAAAACTAAGACCTGGAGAGCAGAAAGGGCTTGCTCAAAATCAGAGTAAATTTCTGGCTGGAAGCCTCAAGGTTCTGATACGCAGAGTAGAAGGAGCCCTGGTGGGACAGTGGTTAAGTGGTTGGCTACTAACTGAAAGGTTGGTGTTTTGAACCCACTAGTGGCTTCATGGCAGAAAGATGTGGCAGTCTGCTTCTGTAAAGATCACACCCTTGGAAACCTATGGACAGTTATACTGTGTCCTATAGGGTTGCTAGAGTCAGAATCGATTAGACGGCAGTGTATCTGGTTTTGGTGTTTATTCTTGCTCCAAGGAGCTCTGGTGGTGCAATGGTTAAACCCCCCAGCTGCTAACCAGAAGGTTGGCTGTTTGAATCCATTCAGCAGCTCTACAGAAGAAAGACTTGGAGATCTGCTTTTGTAAAGATTATAGCCAAGAAAATCTTACAGGGCAGTTCTTCTATGTCACATGGGCTCCCTATGAGTGGAAATCAACCTGACCACACGGAACAACAACAGTCTTGCACCACATTCTTGCCAGTATCTGAGCATGGAATGATGCGGAGCCAGGAACACATCACCACTTGTTGTCAGTTAATGGGAACATTGAGTCTACATCATTCTAGCTCATAAAAGGGGTGAGTGTTGACACAGCATTTTACTAAAATCCTTAGATGGGCCATTGTTTTAAATGTTCCTTTGTGCATATGCTTTACTTGGGGATAGGAATGGGTGAGTCTTTGGGTTTGTGAGTCTCTCTGCCTGTCTATGATTATATAGGTGTAACTCAAGCTGGACTGATTTACGTGATGATGGAAAAGGCAGCCCCTCACCTGGATGTCCAAAAGTTTCCTTATCGTAAAACACCTGTCCACTGACCTACAATTCTGCTATTAGATTAACTTCAGTGGGTTAAGGTAGAATCTCGTTAAGAAGCTCCTGGTAAGATACAGATAGATACGTATTAGTTATGAATACATTTCCCCTAGGTTTGTTTGTAAACTCTGCTGGCTGTGACCACTACAAGTCAAGGAATTAATAAAACAGGGATATTTGTAAGCAGAAGTCCCTGGGTGGTGGAAACAGTTAACACACTCACTGCTAACCGAAAGGTTGGAGGTTTGAGTCTGCCCAGAGGCACCTCAGAAGAAAGGCCTGGTGATCTACTTCCGGAAAAAATCATCAGCCATTGAAAACCCTACAGAGCACAGTTCTATTCTGACACATATGCGGCTCCCATGAGTCAGTGTTGACTTGGTGGCAAGTGGCTTGGTTTATTTGTAAACAACGTGGGAAGATGTTTCTTGATAGGGCACTTCTTCAGAAGAGCAGATTCAGGGAACAGAATTCGAGCTAGAGTACCAGGCAAGTTAATGAAGGTGGTAAACACCAGGACAGAAGGAATAATGAAGGTCCCAACCATCTTTGCAGATGAAAGATGTAGCTGAAGGGGGCTTGGCCTCACAAGTGACCACTGGCTGGCATGGTCCCCTTCTCTTACCACGTTAATTGGCAAAAGCACAAAAATGTTCAGGAAACCCCATTATGGGTGCCAGAAATAGTCACAAGCCCCATATTTGGGAAGTTAGGAAAAAACCATGAACAAATGAGGGCCATTACTAAAGTCCCATTATATCTAACTAAGGTATATCTGCAAGTAACAGAAAATGGAACCATCAGAGACTTAACATCTCAAGAAATTTGTAGACTGGCCCCCCAGAGCTGGTTCAGCTTCTCAACATTGTCCAAGCATTGGGATACTCTGAAGCTTTCCCTCAAGGTCTCGAGATGCCTACAGTGCTCCAGGCATTATGATTGCCTTTGGGAGGGGGAGTGAGGCAGAGGCAAAAGACCCCCACCTCTCTCCACCCCACACATAAGGCTGTTTTTTTTATCTTAGAAGAAAAGCTTTCCCTGAAAAGCTAGATTTCTCCGTATAGTGGTCCACTTCCCACTGCAAAAGAGAATATTTGCCAAAGAGATGACCATCAGGGCTTGAAACAATCATATTTCATTCCCTAGAGCAAACAAAATCAGGGTCCGTTGAAAGAAAGACAGTGAAGATGGACTACTGAGGAGATAATATTAAAACAAAAAACAAAAAACCAAGGCTGTTGCTGTGGAATTAATCCCAACTCCTGGTGACAGTGCTCTATAGGGTTTTCATGGCTGTGACCCTTCCAGAAGCAGATCACCAGGCCTTTCTTCTGAGACATCTTTGGGTGGGTTCAAACTGCTACCCTTTTGCTTAGTACCCAATTGCTTAACTGTTTGCACCACCTGGGACTCCAGATAATGTTTAGAGTCTGCCATATTTGTCTTCTTGGAGCTCTCTCAAAGCCTCGGGTCAGAGGAAGACTACAGGTCATTGGCGTTGTTAAAGCGGAGTGGATACAGGCAAAGGCAGGAAAAGATATTCTTGCAAGTTAACTGCCCATGATGATGGGTAATGTCTACCTGATCAAAATGACAAATTTTCTCCTGGAAGATAAACAAAATCCAGCCAGCTTTTCTGTTCCCTCCTCGCCTATAGTGTTTCATAGGCTGTGTTGAGTTTCAAGACCCCCTTGCTATAAATCACAGTGGGGAACAGGCATGGCAATAGTTGCCTCAGAAATTAATCTATGAGTTACAACCCAACAGGCTTTCCTCTGCAGAGCGCTTCACCAAATCCTAGATGATAGATTTGGGCTTGGGGAGAGAACCAGGGCTCATTATGATTCTGTGAGTTTGGCAACAACCGAATTTCTTCCAAAGGCTTGAGGACCATGGTTTCAGAGCACGAGCCCCTTCGTGTATATTAGTAACCTATTCTAACTATTAAATATTGAATAAGGCTGAGAAGGAAAAGAAAAAAAAAACACTCAGAAATAATTACTATTAACATTTTGACATTTGTATCCATTTTCTTTTCTAGATACATGTTTGTAGTCCCTGGGGGCTACAAATGGTTAAGTTCTCGATTACTAGCCAAAAGGTTAGCAATTAAAACCCACAGAGAGGTGTGCGTCATGTGTATCCTTTCATCATACCTATTCAGTCTGTGTGGTGAGCAAATAATCCGAGAAGCCAGACTATATGAAGAAGAACGGGGCATCAGGATTGGAGGAAAACTCATTAGCAACTTGCGTTATGCAGATGACATAACCTTGCTTGCTGAAAGTGAAGAGGGCTTGACTTCATTATGTTCACCTGAACATAAAGAAAACAAAAATCCTCACAAATGGACCAATAAGGAACACCATGATAAACGAGGAAAAAATTGAAGTTGTCAAGGGTCTCATTTTACCTGGATCCACAATCAACACCCATGGAAGGAGCAGTCAAGAAATCAAAAGACGCATTGCATTGCGCAAATCTGCTGCAAAAGACTTCTTTAAAGTGTTGAAAAACAAAGTTGTCATCTTGAAGACTAAGGTGCACCTGACCCAAGCCATGGTGTTTTCAGACACCTGCTATGCATGTAAAGCTGGACGATGAATAAGGAAACCAAAGAAGAGCTGACGCCTTTGAATTGTGGTGTTGGAGAAGAATATTGACTATGCCACAGACTGCCAAAAGAACGAACAAATCTGTCTTCAAAGAAGTACAACCAGAATGTTCCTTAGAAGCAAGAATAGTGAGACTACATCTCACGTACTTTGGAAATGTTGTCAGGAGGAATCAGTTCCTGGAGAAGGACATTATGCTTGGTAAAGTAGAGGGTCAGCAAAAAAGAGGGAAACCCTCAATGAGATGGATTGATGCGGTGGCTGCAACAATGGGCTTACGCACAGCAACAATTGGCACAGGACCAAGCAGTGCTTTGTTCTATTGTACATAGGGTCGCTATGAGTTGGAACCAACCCGAGGGCACCTAATAACAACAACAACAGAGGCGCCTCTGAAGACGGACCTGTGATCAGCTTCTGGAACGTCACAGCCCGGAAAACCCTACGGAGCGGGTCTACTACGCACACATGGTGTCGCTCTGAGTTGGAATCAACTCAACAGTAACTAACAACAACATATTTAAAAATGGGATCAAAATATATCTAATAATTTTTTATTCTGGATTATTATTGAACATCATATTGTGATAATTACTTCAGTTTGACAAATTATTCTTTGAAAGCTTGATTATTTAATGGATCCTGACAATTCCATTTTTAAAAATTTACCATATTTTTTAATTCCCCTTTCCTATTTTGAACAGGTGATTTTCCTAAGTTTCGCTTTTGTAATTTACACTGTAGTGAACATCTTTATGCACAAATTTTCATCACATATTTTATTATTTGCTTAAGACCATTTATAACATTGGGATAATTGGGTTAAAAAGTATGAACACTTTTTTAAGATGCAAATGTACTTTATATACAGCAAAGGGCATAATTCTGGTGCAGATGAATGAATGTTTATACACACATTTGCCAGCTATAGAACATCGACATGAGCATTTTAACCTACCAGTATTGGTTACATATTGCAAATCGCTTTCCAGGAAGGTTGTACTAACAGAGGCATGTCTATGGAAAATAGTGCCTATGCCAAGCCCTGAAATTGCACTGCTGCAGGCCCTTACCCAGGGTAAGGAGCGCCCAGGGGCAATCTCTAAATTGCTCCACCCCCAATTCGAATACTCAGGGGCAGTCTCTAAATTGCGCCCCTTCCGCTATTTCAAGACGAATAGATGTTGATAGCAGGGATGTCTCAGCAGAAACAGCTCCCCTTCTCTTGCCCATCTTCCTCAGTCAGGCGCCTTTCATATTTGTGGCGCTTGGGAATGTCATTCCACCCCTTCTCTGGCACTGCCTTGGACTTGCGTCCAGGAACAAGTTCCCCCTCTGTCCCCCGCCATGAGTCTAACCTGGTTGAGGAAGGATGTCGGGCTGTACTGGGTTAATAGAAACTGCTCAGTGGAGCCCTCTCTTCAAGTGGCACCCAGGGCACGTGCCATACCCGCTATACCGTAGATACCCCTCTGTACCAATTCACACTTCTTCCAGCAGGTTGTACCATCATCTGTCATTACAGACGTGCCAGCATTGCCTCCTGATGCCTGAAAATATCTGATTACTTGGTGGGTAAAAAGGAGATTTCAACTTGCATGCCATTTTTTTTATTAGGTATTTGTGTATCTAGTTTATATTATCTTTCTAATATTTTCCCATTGAAAATTGGCATGTGAGCGATGTTAGTTTTCTAAGAGTTCTTTACATTAAGGTTATTAATGCTTCGTCTGACACTTATCTCAACATATTCTTAGTTTGTCACTTCCCCTTTGATTTTGTTTGCATTACTTACTGACAGAATATTTTTAAAAATTATTCACAGACACATTAGCCTTTTCTTTCTTGATTCGTTCTATTGCTTTTATGCTCAGGAATTCCTTGCCTATCTTGAAATACTTCAAATAATCAACTACATGTTCTTTCAAAAAAGAAGAGAAAGAAAGGGAAAGAAATGTAGGTGATCATTTAAATGATAGCAAGATCATTTTTTGAAATAAATATTTAGTTTTCCATTCAATCCTTTAACCCACCTGGAATTTATTTTGGTAATGATGCAAAGAGTGGTGCAGATGCCCCTGGAGGCTGCTTTTCTTCGTGCAATAAGAGTTTATATAATGGTTCCTGGGTGACATAAAGGTTGATGGTTCAAAGACACCCAGCAGTGCTTCAAAAGAAAGGACTGGAGACCGGATTTCATAAAGTTTACAGTCAAGAAAACCATAAGGAGCAGTTCTACTGTGTAACACATGGAGTCTCCATGAGTTGCAATTGACTTGACAGCAACAGGTTAAGATTAAGAATTTATACACACACACACACACGTGCACACACACACATATACATTAAGATCTATTTCTTAATGTATATTAAGAATGTAATAATGGATATTAAGGGTTTTCTCTTTTGTTCTTTTTTTTTAAAATTTTATTCATTTTCTTGTTGAGAATATACACAGTAAAACATACAATTCCACAGTTTCTACATATACCATTTAGTGACACTGATTATATTTTTTGAGTTGTTCAAACATTCTCACCCTCCTTTTCTGAGTTGTTCCTCCCCCATTAACATAAACTCACTGCCCCCTAAGGTTCCTATCCAGTCTTTCGAGTTGCTGTTATAAATTTGATCCCATATACATAGTTCTTAAAAGAGCATAAAGCTCAAGGCAGACATTTTTTACTAGTTAAGCGAAACCATTGTTTGGTTTTAAGAAGACTTCAAGGGATACTTTTAGTTTAAGGTCTAAAGATTATCTCAGGGCAATAGTTTCAGGGATTCATCCAGCCTTCATGGCTTCAGGAAGTCTGGAGTCCATGAGAATTTGAAATTCTGTTCTGCATTTTCTCCCTGTTGATCCAGGATTTTTCTAAAGAATCTTTGATCAAAATGTTCAGTAATGGTAGCTGGGCACCGTCCAGTTCTCCTAGTCTTATGCCAAAGGAGGCAGTTGTTTATGGAGGCAATTAGCCACACATTCCACACCCTCCTCCTATTCCTGACTCTCCTTCTTCCTCTGTTGCTCCAGGTGAATAGAGACCAACTACTGTGCTTGGAAACCCTAGTGGCATAGTGGTTAAGTGCTATGACTCCCAACCAAATTCACCAGGTGCTCCTTGGAAACTCTATGGGGCAGTTCTATTCTGCCCTATAGGGTAGCTATGAGTCGGACTTGATGGCAATGGGTTTTTGGGTTTCACTGCTAAAGCCATAGACCAGTGGACTTGAAACTAGGATTCTCACATCTATGGGGTTTTATGAGAGGTTTTTCCAGGAGAATGCGGAAAACTAGTTTAAGGCAATCTGTTTCCTGATCCTTAGCCTCGCTCTGCTCTTTCCCCAAATGGATCGGGCTGGAAAGGATGCTGAAGTTACTGCCCTGCTCATGCTGCTTCTCCTTTTGCACCTTTCCTTTCACGGTCACCCTTGTCACCCCATACAACAGAAAAGCTTACCCAGCATGACTGGCACACGTAGGAAAAATAGCGCCTATGGCAACCACTGAAATTGTGCCCCTGCAGGGCAGCACTGAGGGTAACGAGCACACAGGGGCAAGCTCTAATTTGCAACCCCCTCCCCCGGCAATTTCAAGACGAACTGAAGTTGATAGCAGCGATGCTTCAGCAGAAACGCCTTCCCCTCTCTTGTCCAGCGCCTTTCATATTTGTAGCACCTCAGAATGTCATTCTGCGGCTCACCTGGCACCCCTTTGGACTTGCCTCCCAGGGCAAGTGTCCTCCTCTTCTCTCCTTGCTATGCCTTTGTGTCCAAGTGCTTGAGGAAGGATGTTGGGCCATACTAGGTTAATAGAAACTGCTCAGTAGGGCCTCCCTTCAAGTAGCACCCAGGGCATGTGCTATACCAGCCGCAACTCAGATACACCTCTGCCTAGCATCCACGCTAGCTCACTGTGACTCCACAGGAAGTGAGCAAAGGAAACTTGGGGTGCAAGGAATGAAAAGTAAATGCATCTCAGGACCAGGTAATGATCCTTTGGCAAGTCAGGTCGTTTCCAATTCTTGTGTTCAACGAAATTGAAGGAAGAACTAATTAAGCTGATAGATCATGGGAACATATTTGGAAAATTGATTACCTTGTCAAATTTTGGCAAATAACTGAGAAAGAGTTCAGAGTACTGACAGGTTTTGCTACAACAAAACTTCTTCCATTTCCATATTTTTGTGAATAAGCTTTCTCAACACTTATATCAATAAAAACAAAAATAAGGATAGAATTGTTGCTGAGCCCTGTCTCATTCTAGCAAAAAGTAATAACCATCCGAAGGGAAGGTGAGCTCCAATGGCTCTCTGAAAAGATGGATTTCTAATAAAACTTTATTTTTTTTATATTTAATCATTCAACAGCATTTGTAATGTGTTATTTTGATCAATTGTGCATTAATAACTAATTATAATTCAATCAGAAAAACTTAACAGAGCCTTATGCCACAGTAATTAAAAAAAAGAATTCCAATTTTTACATTTAATTTTTGATGCAGAGGGTTATGATGGGCTAATCAATGAAAGACCTTTAAATATTAAAATATATTACATTAGGATAAAAATCAGTGAAAATGTAATGTAAAGCATAATGGAAAGAGTTAAAAGATTTAAAAAAAGAATTAAATAATGTGACTGTTAAAGAGCTTGTTAATGTATTTTGCAAAAGAATGCAGGCATTAAATCATTGTGGTATTATTCAATTGAATATATTATAAACAGTAATGTAAAAGTCTTATTTTAAAATGCCAATATTTACAATAAGCAGAAAGTATATTTTAGACTTAGGCTGATAAATTTTAGATGTCAACTTAATAATATGGGAAAGAGCTCATGATTTCAAAAAATGCCCTCAGGGTAAATGAGAGAAAAATATTTGTAGTACGATGCCCTAAAAGAAAATAGCCCTGTTACATGTATTCCTGCCATTATCCCCTGACTGCTCCCTCTACTTCTACTCTTCCCTTCTCACTGTCAGTTCTTTCTTTTCCAATTGTCAGTTCTCCACTCAGCAGCCAGTGTGTATGTGTGTGCATTTAAAGTGAAATCTTCTGTTTGCAAACCCTCCAATGTCATCTCACCAAACACACAAACGTTTTATCATGTCTATAATGCCCCCGTGGCTTGACATCTGTCATCTTTTTCTTTCTTTTTTTCTTACTCATTTGGCTCCAGCCGTATTGGACTTTCTGGTCCTTGAACATCTCAAGCTCATTCTAGCCATCATGCTTATGCACTTGCTATGCCACCAGACTGGAAGCCTTGTTCCTTCCCTTCATTCAGGTCTTTGCTCAGATGTCACTTACTCAGAGAGGCTGTCCTTAATAGCCCTATTTGAAATTGCTGCCCTGTTCACTCCTTTTCCCCCTACTTGCTTAATTTTCTTTCATAGCACATAATACCAAACCAAACCCAGTGCCGTCGAGTCGATTCCGACTCATAGCGACCCTATAGGACAGAGTAGAACTGCCCCATAGAGTTTCCAAGGAGCACCTGGTGGATTCGAACTGCGACCCTTTGATTAGCAGCCGTAGCACTTAACCACTACGCCACCAGGGTTTCCATAGCACATAATACTAGCTGGAATTATGATGTATATATTATATATATCATACATATTATATGTCATAATTTCAGCTAGTATTATACGTGTATTATAGCACATAATACTAGCTGAAATTATATATAATATTTATTTTTATTTCTCCCTCACTTAAATGTAAATTTCATGAAGCCAGAGACTTTTGACTCTCTCGTTGACTCTGTATCTCTGGCCCCTAGAATAGAACCTGTTACATACTAGACACTCAATGAATATTTGTTGAACAAACAAATGCAAAAAAAATAAAAATTGGGAAGTGCCCAGGCACCTATGCCCAGTGACCAGAGTAGTACACTCCCCTCCCTGTACCTTTCTGGTGATTAGTGGCCCAACACCTCCACTCATGTCCTCCGCCCACCCAGGAACCACGACATGAGCTTCCCTTTCCACACCCCAGGCTCACCACATCCCCCTGTCTGCCACTCTGCCCACCCAGTGATTGGAAGGGAGCACTCCTGCATCCCTGGTTGGCTGCCACACCCACACTTCCCCCCGGCCACCCTCCTGGAGAGTGCCATCACATGCTCCCGTGCCACTGGACCAACAACAGGTAGCAGCCTATGCCCACCCAGCCCACCCTTAGCTACCTAGCATGTCCAGTGAATAGCAACATACACTCATCCTAATCGCCGCTATCCTGCCCACTCAGAGATAGGTGGCAAGCACACTTGTGCTGCCAAACAAACGATCAGCAGAGCACTCCCACCATACCTATCCTGATATATCAAAACAAAACAAAAAAATCAGAAAAAAAAGCACACAAATAAGTAAATACATAAATAAATAAAATAACAGTGTAATGCCTCAGAGATAGCAGACAATAACAAATTATATGAAAAAATAGGATAAGATGACTCAAACAAGTTAGCAAAATAAAGCCGCAGAAAACTTTCATGAGAAAGAAATGGTAATGGTATTACCTGATAAGAAATCGAAAAGACTTACATATAGGATCCTCAAAGAGATCAAGAAAAACACAGACAAAGCCATAAAAAAAATCCAGGAAAATAATACAAGAACAAAATAGACAATTAGAAACCATATAAAACAACAGCTAGAAATCCAGAAGATTAATGCTAAAATATTAGAAATAGACAACTCAATGGAAGGACTTAGAAGTAGAATTGAATCAATGGAAGAAAGAATCAGGGAAATACAGGACAAATCCTTTGATACTAACCTGTTTGAGGAATAATCAGAAAAACAATGAAGAAAGCCTAAGATTTATGTGGGACACTATCAAGAGGAAGAATTTACATGTAATCGGAATTCCAGAAGAGGAGGAGAGGGAAAAAGCACAGAGAGAATTTTTGAAGATTTATTGACAGAAAACTTTCCTAATATCATGAAAGACTAGATTTCCTTCCAAGAAGCTCAGTGAAACCCATACAGGATAGACCCCAAAAGAGAGTCACCAAGACATATCATAATCAAACTTTCCAAAATCAAGGTGAAAGAATTCTGAGAGCAGCTCATGAAAAATGAAATGTTACCTATGAAAGGACACCAATAAGACTAAGCACTGATTTCTTGGCAGAAAACAGGCAGGAAAGAAAACAGGAGGATGACATATATAAAACCCTGAAAGAAAAGAATTGCTGACCAAGAATCACATATCTAGCAAAATTTTCTTTCAAATATATGGCGAAACTAGGAAAGATAAATAGAAATAAAGGGAATTGTAAAAACCAGACCAAACATAAAGGAAATATTAAAGGAATCTTTGGACAGAGAACCAAAGACATCAGACAACAACCTGGGATAAAGACACATGACAGCGTCACCCAGGTACCAACTCACATAAAGAATTCTCAAAAGTAAAATAAATCTGCAAAACGGAAAAAAGGGAACCAGAGGTAACAATTTGTAAACAACGACAATTTCAAAACAAAAAAGGAGGAATAAATAATGTAGTTATAGAACTTCCATACGGAGGAACTTCCATATGGAGAAGAAGTCAAGGTAATATCAAGATATAACAGACTATTTTAAACTTAAGAAGATAAAGGTAAATTTCAGAGTAACCACACACAAAAAAAATAATAAATAAATCTACTCATCAAAATAAAGAGGAAGAAAATCAAATAGACTTAGTAAACACAAAATCAACAACGAAGGATATGAAAATATAATCCATAAACAAAAAAAAAACTCAGCACAGACAATTAAGAGGAGTAAAGGAACAATTACCACCACACCCACACACACACACACACACACAAAACCATAACAAAAGGGCAACAGTAAATTCGTACCTATTGATAATCATAGGCAATATAAATGGTTTAAATATACCAGTCAAGAGACAGAGAGTGGCAGAGCAGATAAAAAAAAAAAATGGCCTATCAATATGTTGCCTACAAGAGACACACCTTAAACACAAAGATATAAGCAGCTTAAAAATCAAAGGATGCAATACAATATATCAACCAAACAGTAACCAAAGAGAGCAGAAGTGGAGATAACAATCACTGATAAAATAGACTTTAAGTCAAAATCCATTATAAGAGACCATTACCTAATGATTAAAGGGCCAATCTACCAAGAAGACATTACCATAATAAATACATAAACTCTAACAGAATTGAAAAGAGAAATAGAAATTTCTACAATACTGGTAGAAGACTTTAACATACCACTTTTGATAATGGACAGAACAACTAGACAGAAGCTCAACAAAGATACAGAAGATCTAAATAACACAACCAACTTGACCTAATAAACATATTCAGAACACACCAACCAACAACAGCATGGTACACATACTTCTCCAGTGCACATGGATCATTCTCCATAATAGACCGTATTTTAGGCCACAAAGCAGCCTCAATAAATTCGAAAACATCGAAATAATACAAAGCATCTTCTCTGATCATTGTGCTATAAAACTAGAAATCAATAATGGAAAAATTAAATACATGGAAAATTAATAAAAGTGAAACAAACAAACAAAAAAAACCCAAACCCTTTCCTTTTATCTCTTGTAAGATAAAAGGCAGTGCAGGCCACACCCCGGGGAAACTCCCTTTACATTGGATCGGGGATGTGACCTTAGTAAGGGTGTTACAATCCCACCCTAATCCCCTTTAATATACAATTACAATCACAAAATGGAAGACAACCACACATTTGGCCTAATTAAGGTGACACAATTTTGGGGGGGGGGACACAATTCAATCCATGACACATCTCAATTGATAGTCTGTCAATTTCTGAAGCCTTGTTTTTCACCAATGCCTTCAGTGCAGCTTGAACTTTTTCCTTCAGTACCATCGGTTCTTGATCATATGCTACCCCCTGAAATGGCTGAGCTCAACCAATTCTTTTTGGTACAGTGACCCTGTGTATTCTTTTCATCTGTTTTTGATGCTTCCTATGTCATTCAATATTTTCCTCACAGAATCTTTCAAAATTGCAACTCAAGGCTTGAATTTTTTGTTCAGTTCCTTCAACTTGAGAAATGCCCAGTGTGTTCTTCCCTTTAGATTTCTAACTCCAAGTCTTTGCACGTTTTAATATTTTGTCTTCTAGAGCTGCCCTTTGAAATCTGTTCGACTCTTTTACTTCATCATTTCTTCCATTCATTTTAGCTACTCTATTTTTTTTTTTTTTTTTATGTTCAAGAGCAAGTTTTAGAGTCTCTTCTGCCATCCATTTTGGTCTTTTCATTCTTTCCTGTCTTTTTAATGACCTTTTGCTTTCTTTACATATGATGTCATTGATGTCTTCCCACAACTCGTCTGGTCTTCAGTCATTAGTGTTCAATGGATCAAATCTATTCCTGAGATGGTCTCCAAATTCAGGTGGGGTATACTCAAGTTTGTATTTTGTCTCTTGTAGACTTGTTTTAATTTTCTTCAGCTTCAACTTGAGTTCTGCCCCGCAGTCTGTCCCTGGCCTTGTTATGATTGATGATATTGAGTTACTTCAATAGTAATAACCAAAAATTGGTTACATAGATAGATATGTCTGCTATATAGATGTGGGAGGGGCATATGGGAGTAAATGTGTGTGCATATATAGATATAGTTGTGCGCATTTGTATTTATATGTTTGTTCTACTATATATAATATATACATATACAAATGCCCGCAACTATATATATATATAGTTGCGGGCATTTGTGTATATACATTACATATTCACATATAGTAGAACGCATAGGGGGCACAGTTATGGCAATTTCTTAGCCACATCCAAACACCTCATGGGACAGAGTTACGGGGCTTGAAGGCTAAGGACCATAGTCTCGGGAGGCATCTAATTCAATCGGCATAACATAGTTCATAAAAATAAGGTTCTACGTTCCAATTTAGTGGGTAGTATCTGTGATCTGAAAAGCTTTCAAGCAGCCATCTAAGATACAACTATTGGTTTCTTCCTTCTGGGAGCAATAGAGAGTGAAAGAAACCAAAGACTCAAGGAGGCAATTAGTCCACAGGACTAATGGCCCACATGAACCTCAGCTTCCTCTATCCTGGGACCAGAAGAACTAGATAGTGCCTGGCTACCACTACTGACCACTCTGACCAGGGACACAACAGAAGGTCTCAGTTAGAATAGGAGAAATATGTAGAACGAAGCTTATATTCATTAAAAAAGACCAGACTTACTGGTCATAGTCATGACTATAGCCCTAAGACACCCTTTTAACCTGCAACTGAAGCCACTCCTGGAGGTCACCTGTCAGTCAAATAATAGATTGGTCTATAATATAGACATAACACCCATTAGAAAAATCAAGTGTATGAGACCAAACAGAGAACAGTTGCCCAAAAGCAAAGATGAGAAGGCAAGAAGAGGCATGGAAACTGGAGGGACAGAAATGGGGAGAATGCTGACAACCAATGTCATAGAACAAATTGTGTACAAATTGTTGAATGCAAAACTAATTTGCTGTGTAAAGTTTCACCTAAAACACAATAAAATGTTCAAAAAAGAATATAATTCTCAGTGAAAAAAAAAGACAGGATGCAGAGTAATGCCACACAAAATGAAAGAGTAGGAAACTCTAGAGGTTGGTCCCTCTACTGAAACAACTATTAACTCAAAAAAAAAAAAAAAAAAAAGATCAGAATCAACTATATTAAAACTCTAGAACCAGGTTGGACACTTGTAACAATCACTTTTTTTTTTTTTTAACAATCAGGGTGAGTGCTTGATATTTGGAGAGGCTGCTCATCTGTGGTAAGGGAGTGGAGGGTGTGATCCAGCTACCATCTCCCATTCCTCAGCTGCACAATGGCTGTAGGGATAATGACCCATGCACCTGGAGCAGCTGGCTGGTATCAGGGAAGCCAGTAAGGACCTTGTTCTTCAAAAATTTGGAGTTTTGCATTTTGATTCATCTAGTGGTTTACTGAGAGACAAGCACAGACACTTGCCTTGGTTTCAGCTCTCTCAGGCTGTTGTGGCTACCTGTAGAAGTGTCTATCAGAATCTTTAAAGGTGCACTATATATATATATATATATATATAATTTTTTGTTGTTCATTTTTGGTGTCAGACATTTAAGGAAATCTTTGTCAGGTCACTGGCTGACCACAGGGGAAACTGAACAAAAACCTTAGTGGCCACACACAACAAAGAACACATCTTTTGCAAAAATAGTTCAGAAAAATCACTAAACAAATCGACAGCTGCAGCCCTCAGCAAGCAAAAATCAGCAATCTCTGAGGAGTGAGAGAATCTGATTTCAGAGTTATCACCCTATAATAAACAAAATATCCAGTGATTAACAAAAATTTAAAATAACACAAGGAAACAGAAAAGTATGGCCAATCCACACACAAAAAAACAATTTGACAGAAAATATTCCTAGGAAGCTCAAACATAGGAATTAATACTCAAAGAGGTTGAGTTAACTGTCTTAACCACACCCAATGAACTAAAAAAAACCATAGACAAAGAACTAGAGGAAATCAGGAGAATGATGTATGAATAGGAAATGTCAATGAAAAGAGAGAAATTATGAAATGGAAGCAAATAGAAATTCTGAAAAGTACAATAGCCGAAATGAAAAATGCATGGGCAAGATCCAATAGCAGATTTGAGCAAGCTGAAGAAAGAATGAACAAACTTAAAGATTGTTGTTGTTAAGTGCTATTAAGTCAATTTTGACTCATAGCAATCCTATGTAACAGAGTGAAACCGCTCTGTAGGATTTTCTTGACTATAATCTCTATGGGAGCAGATCACCAGGTTTTTGTTCGAACTGCCAATCTTTTGATTGGCAGCTAAGGGCTCAACCATTTGCACCACAAGTGTGAGGAACATAAAGAAAAATAATGAAGAAAAATGAATACACTCTGGGAAACCCATGGTACACTATCATGCATACCAACCTATGCATCATAGGAGTCCCAGATGAAGAAGAAAGAGAGAAAGGGGTAGAAAAAATATTTGAAGAAATAATGGCTGAAGACCTCTCAAACTTGATGCAAGAAATGAATCTACACATCAAAGAAGCTCAGTGAACTCCATGCAGAATAAACTCAAAGAGATGCACACAGAGACAATTATAATCAAACTGTAGAAATCTAAAGACAAAGAGAGCATCTTGAAAGAAGTTAGAGAAAAGTGACTCATCACATAAAAAGGATTCTCAATAAGATTAACTGCTAATTTCTCACCAGGAACTATGGAGGCTAGAAAGCAGTAGGATGACATACTTAAAATCCAGAAAGGAAAAAAAACAAAAGTCAATCAAGAATTCTATGTCTGGCAAAACTATCCTTCAAGAATGAAGGGTAAATTAAAGCATATTTAGGTGAAAAAAAAAAAAGCTGAGGGAGTTCATTACTGGTAGACCCACCCTACAAGAATGCATGAGGGAGTTCTTCAGGTTGAAATGAAATGATTCAAAAACATAAGAAATAAAGAAGACTTGTAAAGGTAACATAAAAATCAGTATGACTGTACTTTTGGCTTATTGTTGTGTGCCATCAAGTTGATTCTGATAAACCAAAAAAAAAAAAAAAAAAAACCCATTGCTGTCAAGTCAATGTTGACTCATAGCCACCCTACAGGACAGGGTAGAACTGTACCATAAGTTTTCCAAGGCTGTCATCTTTACAGAAGCAGACTGCCACATCTTTCTGCTGCAGAGCAAATGGTGAGTTTAAATCACTGACTTTTCAGTTAGCAGCAGAGCTGATGCTGTACGACACAATAGAACTGCCCCTTAGGGTATTTCCTAGGCTGTAATGTTGATGGGACCAGATCACCAGGTCTTTTTTCTCACAGAGTGGCTGGTGGGTTTAAACTTCTGACCTTTCGGTTAGCAGCTGAGTGCTTAACAATTGCACCACCAGTGTTCCTTTTGGCTTGCAACTTCTCTCATTTTTTTCTACATGATTTAAAAAGCAAATGCATAAAACAATAATTATGACTCTATATTAACGAGTGTACAATGTATGAAGATGTAATCTGTGATAGCAACAATGTAAACAGAAAGGTATAGAGATGTACAGGAGCAGCGTGCTCAAATTATACTCTCCCCTCCAAATATACATTGAAGTTCTCACTATTAGTACTTGAGGATGTGATCCTGTTTAGAAATTGGGTTTTTTGTAATGTTAATGAGGTTTTTTTTTAATGAGGTTATACTAAAGTAGGGTGGACCTTATACCTAAATTCTTCTGAGTTATAAAAAGAACAGAATAGACACAAAGATATGTACAGGGGAAAGGCAGATACCAAGAAATTCCAAGGAACTCCTGGGGCTGCTGATGAGGATGGACTCTCCTCTAGAGGTGATGCCCTGATTGGGACTCTAACCTCCAGAACTGTGAGCAAATACATTTCTATTTGTTAAAGCCACCTACCTGCAGTATTTCTATTATAGCAGCACTAGGTAACTGAGACATTATTAAAATCAAGTTGGTATTATTCAAGCTGTTGTTGTTGTTGGCTGTTTTTGAGACAATTCCAACTCAAACTGATCCCATGCGACAGAGTAGAACTGCCTCATATGGTTTTCTTGTCTGTAATCTTTATGGAGCCAGATCACCAGGTCTTTCTCCCATGGAGTGCTGGGTGGATTTGAACCGCCAACCTTTCTGTTAGCAGCTGAGAGCTTAACTCTTGTACCACCAGGGCTCTTTATTATTCAAACAAGGTCAATTTAATCTCCAAGGTAACCACTGAGGAAATAACCACAAAATATAAAGACAGAATAAAAGAAAGGGATCAAAATGGTATATAGCAAAAAAAAAACCAATTAAATATAATAAAAAGCAGTAATGGAGGAACTGAAGAAGAAAAACATATAAGACATACAAGAACCAAATATCTAAACAGCAGAAGTCCCTCATTATCAGTAATTACTGTAAATATAAATGGATTAATCTCTCTAAAAAAAAGTAGGGACTGGAAAGATGTATATGAAAACAAGACCCATCTATATGCTGTCTACAAGAGTCTCACATTAGATATGAAGACATAAAGAGTTTGAAAGTAATAGGATAGAAAAAATATTCTATGCAAATACTAACCAGAAGACAGAAGAGAGCTGGGGTGGCTGTAATAATGTAAAGGAAAAAAAAAAAAGACTTTAAATCAGAAAAGATTACAATGAACAAACAAGGATATGATATATTGATATATTAATAAGTTTCGATCCATTAAGTAGATTAAAAAATTATAAACATGTATGCACCTAAATACAGATTGCCAAAATATATGAAGAAAAATTGATGGAATTAAAGGGAGAAATAGATAGTTCTACAGTAAAGTTGGAGACTTCTTTGCCCCACTTTCAATAATGGATAGAACAACCAGACAGAAGATCAATAAAGAAGTGGAGGACTTGAACAACACCGTAAACCCATGAGACCTAACAGACATACACAGAAGCAAAATACACATTCTTCTCAAGTACACATGGGACATTATCTAGGATAGGTCATATGTTAGGCCACAACACAATTTCAATAAATTAAAAAAAAAAATTGAAATCATACAATCTTTGCTGATCACAATGAAATTAAACTAGAAATTAATAACAAAAGGAAAACTGGAAAAACCGCAAATAAGTGGAATTTAAACAACACACTCTTAAACAACCAATGGGCCAAAGAAGAAATCATAAGGGAAGCTAGAAAATACTTTGAGATGAATGAAAATGAAAACACAACATACCAAACTTATGAGATGCATCAAAACAGCAGTCAGAGAAAAATTTATAGCTGTAAACACCTACTTTGAAAAAGAAGAAATATCTCAAATCAATAACCTTAGTGTTAATAGGAACCTAACTGTTAAGGAACTAGAAAAAGAGAGCAAACTAAACCCAAAGCTAGCAGAAGGCAGGAAATAATAAAAATTATAGCTGAGATAAACAAAGTAAAGAACATTTTTAAAATAGAGAAAATCAGTGGAACAAAAAGTGGCTCTTTGAAGAGATCAACAAAACTGAGAAGCCGTTACCTAGGCTGACTAAGACAGAAAGAGAGAATACACAGATTATTAAAACCAGAAATAAAAGTAGGGACATTACCACAAATTTTACAGAAATAAAAAGGATTATAAAAGAATACTATGGACAACTGTATGCCAATAAATTGGACAACCTGGATGAAATGGACAAATTCCTACAAACAACCAAAACTGACTCAAGAGAAAATAGAAAATCTGAATAGACCTATGATAAGTAAGGAGATAAATCAGTAATCAAAAACCTCCCAAATGAAGAAAAACCCAGGATTAGATGGTTTCGCATGTGAATTTTACTAAATATTTAATGAAGAATTGATACCAATCCTTCTCAAACTCTACCAAAAAATTAAAGAGGAAGGAATACACTACTCTGATAGCAAAACAAGGCCACCAAAAGAAAAGAAAGCTACATGCTAATATTTCTTATGAATGTAATTGTAACAATCTTAAAATACCAGCAAGCCAAATTCAGCAGTATATTAAAAAAGATTATACACCATGAACAAATGCTACTTATTTGAGGAATACAAGGGTAGTTCTACATACAAAAATCAATCAATGCAATACACCATATTAATAGGCCAAAGGAAAGGAACCACTCGATCATCTCAATAGATGCAGAACAGGTATTTGACAAAATCTAACACATTTTCATGATCGAAAACACTCAATAAACTAATAATTCCTTAACATGAAAAAGGGCATTTATGAAAAACCCACAACTAACATCATACTCAATGGTGAAAGACTGAAAACTTTCTCTTAAGATCAGGAACAAGGATACTTAATTTAACCACTGCTGTTCAATACTTTACTGGAAGTTCTAGCCAGAACAATTAGAAAAGAGAAAGAGATAAATTAAAAAGAAGAAGTAAATGTACGTCTATTCACAGATAACAAAATTCTTTATACAGAAAATCCTAAAGAATCCACAATAAAGCTACTAGAACTAACATACAATCGAATTCAGCAAAGTTGTCAGGTACAAGCTCACTACACAAAAATCAGTTGTGTTTCTATACACCAGCAATGAACCTTCTGAAAAGGAAATTAAGAAAGCAATTCCATTTACGATAGCATCAAAAAGAGTAAATACTTAGGAATCAATTTTACCAAGAAAGTGCAAGACTTGTACACTGAAAACTACAAAACATTACTGAAAGAAATTAAAGAGCAAAATAAATGGGAAGATAACACATGTTCATGGATTTGAAGACTTAAGATTGTTAAAATGACATGATACCCAAAGAAATCTACAGATTAAATTCAATCCTTCTCAAAATCACATTAGCATTATTTTGTAGAAATAAAAAAACCCATCCTAAAATTCATATGGAATTTCAAGGGATCCTTAATAGTAAAAAAAAAAAAAAAAGGTCTTGAAAAAAGAAGAACAAATTTGGAGAATTCACACTTCCCGATCTCAAAATTCACTATAAGATTCAATAATCAAAAGAGTGTGAAAATGGCATAGAGATAGATATTTAGATGAATGGAATAGAATAGAGAGCCTAGAAATAAATCTTCACTCATATGGTCAACTGATTTTGAACAAGTGTGCCAAGACCTTTCAATGGGGAATAAAATATTCTCTTCAACAAATAGTGCTGGGAAAACTAGATAGCTGCAAGCAAAAGAATGAAGTTGAACCCTTACCTTAAATCACATACAAAAATTAATTCAAAATCGATCAAAGACCTAAATTTAAGAGCTAAAACCATAAAACCCATAGAAGAAAACATGGGAGAAAATCTTCATGACCTTGGATTTGGCCATGGGTTCTTAAAGATGACCCCAGAAGCACAGGTAACAAAAGACAGAATAGATAAATTGGACTTCATCGAAAAATAAATAAAAAACCCAAACCCACTGCCGTCGAGTAGATTCCGACTCATAGCGACCCTACAGAACAGAGAACTGCCCCTTAGAGCTTCCAAGGAGTGCCTGGTGAATTCGAACTGCTGACCTTTTGGTTAGCAGCCGTAGCACTTAACCACTATGCCACCAGGGTCTATTTATTAAAAAATAAATATATCAGAGAAATCTGTGGTTTGTAGTTTCAAATTGACAGAGGAAAACAGGCCTTCTGGGAATAGTTCCACCATTATAGATTCTCGGCTTCATGGGCAGGATTGCCCTTCTGCCTTTCAGCTCTATCAGTTCTGCCAACAACCTCCCACTTTCCTAACAAACTAAAGCCCTCAACTCCCTCCAAGTCATTTTCTCTATGTGGAAACTTACTCCAACCAACCAGTCAGTTGCTACGGAGTCATTTCTGACTCATGGCAACCCCATGTGTGTCAGAGTAGAACTGTGCTCCATAGGATTTCCGGTGGCTGGTTCTTCATATGTAGATCTCCAGACCATCTGTGGTGCCTCTGGGTAAACTCAAACTTCCAACTTTCGGATTTGCAACTCAGTGTGTTGACTGTTTGTACCACCCGGGGACTCCAGAAATTCACTTGGCCAGCCGTAAAAACTAAGTATCGCCTTAAGTGCCAATTCCAATAGGCAGATCCTGGTGGCCTGGAGAACAGGATGGGGGATTTCCGCGGACTCAGGACAGAGTGCTGTGATCAATTAGCAATGTCTGTCCTACGTGGCCCTGGGAGAGGGGGCGGAGGAAGGCAGGCCACAGAGGTGCCCTCCACGCACAAGGCTGTCTGCTGTGTTTCCTTGCTGTTGTCCCTGTTAGCTGTAAACACCCTCCTTGAAAGCAAACTTTAAGATTATTTTTATCAAATCATATATTTTCAGTTCACTAAGGACAACTTTAGACTTGATCTGCCCTAGCATTTTGCTCGGCACCACTATCATTTCTATACCCCCTCTCCTGGCTCTCTATCACCACTTGAACCAGGTTTTTTGTAAATCCCTAAAACAGCCTGCTGAGCTGAAAGAATTACAGTATTTGGTCCAAATAACCCCGGAAGATGCCACATGCATTTATGTGTTACAAAAACAGAGTCTCCTAGAATAGCATGCTTAGAAATTAGAGATGGCAGACATCTAACAGGTCATTGGTGGTCCTGTACAATTTGGTTAAATGCCTGGTAGTTCTACAGAATTTCTTCTTAACATTCTCTGTGTTACGAGCTGTTCCAGTGATGCCTATTAGGGAACTCGATTCCCATTTTCTATTCAGACGTATTTCGAAAGCCACTGCCTCCTTTTGAGCTCATTCCAGCTTCCTTCACAGAAAAATTTCTAAAGCATCCCCCAAGTTATTCTGTTTAAACAACAACAACAATAACAATTTAATGCAAATATTTACCCAGAAGGTGGTTTGCTGCAGCACTTTACAACACAAAAAAGCTGAAAGCCCTTTGAATGTCTAAAAACAAAAGATTAATTAAATAAGCTTTTGTACACCCAGGACATACAACATTAGGCCGCCATTAAAAACCATGTAGATGCAAATTGATCTATTTCAAATAATGGCCACAATAAAGACTCAAAAGTGACGAAAGTAGGTCACAAAATAATTTATACACTCTGCACTGCTTTTTGTTGAAAAGTTATGTACTTATTTGTAAAAAGCGTATCATGTTATATACATCATGGTGTTAACATTAACTAACGCTGAACGTTAAGAGTGTAAGTGCTTTTTATTTCCCTATTTCTAAAATCTGGATTTCCTAATTTATCTGCAATAAACATGTATTGCTTTTATAAACAGGGGGGGGAAAAAAAAGCTCATTTTGGTAAGAAAAAACTTTAGCCTCTTTTTAATTTTATTACCTGGCTAAGAGGGATCAATCCCCAGGAGTTCATTCAAAGACAGCCACTGAGATAGGAACTTTACAAATCAATATTTACCTTCCTGCTCACAGCAGTGTGTGCTAATTGATAAGCCCTCTGAAGAATTTTCTGGAGTTGAATTGCAAAGGCCCCAGTAGGGGTCTTGCCCACTGCAGTACCTTCTAGTTGTTTTTCAGTTTGGCCACATATATATTCTGACTTTCTTCAAGTCTTGGCAGGTTTAAGCAACCTGATGCAGACCAGGTAAATAACTGTCCCCCCAGACTCCCAGAATGCAGGGTTGCTCTCCTCCCTGCCTGCCTCAGGCTCAATCCCTCACTCCAGGGACAAAGGAGACAGCTCCCCCTATAAAGTTACCCCGTGGGATTGCAGGCTGTCTCAGTGTGTTCACCTAAGCTTTGTTTATATCCCTCCAAACAAAGACACTGAAAACCACTGGAGCATCAAGGTGTGTCCAGCCCTAAGTATTTCTCCAGAAGCGCTCTGTCAGTTTCAGGGTAATGTAAGTCTTTCCCATCGCCTTCACTCCCACGTTTTAAAACCCAACTGATTATAAGGAGTTGTTCAAGGTTACTGAAGTAGGAAAGCAAGCCAGGCCACGGTTGGCACATTCCTAATTACAGACGGGAGAGCATTGGGAATCATTGTTTTTGTACCTCGACGTTACCCTAAGCCCTGATCAGGAAGTGGGCTGTTTCTCTTTGGCCACTCATAAGAAAGGATTACTGACAATCTAGTAACTGCTATCGGCTTTCTTTTCTATCCTGAACTAACACGAAACCATTTCTCAAGTATCAGCTTTTCCAACAAAAGTCTTTAGCGGCTGACATTGCATCATAAAAACAAACTCAACAGATTTGACCCCGAGGTATGTACTCTCTTCCGATCATATTCCAGCTAAGAATATTGTCTGTTGCTGGTCTCAAGGGGAGGGTGGCAGAGGTAAGCAGGGGCTCTCCAGAATGTTCTCCCTCTGAGCGGTAGCCTGTAAGGTAACTCCATTGACTTCACTCCTTGTCATTTTCGGTTGTGGTTTTTCATGGTTAAGTGGCTTAGTGAGCCCTGCCTCTGGGTTTGCAGCCATCTTCTGAAATTTAAAATGAATCCTTTAAAAAAAACAAGCAGGGTTGACATAATCCATGGTTTGGTTCTCAGTGAATATATCAGAAGTTATTTTTATTTTGTAATGATTCTGTCTATTCTCTGTTACAAATAGAGGCATGACAACTGCTCCTCACATTCTCTGTGTAAGGACAGCCATGTTGTATGTGTACCCAAAAAACCAAACCAAACCCCTTGCCGTCTAGCGGATTCCGACTCATAGCGACCCTATAGGACAGAGTAGAATTGCCCCATAGGGTTTCCAAGGAGCACCTGGTGGATTCGAACAGCCGGCCTTTTGGTTAGCAGCCGTAGCTCTTAACCACTGAGCCACCAGTGCTCCTCACCAACCTCAATTTCTTTAAAATATCAGGACACCATTTCTGGGGTGGTCCTCAACTTCCCCTAATTATTAAAAGAAGACAAAAAAAGCGGGGGAGAACTCACAGTGCCCCCACTAACACTAAAGGAGAGGTGGAACATAGGAAAACACCTGGCCTGATGTTTGCTAGACATTTACTATGGAAACAATCTGTGCACATTTAACAAGAAATGACATCATAAAGTATTTGCTGCCATCACTTCAGCCAGTGGACCTCAGACTTGGACTTTCTGGAGTTTGAGCAGAACTTTAGGATTCAAGTAGGAAAATTTCTATTGAAAAAAATCCAATGTATGGAGATAAAAACTACCCCCCAGGATAGGGCTCATGACAACCACATCAGGACCATCTTGTCATTGCGCCAAACCTCCATCCTCGTGGAGCACGCCATACTTGCCAAAGAGCCAAGACGCTATAAAATGCTTGAAAAACATTATATTTTAACAATGCCGAGCAGCAAAACGGTTTGCTTTTAATGGCCATCTGTATAAAGTTTCTTTTTTATTTAGGAAAATCTATTTTAAATTAAATATCATAAGCCCATGAGCCATAACAAACAATATTTTTGACCATATGCTCTGAATTAATATGCCAAACATTGCAACCTCTATTTTTTTTTCGTAGGAAGTGGCCCCACCCTGACATGGGTGTGGTGAGTCCGGAGGGTGGGAGGCTAGGAATTTTCAATAAGGCCACCAAAGAACCAAGAACCAGGCTTCCTCAGTGTTATCCCTCTTCTGAGTTATCTCATAATAAATCCCTTTCCTTTTCTAGGAAGAAATCCGCTATGATCCAGTTGTCTCTCTTATCTAGAAACTTCATACCCAAGAGTCCTAGTAATGCTGACCACACTTTAGGTGACTTTGGAAAGTTGCTGTAATTCCTTTCATCTGTTGCTTGCCACGTTTGTGGGTGATTATAGTTTGAAACTAAGTTCTTTCATCAGGTACTGGGTGGAGATGGAAACTTGGTGTGAATTCCCTAGGGAGTGCCATTCTGCCCACTGCCCTGGGCCACCGTCCTTCATTCCCCCCGCCCCCTGCCTACTGAAGCTCCGCCATTAAAAAGTATCGAAGAGCATTATGGGTACCTGGGAGGCTGAGCTTTGTGGTGGCTAAGAATTCAATGAGCTCTTGGCACTTGAGGAGAACGGGGTAGGGAAATTAAGAGAATTCACTTGAGGGTAGTCTGGTTGTGTTTTATCTTTGCAAAGGGAGTGTTAGATAGTTTGGGAGCTGGTTTCCTGGGTGTTACAGGTGCTTCTAACCGGAAGCGTGAGCTTCTGATCCTGTATGGCATGTGGCTGGCGCCTCTTCTTCAGGAGCTCATTCCAGCTGTGGAAAAGCTTTCTAGTGTGGAGATTTAAAAATCACACACCATGAGATTTTCTTTTCTTTTCTCTTGACTCCCTTGCTCTCTCCTTCCAGTCATTTCTTTTTTCTTTTACTCCTTTTTCCCATTCTGCCATATTATTTTTAACATCTACACTTATTAGGGCTGCTTTTATACTTACTAATTGTCATCCAATTTACACTTCTTATCAAATCTTACAATCCCTCAGAGACTTGGGTATTACCACTTCCATTTCAGAGATGAGAAGATGAATTCTGAGGGAAGTCAAGTGAAATACCTGAGGTTACACAACTCCTAGTGCATAGACTGAGAATTCAAGACAGGTCTGTGTGGCTCCAGATATCATGGCCTCCTCCGATGCCCTAATGAAAGCTACCTTCCATGTTTGGATCTCACTATTTTGTAACATGAGGTTTATGGGCTCGTGATATTATTGGATCTTTCCAACTGGGTTATTTATTTATTCATCCATTCCTTTCTCCCTTGTTGTTCTCCCTATATGCCCCTCTCTAAGTTTTATATCTCCCACCAAACCACGAACGCAGCAGGCAGTTTAGGAGAACAGGCTTTGGAGAAAGGTAGGGTCAGTTTCCATCCAGGCATTAAATAAGGGTCTCTAAGCTTTAATTTCATTTTCCCATAACTGGGGGGTGGAGGGTGCTTAAAAATAGGACTCACCTCTTTTTTGTCCATAGGCAGGTGAATAAGACAGTATATATTAAAGCTTTGCACAGGCCTGCGACATAATTAGTACCAATTTCCCTCCCTCTCCAACCTCACCTTGAGCCACTTTCCTCTTCATTCTCTGCACTCCAGCCTCACGATCTGTTTTCATTCCTTTAAAGGCCTCAGACACTGTCCTGAACCTTCAGGTCCATTGTTGCCTCTGAGGTGGGTGTTTCTCTTCCCACCCTTTCCCAAGGCTATAGGTCAAAGTTCTTTGGTTACAAGTAGAAGGAACAACTGTGCTTAATTTAGGTGAGAATGAATTAATCAAAAGAAGATTGAATAGTTTACCCTTTGCCATTGAGCCAGTTACGACTCATGGCGACCCCATGAGTACCAGTACATAGGGTTTTTCTTGGCTGTAATTTTAATGAAAGTAGATCACCAGGCCTTTTCTTCTATGGCACTGCTGGGTGGATTCAAACTTCCAACTTTCAGGTTAGTAGTTGACCTTACAGAATAGTTTACTAAATTGAAAAGAGCTGAAGAAGGAATCAGGATTGCTATTCCAGGGTCTATTGTTGTATAACAAACTGCCCCAAAACTTGATGGATTAAATCAACCATCACTTATTTTACTTATAAATCTGGGCAGGGATCAGACAGGACAACAAGCCCTTATTTCATGTGTTTTCAGCTGGCACAGCCCGACCAGGGACTGGAGATCCACTTTCAAAATAATCAACTCATATACCTGGTAAGATGGTGCTGGCTGTCAGCTGGGAGCTAGACTGGGGTTGGGAGCTGGGAGCCTTGGTTCCTTTCCATGGGCTCTTGGACTTCTTTACAGTATGATGAACCTTTGGCTACTGATTTCACTGCTATGAGGCTGGAACATTGAGCGTCATGGAACGTGAACATCTAGGTTCCATGGTAGCTTGATTTCAAGAAGGAGTATCCCAAGAGAATCAGGTGGATGTTGTATTTCCTTTATGAACTAGCTCCAGAAGTCACAGAACATCATTTCCACTATAGTCATAAGCCCACTTTGTGTTCCCATTTAGGAAACAGAGACCACACATCTCAATGAGAGCAAAGCCAAAGTCACATCGGAAGAGTGTGTTGCATTAATCTTTGGAAAATATGATCTACCACAGCTGCTCCGGGGAGGTTTTTGGACAAATCCAAAACGTTGTCAGGAAAGAGCTCAGTGTTACTTGATACCCATTTCTGCGTGTCTGATTAAAACTCAACTACTCAGGGAAAAGAGTCTGATTGGCCTAGGATGTATCATGTGATTTCCTGTGGTCAGTAGCAGAATTGGGACATGTGTTGGGCATCCTCTTCAGGATCACAGAGAGTGAGAGAGATCAATTACACGGAGTAAGGAGTACTGAGCAGATCAAGACCACATATGCCCACTATCCCTGGTTAATGCTCAGTTTAAAGTTCATTTTTCCAAGGAAGCCTTCCCTGAATCCCTGATTTAAGTTTGGTCTCCTGGTAGTCTCCATCACTTACTCCACTTTCCTTTCACAGTACCTACTTATGTTTAAAACTAAAATTGTATTTATTTAATATCTCTACCCTCCACTAGACCAATGTCTTCACCAGGGCAAAGATCATATCTATCTTAGAGTCCTCCTGTCTTACTGGATATTTGTTGGTCACCATTTAAAATCCTCAGTTCTACCTCTTATGACAGGTGGAGTGACTAGGTCCTGGTAGGCCTTGATGGGCTTCAAGCAATTGCAATTGGACATCATCTAGCCTTGGGCCTTCTGCTTTGAATGTGGGAAAAAAGAATGGCTGACTTTTTTGCATGATAGAATTTTGCAAGAATAACGACCTCTTCATTGCAAATAACTTCTTTCACCAACATAAACAGCAACTATACACATGGACCTTGCCATATGGAATACACAGGAATCAAATCGACTACATCTATGGAAAGTTCAGTATCATCAGCCACAACAAGGACAGGGGATGACTGTGGAACAGGCCATCAATTGCTCAGAATGCAAGTTCAAGTTGAAACTGAAGAAAATTAGAACAAGTCCACAAGAGCCAGCCAAAGTACAACCTTGAATATATCCCACCTGAATTTAGAGACCATCTCAAGAATAGATTTAATGCATTGAATACTAATGACTGAAGACCAGATGAATTGTGGAACGACACCAAGAATATCATACGTGAAGAAAGCAAGAGGTCGTTAAAAGGGAAAGAAAGAAAAGACCAAAATGGATGTCGGAAGAGACTCTGAAACTTGCTCTTGAGCATAGAGTAGTAGCTAAAGGGAAGGGAAGGATGAAGTAAAAGAGCTGAACAGAAGATTTCGAAGGATGGCATGAGAAGACAAAGTAAAGTATTATAATGAAATGCGTAAAGACCTAGAGTTAGAAAACCAAAAGGGACGAACACACTCAGCAGTTCTCAAGCTGAAAGAACCGAAGAAAAAAATTCAAGCCTTGAGTTGCAATATTAAAGGATTCTCCAGGGAAAATACTGAATGGCGAAGGAAGCATCAAAAGAAGATGGAAGGAATACACAAAATCACTGTACTAAAAAGAACTGGTTGACATTCAACCATTTCAAGAGGTAGCATATGATCAGGAACCAATGGTACTGAAGGAAGAAGTCCAAGCTGCACTGAAGGCACTGGCAAAAAAACAAAGCTTCAGGAATTGAGGGAATACCAATTGAGATGTTTGAACAAATGAATGAAGCGCTGGGAGCACTCATTCATCTATGCCAAAAAATTTGGAAGAGAGTAACCTGGCCAATCAACTGAAAGAGATCTATATTTGCGCCCATTCCAAAGAAAGATGATCCAACATAATGTGGAAATTATCTAACAACATCATTAATAACATACACAAGTAAAGATTTGCTGAAGATCATTCAAAAGCTGTTGCAGCAGTACCTCGACAGGGAACTGCCAGAAATTCAAGCTGGATTCAGAAGAGGATATGGAAGGAGGGATATCATTGCTGACGTCGGATGGATCCTGGCTGAAAGCAAAGAGTACTAGAAAGATGTTTGCCTGTGTTTTATTGACTATGCAAAGGAATTAGAGTGTGTGGGTCATAACAAATTCTAGATAAGACTGCAAAGAATCGGAATTCTAAAACTCTTGTGCTCATCAGGAACCTATACTTAGACTAAGAGGCAGTCATTCGAACAGAACAAGGAGCTACTGCATGTTTTAAAGTCAGGATAGATGTGCATCAGGGTTGTATCCTTTCACCATACTTAGTCTGTATGCTGAGCAAATAATCTGAGAAGCTGGACTATATGAAGAAGAATATGGCATAAGGATTGAATGAATTCTCATTAACAATTTGTGATATGCAGATGACACAATCTTGCTTGTTGAAAGTGAAGAGGACTTGAAGCACTTATTGATGAAGATCAAAGACTATAGCCTTCAGTATGGATTATACCTTAACATAAAACCCAAAAACCAAACCCACTGCCGTCGAGTCGATTCCGACTCATAGAGACCCTATAGGACAGAGGAGAACTGCACCATAGAGTTTCTAAGGAGCGCCTGACGGATTTGAACTGCCAACCTCTTGGTTAGCAGTCGTAGCACTTAACCACTACGCCACCAAGGTAGAAAACAAAAATCCTTACAACTGGACCAATAAGCAACATCATCAAGGATTTAATTTTACTTGGATCCACAATTAATGCCCATGGAAGCACAGTCAAGATATCAAACAAGGCATTGCATTGGGCAAATCTGCTGCAAAAGACCTCTTTAAAGTGTTAAAAAGCAAAGATTCCACTTTAAGGACTAAGGTGTGCCTGACCCAAGTCATGGTTTTTTTTTTTCAATTATATGCATGCAAAACTTGGACAATGAATTGACTTGATGGCATCGGGTTTTTGGCTTTACATTACCTGCAAAACCAGTCCCTTGCATTAAGCTCCCACTGTTTGAAGTACTTGGAGTGGTTTCAGTTTACCTGACTAGACTCTGTCTGATACCACAATATCTAACATTTGTAATGTATTTAGTTTTATGCCAGGCATTGTCTTATGTAGTTTACCCGGATTATTTCATTTAAACTTTGTCTCAATCCTAAAACGGAAGTGCTATTTTCTACCTGCATTCAATAGATGGAGAGAATGAGGCAAAGTGGTTGCATAACACGTCAAGGCTATTTAACCAGTGTTAGTTGCCACTGAGGGGATTCCTACTCATGGCGACTTCATGTGTTACAGAGTATAACTGCTCCATAGGGTTTTCTTGGCCTTTCTTCCAAAGCCCTGCTGGGTGCTTTCGAACCTCCAAACTTTAGGTTAGCAGTGGAGTTCAAGCAGTTAGGGACAAACGTGGGATTCACATCCAGGGCTGGCCATCTCCAGAGCCCATGCTCTTAAGCACTACCCTATTCTGTCTTCACTAAAACCAAAGGCCAAACCCGTCACCATCAAGTCGATTCCGACTCATAGCGACCCTACAGGACAGAGTAGAGCTGCTCCACTGGGTTTCCAAGGAGCGGCTGGTGGATTTGAACTGCCAACCTTTGTTAGCAGCCAAGTGCTTAACCACTGCGCCACCAGGGCCTGTGATGCATCCTGTGGCTTCATCCTTCCGTCTGCTCCCTCCAGTGTTGCCCGCATGTGCTCTGTCCAGTGGCCTCTGATTGACCTTGGATCTAGTTTCATACCTTCTTGAGTCCTTTACAGTACCACCTAGGAAGCTTTTCTCCCAGCCCTCTGGCCATTTCTCTTTTATGTTCAAGAACTAAAACTGATTCTTTATTCAAGAGTCCATCTTTGCTCAGATTTGTCTATATAGTGTAATTATACTATAAGATATCATATACAGAAAAACAGAGAAATATTGAAAATATCTATTTACTTATCCATATGTTGGTTAAGTTTAAACATTTTTCATATTTGCTTCAGGTTTTCCTTCCATTGGGAAACAAAAAATATTACAGTTATGTTTCAAGTCCCTGTGTGTCTCTCCGCAGCCCGGTTCCCATTCTTCTTCCACAGAGATTGCCATTTTGCTAAATTTGTATCATTTCCATGTGTGTTTCTCTGTTTTTAGTGTTTGCAAAGGAGTCCATATGCAATATGTAGTATTATTTTGCATTTTGAGAAACTTTATTATAAATGGTATTACACACTATGTGTCTTTCTATAAGGATTTACCATTGTATATTATATATTCAAAAATATATACAGAAATTTTACATGTATTTATTCATACATTTCAACCACCTCATATGCTTGCAAAAGTTGGACAATGAAAAAGGAAGACTGGAGAAGAAATGATGCATTTGAATTATGGTGTCGACAAAGAATATTTAATGTACAATAGACTGCCAAAAGAATGAACAAATCTGTCTCCGAAGAAGTACAGCTAGAATGCTCCTTAGAAGCAAGGATGGAGAGAGTTCTTTTCACTTACTTTGGACGTGTTATCAGGAGGGACAAACCCCTGGAGGAGGACATTATGCTTGGTAAAGTACAAGGTCAGCAAAAAAGGGAAGACCCCCAATGAGATGGATTGTCACAGTGACTGCGACAATGTGCACAAACATACCTACTATTGTAAGAATGCCACAGCACTGGGCAAAATTTTGTTATGTTATACACGGGGTTGCTATGAGTCAGAAACAACTGGACAGAACGTAACAACAATGATATTTATACATCGTTTCATTAATACATGTGGAAGGTGTTTCCACAACCAATGCTGGAACAAACACCCTTGAACTTGTCTTCTTGTGCTTGCAAGTGGGAGTTTCTCTAAGGAGTATGCGTATCTTCAAATTTTTAAAATTTTGCCAAATCTTCCTCTAAAGTGGTTATACCAGGTTACACTCCTATTAGCAATGTGTGATAGTTGCCATGCTCTGCCTCTTCACCAGCACTTAGTATTATCAGAGATTAGAGTTTTTGTCAGTTTTATTATGGTTTTAATTTGATTTGTATTTCCCTGATAATTCCAGAAGTTGAGCATCATTTTACATATTTATTAACCATTTAGGTTTCCTCCTCTGTTTATCGCCAGCTCAAATCCTTTCTTCATTATACGTACTGGATACCAATGCTTGTTAGTTATGTGAATTCCCAGTGTCTTCTCACTGATTAGGACTGGACTTTTCATTTGGTTTTTGTTACATCGTTATTGCCGGTTGCTGCAAAGTCAATTCCAACTCCTGGCAACTTCATGCGTACAGAGTTGAACTGCGCCGCAAAGTTTTTAATGGCTGGCTTTTTTGGAAGCAGATCGCCTTTGGGTGGTTTTGAACTGCCAACCTTTTGTTATACAGAAGTTTTAAATTTTAATGATATCAAATTAATCAATCTTTTATTTTATGACTTGTGCTTTGTGTACCTTATTTAAGAAATCTTCTTTAACCCAAATCACTCTGCTCAACTTTCAAAAACTTTCAAAATCCTAACTAGTTTCTTTTCTAGCCACATTCTGGAAGAATACCTGGGCTCCATGACTTTCTTATTATCCTCACTCCTTTCTCCAGTATCTAGAATTCTCTTTTCTTGGATCTCACCGTAAAGCCCCACCTTATATTTCCTCAAGTGCATTTCTCGGAACTTAGATTCACAAAATAGCTCATTGTAAAAGGTATCTGTGGCTAATTCAGTTTGGGGACAGTTTCATACTATAAATTCATATTTAGCATATTGTTATTTTTGTGAGCTGCTGTTGAGTTAGCCCCACTACTCATGGCTACCCCATGCAAAAATGCTGCCTTGTCCTGGGCCATCCCCATAATTGGTTGCAGAACAAATCATCATGATCTATAGGGTTTTCAATGGCTGATTTTCAGAAGTCGATCACCAGGCCTTTCTTTCTAGATCGTCTTAGTCTGGAAGCTCCGCTGAAACCTGTTCAGCAGCATAGCAACACTCAAGCCTCCATTGACAGAAGGGAGATGGCTGTGCGTGAGGTGCATCCGTGAGAACTGAATTGGGTCTTCCACGTGGAAGGCGAGACTTCTACCACTGAACCATGACTGCCCCCTAGGTAGCCTCTGAGAGGCTGTGAAACATCTGCAGAGGAGAAATTTATTTAACCTTGTCACTCCCAATGTCTCTCACCTGACCACCAAACCAAAACCAAACCCGTTGCCTTCAAGTTGAATTCAACTCATAGCAACCTAGTAGGACAGAGTAGAATTGTCCCGTACAGTTTCCAAGGAGCACCTCGTGGATTCGAACTGCCAACTTCTTGGTAAACAGCTGTAGCACTTAACCACTACGCCACCAGGATTTTCCACCTGACTGCAGAACCTTCCTTAGGTAATATCCATTAGCATCTTCGAGAATTAATATTTTCTTGAATAAATTTTCCTTGTATTGTTGCAAGGCATCGATTGTTTTTAAGTTCTGAAAAAGTTGATTTTGACAATTTTTGCCAATGTTCTCATTGTTTTTATGGAGAAGCAAATTTTCAGAGGTCTTTACTCCACCATTCTGGAATTCTCAACAACTAAAACTGACTTTTTTTTTTCCCCTGATTGTGCTTTTGGTGAAGGTTTACAGTGCTAATCAGTTTCCTGTACAATAAATTATACATAAATTGGTCTGTGACTTTGGTTGCAATCCCTGCAATGTGTCAGCACTCTCCCCATTAGCACCCTGAGTTCCCCATTTCCATTTCCCAGTGTTTCTGCCCCTTCCTGCCTTCTCAGCTTTGCTTTCAGGCAAATGTTGTTCTTTTGGTCCTGTTCAATTCTTTGTTCTAAGGAACACATTCCTCTCGGGTGTTATTGTTTATTTTATGAGACTATTATTTGGCTGAAATGTGGTCTCCAGGAATGGCTTTAGTTCCAGGTCAGAAGAGTGTCTTAGGGCCATAGTCTTGGGATTCCTCCAGTCTCTGTCAGGCTAGTAAGTCTGGTCTTTTTTGTGAATTTGATTTTTTGTTTTACATTTTTCTCCTGCTCTGACTGAGACCCTCTGTTGTGATCCTAGTCAGAGTGGTTTGTAGTGGTAGCCGGGCACCATCTAGTTCTTCTGGTCTCAGGGTAGTGTAGGCTGTGGTTCATGTGGTCCATCATTCCTTTGGACTAATTGCTCCCTTGAGTCTTTGGTTTTCTTCACTCTCCTTTGCTCCGAACAATGAGACTGATAGTTGTATCTTAGACGGCTAGATGGCCGCTTGCAAGCTTTTAGGATTCAAGATGGTACTCACCAATGCAGGATGCAGAACACTGTCTTTACGAACTATGTTATGCCAATTGATGTAGATGTCCCCTGAGTTTATGGTCCTTCACCTTCGAGCCTAGGAATTTCGTCCCTTTAGATCTTTGGTTAAGCCTAAAAAGTTTTCCTGACTGTGCCCCTTGTGTGTTCAATTGTCTATATTGACATCCATGCAGCACCTACAATTACATATGTAGAAATAGCTGCAACCAAACCTACATCTGCAGGTGGATGTGCTCCCTTACATCCTCCCATACCTCTACAGTATACCTATCTACGTATGTATCCATTTATAAATTACTGTTTGTTAATAGTATTATTGCAGGATTGTCCTATGTTACAGTAATTACTGTAGTTGCCTTTTATTCTTGGGTTCCTCTCAGTGTCTTTCTTTGCCTTAGTCATGTTGTGCTGACTTCCCATATTGTATATTGTCTTTCCCTTCATCAGTATTAACACGTGTTTTTTTATCCAGTTAGTAATTTTCCATCACTCCCCCTCGTATCCCTGGTAACCATCAAAGATTTTTTTTTTCTGTGTGTAAACCATTTCTTTCTTTCTTTTTTAAATAATAGTGATCTCATACAATATTTGTTCTTTTGTTATTGACTTACTTCACTCAGCATAATGTCCTCCAAATTCATCCACATTGTGAGATGTTTCCTGATTCACCATTATTCTATACATCCTTGTGACTATTCCACTGTGTGTATGGATCACAGTTTGTTTATACATTCAGCCATTGATGGACACTTAGGTTGTTTCCATCTCTTTGTTGTTGTGAATAATGCTACAATGAACATAGATGTGCATATGTTCATTGTGTCACAGCTCCTATTTCTTTAGGGTATTCACCTAAGAGTGGGATTGCTGGATCATATGGTACTTCTATTTCAGCTTTTTAAGGAAGCACTGTACTGTTTTCCGTAGTGATAGTACCATTTTATATTCCCACCAGCAGTGTATAAGATTTCCAAACTTCCCACAACCTCACTGAAGTTGGTTATTTTCTTTTTTGACTAGTCCCATTATTGCTGGGGTGAGATAGTATCTCGTTGTAGTTTTGATTTGCATCTTTCTAATGGCTAACGATCACGAGCATTTTTTCATGTTTGTTCGCTGCCTGAATGTCTTCTTTGGTTATAGAAGTAGTATTTTACAAAACACACTTTGCGCGATGCTGGTCTCTCCTCTGAGAAATTGTCCACCAAAGCTCCATTTCTCACTTCTTCCGCCTACAAATCCCTCTGTACTTACGGTCTCTCTTGAATTATCTTGGGACCCCAACCCCCTTACTGGTGTCCATGCCTATGCCAGTGCTGGTGGAAGAAAAATTGTTTCATGTTTTTCTCTTTTCTGATTGCATTACAGAATTCAATACCTTTTTTTTTTTTTTGTAGAAACCAGCTCCTACACAGGCTGTATGTTCCAAGTGTTTGTTAATAAGTCAGTTATTGGACCTCATAACACATTTTCCTGAAGAAACAAGGTCCTACCACAGAGTTCATCAAACTTTAATGTGCATACAAATTGCCTGAGGGTTCTTGTTAAAATGCAGATTCTGATTCAGTAGGTCTGGGGTGGAAAATTTGTTTCTGTACTTCTACCTAGCTTTCACCTAAGGCTGGCGCTGATGGTTCACGAACAACAACTTGGATAGAGAGGTTCTATGAGACTATCATGTAGAATGTTGCTTTTATAGGAAAATGCATTAGGTTCTAATTGGGGAAAATATATTCCTTAACACCAGATATAGAGATAATACTCTATGTTGCGAATAGGCTTCAGACCACCATCAAAACTAAAAGTCGTCTATGGCATAGATTAAGAAAATTTTTGTGAACTTCTGTGAACAGGTGGTGTCTTAAGCCAGGGACTGAAAGTATTGTAGCTGGTATTTATATTCATGTAAGTATTGCCTTGTTTGTGAATCAGTCCATCCAGCAAGACCTGTTGCCTCAATGAAATAGACATCATTTTGTGTGCAAGATAGGTACTCACTACTCTGAGCACCCAGCATAGAGCTGTTATTATTGTTAGCTGCCATCAAGTCAGCTCCCAATTCATGGGCACCCCATGCAAATGGAACAAAATGCTACCCAGGCCTGCACCACCTCCATGAACAGCTGGAGATCAGACTGTTGTGATCCATAGGGTTTTCACTGGCAGATTTTTGGAAGTTGACAACCAGGCCTTTCTTCCTAGTCTGTCTTAGTCAGGAAGCTCTACTGAAACCTGTTCAGCATCACAGCAACACATAGACCTCCTCTGATGGATGTGATGTGCTTTGGCTGGGAATCTAGCTGGGTCTCTCACATGGAAGGTGAGAATTTTACTACTGAACCACCAGGGGCTAAATGTGTATTTGTTTCATCAGGATATCTGACACTGGTTGGCTTAATTAGCATGGTTAATTAAGCTCTTCACTAACACCTGATATGATCTGAGCCCTGTCTGTCTCTTTGGCTTCATTCTCCATCCTGTGCCCATGGTACTTCGAACACCTGGGTCTTCTTTCTGTTTTTCAGATACACTATATTTGTCACCATCCTTAGGTTATTTGTCCTTGCTGTTTCTCCTGCCTAGAGGGATATTGTCCCAGATCTTCACATTGTTGTTATTCATGCCTCAGCCCAATATCAGTCCCTTCACAGAAGCAATTTATGACCTATCCCCCTAATGTTGGGTAGACATTGTTGTAATCATAGCCCTAATTTAGAAATATTTAATATACTTACACATGCAGTAAAACCTACAGCCCTAACCAGATCCCCTTGCCCAACTGGTGCACCTGCTTCCCAGCTGCTATGAGTTTTGATGCTAATGGCCCACAGTTGCACCCTTCTCCCAAGACTTGCTCTTGGCAAACAGGAGCCACCTAGGAATACCTAGGTGTCTATGACAGCCAATGCCAATCCGACAAGTCAGTCTGCGACCAATGACTGACTTGTTAGTGGATACAAAATCCCTGCCTTTTGCTGTCTCAAGGAGATCAGCTCTGTGGTGCCATTCACACTCCAGAGCTCCCCATGAGATCAGGCTGAGGTTAGACTCCAGCTCAGTTTACCACTTTGCTTTGCTTCTTCTCCTGCCCTGTTCTGCTGTCCACACCTTCTTATAAGTCTCCTGTAAGACTTGTATTTTGAGCCCTCGATAAACCACCTTCACAAGAATCCTCATTTCAGACTTTGTTTCAAGAGAACTTGATATAGACAATGTGTTTGCTTACTTGTTTAAGACCTATCTTCCCCACTAGAGTATAAGATCTTTGGGAGCAGAGACTTGTTCGCTTCTGTTTTCTCAGTACAGTGCCTGTTACATAGTCAAAATAAATAAACAAACGTGTTGCCATTCCAACTCCTGGCAATCAATCCCATGTGTTACAGAGTAGAACTGCTCCATAAGGTTTTCTTGGTTACAATCTTTATGGGAGCAGATCACCAGGCTTTTCTTCCATAGCACCGCTGAGTGGGTTTGAACTGCCAAACTTTCAGCTAGTAGCCAAGTGCAAACAGTTTGTACCATCCAGAGGCTCGTTACACAGTTACATAGTAGATGCTCAGTAAAGATGTGTCAAACAAATGTTGAGTGACCGAATCTAGATTTATGTCATCAGCTTCAGAGTAACAGTAGCTCAGTATTAACGTTAGAATTACAGTCCAGCAGTCTGTCCTCCACCCCCAGTGACCATCCTGTGCCATGGTAGAAAGAAGTGCATGCTCCTTTACATGGAATAAGGTAAACTGCATGCTTGCTTCTTGTATTTTTATCCTCATGAAATGCAAAACAATAAAAAACCTGGGGGTGGGGTAGGGATGTCAAATCCCACCCCACAATACACCTCCTTCAAGTATCTGATTACACAAAGTCCTCAAAGAATATGATTAATGTAACTAAACCGTAGTCACACTCTGCCATTCTTCCCAACCAAACACATATTTTAGCCTCACCCAGTCCTTTTCAACAAATAAGCTGTTTTGAAAATGATTTCCAGGGCGATGTCTGTTGCCATAGGAATGACATTAAATAAAAAGGACAGAAAATATAGAGGGTGATAAACTGCATGCTTGGATGACACACTTGACTTGGAAGCTTGTGTTCAAATGAGGCACACATGCCAAGATTTTTATGAAAGACAAAATTAAAATGTATCGTTATCAAGCTGTAACTGACAAAGTATTGTGTGGAGGCTGTTAACATACTGCTCCATATATTTATTGTTTGTCATTTTACTGGCCCTGACAAAGGTCTCTCCATGCTGTAAATCACACCATTAAATCTGCCACGAGCAACAGAGGCTGTTGGAAAGAAGAGAAAGAAAGCGTGGTGTTGAATCTGTTCTGATACATGCAGGGCAAGCTATCACGGCCAAGGAGTCTTCCCCCTCTGGGCTGGCAGCTTAACAAGTGTCAGATTGTTGGCTTTTGACCCTTTTGAAAAAAGAAAAAAATAACAAAGCGTACGCCCTTCCCCCACCCTGTTTCCAATGGCTCTTGATTTTGCTGTTGGGAAAGATGCCCAGAAATTAAGCAAGAAAACAAAAAACAGTTGCCACTCTAACTCTTGGCGACCCCACGTGTGTGAGTGTAGAACTGTGCTCCACAGGGCTTTCAATGGCTGATTTTTCAGAAGTAGATTTCCAGGCTTTTCTTCTGAGCTGCTTCTGGGTGGACTTGAACTGCTGACTTTTTGGTTAGCAGCCAAGCTCCTTAACTATTGCACCATCTGGGGACTCCACCCAGAAATTACCCATCGCCCAATCTCAGCTTATCTTCTCTATAGGTATAAGACCTCAGATCCTCTGGGGTATCCTGTGGATGGTGTCCTGCTTCAGGGGGGTTTTGTTTTCTTGAGGGTGTGATTGGATTACCGTGAGCTTCTTTACACCAGCCAAGACTTGTTTGGTATTGAATTGGTACATTTGTAAAATCTCATTCCACCTGCAGCCGCATAGCAAAGGGGGGAATTTGTGAAGCTGTGGACCACATTACACAGCATCAAACATTAACCTCTCTGTCTAGGCTAAGTCTCGGAAGACTTGACCTCCCAACTTCTTCTGCCCTTTCTTTTCCAGACGCTGGCGTTATGGAGACCCTGCCTAGAAGCTGGGCAGGCAGGGTAGGATGGTGGGAAGAACACTGAAAAGCAAGATCTGAGTTGGAATCACGCTTTCACTGCAACTCACCCTGGTTTGGGCAAGTCTTTGAACCTTTGTGGACCATGGTTTCCTCTTCTGTTAAAAAACAAAAGGGTGTGGAGGAGGAGGGGAGGTGTTGGATTTCAATTACTTCTGTGTTGCCTTCCAGATCCAATTATAAGTAAAATTCAGGGATTTTGAGAGGCTGCCTAGGTTGTCTACTGCCTTTGGGAAGGATTTCCTGTATCAATTATAACACATCTCAATCAGAGGAGTCTAAATGAAGAACAATTGGTCAATGTGTTGTTCTTTCAGTAGGGAAAAAAGGAAAGAAAAACAAAACAAAAAAAAACACCTCCAGTGTCTAAACTTGGAAGTGGGAAGAAGATAATTCAATCATTGGTTTGAAGACAATGTTTTCAGGATTTATTAAATATGGGAGAGTTCTCTGTCAAGGCTTCTCTATGTCTGCACTTATTTCTATAACACAAGAAGATGTTTGAGGCAGCAGAGTTGAAAAGAGAACAGAGCTTCTATCTATACCCTTATGTCCAGAATATCTTCCTTCTGAAACTTCCTATGCTAAGAACCATATTTTCATATTTGAAGATGTCTTTGTACAAAAATTAAGTAGGCCCTTAAACATTTTAAAGGCATGCCATTTTTTGGGGGTGGGGGGTCAGTTGTTGCCAGAATTCTGTACTTGCATGCTTCAAAATCAGCAACCTATGTATTGAGTTTGCAATAATCCTATAATTACAGATTGGAGGGAAAGTTAAAGTTGCTTATAATTAAAAAAAGGCTGACCAGTGAACCATGCCATTCTTTCATCGACTCCCTGTTTGAGTGAGCCTCACCCTAGCCTTAGAACTGCTTGGAGAAGCGATTTCAAGATGCTCTTGTGATAAGAATAGGCAAAGGGCAAATTTCCAAGTAGATGCTTCGTGTTGATCCCTAGGCTTTGGTTTTGGTTCTATAGCTAATGCTGATTTGCCATTTCTGCAGGAGGTTAGTCAGTGCTGCTTAAGAGAGCAGGTTCTAGAATCTGCTAGGGTTAAAATCAGAGCTTCGTCACCTCCTTGCTGTGTGGCCTTGGGGAAGCCATTCCACTTCTCTGAGCTTCATTTTTTCCTATCTTAAAGTGTGGTCGTTGCTATGATCCAATATGATAAACCACTGGACTTGACTTACTGCATCGTAACAGCATAATGAATCTTAATTATGTTAATTATTAGTATTCACTGTGATCCTAAAAAAGTCATGCAATGTCTCAAAACTTTGATCTTTCTCATATGTAAAAAAAAAAAAGTAATGATATATGTACTGCCATCATTACAAGACTGATATTTAGTCAACTGTGATAATGGGACTAAAAGCAATTTAAGAGTTATGAAGTGTAGATAAAGCTAAAGAAGTCATTATTATTTTGATCATTATCATGTGTTATGTTCCGGACCAGAAAATCTTCAAGTGAGACGGAGTGACAGCTTTTGTTATCACCAGATTGCTTATGAAATGTTTGAACCTCATTTAAAAGTGTTAGGAATAAAAAAATAAACTGGGTCTAACATCATTATCATCGGTCAATTAACAAAAGCTGGAATCTACGATGTGTTTCCTTTCCAACTGTGGAAAATTTTACACTCAAGCTTAAATCCGATCTTGTATGTTAGAAGGGAAAGTGTCACCTGAGCCTGGGTCCCTGCTGTGGGGGAATACCCAACTGCGTGACATTTCCTATCCTTACGCAAATCCAAACTATTAATAATTTCCCAAGGTGAAAAAAAAAACCTCTATTCAAGGAAGATAGTCTAAATACCAAGGGACTGACATTCACTTTTTATTGTTGTTAGGTGCCCTCAAGTCGGCTTCCACTCATAGTGACCCTATGTACAACAGAGGGAAACACTGTCTGGTCCTGTGCCATCCTCACAATCGTTGCTATGCTCGAGCCCATTGTTGCAGCCACTGTGTCAATCCGTCTCTTTCAGGGTCCTCCTCTTTCTCATTGACCCTCTCTCTACTTGACCAAGCATGATGTCCTTCTCCAGGGACTGATTCCTCCTGATAACATATCCAAAGTAGGCGAGATGAAGTCTTGCCATGCTTGCTTCTAAAGGGCATTCTGGCTGGACTTCTTCCAAGACAGACTTGTTCGTTCTTCTAATAGTCTATGGTATATTCAAAATTCTTCACCAGCATCGATGCAAATGGGTCAATGCTTCTTTGGTCTTCCTTATTTGTTGTCCAGCTTTCCCATGCATGCAGGGCAACTCAAAATACCATGGCTTGGGTCAGGAACACCTTAGCCCTCCAAGTAACATTTTTGCTTTTTTACACTTTAAGAGGTCTTTTGCAGCAGGTTTGCCCAATGCAATATGTTGTTTGATTTCTTGACTACTGCTTCCATGGATGCCAATTATGGATCCAGGTAAAATTCTATTAGAACTTTTTAAAAAACAGTAAGAGATGAATATGTAAAAAAAAAAAGTGCAAAAGAAATGTACATACAATAAGCCAAAAGAAATGCACATAACTAATATGATAATCAAGAAGATAAATATTAAAACAAGGATGTGATTTTTTTTCTCTACCACTATGGCAGAGTGGAAACCCTGGTGGCGTGGTAGTTAAGTGCTATGGCTGCTAACCAAAGGATCGGCAGTTTGAATCTGCCGGGCGCTCCTTGGAAACTCTGTGGGACAGTTCTACTCTGTCCTATAGGGTCGCTATGAGTCGGCATCGACTCGACGGCACTAGGTTTGTTTTTTTTGATGGCAGAGTAAAGTGATTAAGGCTATCCAGGGTCACTGAGGGTTGATACACTAATATGTGAAGAGTGGGGTCCCCCCTCTGGGTGGTTAAAGTATAGATAATCTTGACTTACTTTTTTATGTCTTTGGGTATTCTGTGCATGTTTTGAGAAGATTACTTACTCTTATGATGAGAAAAAATAGTAAAAATTATTTTCATTTTGAAAAAACATACTAAAATGCATTTGATAATATTTTGTAAGTAAAATACCGGTTCATAATTTTGTTTGCTCATTTTCTTTGCTACCAACCACCTTGTGTGAAGTTTTTAGTTGGGGTGGAAAAAATGGTACTATTGTCATCATATTGTCCCATTTTTCACAGAGAACAGCCCTTTAACATCCTAAAATTACGTACCTCCACGTGGCTGCTTTGATGTTAATTTCCTGAGGATTTTTTCAAGGATGAAGTTTCTGCCATAAACACAATAAGTTAAATTCCAAGAAATATGTGCCTTCCCTATATTTTATGAAAAACTGAACTTGAAATGTAAAATATTCTTGTGGGAAAAATGCTGGATCACCTATTGCATTTCACAGAAAAAAAAAGCTAGGGAAGAAGTTTAGGAGGTTTATCCAGTAATAATGTTTGTACTAGTTAGTGTAATTTTAGCTGCTGTAACAAAGAAACCCCAACATTTCAGTAGCTTAACATAATACAAGTTTATTTTTCACTTACATAAGGTCAAACTAGGAGTCCCTGGGTGGTGCTAATGGTTAAGTGCTTGGCTGCTACCTGAAAGGTTGGAAGTTCAAATCCACGCAGAGGCACCTTGAGGAAAGGCGTGGAGCTCTACTTCCAAAAAATCAGCCGTTGAAAACGCTATGGAGCGTAGTTCTACTCTGACGCACGTGGGTCCGCCATGAGTTGGAATTGACTTGATGGTAACTGTTTTGTTTTTTAAAGTCAGGTTGGAATAGGCGTGGGGGTAAGAATGGGAAGAGGCTGTTCCATGCAGTCATTCAGTGTCCCAGGTTGATGGAGACTCCGCCATTTTTAATACATGGCACTCAAGGTCAGAATAGATTTCGACAGCCAGGTGGAAAGAGAGGATCATTCAAGAGGTTTTAAGGATGGAGCCTGGAAGTGGTGCCCACACTTCTGCCCACACTCCACCAGCCAGGAGCCATCTCGTGGCCACACTTAGCTGCAAAGGAGTCTGGGAGGTGTAGTCTAGCTGTGTGCCAAGAAGAAAGAGAATTGAATGTGGTGAACAGCCAGCCACTCTCTCTAAGAGCTACTATGCTTCATTAAGGTATTATTTTCAAAACATTTGTAACATGTAGAGTACTCAGATTGGTTTTCCTCCCCCTTGGTGTTCCACACATTTTCTCTCACTATTTTCCATAATTTCCCACTCTCTGCCTCTCTGGTTTGGCACTGGCCAGCTGTCACTGTTCACCAAGATGTTCATTTTACTAATGAGTTCCATGAACCTTCTCTCCCATCCTGCTCCATTATTTTGAGTGGAGCCCTGGTGGCACAGGAGTTAACAGCTATAGCTGCTAACCAAAAGATCAGCAATTGGAATCTACCAGGTGCTCCTTGGAAACTCTATGGGGCAGTTCTACTCTGTCCTATAGGGTCACTATGACTCAACGACATTGATTTGGTTTGAGTCTGCCTGAGTAGCACATCTCACAATAGTAGCTACTCTTTGTAGAGTACACCAGGGGCCACACTTAGATGTAGGCATCTGCCATCGCATTGGGATATCAGGGCAAACCAATAACACAGGCTTTCTTAACACTGTTTTATGAACAGGGAACGAGGCACAAAGATGATGCATAAAATGACCAAATGCAATTAATAATGGACAGAAATGAGATTTGAAGCTCCAACTTTCTAATTTGAAAGGCCATGCTCTCTCTATTTTCCTACCCTGCCCACCGAAAGAGCTCTGGTACGCAACAGCAAATTGTATCCACAGCCGTCTTCAAATTAAAGATCATTGTCTTGGGACGTATTGATCACCGTTGGGGAAAAGGAGGCAGGGGTGGTGTTTAGGAGAGAGCAGGTGAGGTAATTTGGTCCTCTGTTAAAGGAAAGGAGACCTGGTGACGAAGTGGTTAAGTGCTTGGCTGCTAGCGAAAGTTCGGCAGTTCGAACCCACCAGCTGCTCCTTGGGAGAAAGATGTGGCATTCTGCTTCCATAAGGATTGTTGCATTGGAAAACCTATGGGGCAGTTCTAATCTGTCCTATAGGGTCGCTATGAGTTGGAATTGATTCAATGGCAATAGGTTTTTTGCTTGTTAAAGGAGTCCTGGTGGTGCGATGGTTAAACTCTCAGCCGCTAACCAAAAGGTTGACAGTTCAAACCCATCCAGCAGCCCTGCAGGAGAAAGACCTGATGATCTGCTCCTGAAAAGATTATGGTCTAAAAAACCCTGTGGGTCAGGTCTACTCTATTACATGGGGTTACTATGTGTTGAAATCGACTTGATGGCAGCCGACAACAACCAACCTGCCTCCCAGCGTCTACCCTCATTAGTATTTTCTGCAAACCACTTTTTTTCTAACACCTCCCTGATTTCAGTTCAGCTCCCTTTTCATTTGCCTGCAGTAAGCTATCTCCATATAACTTTTCAGGTGAAAAATCTCTGAAGGAAAAGCGTTCTGGTGCTTCTCCAGCTGCATTGGCAGTCATGTTTGCTGGCTCTTCCTTCTCTCCTTCCAGCTTATCAAACCAAAACCAAACCCATTGCTGTCGAGTCCATTCCGACTCATAGCAACCCTATAGGACAGAGTAGAACTGCCCCGTAGGGCTTTCAAGGCTGTATCTTTGTGGAATCAGACAGACACATCTTTCTCCCACTGAGCAGTTGGTGGATTCGAACTGCTGACCTATTGGTTAGCAGACAAGCACTTCACCACTGTGCCCCTAGGGCTCCTTCTCATCTTATAATGTGGTTCAATTCTACAAATGTTTCTAACGTCCCTGCTGTAATGAAGTTAATAACATCTATTGACTTCTTACCACGTGTCAGACATTCTGCTATGCTTTATATATTGAATTATCTGATTTAATTCTTAAAACAATTGTGTGTATAGTTCACTATTATTATTATTTCCATTTTACAGATGGAAAAACTGAGGCTTAGTTAAGTATCTCCCCCAAGGAGACCTAGCTTGTCAGTCACAAGGCTTCCATCTTCGAAGCTGCTGCTTTGCACTGTTTTGGTATATCCACTGCGGTCTGAGCTTAGGATAGGAGTCCCTGGGTGGCACAGATGGTTAAGATCTTGACTACTATCCAAAAGACTGGCAGTTAAACCTACCTAGAGATACCTCAGAAGTAGGGCCTGGTTATCTGCTTCTGAAAGGCCATAGCCCTGAAGACCCTATGGAGCAGTTCTGCTCTGCACACATGGGGTGGCCATGAGTTGGAATCAACTTGACTGCAATCAACAACAATGTCAGGGTACGAGAATTATCCATGGGGAGTGGGAATTACCCACTGGTGCTGGACTTTCTAAACCAAAGGCTGGTTCACTCCCTCCCCCGCCCCCCACCACCCATGTCCTTCAGACAAACACTGCTGGGGGGCAGATACAGCACCACAGGGCCCCTTGTTCTCATATGCAATTGAATGCTCAAATTTGTTCAAAATTCTTTTTATGGAAAACTGTTTTATGTGTAGTATAATTTTCGATAGTTCTCAATAGGGTGGTGAAATTGGATCAGCCCATCACCTGCGTTTATTTTCTTTTCCCAAGCAATTTTGAAAGGGATGTAAAAGATCTTTTTTTTTTTTTTGATGTTAATCTTCAAAATTCTTCTGGAGCATATAATCCTGAAGTCAGCTTAACTGCAACCAATACTGAGTTTTCATTTTTTCACAAGCAAACAAAAACAACCAGCAAACAGAAAACTTCCCAGCTTAAAGCCCTTTCTGCTGATCTCTTTTTTATATAAACATATTTTTTGAATATCTTACTATTAGTCATGACATTTTGGAAGCTACATTTTGAAGTGATGTGAGTTTATAGAAATATAAGCGCAAACCTAATTACTTAATTTCTTTAAAAAAAAAAAAAAAAAAACCAAAGCTGTCAAATGAGCACATTAATAAACCAGCTTCCAAATTATCACGTTTTAAAGGTGTCTTGAAAACTTGGGTAATCTCTGGTATAAATATTAAACAGATATTTATCATTTATTTAAATCGGCAAATGTACTACGATGCAAATTTCCGAGAGCGTTCTATTTCGTCATCAAGCAAAATCCAGCTAGCAGGTGTGTAATCATATCATCTTTTACCTGTATGAAATCAATACACAACTTGATTTAAAAACAAACAAAAGCCTTGAAAATGTGTCTGTACTTAAAAAATCATCAGTGGCCATTTTGTTTCAAGATTCAGCTACAAGTGTACTTCTCTGCCTTTTATTTTCTGCATTGGACCAAAATCACTGAAAGAGAGTCAGTTGTTATGAAACACACCAAAGCTAATGAATGCTGGGCAGGAATTTTTGCCAGAAAAAGCAATGTCAGGGAAGTACTTCCCGCCAGGCTATTTGCAGATGAAAACCTTCTTTTTGCTCCCCAGTTCTAACAGCAGAATCTTTTCTTTCCACGGGCTTCTCATTTCCCAGCTCCAAATGGGATTTCTTTCGTATTGGACAGGGGAATTCCTATCATCCAGGAACTTTGTCACTTAGATATAACAAGAAAATGAGGGGGTCTTGATGTAATAATTGAGGAAACCTGGTGGCACAGCGGTGGCACAGAGGTTAAAGCACTCAGTTGCCAACTGAAAGGTAGGCAGTTCAAACCCACCAACTGCTCTGCAGGAGAAAGATGTGGCAGTTGGCTTCTGTGAAGATTTCAGCCTTGGGAGCCCTATAGGGCAGTTCTGCTCTGTTTTGTAGGGTTGCTATGAGTTGGAATCGGCTGCACGACAGTGGGTGGGATGTCAGGGATGTAATAATCTAATGCTTCATGTTTCTTGCCTGCTGCATATTTCCAGGCTAAAGTACCTCAAGTGTAGCCACCACCTGTCTGTCAGTGGAAGCTTATGTGGGGCTATGATGCCGAGCAGATTTGAGCCCTGGTGACACAGTGGTTAAGCATTTGGCTGCTAACCAAAAGGTCGGCAATTCAAATCTACCAGCTGCTCCTTGGAAACCCTATGGGAGAGTTCTACCCTGTCCTAAGGGTCACTATTTGAGTTGGAATTGACTCGTCAGCAATGGGTTTTGTTTTGTTTTCAGTTTCCAGAGTAAGATAGACCAGGAAGAAAGGCCTGGGGATCTACATTGGAATATCTGCCAGTGAAAATCCTATGAATTTTGATCAACTGATCATGGAGGTGGCACAGGACCGGGTGGCGTTTTGTTCCATTGTGCATGGGGTCACCATGAGTTGCAGGTAGAGTTGACAGCAGCAGCAGCAGCAACAGCAACAACAACAACAGACATTCTTTGGGACTTAACTGTTCCATAGGTAACATTTTAATGAACAGGTCAAAACATGACAGTAAAGCAAGGACTGACCCCCATCGCAGAGGGGGTCAGAAAGATCAAGATATTATTGAATATGAAATGTATTCATTACTGCATGGCTATTAATTCTACATGTTTACCAATTAATATCTGTGGCAAGGTCACAAGCACCATGCATCTTTCACAACCCAAACAATGCCAGAGGATCTATTTTAATGGTGGAGACTTGCCAATAGAAATTGCCATTGGATGAAATTTGCTCTGTAGAAGTAACCAGAAAGAAATGAGAATTGGGGGAAAGACTGCATGATAGTCTGGCAACATGTTTCCTGGTGACAATGTATCCTGAAACTAGTAATTTCAGAATGTGAAGGGAACTCAGCTGAGCTCCAACCTGGAAGACAGTGTGAACGTTCTCCCCGAGAATCTCAGCAGGCGAGCTCCTTGTGTTTTAGGCCCGAGAAAGGCTGATCCTTCTGAAAGGCCTTCTGAAATCTTGCCTCCTTTTGTCGTTTAATTGGCTGCATCGGTAAATTGCTGGCAGAGAGCTTTAAAGGTTACAGAGCAGGAATAAGCTGCAGCTTGACGGGAAGGCAGGTGTGAGGCCATTAAACCTTCACTGTATCCCAGCACTTTTAATCCCACGGACCAATTACCTGGAATTTAACTTGGAGCAAGTAACAGAAAAGGTAGTTCCTACTGGGTTCCTGTGCATATTTTAAATACATGTGTGTAATATACACTACTGCTGGTTGTGAAAAGAAGTCCCTCCTTTGTCTTTTCATTTCTCAGTTTGCCAGCCCTGGTGGTATACCTGTTAAGCGTTTGGCTACGAATTGAAAGGTTGACGGTTCAAACCCACCCAGCAGCTCCATGGGATAAAGATCCGGTAATCTACTTCTGTAAAGATTACAGGCTAAAAAACCCTATGGGGTCACTGTGAGTCAAAATTAACTCAGTGGCACCTAACAAGCATATATTTACCTTAATATATTGGAAAACACCTCTTTCAATAACTTCTTAGGCAAAGTTAGTAAGAATTCAAGATTAGATGGAGATTTTTACCAGATAAGGCCTTTTCAAACCCAGCAATACAAGGAGCTGTTAAACAAAGACACAGGTAATGATTTCATTTGAATTAATTGATATAAAGTCATCTGATTGTTCTACCTCTTTTTAAATTTAATGCTCCTATGAAAATACATAGAATTTATGAAAGCATTCAAGATAGAAATAATATTTAACATGTATTCTCCGGGCATCTATACATACTTAGAGCTGTTTAGAGAGTAAGAGTTATCCTATGAAGCACAGAAGGAGTGTAAGACTTGGTTTCATTTCTTGAAGTGTCTGTATGCACGTGTGAGATACAAGAACTTTCTTGGAAGAGGTCGTTAGAAATAAGTATAAAACAGTACACTAGTGATGCCCAAACTGATTAAAATAGATGCTAGAGGCTCTGAGAACTCAGAGAGATGTTGTTGTTGTCGTTAGGTACCATCAAGTCGTTTTCAACTCATAGCGACCCCATGTGATAGAGAAGTACAGCTCCATAGGATTTTCTTGGCTGTAATCTTTCTGGAAGCAGATTGCCAGGTCTTTCTTCCACAGAGCTGCTGGGTGGGTTTGAATTGCCAACCTTTCGGAGAGAAGCCAAGTGCTTAACCATTGTGTACAAACTTATTCTAGTCAGCTTTTTAGGGGAGGTGGGACTTGGAAGGGTGGCTGTTGCAGAAAAGTGTGAGAAGAAGAGGGAATGAGGATTCCTGTGAGGGCAAACAACTTGAGAAATGGAACCCCCCCCCCAATTCCCTTTTTGTCATCAAATTGAGCAGGTTTCTTTTTAAAACCAAACTTGAGAACAAATAAGGCACTGTGGCTTTTTCATCGTGGAAAGAAAAATAAATAAAAAAATAAAGGGAATTGGTTCATTTCTCTCAACAGCAGGGCTGTCCTGTGTTGTAAATCTTGGTGAAATTTTAGGGAAGTTTAATGTAGGATTTGGAGATCTATGAATTTGCTATAAAATAACTCCTGAAAGGACAGAAAAGAGGAGCCCATAGAAACCTGAAGTTGGCTGAGATTCCCTGCAGGGTGTCTCGTCTGCCGCTTCAGTCCAAACTGGAAAAGGAAACCAGCCTGAGTTAATGTGCCCAGTAGGAATAAATGGAACCTAGCTCAAGTCACATTGGGAGATGCAGATATGAATCCTACAAGAATGACAAGAGTCTCTGTAATTCATGCGCCTTTTCTCCTTTTCCCCCACAAGAGAACATATCCCTCCATCTAAAAGAAAGGCCAACAAGAGAAAAAAGACAAGTAGAATATTGTGAGCTTTCCTAACTTTTAAAAGGGGACCACAGAGCTAGCTGGATTGTAGGAGCAAGCCTGGAAGCTGTGAGGGACAGTCTACCAAGTTTTACGGAACTGTTCCTCTAAAAAATAAATGTCCATCTCCAAATACAGGGCTTGGGGATGAGGGATTCCTTTCTGCAAAAAAGTGACATCCAAAGTTTTGGCTTCTCTGCAGCCCCTCCTTCCTGGCATTCCTGTTTGCTTGGTCATTAAGGGGGACCCATGGGAGTGTAGGTCGACCGCTGAGCCAGAAGGCATGGATTTTGGATTATTTTTCAACATGGCTCTGAATTGAAGGGAATTATTGGGTTTTTTGGGTGTTATTTGTTGTCTTGTTTTGTTTTCTGAGTCTGATATCAAAAGGACTTGAAGCACTTACTAATGAAGATCAAAGACCACAGCCTTCAGCATGGATTGCACCTCAACATAAAGAAAACAAAAATCCTCACAACTGGACCAATGAGCAACATCATGATCAACAGAGAAAAGATTGAAGTTGTCAAGGATTTCATTTTACTTGGATCTACAATCAACAGCCACGGAAGCAACAGTCAAGAAATCAAAAGACGCATTGCATTGGGCAAATCTGCTGCAAAAAATCTGCTGCAAAGGATCTCTTTAAAGTGTTGAAGAGCAAAGATGTCACCCTGAAGACTAAGGTGCGCCTGACCCAAGCCATGGTATTTTCAATCACATCATATGCATGTGAAAGCTGGACAATGAATAAGGAAGACCGAAGAAGAGCTGACGCCTTTGAATTGTGGTGTTGGCGAAGAACATTGAATATACCATGGACTGCCAAAAGAAAGAACAAATCTGTCTTAGAAGTACGGCCCGAATGCTCCTTAGAGGCAAGGATGGTGAGACTGCGTCTTACATACTTGGACGTGTTGTCAGGAAGGATCAGTCCCTCGAGAAGGACATCATGCTTGGCAAAATACAGGCTCAGCGGAAGAGAGGAAGACACCCAACGAGGTGGACTGACACAGTGGCTGCAACGATGAGCTTAAACATAACAATTGTAAGGATGGCTCAGGACCGGGCAGTGTTTTGTTCTGTTGTGCATAGGGTCGCTACGAGTCGGAACCGACTCGATGGCACCTAACAACAACAACAACATCAAAAGGATAGGAGTAAGAGGGATCAAACATTTCTGAAGAAAATGACAAACGGGAATTGGAGTTACCTGGCCAGTGCTTACTAAACATAGGACCAAAAGAGCCTATAGCCAATTCAATCAAGGTTTGAAATCCCTCGTGGCTGCACAACTTGCAGAACATAGTGTCACCTTATTGTACATGTAGTAACTGTTGAACTGGTGTATGTTTTGCTGTGTATGTTCTCAACGACAACAGTGACAAAATAAATAAAATTAAAAAAAAAATTGGAAACCCCTCACCTAAGAAGAAGAAAGGTCTCTTGGTGGCGCAAACAGTTTGCACTCAGCTCTGAACCAAAAGGGTTGGTGGAAGAAAGACCTAGAGATCTGCTTCTGTAAGATTATAGCCCAAAAAACTCCGTGGAGTGCAGTTCTATTCTGTAACACATGGGGTCACCATGAGTCAGAACTGGCTTGAAGGCAAAGCGTAAACCCAAGAAGAGGAAGAGTACTGGGTTGGTAGATCCAGTTGCTAAACAACTGTGTAGTAACTTTACCTAATTATTTTCAGTCAAAACTAAAGTTCACTATTTGAATATCACCTAGGTAACCTCACCTTACTACAAAGACTGCTTGAGTTGTAGATGATGAACATTTTAGAAGTGACCTAGAATTTAAGATGAGTTTAGAAGGTAACATCTTAACCAGAGATTCAGAGTCTGGGTTTTACTCTTAAATGAAGCCCAAGAATCAAAATTAAAAAAAAAAAAAAAAAATACAATCCCGATACAACTTTGTTGTTGTTGTTGTTCGGTGCCATTGAGTAAGTTCCGACTTATAGTGACCCTGTGTACAACAGAACGAAACACTGCCTGATCCTGCTGCGCCATCCTCACAGTTGTTGCTATGCTTGAGCCTATCATTGCAGCCACTGTGTCAATCCATTTCGTTCGAGGGTCTTCTTCTCTTTTGCTGACCCTCTACTTTACCAAGCATGATGTCCTTCTCCAAGGGCTTTAGTAGACATATTTTGTATTTGATTCTATATGTAAAGATGCCATTTATTGAGTGCTTACTATATGCCAAGAACCACTGTAAGAATTCAGCTCCATCATTACATAATTTCCTACCCATAGCAATGCCCTGAGGGAGAAACTATTATTGTCCCCATTTTAAAGATGCTGAGGAAAAGCAAGTCAAATGAGGTGCCTGGTTTTCAGTGTCAATGACCCAGAGCAGGAGCATCACCCCAGGTCTACTTGACTCTTTTTTTTTTAAATATTTTTTTATTGTGCTTTAAGTGAAAGTTTACAAATCAAGTCAGTCTCTCACACAAAAACCCATATACACCTTGCTACACACTCCCAATTACTCTCCCCCTAATGAGACAGCCCGCTCTCTCCTTCCATTCTCTTTTCGTGTCCATTTCACCAGCTTCTAACCCCCTCCACGCTGTCATCAACCCTCCAGGCAGGAGATGCCAACATAGTCTCAAGTGTCCACCTGATCCAAGAAGCTCAGGCCTCACCAGCATCCCTCTCCAACCCATTGTCCAGTCCAATCCATGTCTGAAAAGTTGGCATCAGGAATGGTTTCTGTCCTGGGGCAACAGAAGGTCTGGGGACCATGACCACCAGGGTCCTTCTAGTCTCAGTCAGACCTTTAAGTCTGGTCTTTTGAGAATTTGGGGTCTGCATCCCACTGCTCTTCTGCTCTCTCAGGGATTCTCTGTTGTGTTCCCTGTCAGGGCAGTCATCAGTTGTAGCCGGGCACCATCTAGTTCTTCTGGTCTCAGCATGATGTAGTCTCTGGCTCATGTGGCCCTTTCTGTCTCTTGGGCTCATAATCACCTTGTGTCCTTGGTGTTCTTCATTCTCCTTTGATCCAGGTGGGTTGAGACCAATTGATGCATCTTAGATGGCTGCTTGCTAGCGTTTAAGACCCCAGACGCCACTCTTCAAAGTGGGATGCAGAATGTTTTCTTAATAGATTTTATTATGCCAATTGACTTAGATGTCCCCTGAAACCATGGTCCCCAGACCCCTGCCCCTGCTACACTGGCCTTCAAAGCATTCAGTTTATTCAGGAAACTTCTTTGCTTTTGGTTTAGTCCAATTGTGCTGACCTCGCCTGTATTGTGTGCTCTCTTTCCCTTCACCTAAAGTAGTTCTTATCCACTATTTAATTAGTGAATACCCCTCTCCTACCCTCCCTCCCCCCCTCGTAACCACGAAAGAATGTTTTCTTCTCAGTTTAAACTATTTCTCAAGTTCTTATAATAGTGATCTTATAAAATATTTGTCCTTTTGCAACTGACTAATTTCACTCAGCATAATGCCTTCCAGGTTCCTCCATGTTATGAAATGTTTCACAGATTCCTCACTGTTCTTTATCAATGCGTAGTATTCCATTGTGTGAATATACCATAATTTATTTATCCATTCATCCGTTGATGGGCACCTTGGTTGCTTCCGTCTTTTTGCTATTGTAAACAGTGCTGCAGTAAACATGGGTGTGCATATATCTGTTTGTGTAAAGGCTCTTATTTCTCTAGGATATATTCCAAGGAGTGAGACTGCTGGATCCTATGATGGTTCTATTTCTAGCTTTAAAAATATATATATATATATATTTTTTTATAAGGAAGCGCCAAATTGATTTCCAAAGTGGCTGTACCATTTGACATTCCAAGCAGCACTGAAGAAGTGTTCCAATCTCTCCACAGCTTCTCCAATGTTTATTATTTTGTGTTTTTTGGATTAATGCCAGTCTTATTGGAGTGAGATGAAATCTCACTGTAATTTTGATCTGCATTTCTCTAATGGCTAATGATCGTGAACATTTCCTCATATATCTGTTAGCTACCTGAATGTCTTCTTTGGTGAAGTATCTATTCATATCATTTGCTCATTTTTTAATTGGGTTATTTGTCTTTTTGCAGTTGAGTTTTTGCAGTATCATGTAGATTTTAGAGATCAAGCGCTGATCAGAAATGCCATAGCTAAAAACTTTTTCCCAGTCTGTAGGTAGTCTTTTTACTCTTTTGGTGAAGTCTTTGGATGAGCATAGGTGTTTGATTTTTAGAAGCTCCCAGTTATCTAGTTTTTCTTCTGCATTCTTAGTAATGTTTTGTATACTGTTTATGCCATGTATTAGGGCTCCTAACGTCCCTAATTTTTCTTCCATGATCTTTATCGTTTTAGATTTTATATTTAGGTCTTTGATCCATTTTGAGTTAGTTTTTGTGCATGGAGTGAGGTACGGGCCTTGTTTCATTTTTTTGCAGATGGATATCCAGTTATGCCAGCGCCATTTGTTAAAAAGACTGTCTTTTCCCCATTTAACTGTTTTGGGGCCTTTGTCAAATATCAACTGCTCATATGTGGATGGATTTATGTCTGGATTCTCAATTCTGTTCCACTGGTCCACGTATCTGTTGTACCAGTACCAGGCTGTTTTGACTACTGTGGTGGTATAATGGCTTCTAAAATCAGGTAAAGTAAGGCCTCCCACTTTGTTTTTCTTCTTCAGTAATGCCGTGTTTATCTGGGGCCTCTTTCCCTTCCATATGAAATTGGTGATTTGTTTCTCCATCTCATTAAAGAATGTCATTGGGATTTGGATCAGAATTGCATTAAATGTATAGATCGCTTTTGGTAGAATAGACATTTTTATAATGTTAAGTCTTCCAACACATGAGCAAGGTATGTTCTTTCACTTATGTAAGTCTCTTTTGGTTTCTTGAAGAAGTGTTTTGTAGTTTTCTTTGTATAAGTCTTTTACATCTCTGGTAAGATTTATTCCTAAGTATTTGATCTTCTTGGGGGCTACTGTAAATGGCATTGATTTGGTGATTTCCTCTTCGATGTTTTTTTTGTTGGTGTAGAGGAATCCAACTGATTTTTGTATGTTTATCTTGTATCCCGATATACTGCTGAACTCTTCTATTAGTTTCAGTAGTTTTCTGGAGGATTCCTTAGGGTTTTCTGTGTATAAGATCATGTCATCTGCAAATAGAGATACTTTTACTTCTTCCTTGCCAATCTGGATGCCCTTTATTTCTTTATCTAGCCTGATTGCTCTGGCTAGGACTTCCAGCACAATGTTGAATAAGAGTGGTGATAAAGGGCATCCTTGTCTGGTTCCTGATCTCAACGGGAATGTTTTCAGGCTCTCTCCATTTAGGGTGATGTTGGCTGTTGGCTTTGTATAAATGCCCTTTATTATGTTGAGGAATTTTCCTTCTATTCCTATTTTGCTGAGAGTTTTTTTATCATGAATGAGTGTTGAACTTTGTCAAATGCCTTTTCTGCATCAATTGATAAAATCATGTGATTCTTATCTTTTGTTTTATTTATGTGGTGGATTACATTAATTGTTTTTCTAATGTTGAACCATCCCTGCATACCTGGTATGAATCCCACTTGGTCATGGTGAATTATTTTTTTCATATTCTGTTGAATTCTACTGGCTAGAATTTTGTTGAGAATTTTTGCATCTACATTCATGAGGGATATAGGTCTGTAATTTTCTTTTCTTGTGGTGTCTTTACCTGGTTTGGGTATCAGGGATATGGTGGCTTCATAGAACGAGTTTGGGAGTATTCCGTCCTTTTCTATGCTCTGAAATTCCTCTAGTAGTAGTGGTGTTAACACGGAAACCCTGGTGGCTTAGTGGTTAAGTTCTATGGCTCCTAACCAAAGGGTCGGCAGTTTGAATCCACCAGGCGCTCCTTGGAAACTCTATGGGGCAATTCTACTCTGACCTATAGGGTCGCTATGAGTTGGAATCGACGTGATGGCACTGGGTTTTTGGTGTTAACTCTTCTCTGAAAGTTTGGTAGAACTCTGCGGTGAAGTCGTCCGGACCAGGGCTTTTTTTTTGTTGGGAGTTTTTTGATTACCTTTTCAATCTCTTCTTTTGTTATGGGTCCATTTAGTTGTTCTACCTCTGTTTGTGTTAGTTTTAGTAGGTAGTGCATTTCTAGGAATTCATCCATTTCTTCTAGGTTTTCAAATTTGAGTATAGTTTTTCATAGTAATCTGATATGATTCTTTTAATTTCAGTTGGGTCTGTTGTAATATTGCCCACCTCATTTCTTATTCGGGTTATTTGCTTCCTCTCCTGTTTTTCTTTTGTCAGTTTGGCCAGTGGTTTATCAATTTTGTTGATGTTTTCAAAAAACCAACTTTTGGTCTTGTTAATTCCTTCAATTGTTTTTCTGTTTTCTATTTCATTTAGTTCAGCTCTAATTTTTATTATTTGTTTTCTTCTCGTGCCTGTGGGTTTCTTTTGTTGCTCTCTTTCTATTTGTTCAAGTTGTAGGGATAATTCTTTAGTTTTGGCCCTTTCTTCTTTTTGGATGTGTGCACTTATTGATATAAATTGGCCTCTGAGCACTGCTTTTGCTCTGTCCCAAAGGTTCTAACAGGAAGTGTTTTCATTCTCCTTGGACTCTATGAATTTCTTTATTCCATCCTTAATGTCTTCTATAATCCAGTCTTTTTTGAGCAGGGTATTGTTCAGTTTCAAAATGTTTGATTTCTTTTTCCTGCTTTTCTTGTTATTGATTTCTACTTTTATGGCCTTATGATCAGAGAAGATGCTTTGTAATATTTCAATGTTTTGGATTCTGCTAAGGCTTGCTTTATGACCTAATATGTGGTCTATTCTAGAGAATGTTCCATGTGCACTAGAAAAGAAAGTATAATTGGTTGCTGTTGGGTGGAGTGTTCTGTATATGTCTATGAGGTCAAGTTGGTTGATTGTGGCATTTAAATCTTCCATGTCTTTATTGAGCTTCTTTCTTCTAGATGTCCTGTCCTTCACCGAAAGTGGTGTGTTGAAGTCTCCCACTATTATTGGGGAGCTCTCTATCTCACTTTTCAATGCTGATAGAGTTTGTTTTATGTATCTTGCAGCCCTGTCATTGGGTGCATAAATATTTAATATGGTTATATCTTGGTGTATTGTCCCTTTAATCATTATATAGTGTCCTTCCTTATCCTTTCTGATGGATTTAACTTTAAAGTCTATTTTGTCAGAAATTAATATTGCCACTCCTGCTCTTTTTTGATTGTTGTTTGCTTGATATATTTTTTCCATCCTTTGAGTTTTTGTTTGTGTCTCCAAGTCTAAGGTGTGTCTCTTGTAGGCAGCATGTAGATGGATCTTGTTTTTTAATCCACTCTGCCACTCTCTGTCTCTTTATTGGTGCACTTAGTGCATTGACATTCAGGGTAATTACGGGTAGGTATTAAAAAAATTTTTTTTTTTTTATGAATTTAGTGCTATCATTTTGATGTCTTTTTTTGTGTGTTGTTGACAGTTTCTTTTTCCCACTTGATGTTATGTGCTGGGTAGATTTTCTTCATATATTGTCCTTTCCTCATGTTTGTTGTCGTGTACTTTGTTTCTGCTGAGTCTCTATTTTTCCCTCGTATTTTATTTTGATGAGTAGGATAGTGTGTGTCCTTTGCGGTTACCTTATTATTTACCCCTATTTTTCTAAATTTAAAACTAACTTTCATTTCTTTGTATTGCCATATCTTCCTCTCCATATGGAAGGTGTATGATTATATTTCTGAGTCCCTCTTTATTATTTTAATGTTGTCTTCTTTTGTATAATAACATCACCTTTACCCTGTGTTGGGCTTTTGTTTTTTAATCTTGCTTTGTTTTTTTTGAATTTCCCTGTCTGGGTTGACTTCTGGTTGCTCTGCCCAGTGTTCTAGTCTTGGGCTGATACCTGATATTACTGATTTTCTAACCAAAGAACTCCCTTTAGTATTTCTTGTAGTTTTGGTTTGGTTTTCACGAATTCCCTCAACTTGTGTTTATCCGGAAATGTCTTAATTTCACCTTCACATTTAAGAGACAGTTTTGATGGATATATGATTCTTGGCAAGCAATTTTTTCCTTCAATTTTTTAAATATGTCATCGCATTGCCTTCTTGCCTGCATGGTTTCTGCTGAGTAGTCTGAGCTTATTCTTATTGGCTCTCCTTTGTAGGCGACTTTTCATTTATCCCTCGCTACTCTTATAATCCTCTCTTCACCTTTGGTTTTGGCAGCTGATTATAATATGTCTTGGTGACTTTCTTTTAAGATCTACCTTATGTGGAGTTCGATGAGCATCTTGGATATCTTCTCATCTTTCACAATATCAGGGAAGTTTTCTGCCAACAAATCCTCAATAATTTTCTCTGTATTTTCTGTTATCCCTCCCTGTTCTGGTACTCAAATCACTCGTAGGTTATTTCTCTTAATAGAGTCCCACATGATGCTTAAGTTTTCTTTATTTTTTAATTCTTTTATCTGATTTTTCTTCAATATATTAGTGCCAAGTGATTTATGTTCGAGTTCAGAAATTCTAGCTTCTACTTGCTCAATTCTGTTCCTCTGACTTTCTATTCAGTTGTCTAATTCTGTAATTTTATTGTTAATCTTCTAAATTCCTGATTGCTGTCTGCCTATGGATTTTTCCAGCTTATTAAACTTTTCATTATGTTCCTGAATAATCTTTCTAATTTCTTCAGTTGCTTTATCTGTGTGTTTCTTGGCTTGTTCTGCATATTGCCTCATTTCCTTCCTGATGTCTTGAAGGGTTCTGTACATTAAACTTTTGTATTCTGCATCTGGTAATTCCAGGAATGCACTTTCATCTAGAAGATTCCTGGATTCTTTGTTTTGAAAGCCTGTTGAGGTGATCATAGTCTGTTTCTTTATGTGACTTGATATTGACTGTTGTCTCTGAGCCATCTATAAGTTATTGTATTAGTTTATGCTTGCTTACTGTGTCGTAGCTGCTTGCTTTATTTTGTTTTGGTATACCCCTGTGGGTTGCTTGAGTGAGCTAGTTTGATTATTTTCACCTTTGGAGCTCTGGTGTCCTGTCCCCAGCTGGCTAGAGCTGTTATCATGTTTATCAGTTTAGGAGTCCATTCAGTTTTCTTGTGTGAATTCAGCTCAGGTTTCCAGGTAGGTGATATCAAGTGTGTGGCATAGGCTCTGTCCTACAGTCTTAGAGGGGCAGGGGTGATTGGCGTATATACAGGTATCTGATTGGAGCAGGGGTCACGCTCTGAAGAAGGCAGGGGGCTGAGAACCAACCCCCAAGTGTCTCTGAGGAAAACGTGTCTCTGTTCCCTAGAGTGGGCTGTGCGGCTACTGCTTCTCCCTGAGGAAACTGTGGCCGAACGCTAGGACCAGCCCACCGCCGCCGCCGCCGCCGCTCCGGAAATGGTGCCTGAGGGGTCCCCGCGATTCACGTCCGGCAACTCCTCTCCACTTCTGAACAGCCTCTTCCTCCCCCTGCCCCTCAGTTCATTGTCTAAGTTTGCTCAGGGCTCCCAGCTTGTCACAAATATACTTGTTTCACTTGTTTTTTCAGGTCTTTGTTGTAAAGAGGTGTTGATGGAAACGTCTGTCTATTCCGCCATCTTGCCTCCGCCTCCTCTACTTGACTCTTGAGCGAGTGGGTGTTGTTAACCCCTGCACTAGCCTACCCAGGTTCTTGGCTCTGGTTTAGAGTCAAATAAATAATCAGCCTAAGGTCCAGGAAAAGGAGCCCTGCTAGTACTATATTTAAGCGTTCATCTGCTAACCTAAAGGTAGGTGGTTCCATCCCACAAGCAGTTAAGACCTGGTGATCTGTTTCTGTAGAGATTACAGCCTAGAAAACCCTATGGGCCAGCCCTACTTTGTCCTATAAGGGTCACTGTGAGTTGGAATCGACTTGATGGCACACAACGTTAAGGTCAAGGAACAAGCAAAGCTGATAATAATTCCAGAGGATATGTAGCCAGATAGGAAAATTCATTTGTAGTTAAAAAAGAAAACAAAAAACTTTTCAAATTTTGATTTTTCCAGATGACAATGAAGTGCTGGTGACACGTGTGTACGTAGCAGTATAAAGCTTTCCTTGGAAGGGCCCATATGTCATCAATTCCATTGCAGAATTTGTATGAATGGGAATACATCCATAATCAATAACAATAACTCCCTGTGGTTTGGGAATGAGCTGTTTGACATAAGTGAATTTTCTAGATGGCTTGTATTGACCCATTTAAGTAAATGCCAAACATAACCACTTATGATGGAAATAAGTGTTAAATGTCCTATGTATTATTCATCCCTTCTGAAAAAGATTATGCTGAGTATTATTTAATTTTCTGATCACTTGTAGTCTTTATTATGAACCTCAGTTTTTGTTCTGGGTATAGCATTACTGGGATGCACTTGTAGGCAACTGAAGTGCATTAGACAATGGCTCTTACACTAAATGGCTCTATATTGCTATAGGTTTTTTTTTTTTTTTTTAAATTTCTTGTGTTTTCTTTTTGGTAATTTCCTTTTCTCTTTCTTCCTTTCCCCTGTCTTTCCACTACCTATGCTACTCTGCCCCTTTCCACTTCCCTTCCTTTCTCTCTCCCCCAATTTCATTTATTCAAAAAGTACACATTGAGATTTAACCATGGACCATGCATGAGTTAAGCAGGGGGATGTAACTAAACAAGACACAGCCCTTGTCTTTGAGTAGTTTGCAATCTTAAGCTGTCAATTGCAATTTATTCTAGCTCCCTGTGCACCACGTAAGGTCCTTGGGTGGCACCAACATTTAGTGCTTGACTACTAGCCTAAAGGCTGGCAGTTCAGACCCACCCAGTGGCACCATGGAAGAAAGGCCTGGTGACCTGCTTCCATAAAGATTACAGCCAATGGCTTTAATCCAAAAAACACAAAATGATAAATGTTGGAGAGGTTGTGGAGAGACCGGAACACTTACACACAGCTGGTGGGAATGTAAAATGGTACAACCACTTTGGAAATCAATTTGGTGCTTCCTTAAAAAGCTAGAAATAGAACTATACCATAAGATCCAGTAATCCCACTCCTTGGAATATATCCTAGAGAAATAAGAGCCTTTACACAAACAGATATGCACACCCATGTTCATTGCAGCTCTGTTTATGATAGCAAAAAGATGGAAGCAACCAAGGTGCCCATCAATGGATGAATGGATAAATAAATTATGGTATATTCATACAATGGAATACTATCCATAAATAAAGAACAATGATGAATCTGTGAAGCATTTCATAACATGAAGGAACCTGGAAGGCATTATGCTGAGTGAAATCAGTCAGTTGCAAAAGGACGAATATTATACGAGACCACTTTAGAAGAACTTGAGAAATAGTTTAAACAGAGAAGAAAATATTTTTTGATGGTTATGAGAGTGGGGAGGGAGGAAGGGAGAGGGGTATTCACTAATTAGATAGTAGACAAGAACTATTTTAGGTGAAGGGAAAGACAACACACAATTCAGGAGAGGTCACCACAACTGGACTAAACCAAAAGCAAAGAAGTTTCCTGAATAAACTGAATGCTTTGAAGCCCAGCATAGCAGGGGCAGGGGTTTGAGGAGCATGGTTTCAGGGGACACCTAGGCCAATTGGCATAATAAAAATCTATCAAGAAAACATTCTGCATCCCACTTTGGATAGTGGTGTCTGGGGTCTTAAACACTAGCAAGTGGCCATCTAAGATGCATCAATTGGTCTCAACCCACCTGGAGCAAAGGAGAATGAAGAACACCAAAGACACAAGGTAATTATGAGCTCAAGAGACAGAAAGGGCCACATAAATCAGAGGCTTCATCAGCCTGAGACCAGAAGAACTAGATGGTGCCCGGCTACAACCGATGACTGCCCTGACAGGGAACATAACAGAGAACCCCTGAGGGAGCAGGAGAGCAGTGAGATGCAGACCTCAAATTCTAGTAAAAAGGCCAGACTTAATGGTCTGACTAAGACTAGAAGGACGCCAGAGGTCATGGTCCCCAGACCTTCTGTTGGCCCAAGACAGGAACCATTCTCAAAGCCAACTCTTCAGACAGCGATTGGACTGGACATAAGGTAGAAAATGATACTGGTGAGGAGTGAGCTTCTTGGATCAAGTAGACATATGAGACTATGCAGGCAGTCCCTCTCTGGAGGGGAGATGAGAAGGCAGAGGGGGTCAGAAGCTGGTTGAATGGACAGGAAAATAGAGGGTGGAGAGAAGGAGTATTCTGTCTCATTAGGGGGAGAGCAACTACTGGTATATAGCAAGGAGTATTTAAATTTTTGTATGAGAGACTGACTTGATTTGTAAACTTTCACTTAAAGCACAATAAAAATTAAAAAAAAAAAACAAAGGGGCTACAGCTAGAAAACCCTGTGGAGCACAGTGCCACTCTATATCACATGGGGCCATCATGAGTTGGAATCGACTTGATGGCAATGGGTTTGGTTTTGTTTTGGTGTGCCGCTTAGAGTTAGCAACTTCATGTTCTGATTTACTCTTTAATTATGTTCTTAATTCTAACTAAAATAAGAAAAAATCGCCTCTACGTAAAATCTCGAGGGACTTATAGAGATTTTGTGAGAATAGGGGATTTTCCTAACTTCACAAGGGGGAAGGGAAATCAAGATCAACAGTCTGAGGCTGATTCCTGTGAGGTGAAGATCAGCCACGCCTCCTCTCTCCGCCATCTTTACGGATTCTGAAACCAATGGTCCCTCCCATGGCACTCTTTAGTTCTCTGCTGGGTTTGATAATTCGTTGCAATAACCACACAGAATTCACAGACAATATCACAATTATGGGGTTTATTAGGGGAGTAACAGGTTACAATTCAGGCTCAGGAACATTCAAGGATACAGTTCGTCTGTCAAGATGGCCTCTTCCCAGCTGCACTCCCAGGCACGCCTCTCCCTGGGCCTAGGCCTTTGCCCAAAGACACTCAGCTTTCTCTCTCCCTGGGCCGAAAAGCCCACCATGTCCTGGTCTCCTGCTGTTGGGTCTCTCCTGCCACCACATTTCACCATCTCCTGGCTTATAGCTCACTCTCTCTCAGTCTTCTGCTTCCAGCAGTTTCTCAATACAGGGATCGCAGGTCCAAAGAACCTGCTGGCACTTGGCTGTTCCTCCTTGGTGGTGGTGAGTTCTTCTTTGCCTCTGGGGTAGCTCATTTCAAGCCCAGCGGGATAGCAAAATTGATCAATCCACTTGGTGGGCTGCTATTACCGTACTTGTACCATCTCACACAACAACCTGGGTGAGAGTTACAAGACTGTGTCAAGAAAGATCACAGAAAAGCCATCCATCACACTGGAATATTGCATCCTTGCGTTTATCAGCGTTTGGTTCTAGACTATTCTATTCTATCTCCATTTGTTCCTCTGCCAATCCCAGCTTGTCTAAATTATTTTGGCTTTATTATCTACTAAGCTTTATGAGCATAGGGATTATATCATGTTTATCACTCTCTCCCCTGGGCCAAGAGATACCTTATATGTAGCAGGTGCTCAACAAAAGTGTCGTTATTGTTACTCTTTACTTCCTGGTAAGTAAGTCAGTCCTTCAAGGCGGCCAGTGCTTATTGGCAAATGGACCCTGATACTTACTAATAATTCCCTAGAATTTGAGTCCTCAAAGAAATCTTTGGACATCTGTTGCTGTTGTTAGCTGCCATTGAGTAGACCGCCAACTCTTGGTGACCCCATGCACAATGGAACAAAATGCTACCTGGTCCTTCTTCATCCCCGCGATCAGTGGCAGATCAGACCCTTGTAATCGATAAGGTTTTCATTGGCCGATTTTTTGAAAGTAGATTGCCAGGCCTTCCTTCCTTAGTCTGGAAGCTCTGCTAAAACTTGTTCAGCATCGTAGCAACACGAAAGCCTCCACTGACAGAGAGGAGGTGACTGTGCATGAGATTCATTGGTTTGAAATCAAACCCACGTCTCCTGCACGGAAGGTGAGAATTCTACCATTGAACCACCGGTTATCTATTGCTGTGTAACAAACTAGTCCAAGACTTGAGGCTTGAAATAACATTGATTTATTATTTCTCATGTGATTGTGTGAGTTGCTTGGGTGGTTCCCCTCCAGGTTCCCTCTGGGCTCACTCCCACAGCTGTATTCATCTGGAGGATGGGTTGAGGCCTGGGCTCAACTGGGAAAGCTGGGGTAGTTGGACCTCTCTCTCCATGTCGTCTTTCGTCCTCAATGAGGCTAGGCCTGAATGCCTCATATGGCAGCAGCAACATTTCAAAAGGGTCAATTCCCACATGTAAGTGCTTATCAAGCCTTTACTTTCAACTTGTCTACTGACGTCCCATTGGCTAAACAAGTTACATGGTTAAGGTCAGTGTTACTGTGAGAGAAGACACAAGGGTGTAGATACTCGGGGATGCCACTCATTGGAGCCCATTAGTTTATCAGCTTGCAGCAGTGTGTCTCCTTTTCAGCTCCAATCTGGTCACGTGGTTAGCCTTCATGTAAATGGGGTAATAACAATGGCTTACCTAAGCATCCAAACAGCTGATTTTTAATGTTTCTTTTTAGGTAGATCAATACCTCTTATATTCTTGACATCCATTATTATATGTACATGTTTTATTTATACACCAGCTCCAAAAGGGCTAGAGGCTACTTGCCATGAAAAGTAGACACACAATTAAACGTTAGAAATACTCCAAAACCTTGAAGGCTAACTTCTTGTTTTAATTGAATATTAAATTTAGCACTGAGCTTCCCAGGAATCAAGGCAAAAAGGGAGAAACATGACAAATCACGTGATTTATTACTTCCTAGGAGAAAGCACAATGTTTTAAGGAGCATTCGTCTTTTTCTTGGCTCTAAATACATAGAGAATCACAGGGGATTGTATACCGCAGAGGCTCACAGAGAGCAGAGACACATCCTCCACTCATCCTGTGATAAAATTCAAAGGCAGAGCATTAAAGGGAGATGCAGTGAACAGTGTCCAACATGGTATAAGCTACATGATGATTTCTGGTAGGCTGACATAGTACAATATCGTTAAACAATATCATTAACATCACATACAAGTAAATGTTGCTGAAGACAATTCAAAACTAGTTGCGGCAGTACATCAACAGGGCACTGCCAGAAGTTCAAGCTGAATTTAGAGAAGGATGTGGAATGAGGGATATCATTGCTGATGTCAGCTGGACCTTGGCTGGAAGCTGAGAATACCAGAAAGATGTTTACCTGTGTCTTAGAGACTATGCAAAGACATTCAACTCTGTGAATCGTAACATATTACGGATAATATTGCAAGGAATGGAAATTCCAGAACACTTAATTGTGATCATGAGGAACCTTTACAAAGATCAAGAGGCAGTTGTTCAGACAGAACAAGGGGATACTGATTGGTTTAAAGTCAGGAAAGGTGTACATCAAGGTTGTATCCCCTCACCATACTTATTCAATCTGTGTGCTGAGCAAATAATCCCAGAAGCTGGACTATATTAAGAAGAATTCGGCATCAGGATTGGAGGAAGACTCATTTACAACCTGCAATATATAGATGACACAAACTTCCTTGCTGAAAGCAAAGAGGACTTGAAGGACTTACTTATGAAGATCCAAGACTATAGCCTTCAGTATAGATTACTCCTCAACATAAAGAAAACAAAAATCCTCACGACTGGACCAATGAGCAACATCATGATAAATGGAGAAAAGATTAAAGTTGTCAAGGATTTCATTTTACTTGGATCTGTAATCAAGGCCCATGGAAGCAGCAGTCAAGAAATCAAAAGACGCATTGCATTGGGCAAATCTGCTGCAAAGGACCTCTTTAAAGTGTTAAAAATCAAAGATGTTACCTTGAGGACTAAGGTGCGCCTGACCCAAGCCATGGTATTTTTAATTGCCTCGTATGCACGGAAAACTGGACAATGAATAAAGAAGACTGAAGAATTGATGCCTTTAAATTATAGTGTTAGTGAAGAATATTGACTATATCATGAACTGCCAGAAGAAGGGACAAATCTGTTTTGGAAGGAGTACAGCCAGAAAGCCCCTTAGAAGTGAGACTTCTTCTCATGTATTTTGAACATGTTATCAAGAGGGACAAGTACCTGGAGAATGACGTCATGCTTGATAAAGTAGAGGATCATTGAAAAAGAGTAAGACCCTCAACGAGATGGATTGACACAGTGACTGCAACAATGGGCTCAAATGTAGCAATGATTGTGAGGATGGTGCAGGACTGGGCAGTGTTTTGTTCTGTTGTACATAGGGTCACTATGAGTTGGAACTGACTTGATGACATCTAACAACAACAACAAAAACAACTTAGTACAATTCAAAGTCACCCAAGGGCTCTGTGGGATAAAGATCTGGTGATCTCTTCTCTATACGTTACAGCTAAAAAAAAAAAAAAACCCTATTGGGCAGTTTGATTCTGTCACATGAGGTCTGTATGAGTTAAAATCAACCTGAAGGCACCCAACAACAGCAGAGTTTAGAGAGGGACATTGGTGGTTCAGTGGTAGAATTCTTGCCTTCTATGCAGGAGACCCAGGTTTGATCCCAGCCAATGTACCTTATATGTAGTCTTCAGTGAGGCCTGTGTGCTGCTGTGATGTTGAACAGACTAAGGTGGACTAGGAAGAAAGGCCTGGTAATCTACTTCTGGGAACCAGTCTATGAAAACCCTATAGACCATAATCCTATGGATCCACAACTGATCACGGGGATGGCGCAGGACTGGACAGGATTTTGTGCCATTGTGCATGGGATTGCCACAATTTGGGAGCCAACTGGATAGCAGCTAACAACATAGAACTGACATAGAGCTCTGAGTACGTAGAGGTGCCAGAATAATCTTAGACCACAGGAACACCATCAGAAATACCTGAGGCCACTTGCTGCTCAAACGTCTCAAGCGCCCCCCACCACCAAACTCTGGTCCTTCCTGTCCCCTCAGTCTAGAATGCTCCCACACATATTTGCATGACCCCTCTCTCAAACGTCTCAAGCGCCCCCCACCACCAAACTGTGGTCCTTCCTGTCCCCTCAGTCTAGAATGCTCCCACACATATTTGCATGACCCCTTTGTTCAAATCTCTACTGGAATGCCCCCTCATCAGAGGCCTTCCCTGACCACTCAGTCAAAATGAATGTCTCTCCCCAGCCCCTCCCTGTTTATTCACGCTGCTTTATTTTTCCTTATTGCTGTTTTCACCACTCAACAACTACAACTGCAATTGACTATTGCACACAAAGCAGCCTCTTTGTCCAACAGGGACTGTTCTCTGGGTGGACACTTGACATGAATTTTGTTGAAGTTCTGGTTGATAACTTTCATGAAAAAATTGTTTTTGTTGGGTTTGGTTGAGTTGATTTTAACGCATAATTACCTGGTGTGACAGAGTAGAATTGCCCCATAGGGTTTTCTTGGCTATAATCTTTAGGGAGAGGAACTCTGGTGGCACAGTGGTTAAAGTGTTTGGCTGCTTACCAAAAGGTCAATGATTGGAAACCTCCAGCGGCTCTGCAGGAGAAAGACATGGCAGTCTGCACCTATAAAGATTACAGTCTGGGAAACCCTATGGGGCCGTTCTACTGTACCCTACAGGGTTGCCATGAGTCAGAATCGACTCAGTGGCTCAATGGCAATGAGTAGCAGGGCAGGTAATCTTTATGGAAGAAGTTTGCCAGGTTTTTTTCTCTCAAGGAGCCATTAGGTGAGTTCAAACCATAGTCCTTCAGTTAGCAGCTAAGCACTTAGCCATTGTGCCACCAGGCCTCCTCTACGTAAGAACTGGACACATGAAATTTAAAGCAAGGGGAAATTGAGTCAAAATTCCTCATCCGTAGAGCAGCTATTGCCTGTGCAGAGGGGGTCTTCTTTAGGATAAGCAAACAAAGTTCATACGGGTTCAAGTCACAGACCTGCTGCTCATTGATTAGGTGACTTTGGGTGACTTCATGCCTCAGTTTCCTCAGTTGTGAAATGAAGATAAGGACCACGCCCATTTACAATGTGGTTGTGAAGATAGAACAACACAACACAAAAGGAAGTGCTTAGCACAAGCACCAGCACACATTGTGAATTTCCTCTTGCTTGTCACACGTGTATGACATCGGCAGGAGCTGACAAGAGGGAGAAACATAGCTGGTTTTTCCGAGGGCCATTTATGGGACTACCATAGGGATGTTTGTTTTCTTAACTGCAGAGTTCAAGAGACCCTGAGACCAGGAATGAGGGAGTTTGGTGCTGGAGTTGAGGGGTTTCCCTGTTTCTTCCATGTCTCTTTTCAGACTTAAAAAAAAAAAAAAAAACCTCTGTAAATTTTATGACTGCAGTGTCAAAAGTCTTCTATCCAAATCGCAGTAAATATTCTAATGAAGTCTGGAAAGAAAGCCATTTGTAATGGCTCGGGGCAGAGTATTAAGATAGCCTGTTTCTAGTTAGTCAGTCATTAGAGAGATCTAACATGCATGGGAAATGGTTTCCTGTTCTAAGTGCTTTAAAACCAAGTTTTAGGAAACCCCGTTTCCTGCCGGCTCATTTGGAGACAACAATGTGCCAACTGGCCAGACTTTTCAGATGGCCAAAAGGTTGCCTCCTCGGCTGCAATTTAGTTCAGCAGCAGCCTGTACCAGGGAGGGTGGGCTGGGCAGCTCAGGGGTCCTGGCAAGACTAGACAGCTCCGTAGTGACAGGACTGAGGCACACGGGGGACTGTCCTTTGCCTCTGTTTTAATCGCTTCAGGGTTGAGTTATTCATGGTATGAATCATAAATAGCAGAAGAATCTTCCTGCCTGGATTCTCTGGACGCAGTGGTCTAGAATCAGCCAGATGAGGGTTGGTGGGAAAATGGTGGAAAAGGTCCCCGGTTTGGGAGGGACAAGGCTGCTGATGGGAATTTTTTTTGGCTACCTGATGTGTTGCACATTAAGATGGGATTTTCCAAAACAAGGAAGTCCCTGAGACTCCAATTAGGATGTAGATGAAAGTATTTGCTAATCAAATCCATTTGTTTCTTTTGTGTGTGTGAGATGAAGGTCAATACTGTATCTGGAAGCAGGAAATTGATGGATCCAGGAAGACTACCTATTTCCTCACCTTTTACAGCTGCCCAAATCATAGATTGGAAACTATCATCAGCTGCTCCACCCTGCCACTCTTTGAGAAGACACAGCTGGCCATAAGTATGTTCCATCCACTTTCTTAACTGATTTTCAGAACAATACAGTGAGGCAGTATTTTTATTGCTCCACGTGGTAGATGGAGTTTTGGCTCCAATTTCTCACCCCTCCCTTCATCCACATTCTTGCTATGGCCTCATTTGGAGCTTTACCCTTCTCTATCACTTGGTTTTGGGTGTGGCCATGTCCTTGCTTTGGCCAATGCTATTTTGTTGGAAGGACTCCTGGGTGCTGCATACAGTTCATAGACTGGGGTGCTAACAAAAAGGTTGGAGATCTGAGGTCACCCAGGGGTGCTTCAGAAGAAAAGCCTGGCAATCTACTTAAGAAAAACTAGCCACTGAAAACACTGTGGAGCATAGCTCTTCTCTGATGCACACGAGGTCACCGTGAGTCAGACTGACTCAATGGCAACAGTGTTTTGCTTTTTTAATTGTTGGAAGTGCCGGTGTCAATTCTGAGACTAGCCTTAAATGGCTGCATATGCTTGCATCAGCACTCTTGTACTTCTGCCATCATCTTGCAAAGAACCAACTAGTCCACTGGTCTCAGAAGAACCATGAGAGACACATATAGCAGTTACTCCTCCTAACCTGCAGATGGCAGTCAGAAGCAAAGCCTCCACAGTTGACCCTCACACTCCTGAGAATAAATAACTGGTGTTTTAAGCCTCTGAGGTCTGGGGCACTTTGTTACAGCACATTAGCTAGCTGATACATACCCACTTTGCAAGTGAAGAAGGTATAGCTCAGAGATCTCAGTAGTGATTTTCCAAAGGCACAGAACTTAGGGCTTGTTGAGGCCGGACTCAAACCTAGAGATGTTAAAATCTTAACCATTATACTAAACTGCCCTTCCTGTTGGGCTAGTGATTTCCAGGAAGGTTTTCAGAGTTTTCTTTTAAAATAGACCCCATTTGTCACCTTTTCAATTGGAGTAACTATAGGAAAGAACTAATGTTCCAGCTAGGTACCTACTGCTCATAGGTAAGAGCAGGTAGGGAGACGAAGAAGGACCTGGAGTGCCCACCTCACCCACTGTCTTTAGACCTAAGTGGCAAATTGTTACCATTCCCCTTATCATCCTATTTCTGCCAGGTCTTGACATCATTTTCCGCTTCTACTTTCCACCTGGAGTCCCTGGGTGGTACAAATGGTTAACACACTTGGCTGCTAACTGAAAGGTTTGAGTGTACTCAGAGGCACCTTGGAAGAAAGGCCTGGCAATTCAAATCAGCCAGTCAAAACCCTGTGGAGTTAAGTTCTGCTCTAACCACATGGGGTCACCATGAGTCAGGATCGACTCAAGGGCAACTGTGTTTTTTTTATTTTTATTTTTTACCATTTCCAACTATGTTGATTTCTAATGATGGGGGATGCTTCCATTTTAAGGTGGGAAACATACTTAAAAAAAAAAACTTTTATGATCCAAAGTAACCAATCTTTGATGATAAAATTTCAGACAAGTTGTTGGGTAGCTGAGCTGAAAGGTTTGGTTTGCCTAACAAAAACAAACCAAAGGGGAAAAAAAAGCAGTTACTGTCTAGCTGGGTCAATTCTGACTCATGGTAACCCCATGTGTGTCAGAGTAGAACTGTGCTCCTGGGGTTTCCAATGCCTGATTTTTCCAAAGTAGATTTCCAGGCCTTTCTTCCAAGGTATCTCTGGCTGGACTCAAACCTCCAACCTTTCAGTTAGCAACCCATCATGTTAACCATTTGCACAACCCAGGGACTCCTTTGGTCTGCCTAGGGCATTTCATCACAGTCTAAACAGCTAGCAACTTGTCAGGCAGGCCCTGGTGGGGTAGTACCTTGAAGATGGCATCTCAGATTGTGAAAGCTTTGGCTGAGTGTCAGGAGACCTACTTTTGAAGCCCATGGCTGCCACTAACTCACTCTGTAATTCTGGAAAATTTACTGTCTCTCTTTGGACTTCAGCGTTCCCAATTGGCAGAGGAGGGGTAGTCAAGAGGCATAATCTTTCTGGCCCCTTCCAGCTGTTTCGTGCTGGGTTTCTCTGTCAGTAACCACAACACCCCAGGAGATCTAGGCAGCACTGTCAATGTTGATCTTGAGTCAAGCTTCCCCCCTTTCAGAACATCAGACTTGAACCTGTTATTTTCGTGATGTTCTCTGAACAACCAAAGATTTCATGTCACCAAGTACAAGCATAGATATAATTTGGAAAAGAGAAGGTTTATAAGAAGTACAATAACAGTCCTCATTATTTATTTTTTAAATCGTATTTAAATAAAGGTTGCGCATTTAAAGTTGTATTTGATTGAACAACTGTCCTTTTAATTTTCCCTGACAAAAGCTATGAATTATTAATTTCTGTCATTGTATTCACTGAACAAATGTAATTGCAAGTAAATGTCTCAAGTTAATGAAAAAAATTAAAAAGAAAAGATTTCTTTATAAGAATTAATGAAACATTTCCAGCAACCTCTTTGAAATCGTGATTAGGAAGGCTTGTAAAATTTCTTTGGAGCTGTGTATCCAGAGCAAAGGGGTTTGAACTCTACTCTTTTCTTGGCACAAAGAGTGAAAACATTTTATTAGGATTGCCAGCGGTGGAAATTAACACATCCAAGGATTCTAACCTTCACCCTACCAAATATGTCAGTTCCATTTTAACTGGTGTTTTTTTTTTTTCATTCATTCTGAGCCAACGTTCACTTACGGGAGGGCACAAAAGCTTTTCATCCTGCCATCTTGGATGCTGTCATTACCATTAATATCTTCATATTAACACAACACAAATAAACAGTGATGCTTTAATTTCTTAAAGAGAAAAAAATAAGACGACAGCATCGAAGCACCTAGGGGGCTGGATATCTGAAGCAAGTTGGCATGTAGCGTCAAAGCAGGGAACTGAAATAATTTCATGTTTCACCCCTCAAACCCCCTGCCTTACCAATGCCTTGTTGTAGTTGTGTGCTGTTGAGTTGATTCCGACTCATAATGATCCCACCTAATAGAACAGAACTGCCCCATAGGGTTTCCTGGGCTATAATCTTTACTGAAGCTGATGGATGAATTCGAATCACTAATCTTTTGGTCAGCAGCCCAGCACTTAACCATTGTGCCACCAGGGCTCCTTTACCAATACCTAGAGGGCACCAAAAAATGGTCTTCCAACTGTATCCAGTCTCAAACTCAATCTACTCCCACCCCAGCTACTGCTAAGATTTTCGTATAATAAGAACTGCTAACCTAACACTGAGATACCTGGGTTCTGATTCAAGTTCTGTCGTTTGTGAGTTCTCTGACCCAGGGCATGGGTAAGTCCCCACCTCAGCCAGAGCCCCATTTAGAAGTAGGGATAACAATACTTGCCCCTCCCGCCCTCACAGGAGTAGTGTGAGGGGTGAGTGAAATTAAGCCCGTTGTCAAAAGTGAGATACAAATGTCAAAAGGCTATTCTGAAGTCCCTGGGTAGTGCAAATGGTTAACACACTTGGCTGCTAACTGAAAAGTTGCAGGTTTGAGTGCACCCAGGGTTGCCTTGGAAGAAAGGCCTGGTGATCTACTTCCAAAAAATCAGCCATTGAAAACCTGACGGAGCATAGTTCTGCTCTGATGCGCAGGCGTTTGCCATGAGTCAGAGTTGACTCCACCATAACTGGCGTGGTTTTTATTATTTCAACTCCTTTTGCCACAGAAGTGACCCCAGCAAACATTCAGCAGTGGAGCACTGTGGTGACTGCATCAAAATGAAGGTTGGAAACCAGTCAGTTGGTCTTCCTGGAATCACAACTAGACTATATTTCCTAGCATCCTTTGCAGTTAAGTGAAGCTGTATGACTGAGTTCTGGCCAATAATTCATTACACCTTCCATGCAGTTCTTCTTACTCCACTCTCTTCATTTCCCAGCTAGATGCAGAGTATCTGCTCTGACATACACAGGGTTGCCATTAGTTGGAATCAACTTGACAGCACTGGTTTAATGGAGTACTCCAATGTCTTAGCAGATGGCAAAGCCACTAGATGGAAGAACACTTGAGTGTTTGAAGCACGATGTAGAGGTCTGCTCTCTAAACACCTAATATGACTACAAAATAAACAACAAATAAACCTTTAATGTGTTAAGCCACTGAAGTTTGGGGCTGTTTGCTGAATCAGCTAGCATAACTTATCCTTACTAATTTACCAGGGTGAGTAGACTTATGCAGAAGCTTGCAGGTAAGTGCGGTAAAACGGATGGCTTTTATATGGCCTTTCTAGCCATGGTCTTGTAACTCCCACAAAATAACTGGCTGGCACTGTGCAGATTGAGTGACTTATGGCCCTCCAAGGGGATTGGTCAGTTTACTATGCAAAATGAATGGTTTGTGGTCCCACAGAGGGGATTGGTCAGTTCATGGATGCTAGTGGGAGGACCGTAACTTGAAATTGACAAGAAAAAAGAACTACGCTTACCAAAACCCATTGCTGTCGAGTCAGTTCTGACTCATAGCAACCCTATAGGACAGAGTAGAACTGCCCCATTGAGTTTTCAAGGCTATAATCTTTACATAAGCAGAGTGCCACACCTTTCTCCCGTAGAGCCACTGGTGGGTTCAAACTGGCAACATTTCTGTTGGCAGCTGAGTGCTTAACCACTGCACCACTAGGGCTCCTTAAGTAGGCTTACATAAGGACCAATTGCATAGAGGTTCAGGGGAGACGCCGGCACCATCAAGAAGAGCCTGGAGCAGACTGCATCCTTTGGACCAAGTACATGAGGTCCCTGTGCTGAGAACTTCCTAGACCCAGAAGAAAGAGTGAACACTAAACATGGCACAAGATGGAGAGAGGTGGCTGCAGTGGGCTTGCTGGCCCATGGAGTGTGAGCTGAACGCCTTCAGGCAGGAGGCTTGCTAGCAGAGCTAAAACAGCTCTACTACTTCCCTGTGCAAGGGAGGCCTGAGTGTGCTCTGTGCAGCAGGTGCACACCTCCCGACATGACCCCTTCCCAGGCAGCATGGGCCCCGGTAGAGTGCTGGCAAGAAAGCCCCACAGGCCCATGTAGTGTGACAGGAGCCTGCAGCAGAGGCCAGCAGGGCCCAGCAGCAGAACAGAAGCCCCAGGAACCATGCAGGCCCCCAAGCAGTGTGACGGTAGCCAGAGGCAGTGGTGACGTGAACACAGCACCTGACCTGAATCAAGGTGTACCTGCCTAGCAACATAAGAGTGGACATGGGTAGTTTGGGGAAGGGTAAAAATTTCCACTTTGGGAATCTGCCATTATTATCATTTGCTATTTGCTTTGTATAAATAACAATGATGACTTTCACTTTGCAACACGGTGTAAGCGTCTCACGTGTCCAGCTAATCGCAGATGAACGTAGCACCCATGGAGTGGTTGATGCCAGTGGCTGTACATGTCTCATTCTCAGCAGTCTTATGGCTGTTTGGAAGCTTGAGGCCCAGCCTGCCTGCATGTGCAATGCAGACAGACGGACACGCACGTACAGCAAGTCTATAGACAATGCATGTCAAAACTCAGTGAGCCATTTTTACGGGGCTATTTCAAAATCATCTCTCCATGCTAACTGGCCTCCACCTTGCGTGAGGTGACTGCTGGGATGGAGGAGGAGGGTCAGCTGGGATTTCTTTGTATGAAACCACAAAGGTGCCACATCTTTGGTCATGCCCCGGAGCCAACATAACAATATAACCATTCTGCCACCCAGAGACACATGATCATGGAGAGGCCCCTTGTATGTTTTATGATTCTGAGGTTTTCATGCAGGACCTTTTCTTTTCTCTCTAGGATTATCACAGCAACATCAGTGACCAAATAGGGGCAAAAGAGAGCCATATTTTGATTTAAGAATAATCTGTTTTCTCTCTTTCCTTCTTCCTCTCTCTCTCTTTCAGGCTCTCACCTCCCAGATCTAAAGACATTTGAACATAAAAAAGAGATTACTTGAAAAGGCTTATTCCTATAATTTGCCCAAATGTGCACACACATTTCAATCTACGGATCACAGAGGCTCCAAATTACCCCCAGACCCACACGTTATCCTTATTTAAGGACTCCTCTGAACCTTCAAGTCTCCATAAATCTGCCTGATATATAGACGTCAGGCATTTTCTGGCAGTGGAAACATGAAACATGACATCAGCTGGGATTAAGTTACCACTCATAAAGTTCATGTTTATTTGCTGGTTCTGTTTAAAAAAAAATTTTTTTTTCCAACTATCGTTTTACCCAAATGGTCTCCTATTTTATGGGAAGAAAAGTTAGAACTAATGAAGGGAAGCCCTTCTCTCTGAGCTCAGCTAGGCACGCAGGCTGCGGCCGTCTTCATTGTAACCAAATATTTTAATTATTGAGAGGCAATGGTGGACTGCAATCTTTCAAAGTGTTGTCAGAATGGTACCACAAGCTGATATAGAGATTTCTGATGTAGAGTCCCTGGGTGGAACAAAGGGTTAACATGCGTGGCTGCTAACTGAAAGGTTAGAGGTTCGAGTCTAACCAGAGACCCCTCAGAAGAAAGGCCTGATGATCTAGTTCTGAAGAAATCAGCCATTGCAAACCCTGTGGAGCACAGTTCTACTCTGACGCACATGGGGTCGCCATGAGTCACAGTGGACTCTGTGGGGACTGTTTTTTTTTCCCCGTTTGTTTACGTATTATCCATAGATGCGCTTGCCACTCAGAGGGCAGAGGTGAGCAATAGTGACACAGACTCTGTGGTCTGCAAAGTCTAAAATATCTACTCTCTGGTCCTTAGAGAGAAAGTTTGCTGACCCCCGTTCTATTTCATCACTGAGGAGACCTGGGCATTTATGAGGTCCTTATATGTCTAACCTTTCATTCTTGGGTCACCTTTTTTGGCTAATCTCATCCTCCCAGCTGGGCACTCCTTTGCCAGGTGGTGCCGCATTGTGTGGGACATGGTTCCTTCAGATTCACTTGACTATATGGCAGCAGTGGGGACCCCCAGGCAAAGGCCACCGTGCTCACAGGGAGGTTACAGGTGGCGAGGGAGCCTCCATTTCTGGGTGTATGCGCCTCTATCCGTTTAGGGATAAGATCAGGTGGTCCCAGGAATTCTTTGACCCAGGCACTGACATCTCTGCTTGTTTCAGTTGACGGGGTCTTTAGGCACTTTCCTAGACTTAAAGAAAACATAGGATCCTTACAGCCTCTCTTCATAGAGAACCAAAAACCAAACGAAACCCACTGCAGTTGAGTGGACTCAACCCTATAGGACAGAGTTGAACTGCCCCATAGAGTTTCCAAGGAGTGCTTGGCGGATTTGAACTGCCAACCTCTTGGTTAGCAGCTGTGGCACTTAACCACTACGCCACCAGGGTTGCCCTTCATACAGAAGTACCTGCTAAATTCCTGCAATGGAGATGACTCTACCTAAGCCCTCAGAGTATGAGAATATACGCCTTCACGCCAACAGGCAGTGACTAAGTATGTACACTACATATATATTATCAAGTTATAGTACTTTGAATTAAAATGATCTAAGCAAGAAAATTTGCCCAAAACTGAACACTCTGAAAACGTTGTTCATTGAGTACATATACATTGGTCACTGTGCTAGGCACGGAGAATACAGAGAAGGACAAGCTACGTCTCCTGACATCAAGATATTTACAGGCTGGAGCCATGGTTCCCAAACTGCGTGCTGAGGCACCCGGGGTGCCGCAGGGAATTCACAGGGGTTGCTATCCACTACAGTAACGTTTCCAGAAACCACAGCAGCATCTGTGGACCCTGCAAACTACCCGTTTGAGGCAGTTTATAGTTTCAACACTGAATCACACTACATTTCTTTCCATGGCATCAGATCTTTGCGAGACTGGGTTCTCGGGATGTGGCTGTGCGGAAAAAGCAAGAACTGTAGGGGAATCAGTATGGAACAGGACATGAGGGTGGCAGGGTTCAAGCTGATTTCAAACCCTGAGAAGCTGTGCAGCACCTAAAAGGTGCAGGCACCCACTGGTGAGTAACTGTGGGTATTAGTGAATGAAATCAACATATTTTTATTTTCTTTCAATTTAGGTGTAACGTTTCTAAAGGCCTACTAAGGGGTCAGGATATAAATACTTACGTTGTTTGGATCCGACTACTTAATACATGGACTGCCAGGCATTTCTTTTGAACTAGGAGCACCATGAAAAAACTGCTGAGACACGAGGGGGTCCGTGAACTGAGAAATCTGGTAAACCTCCGATCTCGCGAAGCAAGCATGCCAGTCATTAAGAATATGGACATTTTCTCAATTACACGAAAACAAAAGACAGAGGCGATGCGGCACGTAAACAATTCAGCAACAAGCGATGTCTCTGTTGTTATAATTTAAGGGCAATCGACATGATGCAGTCCGCATTAGTAAGGCAGGCTCAGGATGGGCAAACTTTCCATAGAAGCCTAATTATGAGGGTCTCTTTGCATGAAACTAAAAATATTGAAAATGTTGACATTGGGGAGGTGCCCTTGAATCCAAACCCCTGAAGAAATCAATAATCTATTATGATTTTCATTTTGCAGAAGTAGTGCTATTATTTCAAAAGGTCTCAGAAATCAATTTGGCATTCAGTATATCTGTGTAATAATGACATCCTAATTACAAATCCCAATCTGAGTAGCACAAAGGATGATGTTTAATCTCTAATCAATGAACACCAAGTCCAGAAGTTATAGATGCAATAACCCTTCTTAATGAACTTTTCTGCTTTTCGCAGTTTCAGTCTGTTCTCTCTGCAGTTTTAGAAGCCTTCTCGGTCTAGAAAGAGACCTGAAGAAGCAGAGCCAAGTTGAGGCCCACGAACACAGAAGTTAAAGCAAGAAACATCAAAGAAAAATACCTCCAGAATCGTGTGGGCTCCTCTTTAATTGGAATTTATAATTGCTCCTAATTATAGGACATATTTTCAATGTTACTTTGAGAGGCTGAGTGAGGGGGTGGAGCCCTGTCCACTCCAGTCACTTAAGCATTAACCTTGACATTGTAATTAGATATTATTTTGAAATATGTAAAAGCGATTTACAGACTCCGCAAAACAATCATTGATTGGGCGATTTTCCCCAGAAGACAAAATGATACACAATTAAAAAAAAAAAAAAGAAAATCAACTTCTCAAAGGAACCATAGAAATTTTGAAGAGGGGTAGAAGCACCAAAGCACGCCGCTTTTGTGGACACATTAAGGTTTTTCTCTAGAACATCCAGCATCGGAGACAGTGTTAAGACTAGACAAAGGGAGGTGGGTTCAGATGATTTATGGGCTCCCCCACACCCATCCTGCAGATAAAAAGAGAGGTCAGAGGAGGGTCAAGAATCTTCCCTTTGGAAGGAATTTCTGGTGCCATATTACCTGGTTGCAGGAGGATGATTAAAACAATCCTTTAAGTCCCCTTCTCATGAGATACCTTTCTCTTTTATGCTTCAGTAAGTTAATTTGGGACAGAAATCATAGCACAGATGGACAAACCCAGCTCCCAAATGCTGCCATCATGGACCAGCTGGGGGTCCAATGAAATGAAACCCACTGTTGGTATCCAGCACTTGGGAGTCCCTGGGTGCTATCTGAAAGTTTAGAGGTTCAAGTCCATCAGAGGCACCTTGGAAGAAAGCCTTGGTGAGTACTTCCAAAAAATCAGCCACTGCAAACACTATGTAGCACAGTTCTACCCTGTCACCCATGGGCTGGTTGTGAGTCAGAACTGACCGGATGGTAACTGGGTTGGTTTGGTTTTTTTATCCAACAGTTGGAAAAAAATTTACTTATGGAGTCCAGGTTGTTGCTGGAAGGGAAGAGAAGGGGCACCCCTCCTCATTCTCTCCAGGATTAAACATTATTGTAATCTTTCAGAATCTTAGGCCCTACCCAAGGGCCAATAATGAGGAGCAATGAGACACTTTTTAGTGTTGCTTAATAATATTTTATTGTTTTTTTCAGTGAAAGTTTACACTGCAAATTCGGCTCCCATTTGACCATTTCTACACAAATTGTTCAGTGACAATGGTTACATTTTTTTCACAATGTGTCCACATTCTCTTTATTCATGTTCTGGTTGTTCTGACAATGAAATTCTTAAAATGAAATCTCAGTGAGGTTTGAAAGAAAAGGGTCCAGTGGGCTGGGTGGTGAAAGGGAAGCTTTGCCATCTCTGAGGCCCTGGATGCCAGACCCTGCCCTGGCCATCCTGAGCATCATGCCCTGGAGAGTCCGCGTGAGTGAAGCTGTCTACTTGGAGTGGCGCCCCAGCCAAATCTGGAGGGCACACCATGGTTGTCAGACCCCGCTGTCTGAAGGACTTACTGTGAGGTAGAAAGCTGAACTAATAGATGTGGCAACAATTGCGGTAAGAGCCTATGCTCCAGGCCCCTGTATTTCCATCCCCACAGGTACCACATGCTGCAGTCATGGCTGCACTACTGAGGGGAAGAGGCCTTCATCCCACGACAGGTTCTGGGTTCCAGCTTGGTGTCCCTGGTGGCTGCCAGAGAGGCAATCCACTGCCTCGGCACCGTGTCAGTGGCATCCTCCAGCCTCAAGGGGGCAGCCCTGAGTTATGTCTCTGCCTAAGGAGTGGCCGGAACTAGGAACTTCTTAGGGTTCCCATGGGTGGGGTGAAGCCAGGAAAAAGAAGGATAAGAGGGAAGTGTGATGGAGCCCCTTAAGTGGAATTTTTGAAGAGAAGTGACCACATTCCTTTGGCTCCAAGCTGATAAAGCACATCAATCACATTGGTGTAAAATTCTAAATCTGAAACTCTGAATCTTTGGCGTGTGGGTAGAGTGGGGGAGAGTAAGATTGCCATCTTCTTTTCTATACTTGGCTTGCCATTCTCAGCCCTTCTAAAGGGAAGAGTTGGTTGAATCAAAGGAAGGGAAGGCCTAGGAGATGACCCTGTCTGTAGGACTGTTGAAGGCTGATCCTTTCAGAGATATCAACCCTCTTGCCTCTTTCAGCTGCTCACCACCATGTGCCATCCTCCGCTCTACTCCAGAACATTCACTAATAACAACCATGGCTCTCTTCTGGGCTGACTCCTAGCTTTTTAGCACTGGGTATGCGTTTTAATCGGACACTGCTTCCCAGGCTTGCCCCACTGAGCCCAGAGAATGTTCCCTAGAAAAGAGTTTGTGGGATGGATGCAGAGAAATCGTCCTATTATCTCAGCCATTCTTGCTCTCCTTCTGGGCTCCTTCCCAGCCTCAAACATGGACATTTCTTTCCATCAAGGACAGAAGCTTTGGAAAAAAGACACACAGTGAGACTAGGGTGGGGAGGGCTCCCTCCTGGCGCAGGGCCCATAAAAACTCCCCCCTTGTCTAGGAGACAACTGCATTTTCTCCACGCACCTCAACCTAATTTCCTGTGGCTCTCAGATCATCTTTTATTTCCAATTATGCTGCTGTTCACATTATCGATTTGGAGGATACAAATGTTGAATGACAAGAGAGGGAGAAGAAGGGGGTAGAGACGAATTCCATTTTGCCTGAAGGATAAGATACTCGAAATGCCACCCCGTACAGCCTCTCCAAAGCGCTCATCAACGTAGCAGAGGCTGGCTCAATTATCTTTGTGTCAGATGATTATCTGAGAGCTTAATTTAATCTCCATTATCCTCCCCCGTCATATTTCAATTAAATCTGCTATCAAGTGTTAACACATCTTTGAACCTGCTATTTCTTCAGTTAATTTTCCACTAAGAGGTGCTGGAGAGTAACAGATGTCATAATTATGCAATTATTAAGTGTATCTGACACTTGTTCTCTCAGGATTTTGTGGTTGGGGTAGGCGCGTTGGGAAATTAACCTGATGACAATATGCTTCCGTTGTGATCCGTGGCACCGCCACAGGCTGGGGGACGGTTCTCCCGCTGTTTTAGAGGCTGCCGCCAAGAAAGATGAAGGATTAACTGATTGTGGGTCAGAGTTGTTTCACTTTTGTTCAGCTGGTAAATCCAATGAGTTCATGAGGCCGAACAGAAGGTCCCAAAGCTGTTTTTCGTTGGTTCGTTTATCTCTTCAAGATCTCAGAAAGTACAGCAAGTCCATCTCAGCATCTAGTGTGAAGTTACTGACGGCAGTGATTGTGGTTGTTAGTTGCTGTCCAGGCTTTGACTCATGGTGACCCCAAGTACAAATAAAACATTGCCCAGTCCTTCAGCATCTTCACAATTGTTGGTATGCTCACATCTATTGTTGTGGCCACTGTGTATTTTGAGTGTTCCAACCTGGGGGCTCATCTTCGAGCACTATATCAGACAATATTCTCTTGAGATCCAAAATGTTTTTGTTGGCTAATTTTCAGAAGTAGGTTGCCAGGCCTTTCTTCCTAGTCAGTCTTAGTCTAGAAGTTACTCTGAAACCCGTCCACCATGGGTGACCCTGCTGGTATTTAAAATACTGGTGGCCTAGCTCATAGAATCACAGCAACATGCAAACCACCACCGTACCACAAACTGACAGACGGTTGGCGTTAACATGTAGAATCTGATTAAATAGGTTTGGGGCAGGGTGGGGCCTGAGATTCTGCATTTCTATAAAGCTCACAGGTGGTAATGCTGGTGCTGCCAGACTGTGGAGGAAGTGGCTTCCAGGCTAATGCCAGGAGTAAGCGACAGGGAAGAAAGGGAAGTCACAGCGAACACAAAGGACTGGAGATGAGCAGAAGTGTGGCTAAATGAGGAGAATTAAATCTTGCATGAAGTCTAGAGCCAGAGGCTTCATCAGATCCTGACTTCAGAATAGCAAACTGCATTGTAGGGTGGGGCCTGGACCACTCTGGGTGGGAAAGTAAGAATTTAAAATGTCAGGCTTCTTTGTTTCCTCCAACATCTTTTCATTATTGTCTTAACCACTTATTAGCTTTTTAAAAGGTACCACAAGTTACCTTAAAAAAGGATGCTAGGTCTCTGTAGCTACCTTGGCTACGTCTGACAGCTGGTCTTCCCACAGGCCTTAGAGACGGTCTCTGAGGGCTGGGAGCCCGGCACCATTCTCAGGCCGGGTGGGCCCTCTGAGAACTTAGGGGACCCGGAAGATTCATCTTCAGGGGCCTCAGCTACTCCTTTTATATCTCTGCCCCCAAACGAGGATGTGGTCACTGCCTACCTGCCAGGTGAGTTCAGGTCCCCAGACAACCTCTCTGGGAAGGAGCCACTTCAGCCTATCTTATCTTCTAGTGGTTTAGAACAGAGCTACTCAAAGTGTGGGCTGTGGGTTGGTGCTGATCTACAAAGCTGTCACCATTCTGCTAAGAGGCAAGGTTAGAGATCCAGAGGAAACATCTAGAAACTTGTATAGCAATTTGACCCTGCTATCACTTCCGAGTCCTGTGATACAAAAATATCGGAGTCCTGTGATACAAAAATATCAGTCTGTCATGGTTGGGGAAAAAATACCCAAAGCCAGATTTTTCACTGAGTAATTTGAGGAGAATTTTCTAGAAGGCCTTATCTCAAGGTAGGGAATCCCAGACAGGTCCTGGGTCGGGAAACTTTCCTCTGCCTCTGAAGTTGGGCTGTGGGGGTGACTGACAGTCATTCTATGTGGACTTCCTGTGAGAAGACACTGCTTCTGGGAGGTTGGGCTTTGGATATTTCATCTACCCTTCAGCCTCCCAATTCCACGGCAACTTATTGAGGAGTATGAGGTAGGCACAGTGAACAATAGCAGTGAAAACGCAGATCAAAGAAAAGTCTAGTGTGAGATCCTTGTCCACATGGAACTCAGATGGCCCACCTTGGCTCCACTGACTAATCCCCTTCTCTTTCCCACTTTTATCCCTCTCTTTCCCGCTCCCTTTCTTTCCTTTCCACTCCTTTAGCTTTTTCCTTTTCTCAAAGTCATCTATGGAAAGTCAGCCCCATGGAAGGTTTCATATACAAGAAATTGCTATTTTTATGCTCTCTGCCTTAGGGTACACTCAAGCACAATCCATACTTCTGTGGGGATTTTTTTTTTTTTTTTCCCTATAATATGTTTGTAGCCAGAATGTGGAACCAGTTTGGGGAAAATTAAACAGAAGAAGAGAAGCCGTGTGCCTCACAATTAAAGGAAACACTCCAAGTAGCAATAGGAGCCCAACAGGACAGCACGCCGTGCCAAGAGAAAAACCTGCAGTTGCAAAACTGGCCAAGTGTCCCTGATTTGTAAAGATTGTGTTTTTCCATATTTAGGTAAATTAATGTAATTATTTAATGCCTCCTGCAACGGTAATAGGATTGTGCTCGGGCCCTTTCAACATATGGCGCTGGCACGGAAATCCTCTTAGGGGAAGGAAAAAAAGGTGGGGTGATACCACGGCCCAAATCCCATTGGACTGCTTGCGGGTTGGAGGTCTGCCTGGCCCTGGGCTGGCCTCGGGTGCGAGAGGACTGGGGCAATTGATTAAGGTGCCTTTCAGAAGCTGGCATACAGCAGGCACATACATGTGCGACCCACCACCACCATGCATGCTCGCGTCCCTACCACCCTATAAGCTCACTGGGGAAGCCAGGGCTCTGAATTTGGAACCCACCTGGAGCCTCTTCCCTGAGACTTCCAGCAGTACTCAGACAGGAGGGGGCTGAGTGCCCCCACATTCTCTGAGGTTGTCTCATTCCCAAGACGCCACCATGTCAAATCTCCTCACCTATTTGCAGGGCCACCTTGGAAATCTGTACACACTGTGCCATGGGCCAAAATCTTGTGTACACGGCAGTCCTGTCTATTTAAAACTGCTCATGCTGTGCTTGGTTGCCATCAAGAGGGCCCCAACCCACAGTGACCCCAGGCACAGCAGAACAAAACACTGCCCTGTCCTGTACCATCCTATAGATCAGACCCTTGTGATCCATATGGTTTTTATTGGCTAATTTTCAGAAGTAGATCACCAGGCCTTTCCTCCTGGTCTGTCTTAGTCTGCTGAAACATGTTTAATATTATAGCAACACCGAAGCTCCACTGACGGAGGGGTGGTGGCTGCGTTTGAGGTGCATTGGCCGGGAATCAAACCTAGGTCTCCAGCATGGAAAGTAAGAATGCTACCACCACCACCACCAATGTCTCATAAAAATATTCACAAACAGAAAAAATCAAACCTATTGTGGTCTAACTGATTTTGATTCATGGCAACCGCATGTGTTTCAGAGCAGAAATTCTGCATAGGGTTTTCTTGGCTGTAATCTCTATGGAAGCGATCATCAGGCCTTTCTTCTGCAGTGCCACTGGGTGGGTTTGAACCTCCAACCTTTAGGTTAGTAGATGAGCACAAACCATTTATGCCACCCAGGGGCCCCCAAACTGTACATACCAAAACCAACCCCGTTGTCGCTGAGTCGATTCCCACTCATAGCAACACTATAGGACAGAGTACAACTGCCCTACAGGGTTTTCAAGGAACAGCTGGTGGTTCGAATCAACCTTTTGGTTTGCAGCCACAGCTCTTAACCATTGTAACCACCAGGCAAATGGCAAATATACTTAGAATCAAAATGTGGATTTACTATGTGAAGCCAAAGGCCTCATGCATTGCCTGACAAAAAGAGCAACAATATTTAATTAAAAAAAAATTCTGAGTACTTAATTTATACACTAAAACCCAGTGCTGTCTGTATTGCCTATTCTGCACAAGACTTTAATCTTAGAGGTAAGATGGGACACACACAAAATAATGAGAAATGACACAAACATTGCTGAATGGTGTGGTACAGGCCCTCCTTTCAGGCCATAGAAAGGAGCTCCAACACGGGAAAGTTTAGGGGAAAGGAAGTAATTACATGTTGAACATGACACTGACATAGAAAAATGGATAGGATTTGCCTAAATAGACAGAAGGGGATGACTCCTTTTTTATTTTTTATGCAAAGTTTGGGAGGCAGAAATGAAAGTGATGTGCTTGGGAGTTTATGAGTGGAGTGGAAAATACATTTTGGGGAGAAGGGGAAAATAAGGTTGGCTAAGCAGTCTTGGAGAACTGTAAAAGCAAGTTTCCAAGGACTATTTTTAATAACATTTATAATTATGTGCTCCAGAATCTCTAAAATCTTACTCCCCAATGACAAATACTTTTAATTTCATGACATCCAACGATTTCATTTTACTTGAATCCATAATCAATGCCATGGGAACAGCAGTCAGGAAATCAAATGACGTGTTGCTTTGGGCAAATCTGCTGCAAAAGACCTTTAAAATGTTGAAAAGCAAATATGTTACTTTGAGGACTAAGGTGTGCCTGACCCAAGCCATGGTGTTTTCAATCTCCTCATATGCATGCGAAAGAAGGGCAATGAATAAGGCAAATCGAAGAAGAAGAATTGACACCTTTGAACTATGGTGTTGGCGAAGAGTATTGGATATACTATGGACAGCCAAAATAATGAACAAATCTGTTTCAGAAAAACTACAGCCAGAATGTTCCTTACAAGCGAGGATGGTGAAGCTTCGTCTCACGTACATTGGGCGTGTTATCAGGAAGGACCAGTCCCTGGAGAAGGACGCTGTCGTAGTTATCTAGTGCTGCTATAACAGAAATACCACAAATGGGTGGCTTTAACAAAAAGAAATTTATTTCTTCATAGTAAAGTAGGCTAAAAGTCCAAATTCAGGGTGTCAGCTCTAGGGAATGAATGGCTTTCTCTCTCTGTCACCCTTCTCATCAATCTTCCCCTCATTGAGGAGCTTCTCAAGTGCAGGGACCCCCAGTCCAAAGGATGAACTCTGTTCCTGGTGCTGCTTTCTTGGTGGTATGAGGTCCCAGTGTCTCTCTGCTTGCTTCTTTCTTTTATATCTCAAGAGATTGCCTCAAGACACAATCAAACCTTTTAGATTACAGTCCTGATTCACTAACACAACTGCGGCCCATTCTCCCTCATTAACATGATAGAGGCAGAATTTACAACATATAGGAAAATCACACAATACCGGGAATCATGGCCCAGCCAAACTGATACACATATTTTGGGGGGGACATAATTCAATCCATGACAGACATCTTGCTTGGTAAGGTACAGGGTCAGCACAAAAGAGGAAGACCTTCAATGAGATGGATGGACACAGTGGCTGCAACATGGACTCAAGCATAAGGATTGTGAGGATAGTGCAGGACAGGGCAGTGTTTCGTTCTGTTGTACATAGGGTCGATATGAGCGGGAACCAACTCAAGGACACCTTACAACAACATGCTCCTTCCATAATAGTTCCTATTACCGCTCCAGGGATAAGTTAAGTAATTGACATTCAGGTGGGTCTAGCCAGAGGTTGAGGAGTAGACCACCATCAGTCACAGCTGGGCACCACAAAAGGCCTTGGGAAGGGCCTCTCATACTTCACTTCTTTCTTTGATGGAAACAGCCTGGGATACAGCAAGCACTAGAATCTGAGTGGAAATGACCAAAAGGCTGGCTCCACATGGTCCATCGTATTCATTGATGCCCCGATGGCTTGTAAGAAGAAAAGCTGGGGTGCAGGATTCAGGGACCAATGCTCACAACTAAGAGGTGCATTTCTCGAATGGTAAATCTGAAGAACAGGCCAAAGCACCAAAGAAACTCTTCCAGGTCTTGGGAACCCATCAAAGACTGTCCAGTGCTCGCCTTTATACCATCTCTCTGTTACTTCCAGCCATATTTCCAAGAGTGAGGTGTAATGCTTTTTTTTTTTTTTTTTTACCATGTGACACTCCTCCTGCAACTGTGCCCAAAACAACCTGATAGAGTGTAGAAGGAAAAAGGTGACACTTCATCATGAAACTGACGGGAGAGAGAAATATGCATCTGCGTGGCCCTAGGACAGCATGACCCAGAGCCTACCAAGGGCTTGACAGGTAAGTACCCAATGAATATTAGCTGAATAAATGCATGAATGTTGAGATACCTGGGCCCTTGACCTGAGTTTGTCTTTAACATTTTGTGATGTTGTCAAGTCACACCCTTCTGGGAATCTTGCTTCATTTGTTAAGTGGGAATATTCCCACCTGCTTTCTTTACTTAAATAGTTACAGTGATCACGAGATTATGGAGTCCAGGTACCAGGTTGTGCAATATAATAAAAAGGGAAAGCCAATATCCCTACTGTTCATGTGTACTCTTGGGGGACTCTCCAGCTAAATAATCTGCCTAGCATGGCATTGCAAACAATCGAACCAATTGTTGTTGTTGTTAGGTGCTATTTTGACTAATAGCAACCCCACGTGACAGAGTAGAACTGCCCTATAAGGTTTTCTAGGCTGTAATCTTTATGGAAGTAAATCATCAGGTCTTCCTCCCGTGCAGCCACTGGATGGGTTTGAACCACCAACCTTTTGGTTAGCAGTTGAGCTCTTAACCATTGCACCACCATAGAGAGGATTGCGCCACCATAGTGGGGACTGGGCCACCATAAGCCTGTTGCCTTCTGGTCAATTCTGACTCATAGTGACCCTACAGGGCAGAGTAGAACTACCCCATAGGATTTTCAAGGAGCAGCTGGTGGATCCGAACTGCCAGCATTTTGATTAGCAGCTGAGCTCTTAACCACTGTGCCACCAGGGCTCCTGGGTCATCAAAGTGGGGATTATTTCCCTTACCTCTCCTGACACTGGATCTCCAAGCTGATCAATTCAGATAGCCCATTCTCTGCAGGCAAAGTGAAACATAAGTGATTATCAGTGAATACAAACCTACAATTTTAGGATGGCCACCCAAGTCCCTTAGGTACCTTAACACCTGAGTTGAATTATCTTGATACGGGTCTGATTTTTTTTAAATTGGCTGTGGAAACCGTAATGGCATGGTGGTTAAGAGCTATAGCTGCGAACCAAAAGGTCCACAGTTTGAATCCACCAGGCGCTCCTTGGAAACTTTACGGGGCTACAGGGTCGCTATGAGTGGGAATTGACGCAATGGGTTTGGTTTTTGGTTTTATGGTGTGATACTGGTTATGGCAGAATAAGATCTTCTTTGTAGAACATCTAACCTTGCATTCAGTCATTCGCTCAGCATATCTTTTTGCTCTGCTGCCGTATATTGGCAGTGTGCTAAGTGATGGAGACACACCCTGACTTCACAGTGCAGACAGTCCGTGCTGCCATGGCGAGTAGGTGATTCTGACTGCCAGCTTCCATCAAGCTGTAATACTTGCAATGTTAAGAAGGACTCTGAGGCACCGTGAAGACTGATAAAAATGCTACAGTCAGTTAGCAATATTTTCAATGGAAATGGTAGAGCAGAAAAGTGACAGATTGGCTGCATTTTAATAAATGAAAAAGGAAGGGTGAATGTCACTGTATTAGGGTAATAGTGAAACCGAGAAAACCCAGCTGATTCTGATTCATAACAGCCAACCCATGTGTGTCAGAGAACTGTTCGATGGCTGACTTTTTCAGAAGTAGGTCACCAGGCCTTTCTTCCAAGGTGCCTCTGGGTGGACTTGAACCACCAAACTTTCAGTTAGCAGCAAAGAGCATTAACTATTTGCATCACCACTTTGGGGCTCCGGGGTTATACTAGCTACTCTAAGAATGATCTCCTAAAATATATGGGTTAAAAAAAATAGAAGTACATTTCTCACTCCTGCAAAGTACAGAACGGATCCTCCTAATTTGCAGTTAGCTTGCCTCTAAGTGGTGTTTCAAGGAGGACGCAGTCTCCTTCCCCTCTGTGGCTCTGTCATCTTTAACACGTGATTTCCAGGCTGAGCCCTGGTGACGCAGTGGTTAAGCACTCATCTGCCAGCCAAACATTCGACCAGTTAGAACCCACCAGCTGCTACATGGGAAAAGATGTGGCAGTCTGCTTCTGTAAAAGATTTACAGCCTTGGAAACCCTTTGGGGCAGTTCTACTCTATTATAGGGTCACACTGGTTTCTTAAATTCCTTGGTCTGAGTCATTCATGACTTCTGCTCCTATTCCATTGGTGTAAACTTGTCCTATGGCACCCCCTAGATGCAAGGGAGGCTGGGAAATGAAGTCCTTGCTGGGAAGTGGTTTCCTAGCAGAAGCTTTACACTATCCATGACGAACAGGTAGTTGTTTCTTCAGCCAACGCCCTGTTTTCTTCCAGTCAAGCCAGCCTGAGCTCATTTTTCCTTCCCTGAAATGAGCCTGGTCCATTTTATTCAGAGGCTGGATAAGGTCCTGTCTGTATCTATGTGTAGTCCCTGGGCGGTGCAAATGATTAAGCACTTGGCTACTAAATGAAAGGTTGGTAATTTGAATCCACCCAGAGGTGCCTTGGAAGAAAACCTTGGCAATCTACTTCCAAAAAATCAGGCACTGAAAACCCTGTGGAGCACAGTTCTACTCTGACACACATGAGGTCGCCCTGAGTCGGAGTTGACTCGGTGGCCACTGGTAACTGGTATTACTATATACGGGAGCTATCTTCACCCCGTTTTTCAAGTAAAGATAGTTACAGGTGGCTTACTATGTATTCAAGTTATGATGACCCTCCCTTATGACCGTCTTTTTTTTTTTTTTTTGTATGCCTTATTTTTTTATGGCTAGTAATATATGCTACCCACAATGTTATAGCAGGTAATCTGCTGACGTTATTCTCAGATGTTCACCTGCAGGTATTCAATTTTGTGATTTACTGTTCAAAACAATGCTGTGTAGATGTAGTTTTCTAAATTAAATTGTGGCTTCAGTTGCTTAAAAAACATATACCGATTGACTTTCTAAAGCTGATTGGCAGATTCGGGATGCAGTGAGACATTACTGTAAAATATTTGATGAAAAAAAAGCAAAGGACCATATGACAACCCTCACTAACTTTCTGACTAGAAGCACCATCCCCATTCCAGGGATAACCCAGATGATCCATAACCTTCCACAAGTGGAGCTATTGCCACAACAGACAAAATGACAATATCCTCCAACTCTTCTTCATCTCAGAGTAAATCTTTATGATTGGTGTGTTTTTTTATGTATGTAAATATTAAACTATGTCTGTAAATTTATATGCAATGTTTCCAACCCCCAAAGACAAATACAGATCAGATTTATAAAGATACTGATAATAAAATGCAATAAAAATGAAAACTTAAAAAAAAAAAAATGAGGTATTCGATTTATGTCAGACTGCCTTTCCGATTCCCTTCTGTTATGGATTGAATTGTGTCCCCAAAAACATGTGCAGTAAATCCTAATCCCCATACCTGCGTACAATGTTCCCCTGCTATTCATAAGGTTTTCACTGGCTAATGCTTTTCAGAAGTAGACTGCTGGGTCCTTCCTCCTAGGACCTCTTTAAAGTGTTGAAGAGGAAAGGTATCACCTTGAAGACTAAGGTGCACCTGACCCAAGCCATGGTATTTTCAATTGCATCATATGCATATGAAAGCTGGACAGTGAATAAGGAAGACCAAAGAAGAATTGATGCCTTTGAATTGTGGTGTTGGCAAAGAATATTTGAATATACCATGGCTGCCAAAAGAACGAACAAATCTGTCTTAGAAGAAGTACAACCAGAATGTTCCTTAGAAGCAAGGATGGCGAGACTGCGTCTTACATACTTTGGACATGTTGTCAGGAGGGATCAGTCCCTCGAGAAGGACATCATGCTTGGCAAAGTACAGGGTCAGTGGAAAGGAGGAAGACCCTCAAAGAGGTAGATTGACACAGTGGCTGCAACAATGGGCTCAAGCATAACAATGATTGTGGGGATGGCGCAGGACCGGGCAGTATTTCGTTCTGTTGTGCACAGGGTCGCTATGAGTCGGAACTGACTCGATGGCACCTAACAACAACAACAACATACCTGCGTATGTAATCTCATTCGGCAAAAGGATTTTCTTTGTCTTGTTAATGAGGCCATATTGGTGTTGAGTCTTAAGCCAATCACTTTTGAGAGATAAAAGAACAGATTCTGCTCAGAAGCAAGCAAATACAGATGTGGGAAGAGAGATGCCATGTCACATGAAGATTGCCAAGGAACCCAAGAACAGAACTTGAAAAGAAACAAGGACCTTTCTGCAGAGCTAACAGAGAGAGAAAGCCTTCCCCTGAAGCTGAGACAGAACCCTCACAGTGCTGTATTCTTTACCTGGCTTCCTCCCCTACAGTCTTGTATTGCAAAATCCTCTCCTTTGCTGCCCCCACCCCCACATCTTTGCAGTGGAATCCTGCTTTTACTTGGAGATTATATGTAAACCCCATTGCGCCTGCGTAGTGTGAGTAAGAATGTTGCTGGCGTAATTTGTATGAACTGCCAGCTTGTAAACCCCTATAAAATAATCTGCCCCCCCGCCCTTGGCCAGCAGTCTTGGCAGCAGCAGCTCCGGCTGACTCCACTTCTTTGTACAACAAAATAAGTGTGCCTTTCCTGTTCTCCCACCTCCATCTCTGGTTTATTGGCCAATACGAGTCACACCAAGTAAGAACCTGGGGTTTCTACCCAGTAACGAAGCCAGAGCCCTGAATTCGGACATGTAGCCTCCTAAAAAGTGGGAAAATAAATTTCTGTTCTTTAAATCCGCCCACTTGTAGTATTTCTGTTATAGCCAGCACTAGGAAAGAGGCCCTTTCCGACTTACTGTGGAGCAAATACCGGAGACAGGTCACACCGTTCATGTTCAGGACTCTGCTAGGTGTTGTCAGGAGGGGCTGTTTAAGGAAAAACACCCTACAGTGTATACAGTCGTAAAGCTTTCTGAGCCTTTGCCCCAGGGGGAATGGAGGGCCCTGAGCCTCTTTTCCCCAAGCCACTCGCCGTGACCTGGCCTTTACAGCTCAGTGTTTGAAGCTCTGGGACTGCCGGTATAAACTCACTATTCTAACAGCACCTGGTAGCACAATATAAAATTAATTTTACTGTATCTTGCAAGCCATATAGAACCTTTATTGTAGACAGCACCATTAGATCTTTTCATAAAGACTAGCAGATAATTTTATCTAATTTCATTGACTGTGGTTAAAAGATGTTTTTTCTTTTTTATTTAACCCCTTTGTTGCTAATTACAAGGCCCTCCCCCCCTCCAGTCTCTCCATCACCCCTTCCATGAAGCACACAGGAGGGAACTCCAAGCCTCCAAGCCATTCCTGTGGTTTTTCTGAAGGCTCTCTGCCTAGCGATGGACTCTGCTTTTCCCTGGTGCAGAGGTAACGATAAAACCAGTGTCTGGACTTCCTGCAAGGCTGGGCTAGCCCAAGTCAAAGCCAGGATGGCTCCTGTTGGATGTGTGCCTTTCTCCTGTATCAAAAGCCTCCCAGAGGAAGAGGCAGGATGACTCAGCAGAGAGCACAAGGCAAGTTCCCTCCATGTGACCTGTTGCCACTGGATCAGTTCTGACTCATGGTGACCCCACGTGCGCAATCCTTGGGTGGTGCAAACTGTTAGTGCGCTTGGCTACTAACCAAAAGGCTGGAGATTCAAGTCCACCCGGGGGGCCTTGGAAGAAAGGCCTGTGATATACTTCCAAAAACTCAACCACTGAAAATTCTACGAGAACAAAAAACAAAGAAAAGCCCATGGAATACGGTTCTACTCTGACACACATGAGGTTGCCATGAGACAAGTAACAACTTCAGATTAATTGAATTCCAGATTACAAACTTGTTTGTAAAATGGGGTAATAATTTCTTCTTTTAGGGTTGTTGTGAGGTTTAGTAGGTTTAACCTAACATTAATTTTTTTATTTTTTAGTATTTGTAGAACATCATGGGCCCAGGTATCAGTTAGGGTACAGTGAGGTTATTTCTTATAATAAACTACCCCCACTATCAGTGTCTTAAGATAATCTAAGTTTATTTTTCACTTACTTAAAGTCCAGTGACGGTGTTTCTGGTGGGACAGCTCTCCACAGTGACTCTTTTCCAGGGAATGACTTGTGATTACAGGTGTCTTCCACCTGTGACTCTTCCAGACCATCTTCTATGGCCTTGGAGAGCTTGACTGCTAGTCCCATGGCTGTGAGAGAGAGAAAGAGAGCAGAATTTCACACAGGAGGTTTTCTGGCCAGGCCTGGAGGTGGTTGTGTCCATCATTTCTGCCTATAGTCAGTCCACTGACCACGATCAGTCACATGCTCCCACCTAGATGCAAGGGGTAGAGGATGGGCATACAGGAAATGAGGGTCAGCTATAGGGAAGCAAGGAGATCAGATATGAGTAAACACCAGAAGCTATTCAAGCAGTCAGTAAAGGTGAGTGCTTCTGCTCTTCTGTCTCTGGACTCCATTCTCTGCCTGAGTCCTGCACCATCCCGACAACCATTGGTACCTTTGAGTCCATTGTTGAGACTATTGTATAGTGTCTTCCAACCTAGGAGGCTCATCTTCCAGCACCATATCAGACAATACTCTGTCTTGATCCATAAGGTTTTCATTCATCAGTTTTCAGAAGTAGATCATCAGGCCTTTCTTCCTAGTCTGCCTTAGTCTGGAAGCTCCGCTGAAACCTGTGTTTGAAACCAGTGGCATAGCTTTCAGCCTCACACCAACATGAAGGCCCCACAATAGAACAGCATGACAGATGGGTGGTGGGCCTCTGTTAGAGCCCCTGAATTATCCAAAGGCATCATAAGCCATCCTGCACGCCATGGGCTAAATGGAATGGTCAGGAAGAGCTGTTGCCAGGCTGCCTGTGATTCTGGACGCTGTCTGTGTGGGGTCTCGGCTTCCTCACGAGGCTGTGTTCACGGCCCCTCCCTGTGTGAATCAGATGCAAGACAAGTCTCTCCCATCCTCCAAACCAGCCCTGTTCCTCCTGGGGCCATTCAGCTGACAGCTGCGGAAAGGACAGCGCCTGCTGAAAAAGGGTCCCTAATTTCTCTCTGGCAAGGGACTGCAGTCCAGCTTTGGAGAGGACAATTAGCTGCTCTCCGCTGGAACAATGGGGAGCCAGGGCCTCCTGCTAATGGAAGGCTTTCTTCTTCCCTGCGCAGGCAACCTGGCAGCCATGCAGCCACTCGGGGGACTGGCCAGGGAGCTACTATGAGAGCTGCATTATCAGATCAACGCAGAGGACCAAGGAAGTGCAGTGGTTCAGGCGCCATGCTCTTTAGACGGCTGGTATACCAACCCACTGTCCTGCGTGAGGAGAGAGCCAGAGCCGAGTCCTGCTCTTGCTGGGGATTTTGGCATACTCTGAAAACGTCAAATGGTTAAGAGCAAGGAAGCCGGCCAACAGATTTGGGTCTGAGTCCTAGCTCTACCACTTGCCGACTATTGTCCTTAGACAAATCCTTACCTTCTCTAAGCCTCAGTTTCCCCATCTGTAAAATGAAGTAATAGTACATACATCACAGGTTGGTTTGGGGGGTGGAATGAAATAATGTGTGAAAACACTTAGCTTACAGTGTAAGCACTGAGGAATGCCTTGAGAGTTAAGCTCCATGTCAAAAGGACGGCTGGTGTCATAGTCACCCTTATCTCTGGGGATTGATACACATCTGTGCTCAATAAATCCATAATCACACTTAGAGACCCTTAGAGAGCCTCTAAGGAGCCCTGGTAGCGCAATGGTTAAGCTCTCAGCAGCTATGGGGGAGAAAAGACCTGGTGGTTTGCTCCCTTAAAGATTACAGCCTTGGAAACCCTATAGGGGAGTTGTACTCTGTCACATGGGGTCCCTGCAAGTAGCAATCGACTTGATGGCACTCAACAACAACAGAGATCCTCTACCCAATGAGGTTCAGCCTGTTTGTTTGGAAGTGTTTCAGGGGTATCCGAAAATACTCTTTTGAATATTCACTAACCACCTTGTGGAAATTAAAAAAAAAAAAAAAGCTGCTCAAAGGTTAACAGAAGGTATTTTAATCTATTAGTGACTTTTCAAACACGTTAAATTGTGTTGCCAGGTTAATTCACTATCCTGGAGACCTCCGAAAAAGAGGGCCTTCAGTTGTTTGAGAACATGGACCCAAATGCTGATCACTAAAGTCAACAGGTAGATTCAGGGAGCAGTGAGGTGTACCGCAAAATAATATGAAGAAAAAAAGAAAAAGATTATATAGACAACTCTCACTAATTTTCTGACTAGAAATGCCATCCTTATTCCCAGAGATAATCCAGAGGATCCAGAACCTTCCACAAGTGGAGTTATTGCCAAACACCAAAAAACCAAACCCACTGCTGTCGAGTCAATTCTGACTCATAGCGACCCTATAGTTATTGCCACAACTGACAAAATGCCAGTGTCCTCCAACTCTCCTTCATCTCCAAGTAAATTTTTATGATTTGTGTATTTTTTCGTGTATATATGTATTAAAATATATCTGTAAATTTATATGCAATGTTTCTAACCCCCAAAAACAAATAAAAATAGGATTTATAAAGATATTGATAATAAAAGGCAATGATAATGAAAATTTTTTAAAAAATGAAGTATTTGACTTACATCAGAACCGACTTAAAATGGAGTACACTGAACAAAATCCTGTCGAAAGTCAAGGACCACCTGTTTTTGGCTCCTTTTTAGACATTACTTTCTTTGCAGCAGCAGTATGGCCATCGGTAATTTCAGTAACACTAAGGAAAAGATGTTGCTTATTGATCCAGTTGTGAGGATTTTTGTTTTCTTTATGTTGAGGTATAATCCATACTGAAGGCTGTATTCTTTGATCTTCATCAGTAAGTGCTTCAAGTCCTCTTTGCTTTTAGCAACCAAGGTTGTGTCATCTGCATATTGCAGGTTATTAATGAGTCTTCCTCCAATTCTCATGCTGAGTTCTTCTTCATATAGTCTGGCTTCTTGTATTATTTGCTCAGCATAGAGATTGAATAAGTATGGTGAAAAGAATCAGGAGTACATCTACAGGGAACTGCCAGAATTTCAGACCCGATTCAGAAGAGGACACAGAAGTAAGGATATCATTGCTGATGTTAGATGCGTCCTGGTTGAAAACAGAGAATACCAGAAAAATGTTTACCTGTGTTTTATTGACTATGCCAAGGCATTTGACTGTGTGGATCATAACCAATTAGGGATAACATTGAGAAGAATGGGAATTCCAGGACTCTTAATTGTGCTCATGAGGAATCTGTACATAGACCATGAGGCAGTTATTCCAACAAAACCAGGGAATACTGCATGGTTTAAGGTCAGGAAAAGTGTGTGCCAGGGTTGTATCAGTTCACCACACTATTCAATATGTACATTGAGCAAATAATCAGAGAAGCTAGATTGCACTCCAACATAAAAAAAAAATCAAAATCCCCAAAACTGGACCAATAAGCCACATCATGATAAATGGAGAAATATAGAATTGAGTTAATAAAAATTGAAGACTACAGTCTTCAGTGTGGATTATGCTTCAACATAAAGAAAACAAAAATCCTCACAATTGGATCAGTAAGCCACATCATGATAAATGAACAAAACATTGTAGTTGTCAAGGATTTCATTTTACTTGCATCAACAATCAATGCCTATGAAGCACCAGTCAAGAAATCAAACAACGTATTGCATTGTGCAAATCTGCTGCAAAAGAACTCTTTAAAACAAAGATGTCCATGGTGTGAGGGGACTTCTAAGTCAATGGGCAAAATAATTCTATTATGAAAACATTCTGCATCCCACTTTGAATTGTGGTGCCTGGGGTCCTAAATGCCAACAAGCGGCCATCTAAGATACATCAATTGGTCTCAACCCACCTGGAGCAAAGGCAAAGGAAGAACACCAAGGTCACATGACAACTAAGAACCCAAGAGACAGAAAGGGCCACATGAACCAGAGACCTACATTATCCTGAGACCAGAAGAACTAGTTGGTGCCCGGCCACAATCGATGTCTGCCCTGTTAGGGAGCACTACAGACAACTCCTGAGGGAGCAGGAGACCAATGGGATACAGACCCCAAATTCTCATAAAAAGACCATACCTAATGGTATGACTGCGACTAGAGGAATCCCAGAGACAATGCTCCCCAGAACTTCTGATGGCACAGGACAGGAACCATCCCCGAAGACAACTCATCAGGCATGAAAAGGACTGGTCAGCGGGTGGGAGAGAGATGCTGATGAAGAGTGAGCTAATTAAATCAGGTGGACACTGGAGAGTGTGTTGGCAACTCTTGACTGGAGGGGGGATGGGAAGATAGAGAGAGAGGGAAGATGGCAAAATTGGCACGAAACGAGAGACTGAAAGGGCTGACTCAATAGGGGGAGAGCAAGTGGGAAAAGGGAGTAAGATGTATGTAAACCTACATGTGACAGACTGATTGGAATGGTAAATGTTCACTTGAAGCTTAATAAAAATTAATTAAAAAAAAAAAAGATGTCACTTTAATGACTAAGGTGCACCTGACCCAATGGTATTTTCAGTTGTCTCATATGCATGCCATAGCTTGACAATGAATAAAGAAGACTGAAAAAGAATTGATGCCTTTGAAAAATGGTGTTGGTGAAGAATATTAAATATACCATGGACTACCAAAAGAATGAACTAATCTCTCTTGGAAGAAGTACAGCCAGAATGCTCCTTTGAAGAGAAGATGACAAGACTTTGTCTCAAGTACTTTGGACATTGTTATCAGGAGGGACCAGTCCCTGAAGAAGAACATCATGCTTGGTAAATTAGAAGGTCAGTGATAGAGAGTAAGACCCTCAATGAGATGGATTCACACAGTGTCTGCAACAATGGGCTCAAGCATAGCAATGATTGTGAGCATGGAACTAGACCAGGCAGTGTTTCCTTCTGTTGTACATAGGGTCGCTATGAGTTGGAACCAACTCGATGGCACCTAACAACAACTAACAACAACAAGGAAAAGAGGGATCATTCCTCTTCAATAACTCTCGACCATTCCACATTTTATTTGTGTCTCTTGTCTGTGTACTTATAATTCATTGGCAAGGTTTCCCATAGGAGGATTGAAATTTCCAGTCCAACCCATGAACCTAGCCTGTGCATCTTCCATGATCTATCTCATCATATCAATGGGTGTTTCAAGAATCCGTTGTTCACTTAAGATATGAGAATGGTTGAGAGCTATTTGCTTTAACACAAAGATGGCTCAAAGCCAAGAGGTATCAAAGAAGCAGAGCTCAGTGGGGGCGACCCTAATTTCCAGAGTAGCTTTATTTTTCCCTAGACAAGCATGAAGAAGGGGAGAGGGAAGAAGTTTTCATTGGCATCACTGTTTCTTCTTTCTAAGAATCTTCAATACTCAGAGTTATGACATTGGCTCAAGGAAGTGGGACCCCCAAAGGTCCTTGAGCAAATCTTACCTATATATTGAAAAACAAGACAAAACAAAACAAAAAACCCAAATCTGTTGCCGTCTAGTTGCTTCCAACTCATGGCGACCCCAGGTGTTACAGAGTAAAACCGTTCCATAGGATTTTCTTGGCTATAATCTTTATGGAAGCAAATTTCCAGGCCTTTCTCCACAGTGCTTCTGGGTGGGTTCAAACCACCAACCTTTTGACTAGTAGCCAAGGGCAAGCCATTTGCACATCCCATGGACCTTATCTATATACAGGGCAAGTTTAAAACTCAACGACACAGAGTTACATTCTTTTTTTTATCAATTGCTTTATTTTAGTTAACCAAATCATATGAGTAACACATATAAAAATGAAGCTTTTATATATATAAAGAAAAACCTTAGAAATTACGATAAAGTACCCCTTTAAGACCCCCTTTCTTCAATCTGACATCCTCTTATCTCCATGGAGGTCATCGCTGTTACCAATTTGGGGTTCAGCTTCTAAGTCGTCTTGTATTATTTACGTATAGAGAAATAATGTACCCTTGGAAAATAAATAGCGTTGTTTTTGTGAATTATTGATTTAGCATATGGAATGTTCAGCTGTACACGTTACGTTACTCTGAAATCTGTTTCTTTTCCACCCAGCCTTGTGTCTTAAAGAAGGCCCTGTGTTGACATACGCATTTTCACTTCATTGTATTTAAGTGTGTATGTCATGGCTTATTTAACCTTTCTCCTGTTGATGGGTGCTGAACTTGTCCATTTTTTCTCTATCACAAACAATGCCACGACGAACATCTTGTACGTGTTTCTGTGCACGTGTATATTTCTAAGGGCAGCCTGGGTGATGCAGGTTGTGATGGGCTGCTAACCTAAAGTCTGGCAGTTAGAAGCCACCCAATGGCTCAGTGGAAGAAAATCCTGGCAATCTGCTTCCATAAGGTTCATAGCCATGAAAACCCCATGGAGCAATTCTACTCTGTAACACGTGGCATCGCTGAGTTGGAATTGACTTGACAGCAACGAGTTTGGGTTTTTGGGGGAGGGGGGTTGTTTATTTTTCTAGGATAGATATTAAGAAGGAAATTCCAGGAACATAGGGTAAACACACTTTTACTTTTAAAAGATATGTTCAAATTAATCGCCCTCTGACAAGAGTGTACTCCTGCCAGTGTGGCAATTCTTTAAAGCATCATTTTCTTTTTCTGTGATGGGCTTCACGACTCTATTTTCCTGATTTGTTCTCCATCTAGCTGCTTCCAGACTTGGCATCTGTGTTGATTGCGCTGAAGCTGCCTGTTGGTTTTACTGAGCAAAGAAAGGTAATTGATCAGAGAACCACCTGACAGATCGGCTTCTGATGCAGAGTCGTTGGGAGGATGCTTTCCCTACTGCTTGTTTTCTGAGGTAGTGAAAGCTGATCCCACTCAAGGGGCTATTGACTGGGGCTTGGAAATCTTTTTATTATAAAGCCGTTTGTCTTTAAATACATTTCTGCTTGTATATGAGGTGGCGAGCTGTCCTTTATGTAGTTCTCCATGTATTTATTTTTCTATTCTATTCTGGCTTTAAAAAAATAAAATATAAGTGAGATCATACCATATTTTTCCTTTTGCGACTGACTTATTTCACTCAGCATAACGCTTTCAAGACTCATCCATGTTGTGGCACACTCATCAGGACCTCATATCTCTTTCTGGATTAGTAATATTTTGTTGTGTATATATATCACATTTTGTTTATCCATTCATCTGTTGATCTCAATTATATGAAATATGCAAATATATAATCCAAACCCATTGCCAACGAGTCAGAGTAAATCTGCCCCATAGGGGTTCTAAAGCTGCGTTTTTTTTTTTTTTAAATTGTACTTTAGATGATGGTTTACAGAACAAACTAGCTTCTCATTAAACAGTACCCATATTGTTTTATGACATTGGTTAACAACCCCATGACATATCAACACTCTTCTCAACTTGGGTTCCTTCTTACCAGCTTTCCTGTCCCCTCCTGCCTTGAAGTCCTTGCCCCTGGGCTGGTGTGCCCCTTTAGTCTTGTTTTGTTCGACGGGCCTGTCTTTTCTTTGGCTGAAGGGTGTGAGTCTCAGGAGTGACTTCATTACTGAGCTAAAAGCGTGTCAGGGGGCCATCCTCTCAGGGTTTTTGCAGTCTTTGTCAGGCCTGTAAGACCGGTCTTTTTTTGTGAGTTAGAATTTTGTTCTACATTTTTCTCCAGCTCTGTCTGAGACCCTCTACTGTGATCCCTATCAGAGCAGTCAGTGGTAGATGGGTACCATCTAGTTGTACTGGACTCAGTCTGGTGGAGGCCATGGTAGTTGTGGCCCATTAGTCCTTTGGACTAATCTTTCCCTTGTATCTTTGGTTTTCTTCATTTTCCCTTGCTCCTGAAGGGGTGAGACCAGTGGAGTATCTTAGATGGATGCTCACAGGCTTTTAAGACCCCAGGCGCTACTCACCAAAGTAGAATGTAGAACATTTCCTTTATAAACTCTGTTATGCCAATTGAGCTAGATGTTCCCTGAGACCATGGTCCCCACAGCCCTCAGCCTGGCAATTAGGACCCTCATGGAGTTTGGAATTGTTTTTTTTTTTATGGAGCTTACATGATTTTGCCAAGGCTGTATTCTTTACAGTAGCAGACTTCACCTCTTTCTCTTGTGGAGTGGCTGCTGGGTTTGAAACTCTGACCTTTTGGTTAGCAGCCAAGCTCTTAACCACTGTGCCACCGGGGCTTCTAAGCAAATATATAAAATAGACACCAAAAATTAATAGTAGTTACCAGGAAGGGAAGGGAGGAGGAAAGAGGAACTTTTGCTTAGAGAGCAGTGAGTTTATGTTAATAGTGGTGAAATAATTTGGAAAATGTTAATGAGAATGGTTGCACGACTTGAAGAATGAAGTCAATGTCACTCAATTAAACATGTAGAAATTGCTGAAATCAGTCCTGTTTTGCTGTGCATGTTTTCACCACAGTTAAAGTAGTGGTAATAATAATAAAAAGAATAAAATAATTACTTTTTAAAGAATTAAAAGCCAATGCTTAGGGAACACTGAGTTTCTGTTAAAGGTTTGGCATAAATCGTGAATGGATAAGAAGGATGGTTGAACAACATGATGAATATAATTAATGTCAGTGAACTGTACCCGTGAAGATTGTTGAAATGTCAAATGTTTTGTTAGGTTCGTGTTTAACACAATATTTAAAAAAAGCATAACATAAATCAAATGGAAATATCGTCATTGATTTTACGGCTACACTAGCTCTCCAGGTTATTTCTTATCCACACAAACACTTGGTTGCTGCTGCATTTTCAGCTCTAAAGAAACCACAAATGACCGAGCTTGACAAGCAAGCCCACTGCAGAACGGATCTAAGAGAATCTTACATATGATTCCTGGTACACATTTTTCCTGCTAACTTTTAACATATGTAGCCCACAGGCACGCTTCACACAAATCTCCGCATTCTGAAGAACCAATGATCAGTGGGAGAAATGTGTAAAAATTTGAGAACACTCGCAATTTTCACTTTATCTGTTGTCAGTGAGTAACTATTCCAAAGGTAGTTTTCTCACCACCAGACTATAAAAAAAATTCCTTAATACAGTAGCACTCTGACAAAGTTACACATTTAATGAACACACCACCCTAAGGACTATTTCTTCAAATTTGATAACTGCCTCCCTTGCATTCAAAGACACGCTAACTAGAGACCTTGAGACTAGTTGGAAATAGTTCTGTAATTTACCTAATTGTACAGAGATCTTCAACATTCTGTTGAGCATTTATACCATTTAAGTATGGGTAAGGTTAGGAGTCTGACCTGTCAATAGAGAAGAAATTTGGTAAGTAAGCTTCCATTGAGAAAGTTTACACAACTCTGATTCTACTTTTTTCTGACCTCCTACACAAAATACTATATCTATTCCTTATTTGAACAGATAATCCAGGTGTCTGTTGTTGTTATAAATTGTGTCTTCCAAATTAGATTCCTTAAGAAAAAATACTATGCCTTTTCCTTCCTTAATAGTCTCCATGGCCCCCATTATGGCATTTGGAACTTTATAGACACTGAGTAAATGTTAGCTAGAATGACGAACACTTCAGAAATTCCCATTTACCAACTAAAATAAATTTACTAATTAGAAAATGCTGTTATCATTTCACTAAGCAAGTTTCCAAAGTTTTCAGCCAAAATTTTATAAGGTAATTTTGATTTATTATCTATGCTTGAAAAGTCACACAAATAATAGGAGAGTTTAGAAGTTAAGGTGGTGGTATGAGTTCACAGATAGAGACTCCTATACTGTTCCAAACACACAGTGGTGATAGGTATACCCGTTAGGATGCCTTCGGCTGCAAGTAACAGAAAGATTCCTACCTCAAATCAGCATAACGAGTTACCAAATTCCTAATATGAAATAACAGAAGTAATGAAGTAGGGTGACTTCAAGGTTGGCTAATTCAGTGACTCAACAACATCATTAGGGGCCTGGGTTCTTCCCATTTTTCAGCTCTGCTCTCCTCTGTGTCTTGGCTTTGTCTTCACTTGTCTTCCTCATGATTGCAAGATGACTTCTTCTGTACATCACATTCACTTACATCAACAATCTTATCAAGAACATAAGATCATTTCTCCGGTGCTTCTTTTTAGGAGCCTTAGTGGCACAGTGGTTAAAGCGCTTAGCTACTTACCAAAAGCTCAGTGGTTTGAACCCACCAGCTGTTCCACAGGAGAAAGATGTAGCAGTCTGCTTCTGTAAAGATTTAAAAAAGGAAACCCTATGGGCAGTTTACTTGGTTCATTATAAGTCGGAATTGACTCCATATAGTAGGTTATGCTTCTTTTTAACAGAGAAGAAACCTCCCAGAAGCGTTCCCCAGATTGCTTTTCCTAGCTCGTCAGCTGGAATGTGTCACAAGACCACATTTTATTTAATTAATTAACTTTTTTATTGTGCTTTAGGTGAAAGTTTATAGAGCAAATTAGTTCTGTGACTTTGGTTGCAATTCCCACAATGTGTCAGCATTCTCCCCATTACCACCCTGAGTTCCCCATTTCCATTCATCCAGTTTTTCTGCCCCTTCGTGCCTTTTCATCTCTTTTTTTTGGGCAGATGTTGCCCTTTTGGTCTCATATAGATGATTGCTCTAAGGATCACTTTCCTCACTGGTATTATTGTTAATTTTATAGGCCTGTCTATCATTCGTCTGAAAGATGATTTCTGGGAGTGGCTTCAGTTCCAAGTTAGAAAGGTGTCTAAGAGCCATAGTCTCATGGCTTCATTGAGTATCCCTAAGACCAGTAAGTCTGGTCTTTTATATGAATTTGATTTTTTTCCTACATTTTTTCCCCACTCTAACTGGGACCTTATATTGTGATCTTGGTCAGAATGGTCCGTAGTAGTAGCTGGGAACCACCTAATTCTTCTGGTCTCAGGTTAGTTCAGGCTATGGTTCTTGTGGTCCATTAGTACTTTGGCCTCATTGCTTCCTTGAGTCTTTGGTTTTCTTCACTCTCTTTTGCTCCAGATGGAAAGAATCTAATAGTTGTGTCTTAGACGGTTGCTTGCAAGCTTTTAAGACCCCATTTGCTATTCACCTAAGTAGGATGTAGAATGTTGTCTTTATGAACTATATTATGCCAATTGACCTAGGTGTCCCCTGAGACTATGGACATTACTACATGTGAAATCAACTACTGCCCCTACCCATACCTGGGGCTGGAATGAGATTTCCCTGAAGAACCTGGCTCTGAAGAGGAGGGCAGATACATAACTGGGGTTCTGTTACAAAGCAAGAAGGAAAACGATATTAAAAAGGCAAGTGCTTATTAGCTGCTGGAGACCCTGGTGGCGTAGTGATTAAGTGCTACAGCTGCTAACCAGAAGGTCAGCAGTTGGAATCCACCAGGTGCTTCTTGGAAACTCTGTGGGACGGTTCTACTCTGTCCTATAGGGTCACTACGAGTCAGAATAGGTTCGACAGCAATTTTTTTTTTTTAATTAGCTGCTACAATATACAAAATTAAAATAAGAAAACTGAAAAGCTATAACTCTTCCTCCAAATGAGACCCTCATGTCCATAGGCCAGAAACAAAACAGGAGAGTTATAAGCAGGGTGGAAACCACTGTCCTGTTGGGTGTTGATTTTTACTTATGTAAAAGTTGAGAGCAAAACTAGTTTCACTTCCTGAAACCAAAGACTTGAATGGGATGCTCCTTCCTGTGAAAGGAGGCTGGGGAAAAAAAGAAGTAATATCTCCCCCAGGGGCTGTGTTTTACATAAAGCCGAATATCTGGAAAGGCAGACAGGAGCACATGCTCTCTCTTAGGCCAAGACACCAGCTGGATCCACGTGATCTGCAAAACCCCAAAGTCTTCCAGCCTAAGGGCCCTAAGTCAAAGTGGGATGTGGTCCCCTAACCGATGCCAGTGTATGGACTATTCGTTACTGATACCTGACTGGATAAATACAAACATTGCGAGTAAGCATTTATAACTTTTATAGTAATTTGATATGATGGAGACATGCAAAAGAAAAAAGTGCCATTGAGTCAATTCCCACTCATGGCAACCCCCTGTGTGTCAGAGTAGAACACACAGGGTTTTCAATAGCTGAATTTCGTTTTGGATGTAGATCACCAGGCCTTTGTTTTGAAGCACCTTTGGGTGGACTTCAACATTTACCCAGCTAGCAGCTGAGCAGATTAATCATTTGTACCACCCATGGACTCCAAAGACATACAAGCAGGTGGATATTTTTCTAGTCCTTAATTTTTATTAAACTTTTCAAAAGCATCAGTCCCTGAAGGACTAAGATTGTTTGAGGAGTGCTGGCTTAAGCCACCAATGCAAGAGCTGGGATGAGGGCCTAAGGCTTCTGGGGGACTGGGTAGATAAACACAAAACACCTGGGCAGGTAAAGAGACAGAGTGAGGGAAAAAAAACAAAAATTAAAATATGAAATTGCCACTCAAAGTGAGCCTGCAGACTAAAATTCCAAACACGTATAGAAAATTAAAAGTCAATGAAATCAATAATTGAAAAAGGAATTTATTCAAAGTGAAAAAAAAAAAAAGGAAATACCTGAAATGACTTTGAAATAAGCCTACTTAGAATCATTCACAAGATAAACATGATAACCACGTAAGGAATAAAATATAATTATGAAACAAACCAGGCAGAAATAGAAAAAGGTGGATATGTGAAAGAAACAATTAGAAATTCTGAAAATAAATGGAATTTTAGTAGGCAGAATAATCTTTGACTGGAAATAATCATAGAAAGAACTGGTGGCATAGAATTGAGAATTCACGGAGCACATAGCATAGAGCGACAAAGGGATGAGAATATGAAATAGCAGTTAAACAACATGGTACGTTAGGAAGCTCCAGGAGACATGTAAAAAAGAGCTCCGAAGGGGTGTAGGAAGAATAGAGTGAATGGTAAAGAAGCAATAATTGAAAAGACAATGATTGAGAAGTTTCTAACTTAATTAGTTAGAAAGGCCTTAGTTCTCAGAGAGTTGTCTGCTTAAAGTGCTGAATTAATAAAAACCTTCTACTCTTAGATAAATCATGGAGTGATATCTTTAAAGTGCTAAGGAAATAATGGTCAGCTCAGATTGACATAGCTAAATTGTCTTTCAAGAGTAAGAGCAAAATTAAATATTTCTAGAGACACCAAAACTAAGTGTTCATCACCAACAGACCCTTGCTGAAAGAACTACCAAAGGATGTGCTTCATCAAGAGCACCATAAGCCCAGCAGAAAGGAGTAAAATACCAGAAAATAATGTTGTTGTTAGGTGCTGTCGGGTTGATTCTGACTCATAACGACTCCACAGGACAGAGTAGAACTGCCTCATAGGGTTTCCAAGGAGAAGCTGGTGAATTTGGACTGCTGACCCTTTGGTTAGCAGCTGAGCTCTTAACCTTTACGCCACCAGGGCTCCAAAGAAAATAATGGGCAAACTAAAACAAAACAAAATATATTACAATCATGATCGATGTTTATGAAGTAAAATATTGAATGAATATATCATAATTTAGCCAGTCCCCTATCATTTGATATTTAGACTTTTTCAAAGCATTGTATATTATGATGAATATCCATGTGCCAACAATAGTGTCACTTTTCCTGTTACAAGTACCGAAAAAATGTATGTCTATTATAATGCTTTTGAGACGAATGACTGTATCATCAATTTAAACTTCTGCCAGTATTATAGAATGTTGATTATTTCGTCTTCCACACTGTGTTTTATATTTCTTCTTTGTTTCCTTTTGTAAACATGAATTTTTTTTGTTTGTTTCCATAAACAAAACCATCTATGCCTATTGGAAAAAAATTTCAGACAATTTTGAGAAGTCTAGAAAAGAAAGTAACAAATACCCATAACTTATCACCAGAGATAAGAACAGATAAGATTTGTGTAAGTTGTAAGTGTAACCACTTATACAACTATATACATTTGTCAAAACTTGCAGAACTTGGCAAACTGTTGTTGTTGTTGTTGGGTGCCATTGAGTCAGTTGCAACTCGTAGTGACCCTGTGTACCACAGAATGAAACACTGTCCAGTCCTGCCCCATCCTCACAATTGTTGCCATGCCTGAGGCCATCATTGAAGCCACTGTGTCAACCCGTCTCATTGAGGGTCCTCCTCTTTTCCATTGACCCTCCACTTCACCAAGAATGATGCCCTTCTCTAGGGACTGATCGAATAGTCAATAAAACACAGGTAAGCATCTTTCTGGTATTCTCTGCTTTTAGCCAGGATACATCTGACATCAGCAACATCCTGGTTCCGTGTCCTCTTCTAAATCAATTTCGAATTTCTGGCAGTTCCCTGTTGATATACTGCTACAGCTACTTTTGAATGATCTTCAGTAAAATTTTACTTGCCTGTGATATTAATGATATTGTTTGATAATTTCCACATTTGGTTGGATCACCTTTTTTTGGAATGGGCATAAATATGGATCTCTTCCAGCCAATTGGTCAGGTAGCTGTCTTACAAATTCCTTGGCATAGATGAGTGAGCACTTCCAGTGCTGCCTCCATTTGTTGAAACACCTCCATTGGTGTTCCCTCAATTCCCGGAGTGTGCTTTTGCACCAATGCCTTCAGTGCAGCTTGGGCTTCTTCCTTCAGTGCCGTTGGTTCCTGATCATATGCTGCCTCCTGAAATGGTTGAACGTTGACCAGCTCTTTTTTGGTATAGTGACTCTGTGTATTTCTTCCATCTTTTTTTTTTTTTTTTTGATGCTTCCTGCATCTTTTAATATTTTCCCTTGAGAGTCCTTCAGTATTGTAACCCGAGGCTTGAATTTTTTCTTCTGTTCTTTTAGCTTGAGAAATGCCGAGAGCGCTCTTCCTTTTGCTTTTCTAACTCCAGATCTTTGCAAGTGTCATTATAATATTTTCCTTTGTCTTCTCGAGCTGCTCTTTGAAATCTTCTGTTCAGTTCTTTACTTCATCATTTCTTCCTTTTGCTTTTAGCTACTCAATGTTCAAGAGCAAGTTTCAGAGTCTCTTCTGACATCCATTTTGGTCTTCTGTTTCTTTCCTGTATTTTTAATGACTTTTAGTTTTCTTCGTGTATGACGCTCTTGATGTCATTCCTCAACTCGGCTGGTCTCCAGTCGTTAGTATGCAATGAGTCAAATCTGTTTCTGAGATGATCTCTAAATTCAGGTGGGATACTCTGAAGGTCATACTTAGGCTGTTGTGGACTTGCTTGGATTTTCTTCAGTTTCAACATGAACTTGCATATAAGCAATTGATGATCTGTTCCACAGTTGGCCCCTAGCCTTATTCTAATGATATCAAGCTTTTTCATTGTTTCTTTCCAAAAATGAAGTTGATTTGATTCCTATGTATACCATCTGGTGAGATCCATGTGTACAGTCACCACTTATGTCGGTGAAAAAATGTATTTGCAGTGAAGAAGTCATTGGTCTTGCAAAATTCTATTATGCGATGTCCAGCATCAGTTCTACCACCAACGCCACATTTTCCAACTACCGATCCTTCCTTGTTTCCAACTTTTGCATTCCAATCACCAGTAGTTATCAAGGCATCCTGATTGCATGTTTGATCAATTTCATACGGCAGAACTTGGTAAAATCTTCAATTTCTTCATCTTTGATTTTAGTGGTTGGTGTGTAAATTTGAATAACAGTCATATTAATTGGTCTTCCTTGTAGGAGTATGGATATTATCCTATCACTGACAACATCGTACTTCAGGATTGATCTTGAAATGTTTTTGAACATTTTGGTCTTCCTTATTCATTGTCCAGCTTTTGCATGCATATGAAGTGATTGAAAATATGAAGGCTTGCAGTAGGTGCACCTTCGTCCTCAAGGTGACATATTTGTTTTTTAACACTTTAAAGAGGTCTTTGCAGAATTTTTGCCCAATGCCATATGGCATTTGTTTTCTTGAGTGCTGCTTACATGGGCATTGGGTGTGGATCCAAGTAAAATGAGATTCATAACAATTTCAATATTGTCTCCATTTATCATGGTATTGCTTATTGGTCCAGTTGTGAGGATTTTTGTTTTCTTTATGTTGAAGTGTAATCCATACTGAAGGCTATAGTCTTGGATCTTCATCAATAAGTGCTTCAAGTCCTCTTTGCTTTAATCAAACAAGGTTGTTTCATCTACATATCACGGGTTGTTAACGAGTCTTCCTCCAATCCTGATGCCAAGTTCTCCTTCGTATAGTTCAGCTTCTCAGATTATTTGCTCAGCATACACACTGAATGAGCATCATGAAAGGATATAACCTGACAACACCTTTCCTCATTTTAAATCACGAACTATACGCTTGTTCTGTTCAAATGACCGCCTCTTGGTCTATGTACAAGTTTTCTGCAAGAGTACAATTAAGTGTTCTGGAATTCCCATTCTTTGCAATGTTATGATATAATAATCTGTTTATCCACACTGTCGAATGCCTTTGCATAGTCAATAAAACACAGGTAAATATTTTTCTGGTATTCTCTGCTTTCAGCCAGGATCCTTCTGATATCAGCAATGATATCCCTCACCCCATGTCCTATTTTGAATTCAGCTTTAATTTCTGGCAGTTCAATGTACTGCTGCAAATGTTTTTGAATTAACTTCAGCAAAATTTTACTTGTGTGTGATAGTAATGATATTGTTCCATAATTTCGCTGTTCTGTTGAACCGTCTTTCTTTGGAATTGTCACAGATATGGATCTCTTCCAGTCAGTTGGTCAGGTAGCTGTCTTCCAAATTTTTTGGCATAGACGAGGAAGCACCAGTGTTGCATCATCTTTTACTTAGCATAATGCATTTGAGACTTATCTATGTTGTTGCATGTGTCCATAGCTCCTCTTCATTGCTGTGTGATACATATTTAAATCATTGCTAATTGTATTGGTAGAAAAAATGACATACCATTCTTCCTTTAAAAACTTACGCTTATTTGACTCCCAGGGAAATTAAATATTTTTTGTATGTTAAGTGGCCATTAGAATTCCTTCTAGGGTGAATCACACTGCCGTTCTCTAAAATATACCATGAGCCATGTTGTTCTTACCCTCCTCATCACTGTCCATCAATGATCTGGTTTTACTATCTTGTATTTAGAAGCTTAATTGACCAAGAAACCTAGTCTGTGCTCTAGTTTATATGGATATCATCTGTGAGTGATCGAGGGTTGAGACACATGTCTCTAATAGATGGGCATTGAGCCAGGGCCTTAAATCTCATGTGGTGGTGGTGGGAAGAAGGTGGCACTATTCCTTTCCACCTGAGCAGCAATGAGGAGAACAGCTAGAAAACCGTGAACTGGCTTTCTAAGACATTTCCTCCCTTTCTGCCTTATTCTCATGGGACAAATAGTTTCTCCCTAGTCAGGCCAGAACCAATATAATGAAAAGTAATGGGCTTGTATCAATAAACATTTATGAGGCTAGTTTCAGGCTTGCAAACTAGGCCCTCCAGGCAATGTTCATCCACCTGCTGGACTGCAGACAAAGGTCGCCCTTCAGGAAGGTTCAGCCATCCTGCTCTAGAGAAACCACAACCTCTTGATCAAGGGCAGGATCTTTCAGATCAGTTGGCTGGCCTTGTGTTCAAATGCTGACTCTGATGGTAGCCATAAGATCTGGTGCAAATGGCTTAACTTCTTGGAGTCTCAGTTTTCTCAGCTGTCAAAAGAGAACAATAGCTCCTGCTTCTTTAAGGAGTCCCTGGGTGGTGTAAACAGTTAATGTGTTTGGTTGCTGTCTTAGGCTCGGTTCTTTAGAGAAGCAAAACCAGTAAAGCATATATATATACAGAGAGAGATTTATATCTAGGAAACAGTTCATGTGATTGTAGAGGCTGGAACATTCAAGTCCATGGATCAATACAGAGGCTTCTCCTGATTCATGTAGCCACAGGGGCTGGCAAATACAAGATCGGCAGGTTGGAGAGCAAGGCTCTTGCTCACAGGCTGTGAAGATCAATTAATTCCAAGATGAACAAATAAGCTGCTAGCTCAAGTCCAAAGAACTGGAGGTCAGATGAACAAGAGGCAGGTGGAGGATCCAGAGCGGGCAAAAGCCAGAACGTCCACTTATATTCGAATGCAGGCCACATGCCCAAGGAAATTCCTTTTCAACTGACTGACTACTCACAGCAGATCCCATCATGGGGGTGATCACATACAAACACTGAGAATCATGGCCCAGCTAAGGTGACACACAATCTTAGCCATCACAGCTACTAACCAAATTGTTGGGGTTCAAGTCCACCCAGAGACATCTCAGAAAAAAGGTTTGGTGATCTACTTCTGGAAAATCAAACATTGGAAACCCTAGGAAGCATAGTTCTGTTCTGATATACATGGGATCACCATGATTCAGAATCAATGTAAAGGCAACTGGCTGCTTCCTTGAGAAGTCAATGAGACTGGGTGTGTAAGACATCTAGTGCAGACCCTGGTACATGTTAAAGGCACAATAAAAGGTAGCTATGGCTATCATGGAAACCCTGGTGGTGTAGTGGTTAAGTGCTACGGCTGCTAACCAAGAGGTCAGCAGTTTGAATCCACCAGGTGCTCCTTGGAAACTCAACTCTGTCCTATAGGGTCGCTATGAGTCAGAATCGACTCAACGGCAGCGATTTTTTGGGTTTATGGTTACCATGTCTTGGAGTAACAGTGGCCATTCTGTAGGTAGATCCAGGGCTGAGGAATTTTTCTTGCTCTATTCCCCCCTAACTGGGGCCAAGCAGGGAAGAGGGCAAGAGAACCATGACAAGCTCTCATCAGAATTAGAAAGTTCAGTATTTTCTTTGGAATGGTCTCACTTTCTCTTTCATGTTTACATACTTCCTTCCACTAGACTCTGAGCCATGTTCCAGGAGTACCAAACCTCAGTCTCAGCAGGTCATCAGCTAACACCTGCTAAAATGTTAGCCCAGAACGCTTGAGCTGCTTTCTTCCTGCCCGGAACCTGGAGCAGAGTAGCCAGTTTATTAAATCTGAAGCACAGTAGCTCCCTTGGCATTTGTCCACGCTTTTACCTTGGAGGAGGCAGAGTGCACGATAGTTGAAAGAATATAGGATTTGGAATCTGAAGGACTCAGCTTGCTTACTTTCCCTGAGCTTCAGTCTTCTCATCTATAACCTCATAGGCCACCATCCATCTGTCAATTTGTCATACAGTGGTGGCTTGCTTGTTGCAATGATGCTGGAAGTTATGCCACCAGTATTTCAAATACCAGCAGGGTCACCCATGGTGGACAGGTTTAAGCAGAGCTTCCAGACTAAGACAGACTAGGAAGAAAGGCCTGGCAATCTACTTTTGAAAATTATCCAGTGAAAACCCCTGTATAGCAACAGATATTTTCTGATATAGGGCTGGAAGATGAGCCTCCTAGGTTGGAAGGCACACAAAATACACAGGAGCAGAAACAATGGACTTGAGCATACCAGTGATCATGAGGGTGGCACAGGACCAGCAGTGTTTTATCCTGTTGTACATGGAGTCACTATGAGTCAGAGCCATAACACCAACAAAATGCATAGGATTGTGACAAAGATTAAGTGGGAGAAAGTCAGCCGTAATATTTGATTCTCTTCTTTCTTTTCTATTCCAATCCTTTATCATTTTGGCTCTGCTTTCTATTATTGAAGGAGAGCTGGTTGCGCAGTGGGTAAAGTGTTTGACTACTAACCAAAAGACTGGTGGTTCAATCCCACCAGCTGCTCCATGGGAGAAGGATGTGGCGGTCTGCTTCTGTAAAGATTTACAGCTTTGGAAACCCTATGGGGGCAGTTCTGCTCTGTCTTACAGGGTCGCTATGAACTGGAATCCACTCAGTGGCAATGGGTTGCTTGGTTACATCACTGATCTCAGAATCCAGCTCTCCCTTCTTTCTCTCCTCTTGTATCTCTGCCCTGTGACCAGATTTGCCAACTTGATGAAAACTTTTGAGGGCGGGGACATGGAGGGTCTGGGTTGTACATAGAATTTACCCTTGATACCTACTGACTTGTCCAACAAAGTACAGTCTTGCTGCTGGCTATTGGTGATTTCTCCTGCAGGTCATGGTTCTCAGTAGACATGGCAACCTGTGAGGGCCCTTCTCGAAGCAGTCTTTCCCCATTGCTCTCCTGACCCTCATGGGAAGCAGGGATACTACACAGAACTCCAGCCAACTGAATTTACAGCAATCTGTCTCTCACAGAGCTCATATGTTAGCCAAACCACACCAAACCCTTTGCTGTTGAGTCGATTCTGGCTTATAGTGACTCTATGGGACAGAGTAGAACTGCCCTGTAGGGTCTCCAAGGAGCAGATGGTGGATTCAAACTGTCGACCTTTTGGTTAGCAGCTGAGCTCTTAACCACTGCTCCACTAGGGCTCCTAATATGCTAGACTCACCTTTTATTCTTACCAAGATGTTGCCCTTTCTTTGGGGGAAGGCAGGCCTTGGTAGTGCCAGTCTATTTTTCCTGGCTGTCTTGTTGACACTCGAGGCACCATCTTCAAAGGCAGTGTGTGCTTTTGTGTGGTAGGGAACCAGGAGGGGTCCAATTTTGCCATCAATCATATTTAATAGCACACGCTATTAATGTAATTTTGTTATTGAAGACTCCTAAATCTATTCAGTGGCTTACACAAGACAATTATGGTTTTTAGAAAGTACACGCATGCAATGAGATATCACCTTTAATTAGAGCTGTAGCAATTAAATATGGTCATTATAAACGTAATATTATAAAATATTCATTAAATAACAGTTGACATGGCATTTCTTTGATTTAAAGGAAAATGACATTGGAATCAAACAATGAGGATTCTTATTAATTATTTGGTGTCTTCTAAAAGATTGTCTGCTAGAAAGATGATGTGAAAGGGTTGTAGAAGGAAGCTTTTGACATTTTGAACAGCTTTCCTTTGCCTCAGAGCCAAGCCTAGCTCTGTGCTTACATGGATTGGAGTTTGCGGAACTACTTCTTGCCCAAAGCCAGAGTGTTCAAGTTCAGGCCTTGGGCTTGATTAACAACAAGACCCCTCGATCTACACAGCCCCCCTCCAAAGCAAGAGCAGGGGCCCAAGACATGTTTGCCACAGTTCCCGTTGAGGAATCTATATCTCTTTCATGGAGTGTTTTGCTTTTAGATCGTGACAGAATTAATGCGCGCTCAATTCTAAAAGTGCCCCCCTGGAGGAAGTTTGTGGGAGATGAGGACGGGTAAGGGAGAAGGAATACCCCAAGTGCAACAACACCCTAATCACACTTAGATGTCAGGAAGCAAATTTACTGAGCTCTTATCAAGAATCGTGATAGCTTGATTTTTTTTTTTGAGTAATAAAAAATTAAGACAGAAATTAAAAAAAGAAAAAGTCTAAATAAATAAAACAGTAATTCTTCTTCCTCCAGTTCTGCCTTAGTGCTGTCTTGTGTTTCGACGTAATGAAAAGGTGGAGAGATTTTTCCTTCCTTGGAAAAACTAATTGTTTCAGTTTATGTCCCTTTATTGTATGCTTCTCTGGTCATTTTGTGACTTGCCATTTAAGAGCTGGGGAAAGAGGCTGCTTTGTATCAGGACAAGGTTCAACTGGTTTCCCAGCCGCCTTGCTACAAACACACTGGCTCGGGAAGGGCACAGAAAGGAACTGCATAAGGTGAATAACGACTCCTCCAACAATTTAAAATGTTTGAAGTTAATTATCCCACTCTGATGACTGGTTGTCTAGACATTTTAAGTATTTATTTTGTGGTGTCCCCTACAGTTCATAATTAAAGACCTAAAGGAAGGCTCCCGGAGGTTTTTACTGGCCAGACCAGAAATTACCCACACAACATACTGTGCGTCGGCAAAACACAGGAAGAAGTCGCATTCCTTTTTTTCGGGCAGTCTGATCGGAGGCAGCCGCTACAATATTGACTGTCTTTGAACCACACTGGCATTAATGATCCCGGCCGAGATCCATAAGGCTCAGCTAAGGACCCTGGCCTGGAACTCAGTTTGCCAATTGTTCCTAACAGACAAGATGGGGTAGGACAGCTGTGCCAGGATCAGGAGCTCTCCTAATTTTCAGTTCCGCTGCAATTTATGCCTCAAAGTCAAGGGCAAAGCAGGAGGCAGTGAGCTGATTCAGGCATGGTGAAGCTGGCCTTTCCTTTGTTTATTCATTAATTCACTCATTCATTACCATTCATTCATTCGACAAGTATCTACTTAGTGTCCCTATGGTAGAAGCATGGAGCTAATATTTTGGGGAGAGGACACAGTGATCTGGGTCTGAATTTTGACTTTGCTGCTATTGAGATGTGTGATTTGGGGGCAATTGTTTAACCTCTCTGGTATTCAGTTTGCTGGTTTGTCAATCCAGAATAAGACTCGATCTTGCATGGGTTTTGAGATGGATTAAACAAGATAAGACATATAAATTCACTGAACGTAGCGCCTTACTTGTTGTCAAGGCTTGGACTTTGTGAATTTTTAACGTTTGCAAATATTTCATCAAGATAGTTAGGAGCCGAATTCTGCCCGCCTGCAGTGATGGTGGTAGTGGTGGTTTCAGTTCAGTGAATCTTACCTGAGCCTGAGATCTCAATAATATGCTGATGACAAAGGTTTGGTGAGTACCCTCGACCTTAGACATTTCCTTTCACCTGGAATCTAAACAAATCTCCTAACTGGAGTAAGATGACACTGAAGAGAGGCCAAACAACGTGCTACAGGCATCAAGGAAAGTACAGAGCTCTGAGTGCTGGAAGGAACCCTCTGGGCTTCAAGGAGGAGGCAGCTTTTGTAAAAGAGCATCATCTTATCGCTCTCCTTTGTTTGCCCTCTGGCTGGGCCTCATGGCTTCTTCTCCTGGCAGTTCCCAAGTTTCAAGTGGACACAGGCATGCATGCACATGCGCACACACACACACACACATCCAAATATAGGCAGAGCTTAAGTGAATCCTGGGGTGAGCCCACCAAAACCAAAACCCATTGCCTTGGAGTCAATTCCAACTCACAGTGACCCTATCTGATAGAATAGGGTAGAACCGCCCTACAGGGTTTTCAAGTCTGTGATACTTTACAGACACAGACTGCCACATCTTTCTCTGAGGAGCGGCTGGTGGGTTCGAACCACCGAACGCTGGTTAGCAGTAGATCACGTAACCACTGCACTACCAGGGCTCGTAGTATATTTAAACTTCCTAAGTGTGTGTGTATATTGCATGTGTTTGTGTGTGTGTGTGTGTAAAGATGCATGGAGTTCTATTACTTTTTTATTTGGTCTGCTGTTAGGAGCCGTTGGGTCAATTTTTGACTTACAGCAACTCCATGTGAGAATAGACCTGCCCCACAGGGCTTTCTAACCTGTAAAGCTCACAGAGGCAGATCTCCAGGTCTTTCTCTGTGGGGCCACTGGGTGGGTTTGAACCTCCAGCCTTTCAGATAGCAGCCGAGTGCTTAAGCTCTATGCTACCAGGGCTCCTTTTATCTGGCCTAGTTCCTTTTGACTTATTTGGGGATTGTTCCCTTTACTCACAGTTCTGCAGGCCCAGAGCTCCGATACCCTGCGTTCCATCCCAGGGCCACGCTCTCCTCACCTGCTTCTCCGCACTCCAGAGGCTCTTGAGCGTCATCATGTCAACTAGTATATGGTCGAGCTACTAGTAAACTCATTCTTCTAACTCTGTCCCCGTTCTCACAGTCCATGTCTGTCTTCCAGGCCTCTTTATGGTTGGCTGGAAAACTAACCATGATAAGGAACTTCTAGAGAAGTAAAAATGGACAAGCCATCTTCACCCATATTTGTTACACCATGAGGAATGGAGCTTACACCAGCTACACGTGTGTGGGCTGTCCTTTCAGAACTTCAGAAGGGGGGGAATAGTTCCAAAATAAGACTTGGTTGAAGGCAAGAGCTGTGTCTGAACCCCAAAACTTAGCACACGTAGGAGGAAGATAGACAGATGGACAAGAAGACAATTGTGGATGAGCCAATAAGTGAAAGATGAAAAGATCCCTTCCAAGCTCAAGAGACTGAAATTGTGGACTTTCGTTGGTTCTCTTGGAAAAGAGAAGGCATTTTCCACAAGGATTACTAGTTAAAAAGATAATGTAAATCAGAGCTAATGGAGACCTCCACCTGGGGAGAGCCTGTTTGACCCAAGAAATGGAGAGAGACAGAAAAGGAGAGATAAAGGAGACAGAGAGAGAGAATGACGTTGTTTGACCCCCTGGTTCCAGCCTGCCTGAGGCTCTTTACAGGTTGGACTGTTCTGTCACAGGAGCCAATAAATTCCAGAGTGTTCCTTAAAGCCAGCTGGAGTCAGATTTTTGATCATTTGCAAATAGTCCTGATTAAAACATTGTTTGGGAGGGTGTGGACCTTTTTCTTGATTTTCTTGTGAAAATATAGCAGACAAGGGCTAAGAAAAGGCAGGGAGCCATGTGTTTTTATGGTATGTTCCACAGCAATTCATATTCCACAGCAAGTTGTGAGAGGTGGGAGAGGGAGTCAGAGAAACAATAGTCCGGCCTGGAATTAGGAGCAACTGCTTTACATGCGGTGCTTACCCCTGACTTGATCCTGACTGAGAATTAGCAAGGTGGGAAAAGGGTAACTTATTTGGGGAAGGGCAGGACGGGGGTGCAAACAAGTCGAAATCTGGATCTTTTTGTGGAATGAGGAGGGAGGCTGTGTTTTTGTCCCTATTTAAGCGAATAAGTCAGCTGGCAACCTTATTTTTTCTGAATGACCTCTCTGAAATTAATACCCATCTCTCTCTCTGATTTAAATATTGAAAAATTTCTCTTCTGGCTAATAAGTTGACTGAGTTTGCCTATCAGAACCCCCACCACCACCACCAATTATGTCCAAAACATTCCTCCAGGTAGGAAAAAGTGGATTCTAAACAGCTTTAATATTTTCCCCTTTGTTTTATCGATATTGCCTCATTTCAGCCTGGTGAGGCCAAACGGCTCTGGCTTCATCCCATGAATTAATGATTCTTCAAATCAATTTAATCTGGAGCCTAATAAATTTTCCTAATGACAAATCAATGTCAAAAATAATGAAAGAAGGAGTGATTCAATGTGTTTGCCCCCAAATCTCAACTTCCTTAACAGAGATGTATTATGTAAAGGGCAGCTTTAGCATTTTCTCTTTCTGCAGTGCACGACACTTTTCCCAACGCAAGGCGAATCTCAGAGCCAGGAATACAGATGTTGTTCTCCCTCTGCCATCAGACCCTGACATCTACACGTTATCCTCGCTCGTGCTTTTCTAAGACTGGGCAGAGTCGGCGTAAAGGAACTGAGTTCTTTGACGTTCCACGCACAGGCAAACAAACAAGAAAGATTGTGTGTGTGTATAAAATACACGTGCTTCTGGACATTTTTTGTTTGTTTTTTATTGTTGATAAAAGTACACACAGCAAAACATAAACCAATTCAACAATTTCTATGTGTACAATTCAGTGACATTGATTATGTTCTCCAAGTTGTTCAACCACTCTCGCCCTCCTATCCCAAATTGTTCTTTCCCCATTAACATGAACTCACTGCCCCCTAAGCTTCCTATCTGACCTTTTGAGTTGCTGTTGCAAATTTGATCCCCTATAGATAGTTCTTCAAAAGAAAATGATGTTCAAGGCAAACATTCTTTGCGAAATGAGCTAAGTTATTGTTTGGTTTAAAGAAGACGTTAGGGAATGTTTTTGGTTTAAGATTTAAGGTTGAAAGATTATCTTAGGGCAACTGTTTCAGGAGTTCTTTCAGCCCCAATGGCTCCAGAAAATCTGGATTCCATGAGAATTTGGAATTCTGTTCCACATTTTTCCACTTTTGATCAGGATACTTCTACAGAATTTTTGATCAAAATGTTTGGTAATGGTAGCCAGGCACCATGCCATTCTTTTGGTCTCATGGCAAAAGAGGCATTTGTTCATGGAAGCAATTAGGCATGCATTTTAAATAATGTTGATAGGCTGATGGAAGAAGGTATGTAATATATTACTGTACTTGGGTATGTTATGGAGAAGATGGCTGGCTGATGAACAAGATGGCCCCTTGGTTTGTTCCTCCTAACCTAAGTCCTATCGCATGAAACAAATATGCAACGACACTACTAAACTAGCACTTCTTTGATCCCCAGACAAAAGACTGATACTCCCAAAGATTCCACACTGGGTAAGAGCCTCCTCTATTGAGTCACGTGCTGCTGGTGGTCAAAGAGATTAAGTTTCAACCCTCCTGAAACTTGGAACCAAGTTTAGGGATGCAAATCTAATACATACAAGATAATCAGGAGCCAAAGTGGGTATTGATAGTCATAATAGAGGCAGCTCAAGTTTAGGGTAGAGACAGGCTAGTTACAAAAGAAAGTAGAAGGAAGAAAATCAGGTTTAAGAGGCTGAGATGTAGGGTTTAGGTTAACAGGGAGGAAAACAAGCAGTCTAAGTGGGTCTGAACGGGAGCTGAGAGTGGGGATTAAGACGCTGGTGGAGAAGAAGGTGAAGGCCTTGTTGTTCAGTCCCCTTCTAATGGGGAGGAGGGCCCATCCTGCACATTGATTTGCTTCCTTCTTGTTGGGTGCCACTGAGTCGTTTCCAACTCATAGTGATCCCATTTGACAGAGTAGAACTGCCCACAGGGTTTTCTTAGCTATAATCTTTAAGGAAGTATATCACCAGATCCTTCTCCCGCAGAGCTGCTGGATGTATTTAAATCATCAACCTTTCAACTAGCAGCTGAGCGCTTAACCATTGTGTCACCAGGGCTCCTTAACTGTCAATCTTAGAAGCCCTCTTATGTGCTGAATCCTGAAGTATGCTGGGCTGCAGAGGGTATTTTTGACTGTGTAAGGTCTTGTTTCAGCAATTTGGTGAAGGGCAGTGGAAATACATTCACTATGAATTTATCTTAATTCTCTAGACTTCCCTCAGGTTGAGTTGAAAGATAGAGGTAGGATGGACCAAACAAGAAGACCCAAGGAAGATTTCCTGGGATAGGTCCCCTAGAAGTCTCAGAGGTGTAGATTCAGGCCTTCTCTTCTAGGGTCATAATACTTATACCTCGTATGTCCATGGTAATGGATGTGTTTAATAACACCCGTTGCCCTTCTGGGATCAGGGCTCAAGACAGCTCAACCTTTCCCCTCTCTCAGATGAATATCATCAAATATTTAAGACTGGAATTCCCCTTTACTCTTGGTCATTGTTTAGGATGGGGAAGGAGGAGGAATCCTAGTCTCAACATTGGCAATCTTGACCTGCGGATGTCCCTTCTAGACATTGACGTAGAAGCCAACGGGACTTATGGCAACTCAAATCAAGCTCTCAGGGCATGATATCCTGGACGTGGCAGCAAAACCCTCCTTTATGCTGCGTAACTTATGGGAAAAAGGGGCATGTCCGTGTGATACCACTGCTGGCTGACTTGCCGTTGGAGCAAAATATCTGTTAACGCTGCTGACTGACTACTGACTGTTCCTGGGGAGAGCAATGGGTCTGCACAGGTTGGAGGTTAGGATGCCAATGGGAAACGGAAACCGGGAAAGACCCACTCAAAAGATCTCCCCTACACCATCAAGTGTTCAATGCCGTTGTTAGCATTCTCTTTGCTTATCAAATAAACGCTCAAATTCGTGATTTGAGAAAAGAAGCATCATATGGTTTGAATTAAAATGTATTTTTATTTGAGATATTTGGATGTCCCTTGAGATAAATGTTACTGGGGTGAAGTGAACTAGGAACAGAGGCCTGCTAGCAAAGAGAAGAAGAGGACTCTGGCCATGCCTTCCTTTGCTATTCTCTGGACAACAGCAGTAGCTATAACTCAGAAGCATCCATGGCCCAGGACGGCAAGCAGGTAACCCCACCCTTATTTAAAGATGGAGCTACTTTTTGTACCTCATGAGGGAAGCGAAAAACACTCTGCCTCCTCCAATACCCTCAATGTACCTTGGCATATTCCATGTTTTGTAAAGAAATCCGGTGATCCAGAATAGTTCCCTAAGACTATGGTAACAGAGTACTACAAATTGGGTGGCTTTAAACAACAGAACTTATTCTCTCACAGTTCCTGAGTCCAGAAGTCTGAAATCAAGGTGTCAGCAGGGCCATGAGCTCACTGAAGGCCCTAGGGAAGGAATCCTTCCCTGCCTCTTCCAGCGTCTGGGGTCACAGGCGTTCTTTGGTTTATGGCGCAATACTCCAATCTCTGCCTCCGTCTTCATGTGACCATCTTTCCTCTGTGTCTGTCTGTGTCTGTGACTCTTCTCTCTTACAAAGATACCACTCAGATGGCATTCAGGGCCCACCCTATTCTAGCATCATCTCCTGTTAGCTAATTACACCTGCAAAGACCCTATTCCCAAACAAAGTCACATTCACATGTACTGTTACGGATTGAATTGTGTCCCCAAAAAATATCTGTCAACTTGGCTAGGTCACGATTCCTAGCAACGTGTGATGGTCTAACATTTTGTCATTTGATGAGATTTTCCAATGTATTGTAAATCCTATCACTAAGACGTTAATAAGATGGAATAGCAGCAGTTATACTGATGAGATTTACAAGATTAGATAGTGGCTTAAGCCAATCCCTTTTGGGATATAAAACAGAGAAGCGAGCAGAGAGACATGGGGACTTCATACCACCAAGAATGATGTGCCGGGAGCAGAGTGCATCCTTTGGACCTGAGGCTCCTGCACTGAGATGCTCCCAGACCAAGGGAAGGCTGATGACAAGGACCTTCCTCCAGAGCCAACAAAGAGAGAAGGGCTTCCCCTGAAGCTGGCGCCCTGATTTTGGACTTCTAGCCTACTGGACTGTGAGTGAATAAAGTTCTCTTTGTTAAAGCCATCCACGTGTGGTAATTCTGTTATAGCAGCATTAGATGACTAAGCCAGGTAACCAGGAGTTAGGACTTCAACGTATCTTTCTGGGATATACAAATCTACCATACCTCTCCCCCAAAATTGCCGTAGGGTTGATTCCAATTCATGGTGACCCTGTGTGTGTCAGAATGGAACTGTGCTCCAGAGGGTTTTCAATAGCTGATATTTCAGAAGTAGATCACCAGGCCTTTCCAAGGGGCCTCCGGGTAGACTCAAAACACCAGCCTTTTTGTTTAGCAGCTAAGTGCTACCCAGGTACTCCAATTTTGGTTTTGGTTTATTCAGCCCATAACAGGCTGGAAAAGCAGGATTGAGCCTTGGTGAAGCATGAAGGTCAGAAGAAGATCCCAAGGACATCCCAGTGTTTAGTCTATTGTTGTCTGATCCATTTTGTCTGTGAGGGCGAGCTTCCTCAAGTACACTACATGCTCTGCCTGACTTTGGAGGCCTCCTGCATATAGAACCCTGCCTCTGTTGCTCTCTCTGCCCTCCATTTCATCACCCAGGCTGGCCTTCTCACTTTTCCTACCCTATTTCTGCCTAGGTTCACCCAATCTACCACATGCCATTGTTCATGCTGTTTTCTAAAACACTCTCGTGGGACCCCTCTGCCTCTCAAACTCCTACCCATCCTTCAAAACCCAGATCCAGTCTACCTCCTCCCTGAAGTCTTCCCTAACAATTCCAGCCCTGACTGATTCTGAGTCTGGCTTGGGTAGTCTTACTTTGCCTGCAGTGAGGGCTCAGCCCTGAATTATTGCTCCATGGGAACCCCTATTGTCTCACCAGACGGCTTTTACAGTCCTTGATTGTTATTATAGATCTTCAAGATCCTGTATTATCACCTTTCCGCTCCTCCAGTGGCTAGTGCTGTGTGCAGCTCAAACCAGTGCTCTGATCCTTGTCCCTTCATGGTATTCTCCAGGTTACCCTGAAGATGTGCTCACGTCTTTAAATGGACTTGGAATAAAGTGTGATTTCTTAGCTGATTTTTTTTTAGGCTGGTTGTTAGCACCTTTTTAAGCACTTACTAAGCATCGGTCATCTGCAGTAAGTTTTTATAGTTGTCAGCTGCCATCAGGTTGGCACCTGACTCATGGGGACCCCATGCACAATGGAACAAAACACTGCCTAGTTAGGCACCATTCCCACGATCATTTGTGGATTGGTCCGTTGTGATCCATAGGGTTTTCACTGGATGAGTTTTGGAAGTAGATTGCCAGGCCTTTCTTCCTAGCCTGTTTTAGCCTAGAAGTTCCACTGAAACCTGTTCGGCATCACAGCAACATGTAAGCTGCCACTGACAGATGGGTGGTGGTTGCCTATGAAGTGCATTGGCTGGGAATCGAACCTGGGTCTCCCGCATGAAAGGCAAGAATTCTACCATTGAATCATCACTGCCCTCATATGCACTAAATACTTTACATAAATTATCTCCTTTAATCCCCCCCAGCAATTCCTTGTATCTGGTAAGGGGATGGACATAAGGGAGCTGAGGCTCAGGGAAGTTAAAATCTTGCTCAAATTCACACTAGAATTGATTTAAAAGAAGAAGAAGAAGGGGTTCATACCCAGTGAAGAAAAGCACAGATGTCTCCTTGAAGACAAGTGCACCTGACCCAAGCCATAGTGTTTTCAATCACCCCCTATGCATGGGAAAATTGGACAGTGAATAAGGAAGACTGAAGAAGAATTTACACCTTTGAATTGTGGTGTTGGTGAAGACTACTGAATGTACCATGGACTCCCATAAGAACAAACAAATCTGTCTTGGAAGAAGTACAGCCAGAGTGCTCCTTAGAAGCAAGGATGGCAAGACTAAGTCTCACATATTTTGGACATGTTATCAGGAGGGATCAGTCCCTGAAGAAGGACATCATGCTTGGTAAAGTAGAGGGTCAGCGAAAAAGAGGAAGACCCTCAATGAGATGGATTGACATGGTGGCTGCAACAATGGGCTTAAGATAACAATGATTGTGAGAATGGCACAGGACCGGGCAGTGTTTCCTTCTGCTGTCCATAGGGTTGCTAGGAGTCAGAACTGGCTCCACGGCACCTAACAACAACAAGAAATCAACCAGTGAAGAACATTAACCTAACCCTTCAGTGGCAACTTCCTCTCCATCCAGGAATTCTTGAGTTGATTCCAACTCATAGCATCCCCATGTGTGCCTGAGTAGAAATGTGCTCCATAAAGATTTCAATGGCTGATCTTTTGGAAGTAGATTGCCAGCCCTTTCTTCTAAGACCCCTCTGGTTGGCCCTTTTTCATTGCAGTCATCTGATGTTACAGTTGAAATCTATTTCTCCGTCGTTACTGTCAGAGCTGGAAAATGGAGCCCATCTTCTCCTGCCAGCCGCCTTGGGGCAGAGGAATCAGACTTGACGAAGGACACCCAAAAAAGTACTTCTGTCCACCCTGCCTCCTCCACCCCCTTGCCTGTGGTCTGGAACCTCTGTGGTCGATACCCCTTCCTCCTCCATCTTCCATCCCCCAGACCCCCTTCTCTTCCCCCAGCCCCCCCCCCCGCCATTAATAAGAATCAGAAGGAGGGAGAGTGGGCACATGAAAGAGTCATTCCTTTCTTATTTACAGGTCTCTGCTGGAGGACCAGAGGCAATGAGTGTGGTCTCTACCCTGAAGCGAAGAGCGCAGCTCTCACAGGGGGCTGGGTCCTGACTGGGCTCGGCCTGTGACCCCTCAGGCCTTAATCTCCCCAGCTGTACAATTAGGTAAAAGTTGGGCTGCAATGGAAACCAGATGTTGCATCAGGAGCAAAGTCTCCTGGGCAAACAAATTCAATAATAAATAAATGCTTTCAGTTTTACTAGTAACTGGCCATGCTGCACCTCCTCCTGGGCTCCAATTAGAGTATCCCTGTTGTCTTGTGGAGTTTTCAAACCCAAGTGTAAATCAGAAAGAGTTCTGGTAGCCGAGAAATGCCTGCGACTTCGGATTTTTATTTCTGTGGATTTTTGGGTTGGGTTGGGTTTTATGCAATGTTGCGAGGCTGTTTTCAGAAATCACCCTGAGTTTACTTTTACATTCTGGTTTTAAAGGGGGGTTAACCAGGTGGTAACCCTTTTTCGGTCATTTCGGAAACATGGATCGTGGGACACTCTCATGTGCGAAGTACTCTGGGGATTACAGAGACATGGCATGTTCTTCCCTTTGTTGTTGTTGGTTGCCATCAAGACAATTCTGGCTCATGGTGACTGCATGTGTGCAGAGTAGATTGCCAGGCCTCTCTTCCTAGGTACCTCTGAGTGAGTTTCAATTGCCAAAGTTTTTGCTGGAGTCAAGTGCTTAACTCTGTACTTCCTGCTGAAAGCCTAAACCAAGACCAAACAGAAGGGCTCAAGGTCTAGAAGAAGCAAAACCGAGCCTAGGCTTTTTAATCGCAGCCATTCACTTGAGAATCTCTCTAAAATGTGTGTTATCAGCTTCCCTGCCTTAGCTTGGTGTTTATAGATAATCATAGTTGGCTGAATAAAGAACTTGAAAGGCCTCAGACATATTACTTTCATCCATCTATTCATGAACCCATTTATTCATTCAACAAATTTACTGAGCACCTATCATGTGTCCAACCATATTCCTGGCATCAAGTGTGCAGCTGCAAACCAGCAGACCAAAATTCCTGCCCCCCCCGCCACGCCAACAATGCTTTTGTTGTTGTTAGCTGTTGTCGAGTCAACTCTGACTCGTGGTGACTTTCTGCACAACAGGACAAAATGTTACCTGGTCCTGCGTCATCCTCACTGCTGCCAGCATATTCAAGTCCATTGTTCTGGCTATTGTGCCAAGCCATATCACTGAGGGTCTCCCTCGCTGGCCCTCTACTTCATCAAACATGACGTCCTCCTCCAGCAATTGATCCCTCCTGATGACATGTCCAAAGCAGGTGGAGCTGGGCAGTGTTCTGTTGGGATCCATAAGGTTACTGGCTGATTTTGGGAAGTAGATCTCCAGGCTTCTGTTCATAGTCTGTCTCAGTTTGGAAACTCTACTGACACCTGTCCACTGTGGATGACCGCTGGTATTTAAAATACCGGTGGCATAGCTTCCAACATCACAGCAGCACACAAGCCACCACGGTATGACAAACTGACAGACGGGTTGTGGCTCCTAACAACAGAAGAACGAGCAAGCGAAATTCTGATTTTACAAACTGTTTCGGTGTTATTGTTGTTGTTAGTTGCCATCGAGTCTATTCCAACTCATGACAACCCCATGTGTGCATAGTAGAACTGCCTCATAGGGTTTTCAAGGCTGGGGCTTGTCAGAAGCAGATTGCCAGACCTTACTTCTGAGGTGCTTCTGGCTGGGTTCAAACCACCAACCTTTCAGCTAGCTGTTGGCACTTAGTCACCCAGGGACTCCTGTTTTGGCATTGGGACTCAAGTAACCTTTGGGAGAAGTTCAGGAAAATGCGTATCGACTGACAAAACGATGATACTATGAGGCGATGGCCATCACTTGTGACTGTCCCATGGCCACATTTAGCCAAAAGGGAGCTGAGATTTCCATTGACACTGTCACCTCATGGCTGTCATTTAGTAAGCACCTATGTTGTGCTAATCGTGGCCATAAGGTTGCTGCATGTATTATTAATTCATTTCATCCCCACTGCTTTAGAGTCCTTGTTTCAGACTTGAGGAGACTGATTCACACCCTTCCTTGTTCCATCTCTCCCCTTCCTATTGGCCACCTTGAAATGGGGGGAAATGTCTAGGAGAGGTTGTAATAACATTTACGTGTTTATTGAGAACCAGCTATAGGCAAGGCACTGAGCTGGGAACTTTCTGCATGTGTTTCTTTTTTTTCTTTTAATAATATTTTATTGTTTTTGTTGAAAGTGTACACAGCAAGTTAGGTTCCCATTTGACGATTTCTACACAAATTATTCAGTGACATGAGGTGTCAACATACTCTTTAATTGCATTCTAGTTGTTCTGTTTCCAGTGCTCTAGTTTCCCTGCCCCCTTATCTTCTCATCTTTGCTTTAGAGCAATTGTTGACCTTTCCGCACGTTTTCTTATTCAGTCTCCACAGTATCTCTGCAAGCTCAATATGCTGATCTCCATCTACAGCAGAGGAAAGGAGGCCAATCAGGGTGAAGTCAATTGTTCTCTATCGCACAGCAAGTAAGAAAGTGGCAGAACCAGAACACATACCCCAGTCTTCCTGATGTTTAAGCCAGCATTCTATCCCCTGCCTTTAAGCTACAAGGGTTATAACCAAGAGTGAAGGTTGGAACTAAGAAAAATGATGTCAATAGTTTTACTTAGCTCACTCTTGATCTTAGAAGAGCCCAGACTCTCAAAACATGCTCTGGAGCATCTCACATTCGCTTCCAGAGGGCCATCGATTTCTCAATAGGCAGATGGGGAAATGGAAGCCTACAGTGGCTGTGGCCTTCTCCCAAGTCCAATGGCAAAGTCAAGGACAGAAGGATGTCTTGGCTCTGCCCTTGATTGAATTCTGCCAGCGGCACTTAAGTACAAACACCCTTCTCTCTCCCTTTCTTTTATTTTCTTCCCTTGAGGATAATTTTTTCCTTACACAGAAGCTGGTGGTCACAAATTACACATGTTCTTGGGTAGCTGTCTTTTTTGCTCATTGCCCTTCAATGGCCCTGTTAAAGAGTTCACAGTCCTAAATCTGCAAATTTTACTGGTCTAGGAAATGTATGGTAATGGCATGTGCAAAGAGATAGAAAACCAAAAGGGAAGAATACGCTTGGCATTTCTCAAGCTTTAAGAACTGAAGAGAAAATTCAAGCCTTGGGCCACGTTAGTGAAGGATTCTATGGGGAAAGTATTCAAAGAGGCAGGAAGCATCAAAAGAAGATGGAAGGAATACACAAAGTCATTATGACAAAAAGAATTGGTTGACATTCAACCATTTCAAGAAGTAGCATATGATCAGGAACCTATGGTACTGAAGGAAGAAGTCCAAGCTGCTCTGAAGGCATTGGTGAAAAACAAGGCTCCAGGAATTGATGGAATACCAATTGAGATGCTTCAACAAATGGATGCAGTGTTGGAAGTGCTCACTCATCTATGCCAAGAAATTTTGAAGACAGCTACCTGGCCAGCTGACTGGAAGAGATACATATTTATGCCTATTTCCAAGAAAGGTGATCCAGCTGGATGCAGAACTTATAGAACAATATCATTAATATCACACACAAGTAAAATTTTGCTGAAAATCATTCAAAAGCAGCTGCAGTATTATATCTACAGGGAACTGCCAGAAATTCAGGCTGGATTCAGAAGAGGACATGGAATGATCTCCCCCTGGTTATCATTGCTGATGTCAGATGGATCCTGGCTGAAAGCAGAGAATACCAGGAAGATGTTTACCTGGGTTTTATTGACTATGCAAAGGCATTCGACTGTGTGGATCATAACAAATTATGGTTAACATTGCGAAGAACGGAAATGCCAGAACACTTAATTGTGCTCATAAGGAGTCTGTACATAGACCAAGACGCAGTCATTCAAACAGAACAAGGGGATGCTGCATGGTTTAAAGTCAGGGTTGTTGTATCCTTTCACCATACTTATTCAATTTGTGTGCTGAGCAAATAACCTGAGAAGCTGGACTAAATGAAGAACAGGGCATCAGGATTGGAGGAAGACTCATTAACAACCTGAGTTATGCAGCTGATACAACCTTGCTTTCTGAAAGTGAAGAGGACTTGAAGCACTCACTGATGAAGATCAAAGACCACAGCCTTCAGTATGGATTACACCTCAACATAAAGAAAACACAAATCCTCACTACTGGACCAATAGCCATCATCATGTTAAGAGGAGAAAAGATTGAAGTTGTCAAGGATTTCATTTTACTTGTATCCACAATCAACACCCATAGAAGCAGCAGTCAAGAAATCAAAAGGCTCATTACATTGGGCAAATCTGCTGCAAAAGACTTCTTTAAAGTATTGAAAAGCAAAGATATCACCTTAAAGACTAAGATGGGCTTGACCCAAGCCATGGTGTTTTCAATCGCATCATACACATTCGAAAGCTTGACTATGAATAAGGAAGACTGAAGAAGAATTGATGCCTTTGAACTGTCGTATTGGCGAAGAATACTGAATATACCATGGACTGCCAGAAGAATGAATAAATCTGTCTTGGAAGAAGTACAACCTGACTGCTCCTTGGAAGCAAGGATGGCAAGACTACATCTTACATACTTTAGACATGTTGTCAGGAGGGATCATTCCCTGGAGAAGGACATCATGCTTGGTAAGGTACAGGGTCAGCGAAGAAGTGGAAGACCTTCAAGGAGATGGATTGACACAGTGGCTGCAACAATGGGCTCAAGCATAACAATTGTGAGGATGGCACAGGACTGGGCAGCATTTCATGCTGTGGTACATAGGGTCCCTATGAGTCAGAACCAACTGGATGGCACCTAACAACAAAAACAATATGAAATGTAAAAATCTACTTCTATAAGGAAGGAGCCTTGGTGGCACAAACAGCTATGTACTCAGTTGCTAACTGAAAGGTTGACAGTTTGAACCCACCCAGAGGCTCCAGAGGAGAAAGACCCAGCGACCCAGAAAACCTCATGGGGCAGTTCTACCCTGTCACATGGGGTTGCCATTAGTCAGAATCGATGCGAGGGCACCCAACAACAATGACAACTTCTATAAAAAGGAGTAGAAATAGTTTACTTGAGTGGAAGTATAATAGAAAGTACTATGGAAAGGAAAGAGTACTGGGAATAAGAACTCAAAATTTGACTTCCAAGATAACAGAGTTGACCCAGGAAAGGACCTGGCACCACACTCAGCTCTCCCCCAGGAAGGATGTTGGCAGCTGGTCCTGAAATTTGCACCCCAGTTCCACCTCTGAGTTCCCATGTGACCTTACACTGTGGCTTCTCACTGCTCTCATTACGCTCATCTGTAAAATAGGCCGAGATGGTGAAATAATTTCTGTGATCTGACTTCCCTTCTGGCCAGGAATGGATTAATTGGCACTAATGTCCCTAGAGCTGCTCAGGGTCTGAACCCCAGGCTAGCATTTCCAACCCAAAGCAAACAAAAGTCTAAACATCAGGCTTCGAGTAAGTTCTGTCTAAAGTTTCCTTCCACCTCTTTCTGGGAAGCAATCAAGGGGTCGCTTTTCTATGAGACTGTAATTTGTTGAAAAGCATTTGATTGTTGTATTGAAAGGTTGCACTGTATGTGTAAAAAGGTGTTTATGAGGCTTCGTACAGTATAGTTAATAACCAACCCAAACCAGAGCCTTTATAACGGGGACCCTGGCTGCAAGCATCGATATGTGCCTTTCTGAGGCCCGCTAATATCTAATTATAGTGGCTGGTGGTCTGGAATATAAACCTGGGGTGCTTGCCATGGGCCTGCAGGTCAGTCCTCTCATCTGTCAGTGGTAGCACTTCTGCACTTTTCTCAGGTTCGGCAAAAACGTGTCCCCTTGCCCTTTAAACCCAGCTCATCAAGCACCTGCAGGCTCTAAGCATCAGCTTGTCAGGTAGGCTGAGCAAGGCACATTTTTAGATGTGTTGGAAGCAAAGAGCCAGGCAGAAATTAGTAAGAAACCAGTTTCAGTATTTGTTTACTCACAAAGGGGAGACTCACAGCTGATAGACCAACTGGCTCAAGCCATTGTCATTTCTTGCCAGGAACAGGGCAAGGGGCTCTTATGAGGCCTCTTCATTTTCACTCTGCCCCCACCCTAGTCCATGGCCCACACTATAAGCAGAGTGGTTGTTATAACGTGCTGTCAAGTTGGCTCCGACTCATGGCGATCTTATGTACAACAGAACAAAACGTTGCCCGGTCCTGCACCGTCCTCATGATCATTGGTATGTTTGAGTTTATTGTTTTGGCCAATGTCTCAGCCCATATCGCTGAGGGCCTACCTTGCCACAGGTAGAGTGCTCTAACTAAACATACAAATTTGACCAGGTCTTTTCCTGCTTAAAACATTGTGATGGTCTCTCTTATGGAATGAATATGGTCCCCTTAAAATACGTATTGGAATTCTAATCCCTATACCCGTGTATGTAATCTAATACAATGTAATATAATTACCTAACATCTAATGTAATGTTGTGTATAGGCATACCTCAGAGATATTGTGGGTTCCGTTCCAGACCACCATAATAGAGTGAATATTGCAATAAAGCGAGTTACACGAGTTTTTTGGTTTCCCAGTACATATAAAAGTTATGTTTACATTAGACTGTAGTCTATTAGTCTATTAAGTGTGCAAAAGCATCATGTCTTAAAAAACAATGTACATACCTTAATTAAAAAATATTTTGTTACTAAAAAATGCTAACAATCATCTGAGCCTTCAGTGAGTTGTAATCTTTTTGCTGCTGCGGGCCTTGGCTGGATGTTGATGGCTGCCGACTGATCATGATGATAGTTGCTGAAGGTTGGGATATCTGTGGCAATTTCTTTAAAAATGAGACAACGATGAAGTTTGTCTTATTGATGGACTCTTCCTTTCATGAAAGATTTCTCTGTAGCAGGCGATGCTGTTTAATAACATATGACCTACAGTAGAACTTCTTTCAAAATTGGGTCAATCCCCTCTAAGCCTGCCGCTGCTTTACCGACTAAGTTTATGTAATATTCTAAATCCTCTGTTGTCATTTCAAAAATGTTCACAGTATCTTCACCAGGAGTAGATTCATCCCAAGAAATCACTTTCTTTGCTCATGCATAAGAACCATCCTCAGCTTCTAAGTTTTATCATGAAATTGCAACAAGTCAGTCACAGCCTCAAGATCTGCTTCTAATTCTAGTTTTCTTGTTATTTCTACCACAACTGCAATTACTTCCTCCACTGAAGTCTTGAACCCCATAAGTGTCGGAGTCAACTTCTTCCAAACTCTTATTAATGTCGATATCTTGACCTCCTCCCACGAATCACAAACAAATTTGTCTTGGAAGAAGTACAACCAAAATGCTCCTTAGAAGCAAGGAGGCAACATTATGTCCTACATATTTTGGACATGTTTTCAGGAAGGACTAGTCCCTGGAGAAGGACATCATGCTTGGCAAAGTCAAGGATCAATGAAAGAGAGGAAGACCCTCAAGGAGATGGACTGACACAGTGGCTGCAACAATGGGCTCAAGTATAATAATGACTGTGAGCATGGCAGAGGACCAGGCAGTGTTTTGTTCTGTGGTACGTAGGGTCACTATGAGTCAGAACCGACTATACGGCACCTAACAACAACGACAATGTGAATCACTAATGTTCTTAATGGTATCTAGAATGGTGAACCTTTTCAGAAAGTTTTCAATTTACTTTGTCTAGATGCATCAGAGGAATCACTATGTATGGGAATGTAGATAGATACAAATGTATTTCTTAAATAATAATACTTGAAAGTCAAAATTACTCCTTGATCCATGGGTTGCAGGTTGGATGTTGTGTTAACAGGCATGAAATTAATCTCCTTGTACACCTCCATCAGAGCTCTTGGGTGACCAGATGCATTGCCAATGAGAACTAATATTTCAAAAGGAATCTTTTTTTCTGAGCAGTAGGTCTCAACAGTGGGCTTAACATGCTCAGTAGACCATGTTATAAACAGATGTGCTGTCATCCAGGCTTTGTTGTTCCGTTTATAGAGCACTGGCAGGGTAAATTTAACATAATTCTTACGGGATCTAAGATTTTCAGAATGGTAAATAAGCACTAGCTTCAACTTGAAGTCACCAACCAGCTGGATTAGCCCCTAACAAGAGAGTCAGCCTGTCCTTCGAAGCTCTGAAGCCAGGCATTGACTTCTTCTATCTAGCTGTGAAAGTCCTAAACGGCGTTTCTTCCCATATAAGGCTGTTTGGTCTACACTGAAAATCAACTATCTCAGCTAGATCTTCTGGATAACCTGCTGCAGCTTCTCCATCAGCATTCACTGTTTCCCCTGCACTTTTATGTTATGGAGACAGTTTCTTTCCTTAAACCTCATGAACCCAAACTCTGCTAACTGCAAACTTTTTTTTCTGCAGCTTCCTCAGCCTTCATAGAATTGAAGAGGGTTAGGGTTTTGCACTGGGTTAGGCATTGGCTTAAGGGAATGTTGTCAGGTCGAGTATATTCTAGCAGGAAAGACTTCTGTTTCGGCAAGGAACTCTGCGTGAACAGAAACTTCAGCTCATAACTATGCATCTGATGAACATAGACTTTTTCGAGCCTAGTAACGTTCAGCATTTTATTGAGTACCTAATTAGAAGTATACAATGTTTTTTGTGAGAATCCCACAAAGCAGAATTTATTAGAAATATTGTGTTTGAAGGGTACAAAACTGTATCCACAGTACACATAATGAGAAGTGATCACCCATACTAGAGAAAAGGCTAGATTATCTATTTTCTCTACAGAAAAAAAATGACAAAATCTTCATCATGTGAAGAGGCAATCAAAGCCAAAATTATAAGAAAAAATATTACAGAGGTGTACCAGGCAGCTAATTAGTTGAAATTTTTTATTTTTCATTCTCTTTATGATGAAATTTATTATTAGATTTTGTATTTTTTGTGTGTTGTCAGCTTTTGAAAAATGAGTGTTTTTTTTTTTTTTTACTATGATTTCTCTTCTTATTCTAAATAAACATCACTTTCCTGCCTAAGTTTGTGCTCATATGTCTGCATTCTTTTCTTGCAGAGGGCTCCAAAATGCAATATGCTCCCTGCCCCACAAAATGAGGACTCAACAATATGTTTAAGTGGAAGTCCAGGGGTCACAGGGTGTGATTTCTGTAGAAGTCAGGGGAGGTTAGGGTTGGCCTCAATGCTCTCTTTAGTCTAGACTGTGAACACAGGAAAGGGAGGGATCATGTCTTTGTTTAAGCTCTTATATCAATAGCACACCTGGCCGAGTCCAGTGTAAAGTAGGTACTCAATAAATATTTACTGCATGAATGAACAACCTCTTCTAGCTCTAAAATTCTCCTGTTGCGTTCTTTTGTTACCTGTGGTGGATCAGATTATTGATCAAAAATACCCACTCTTTCCCACCCCCTCAATTCCATAGGAGAAATACACCACCTACCCCACTGATCTCGAGCTTTGCCATGTGATTTGCTTTGGCCTCAAGTTGAGAGAAATACTTTTCTCGCCCATTTGTTTTGGATGTTCAGGGTCACAGTGTGAGTAGAAGCTAGGTCTGAGCTGTACGGTTGGCCTTGCTCTCGTGTACTTCTGCTTTCACACTGAGAAGAACACACTACATCTGTCAGCTGATCCAAGGAGGATGGACACAACCTGCAGCCTTGGGGCCTCTGGGCCATACTGGGCCTTGACTCCAGATATGTTTCCTGGTTTTTGCCTTCAATCTAGAATCAAAGCAGAAAACCATATCTCTTTTAGAAAGATGTCTGGATAGGGGTAAGAATAACTAGCCAAAAGGAAGAGGCAAGGAAAACAGCTTTGCAATGCAACCGTTAAACCCAAATCCATAGCCACTGAGTCGACTCATAACGACCCTCCCTACAAGACTGAGTAGAACTTCCCATAGGGTTTCCAAGGTTGTAATCTTTACAGGAGCAGACTGCCACATTTTGCTCCTGTGGAGTGGCTGATGGGTTCTAACCGCCGACCTTTCTGTTAGCAGCCAAGTGGTTAACCACTGCACCACCAGGGCTCCTTTGCAACCATTTAGACAAAGTCAAATATAGATTCAACAACTAATTATAGGAGAAAGCTGCAAAGTGCGTTATCAAATCAAGTGTTTGCATAGAAACATTTTTGCTAGAAAGCAAAGTGGTAGCTCATTTGCATGTTTGGTATTGTTAGCATACAAAGGAGCCGAACTGCTAAAATTAAGATAGTGAGTTGTTTGAAAACCTCATTTTAAAATAGAATAAATCATGCCACAGGCAGATGTTTAAGAGTGTGCCTGATGTGGGGAGAGCTGGCCTCCAGTGTGAGGCTTGGCGGGAGTTAACCCTTCACTTCAGAAAGGCCAACTGAAGTCTTCTCCAGACACTAGGGTCAGGGATCTGCAAACTCACTCTCTAGGGCCTCCTGTGACAGCATCATGGTTGAGGGTTCACAGTCAGGGTCCGGGCTAAGAGCAGGAATATCAATGCTGGTCACCGCCAGTTCCCGAGCAGTCCCTGGGGACCGGGCATATGACCATGCTCTACTGCAGCAGGGTGGGGCAATGGGGGTGTCTCAATGTGAAACTACGGAGGTGCCCATTGTCATGGGCTGACCTTGCACTTACTTGACCTTGAGAATGAGTGTCTCCCTTGACTCACCCTAGTCTGGGCTTTGACATGCAGAATCAGTGTTCACCTTTCCAAACTTTGTGAGTTGATGTATTATCATTATTGTCATGGATTGAATTGTGTCCCCAAAAAATTTGTGTCAACTTGGCTAGGCTGTGATTCCCAGTATTGTGTGATTGTCCACCATTTTGTCATCTGATGTGATTTTCCTATGTGTTGTAAATCCTACTCCGTAATGTTAATGAGGCAGGATTAGAGGCAGTTGTCTTAATGAGGCAGGACTCAATCTACAAGATTAAGTTGTGTTTTAAGTCAATCTCTTTTGAGATACAAAAGAGAGAAGCAAGCAGAGATACATGGGCACCTCATACCACCAAGAAAGCAGCACCTGGATCAGAGTGTATCCTTTGGACCCAGGGTTCCTGTGCTGAGAAGCTCCTAGTACAGGAAAAGATTGATGACAAGGAACTTCTTTCAGGGCTGACAAAGAGAGAAAGCCTTCCCCTAGAGCTGTCACCCTGAATTTGGACTTCTAGCCTACTAGATTGTGAGAGAATAGACTTCTGTTTGTGGAAGACATCCGCTTGTAGTATTTCTATTATAGCAGCACTAGATGACTAAGACAATTACCATCACCCCATTTCATAGATAGAGATGTAGAGTTTTGGAGAGGTTCCAAAATGTCTCTAAAGTCACATAGGCAGTAAGTGGGGAGTCTCTGAATTAAGTCCAGAGACTAGTGGTCATCAAATCTTTCTATTCGATTACTAAGAAATGTTCGAACATGCACTTCCATCTACCCATCCATCCATCTATCTAGAAATTGTATCATGAACAATGGTATTACGAACTTTATATAACATGCCTAAAAACAGAAATATGAAATGATGAGATAAAAAAATAGAAATAACATTATTTTCTTTACACACCAAAATAGACTGTATCATGCACTTTCCAGAGTGTATGTATTTTCCCCACTTTGAAGACAAATGCTTAAACATTGTACGTGCTGCCTCTTGGGAACTCTAAATAGAATGTATCTATCTTCAAAGGATGTAAAAATCTCAATGTGGAAACAAGTGTACATCCAGAACCCTCCCTTGTCTTCAAGTGGCAGCCATCAGTTGATGCCTGTTGTACTGACACCTTCAACTAGATGGGGGCTGTTACGGTAAAACCTGCAAAAGCTGAAACCTGTATAAGATGGAAACCTAACAGAGAAGGAAAACTCAGATCTTCTCCACCAATACAGAGCAATAGAAAAGTGGTAAGACCACACCCCGTCAAAAGCACAGAACTTGCGATACATGGAAAAACAAGGCAGTCCTGTCGAGTTCTGGCTTTCACAGGTTTCATTGTATTATAGGAACCCAAGCCATCCTACCCTTCTCTTGGTATATGTATGCCTGTATCTGTTTCTTATGGCTGCTATAACAAATCACCACAAACTTAGTGGCTTAAAACAGGGAAGATTTATATCCTTACATTGCTGGATGTCAGAAGTCTGAAATCATTTTCACTGGGCTAAAGTCAAGGTATATTCAGTTATTCAACATTCTTCTCCAACACCATGGACCACCAGAAGAATGACCAAACCTGTCTTGGAAGAAGCACAACCAGAATGCTCCTTAGAAGCAAGAATGGAGAGACTAGACTCGAGTGCTTTGGACATGTTATCAGGAGGGACCAGTCCCTGGAGGCGACATCATGCTTGGTAAAGTAAAGGGTCAGCAAAAAAGAGGAAGACCCTCAACAAGATGGATTGACACATGGCTGCAACGATGGGCTCAAGCATAACAACAATTACGAAGAACGCACAAGACCAGGCGGTGTTTTGTTCTGTTGTATACAGGGTCACAATGAGTCAGAACCAACTCCACAGCACCTAGCAACAACAACAAAGTCAAGGTACCAGCAGGACTGATTCCATTAGGGGAGACACCATGAGGGGATAAACTGTTTCTTTGTGCTTTTCATCTTCTAGCGGCCACCTGTATTCCTTGGCTTGTAGCCAATTCTCCATCTACAAAGTGCATCCCTCCAATCTCCACTTCTGTTATCACATCGCATTCTCTTTGACTCTTCTGTGTCCCTCTTATGAGGACCAATATGATTACATTGGGCCCACCCAGATAATCCAAGATCATCTCTCCACCTCATGATCTTTACCTAATCTGTTTTGGAAGAATTATGACAAAGATGCTCCGTAGAAGCAAGGATGGTAAGACTATATCTCACATACTCTGGACATGCTATCAGGAGGGATCAGTCCCTGAAGAAGGACATCGTGCTTGGTAAAGTAGAGGGTCAGCAAAAAAGAGGAAGACCTTCAACAAGATGGGTTGACGCGTGGCTGTAACAATGGGCTCAAGCATAACACTGATTGTGATGATGTACATAGGGTCACTATGAGTTGGAACAGACTCAGTGGCACCTAACAACAAAAACAACACCGAAATCACATCTGCAAAGTCCTTTTTACCGTATAAGATAGCAGCCACAGGTTCTGGGGATTATGATTTGGGCATATCTGGAGAGCTGTCATTCAGTCTATCACAACCTCTGACAGTTCTTGCTTAAATGTGGTCTCCCGTAGACTTTAAGTCCCACAAAGGTGGACACTGTCACCTAGGGTGACCAACCATTATGATCTGCCTGGGACTATCCTGGTTTTTGCACTGAAAATCCAACTTTACAAGAAACTTTTTAGTCCTAGGCAAACTGAGACAGCTGGTCACCCAACCATAGGCACATAGTGAGCACAGCATAATAACTGATTTACAGTAAGTGCTTGTTGTTGTTGGTAGGTGCCACCCAGTCAGTTCCAACTCCCAGCGACCCTATGTACCATAGCACAAAACACTGCCTGGCCCTTTGCCATGCTCACAATCGTTATGCTTGAGCCTGTTGTTGCAGCCACTGTGTCAATCCACCGGGTTGAGGGTCTTCCTCTTTTCTGCTGACCCTCTACTTTACCAAGCATGATGTCCTTCTCCAGGGGCTGATCCAACCTGACAACATGTTCAAAGTATGTAAGACACAGTCTCGCCATCCTTGCTTCTAAGGAGCATTCTGGTTGCACTTCTTCTAAGACAGATTTGTTGGTCCTTTTGGCAGTCCATGGCATATTCACTATTCTTTGCCAATGGCGCAATTCAAATGGGTCAATTCTTCTTCGGTCTTCCTTATTCACTGTCCAGCTTTTGCATGCATATGATGAGATTGAAAATACCATGGCTTGGGTCAGGTGCACCTTACTCTTCCAGGTGACATCTTTGCTTTTCAACCCTTTAAAGAGGTCTTTTGCAGCCGATTTGTCCAATGCAATGTGTCTTTTGATTTCTTGACTGCTGCTTCCATGGGTGTTGACTGTGGATCCAAGTAAAATGAAATCCTTGACAACTTCAGTCTTTTCTCCCTTTATCATGATGTTGATTATTGGTCCAGTTGTGAGGATTTTTCTTTTTCTTTATGTTGAAGAGTAATCCATACTGAAGACTATGGTATTTGATCTTCAGCAGTAAGTGCTTCAAGTCCTCTTCACTTTCAGGAAGCAAGGTTGTGTCATCTGGGTAACACAGGTTGTTACTAAGTCTTCCTCCAATCCTGATGTGCCATTCTTCTTCGTATAGTCCAGCTTCTCAGATTATTTGCTCAGCATACAGATTGAACAGGTAGGGTGAAAAGATACAACCCTGTCGCACACCTTTCCTGACTTTAAATCAAGCAGTATCTCCTTGTTGAACAACACTTCCTGATCTATGTACATATTCCTCATGAGCACAATTAAGTGTTCTATAATTCCCATTCTTTGCAATGTTATCCATAATTTGTTATGACCCACACAATCAAATGCCTTTGTGTAGTCAATAAAACACAGGTAAACATCCTTCTGGTATTCCGTGCTTTCAGCCAGGATCCATCTGACATCAGCAATGATATCCCTGGTTCCATGTCCACTTCTGAATCCAGCCTGAATTTCTGGCAGTTCCCTGTCAATATACTGCTGCAGCCGCTTTTGAATGATCTTCAGCAAAATTTTACTTGGGTGTGATATTAATGATACTGTTCAATAATTTCTACATTCAGTTGGATCACCTTTCTTGGGAATAGGGATTTCTTACAGTCAGTTGGCCAGGTAGCTGTCTTCCGGATTTATTAGCATTGCATCCGTTCGTTAAAACATCTCAACTGATATTCTACCAATTCCTGGAGCCTTGTTTTTTGTCAGTACCTTCAGTGCAACTTGGGCTTCTTCCTTTAGTATGATCAGTTCCTGATCATATGGCACCACTTGAAATGGTTGAATGTCGACCAGTTCTTTTTGGTATAATGACTTTGTGTGTTCTTTCCATTTTCGTTTGATGCTTCCTGCATTATTAATATTTTCCCTGTAGAATCCTTCACAATTGCAACTTGAGGCTTGATTTTTTTCTCCAGTTCTTTCAGCTTGAGAAGTGTTGAGCGTGTTCTTTCCTTTTGGTTTTCTATCTCCAGCTCTTTGCACATGTCATTATAATACTTTACTTGTCTTCTGGAGCCTCCCTTTGTAATCTGTTCAGTTCTTTTACTTCATCATTTCTTCCTTTTGCTTTAGCTGCTCAACAGTCAAGAGCAAGTTTCAGAGTCTCTTCTGACATCGATTTTGGTCTTGTCTTTTTTTCCTTTCTTTTTAATGGCCTTATGCTTTCTTCATGTATGATGTCCTTGATGTCATTCCAAAACTAGTCTGGTCTTTGCTCATTAGCGTTCAATGCATCAAATCTATTCTTGAGATGGTCTCTAAATTCAGGTGGGATATACTCAAGGTTATACAGCCTATGGCTCTCCTGGACTTGCTCTAATTTTCTTCAGTTTCAACTTGCACTTGCATATGAGCAATTGATGGTCTGTTCTGCTGTCAGTCCCTTGCCTTGTTCTGACTGATGATATAGAGCTTATCCATTGTCTGTTTCCATAGATGTAATAGATTTGAGTCCTGTTTATTCCATCTGGTGAGGTCCATGTGTATAGTCACCATTTATGTTGGTGAAAAAAGGTATTTGCAATGAAGAACTCGTCGGACTTGCAAAATTCTATCATGTTATATCTGGCATCATTTTTATCATCAAGGCCATGTTTTCCAACTACTGATCCTTCTTCTTTGTTTCCAGCTTTGCATTCCAATCAGCAGTAATTATCGATGTGTCCTGACTGTATGTTCGATCAATTTCAGACTGCAGAAGCTGGTAAAAATCTTCAACTTCTTCATCTTTGGCCTCAGTGGTTGGTGTATAAATTTGAATAATAGTCTTATTAACTGGTCTTCTTTGTAGGCATATGGATATTGTCTTATCACTGACAGCATTGTACTTCAGGATAGATCTTGAAATGTTCTTTTTGACAATGAATGCAACACCATTCTTCTTCAAGTTGTTCCCAGCATAGTAGACCATATGATTGTCCAATTCAAGATGGCCAATACCAATCCATTTCAGCTCACTAATGCCTAGGATATCAATGTTTATGCATTCCATTTCATTCTGAACCATTTCCAATTTCCTAGATTTATGCTTTCTACATTCCACATTCCAATTATTAATGGATATTTGCAGCTGTTTCTTCCCATGCTGAGTCATGCCACATCAGCAAATGAAAGTCCCAAAAGCTTGACTCCATCCACATCATTAAGGTCAGGTTTACTTTGAGGAGGCAGCTCTTCCCCAGTCATCTTTTGAATGCCTTCCAACCTGGGAGACTCATCATCTGGCACTATATCAGACAATGTTCTGCTGCTATTCATAAGATTTTCAATGGCTAATTTTTTTCAGAAGTAGACTGCCGTGTCCTTCTTCCTAGTTTGTCTTAGTCTGGAAGCTCAGCTGAAACCTGTCTGCCATGGATGACCCTGCTGGTATCTGAATACTGGTGGCATAGCTTTCAGCATCACCGCAGCATGCAAGCCCCCACAGTATGACAAACTGACAGACACGTCGGGGGGTAAGTGCTTAACGAGTGTTAAATTGACCCTTCCGCAAGGGCTTACGTGACTCTCCCTCAGAGTCTTTCTAAACTTCTCGAACCCCTTTTAACCCTCTTTATGACCCAGGTTACCTCAGGATCCTGCACATTTGTCCAAGACACAGAATCATTACGCAGTATCTATGTTCCTACATACATAGAAGTGAAGCAGTGGTGGCTCAGCAATATAACTCTCATCTTCCATGCAGGAGATGCTTGCTGGCCAGTGCGCCTCATGCACAGCCACCGCCTGCCCTTGTCTGGAAGTTCATGTGTTTCTGTGATGCTGAACATGTTTCAGCCGAGCTTCCAACTTAAGATGGACTTGGAAGAAAGGCGCAGTAATCTGCTCTCAAAAATCAGCCAATGAAAACCTTAAGGATCACAAAGATCAGATCCACAACCGATCATGAGGATATGGCAAGACTGAACAGCATTTCATTCCATTGTGCACGGGGTTGTCGTGAGTTAGGGAATGACTCCATGGGAGCTAACGACAACAACAACATGTATGTGGAAAGCTGTACAAATTGTTTCATGAAGAAACCAGATGTTAAATTTCCTCTATTTTTATCCTCTTTCGAAACTAAAACAGTTCTAAATCTCAGCAAAATGCTGAGTAGGTACATCCTGCCTTACCAGGAACATTCACTCTAAGACATCTACACAAACCTACAGAGGAATTAAGTGGTGAGTGAAGATGGAGAAGTGAGCAGGGTCTGAGGGTCTTAAATGGTGATAAATTGTTGGAAGTGGTAAATTCAAAGCCATTGCCTACAGTAGCATTCTGAAATTTTAGTAATTTTCATAATTTTTTAAATATCCTGCCATATCTACAAATAGCTGTACTATTATCCCCTTATCTTCATAGCATCTCAATACTTTTTATTTTAATACATTTTAAAAGAAAATTGAATGTGCTTAATATCGCCACATTTTTCCCAATGTGCATTATAATAAATACGGTATTATTAGTATGAAAAATCTTTGTTTATATCTGTATTCTCTATTGCTGCATGATAAACTAGCCCAAAACTTAGTGATTTAAAATAACAACATTTATTATCTCACAGTTTCTTTGGGTCAGGAATTCAGATGTAGCTTGGCTCTTTCCTCCAGCTCAAGTTCTTTCACAAGGCCACAATCAAGTTATTGGTTGGAGCTGTGGTCTCATCTTGATGCTGAGCTGCAGAACAATCCACTTACAAGCTCACTCAGTGTTTGTAGGAAGGTTTAAGTTCCTCATAGATTGTTGGCCTGAAGCCCTCAGTTCCTCACTGGCTGTTGGACTGAGATCAACATGGGCCTCTCCATAGGTCACAGTATGGTGGCTGACTTCATCAAAACAATCAAGTAAGCAAGCCAGAGAAGGAGGGCTAACAAGATGGAAGTCACAGACTTTTGTATCTTAATCTTAGAAGCCATATCCAGCCACCTCAGAAACAGGTAATTAGATCCAGCTCACACTTGAGGGGAGGAGATTACCCGAGGACATGAATACCGGAGGGAGGGAATCAGTGGAGGACATCTTCCAAGTTTGCCTACCACAATTGTTGCTGTGTTGTTCTAAGTCATTGTTGAGTTTGGCTCTGACTCATGTGGACCCGTTGTAAAACAGAATGAAACATTGCCCAGTCCTGCGCCATCTTTGCTGGGTAATTTTTGGAAGTAGATCACTAGGCCTTTCTTCCTGGTCTGTCTCAGTCTGGAAGCTCTGCTGAAACCTATCCACTTTGCTGGTATTTGAATACCAGTGACATAGCTTCCAGCATCACAGCAACACACAAGCCAACATGACAAGCTGACAGACAGGTGGTGGGTGGATCATAATATACCATCTGAAATCAACTTGCTTATTCTTCATGGCCCGTATACCACACTTTGGCAACCCCTTGCACTAAGGATGCAGGGGTTTACCTTAGCACAAGTGAGAGTAATGAGGAGGTGGGTAGAGGCGGGGAGTGAAGTCCTGCCTCAGAGAGGGACCACAGTAAAAGTGGGGATGTTGGGATGGAGATGGTGGCTGCATGTGAGCTGGTTAACTGGAGTGGAAGGATCACCCTGAAGAAAGATGAGGCTGGAGAGTTTTCTGAACTAAGGCAAAAGCCCAAAATCATTTAGCCAGCTGCTTCCCTCCCATCGTACACATCAGCCCCAACTCAGTGTGAAGTTAAATAATAGCTTCTGCAGTTGCAGAAAAAATTATTTTCGATAGGTTTTGACAGGATTTGATAGAGGCGGAGATAATCTGCAATTTTTAGTTTGTACTTGGATGCAGACTTTCCAAAGTGTTCTTTGCCGTTTTACTTAAATTGGGAGCTCTCCCGATGCTTTGAGAATGGAGTTCTTATCCAGTTCTCTAGAAGGAAGCTTAGCAAACCACTGGGGCCAAAGCCAGCCAGATGCTTATTGGTTTATGGCCCGAGAGCTAAGAAAGGCTTTTATATTTCGAAATAGTTACATTTTAAATGGTTACACAAGTACCTGTATAATAGCCTCAATTTTGACTCTTGGCCCACAAAGCCTAAAATATTTATTATCTAGCCATTTAAGAAAAAGTTTGGCAACCCCTGCTCTAGAGTTCCTCAAAGTATTAGCCCCATGCCCAGAACAAAGAAAGGGATGGAAAAAAAGATGGTCTACATTGTTATTTTAGGAAAGAATGGAATGGGGAGGAAGAGAGGGAGGAAAAAGAAGAGAAGCTTTTTCCAACCACACAGAGAATTCAGTCCCCACATTTCCCCACTCTGTCACACACACACACACACACACACACACGAGCCCATGCGTGCACACACACACACACACAGAGCACACCTGTACCTAAGCTAACTTTGTAAGTACCCATGCTGACACTTGGGAACACCATTTCAGGATTTTATTGCCTTTCAAACTATCCAAATCTCTCTGATGAACAAGAAAGTGAAAAGTTTTCTAAGTTAGAAAAAAAAATCATAAAAAAAAAAATCAAGAAGGAAAACATAAACAACTCTGACTTCAAAATATGTCCCATTATCAGACAACTATTGTGGTGGTGATTCAAGGGGGTAAGGAGAAGGGCTTAATAGAAACCCTTAGCCCAAGAAACAGAGGAGAAAAGATCGAAAAAGAAACAACTCTACAAGGATGAATCAAAGGACCTGCAACTCAAAAGGAGACTGAAGTCAGGTGAGCGCAGACATTTTTCTTTTTCCTGAAAGAGAACACACCACACAGAAATCCCACTGTCTTTAGGAAGAGAGAAAGAGCACTGAACTGTTTCCTTAGAAAGCATCATGCTTGGAGTAACACTTTAGATGCCACTTCACTGAAAATAGGATAGAATGAATTTGAAAACCCTAGTGACTTAGAAAACCCTGGTGGCATAGTGGTTAAGTGCTACGGCTGCTAACCAAGAGGTCAGCAGTTCAAATCTGCCAGGCACTCCTTGGAAACTCTGTGGAGCAGTTCTACTCTGTCCTATAGGGTCGCTATGGGTTGGAATCAGCTTGACCACAGTGGTTTTTTTTGGGTTTTAGTGACTTAGAACAACCGATGACCAAGTTATAATTTGTTGACATGAAAGCAGGGAGCAGAACCACAGGAGACAGAGAAAGCCTTTCTGTCCTGTGCTATAACAACAGATTTCCCTGGCCAAGAGCAGAGAGAACATGAGTGGAAGAAGCGTTTGTCTTGGGCTTGAACTTTCTCAGCCTCAGAGGGCAGCGTTTCCAGCTGGTGTTACACCACTTCCTTCTTCTGTCAGAGAACAGCTTGAAGATGTTATTTTTAGCATCCCACAATGCTCCTTGGAATTGGGTTGGAACAAATGAATGTATTAATGAGCATGGGGTGAGTCACGATGTACCCAGTCATTGATGCCCTAGTTATTTTCTCTGTGTTAGGGGTCTTTTGTTCACCTACCATGAAAACCCAAATGAAACTGACAATAAAATACATTTGTTGGTTCACCTAGATAAAAAGTACCATGGCAATGAGCTGCAGGCACGGTTTGACCAGGGGGCTGGCTCCATTTCTTTATGACTTGCTCAGCTCTGCCTTCCCCTGCTTGTCAACTGAGACCTCAGGCTGGTTTCCTTCATGGTGGCAAGTGGCTGACAGCAGGGGTGGGAGCTGGAGCTAGGTGCGTCCTTTACCTTCGCCATGGAGTGAGAAAGCATCGCTTCCCACAAGCATCTTACAAAGGTCTACCTTCACTTTGATGGTGCCATTTTAGAGGACACACCCATCTGTGAATCAGTGGCTGTGGAAAGGTCGGGAGACATTACCCTGGCTGGCTTGCACTAACCAAGACCCACTTGTAGACTTACAAATCTTTAGGAAGAACAAGCTCCTCTAACTCACAGGTGTTCACTGTGGAGGAGTGGAAGAGACGTGGACAAGCAACTTCAGTATCTGTTACCTCCACTGGCTTGTTGGGTTGTAGGGGTGGCCTCCCTTACCTTCCTTTTCCCTTTCTTCCCCCAAAGAGGCACATTTCATTTCACCCCTGGCCAGGTTGACTGTATTTTTTTTTCACAAATAACACACCTGTCATACTTCTTTTTTGCCAAACACACAACCCCCTTGCATGTTATTTTTATAAGCGTGCTATGCCAATTTTTTTTTTACATGTTGTTGACTTCAGTTGACACTAAGAAGGCTATGAAACTATGAAATAAGCTGACCTAACATTACCTAGGAAACCCTGGTGTCATAGTGGTTAAATGTTACAGCTGCTAACCAAAATGTTGGCAGTTCAAATCCACCAGGTGCTCCCTAGAAATGCTATGGACAGTATTACTCTGTCCTATAGGGTTTTTTATAGGGTTGTTATGAGTAGAAATTGACTCGATGGCAACAGGTTTAGGTTTTTCTTTAACTTTACTTAATGGTTTTACTTAAGATGATCTGATAAGGTTTTTGCATTTAGCTATTGAACTAATGCACTGTAGTTATCAACTTTAATCAACAGAAACTAATGCACAGTTTTAATTGTTTATTTTCCAATTACCGGGGAACTACCAACCTTGATCTATGACTTCTTGACCATGGCTTATAGCTTTATTATACAATTATGCTCAAAAGTAACGTTTTTTGAACTATTTTTACACACATAAGCAGGAGATTAAAGACAATGAACAGAAAGAAACAAAATGAATAGAAAAATATGATTTACTTATAATATGGGAGAACAGGTGAATGGGGCCAAAATTCATTTCTGGAAATGTCATGAGATATGTGTGTTACATATGCATGAGAACACTATGCCAGAACTATTTCACTTAACTTCATCATTTGGGCATGTTTTTACATGGGCATGTTATTTATGGAAAAATATAGTAACATTATGGAGTTGTGGGCAAATAGAAGCTTTCAGTTTAGTGCTTCTGGAAACTTGCTTTTCCTCATCCTCCAGGGCTCCATTTCCCACTGGTTAATGTGGACAGTTATTTCATTTCAAAGATGAGAGGGGTAGAGTAGTTTCTTAAAGTGTGATCCTTGACTCTCCTGCATTAAGATCCCTAAAGCTCTTGAATAAAAGAAAGGAGTAAGGAATCAAAGCTGCATATAGAGAGACAGACGCCAGGAGATCTCCAGAGGGTCCTCCTCGAGTATTAAGCAGAGCACAGATCAGCATGTGCACATGAAGCAACTACCCAAGACTGGGGAAAGAGCCATTCAAGAGGTAAGAGTGCTGAGTGATCACACAGAGCTGGGAAGAGTGTGTGTTTCCACAGCTCAAACAAGAAACACTCACAATTCATGGGACATTGGGTAGAGTATTCAGGCAAGTCTTGACTCAGGAATGGGGAATGTCCTAGACTGACAACTGCTCCAGAACCACCTAACAAACCGTAAGGGCGGGATTCAAAAGAAACAGTTACCACGTAGCTTATCTGCATTCCAACACAAAAGTCAAATATTTATAGGGTTACAAAAGTATCCAGAACTCAATAAGGTAAATTACGTAATATCTGGGTTATAATCAGAGCCCTGGTGGAACAGTGGTTAAGAGCTTGGCTGCTAACCAAAAGGCTGGCAGTTTGAATCTGCCAGCCGCCCCTTGGAAACCCTATAGAGACACTGTGGATCAGAATTGACTCAATGGCAATGGGTTTGTTTTTGGTTGGGTTTGGGGGCTATGATCAAAGATTACCAGGCATGCAAAGTAAAAATGCAGTTTGACACCTCTACTTACCTATTAGAATGGCTGAAATGATGGCAGGAACCTTCATTAAAAACACAATAAAATATTTAAAAAAAAAAAAGAATGGCTAAAATTAAAAGGACTGACTAAGTGTTGTGAAGTGTTGGCAAAGATGTGGGAAAACTGGAATCACGTTAGAAAACAGGTTGGCATTCCATTCCCAGGTATTTACCCAAGAGAAATGAAAGCATATGTCTGTACAAAGACATGTTCACGAATGTTCATGTCAGCTTTGTTTGTAATAGCTGAAAGCTGGCAACAACCTGACTGTCATTCAACAGGTGAATGGATAAACAAATTGTGGTATACCTACACAATGGAATGCTATTTAGTAGTAGAAAAGAATAAACTATGGTTACATGCTACAACATTTATGGATCTCTCAATAGTTATGCTGAGAGAAAGAAATTAGACCAAAGAGAGTACATACTGTACGTGTTCGTTTATATCAAATTTTAGGAAATGCAAACTAACATAGTAAGTCAAAACAGATCACTGGTTGCCTGGCGATGGGGAATAAGAAGGGAAGTTTACAAAGGGACATGTGAAAACTTTTCAGGGTGATGAATATTTTTATTATGTTGATAGTGATGGCTTCAAGGGTGTATATATACATCAAAACTTATCAAATTCTACGCTTTAAATAGGTGCAGTTTATGGTGTGTGAAATATACTGTGATAAAGCTGTTTTTAAAAGTTACATGTGAGAAGACTCAATACTGTTAAGAAGTCAATTCTTCCCAACTTCACCTACAGATGCAATACAATCTCAATCAAAATCACAGAAAGCTATTTTGTGAATATCGACAAATGGATTTTTAAGTTTTATATGGAAAGATAAAAGACCCAGAATAACCAACACGCTACTGAAGAACAACAAAATTGGAGGAACCATATAACCCAACTTCAAGACTTAATACAAAGTTACAGTAATCAAGATAATATGGTATTGGTGAAAGAATGGATAATTAATGGAATAGAATAAAGAGCCGAGAAATAGAAAAGGAGCAAAGAAGCAAAGGCAATTCAATGAAGAAAGGATGGTCTTTCAACAAATGGTTCTTGAATGCACTTTGACTTCCATATGCAACAAAATGAATCCAGATACAGACCTTATATCTTTCACAAAAATTAACTCAAAGTGGACCATAGGCCGAAACGTAACATTCAAAATTATAAAACTTCTAGAAGATAACATGGGCGAATATCCAAGTGTTCTTAGGTTTAGCATTGGGTTTTAGGTACAACACCAAAAGCACAAATCATAAAATAAAAAACTGATTAGTTGGACTTTGTTGAAATTAAATCTTCTTTCAGTGATAGAAATGCCGTGTTCATTAAGGTAGGCCTGTACAGTCAATTATTGTAATTGCTGTCAATAAGTTATACAACTGTAAAAAGTTGAATTAGTAAAAGTTGTGTGATAGGTATATTTACGACAATGACCAAAAAGGAAAAAAAAAAAAAAAAAAAAGAGTAGCTGCTGAGGCTGCTTATGTACAACCAAAAACCTCGTGGGATTTGGTCCGTGGGATTTGGTTTTTGGTTTGGAGGTTTAAAGTTATGGTTTCATGGGATATCCCTGTTAACTAGCCTAAAAACATGTCTTAGTGCCTCTGTTACACCTCCTAGTTTGAGGCATAGTGCCCAGGGTCTTAAAAGCTCGCAAGCGGCCATCCAAAGCATAATTTGGTCTCTATTTGCCTGGAACAACAGAGGAAGCAGAAGAGACAGGAATAGGAGGAGTGTTTGGAATGTGTGGCTAATTGCCTCCATGAACAACTGTCTCCTTTGCCATGAGACCAGGAGAACTGGATGGTGCCCAGCTACCATTACTGAACATTTTGATCAAAGTTTCCATAGAAGAATCCTGATCAACAAGGGCACAATGCAGAACATAATTTCAAATTCTCATGGACTCCAGATTTCCTGGAGCCATGAAGGTTTGATGAACCCCTGAAACTATTGCCCTGAGATAATCTTTAGACCTTAAACCAAAAATATCCCCTGAAATCTTCTTAAAATTGAAAAATGGTTTAGCTTAACTAGTAAAAAATGTCTGCTTTGAGCATTATGCTCTTATAAGAACTACATATATGGGATCAAATTTACAGCAGCAACTCGAAAGACTAGATAGGAATCTTAGGGGGCAGTGAATTTATGTGAATGGAGGAGGAACAACTCAGAAAAGGAGGGTGAGAATGGCTGCACAACTCAAAGAATGTAATCAATGTCACTGGTACATATAGAAACTGAAGAATTGGTGTATGATTTACTGTGTATATTCTCAACAACAACAAAATAAATAAAACTATACTTAAAAAAACCACTTTACCCCCACTAGGATGGTTAATATGGTATATATACACACATATATATATATATTTTTTTAATGGAAAATAACAAGTGTTGGCAAAAATGTGGAGAAATTAGAACCCTCATGCATTGCTGGTGGAATTAAAAATGGTGCGGCTGCTGTAGAAAACAGTTTGCCAGTTCCTCAAAAAGTTACACATGGAGTCATAAAAAAACCTCCCCCCCCAAAAAAAAATTCTTTGCCATCAAGTTGATTCTTACTCATAGCAACCCTATAGGACAGAGTAGAACTGCCCCATAGGGTTTCCAAGGAGCAGCTGGTGGATTCAAACCGCCAGCCTTTTGGTAAGCAGCCCAGCTCTTAACCAGTGCACTGCTGGGGCTCCAGAGTTACCATGGGGCCCAGCAATTCCACTCCTAGGTATATCCCCACAAGACTTGAAAGGAGGAAAGCAAACAGATAGTTGTACATCAGTGTTCATTGTAGCCAAAAGGTGGAAACAATCCAAAGGTTCACCAACAAATGAATGGATAAACAAAATGTGTTACATACATACAATGGGGTATTATTCAATCACAAAGAGAAATGAAGTTCTGACACATTCTGATACGTGCTAAGTACAACATGGATAAACCTTGAAAACATTTTGCTTAATGAAATAATTCAGACACAAAAAGATAAATATTGTATGACCCCACTTATATGAAATACATAGAATAGGCAAATGCATAAAGACCGAAACGTATTAGTGGTGTGGTGAGGCTGAGGGGCTGAGGTGGAGGGAGTGGGAGTTACTGTTTAAGGGGTACTGCGTTTCGCATTATGGTGAAGAAAAGCATTTGAAAATGGATGGTGGTGATATCAACACAACATAATGAATGCAATTAACATCACTGAATTGTACACTTAAAAATGGTTAAAATGGCAAGGTTTATTTTATATATACTTTACTACAATAAAACTACTAACTAAAAAAAGTATACCTTAGAAAGTGGGGTGTTTGTTCTATATAATAAATATTTTCTTTAAAAGAAAAAAAATGAAATAGCCTGCTCTGCAAAAGACACTATTAGGAGGAGGAAAAGAGAAGCCATAGCCTGGGAGAAAATATTTGCAAAACACATATCTGGAAAAGAACTAATCTGTTAACCCATTGCTGGGTTGCCATCAAATGGATTCTGACTCGCAGCAACCCTATAGGACAGAGTACAACTGCCCCGTAGGGTTTCCAAGGAGAAGCCAGTGGACTCGAACTGTCAACCTTTTGGTTAGCAGCCTAGCACACCACAGCTCCCTTAAAGACACGGGGAACCTTAAATGTGTATTGTTTAATGAAAAAGTCAATCCGAAAAGGCAACATTCTGTATGATTACGACTGTATGATATCTGGAAAAGGAAAAAATAGAGACAGTAAAAAGATCAGTGGTGCCAGCAGTTTGGGGGAAGGAGGGAGGGATGAATAGGTGAAGCACAGGGGAACTGTGGGATAATGAAACTATTCTATATAATACTGTAATGATGGATATGCGGCATCGTGCACTTGTCAAAACCGATGAAACTGCTTCGCGATGAATGATCCTTAATTATGCAAATTAAAAAAAAAACATTTTAGAGATTCAGAGATCCCAGGAAAGAATGCAGACTTTGACAAGAGAATCTACTATATCACAAATGTATAAAACATCCTCAGTGAAGGAGGTGAGGAAAAAAGTGCAGACCTACGTAACTTTCAAGATGAGTGATGTCTTTAAGAGTAAAGGCAAAATCAACTACATATAAACATTGCACATGGATACAATTTTAACAGTTCTGATAATGCTATATGTGTATACAGGAAACGAAAATTAATTAAATGAATGGCAGATTGTGGGAGCAAGGTTCCTCACTGGTCCAGTGAGAATTTACAGGTACATAAGCAAAGGAGCCACCTGAATTTAGAGATCATCTCAAGAACAAATTTGATGCATTGAACACTAATGTCCGAAGACCAGATGAGTTGTGGAATGACATCAAGGACATTATGCCTGAAGAAAGCAAAAAGTCATTCAAAAGACAAGAAAGAAACAAAAGACCAAAATGGATGTCAGAAGAGACTCTGAAACTGGCTCTTGAATGTCGAGTAGCTAAAGCAAATAGAAGAAATGATGAAGAAAAAGAGCTTGCCAAAAAGAATTGGTCTGTGCTCCACCATTTCAGAAGGTCGCATATGATCAGGAACTGATGATACTGAAGGAAGAGATTCAAGCTGCGCTGAAGGTATTGGTGAAAAACAGGGCTCCAGGAATTGACGGAATACCAATTGAGATGTTTCAACAAACAGATGCAGTGCTGGAAGCGCTCACTCTTCTATGCCAAGAAATTTGAAAGACAACCACCTAGCCAGCCAAGTGGAAAAGATCCATATTTATGCCTATTCCAAAGAAAGATGATCTGACTGAATGCAGAAATTATCGAACAATATCATTAATATCACACAGCTGAAGATCATTCGAAAGCGACTGCAGCAGTGCATTGACAGGCAACCGCCAGAAATACAAGCTGGATTCAGAAGAGGGCATGGAACTAGGGACATCATTGCTGATGTCAGATGGACACTGGTGGAAAGCAGAGAATACCAGAAAGATGTTTACCTGGGTTTTATTGACCATGCAAAGGCATTCGACTGTGTGGATCATAACAAATCATGGATAACATTGTGTAGAATGGGAATTCCAAAACACTTAATTGTGCTCATGAGGAACCTGTACATAGACCAGGAGGCAGTTGTTGTAACAGAACAAGGGGATACTGTGTGGTTTAAAGTCAAGAAAGGTGTGCATCAAGGTTGTATCCTTTCACTATACTTATTCAAACTGTGTGCTGAGCAAATAATCCGAGAAGCCGGACTATATGAAGAAGAATGGGGCATCATGATTGGAGGAAGACTCATTAACAACCTATGTCATGTGGATGACACAACCTTGCTTGCTGAAAGTGAGGAGGACTTAAAGCACTTACTGAAAAAGATCAAAGACCACAGCCTTCAGTATAGGTTACACCTAAACATAAAGAAAACAAAAGTCCTCACAACTGGACAAATAAGCATCGTCATGATAATTGGAGAAAAGATGGACGTTGTCAAGGATTTCCTTTTATTCGGATCCACAATCAACACCCATGGAAGCAGCAGTCAAGAAATCAAATGACATTGCATTGGGCAAATCTGTTGCAAAAGACCTCTTTAAAGTGTTAAAAAGCAAAGATGTCACCTTAAAAACTAAGGTGCTCCTGACCCAGGCCATAGTATTTTCAGTTGCCTCATATGCATGCAAAGAAGACTGAAGAAGAATTGACGCCTTTGAATTGTAGTGCTGGTGAAGAATATTGAATATACCATGGACTACTAGAAGAATGAACAAATCTGTCTTAGAAGAAGTTCAATCAGAACGCTCCTTTGAAGTAAGTATGTTGAGACAATGTCTCACATATTTTGGACTTGTTATCAGGAGGGATCGGTCCGTAGAGAAAGACATCATGCTTGGTAGAAGATTAGTGAAAAAGAGGAAGACTCTCAACAAGATGGATTGATACAGCGGCTGCAACAATGAGCTCAAGAATAACAATGGTTATGAGGATGGTGCAGGATCCGGCAGTGTTTCATTGTGTTGTACATGGGATCGCTGTGTACAGTAGAAAAGACTCAACGGCACCTAACTACAAGTGGAGGAGACTAGAATGGTCCACATAATGTGGAATAGAATTGGAGACATCAGTAAGAACTCATGTTTAATTTAAAATAGATACAGGTGACTACATATAGAAGTATTTTCAGATATGTGTATTTCCACAAGTTAGTATATACACATATATTTCCTTGTTCTGTCAGCTTTAAGGGCCTAAAAGATATGACATCCCAGTAGCAAGAAGCACACCTGGTTTATTGATCTTGATTTCTATTATCATTTTCCAATACAAATAACAAGGGCTCTTTGAAGAAATGGCTGATTCTAGGATTAAGGCAGGAAGTACACAAGATGAGCCTGGAATATATTACAGTGCCAGAAAGTAAGAAATACTCAGAAAGAAAGAAAGAAAAGTATTGGCATGTCAAAGGGATACAGGAGCCAACTGAATGATCTCCCAGTGGCCAAAGTTGGAGCAATTTGAGCAACGAAATACAAACGTAGTGTTGGAACATAATCTAAAGTATAAAACAAATCTCCACGAGCCCATACAGATATGAATAAATGATTGAATAGGAGAGAAGAGAGAAGTGGCAAGACTCCTACACAGAGTTTCGGATAATTTATGTAGATACTCTGCCCTCAAGAAGAGGGAGCATAACTCACTGCTTCCTACTTGCGGGCTGTGACTAGTAACTTCCTTCCAAAGAGTACAGGAGGGAAAGGAGGAAAACAGAGACCAACTTTATGGTGGGGAAACCTGAAAACACTACCTCAGTCAGGTGATCCAGGTCAATGTTAACTGTCTGTCATACATCGTCTTGAAAGTAAGTAACCTTGACAAGATGGCGTGAAAATGGCATCTTACCTCTGTGACCTTTGTCTCAAAAACCCAGAACCCCAATCTCATCGTGAAAAAAACGTAGACAAATCCAGTGGCGGGACATCCCACACTCTACCTGATCAGTATTCCTCAAAACTCCCAAGGTCATCAGAAACAAGAAAAGTTTAAAAAACTGTCACAACCAAGAGAAGTCTAAAGAGACATAACAAGTATGTGATACCCTGGATGGGATCCTGGAACAGGAAAAGGACATTAGGTAGAAACTAAGGAAATTTGAATAATCTACAGACTTTAGGTAAAAATAATGTATCAATATTTGTTCATTAACTATAGCAAACGTACTATTGTTATTGTTGTTGTTGTTGCATGCCATCGAGGTGATTCCGACTCATAGCAACCCTATATGACAGAGTAGAACTGCCCCATAGGGTTTCCAAGGCTGTAAGCTTTATAGAAGCAGATTGCCAGGTCTTCTCTCCTATGAAGTAGCTGGTGGGTTAGAACCACTGCCCTAAGTCAAGTGCTTAACCACTGCGCCACCAGCTGTTAGTAACAGGGAACAGTGTGTGTGTGATTGTGTGTGCATGTGTATGTGCGTACATACACACAGGGTGGGTATTTAGAAACGCTATGTACTCTCTGCTTAATATTTCTGTAAATTTAAAACTGTTCTAAAAAATACTGTTGTTGTTAGGTGCTGTCCAGTTCATTTTTGACCATAGTGACCCCATGTGACAGAGGAGAACTACCCATAGGGTTTTCTAGCCTGTAATCTTTATGGGAGCAGACCCCAGGTTTTTCTCTTGCAGAGCCGCTGAGTGAGTTTGAACTGCCAACCTTTCAGTTTGCACTCAAATGTTTACTGGTGCGCCACCAGCGCTCCTTGTCCTGAAAAAGAAAGTCTATTAATTAAAACGAAAACAAAATGTCACGACCTATGAGGAGCAAGAGGGGGTCCCAAAAGTGGGTATCTAGGTTCTAAGACCAGGGTTCCTCTATCACCTAGCAGGCCTCTTGCCTTTTGCCATTAATTATTTAACTAAAATAAAATACTTCAATCATGGCCAGTACCACTTGGGATGAATTGCAACAACCACCCCAAAATTCACTTACTAACTCTTCTAACAAGTCAGGCCAGTTTCTTACGTCCTGCTGGTGTCTCTGAATGGTTAACTTCGCACGCAGAAGAGAAAGGAGGCAGAGGTGGGGGGAGGGTGAAAAGATAGGCTTACCTCCTACAGAGTTTATGGAAGCCGGGGAACCTATATCTACACAACTTAAGCCCCATGTTTATGTCTGGGAATATATTAAATGCCATCTGCCTTAACCATTTGCTATGTTATAAATTAAGGCGACATCAACAGTACAATAACACCAAGGAGCACTCTGCTGTCTTCCAGTTTGATATTAAATGGGTTTTGTTACCAAACTCTTCTTACAAACATGAAAAGAACAGTTGTGAGCCTTCTGGAGGGGCAGATGGTCTCGAGGCTTCCCAACACCGGCTCTCTGGAGAGGTACCGGGCTTACATTTTTCCTGCTAGAAAGAATGAGCTGTGTCACGGTTGCTACTAGATAGAGTAAATGTTCTGCAAATAAGGTCCAATTCGGATCCTGTCACTTACTTGCTGCGTAAATTTGTGTGGGCTATTTAACCTCTCAGAAACCCTGGTGGCGTAATGGTTAAGTGCTACGGCTGCTAACCAAAGGGTCGGCAGTTTGACTCCACCAGGCGCTCCTTGGAAACTCTATGGGGCAGTTCTACTCTGTCCTATAGGGTCACTATGAGTCAGAACTGACTGAACGGCAACGGGTTTAGTTGTTTTTTTGTCGCTATGAGTCGGAATCGACTCGATGGCACTAGGTTTGGTTTTTGGTTTTTTATTTAACCTCTCAGAATCTCAGTTTTCTCACCTGTAAAATGGGGGTAACAACATCAACCTCATAGAATTGCTTTGGGATTTAAATGACAACAACTTAGCCTTCCTCTAACTGCCCTTGATTCACAGCAAGAAAGATATTTTACATGGTGACCTAGAGCGTGCACACACGCACACACACACACACGCACACAAACAATTGAAACAAAGCCTTATTAAATAAAACTAACATTTGCAACGGATTACACACTTTGATGTTTTCCATTCTGCTATCTAATTTAGTTTATTCTGTTTTGTTTTCTATTTCATGGGCAACCTACTAAATTAATTTTAGGCCCACTGAAGGCTCACAACTTGCAGAATTAAAAGCCCTGAGATAGTGTGTTTAAACACATGACAAAGTGCTTGGCTCGTGCGAGGAATTCAGTAAATATTAGCTGACAATATTCTTATTGATAGTATTACTAATTGTGGCAAGGTACAGTATAAGGCAATGTCAGCCTTTCTCCCACTGTACCCGTAAACCCAGTCAGCGGGCTAGTTCTTCGTAAGCCTGAATAGCAGCTCCGTTTAACTCCCCCAAACAGATGCATTTCAATAATTCAAATGTCCAGTCCAACGTACTCACTGAAACCACAAATGCTTACAAAACAAGGGGGTTCTCCCATCTCCAGGCCCTTCTTGCCTCCAGCACAGTCAACTTCGTTCTCTTCCTCATTTTTCTGCCATTTCAGAACATCCCCCATCAGGATTGAGCCCCAGTCGCTTAAGGCAGCAATCTGCTCATTAAGGCAACCTGCAAGGAGCCCTGGTGGCACAAAGGTTAAGCACTTGGCTGCTAACTGAAAGGTTGGAGGTTGGAATCTACCCAGTGGCTCTGTAACAAAAAGACCTGGCCGTCTGGTCCCATGAAGATTATAACCTTGGAAAACCTATGGTCAGTTCAACTCTGTCACATGAGGCCTCTATAAGTCAAAATTTGACTCAACTGTACCTAACAATAACAACAATGCATCTTGCATTGGATTCCTTCTTTTCCCTGTCCCTGTTCCCTATTCCTCTTCCTGCTTCCTGGGAACATCTCCAAATTAAACGACTTGCATTCAAATCCTGGTCTCAGGGTCTGCTTCTGGGAGAACCCAACCTCAGGTAACCCCCTAGCACTCTACCTAACCTTTGAATACCTGCAAAGCCAACTTCACAGCAGATGCAGTTGTATTAAGACCTACCATGTGGTCAAAGCTACCGCCATTCGTGTTAACTTCGAAGTCAGTTGGGAAGAATAATGATGGTCCACCGCTCCTCACCTGAACAGAGGCCAACCTCAAGGGCCTAGTTGCTTTTCCCTTCCGTCCACATCCCATTTTGGTGTGTGACGCCTCTTATCCTACACAAGTCTACTTGGCTAAGGGCTTCTTTAAATAATGCATGACCTCTGTCTTCCAACTAAATAAACAAAGTTCTCTCATCTTAAACATGGAATAAATTTATTTGCCTGTCTGTCTTAAAACATATCTAATATCCTCAGGGTCTGGAAGGGCCAGCCTCCTGGATAACTCACAGGAGTGCCCACAAAACTACATTTTCTTTCAGACAGAACATATCTTTTATTGGGCTTGTGTCTGTGATAATGATGCAGGTGAATTTTATCATTCCTTTCACCCAACTAGTAATGAACAAATTCAATGCGTATTACTTTGGACTTGATCTCTGGCAAAACACTACTGGAACAAACAATTTGATTTGTCAACACCTTTACAAGGGCTCCTCAATCAATGTCACAAATCCAAATTTAAACAGCAAAACACATTTGACTGCAAGACCTTGGACTGATTAGAGCTCCGAGTTCAGAGAATTGCTCCAGACAGGGCAGCAATCAGATTATTAAGTCCACTTGAAAATCCTCTCTGCTGCCTGGGATTAGCATGCATATTTTGATATAGATCAATAAGCAATCTCCTTTCTATGAGAAATGCCTGCAACATTCATTTGGCTGATCAAAGGTAGATATCAGCTGGCTGTGACAGCTAGCTATTGTTTCCCTGCTTTCTTTACAGAAGAGCCTCTATTTAAAAAAAAAAAAAAAAATTCTCTGGCTCTTTTTCAGCTAATAGTGGAAGCTGACAGAAAGCCACAAAATCCCATCTCGTTCTCAACATTGAAACACAATTAGTGCAGAAAGGACTTGGGTCTCTTTTGAGCTCCAATTGCACCACACTCACTGAGAAGGCATGGCATATGGCTCCTTTCTCCTGCCTCCTTTCCCATCCACGCTAACTTTTCCACCAGAGTGGAGGTTCCCGTCGGGGATGTTGCAAGGAGAGCACCCATCCTTAGTAACCGGGTTGTGTCCCTGGTGAGATCAAAGCTCCTATGTTAAGTCCTTGACAGTGTTTTCAATCAGTCAGCTCAGATTTGGATTCTGGGTCAAGGGAGGGGATCGATTTATGCCTTTGGGGATGAGTGCTCCATCCCCTAGCACCTCTTTCTGATTCTGTTATGAAATGTTATTTTCTTTTTGAAAATTATTTCGTATCATATTTTCTGCTTATTTGTCCATCTCAGGCTCTTTTTCCCTCACTCAAACCATTCCTAAAGAGCCAAGCAGTAGTAAACAACTAGTGTACACACTAACCAAGTCCTTTGTCCGGCCCAAATATCCCAATAAATAAAGGACAAAGATACACTCAGCCTAAAGACAGATTTCTAAGGGAAAAAAGAAAGCCGAAGGATAGTTTGTGTGGTAGGATCCAACTTTTATCTAAAATATAATATATATATATATATATATATATATATTCTTGTGCTTATACGGAAACCCTGGTGGCGTAGTGGTTAAGTGCTACGGCTGTGAACCAAAGGGTCGGCAGTTCAAATCTGCCAGGAGCTCCTTGGAAGCTCTATGGGGCAGTTCTACTCTGTCCTATAGGGTCGCTATGAGTCAGAATCGACTCAGCGGCACTGGGTTTGGTTTGGTTTGGTTGTGTTTATATGTGCATGTATATAATCACTATATATATATATTCACTGTGTATGTATGTGTGTGTATATAACAAAACCACCACCCATTTGTCAGTTTGTCATTCTATGGTGGCTTGCATGTTGCTATGATGCTGGAAGGTATGCCACCAGTATTTCAAATACCAGCAGAGTCACCCATGGTGGCCAGGTTTCAGTGGAGCTTCCAGACTAAGACAGACTAGGAGGAAAGGCCTAGTGATCTACTTCCAAAAATTAGCCAATGAACGCTCTGTGGATCACAACATAATGTTATCTGACATAGTGCTAGAAGCTGAGTCCCTAGGTTGAAAGGCACTCAAAATACACAGTGGTTGCAACAATGGACTCGAGCAGACCAACGACTGTGAAGATAGCACAGGACCAGGCAACGTTTCATTCTGTTGGACTTGGGGTCGCCATGCGTATGAGCCGGCTGTACAGCAAGTAGCAATAGCACGCATGTGCACATGTATATATAATACATATAATAAAAACGAGAACGTTTTCTGGTCAGCCGTTATCGAAGGGTAGATTAACGGGGTGGTTTCGATTCCGCTTACCTAGTTCTGTCCTATACAAAGTTTGAAGATCTTTGGATTATTTTTGGATTCAGGAAAACAATTACTTCAAAAATGAGAACCAGCGATGTCTCCTACATGTGTCAAGACGCTCACTGCATTTATGTTCTGATTTGTTCTTAACTTGCCACTGCCCTTCCAGGAGCATCTCAGCATGTGTGTCTTAGACCGTAAGGTCCATAGAGCCAAGAGTGCACGTCCTGATGGCTCAGGCTCCATGTGGACAGTGCAAGGCTGCCGTCAAGAACACGGAAGCTGGTCAGTACAGACTGATGGGTGGTACGTCCTCTTCAGGATTATTTGATCTGTTTTAAAACCTCACTGGTCTAAATCGATTGCAGGGAAGTACAGCCTCAATTAGCGGAAAGCTGATTTTAGCATTGTTTAAAATGACTGCTCTTGGAAGAGTATAACTGGGACCATACAAACAAAGAATATACAGTCACTTTTGAATACTGTCATCGTATGTGCAAGAAAATCTAAGCTTACAATACTTTAAGCTTATGAAATGCTTGCAACAGTATTTGCTCGAAATATTTAATTTGTTCTCTATCTGGAAAAGGCATTTACTAAGCCTAGCCCTTGTCCACATAACTCCAAATGCTTTCCAGACGGGATTTAGAAACATCCTTTGAGTTCTGACATCTTTCATTTCTACGACATCTTTCATTTCTAGGCACTTACAATATCTCATTCAATCTTCACTACAACCTGATGGGTTTTCGCCATCGCTAGATTCACTAGAAAAGAACATCATATTTGGTAAAGTAGGAGGCCAACAAAAACAAGGGAAACCCTCAGTGAGGTGAGTTGATATAGTTGCTGCAGCAATGTTCTCAAATGTACCAACGTTCATAAAGATGGTGCAGGACTGGACAACGTCTCATCCTGTTATACGTAAGGTCACCATGAGTCAGAGTCCATTCGATGGCAACTAACGACAACATAACGGCAGCAACATGGCAAGCTTTGTGTGTTTATTCCCATCTTACAGAGGAGCAAACCGAAGGTCACTGTGATTAAATTAATTTGCCTAGGAACTTCACTTCAGGTCTAGCTTTAAAGGCAGGGAGAAGAGAGGCATACTTAAATGGCTTCTGTGATCACCTTGAGAGTGAAATAATATAGCTGATTTTAAAAGCTAGGGTCAAAAACTATAGACTGTGAAAGCGGCATTTGTGAACATATCTCTTTCTCAGGAAGATCTTTCTGACTGGGCATGCGTCCCAGATTGACCACTTACTGATTGGACAACCTTGGTCAAATGTTCTAACCTCCCTGTGCCTTCTTCATTGTTAAATGAGGAACATTAATAGCGTCCACTTTATGGGGTTGCTGTGAGGTTCAAATGAGCTGGCATATACATAGTATTCAGAAAAGCACCTGGAATATAGAAATTATCTCTCTCTATATATAACTATGTTATTATAGTGATTAGTCATTAATTAGTAATTAATATATAAAATCTGTTGCCATCGAGTCAATTCTGACTCATAGCGACCCTATAGGACAGCGTAGAACTGCCCCATAGCGTTCCCAAGGAGCGCCTGGTGGATTTGAACTGCTGACCTTTTGGTTAGCAGTGTAGCGCTTAACCACTACGCCACCAGGGTTTCCATTAATATATAGTAATTAAAATATATTACTATATTATTATACACATTATATTATTATATTTCTTTTAGAGAAGTAAAACCAGTGAAGAGTATACATACATACATAAAGATACATATATATATATATATATGTACTTATGTATAAAAGAAGTCTTGATGGTGCAGTGGTTAAAGCTATCGACTGCTAACTGAAAAGTTGACAGTTAGAAATTACAAGCAGCTCTGTGGGAGAAAGATGTGGCAGTCTGCTTCCACAGAGATTTACAGCCTTGGAAACCCTATGGGGTTGCTATGGGTTGGAATTGACTAAACAGCAGTGGGTTTTATAGAGAGAGACAGAGAGAGAGAAAGGAAAGGAGAGAGAAAGAGATTTGTCTGAAGGAAATGGCTCACACAGTTGTTCAGGCTGGCAAGTCCCAAGTCTGTGGGTCAGGATTCAGGCTGGAGGCTTCTCCTGATTCATGGAGCTGCAGGGGCTAATGAATCCAACGCTGGCAGGTAAGACAGCAGGCTACTGGCTCACAGGCTGTGGAGGCTAACGAATCCCAGGACTGGCAGGCAATATGGCAGGACACTGGCTCAAATCCCAGGAAACAGAGGTGAGATAATGACAAGCCAGATGCAATATCCAGAGTGAGAAAAAGCCAGCAAACTTTGCCAAAATGTCCATATATATTGGATGCAGGCCACACCCCTGAGGAAACGCTAATTACAATTGATAAGCTGATCACATCAAATCACATCACGGAGGTGATTACATTATATCATAAAATGGAGGATAGCTACATCATTACAAAACTTCCAAATTACATCACTACATAACTGCCAAACTACAGCATTACATAACTGCCAAATCACTGAGAATCATGGTCCAGCCAAGTTGACACACAACTTTAACCATACTATATTATTATTATATAAGTGCTCTGTATTATTATAAATATTAGCTATGACTAGTAACAACAACAACAATAAATTTTTCCAGGCTTCGGTTTCCTCATCTACACAAACATCAGGAGCTAGGGAAATAAGTGGGTTTTGTTTTTTTCTGCTTCTAACATTTTCTGATCTATTGAGGCTGTTGATTCTTTTCTCCTTTGCTGTGAAGACTCAGGTCTTTAGCTGAAGGCTGTATTTATTTCCAGTGTTTTTAAATTTCCAAAGTGTTTGCATATACTCTATGACATTTATCTCTCAAAAAGCATCCTGAGATGAGGTAAATCCAGAATCATTCAAGAAATACTTATGAAGCATCTACGTTGTGTTAGGTACTACCAAGCAAAAACTGTAGCAGTCTTTGCCCGCTGGGAAATCATGAGCTCGTGCAAAATGATTGCTCTCCCTTGAAATGAAGGCATGTGGGAGTGAGGTAAATCACCCAGTGAGCATCAGAACCTAGCCTTCTGTTAGTCAATTATGTTTCAGAAGATAGTAGGCTTGTGGCCTGCAATACACAGAAGTCTTTGGGAGGGAAAGAGGAAGGGGGGAAGAAAGGAAGGGGGGAGGGAGGGAGAGAGGAGAAAGGGAGGAAGAAAAGGAGGAAGGAGGGAAGAAAAGTTGGGATTATAAATGGGGAAATAATTTCATATTACCTAATAGACATCACTTGATTGGTTAAAAGGATCTTTCCAAAATTGGCATCCACTGAGAGAAAATCATATCCATGGAGAGAAAAACAAGCAGAAAATTATTAGCCAAGCCTTTGCCATCCATCACCTTGATTTATACAATTCAGGCTTGTTTCCACTGTGCCCCTTCCACCAGGGTCTTTTGGTTTGGAAATTCAGTGTTCCGGCTACGTGAACATGTTCCCCCCCGTCAGTCAGAGTCTAGCTGCCTCAAGGGCCATGAGTTTGCAAAGGAAAGGGTTTTTCGTAAGGTCTTGCCAAATAAGACACTACTGAAAGGGGGAGTCAACACCAAGCAACAAGAATTAATGTGCCCTTGACTTTCATGGTGCCAATGTACACGCCATGCTGCTGACTGCCTAAGTGGCATTATCCCTAAGGGACTAGGACCCATCGTCAGGGAAGACCTGGCAGCTTTCCCCGGGCCATGCCAGTTAAGTTTTGCCCTCTTGGTGCTGTGTGGTAACTGCCTGCCTTCGGCATACTCCTAAGCACCTCCTGCTACGATCTGTTATATATAATCACTTGGCAGACATTCTTCTTTTTCCCTGACCTGCCTGTAAACCTGTTGGAAAATGGTTTTCATTTCTAGGCCAATAATCTAGGACTTCCACAGCAAAAAAAAAAAAAAAAAAGCGAACCAAACTTTTTGATCCACCTAATCCAGCCAAAAACAACATTACGATGGTGTTACTAGCAGCCAGGCCTAAATCGTGTATCAAAGCACTGCTGTTTCCTTGCACCAGCGATGCTGTTGACCAGGATGCAGATGATCTAAGGGCACGCTTGATGAAAAATCTGGTTTTTCTCCTTGGCTTGCCACTGATAAATCACATGCAAAGCTGGTGAGATGCATAGTGGGTGCCCATTTATGAGGGCAGTTTCTCCTTCTGAAGTGAAAGATGAAGTGCAAGAGGCAATCCAGATTATTGGATGGCTGCAAGAATCAATGAAGAAAAATATTCTTTGCGTTGAATGGGGTAATTTATTCTCATTGATGGGACAAGGGGTCAGAGGATGGTTCTTGCTTCATTAGCTTTCTCACCGGGAGACAGTTCGGACTGCGGCCACCTGAGAGACTGTCTACTCCAGCACGCAGTCGGCATCCCTGCCTTGTAGTGACTGATATTTAGAGGAAAACTTGAGAAAGGCAATATATAGCTGTCCATTTTCCAATACACTGGTGATTTTTTGTTGTATGGAGACAGACCCCATCCTTAGGCTACCAGGTCTGATTCAGGAAATTACAGTGGTCTCTGAGTCTGTTAAATAGGGGTCATAGCTGGAAAAGGACATCATGGTGGTAAAGTAGAGGGTCATGAGAGGGATAGACAAAATAACCACGACATTGAGCTCAGACATGGCAATGATCATAACGATGGCACAGGACCAGGCAATGTTTCCTTCTGTGATACATAAGATCACCATGAGTGGGAGTGACTCGATGACAACTAACAACAACAAAAGATCATCACCCTGCTCTTAAGTCGCCTTTCCAAAAGTATTTTTGCTACGTACTATTCCAGAGTCTAGCACATAAATAAGCAGTAACTAAATAAATGTTTCCCGAAATTGTCTCGACACTAAAAAACAGTGTGTGCTATGTATTTGGCACATAATAGGTATTCAAATGGTTAACACTCTTGGCTCCTAGCAGAAAGGTTGGAGGTTCAAGTCCACCCAGATGGTCACAGTCATTGGAGACCCTACAGAGCACAGTTCTGCTATGACACTCATGGGGTTGCCATGAGTCAGAAACAGCCCTACCGTAACTGGTTACTGGTTAAAGCACTCAACAAATATTTTCAGGATAAATGGAAAAATGAGTGTTGAGTGAACCTTGTGAGGGAGAGTAGACATATACTTAAAACAAGTAAAACGGAAACCAGTCACTGACATAGGCAAAGATAAATTGCAAAACGGTTGGGTTTTGGACTGAATTGTGTCCCCTCAAAAGATATGTTGAATTCCAACTCTTGGGACCCATAAATGTGATTTTGTTTGGAAATACAGTCTTTGAAGGTGTTGTCAGTTAATGTGAAGTCAGAGTAGACTGTGTCCTAATCCCATCCAAGTGACCCTTATAAATGAGAAAACAGAGAGAGACACAGGGAGAAACCAACCATGTGGCCATGGAGTTGGGCTGCAGCTGAAAACCATCGAGCACCTGGGTCTACCAGAAGCTGAGAAAGCCTAGAAAGGATCTTCTCATAGAGCCTCCAGAGCAAACATGGCTTGGCCAACACCTCGAATTTGGACTATTGGTCTCCAAAACTGGGAAAGAATAAACTCCTGTTCTTATTAGTCACCCAGTTTGTGGTGTTTTGTTATGCAGGTGGTCAAGGTTACAGGACTCAGAGGAGACTTATGGAAGACACAAGTGCTTGGAGCTGGGCTGGAGGAGTAGGGAGAGGTGGGCACTATTAACAGCTTTGCCTTCTTGAGAACTTCTTGAGAAGGTCCATAACGGAGGGACCGTGTGAGGCCTCTCCAAGTACGAGGTGCTCTGCATTTTTGGCCTCTGCTGTCCAGAAGAGGGTGATTCTCTGCCTTCTTCAGAGAAAAACAAAGACTCTTGCCATGATGAAAGAGCAGAGCCTGGGGGTGGGGTCTTAGCCATGGAACCGATTATGGATATATAATAATAAAGATCATAAAAACTAATAATAAATGTTTATTTTTAAAGCACTAAAATGCAAAAGCCCCGTGCTCAACCGAAGAAAAGACTTAATTAAAAGCAGAACCTTTCCAAAGGGCGATCAGACTTAGGAACCACATAAAACCCCACACTGGGCATAGGAGACACCAGCAACCCAAAGGCCAACAATAAACGCACCCCGTAAAACCAGAAATAAAACAAGCTCTGTCTGCGGCATGAAGCTAGGCGAGGGCCGGCCCCCGAGGCCGTGTAATTGTCCAGCCTTCACCTCATTTAGGCCAATTACCTCAGGAGGGATTAGGAACTGACCCGGAGGTGACCACTTGTGCTTTAAAGTGAAAACTCAAAGTAGAATGAGCTCGCCCAGGAGACTGGAGGTGTGATAAGTCCAGGGGGCTTGGGCACTGAGGAGCATTCTGGCTCTTTCTGCTCTCATCTTTCCAGTGGAGGCATGGCAGCTTTTCTGGCTCACAGGGCGACGAAGTCAGCAGTCCCCGCCCCCCTTGACAGAACCTGCTTGGCCAGAGCCAAGAGCTTGATTTAAGAAAAATGTCAGGGAGACTTCTGAGCCTGGGCTGCAGCAGCGCAGAAGGAACTCAGAGTATGGGGCCAAGAAGCAGGATGAGGGTCAGCCCACCCATCACTGCTCAGAGTGAGTTGGGCAGATCAAGGATAAGAATGGGCAATTTACAGTTTCCAACAGGTCTTCATTGTAATCTTAATTAATATTGACGGTGAAGTACTCAACTGCTTTCTGAAAGGTTGGCAGCTTGAACCCACCCAACAGCTCTGCAGGAGAAAGAGCTATGGATCACAACAAATATTGTTCAATAGAATGCTGGAAGATGATGAGTCCTTTCAGAATGAAAGGCACCATGCAATAGCTGTGGCAATGAACTCAAATGTACCGCCAATTGTGAAGATGGCGAAGTACTGGGCAATGTTTCACTACGTTATACGTAAGGTCGCCAAGGATCAAAGCCAACTCCTCGGCAACTACCGACAAGTAGCGTTGTGGGGATTAAATAAGATGATACACCTAAAGGAACAATGACACTGCTTACCTCACTGACTTATTAACAGTAAGATACAACCCTAATATCTGTAAATTGCTCTTTCGTGGGAAGAGTAAGCATTTAATAGCTCATACAGCTATTGAAATATTGTTCAGTGCAGTCTTCATTGTTGCTGCTGCTGCTGCTATTCTATTGTTATTATCTGTAGATCACGTCCCCAAGTCCCCTGCATTGGGGTATTTTTTGAGCACACACAACCCCCAGCTGAAGCTCTGTAGAAGAAATTCTCAGCAAGGCCACTTGAGAAATGCATGCCCTTCTCCCTACACACGCACACACACACACACACACACATAGCAATTCTACAGCAACCTGAGTGCCTGGGACTGCTGGCCAGTAGGCGGGCAAGGCTATTGATGAGGAGGGGGAACACCATATCTTCCAAAAGGTCTGTCTATACACCCAAACCCACTTGCTCTCTGGGGGAATTCTGCCAAAACAAATACTCTGCAGAAGATGGTCTCTCATCTTCCAAAGCTTTTCCCACAAAATGGAAGCTCCCTCCTGATTCTGACAACGACTCTCGAGGTCCACTTTATAGATGAGGAAGCACAGGCCCAGAGAGATGAAGTGACATAACTAAGGTCAAATTGCAAGTTGGAGCCTAAGCTGGGCCTGAGGCCCCTCATCTAGCACTGCTCAAGCGTGAGGAACAGCAAACTACTCAAGCTAAGTCTTTGCATGATCATCTGTTCAATGCCTCTCGCTGCTCTATAAGCTCTGTGTGGGCAGGAATTCTTACCTTTCATTGTGTCACCAGCATCTAGCACAGTGGACAATACACAAGAGGTTCCTAGTAAATATTGCTTCAATAAGCGTTGCACAATCTCTTAGATCAGCCCCCCTACCTGCAGGCTGCAAAATGTTGGCACAGCCCTTAAAAGAAAGCTTAAGAGTGAAGAAGCACTCAGCAGAGCCCAACAAATGGTTTCTTTGAACAGACATTTGCTAATTTGCTCATTAATCATTTTTTTAAATAACTTCTATTGTGCTTTAAGTGAAAGTTTACAAATCAAGTCAGTCTCTCACACTAAAACCCATATACACCTTACTACGCACTCCCAATTACTCTCCCCCTAATGAGACTGCCCGTTTTCTCCCTCCACTCTCTCTTTTCGTGTCCATTTCTCCAGCTTCTAACCCCCTCCACCCTCTCATCTCCCCTCCAGGCAGGAGATGCCAACATAGTCTCAAGTGTCCACCTGATCCAGGAAGCTCACTCCTCACCAGCATCCCTCTCCAACCCATTGTCCAGTCCAATCCATGTCTGAAGAGTTGGCTTCAGGAATGGTTCCTGTCCTGGGCCAACAGAAGGTCCGGGGGCCATGACCACCAGGGTCCTTCTAGTCTCAGTCAGACCATTAAGTCTGGTCTTATGAGAATTTGGGGTCTGCATCCCACTGCTCTCCTTCTCCCTCAGGGGTTCTCTGCTGTGTTCCCTGTCAGGGCAGTCATCGGTTGTAGCCAGGCACCATCTAGTTCTTCTGGTCTCAGGATGATGTAGCCTCTGGTTCATGTGGTCCTTTCTGTCTCTTGGGCTCATAATCATTGCCTTGTGTCCTTGGTGTTCTTCATTCTCCTTTGGTCCAGGTGGGTTGAGACCAATTGATGCATCTTAGATGGCTGCTTGCTAGCGTTTAAGACCCCAGATGCCACTCTTCAAAGTGGGATGCAGAATGTTTTCTTAATAGATTTTATTATGCCATTTGACTTAGATGTCCCCTGAAACCATGGTCCCCAGACGCCTGCCCCTGCTACACTGGCCTTTGAAGCATTCAGTTTATTCAGGAAACTTCTTTGCTTTTGGTTTAGTATAATTGTGCTGACCACCCCTGTATTGTGTGCTACCTTCCCCTTCACCTAAAGTAGTTCTTATCTACTATCTAATTAGTGTATACCCCTCTCCTACCCTCCCTCCCTCCCCCCTCTCGTAACCATGAAAGAATGTTTTCTTCTCAGTTTAAACTATTTCTCAAGTTCTTATGATAGTGATCTTATACAGTATTTGCCCTTTTGCAACTGACTAATTTCACTCCACATAATGCCTTCTAGGTTCCTCCATGTTATGAAATGTTTCACGGATTCCTCACTATTCTTTACTGCTGCGTAGTATTCCATTGTGTGAATATACCATAATTTATCTATCCATTCATCTGTTTTTGGGCACCTTGGTTGCTTCCACCTTTTTGCTATTGTAAACAGTGCTGCAATAAACATGGGTGTGCATCCATCTGTTCGTGTAAAGGCTCTTATTTCTGTAGGATATATTCCAAGGAGTGGAATGGCTGAATAGTATCGTAGTTCTATTTCTAGCTTTTTAAGGAAGCACCAAATTGATTTCTAAAGTAGTTGTACCATTTGACATTCCCACCAGCAGTGTATAAGTGTTCCAATCTCTCCACAGCCTCTCCAACATTTATTATTTCGTGTTTTTTGGATTAATGCCAGCCCTGTTGGAGTGAGATGAAATCTCATCGTAGTTTTGATCTGCATTTCTCTAATGGCTAATGATCGTGAACATTTCCTCACATATCTGTTAGCTACCTGAATGTCTTCTTTAGTGAAGTGTCTATTCATATCTCTTGCTCATTTTTTAATTGGGTTATTTGTCTTTTTGCAGTTGAGTTTTCGCAGTATCATGTAGATATTAGAGATCAGGCGCTGATCAGAACTGTCATAGCTAAAAACTTTTTCCCAGTCTGTAGGTAGTCTTTTTACTCTTTTGGTGAAGTCTTTGGATGAGCATAGGTGTTCAGTTTTTAGGATCTCCCAGTTATTTAGTTTTTCCTCTACATTCTTTATGTTTTGTGTACAGTTTAAGCCATGTATTAGGGCTCCTAACATTGTCCCTAATTTTTCTTCCATGATCTTTATCATTTTAGATTCTATATTTAGATCTTTGATCCATTTAGAGTTAGTTTTTGTGCATGGAGTGAGGTATGGGTCTTTTTTCATTTTTTTGCAGATGGATATCCAGTTATGCCAGCACCATTTGTTAAAAAGACTGTCTTTTCCCCATTTAACTGTTTTGGGGCCTTCGTCAAATATCAACTGCTCATATGTGAGTGGGTTTATGTCTGGATTCTCAATTCTGTTCCATTGGTCCCTGTATCTATTGTGTACCAGTACCAGGCTGTTTTGACTACTGTGGCGGTATAATGGGTTCTAAAATCAGGTAAAGTAAGGCCTCCCACTTTGTTTTTCTTTTTCAGTAATGCCTTGTTTATCCGGGGCCTCTTTCCCTTCCATATGAAATTGATGATTTGTTTCTCCATCTCATTAAAGAATGTCATTGGGATTTGGATCAGAATTGCATTAAATGTATAGATCGCTTTTGGTAGAAAAGACATTTTTATAATGTTAAGTCTTCCTATCCACGAGCAAGGTATGTTCTTCCACTTAATATAAATTTCTTTTGGTTTCTTGCAGAAGTATACTATAGTTTTCTTTGTATAAGTATTTTACATCTCTGGTAAGATTTATTCCTAAGTATTTGATCTTCTTGGGGGCTACTGTAAATGGCATTGATTTGGTGATTTCCTCTTCGATGTTCTTTTTGTTGGTGTAGAGGAATCCACCTGATTTTTGTATGTTTATCTTCTATCCTGATACTCTGCTGAACTCTTCTATTAGTTTCAGCAGTTTTCTGGAGAATTCCTTAGGGGTTTCTGTGTATAAGATCATGTCATCTGCAAATAGAGATACCTTGACTTCTTCCTTGCCAATCTGGAGGCCCTTTATTTCTTTATCTAGCCTAACTGCTCTGGCTAGGACCTCCAGCACAATATCGAATAAGAGTGTTGATAAAGGGCATCCTTGTCTGGTTCCCGATCTCAGTGGGAATGCTTTCAGGCTCTCTGCATTTAGGGTGATGCTAGCTGTTGGCGTTGTATAAATGCCCTTTATTATGTTGAGTAATTTTCCTTCTGTTCCTATTTTGCTGAGAGTTTTTATCAAGAATGAGTGTTGAACTTTGTCAAATGCCTTTTCTGCATCAATTGCTAAAATCATGTGATTCTTGTCTTTTGTTTTATTTTTATTTTTTTCTTAGATTACATTAATTGTTTTTCTAATGTTGAACCATCCTGCATACCTGGTATGAATCCCACTTGGTCATGTTGAATTATTTTTTTCATATGTTGTTGAATTCTATTGGCTAGAATTTTGTTGAGGATTTTTGCATCTATATTCATGAGGGATATAGGTCCATAATTTTCTTTTCTTGTGGTGTCTTTACCTGGTTTGGGTATCAGGGATATGGTGGCTTCATAGAATGAGCTTGGTAGTATTCCGTCCTTTTCTATGCTCTGAAATACCTTTAGTATTAGTGGTGTTAACCCTTTTCTGAAAGTTTGGTAGAACTCTGCAGTGAAGCCATCCAGACCAGGGCTTTTTTTTGTTGGGAGTTTTTTTGATTACCTTTTCAATCTCTTCTTTTGTTATGGGTCTATTAAGTTGTTCTACCTCTGTTTGTGTTAGTTTAGGTAGGTAGTGTGTTTCTAGGAATTCATCCAATTCTTCTAGGTTTTCAAATTTGTTTGAGTACTGTTTTTCATAGTAATCTGATATGATTCTTTTAACTTCAGTTGGGTCTGTTGTAATATTGCCCATCTCATTTCTTATTTGGGTTATTTGCTTCCTCTCCTGTTTTTCTTTTGTCAGTTTGGCCAGTGGTTTATCAATTTTGTTGATTTTTTCAAAAAACCAGCTTTTGATCTTATTCTTTTAATTGTTTTTCTGTTTTCTATTTCATTTAGTTCAGCTCTAATTTTTATTATTTGTTTTCTTCTGGTGCCTGTGAGTTTCTTTTGTTGCTCTCTTTCTATTTGTTCATGTTGTAGGGATAATTCTTTGATTTTGGCCCTTTCTTCTTTTTGGATGTGTGCATTTATTGATATAAACTGGCCTCCGAGCACCGCTTTTACTGTGTCCCAAAGGTTCTGATAGGAAGTGTTTTCATTCTCATTGGATTCTCTGAATTTCTTTATTCCATCCTTAATGTCTTCTATAATCCAGTGTTTTTTGAGCAAGGTATTGTTCAGTTTCAAAATATTTGATTTCTTTTCCCTGCTTTTCCTATTATTGATTTCCACTTTTATGGCCTTATGGTCAGAGAAGATGCTTTGTAATATTTCAATGTTTTGGATTCTGCTAAGGCTTGCTTTATGGCCTAATATGTGGTCTATTCTAGAGAATGTTCCATGTGCACTAGAAAAGAAAATATACTTGGTTGCTGTTGGGTGGAGTGTTCTGTATATGTCTATGAGGTCAAGTTGTTTGATTGTGGCATTTAGATCTTCTGTGTCTTTATTGAGCTTCTTTCTGGATCTCCTGTCCTTCACCAAAGTGGTGTGAGTCTCCTACTATTATTGTGGAGCTCTCTATCTCACTTTTCAATGCAGATAGAGTTTGTTTTATGTATCTTGCAGCCCCTATCATTGGGTGCATAAATATTTAATATGGTTATATCTTCTTGGTGTATTGTCCCTTTAATCATTATATAGTGTCCTTCCTTATCCTTTCTGATGGATTTCACTTTAAAGTCTATTTTGTCAGAAATTAATATTGCCACTCCTGTTATTTTTTGATTGTTGTTTGCTTGATACATTTTTTTCCATCCCTTGGGTTTTAGTTTGTTTGTGTCTCTAAATCTAAGGTGTGTCTCTTGTAGGCAGCATATTGACGGATCTTGTTTTTCAACACATTCTACCACTCTCTCTCTCTTTATTGGTGCGTTTAGTCCATTGACATTCAGGGTGATTATGGGTAGGTATGAATTTAGTGCCATCATTTTGATGTCTTTTTTTGTGTGTTGTTGACAGTTTCTTTTTCCCACGTAATTTTATGTGTTGAGTGCATTATATGTTGTCCTTTTCTCATATTTGTTTTCGTTGATTTTGTTTCTGCTGAGTCTGTATTTTTCCCTTGTATTTTATTTTGGTAAGTAGGATAGTTTGTCTCCTTTGTGGTTACCTTATTATTTACCCCTATTTTTCTAAATTTAAAACTAACTTTTATTTCTTTGTATCATCGTAACTTCCTCTTCATATGGAAGGTGTATGATTACATTTCTTAGTCCCTCTTCATTATTTTAATATTGTCTTCTTTTATATAATAACCTTGCTGTTACCCTGTTTTGGGCTTTTGTTTGTTTGTTTAATAATCTTGCTTTTTTTTTTTTTCCCCTGTCTGGGTTCACTTCTGATTGCTCTGTGCAGTATTCTAGTCTTGGGTTGGTACCTGATATTATTGATTTTCTAACCGAATAACTCCCTTTAGTATTTCTTGTAGTTTTGGTTTGGTTTTTACGAATTCCCTCAACTTGTGTTTATCTGGAAATGTCTTAATTTCACCTTCATATTTAAGAGACAGTTTTGATGGATATATGATTCTTGGCAGGCCATTTTTTCCTTCAATTTTTTAAATATGTCATCCCATTGCCTTCTTGCCTGCATTGTTTCTGCTGAATAAAAGCTGAATAGTCTGAGTTTATTCGTATTGGCTCTCCTTGTAGGTGACTTTTCGTTTATCCTTCACTGCTCTTATAATTCTCTCTTTATCTTTGGTTTTGGCAAGTTTGATTATAATATGTCTTGGTGACTTTCTTTTAACATCTACCTTTTTTTTTTTATGTGGAGTTCGATGATCATCTTGGGTAGATATCTTCTCATCTTTCATGATCTCAGGGAAGTTTTCTGCTAACAAATCCTCAACAATTTTCTCTGTATTTTCTGTTATCCTTTCCTGTTCTGGTACTCCAATCACTTGTAGGTTATTTCTCTTGATAGAGTCCCACATGATTCTTAAGTTTTCTTCATTTTTTAAATTCTTTTATCTGATTTTTCTTCAAATATATTAGTGCCAAGTGATTTATCTTCAAGTTCAGAAATTCTAGCTTCTACTTGCTCAATTCTCTTCCTCTGACTTTCTATTGAGTTATCTAATTCTGTAATTTTATTGTTAATCTTCTGAATTTCTGATTGCTGTCTGTCTATGGATTTTTCCAGCTTATTAAACTTTTTGTTATGTTCCTGAATAATCTTTCCAATTTTTTAGTTGCTTTATCTGTGTGTTCCTTGGCTTGTTCTGCATATTGCCTCATTTCCTTCCTGATGTCTTGAAGGGTCCTGTATATTAAACTTGTGTATTCTGCATCTGGTAATTCCAGGAATGCACTTTCATCCAGAAGATCCCTGGATCCTTTGTTTTGAGAGCCTGTTGAGGTGATCATGGCTTGTTTCTTTATGTGGCTTTATATTGACTGTTGTCTCCAAGCCACTTATAAGTTATTGTATTAGTTTATGCTTGCTTACTGTGTCGTAGCTGCTTGCTTTGTTTTGTTTTGGTATACACCTATGGGTTGCTTGAGTGAGCTAGCTTGATTATTTCCACCTTTGGAGCTCTGGTGTCCTGTCCCCAGCTGGCTAGAGCTGTTATCGGGTATATCAGTCTAGGAGTCCATTCAGTTTTCTTGTATGAATTCAGCTCAGGCTTCCAGGTAGCTGATCATCAAGTGTGTGGCATAGGCTGTGTCCTACAGTCTTAGAGGGGCAGGGGTGATTGGCATATATACCAGTATCTGATTGCAGCAGGGGGTCACGCTCTAAACAAGGCAGGGGGCTGAGAACCGACCCCCAAGTGTCTCTGAGGAAAATGCGTCTCTGTTCCCTACAGCATCCTGGCGGGTGGGTTCTGCAGGGGGACCATGGGCACCCAAAGTTTTTGGTTGTAAGGACTGGGAGGTACCAGTTGTCTTTGGACCCCTGTTGTGGGTGGCTGGGTGACCTGAGTGGAGCTACCAGTCCTTAGTTCCCTTGTGGGTAGGTGAGGACACTGTTTAATAGGCAAAGCAATGTCAAACGTCAAACACCCACCGCTCCACTGCACAGCTGAAATGGTTGGAATTTGCCAACAAGGACCTATTCTCCCAAAATAGGCCCACAAAGGTCCATGCAGAATGGAAAGGTGCTCAAGGCCCACGGACAGTTTATGCCTGGACAGGAGCTGCTTCTGCCCTGAGCTCCCCTGGTTAATGGAGCTAGCAAATTATCTTTTCCCCCCAGTTGCAAATTTTTTCCTTCCCCAAGGCCAGGAGGATGGCTCTACGTGCTCACCAGGGTCTATCTCAGGCCCAGGGATTCAGCCACTGAAGCCGGCGGGGGGTGAGGGGGGTGGGGGGGCATGGCAATATATACGCAAGCACTTATCTTTTGCTGGGAGCACCGTTCTCCTCAGGTTCCAGAGGTGTGAGTAGGCTGTGTGGCTGGCTGCTTCTCCCTAAAGGAAACTGCAGCCAAACACTAGTACCAGCCCGCTGCCACCACCGCCGCCGCAGCCGCTCCGGGAATGGTGCCTGAGGGCTCCCCGCGATTTAGGTCCAACAACTCCTCTCCACTTCTGAATGGTCTCTTCCTCCCCCTGCCTCTCAGTTCGTTGTCTAAGCTTGCCTTTGATGCTCAGGACTCCCAGCTACCACAAATATACTCATTTCACTTGTTTCTTTGGGTCTTTTTTGTAAAGAGGGCTCGCCAGAAGCATCTGTGTATTCTGCCATCTTGGCTCCGCCTCTGCCATTACTCATATTTTCAAGGTAACCATATCATGAATAATAATAGCTACTCTTGACCGAGCATGAGGCTCTGTGCTATAAAATACACATTCGTTGTCTCTTTTCATGACCACAGCAACCATGTGGCATAGTTTTCCCCCTTTTGCAGATGAGGAAGCTGGGCATCTGAGAGCTGAATAGTTGGAGGTCATAGAATTAATAAGTGGCAGAACTGATATTCCAGCCTAGGTTGACCTGATTCTTAGCTTTATTGCTCTCCACTGCATGAGGCCATCTTGTTAAAGGGGCGGCAACTGCTGGGTCTCAGGTCAACCTCCGTCAAACATAGATGAAGTCTATGTACAATAGCAGATTACTGTTGAAATAGATTTTCCTTTCAGAGCATGGCTTCTCTCAGACCCTGAGTCCTGATAGATATTATTTGCAGGACACTGGGAAACAACAAGATGCCCTGGTGGTGCAGTGGCTAAGCACTTGGCTGCTAACCGAAAGGTTGGTGGTTCGAACCCACCAACCCCTCTACAGGAGGAAGATGCGGCAATTTGCTTCTGTAAAGATTATAGCCTGGGAACCCTTGTGGGTCAGTTCTACTCTGTCCTACAGGGCTGCTGTGCATCGCAATTGATTCGACAGCAATGGATTTTTGGTGTGGAGGAACAACCTTCCTACCCAGCATCCACACATCTAACTATCCATTACATTTGTTGACACTTCCCAAGTACAGGCAGTGTGAATATGTGTGTGCACATACGTGTGTGCGTGTGGGGGGATGGGCTGTAGATTAAGGTGGGGCAGCAAGAAAGATGATGAACAAAAAATGGTCCCTGTCCCAAGCACTCTGTGGTCTAGGGGAAAAGAGATAAGCATCATTAAGTGATAATACCAGGCAGAGTATGGTAAGGGCTGAACAGGTTCTTCCTGGGGATGGGGGTTTGAATTAACTCTGCTGAGGGCTAGAAAGAGAATTTCTAAAGGGGATGGAGAATTTGAATGGGACCTTGAAGTGCAGTTCAGATTTTAGTAGGTGGAAAACGATAGAGAAAGGGCAGCTGAGGCAGAGGTGTGGTGGTGGGAAGGTGAATGTCCGGGGTGAAGGCCAGTTGTGGCTCAGGCCTCCCTTACCACCTGCCTCCCTCTGTGAAACTCTCCACTTCCTCTTTTGGGTTAAGAATGTCAAAGGCCATTTGCAGTGCTAGTGTAGTATCAGGAAAGGATGCCATATGCAAACTTACGGACCTTTATACACTGGGGAAGACAGCTTTGAGGAAATAACACCCTGGGAATATGCGGTTTTAAAAGTACATAAAAGAGTAGAGAGCAGGCTTGACAGAATTGAGCAGGAAATGGCATAAACTCTGTCACTTCCTCTAGCTAAACCCATAGCAGACATTACTAATCGATAACAACATTGCCTCAGAATCCGTTCAACTCAACACTTCCCCCACCACTAACAATAGATCAGAGTTTATATACAAAATGTAACCAATTTGCCCTCCTTATGATAGTGCCTGGGTCCTGGGTAACAGAAACAGTGTGTGTGCCTTTACTAACCTAAAGGTTGGAGGCTTGAACCTACCCAAACAAACCAAGCAAGAGAGGCCTGGCAATCTGCTCCCATAAAGTTTGCAGCCAAGAAAACCCTACGGAACTGTTTTTCTCTGTAAGACATAGGGCCCTCATGAGTCGGCATCAACTTAATGGCAATGGGTTTGGTTTTGTTTTAGTGCACGGGGCACCTGGATAGAAATCTCCAGGAGGCAGATGACTCAGTTTGAATCCCAGTTTCACTTCTTCCTGTCTGTGTCAACTTGGGTCATTTGGCTGATTCCTCTGAGCCATTGCTTAACCCTATACAGATGGGAAGGGAAGGAACTAGCATTTTTTAAAGCTGTCGCAGAGACAATGCTACATGTTTCCTTAATCTCACTTTCTTTCGTGTTCTGTTTAAATAGTGAAATATTTCCTGATCTCCTCTGTAGGTAGGTGGGGCCATGTAATTGGTTTGGCCAATGGAATGTAGACAGAAGCGTGGATGGATTACCCAATAAGCAAGGTATGCATGGGCTTACTTCTGCTTACTTACTAATCTGTAGTGCACAACTTCACCTCTTTTTCATCTTTAACCCACAAGAAATTGTGCGCTAAGATTAGTAAGCAAACACAGTAAACCTGTCCATACCTTGAATAACATAAGCCCCTGTGTGCCTTGCTCACTGGTTAATCCACCCCTGGACCAAAGTGCAATGTCAGGCTTGATCTAACCCATGCTCTTCCACACCCTCTGTCCCCTCATGTGCAGAGGGCTCACTAGAGGACCCCAAGGCCATAAGCTATGGGTGGGATAACTAGATGGAAGGAGCCTAGGTCCCTGAATCTTCACATGGAAGGCTACTTAACCAAACTCACGACTGGAATTTATGCGAATGAGAAATTAGCTTCTTTTGGGTTATGCCAGTGGGACTTTGGAGTTGGTTGCAGCACTTGCCATTATCTAGTCCTAACTAATTTAAGTGTAAACACGTGATTTCATTTAAATGCCTTAACAGTCCTTTTACCCAAACCCATTGCCTTTGAGTCGATTCAAAAACAAAACCCGTTGCCGTAGAGTCAATTCTGACTCATATAGACTCTATAGGACAGAGTAAAACTGCCCTATAGGGTTTCCAAGGGGCACCTGATGGATTTGAACTGCTGATCCTTTGGTTAGCAGCAGTAGCACTTAACCATTACACCACCAGGGCTTCCTTGAGTTGATTCCCAAAAAAAAACCATACACATTGCCATTGAGTCCATTCTGACTTATAATGACCCTACAGGACAGAATAGCACTATCCCATAGAGTTTCCAAGGAGTGTCTGGTGGATTTGAACTGCCGGCCTTCTGGATAGCAGCTGTAGCACTTAACCACTATGCCACCGGGGTTTCCATAGCAACCGTCTCCATTTTACTTTTTCACTGATGACACTACTGTGACTCAAGGAGGTTAATTTCCTTTGGGTCCTCCTTTTGGAAGGTGGTAGATTTTGAGAGACCCCTGAGCCCTTAGTCTTTGTACAGCATCCAGAATGTTTTGACAAAGGCCTATCTCTAGTACAAGAGTTTGAGGGAATTTTGAAGGTTTGATGAGCTCATGGAGGTGAACAAAGTTTATAAACAATTAAAAAGGAAATGTGCAGAGGCCAGTTGTGATGATGATGGCAAAGGAACCAGGCAGCCATTTACCTCTGGGGTCAGGCAGTCTACAAAGTTCACGCACACACTCAGAGGGGAGGCCTGCCCCCCGTGCTCCTGGGAGAGGCACTGGCACCAGGAACTGCACCCTGAGCAGCCAGAGGGGATGGGAGCTGGTGGCACAGGAGAGGATGAGTTGAATAATAATAATGGCACAGCAGTAAATGAGCATACTTTTAAATATCAGCCTGATTTACAGGTTCCGCCCACTTAATTGCTTCTTACATAAACGCTGCACATTCCATACATCCTGGGAAAACATTAAAGGGAGATTTCTCGTGTAAAATATGAAAGGCGGATGGCTTCTTCAAGGGACAACCGCCCACTGCTTCTCTGTGCCTCTAGGCCTGGCCTCTGGACCAGAGACAGGCATCGCATGGGCGAACTCCCTCACCACACGTCTCTGAAGCCGCCCCAGCCTGTGCCTGAGTCTGAAGGGGCAGGGAGGGGACACTGGCCCTCAGCTGCAGCCCTAGCTTCTTGCCTTACTCCCCTGGCTGAGATTAATAAGCCCTCCAAAGCAGGCAGGGCCTCGTATGGGAACCGGGCATTGAGCCCTGCCTTGCAGTTCTGAGAAGGGATTCTCACCGTGGCCTCCCAAGGTGATCATAGTTTTGCATGTAGGAAACTTTGTTGGGACCTTCAAAGATTTTAAAGATGCTGCAGAAAGAGGATTTTCATTTACTTTAGAGAGCTGTAAAACTGTCTTTCTCTTCTTGGGGTTGAGTCTCTGGGTATTGTCGACCATAAAGGAAAAAGGAGGCAGGGATTTTCTGCTTGCAACTGAAGGATATTATTAAACTCCTTTCTGTAATCAACCGATAACGAGACTTTATTGAGCACCTAATACGTGCCCAGTGCTTTTAGGCACATTGGAGAATGTTAAGATATTTCTGCTTTTAAGGAGTTTAAAACTTTGGAGCAAAGGTTAGAAAAAAAAAACCTGACGGCAATCATTTATTCAATTAGTGAAGGCTTACTGTGTGCCACACTTGGTGCCAGAATACATGTATAATGGGTAGATGGATAGACAGCTATGGGTAGATACAACTAGTGGTGGGCTGGTAAATGTTTAACACCCGGCTCACTAGGAGGGAAAAGGATCCTAGTTTGTTATAATTGCTATCATGTAAATACTCACCACGACATCACTGAATGGGGAGCTGGGAAGAGACTGCACAACTGACTCTGTTGCTAGCCTATGTGAACTGGCTCCAGCACACCACGAACATAATTAAAAGCTAGATTGTATGATATGTCCAGTAAATATCTTGCAGTTCAGAGGAGAAGGAGGTCAGAGAGTCCTATCTCATTCAAGAAAGGCTTCCTTGAGCAGGACGGATGTGAGCTAGGCATCAGGAGGACCAAGGTTCTGAGAAAAAGAAGAAGGTGCCTCCTAGGCTAGAGATGCCAACCAAAGCAAAGGCACAAGGGATTTGTGTGTTACTGGGAGAACATCGAATCAGAGAGCTGGAGCATTACAAAGTTATGGAGGGGAGGGTCTTGGAAATAAGGCCTAAGCTCTCTGTGCCAGATGGGGCTGAAGAAGGAGGTTTGGGCACTCAGGAGGCCTACAGGGGTCTCTGTTCTAGGCCAGAGAACCAGGCCAGCACTGCTACCATACATGCACTCCACTGGCATACACCAGCTCCATGATGTTCATACACCCTTGGAAAAAAAAGACCCATCTAATAATTATTATATCCAATAATCATTACAATAATAATTATATAATACTGTTATGTAATAGCAAGTAACTTACTGTTCCATGCCAGAAATGGCCCCAACTGCATCCCATCTCTTAGCTCATTTAATCCTCACAACTCTGTGGGGTGGGTACTATTATTGTACCCAAAAGCTTATGTAATTTTACTGGTCTCCCCTTGTCTAGGATCACACAGTTACAAAAATAAAATTTAAATCCAGGCATTTTGGCTCTGAGCCTACAATTTAAGCCACTTTGCTCTTTCTATTCCTTTCTTTATTTCTGACATTCTCATATTTTTCTAAAATTCAAAATATGTATAAAATAGCCCAGGTAACAATCACTCAACTTTAGCAATCATGAATTTGCAGCCAATTTATTCTATCTATACTCCTATGCTCCCCCTGACACTGCCACCCCCAATTCTTTTTAAGCTAATCAAAGACTTATATAATTTTATCCAGAAATATTTCAGCATGTATCTCTAAGTATATATATAAAAAAAAGTATAAGGACTTATTAAATACACAATACCATTAATCGAACTTAACATTAACAATAATTTCTAGAATGGAAACTCAAGTAATATATTTTCAAACACCCACAAGGTATAAATTCTGTTAGTCTGGGTTATGAGTTTGTGCCCCTCAAAAAGTGATTCCTAATTCACAGCGGTAGATTATTCAATGGGCAATGTCAGCATGGCGCTTACCTTGTTCACCAGACGATCCGTAGTGAACAACTGCACATTTTTTCACTACACCAAAGATTCTCCTTCTGGTATGTCTGGCATCTGTCTCTCTCCCAACCCCACAGCACCTTGCTACAGAATCAAAGCCTCTTTTCAAATTTACAGTCCCTGACAGGGATGGGTTACCCAGTGAGCAAGGTTAACACAGGCTGACTTGTACTTACTTCCTAATCTGTAGTGAACAATTTCACTTGGGTTTCCCCACATGAAACTTGTGTGAAATTGTTCACTACAGATTAGGAAGTAAGCACAGTTAAGCCCGTGCTTACCTGGCTTTTTGGGTAATCCACCCCTACTAATCCAATCTGACTGGTGCCCTTATAGAAACAAGTGAAGAGGCAGAGATCAGATACAAAGGAAGACTGCCATATGAAGATAGAGCTATGCCACCACAAATCAAAGAACGCCTGGGGCTACTAGAAACTGGAAGAGGCAAGGCAGGCTCCACCCCTAGAGCCTTCTAAGAGTGCAAAGCCTTGCCTACTCTCTGAATTCAGACTATTAACCTCCAGAACTCTGAGAGAAAGCTTTTCTCTTGTTCTAAGCCACTGAGTTTGTGGTACTTCGTTATGGCAGCTCTAGGAGACTAAAGGAGCCTCTAACAAGAATCTCTTTCACTCATTCATTCAGTCATTCATTCATCATAGAGTATTAGCAATCCAACACTTTCATTTTACAAAGAGGTTTCACACTAGGTTGCCGATTATGAGAGCGTTTTCCATGTAAGGTATGGAGCTAGACACCATACCAAGGGGGAGGCAAAGATGAATAGATTACTTCTAAAGATTATGACTATAAAAATTCCCCTGGAAGACTCAGGCAAGCCTGGGGAAGGGAGTCCTGAGCACCTTCAAAGGGAGCATGGGGGAAGATGAAATCCAGATACCCATTGCTAACCTCCTGCTAATTAGAGAACAAATAAAAATTTTGATAATTTGTCTCCAGAGCTAGTTATTTCTGGGTCCCCAGCTGGTGCCTATGAGGGGGCAGCAAGGCAAGTACTTCAACTATTGCAGTCGAAGGTATAAACATCCTGCATCTGAACCCCTCACAATGGGTGGTATGGGTCACCCCGTGTGGGCAGGTGGGCCCAGCATGCTAGCTGTAACTTTCCAAGAGAAAATCTTCACAGTGTGGTTTCTACGTTGCTGTTATTATTAGGTGACATCGTGTCAGTTCCAACTCATAGCGACCCTGTGTACAACAGAACAAAACACTGCCCAGTTCTGTACCATACTCATAACTGTTGTTATGCTTAAGCCCATTGTTGCAGCCACCTTGTCAATCCATCTCATTGAGGGTCTTCCTCTTTTTCGCTGACCCTCTGCTTTACCAAGCATGATGTCCTTCTCCAGGGACTAGTCCCTCCTGACAACATGTCCAAAGTACGTGAGACATAGTTTCTCCAGAGTTAAAGGAAAATCTATCGGCTATTCTAAAAAGCCAGATTTTACACCAGCCCAATGTTTAAACTCTAACAAATTCTTAAAAAATTTTTTTTCAGCTACGCATGTCCACAAAACCCAGTTGTAGAGCAAACCTGGCCCAGGGGCCATCAGTTTGAAGCATCTGGTTTGTTTACTTGAGAAGAGTTAAGGGGGTTTTGGCAGATGGAGAGTGAGAATCAGAGGTGGCCAATCTTTCCTTGAAAAGAAAACAAATCCAAACAACAATGGGGAGGAGGCCAGGCTCTGGAAGGAAGCCATCCCACCGCCTCTTTTGTTGGCAGAAGCTGCCAACATGGCAGACACATCAGCCTCACAAGGGCTCCCTTTCTTGGCACGCCGTGCAAATCAGAAGTATTCTCAGGGGGCAAGAACCCTTCAAAGCCATTTCATTGTTGTTGTTAGGTGCCATCAAGTCAATTTTGATTCACAGTAACCCTCATGTAACAAAGTAGAAATGGCTCATGGGGTCATTTTCAAAGGAACAGGTCATCTCCAGGTCTTTCTCCCAAGGAGCTGCGCTGGGTGGGTTTGAACGACCAACTTTTCGGTTAGCAGCAGAGCACTTAATCATTGCATCACCAGGGCTCCACAAAGCCATTTTACCAATAGGATATAATCCAAGTGATGGCTGGGGACAATACAGGAACAGACTGCAATAAAATTAAAAAAAATAACTTTTGAATGCAATAATATATTAGGAGGCTTCGTCACAGAAGTTCAAACAAGGGCCCATATGTTCCCTTCCTCTTTATGGTAGAATACATGGTTTGCCTGTAATAAAATGAGGAGAGGGAGGAGGGGTGGGACTCGCCTGTTGAGAAGGATAAAATCCCAACAGCAGATAAATAACCAAGATATCTTTATGATTATTTAGGCACTGACCTGAATGAGCATAAGTTTCTTTGCTGATACACATTTGCAATGATGTTTTCATTAACAGTGGCTGGCTGTGATAAGAAATGAATAGTTTGTCTGTCTTTGTTTTTCTGTCCATCTCTTCATCACCTTCCTCCCCTCTGTCTGTAAATGAACCTATGAATTTGGTCTCTATGGGTGTGTTGCTCTCTCACTTTATTTTTTTAAGAATCAAAAAGTCCCTTATAATTTGCAGGTTGACTGAAGGTTACATGGCAATGATACAAGAACTTGTCCAGAAGCTACGGTTCCTTATAATTTAAGAGAATTACATTTATTCTCAAAGTCTGTCCCAGGCGGTATACAATGTAAATTTTTATTTTATCTTTAAGATAATAAATTTTCCTATAAATCCCAGAACACATTAGCTGTTTTAGCGGAGTTTTTGAGGGCCTGAAGGGATAGAAAGGAGAAGAGGAACATTTTCATACACACACAAGCACACACAATTGTGTTCTGGTTTAAATGCCATCACGGTGTGTACGGTAATCCTGTTTTTATTTATGCTTTGACCTACAGAGTTTGTTCCTCTGGAGAGGATGTCGAAGTTTAGAATGTACAGTCGGGCTCACTAAAGGAGAAGGAGAGTTGGAGGGAAGTCGGACCCCGAAACATGAGAGGATTAATTAATAAACCTTTGTAAAGGAAAAAGATCATCTTTCCTTCCTAAGTTTATCTTCCAAGAATCCCTGAATAAATTCCATTTGAGACACTCTTGAGCATGAAAGGTTTAAGACCTTGCATATAATAGAGTTTACACATTGATAAATATGAAAGAAAGAAAGAAGGGAGGAAGGGAGGGAGGAAGGAGAGAAGGAGGGAGGGAAGGATCTTTCCACTTTGGCCCAGCTAGGGAGACCTCTGACACTGCCACGATGTTTCTTAGGCCGGCTTTAAGGTCTTAGGCTCTTTCTGTCCTTCTCTTCCTGGTTAACCTTAAGTTTAAGCCCTAATAAAATCCAAATTTATGGGGATCAAGCTTGTCACCAGCCTTTCATTACTGTCAGTTTCTCTTCAATTTCATCTAACTCAGTTTGGGGCATTTAAAAATGTTTTATCACACTTGCCAGAGATGTTTTGTGTAGTCACCAGCCAACCAAATAATGACTGTTTTCAAATAAGCCAAGACCTAAGACTAAGATCATGGAGAAAGATAGGGGTAGTGTTTTAGAGAGCAGGACTTTGCTGGGCCCCAACTTCTCCTGTTTTCATCAGGAAAAGCGGGTGGCAGGTCACAAAGATTAGCTCTAACCTTTCTGATATACATCAGATCTCTTGCCCTTTCCACCTCCCAGCAGTGCGAGGAGGCATTCTTTCTGAAACCCATAAATTAGAGACCAAGGTTTCTTTGCAAAATCTAATGACAAGCTGACAGGAGCCTCATGAAGCCTAACTCTTTTCCCTAGACACGAGATTTTTATTTATTTTCTTTGGAACGTTAAGCCACAATCGGTGGGTCAGTGGGAGTCCTGCATGTTTTTTTTCTTTCCCCCATGAAAAAATGCACTGGTCATGAGTGTATTCTGCTAAGATTTAAGAGCAAAAAAAAAAAAAAACCAAATGGGTCTTCCTTCTTTACATGTTTGTTTCAAAATCCACTAAGTAACCTATTTAGGTTCTGAAAGTTGTATACAATGTAAATCCATCCAGGCTGAAGTAAAAAAACCAGGAGCTGTAAAGCTGGTTTCTATATTGTTTGGATATAATACTGTTCCCAAGTGAAATCATAAGGGAAAAGGGCACTTAAAATAGGGTGTCACATTTCAAGGTAATAAATAGCAGATTGATTCTGCCTCCCAATTGATCCTGCAGTTTACTTATACACAAGATGGAAAATAAAGCACCAAAGCCACTGTGATTTACTTGGTAGAAATGAGACACTCAGTATTAGCTTAAGTGAACGCAAAGGCCAGCTCTGACAATTTATTACAGGCTCAGTCCAAAAACCAAGTCTGGATCAAGTTACACTATTGGTGTACACACATATTGCCTTGCTTTTTAGAATCACTACAATTAGACACATTTTTTGGCTTCTTTATTATTTCCTATGCTTTTCAAACTAGCCTTTTCATCCAACAACAGATAAAAAGAAAATCCACTCTTTTTCTTTACTTAACGTGGTGCTGCTGTTGGTGGTGGGTGAATGAAACACTACCCGATTCTGCACCATCCTCACAATCGTTGCTGTATCTGAGCCCGTTGTGGCAGGCACTGATCAACCCATCTCATTGAGGGTCTTTCTCTTTTTCGCTGACCCTCTGCATTACCGACATAGACTTTGTTAAATAAGGGGATATCATGTTGTCCCACACCACACAGCAGTGGTTTCCACAGTTTGGAAACTGGAATGTGGTCTAGCTATTTGTTTTTGCAGTTCTCTTCAATCTCTTTCTTCCTTCCAAGCACAAATGTCTCATGGTAGGGTCATTTTGAATTATGCATTAAGAAAACACTTTTATTCTAAGGATGTTTGGGGAATTTCTCAACATCCTTTGGAGCACCTTAATTGCTTTGGTGGGATGTTAAGACCTGTTCCCAGCTTTTGTCTAGCTGGCTAGGTGTGTCTTTTCACCCTGCACAAACAGTATTGAATCATGACAATAACGAAACTTGATTGTTTTGGAGCCTCCACAATATGTCACAAGCTTTGGGAAGTGCTTACCAGTTCTTATCAAATACAGTAAACTCTTAATTCTCACACCAGCCCCATGAAGTAGGTCCTAATATTACCCGTATTTACAGAACAGAAAACGGAGGCTTGTAAAGGCCAAGCAACAGATTAAGGGATTCAAACCAAGGCAGAAGCAATGACCTTGACCGATATGATATAATGTCTCTAACAAGAGCACATAAATATTGTCTCAGCCCTAACTTACTGAAGACTACAAGTTCATCATGGAGCCACAGTTCCTAACTCTCCATTAGTATGTTTCATTGGACCAAATTACCCAACATCAAACACGAACCTAGTAGGAAGATTCCTGGTATTGGTATGAAATTCCTATACCCCCGTATCAGGGCAGGGGCCTTTTCTTCCTGTTTAGATTCACTTCACCTCTCTTTTTGCTTATTTGATACCATAATGGACATTTTGGTTTGTTTCTAACCAATGCTTTTTTTTTTTTAAACTTTGGAAGGTTTCTCTAACTGCTAGTAGCTAGTAAGATCTGCTACAAAGCCTGAAAGTTTCCCTGCATCATACATACCACAGATATGACTTTCCACAGGCATGAGAGAAACAGACTTATGTTATAGAACTCAAGAGCATCTTACATCAAACTGTAAGATAAAATATTAGACGTATTATTGTCCATGATGTCTGAGAATTTATTTATTTTTCCTATGTTGGTGTAACTCATTTGACAAATGAGAATATATGACCATGCATCTAGTATCTATAAGAAAGAATTTAATCTCACAAATTAAAAATTATTTTACACTACAGTGCAAGGGATAAAGTGCAAGAGATGAAGGAGTCAGAAAGGCTTCTTGCTTCCAGAAATACAGCAAAATAGATTATCTGCCAGAAATATGCACATACAAAAGGACTCACACTGAATTAAAAAAAAAAAAATCTATACTAAAAGAGAGAAGAAAACACTCTCATATGTTTAGATACATTAAAAAAAAAAACAGAGCTGCATTTTTATAAAAGAATCTGCGGGGGGGCGGAGCCAAGATGGCGGACTAGGCAGATGCTACCTCGGATCCCTCTTACAACAAAGACACGGAAAAACAAGTGACTCGATCACATACATAACAATCTACGAACCCTGAACAACAAACACAGATTTAGAGACGGAGAACGAATTAATATGGGGAAGCAGCGATTGTTTCCAGAGCCTGGAGCCAGCGTACCAGTCAGGTACGGCACAAGCGCAGAGAGCTGCTCCACCCCCCTGAACTAACCCCGGGAGGGGGACCAGCCGGTTCCGCAGGCGGCGTGGGACGCAGCCGGTGGGAGAAGTCCCCGGGAGGCAGTGCCTGGTCTTGGAGCAGGAAGAGCAGCGTCCCAGCCGGGGAACTGTCCCGCCGGGATTTGGACTGGACGCAGGTACGGCATAAACACGGAGAGCTGCTCCACCCCCCTGAACTAACCCCGGGAGGGGGCCCAGTTGGGTCGCGTGGGCGGCGTGGGACGCAGCCGGTAGGAGAAGTCCCTGGGAGGCAGCGACTGGTATTGGAGCGGGGAGAACAGCGTCCCAGCTGGGACACTCGGTCACGGCACAAGCACGGGGAGCTGCTCCACCCAACTGAACTAACCCCGGGAGGCGGCCCAACTAGTTCGCAGGGGCGGCATGGCAATGCGGCTCGAGGGACGAGAAGTCCCCAGGAGGCAGCGACTGATTTTGGAGTTGAGAGTGCACCATCCTAGTAGGGGAGCCTTGACGCTGGGCGTGGGGCTGGAAGCGGAGGATCTGACCTTGACTCCAGCGGGCCAGAACCCCCGGGGGCAATCTCCACACAGCCAACACACATAGGCGAAGCGCCCCGCAGGAATCTCAGATATAATAGTCATTCCAAGCAAGACAAGCAACTCTGGCTATATTCTGAGGTTTTACTCTCCTATCTTCTGTTCCCTCCCCCACCCTCCCCAGGAGGCTTCATTAACATCCGAACAGCCTGAGCCAGAGGGAGAACTCTGATAGGGATCTGACTGCATTTTTTTTTTAGTGGATTTTCTGGAAAAACTAGTTTCCCAGTGATGGCTCGGAGACAACAATCCATATCAAACCACTTAAAGAAGCAGACCATGACAGCTTCTCCAGCCCCCCAAACAAAAGAATCAAAATCTTTCCCAAATGAAGATACAATCCTGGAATTATCAGATACAGAATATAAAAAACTAATTTACAGAATGCTTCAAGACATCACAAATGAAATAAGGCAAACTGCAGAACAAGCCAAGGAACACACTGATAAAACTGTTGAAGAACTCAAGAAGATTATTCAAGAACATAGTGGAAAAATTAATAAGTTGCAAGAATCCATAGAGAGACAGCATGTAGAAATCCAAAAGATTAACAATAAAATTACAGAATTAGACAATGCAATAGGAAGTCAGAGGAGCAGACTCGAGCAATTAGAATGCAGACTGGGACATCTGGAGGACCAGGGAATCAACACCAACATAGCTGAAAAAAAATCAGATAAAAGAATTAAAAAAAATGAAGAAACGCTAAGAATCATGTGGGACTCTATCAAGAAGGATAACCTGCGGGTGATTGGAGTCACAGAACAGGGAGGGGGGACAGAAAACACAGAGAAAATAGTTGAAGAACTCCTGACAGAAAACTTCCCTGACATCATGAAAGACGAAAGGATATCTATCCAAGATGCTCATCGAACCCCATTTAAGATTGATTCAAAAAGAAAAACACCAAGACATATTATCATCAAACTCACCAAAGCCAAAGATAAACAGAAAATTTTAAAAGCAGCCAGGGAGAAAAGAAAGGTCCCCTTCAAGGGAGAATCAATAAGAATAAGTTCAGACTACTCAGCAGAAACCATGCAGGCAAGAAGGGAATGGGACGACATATACAGAACACTGAAGGAGAAAAACTGCCAGCCAAGGATCATATATCCAGCAAAACTCTCTCTGAAATATGAAGGCAAAATTAAGATATTTACAGATAAACACAAGTTTAGAGAATTTGCAAAAACCAAACCAAAGCTACAAGAAATACTAAAGGATATTGTTTGGTCAGAGAACCAATAATATCAGATATCAGCACAACACAAGGTCACAGAACAGAACATCCTGATATCAACTCAAATAGGGAAATCACAAAAACAAACAAATTAAGAGTAATTAAAAAAAAATACACATAACAGGGAATCATGGAAGTCAATAGGTAAAAGATCTCAATAATCAAAAAGAGGGACTAAATACAGGAGGCATTGAACTGCCATATGGAGAGTGATACAAGGCGATATAGAACAATACAAGTTAGGTTTTTACTTAGAAAAATAGGGGTAAATAATAAGGTAACCACAAAAAGGTATAACAACTCTATAACTCAAGATAAAAGCCAAGAAAAACGTAATGACTCAACTAACATGAAGTCAAACACTATGAAAATGAGGATCTCACAATTTACTAAGAAAAACGCCTCAGCACAAAAAAGTATGTGGAAAAATGAAATTGTCAACAACACACATAAAAAGGCATCAAAATGACAGCACTAAAAACTTATCTATAATTACGCTGAATGTAAATGGACTAAATGCACCAATAAAGAGACAGAGAGTCACAGACTGGATAAAGAAACACGATCCATCTATATGCTGCCTACAAGAGACACACCTCAGACTTAGAGACACAAACAAACTAAAACTCAAAGGATGGAAAAAAATATATCAAGCAAACAATAAGCAAAAAAGAAGAGGAGTAGCAATATTAATTTCTGACAAAATAGACTTTAGACTTAAATCCGCCACAAAGGATAAAGAAGGACACTATATAATGATAAAAGGGACAATTGATCAGGAAGACATAACCATATTAAATATTTATGCACCCAATGACAGGGCTGCAAGATACATAAATCAAATTTTGACAGAATTGAAAAGTGAAATAGATACCTTCACAATTATAGTAGGAGACTTCAACACACCACTTTCGGAGAAGGACAGGACATCCAGTAAGAAGCTCAATAGAGACACAGAAGATCTGATTACAACAATCAACCAACTTGACCTCACTGACTTATACAGAACTCTCCACCCAACTGCTGCAAAATATACTTTTTTTTCTAGCGCACATGGAACATTCTCTAGAATAGACCACATATTAGGTCATAAAACAAACCTTTGCAGAGTCCAAAACATCGAAATCTTACAAAGCATCTTCTCAGACCACAAGGCAATAAAACTAGAGATCAATAACAGAAAAACTAGGGAAAAGAAATCAAATACTTGGAAAATGAACAATACCCTCCTGAAAAAAGACTGGGTTATAGAAGACATCAAGGAGGGAATAAGGAAATTCACAGAAAGCAACGAGAATGAAAATACTTCCTATCAAAACCTCTGGGACACAGCAAAAGCAGTGCTCAGAGGCCAATTTATATCGATAAATGCACACATGCAAAAAGAAGAAAGAGCCAAAAGCAGAGAACTGTCCCTACAGCTTGAACAAATAGAAAGTGAGCAACAAAAGAATCCATCAGGCACCAGAAGAAAACAAATAATAAAAATTAGAGCTGAACTAAATGAATTAGAGAACAGAAAAACAATTGAAAGAATTAACAAAGCCAAAAGCTGGTTCTTTGAAAAAATTAACAAAATTGATAAGCCATTGGCTAGACTGACTAAAGAAATACAGGAAAGGAAACAAATAACCCGAATAAGAAACGAGAAGGACCACATCACAACAGAACCAAATGAAATTAAAAGAATCATTTCAGATTATTATGAAAAATTGTACTCCAACAAATTTGAAAACCTAGAAGAAATGGATGAATTCCTGGAAAAACACTACCTACCTAAACTAACACATTCAGAAGTAGAACAACTAAATAGACCCATAACAAAAAAAGAGATTGAAACGGTAATCAAAAAACTCCCAACAAAAAAAAGCCCTGGCCCGGACTGCTTCACTGCAGAGTTCTACCAAACTTTCAGAGAAGAGTTAACACCACTACTTCTGAAGGTATTCCAAAGCATAGAAAATGACGGAATACTACCCAACTCGTTCTATGAAGCCACCATCTCCCTGATACCAAAACCAGGTAAAGACATTACAAAAAAAGAAAATTATAGACCTATATCTCTCATGAACATAGATGCAAAAATCCTCAACAAAATTCTAGCCCATAGAATTCAACAACACATCAAAAAAATAATTCACCCTGATCAAGTGGGATTTATACCAGGTATGCAAGGCTGGTTTAATATCAGAAAAACCATTAATGTAATCCATCACATAAATAAAACAAAAGACAAAAACCACATGATCTTATCAATTGATGCAGAAAAGGCATTTGACAAAGTCCAACACCCATTTATGATAAAAACTCTTACCAAAATAGGAATTGAAGGAAAATTCCTCAACATAATAAAGGGCATTTTTTTTTTTTTTTTTTATGCAAAGCCAACAGCCAATATCACTCTAAATGGAGAGAACCTGAAAGCATTTCCCTTGAGAACGGGAACCAGACAAGGATGCCCTTTATCACCGCTCTTATTCAACATCGTGCTGGAAGTCCTAGCCAGGGAAATTAGGCTAGACAAAGAAATAAAGGGTATCCGGATTGGCAAGGAAGAAGTAAAGTTATCACTATTTGCAGATGACATGATTATATACACAGAAAACCCTAAGGAATCCTCCAGAAAACTACTGAAACTAATAGAAGAGTTTGGCAGAGTCTCAGGTTATAAAATAAACATACAAAAATCACTTGGATTCCTCTACATCAACAAAAAGAACACCGAAGAGGAAATAACCAAATCAATACCATTCACAGTAGCCCCCAAGAAGATAAGATACTTAGGAATAAATCTTACCAAGGATGTAAAAGACCTATACAAAGAAAACTACAAAGCTCTACTACAAGAAATTCAAAAGGACATACTTAAGTGGAAAAACATACCTTGCTCATGGATAGGAAGACTTAACATAGTAAAAATGTCTATTCTACCAAAAGCCATCTATACATTTAACGCACTTCCGATCCAAATTCCAAAGTCATATTTTAAGGGGATAGAGAAACAAATCACCAATTTCATATGGAAGGGAAAGAAGCCCCGGATAAGCAAAGCACTACTGAAAAAGAAGAAGAAAGTGGGAGGCCTCACTTTACCTGATTTCAGAACCTATTATACAGCCACAGTAGTCAAAACAGCATGGTACTGGTACAACAACAGGCACATAGACCAATGGAACAGAATTGAGAACCCAGACATAGATCCATCCACGTATGAGCAGCTGATATTTGACAAAGGACCAGTGTCAATTAATTGGGGAAAAGAAAGCTTTTTTAACAAATGGTGCTGGCATAACTGGATATTCATTTGCAAAAAAATGAAACAGGACCTATACCTTACACCATGCACAAAAACTAACTCCAAGTGGATCAAAGACCTAAACATAAAGACTAAAACGATAAAGATCATGGAAGAAAAAATTGGGAAAACCCTAGGAGCCCTAATACAAGGCATAAACAGAATACAAAACATTACCAAAAATGATGAAGAGAAACCCGATAACTGGGAGCTCCTAAAAATCAAACACCTATGCTCATCTGAAGACTTTACCAAAAGAGTAAAAAGACCATCTACAGACTGGGAAAGAATTTTCAGCTATGACATCTCCGACCAGCGCCTGATCTCTAAAATCTACATGATTCTGTCAAAACTCAACCACAAAAGGACAAACAACCCAATCAAGAAGTGGGCAAAGGATATGAACACACATTTCACTAAAGAAGATATTCAGGCAGCCAACAGATACATGAGAAAATGCTCACGATCATTAGCCATTAGAGAAATGCAAATTAAAACTACGATGAGATTCCATCTCACACCAACAAGGCTGGCATTAATCCAAAAAACACAAAATAATAAATGTTGGAGAGGCTGCGGAGAGATTGGAACTCTTGTACACTGCTGGTGGGAATGTAAAATGGTACAACCACTTTGGAAATCTATCTGGCGTTATCTTAAACAGTTAGAAATAGAACTACCATACAACTCAGAAATCCCACTCCTGGGAATATACCCTAGAGATACAAGAGCCTTCATACAGATATATGCACACCCATGTTTATTGCAGCTCTGTTTACAATAGCAAAAAGCTGGAAGCAACCAAGGTGTCCATCAACGGATGAATGGGTAAATAAATTGTGGTATATTCACACAATGGAATACTACGCATCGGTAAAGAACAGTGACGAATCTGTGAAACATTTCATAACATGGAGGAACCTGGAAGGCATTATGCTGAGCAAAATTAGTCAGAGGCAAAAGGACAAATATTGTATAAGACCACTATTATAAGATCTTGAGTAATAGTAAACCTGAGAAGAACACATACTTCTGTGGTTACGAGGGGGGGAGGGAGGGAGGGTGGGAGAGAGTTTTTAAAAAAAAAAAAAAGAATCTGCAGAGGGTGAAAATGAAAGAAAAGAGAAATCTAGAGAGGGAAGGTAGTACTTAAGCTGGCTTTAAAGTGGCTGTAGAGGCACTGGGTTTTTGGGGGGGTTAAAGGTTTTAAAGGGATCTCAGAGCACTCATCCTCACTGTAAAGGTTAAAATAGATATTCTCCATACACACACGTGTCACATCAGGAAACCTCAGGAAAACTGGACTGGATGTTTTCCCACTTTGGAATAAAGAGAATTTTTTAATTCTGAAACCACTCTTAATATTGCACAGCTATTCCTCAAGCTGAGAATTTATTAGAAAAGACTCAGGTAATTAAATCAAAAAATATAAACAAAGCATGCTTAGTCTGGTTAAAAATTATAAGAGGGGATTAAAATATGGATCAAGAGACAATTCAAATAATAAAGGGGATTCAAAAAATTACCAAATAAAACTTCTACATATGGAAAAAAAAAACCTGAAATTAAAATGCAATGGACTGTTCCATCTGTAAATTATAAATAGCCAAAAATAACTAGTAAACTGGATGCTTGATCTGAAGGAATTTTCCAGAATGAGCTCTGGGAGGCAAGGAAATGGGAAAAAAGAAGAAGATGACTTAAGCAGGGAGAGGAAGAAGGCGCAATATGTTAATCAAGTTTCCAAAAAGACAAAATGAGAAACTGATGGAAGACACAATTTTTGAAAGGCCAAGATTATTCCAAAATTTATAAAAGACACAAATCTTCCAAATAGTCACTTTAAAAAGTGTAAGAATTTCCCTCAAAACCATACCAAGTCATGTTACAAGGAAAATGTGGAACACAAAAGATAAGGAGACGATCTTAAATATAATTAGAGAAAAAAGATAGATTACCTATAAAGGAACAACAGTTAAACTGACAGCTGCCTTCTCAAGAGCAACAATGGTAGCCCAACAGTGAGACAGTATCTTCAATGTGCTGAGAAAAATTATCTGCCAATTTAGAATTGTATACAAAGTGAAATTATCTGTTTGAAAAGAAGCCAAAATAAAGACATATTCAGTCAAACAAAAATTGAGATAATTTATCACTAAAAGACCCTCATTCAGGGAAAACAATACCACAAGTGTCTATAATGCAGGAAAAAAAAAAAAACTTCAAATTAAAATTAAGCTAGCATTAGTTTTATTAGGAAGTGTTCTACTCTGTCCTATACAGTCGCTATGAGTCGGAATCGCCTCGACGGCACTGGGTGGGTAATGCTATTTTGAGGAGTTAAAATAAATAAAGATAATATGTTGGGGAAATTACAGTTGGGAGGGGTTTACTGGATTTAGAGTATTCTAATATTTTAGAAGAAAGATAAACATACTATTTATCTTTATGTTTTGTAAGTATGCATGCAGGAACTCCACGGTAACCACAAAAATTAAAAATAATGATGACAAAGAGAGTGGATGATTTACAAAGTAAGATGAAAACATGGAATGAGTGGGAGGATCCTTAATCAAAAAAAATATAGAAGAAGGGTGAGGGGAGAAACAGAAATAAATGAAACAATTAGCATGAAACAAGCTAGAAAACATAAACGCAATTATATCAATGATGACAACAAACGTAAATGAACTAAATCTATTCTTTGTAAGGAAAAGACTGACAGACTAGATTGAAATAATTCAAACAAAATACGGGTGTATGTTGTTTGCATGAAACATTCCTAAATAAGGATAAAAAAAAAAAAGGTTAAAAGTAAAAAGATAGAAAAAGATATACTAGGCAAAACAAATCAAAGAGAAAGTTGATGTGGCTATATTCCATTCAGAAAAATAGAATTTAGGGAAAAAATATTATCCCAGATAAAAATGTTATTATTGTTAGGTGTCATCAAGTTGATTGTCAACCCATAGCAACCCCGTGTGACAGAGTAGAACCACCCCATAAGGTTTCCTAGGCTGTAGTCTTTGCAGGACTGGATCACCAGGTCATTCTCCCTGGGAGCTGATGATTGGCTTAGAACTGCCAACCTTTCGATTAGGAGCCAAGTACTAAACCGTTGAGAGATCAGGGCTCCTTGGAGGTAAAGATGATCACTACAATAACGATAATAGTTTCAAATTAGTAAGAATGTACAAAAAAATTCTGAAATGTATAACTGCTTGATTACATGATTTCAAAATACATAAAGCAAAGCAAACAGAAATAAAATTAAAAAACAAAACTAGACTCCCAGAAGAAATTGACAAAATGTAGAATTATTGTGAAACACATTAACATACTCTTAAGTAGTTGATACTAAGCATTAAAAAAACTTAGAAACTAAGTAGAGTGTTTGAACAACATACCTAACAAGATTTATCTAATGAACACAAACAGGTGAATTCACCTTCAAATTGGATATAACATACTTACTGAAGCTCACTAAATATTTGTGAAAATGGGCCATGTACTCCTTTTATTGCTAGTACTAACAAATTTTAAGAGGTTGATGTCATACAGACTAAAGTCTCTGATCAACAATAATAGCTAACATCTATTAACACTTAATGGCTGGGTGACACTTTAATTACAGTTAGATGGGGAGGTACTATTCTAAGCGATTTACATATATTAACTCATTTCACCCTCAAGGCAACTCCATGAGGTAAATACCATTATTATTCCCAACTTACAAACAGGAAAAGTGAGGCACAGGAGTTAGATAAATGGCCCAAGTTCATACCATTGTTAAGGTGAACCCAGGTCTTGTAGTCCTAGAGGCCATGCTTCTAACCACCTCACCATTCTGCAATTAGAGTTATAAATTATTAAAAAAAAAAAAAACTAGAGTACTTCTTTAAGGAAAGACTTATAGAACAACGGAATAGAATTGAGAAGTCAGAAAAAAACCCTTACCTTCAGGGCAATTGTTTTTTGACAAGGTTGCTAGGAAGATTCAAATAATTGTCTTTTCAACAAACGGTCTGGACATCTGGGTATGTAAGAGAATGAAGTTGGACCGCTTCCTCATAGCACACACATACATTAACTCAAAATGAATCATAGACCTAAATGGAAGAGCTAAAACTACAAAACTCTTAGAAGAAAATATGGGGGTAAGTCTTGGTGACTTTGGGCATGAAGTCCTCTTAGATATGGCATCAAGAGCACCAGCAACAAAAGAAAAGAATAAATTGGACTCCATCAAAATTAAACTTTCATGCTTCAAAAGATACCATCGAGGAAGTGAAAGACAGTCCACAAAACAGAAGAAAATACTTGCAGATGAGATGTCTGATGAGGAACTTACATCCAGAACTTCCACAATTTCAGACTAAAAAGAAAAATAACCCAATGAAAAAATAGGCCAAGGAGGGGAAAACTACAAGTGACCAGCTTTATATAATTCAATTAACTTTGTTACAGGTTTTCATATTTGGGATAAACAATTTATCAACCTGGGGTGAAAATGCTTGCAACACTTCCTTGATAAGTTGATTGTGTTTCACCTTAGGACAACTGTTGCATGCCAATTTGTGTGTGTGTGTGTGTGTGTGAGAAAACACTTCAAAATTGAATTAACAGACGCAAATTTAAAATTGGTTGTGTATCTAATATGCAAGTTCAGTAAATAAATAATACTTTAAAAAAAAACAAGGACAAGTTCTGAATAAATATTTTTCCAAAGATACACGAAGATGTACAAATGGCCAATAAGAACATGAAATGATGGTCAGTACAATTAGCCATCAGGGAAATGCAAGTCAAAATACCACTTCACACCCACTAGGATGGCTGCAATTAAACAAAAAGATAATAACAAGTGTTAGTGAAGATGCAGAGAAATTGAAACCCTCATACACTGCTGGTGGAAACATAAAAGGACACAGCCTCTTTGTAGGGTTTATGAATTATATCTCAATAAAGATGTTATATAAAAAAATAAACTAGAAAAATATTAGCTATTTGGACATTAGAAATTATACTTCTGAATAATTATGAGTTAATAGATCTTGATAGAATCTTGATAGAAATTAGAATAGATGTAGAACCGAATAAAAATAAGACATAAATTCTCATGAGGTTAATATAGAGCATTTCATAAATGAAAAGTGATAGATTTTATATAAGTGGTTATATTAGAAAATAATCTGATATTGAATTTGGTAATCATCCAACTTGGTTTGGTAATATTAAATCCATAAAATACAGGAAGGAAGTAATAAAAATAACAGTGTTTATTAATGAGACAGAAAATAAATATACACTTCAAAGTATCAACAAAACTAAATGCTGGTCTTTTAAAAGGGTAATAAAATTGACAAACTTTTGATAAGACTAATTAAGAATGAAGGGGGAAAGGAGCTAATAAATACATTAGAAATGAAAATAGAAATAACCAAAGATGCTGTCGAGAGAAAAAAGATAATAAAAAGTAGTAATGATTTATTTGAAAACAGATAATGCAGAAAAGTTCTTAGAAAAACTATAACTTAGTAAATCAGACTGAGAAGATATAGAAAATATAACAAAGTATTTTACAGTCATAAATCATTAAAAAATGAAGCCATAGTTAAAATAGCTTCTCAATGAAAACTCCAGTTCCATACAGTTTTACTGGTGAACACCAACATTTTAAAGAATAAAAATTTCCAGAGAAGAATAAAAGGGGAGCTACTTGCCAGCACATTTTATGAAACTAGTCTAATCTTGGCTCCAAAGTCATTCAAGGATAATATGATAAAGGAAACTTACAGACCTCTCTCACTGTGAAAAAAGTAAATGAACGTCTTAAATTAAATGGTAACAAACAGATTCCAGGAACAAATAAAATAGCTAATTCGCTATCCCTGGAGTTCGAGCTTGATTTAACATTTGGACATCAAGGGAGCAATTCATCCCAGTTAGAAATTAAAAGAGAGGAATTACATAATCATCTTAACAGACACAGAAAAAAGTGTTAGGAGGTATTATGAAAAAAATGCAAGGAAGCGGTAACAGGAAATTCAGGCTATGAGAGTATCAACTGCATTGCTAGTCTATTTCTTGTGTCAAGTTGGTGAGTACCTGGATGTATATTTTATTATTCTTCCTTATTCTTAAAAATTCAATATAATGATTTTGAATTACTTCATGTTTAGTATAAACATTTTTAAACGTTACCAAAAAAACCCATAGCCTGTGGAAACCCTGGTGGCATAGTGGTTAAGAGCTACAGTTGCTAACCAAAAGGTCGGAGGTTCAAATCCACCAGGCACTCCTTGGAAACTGTACGGGCAGTTCTACTGTGTCCTATAGGATCGCTACGAGTCAGCTGATAGTTAGTAGGTAGTATTATAAATAAAAGAGAACCTCAAAGATAACCTTGTGTGGTGATTCTCAAATGATGTGTTAACAGTTGAAATGATGGTGATGATGATACGGGCATACTCTATTAACCACAGCACCAATGAATTTAATCATTTCTGATATAATACACCAAAGCTGGAGAGTGGCCTATCTTCCAAAACCATAAATTAGAGGAGAATCAAGATTCTTTATAGTAGTATAAGATCACTTTACACAATGGCTGTTTGATTTGTTTTGGTTAATGGCAAAGGAGGACAGGAAGATACAGCCACAGCAGGAACCGTGTGTATGTAACCCAGAGCCAAGCCAGCTATGCATTGCTTGCTGGTAAAACTTGAAATCTAAGGTGTTTTTCCACATAACTAGCTTTCTTTCCCCGAAATTATCGTTTGGATTCTTTTTTTTCCCCCAGAATCCAAGTATGTCGCACGTGTTTACATTTTCCATTATGTCCACCAGGGCATGAGAACACTCATTTAGAAAGTGGTTAACATTTATCAAATAGTGTGTATTAGCTCATTTAATTCTGATGATAATCTAATGAGGTAAGTACAGTTATTCTCTTTATTACGTGGATGAAGAAATGTAGGCCTTAAAAGTTTAAGACACTCATCAAAGTTTACGTTGCTCACCATGACCCAGGCGGGTTTGAATGTGGGTCTGGCTGATTTTGGAGCCTGGTTATCCTGACTTCCACGCCATCCTTCCTTTCTTAAGAGCTGAAAACCTCTGATCTAATACAACCTCAAGGCAACTGAGAGCTAAAATAGAGATCATTATGCAATGTGGGTCAATTTGTTATTCTTGTTGTTGTTAGGTGCTATTGAGTTGATTCCAACTCACAGTGACCCCATGTGTGTCAGAGTAAAACTGTGCCCCAGACGGTTTTCAACGGCTGATTTTTCAGAAGTAGTCCACCAGGCCTTTCTTCCAAGAAGTCTTTGTGTGGACTTGAACCTGCAACCTTTGGTTCAGCAGCCAAGCATGTTAACTGTTCATACCACTCACAGACTTCTGAAATAAATGGTAAGCATGACCAAAAAAAAAAAAAAAATGCTGAACTGGGGCAAACCATTGCAGCTGGTCACAACTTGTTTCCATACCTGTAAAAGAGGGGAAAGAGCTGGACTATCAGTGGTTCTTAAGCTTTTTCAGGTCATAGAATCCTTCCCCAGAAGAAAGTATGTAGACACACACCCACACATCATTTGCGTGTGATACCAGGGGTTCTCTAAACCCTAATAACCCTTTGATCACCTTTCAGGATGAGTGAATTCCAGGTTAATAACCCTTGCATATTTTTTTTTTTATCCTAGATGTGTGAAATCCCTTCCAGCTCAAACATTCAGGGATTCTACAAATCTTCCCCACAAAAAGGAGCCTTCCTTGCCAGAGAAGGGAAAGAACAGTCACTTTCCACCCCCACTCCTTGCTGTCTGCAAACTGAGGAACTCAGTGGGGCCTCCCTGAGGTTTTAGTGTCTACCAAGGAGGGCTTTGTGTCAGACTTGTTGGCAGTAAAACAGGAAATGAGAATGAGGGCATTAATAGCCTTTGTAAACAGCACCTCTGAGGTCTTCAATCACCAATTTGAGGGTGTTCACCACCAGGGTGGAGAAAAAAAGGAGAGGAAAAAGGCAAACAGGAAATGCAATGAAGGGAGATGAAAGCAGATCAATAAAGAGAGAAACATTTGGTTTGAAGTCTTGCCTTTAAAATAATAGGAACCACCCCGACTACCCCCACCAGAAAGTAATTTGGGGCATTACCGCAGGCCTGGCCCTTGGGCATAATTGCCCCAGATTCCAGCCACCCAGAGGTTTAGAATTCCAGGGCTTCTGTGATGAATTCTCTTTGGGAACATAGATTTATTGCCGCCTTATTTTTTTTTTTTAATAAAACAGGTATTTTTTAAAGGGTTCATTAATGTTAAAAGACAATACTGTGGATTTTTTTTTTCCTTCTACCCAAATCATTGTTGTTAGGTGCCTTCGAGTCGATTCCAACTCATGGCGACCCCATGATACACAGTAGAACTGCTCCATAGGGTGTTCCAGGCTGTGATGTTTCAGAAGCAGATTGCTAGGCCTGTCTTCCCAGGCACCTCTGGGTGGCTAGTAGTCGTGCGCTTAACCGTTTGTGCCACCCAGGGACTCCTTATCCAGATTAAAAAAAGAAAAAAAATTTTTTTTTCTTTTTTTAATAAGGGGAGGCAAAAGGGAGCATGCTTAGAGCATATTTCAAAGGACAATGCAATGCCATATTACGATAATGCATCTGCGATTGAATTTCTGGGCTGCAGAGACATGGGGTTTTCCAGGGCAGGTGTCTCTCTGAGGCTTTAGGGTGACCCTGGTTTCTGTGACTCCCTAGGTCACCCAGAACCCAACAGCCTCCGCCTAAGGAAACATGAAGCATTGTCTTTAAGATGTTGGGGTTCTTGAAAAACCAAGCACCGTGCAGGTCTGAGGGAATACCCGGTCCTCCCTAGGGTGCAGACTGGGGAGAGAACCAGAACACACTGCACCGAAACCCCTTAATTTATGTTTTCTTTTAAGATCTTGAACCCAATGCCTCTATCATGATCACATTTTTCCTTTCCGTTTTGCAGAGACGAGACCAAAGAGTTGAAGAGACTCTAGAAGGAAGGCAAAAGACTTAGACATTTACGAGAAGATGAGGAGACAGGAGCACGATCCCACTAACATGATGGAAGTGACCATTATTTTGTCGGGAGAAAAGAAGGGGCATGGCAGTCCCACCCCCAAAAGGCTTTTGAGCTTCCACCACCAAGACGGCTCACTCTTTCTCTGCGGCTGGGGGCCTTTCAGATAAGAGCATGGGTTTGATCAATGTCCCAAATCCTATTTTGCAAACTGAATCGGCTCTAATCACCTTCTTTTGCTAATTTTATAACACCAGCTGTATTTAAAAGTAAACACCTGCCTTTTCTTATTAATATCATTCAGCTAAAGGAAGAGCACCCATTATTTTGAGTATAGAATCCATTCGCTCATGCTTTAATGTTTTTAAAACATTTCCTTTGATTTGGTCTCAGGGGAAACACTCAACAAATGGTGAGTGCACAGCACAGAATACTTTTTCCTCCCTCCCCCTCTTCCTTCTCTCTGACAAATGCAAGGTTCCAGGCAGGAAGTGAAGACTTCTACCATTTTTAGCTTCAGGCCTCCAGCACACAGTCGGATAGAGAGATGTTGGCAAGCTTCAGCAGCAGGCACTTTTATTTCCCTGGTGATTTTTTTCTCTTTGAGGGGGTTGGGGCACAAACATTTTACAACGGATGCTTTATGACATCTAGATCACTGATGTATCTCTCCCTACCAGATTCCCGTGGTTTACAGGTCTGAAATTTCTAGATATTCCCTGCAAGGCTTCCCATCCTCTGGGGCTTCATACTTGGTTCATATTCCTCTATCTGAGTCACAATTCCTGTGGTCACCGGGTCACTGAGCACTAACTGCCGCCATAAACTATGATGGTCGTTCCCTCTCTCTTGGGCCAGCTCTAGGGAAGCCTGCTTCTCTCAGGGCTGTATGCCACACCACGGCACATGTCCAACAATCAGGTTGGGTAGCTCCCAGCAAGAAACACATAGAGCGCTGGTTCTCCATCTTGGCTGCCCATGAGAATCACCTGGGGAGTTCTCAAAATATACTCTTGCCTGGGCCCCACCCCTAGAGATTTTGAGATAACTCATCTGGCGTCCCTGGCATCAGGATTTTTCAAAACTTCCCTGGTAGATTCTACTATGCAGCCAAGTTTAAGAGCTACTGCCTTTGAGTCTTTTCATTGTTTCTTGAATGTAGATTGTTTTTTTCTGCCCCACTGATCATTAGAATTAATGGTATCTCTCTTTTTTCTGGGTATGAGCAGATTTCTATGCACTTTCTTTCCTGCCAGCTCCTGAGATTGTGTGTTTTAAGAGCAGGCAAACCACTCCTCCTCTCCCCACCCCCAGCCCCTGGGAAGCTACTATGTATGACACTAGTGTCCACACTGAGAAGCAAATGGCGAATGTACCATTAGAGCCCAAACCAGATCTTTTAACGAAATGTACTCTCCTCTCTGATTCCCGGAAGCCTGTATCAAAATCCAACTCCTCAAATATTGTGATGGGGTTTGCATCAACATAAGAATCCTCTGCTGTCGCGGCTCAGTACCTTAGCCCTGTGGTGTCTGAGGCACCTTTGTGAAGAAGGCCTGGGCTTTGTCAGCCTGCAATTAAGTCAGTGTAGCAGAGTCTTCGTGTTCAGCACCCAAACGAGGTGGTGTTTTAAGAAATGATTGTAAAGCTTGGAAGTGGGAGTGGGAGAATTCTGCAGTTTAATCGTAAGATATTTCACATGAAATGCATTCCGCAAACTCATCAAGTTCTTACTTCCTAAAACGATCTTTTATATATGCCAGGTGAAAAGTGGCTTTAACACTCAGAGGCAAAGTATCTCTTACACCATAAAACACTGTCCTGGGTAAACATGAAGAGGTTTACTAGAGAGCGTGTAAACTTCCGAGAAAGATTAGATAATAGCCCCTCAGCAGGTGCAGCCTCAGACAAGGCTGCCCGTGGTTGGAAAACTTGTGCATGACTTGATTTAAACAGCAACCATAGAGCCCTCTCTTGGGATTAGGACAGAGATGCAGAGAACATGAGGATGGGATCTAAATCTGGGATTCCACTTGATCCTGGGATACATTACAGATCCTAAGACCCACTTCAACAGGGAGGAATCCAAAAGCATGATGGTGGCACATGAATTTGTAAGTGGAAAGTACAACGGAAACACGAAATAATAACATAGAAGAATCACAGCCACCAGAGCACACTCTTAGGACTTACAAGTTCTCAGATTCTTAAAAGTTGCAGAAAGTAGAGGAAGTGGTATTGCTCACTTCCAAATGGTTTGGCCCAACACCAATATATTACTCATTGAAGCTCTGGCAGACAAGGCAGATTAAAACTGTGGCTTTTGCATTGCTTGGATTTCCGTGACCTTTGAGTGGACTTCTGGGGCATATGATGTCACTCTTATCCAACTTCCACTCCTTCACCACATACGGAATCTCAACTAGCACCTCTGTTTAGGAGGAAACTCCATCCTTCACGACTATAAGGATTTAACCCAATTAAAGTAGTCCTTCCGCTGAGATTGGAGAGACCCTGACAGCCATGGTCCCCAGACAATTTGATAGCCCAAGATTGGAACCATTCCCAAAGCCAGTTCTACAGACAGGGATTGGCCTGGACTATAAGATAGACAATGATACTGGTGAGGAGTGAGCTTCTTGGCTCAAGTAGACACTTGAGACTATGTGGGCAACTCCTGTCTGGTGGTAAGATGAGAAGGCAGAGGGGGACAGGAGCTGATTGAATGGACACAGAGAATACAGGGGGGAGAGGAGGAGTGTGCTGTCTCCTTAAGGGAGAGCAGCTAGGAATACACAGCAAGGTGTGTATAACTTTTTGTATGAGAGACTGACTGGATTTGTAAACTTCTACCTAAAGCGTAATAAATAAAGAAAAATAAATTAAAAAATATAAAATAGTCCTTCCATATGGTTCCACTCAGCTTTGATTATTGTTGTTGTTGTTGTTAGTTGCCATCAAGTCAGCTCTGACTCATATCAACCTACTTATAATACAAAACAAATGTTGCCTGGTCCTGTGCCATCTTTAGGATCATTGTTATGTTTGAGTCCATTGTTTCAGCCACTGTATCACCCCATCTCACCAAAGGCCTCCCTCACTTTTGCTGACCCTCCGCTCTACCAACCATGATGTCCTTTTCTAGCAATTGGTTTTTCCTGATGACATGTCCAAAGCAAGTGAGCCAAAGGCTCACCATCCTCGCTAAGGAACATTCTGGTTGTATTTCTTTGAAGGCTGATTTGTTCATTCTTTTGGAAGTTCACAACACATTCAGTATTCTTTACCAACACCACAACTCAAATGCACAACTTTGATTAGTCCCGTCCAATTTCCATTGAAATCTTAGGTGGTACTGGTAGAAACAGTGATGTAGTCCATGTGAGAGATGCAGTTAAAGAGGCCGAGGGTGAAAAAGAAAGAGTGCAAGGATTCACAAGTGTTTTGCATTCCAAGGTTCACAGAAGATCCCTCCTCCAAACCAGGAGCCTTTTATTTTATTTTATTTTATTTTATTTTATTTTATTTTATTTTATTTTATTTATGAGAAGAGGTATTAATTGAAGGCAAGTGAGACTTTAGCCTATGGATGTAGCAACACTTTGAGAAAATAGGTCTCTTTTGGCATTGAGAAATTGAGATTCTACAGAATAGCTGTTGATCCATCTTAGAATTCTCAATTTTAACTTTTCATTTTTCTTTTTTTTTTAATTCTAAATTTAAAAAATTTAAAGAGGTAATAGAGGTGCGTGGGATACAATCTAAGTGGTGCAGGGTGTACAGTTAAAACTAGGCTCCTTCCCACATAGACACTTCGGACATCAACGTCCATCCCAAGAGCAACCTTCATCTTGAAATCCAGGCTGAGGATAAGGGGACAAATGCAAAGGCCACACAGATGCCTTGTGGTTTTTCTGACTCTGAGGGTACACAGTGGTGCAGTTTACAGTTTACTGGGCCTTCCATGCCCTAGGAGTTCTTGGGTGGTACAAAGAGTTAAACCCTCAGTTGAGGTTGGTGGTTTGAGTCCCTGATGATCTATTTCCAAAAAATCAGCCATTGGAAGCCCTATGGAGCACAGATCTACTCTGACACACGTGAGTTTGCCATGGGTATGAGTTGACTTCATGCAGCTGGTTCCACAGCCTAAAGAGAGGGTGATGACTGTTTATGGGGTGCCGGGAGTCCTACATCTGTTACCACATTTGACCTCCTCAACACCAGGTCAGCACCTGCTACATAATTTACAGCGCCCAGTGCAAAATAAAAAAGAGGCGTCCCCTTGTTCAAAAGTTAAGAATTTCAAGATGGCAGCAGCAGAGCACTGAAACATGAAGAGGACCCAGTGTGACTGCACAGGTCATTTGCCCATGAAGCCAGCCCTGTGCCACATTTGGGGGTGGGGGGGGGTAAGGTGTTGTCTGGGTGGTGCAAACAGTTAATGGGGTTAGCTGCTAACCAAAAGGTTGATGGTTGGAGTCCACCCAAACATGTCTCAGAAGAAAGGCCTGGCAATCTACTTCTGAAAAATCAGCCATTGAAAACCCTGTGGAGCGCAGTTCTACTCTGACACACTTGGGGTGACCATGAGTCAGAACTGACTTGATGGAAATTGTTGTTGTTGTTACAAATGAAGGCATGATCCCCACCAAGGCAATACGGTTTGCCCAAGACTGTTCGGCCGGTGAGAGCTGCAAGTCGTATTCAGACTAGGTGTGTGGGACCTCAAACTCTGTTTGCAGCCTTGAGCTGCTTAGCCCCTGAACTTTTCATGGACATTCTTCCTGGACCAGGAGTACAATCACTGTACTATAACGTCCGTGTGGGATACATAGATGTGAAATGTTTAGGATGATCGGCACATTATGATAATTTAAGCCAAATTACAATTCTTATCTTGGATTATGAAATGCCATTCAGAGTGCAATTTCATAGATGAATCAGGTTTATTTATAATAAGTATGTCTAGTCAAAATAGGAGAACTACTTAACATTATAATTAAAACCGATACATATCTAGTTGAAAAACTATCCAGTCCCTAAAACACTTCCACAGGAGATGGCTACATACTTTGGCACAAAATCCCCCTGCCCCTTCCAAAACATTTCATTTTTTATTCTGAACAGGCGATTGTAACTTTTCCCACAATGTCATATCAAACATGAGGGCAGCATTATGCATTCCATAAGCCTCAGCACCAGGCAGCTGGGGCATCAAATGCACTTGTGTTGTAAGCTGAGACTCAAGGAAACATTTATTTATTTAAAATATTTTTGCCCATACATTAGACAAACAGCAATATTTCGTTTCACTCTGTTTTAAGACAGCCCTGTAGACAGAAATCCTGCAGACTCTGTCTATGATCATGCTTACATCTGTAGACAGATTTAATTATTTTTTTCTTTGAAGTCAGCTATCCACTGAGAATTTTACATATGAACCTAGTTCACTTGGAAGTGAGATATAGATACTGACTATGGAAAACCATGCAACCCTTTTTCTTTATATTCATTATTTTCTCTATAAAATTTGGCTGAAAGCTCCACAACTCTTTGATGGTAGATACAGGAATGGGAGCCCGTGGCTAACAGAGCCATGTGAATTATTTCAAGAAGGCACAAGAAATTATAGGAGGCTAGTTGATGATGTAGTTACTCCAGGAAGAGTTTGGATTCATTTCTTAGAGGTGTCCCCAAGGGCATGTTGGTGCTCCACTTTTAAAATGTCCAAAAACCGAAAAACCAAACGTGTTGCTGTGAAGTCAGTTCTGAACCATGGCAAGCCCATGTGTCACAGAAGCATGGTGAACCCAAGAGTCACTGTACCAAAAAAGAATTAATCCATGTTCGACCATTTCAGGTGGTAGCATATGATCAAGAAACAATGGTATTGAATGAAGAAGTCCAAGCTGCACTGAAGGCATTGGCAAAAAAAAAAAAAAAAAAAAGACTCCAGGAATCGACAGAATCTCAACTGAGATGATTCAACAAACGAGTGCAATGCCGAAAGCACTCACTCATATATGCCAAGAAATTTGGAAAACAGCTACTTGGCCAACCAACTGGAAGGGATTGACATTTGTGTCCATTCCCAAGAAAGATGATCCAACAGAATGTGGAAACTATTGAACATATCATCAATATCGCATGTAAATAAAATTTTGCTGAAGATCATTCAAAAACAGCTGCAGCAGCACATTGACAGGGAAATTCCAGGAATTCAAGCCAGATTCAGAAAAGGACATGGAACAAGGGATATCATTGCTGAAGGCAGATGCATCTTGGCTGAAAGCAGAGAATACCAGAAAGATGTTTACCTGTGTTTTATTGACTAAACAAAGGCATTCAACTGTGTGGATCATAACAAATTGTGGATAACATTGCAAAGCATGGGAATTTCTGAACACTTAATTGTGCTCATGCAGAACCCATATGCAGGCCAAGAGGCAGTCGTGTGGACAGAACAAGGAGATACTGACTGGTTTAAAATCAGAAAAAGTGTGTATCAGAGTTGAATCCTTTCACCATACTTATTCAATCTTTATTCTGAGCAAATAATCTGAGAAGCCAAGACTATATGAAGAAGAACATGACATCAGGATTGGAGGAGGACTAATTAACAACCTGCAATATGAAGCTGACACAACCTTTCTTGCTGAAAGTAAATAGAAATTGAAGCTCTTACTGATGAAGATCAAAGACTACAGCCTTCGACATGGATTGCACCTCAATGTAAAGAAAACAAAAACCCTCACAACTTGACTGATAAGCAACATCATGATAAATGAACAAATTATTGAAGTTGACAAAGATTTCATTTTACTTGGATCTACAATCAATGCCCATGGAAGCAGCAGTCAAGAAACCAAACAACATATTGCATTGGGCAAATTTGCTGCAAAAAGTGTTAAAAAGCAAAGATGTCACTTTGAGAACTAAAGTGCACTTGACCCAAGACATGGTATTTTCAATCGCCACATATCCATGTGAAACCTGGACAATGAATAAGGAAGACTAAAGAAGAATTGATGCCTTTGAATTACGGTGTTGGTAAAGAATATTGAATATACCACGGACTGCCGGAAGAATGAACAAATATATCTTAGAAGAAGTACAGCCAGAATGCTCCTTACAAGTGAGGATGGCAAGACTTGGTCTCACATATTTTGGACATGTTACTAGGTGGAACCAGTCCCTAGAAAAGGACATCATGCTTGGTAAAGCAGAGTGTCAGGGAAAAAAGGAGGACTCTCAATGAGATGGATTGATACAGTAGCTGCAACAATGGGCTCAAGTATAGCAACATATGTGAGGATGGTGCAGGACTGGGCAGTGTTTCATTCTGTTGTACATAGGGTTGCTATGAGTGTGAACTGATTCAATGGCACCTGACAGCAAAAACAACCAAGTAGTTGTAATGCTGACCAAAGTTTGGGAATAACTGAGTTAACGAATAAGAACTGCATTGGGGTGGCTTCTCCGGAGTAGTAATAAAATTCTGAGGACAAGCCTTAATTCCAGCAAAGAAGAGATGCTGCCACGTCTCAAGGTGAGAAAACAAGCGAGGAGGCAGATTCACACACATTCCGTAGGTTTTCCATGTATCCTAAAAGTAGGTGAGTTTTAAAAGCAAATGTGACCTGTTTTTAATTCAGAGGTCATGGGCCTCCAGCAGGTTTGCATCCAAAGTCCTAAGTCTCAACCAGCACAGACACCGCCCCCCATCCAAATATTTACACTTACTTGGTCTGGGGTGGGATCATACCTCTTAAAACTTCCTCAAGTGGGATGTGGGGAGATCGGAGCTCTTATGCACTGCTGGTGGGAATGCAAAATGATACAATCTGTTTGGAAAATGATATGGCACTTCCTTAGAAAGCTAGAAATAGAAATGCTATATGATCCACCAATCCCACTCCTAGGAATATATCCTAGAGAAATAAGAGTGGTCACGTGAATAGATATATGTACACCCATGTTCACTGCAGCATTGTTCACAATAGCAAAAAGATGGAAACAACCTAGATGTCAATCAGCAGATGAATGGATAAACTGTGGTACATATACACAATGGAGCATTACCCAATGCTAAAGAAAAACGATGAATCTTGAAGCATCTCATAACATGGATGCTTCTGGAGGACATTATGCTGAGCGAAATAAGTCAGTCACGGAAGTATGAGACCACTACTGTAAAAACTCATGAAAAGTTTTAAATAGAAAAAGAAACAACATTTGATAGTTATGAGGGAGGGAAAAACACTAAATATAGATAAATGGTAACTTTGGCAAGGGGTAAGATGGTACAGAATTCTGGGGAAGCCAGCACAACCTATAAAAGGCAAGCCTATGGTAGCTCCATAGACACATGGACCTGAGGGACCAAATTGCAGGGCTGACTGTTGTGGGGACCGTGGTCTCAGGGAATATCTAGCTCAATTGGCATACAGAGGTTATAAAGAATATGTCTACATTCTACTTTGGTGAGTAGTGTCTGGGGTCTTAAAAGCCTGTGAGCAGCCATCTAGGATACTCCACTGGTCTCACCCCTTTGGGAGCAAGGAATAATGCAGAAAAATAAAGACATAAGGGAAAGATTAGTCCAAAGGACAAGTGGACCACATCTATCATGGCCTCCACCAGACAAAGTCCACTATAACTAGATGTTGCCCAGCTACAACCATTGACTGCTCTGACAGGGATCACAATACAGGGTCCCAGACAGAGTTGGAGAAAAATGTAGAACAAAATTCTAACTCAAAAAGAAAAGACCAGACTTGCTGGCCTGATAAAGACTGGAGAAACCCTGAGAGTATGGCCCCGAACACACTTTCAGTTCAGCAGTGAGGCCACTCCTGAGGTTCACCCTTTAGCCAAAGATTGAACAGTCCTACAGGACAAAACAAGACTAAAGGGGTGCACCAGCCCTGGGGCAGGGACTGGAAAGTAGGTGGGTGCAAGACAGCTGGTAATAGGGAACCCAGGGTTGAGAAGGGAGAGTGTTGACATGTCGTGGGGCTGTTAAACAATGTCATACAAGAATGTGTGTACTGTTTGATGAGAAATTAGTTTGTTCTGTGAACCTTCATCTGAAGTTCAATTTTTAAAAAAAGTTCCTCAAATGATTCTAATGTGCAGTCAGGGTTGAGAACAATTAATACAAACTCATGGATTCCTGATGCTACTATTTGCAGACATTGTTTGGAGCGATTTTTGGCAGATTGAAGATTTAAGCCACCTCTTTATGCAAGGGAGACCTAAGGCTATTGGAAAATCCCTTTCCCCTGCTGGGCCTCAGTTTCCCTGTCTGTCCACTGAGGATTCTGTCACTGATGCTTTCTGGTTCTATGGTGACTTGACCAAAGGGAAGCACACAGGAGCTGGTGCTGGCAATCCTATGGACGGAGAGCAGCCCAGGAGGAGAGAAGCTATCATTTTATCTGCTCCTGACTCAGCTGAGTCTATATAACAGTAAGTACGTGGGTGGAGAGCCAAGGATTTAAACGTTTCCCCTCAGCCCATAAGAGCCAAGGATTTAAACGTTTCCCCTCAGCCCATATGCTTGGCATCAAGAATGTCCTAATAACTGATGGATTATTTGCTGAGAGCTAGGTGGTCCCCAAGCCCAGGCCAGCAGGGTGGCAGGGTGGCAGGGTGGCTCTCAATCATCAGAATCCCTACCCAGGCCTCTGATCTTGAAAGTGACTCCCTGCCTGGACGTACCCTACTGTGTCCACTCAACCAGGGCCTCAATCTGGAATTCCCTGAGGGAGGGACCATGCCTTATATTTTGCCAGAAGCTCTATTAGACTGAGTTCATTTCCTTGCCTGTCACAAATGTACAATGGTTAGTGAGTCACTGAATGAACAAATAATAAGTTCTATTTTAAAGAAGCAAAAGGCTGAAAATAACTGACACAGTGATAAGGGTGATGAAGATAGCTAATGTTTCCTGAGCACCACTCTGTGCTATGTAGATCTAAGCATAACACCTCAGTGAATTCTCACAACCACCTATGAGGCAGACGCTACAATTACCTACATCTTAGAGGAGTGTGGAGCTGTCCAGGCTGTATAACTTGCCCAAGGTCACCGCATAGTAGCTGGCAGTGGAGACTCCAGCCCAGCTTTGTCTGAGTCCAGCTGCATGGTTGAAACCCCTTTCCACTCTTCAAGCACTTTCTATTTCTCTCAGGGCTTTCCTTGTTGCTGTGTGCTGTCCAGTCAAGTCTGACTCAAAGCGACCCTACAGCACAGGGTAGAACTGCCCCCTAGGGTTTCCTAGGCTGAGCTCAAACAACATCGATTGTGAGGATGGTGGGGGATTGGGCAGTGTTTTGTTCTGTTGTCCATAAGGTCGCTATGAGTCGGAACCGACGAGACAGCACCTAACAACGACAGAAGTAACTATCTTTACGGAAGCCCATTGACAGGGCTTTCCTCTGAGGAACAGCTGGCAGGTGCTGGTGGGCTTAAATGATGTTGAGAAAGCATTAAGGAGCCCTGGGGGCACCATGGTTAAAGCATTCAGTTGCTCTGCGCTGTAACCGAGTGCTTTAACATTGCGCTACCAGGGCTCCTGAGTGCTTTCTTACACACCACTTTAACAGAATTTTATGTCTCCACATATTTTCATTCAGACTCTGAGCCAGCCCCTATGTTAAGACCTAGAGTCATAAAGATGTTTCAAATGAGTTTTCACCATCTAAGACTACGTGCTCTGACACAGGAGACAGACATATAAGTCAGCAACATGCAATATATCTACTGTTACGATAGAAGTATCTGCAAACGGGAGGAAGCCCTTAATTCAGCCGACATGATTTTACGTGGTCTTCACAAACACCTGGCGAAGTAAGAGACCTGATCTTACAGAGTTATTCTATTTTGCAGGGGATATTAATGTGATACAAAGAAAAATAAGAGAGCATGCAAATATATACAGATATAACCATCGGCACATATATTGATGTACATAAGTTTGTAGTGGTGGGTGCATTTGTAATGTTTCCTAAAACTTCCTGATCATAAGATTCATCTGGAGATCTTGTTGAAAATGCCAGAAGGCATCTATATTTTATCAAGTGCCCCAGGATATTCTTTAGTCTCTGACAAGGCTGGGAAACATGCATGTATGTATTAGGGACCTCATAGATCTTCATTTAAAACATGCTTGTAATTTTCAGGATATAATTTTTAAGAAGTGCAATAGAATCCCTTTACTGAGTTCAGTAGTACATGGAATTCTACATACCACAGGTCGTAATGTGCTGCTTGAAACATAACTTCTTATAGAGAAAACTGTAAAGTATTAAACTTATGAAGAACCTTTTAGACACCCTCTGCCATGACCCCCTCCCCACACACACACACATGGTCTCTCAGCACAGCTAGTCAAAACATGCTTGCCGAATGGCATGATGAATACAGTTTTTCCTAAGCTGATACATAATTCCATAATAGTATTAGCAGGAAATCGTACTCAAATTACTATGCCTTATATATGCTATGCATGCAAAAATCAGGGGGATACCATCAAGTATTATTTTCCCCATCTATCTTCTTTCAGCAGAAGCACCTAAGTGGGAATCACCTTTTAACACTGAACAGTGGTGTTTATTGGGCATAATGTATTCATGGGTAATCCAGATTTCCAAGTATACCCTCCACTTTTTGTTCCCCTCGCTCCTGATCTGTTTACAATTTCCAAACATTTTTACAGTGCAATTAAGGAAGGCCTGCATTAACATCAAATATTTATAATTCTGTGATTCTGATTTAGAATTTAGCTTTGGAGTAAAACCCAGGGTGAAACTGCTTTTGTTAATCAGCTCCAGAGGGGCTTCATTTGTCTTCCCAGGGCTGCCCAGCACCGAGTCTCTAAGCCGCCTGTATGCCTGCCAGCTTTCTCTGCTAAAATGATAGTGGTGGGATCTTAGGGTCTGACATCAGGGTCTTTCTTGGCCTGGATTTTGATGGAGTAAGTTAGGTGGAGTGTGGGTGTGATGCTGGCCAAGAAAGCATCCCTGAGTGAGTTTCCAGGCACCCTACTACAGCTATACCCTGTTCAACACTCTAGTTGTTGTAAGCAAAACAAGCCAGCCTCAGTGAAACTCAGTGCTGGAATTTGGGCTATAAAGAAAAAATATTATTTCTGCTCTATTTATTGAAAAATCAGGCTATGATAATAATGATGATATAATAGTGTTATTGCTACAATATTAATTTAAAAACCAGACTACTTTGGGTCTAAGTAGGCAAGCCTAAACTCTATGGGTTATGTTCATGGGAATGGATTAATGTGAACACTTCTTTTTGCAAATGACAGAAGTCAGTTCATTGGCTCAGACAAAAAAGTAAACGTATTGGCTCACACAAATCAAATTTCCAGTGATGTCTCATTGCTGGAAGGACTTGTCAGGACTTGGTAGTTCTCTTATCTTTCTCTTGGCTCCATTTTCCTCTGCGTGGCCTCATTTTAGGCAGGGTTTTCTCATGCACTGACATGAGGGTCACTATCACTTACATGCATATAGTCCATTCTTTCAGTAAATCCAGCAGAAAGAAAGCTCCTCTTTTCGCCTGAAATTCCAGAACTGATTTTTCCTGATTCTGGTTTGCCTGGATTGGTCAAATTATCCATCCTATCCAATCATTTTGGAAATCATCAAAAATGAAGTGGAGTACATGAAGATTGATATCCTAAGTATTAGTGAGCTGAAATGGACTGGTATTGGTCATTTTGAATTTGACAATCATATGATCTACTATGCCGGGAATGACCACTTGAAGAGAAATGGTGTTGCATTCATTTCCAAAAAGAAATTTCAAGACCTATCCTGAAGTACAGCACTGTCAGTGATAGTATCCATATGCCTACAAGGAAGACCTGTTAATACGACTATTATTCAAGTTTATGCACTGACCATAAAGGCCAAAGATGATGAAATTGAAGATTTTTACCAATTTCTGCAGGCTGAAATTGATCAAACTTGCAATCAGGGTGCATTGATAATTACTGGTGATTAGAATGCAAAACTTGGAAATGAAGAAGGATCGGTAGTTGGAAAATATGGCTTTGGAGAAGGGATGCTGGAGGTCGCATGATTGAATTTTACAAGACCAACGACTTCTTCATTGCAAATACCTTTTTTCAACAACATAAACAGCTACTATACACATGGACCTCACCAGAAGGAATACACAGGAATCAAACTGACTACATCTGTGAAAAGAGACAATGGAGAAACTCAATATTATCAGTCAGATCAAGGTCAGGGGCCGACTGCAGAACAGATGATCAATTACTCACATGCAAGTTCAAGTTGAAACTGAAGAAAATTAGAACAAGTCAATGAGAGCCAAAGTACAACCTTGAGCATATCCCACCTGAATTTAGAGACCATCTGAAGAATAGCTTTGATGTGTTGAACACTAATGACCGAAGACCAGGTGAGTTGTGGAATGACACCAAGGACATCACACAAGAAGAAACCAAGAGGTCATTATAAAGATAGAAGAGTAAGGAAAGACCTAACTGGGTGTCAGGGGAGACTCTGAAACTTGCTCTTGAATGTCGAGTAGCTAAAGCAAAAGCAAAAAACAATGAAGCAAAAGAGCTGAATGGAAGATTTCAAAGGGTGGCTCAAGAAGACAAAGTAAGGTATTATGATGACATGTGCAAAGACCTGGAGATAGAAAACCAAAAGGGAAGAACACATTTGGCATTTCTGAAGCTGAAAGAACTGAAGAAAAAATTCAAGCCTCAAATTGCTATACTGAAGGATTCTATGGGGAAAATATTATACAACGCAGGAAACATCAAAAGAAAATGGAAGGAATACACAGAGTCACTTACCAAAGAGAACTGGTCGATGTTCAACCATTTCAGGAGGTGACATATGATCAGGAACAGACGGTACTGAAGGAAGAGGTCCAAGCTGCAGTGAAGGCATTGGTGAAAAACAAGGCTGCAGGAATTGAGGGAATACCAATGAAGGTGTTTCAACAAATGGATGAAGCACTAGAAGTGCTCACTCGTCATCTATGTCAAAAAATTTTGAAGACAGCTAACTGGCCAAACAACTAGAAGAGATCTATATTTATGCCTATTCTCAAGAAAGGTGATCAAACTGAATGTGGAAATTATAGAATAATATCATTAATATCACATGGCAGCAAAATTTTGCTCAAGATCATTCAAAAGTGGCTGCAGCAGTATACCAACAGGGAACTGCCAGAAATTCAAGCTGGATTTAGAAGAGGACATAGAACCAGGGATATCATTGCTGATGTCAGATGGATTCTGGCTGAAAGCAGAGAATACCAGAAGAATGTTTACCTGTGTTTTATTGACTATGCAAATGTGTTCAACTGTGTGGATCATAACAAATTATGGATAACATTGCAGACAATGGGAATTCTGGAGCACTTAATCGTGCTCATAAGGAATCTGTACGTGGATCAAGAGGCAGCCATTTGAACAGAACAAGGGGATACTGCATAGTTTAAAGTCAGGAAAGGTGACAGGGTTGTATCCTTTCTCCATACCAATTCAATCTGTATGCTGAAAAATAATCCAAGAAACTAGACTATATGAAGAAGAACAGGGCATCAGGATTGGAGGAAGACTCATTAACAACCTGCTTTATGCAGATGGTACAACCTTGCTTGCTGAGAGTGAAGAAGACTTGAAGCACTTACTGATGAAGATCAAAGACCATAGCCTTCAGTATGGATTACACCTCAACATAAAGAAAACAAAAACCTGGACCAATAAGTAACACCATGATAAATGGGGAAAAGATTGAGGTTGTCAGAGATTTCATTTTACTTGGATCCACAATCAACAGCCATGGAAGCAGCAGTCAAGAAATTAAAAGACGCATTGCATTGGGCAAATTGGCTGCAAAAGACGTCTTTAAAGTGTTGAAAAGCAAAGATGTCAGCCTTGAGGATTAGGTGCACCTGACCCAAGCCATGGTGTTTTCAATCGCCTCATATGCATGGGAAAGCTGGACAATGAATAAGGAAGACTGAAGAAGAATTGACGCCTTTGAATTGTGGCTTGGTGAAGAGCATTGAATATCCATCCCACGGACTGCCAAAAGAATGAACAAATCTGTCTTGAAAGTACAACCAGAATGCTCATTAGAAACAAGGATGGTGAGACTACGCCTCACATATTTTGTACATGTTATTAGGAGGAATCAGTCCCTAGAGAAGGACATCATGCCTGGTGAAGTAGAGGGTCTGTGAAAAAGAGGAAGGCTTTCAATAAGATAGATAGACATACTGGCTGCAACAATGGGCTCAAGCATAACAAAGATTGTGAGGATGGCCCAGGACTGGGCAAAGTTTTGTTCTGTTGTGCATAGGGGTCGCTATGAGTGGGAACCAACTGGACGGTACCTAACAACAGCAACAATAATCCAGTCATAGTGGTCAGAGTGAATATGACACTCTGAATGGCCAGTCCTGGGTCTCATGCACACCCCTAGATGTGAGAGAATGTTCAGCTCCACTAGAAACACAAGTACTGAAAATGGGGAAAGGATAGCTTTGTTGTTACCAGAAGATGGGAAAATAGATGCTAGACAGACAAACGAACAGAAGACCAACAGAGAGGGAATTTGTCATTTCATAACCCTTATGGTAGAAATGCTCATCCTGGTATAGACATTGAACAGCATGATTATGGCTTACTATCTATTGTTAAAAGATAATGTTAAAAAAAAAAAGATAAAATCACGACTCTCATGTGGATATACAATGAACATGTGTCAAAACTTTTACTTAAGTCATTAAACAAAATGAGGGAACCAGGCAGATGTCACAACCTTTCAGAGGTGAATCCAAAGAACAGACACATTTTTAGATCAGGATTATTGCAGTCAACTTGCAAATGGATGCTAATTTCCTTTTCCAGAGTAGGGGAGGGTTGTCCCTCCATCTGAGAGAATGTATTTGCATGTCCATAGAAAGTCATTTGCATTGCCATCAGTTTTCTATGCCTTAGAACTCAAAGGCAATGAAGGCTACAATCAGATAACCTGTAAAGGTGTATTCTAAAAAAAGCCTAGTTTTCCGCTGGAGACACCCTATAATCTTTTCTGCTTACTCCAAATTCTCTTATAGTCTCCCCCATGTTTTTTAAAAAAAGATCTCAAAGAAAGATTGTTCTCAATCACAAAATAAAGATGGCCTCATTAGCTTTGATCTGATTATTTACACAGGTGTGACAACAGTGTTTATCATATTAACCAGTTTACCATACAAAAAATAAATAAAGTTGTCATGGAGTCAATTCCAACTCATGGCAACCCTATGTATGTCAGAGTAGAACTGTGCTCCATAGCATTTCCAGTGGCTGATTTTTCTGGAATTAGATCACTAGGCCTTTCTTCCGAGGTACCTGTGAGTGACACCTCCAATCTTTCAGTTAGCAGCTGAGCACATTAACTGTTTGTATCACTCAGTGACTAATTTACCATATACCACCCCCCCCCAAAAAAAACCCACTGCTTTCGAGTTGATTCCGACTCATAGTGACTCTATAGGACAGAGTGGAACTGCCCCGTAGAGTTTCCAAGGAGTACCTGGCGGATTTGAACTGCCTAGCAGCTGTAGCATTCAACCACTACGCCACCAGCGTTTCCAAATTTACCATATAGGCCTTCTTAAATTTGCATTGCTACAAGTTTCCATATGAAATATTATATTGGATTTTTAAAGTATTTCCATATGCAAGTATTATAGTGGACCTTTAAAATTTGCTAAGCCCAGCTCAAATGGCTCAAGATGGCGGCTTGGTCAGACACACCATACTGTCTCTCTACAGCAAGGTTCCAAGAAACCAAGTGAAACAGATACAGATGACAATCCCAGAAACTCGAGCATCAAAATGAAAGGATAAAGAATTAGATCAAACACTGACTAGAAGAAAAAACTGAATGAAAACAGCAAATGAGGAGCGATATGAAGCCGAGGTGCCCTGCCAGCTGGCCCAGCATAGTGTGGACATCTTGAGACAAAGCTAGCAGCAATTCTGGGTGAGAAGCACAGGAAGGCAACTTCACAGAATTCCCAATAGGAGATAGAGAAACTGTGTAGACATACCCAGAGTGAAGCAAGGTGAGCAGGACATGAACTGAATCTAAGGAGGGAAATTACAGGAAGCAGGATAAGAGCTCCAGGGATCCCAGCATCCTCAGAGCAAGGAGGAAGCCAGGGTCCAGGGACAAGACTACTCACCAGCGGAAGTCTCTGACCTTTAGGATGGGTGATGCACAGGGAGTAATAGATCCACAGAGTGTCAGCAGGAGGTCTCTCATCCGATTAAATTCTAGGCAGCACTCCTCCTTCCCTGTAGCGCACTTGGTCAAGACCAGGTCTTGATTGCTGGTTGAAGCCAATGGGAAGTGCTCAGGCACTCATGCTCGGTGACCAGAGGAGCACACTCCCCCCTCTCTCTACCCTCCTGGTAATTAATGTCATGGACCTCCACACCTGTGCCACCCCTCCTGCCCAGCAACTGCACTATGAGCCCTCCCATCCTCCACAGCCCCATCTACTGCCCTCTACCACCCTGCCCACCCAGTGAGTGGCAGTAAGCACTCCCACACTGCCAGTTGCTGACCATATTCCCCCACCCACTGCCCTTCCCACCTGGTGAGCAGCAGAGAGTACCCTGCATCCCTGCTTGCCTTCCACATCCCCTCTCCTGCCACCCTGCCCACGCAGTTTGTGGCAGTGAGGGTTCCCACACCCTGGTTGCTTGCCACATTCCTCTGCCTACTGCCCCACCCACCTGGCAAGTGGTACAGAACAACCTGCACCCCCAGCATCCCATCATATCACCCACCCACTGCCCTTCCCACCCGACGAGTGGCAGTAAGCCCTCCCATGCTGCCAGTCACCCCACGCCCCGCCCACCTCCCCATCAGCCCCAAAGTGACAGAGAGCTCCTGTGCCCCCAGTTGCCTGCCACACCCCTTTCTGCCATGCTGCCCACCTAACAGGCAGCAGAGAGAACACCCACCCCCCGACTGCCTACCACACAACCACACCCACCATCACTCACACCTGGCCAGTGGCAGTGAGCACACCTGTGCCACAAGTCACCCACCACACCAATTCCACCTGCTGCTCTGCTCATCCATCAATCACCATTACCTGCTCCTGTGCCACTGGACTGATGACAGGCAGTGGCCCATGACTGCCCAACTCACCTTCAGCTGCCCCATAAGCCCAATGAACAGTGATGTGTGCTCATCCTGCCCACCACTGCCCAGCCACCTGGCAACAGGTGATGAGCACTCCTGTGTCACCAGATGACTGATCAGCAAAGTATGCTTGCCCCACCTACACTGATATACCAAAGCAAAATGAAAAAATAAGGACAAGTAAATTAATAAATAAACATACAATCACTCAATAAATACATAAATAAATAAAATAACACTTTAATGCCTCAGAGCCAGCAGACAAAAACAAATCATATGAAGAAACAGGATAAGATGGCTTGAACAGGTGAGCAAAATAAAGGGACAGAGAACCTTCCTGAGGAAGAAAATGTGATAGAACTACCTGGCAAGGAATTCAAATGACTTATATATACAATTCTCAAAGATATCAAAGAAAACACAGGGAAAAAAAAAAAAACCTAGAAAATTTCAGGAAAACAATACAAGAAGAGAAGGCAGACTCAATAGACATTTAGAAACCATAGAAAAACAACTAGAAATTCAGAAGATTAACAATAAAATACAGAAATAGATAACTCCATGGAAGAACTCAGCAGTAGAATTGAATCAATAGAAGTAAGAATCTACAAAATAGAGGACAAATCTCTCAACACTAATTTGTGTGAGGAACATTCAGAGAAAAGAATGAAGAAAAATGAAAAAAGTCTAAGAGTTATGTGGGACACCATCAAGAGGAATAATTTATGCATGATAGGAGTTCTAGAAGAGAAAAAAAAAAGAGAAGTATGCAGATAATATTTGAAGATATATTGGCTGAAAACTTCCCAAATGTCATGAAAGATGAGAAGATACCACCCAAGAAGCTCAATGAACCCATATAGGATAGACCCCACCTCAAAATCACCAAGACATATCATCATCAAACTTTCCAAAACCAAAGACAAAGAAAGAATCCTGAAAGCAGTTCATGAAAAAAGAAATATCACATATAAAGGGGCACGAACAAGACTAAGTGCTGATTTCTCATAAAAACCATGCAGGCAAGAAGGCAATGGGATGACATATATAAAATCTTGAAGGAAAGGAATTGCCAACCAAGAACCATATATGTGGCAAAATTGTCTTTCAAAAATGATGGCAAAAGTAAAACTTTCCTAGATGAGCAGAATCTAAAGGAATTTGTAAAAACTAGACCAGCTTTACAAGAACTATTAAAAGGAGTCCTTCAGATAGAAAACCAAGGACATCAGACAACAACTTGAGATAAAGACACAAGACAACATCGCCCAGATACCAACTCAGATAAGGACTTCACAAAAGCAAAATAGAGCTGGATAAACTGACTACAGGGAACCAGAAGAGTTAAGCTGTAAATGACCACAATTTCAAAACAAAAAGGGGGAAAAAGATGTAGTTAGAGCACTTCCATATGAGGAGGAAGTCAAGATGACTTCAAGACATAACAGACTTTTAATTTTAAGAAGATTAAGGTAAACTTCAGGGTAACCACAAAGAAAATTAATTACTCATCAAAATAAAGAAGAAGAAAACCAAAAACAGATAGTAAACAAAAACAACACCAACAATGATTGATAGAAAAATAAAATCCATATGCAAAAAGAACTCAGCACAGAAAATTACAATATAATAATAGTAAGAGTGTTTAACACACCACTTTCAGTGATGGACAGAATAACTACAATGAAACTCAATAAAGATACAGAAGATCTAAATAACACAATCAACCAACTTGACCTCAAAGACTATACAGAACACACCACCCAACAGCAGCATAGTACAATTTCTTCTCCAGTCCACATGGATCATTCTCCAGAAGAGACCATATTATAGGCCACAAAACAAGCCTCAATAAATTTAAAAAACAATATAACACAAAGCATCTTCTCTGACCATGACACTGTAAAACTAGAATCAATAACAGAAAGAGCAAGTGGGAAAAAAAAAAGATGGAAACTGATAACACTTTACTTAAAAATTACTGGGTCATAGAAGAATTTAAAAAGGAAATTAGAAAGTTATTAGAATCAAATGAGAATGAAGACGACACAACATATCAAAACCTCTGGGACACAGCAAAAGCAGTGCTCAGAAGAAAATTTATGGTAATAAATGCACACACCAAAAAATAATAAAGATCCAAAGTCAATAACTTAACCCCAAAACTTGAACAAATAGAAAAGGAATAGCAAAAGAAGTCCAGAAAAAAAGGATAATAAAAATCAGAACAGAAATAAATGAAATAGAATGTAGAAAAACAATTGAAAAATTAATAAAAGTAAAAGTTGGTTCTTTGAGAGGATCAATAGAATTGACAAACCACTGACTAGACTGACAAAAAAAAAACATGAGTAGATGCAAATAACCAAACTATGAAATGAAATGGGTGACATTACGATAAAACCAACCGAGATAAAGAGGATTATGACAGAATATTAAGAAAAATTGTACTTTTACAAATTAGAAAACCTAGACGAAATAGACAAATTTCTAGAGAGACTCCCTGTACCCAAACTAACACAGAGGTAGAAAATATAATTAGATCAATAACAAAAGGAAAAATTGAAGATGTCCTAAAAAAAACTCCCAACCAAAAAAGCACTACCCAGACAGCTTCACTGAAGAGTTCTACCAAAAATTCAGAAACAAGTTAACACCAATTCTAGTCAAACTATTTCAAAATGTAGAAAAGGTAAGAATACTCCCTAATTCATTCTATGAAGCCAGCACAACCCTGACACCAAAGCCAAGCAAAGGTAATGATTGAAAAAAAAAATTACAGATCAACGCCCCTCATGGATATAGGTGCAACAATTCTCAGTAAAATTCTAGCCAGTAGCATATCAAAAAAGTAATATACCATGATCAGGTGGGATTCATATCAGGGATGCAAGGATGGTTCAATATTAGAAAATCAATCAATATAATTCACCACATAAATAAAACAGAGGAAAAGAATCCCATGATCATCTCGATTGATGCAGAAAAGGCATTTGATAAAATACAAGGAGCTTTCCTGCTAAAAAATCTCAGCAATATGGAAATAGAAAAGAAATTCCTCAACATAATTAAGGGCATATATACAAAACCAACAACCAACATTATTCGAAACGGAGAGAGATTGAAAGCATTCTCCTTGAGAATGGGAATGAGACAGGATGCCCATTATCACCACTCTAATTCAATATTGTACTGGAAGTACCAGCCAGAGCACTAAGGCAAGAAAGAGAAATAAAGGGCATCCAAACTGAAAGAAATAAAACTGTCCCTATTTGCATACATAGAAAATCCCAGAGATTCTACAAGATAATTACTGGAACTAATAGAAGAGTTCAGCAAAGGGGCAGGGTACAAGATCAATGTGCAAAAATCAGTTGGATTCCTCTACACTAACAAGGAGAACTCTAAAAAGGAAGTCAAGAAGACAATACCATTTACAATAGCCCCCAAAAGGATCAAAAACCTAGGAATAAATCTTACCAGGGACACAAAAGACTTATACAAGGAAAACTACAAAATATACTACTGCTAGAAAACAAGAGACCTACATACAATGCTCGTGGATCGGAAGACCCTACGTACAACAGAACAAAACATTGCTCGGTCCTGCATCATCCTCACAACTGTTGTTATGTTTGAGCTGATTGTTGCAGTCACTGTGTCAACCCATCTCATTGAGGGTCTTCCTCTTTTTTGATGACTCTCAATTTTACAAAGTATGATGTCCTTTGCCAAGGACTTGATAACATGTCCAAAGTATGTAAGAGGAAATCTCCCCATCCTTGCTTACAAGGAACATTCTGGGTGTACTTCACCCAAGACAGATTTGTTCGTTCTTCTAGCAGTTCATGGCATATTAGATATTCTTGTCATACAACATTATTCAAATGCTGCAATTCTTCTTTGGTCTTCCTTATTCATTATCCAGCTTTTGCATGCATATGAAGCTATTGAAAATACCATGGCTTGGGTCAGGGGCACCTTAGTCCTCAAAGTGACATCTTTGCTTTTTAACTTTAAAGAGATCTCCTGCAGCAGATTTGTTCAATGCTCTATGGTATCTGATTTCCTGACTGCTGTTTCCATGGTTGTTGGTCGTGGATTCAAATAAAATGAAATCCTTGACAATGTTGATATTTTCTCTGTTTATTATGATGTTGCTTATTGGTCCAGTTATGAGGATTTTTTTTTTCAATTTTATTGTGGTTTAGGTGAAAGTTTATAGTGCAAATTAGTTTTTCATTCAAAAATTTATACACAGGTTGTTTTGTGACATTAGTTCCAATCCTCACAATGTATCAGTATTCTCCCCCTTTCCACCCCAGGCTCCCCGTGTCCATTTGTCCAGTTTCCCTGGCCCTTTCTGCCTTTTCATCTTTGCTTTTGGGCATGTGTTGCCCATTTGGTCCCGTATACTTGATTGAACTAAAGAAGCACGTTCCTCATGTGTATTATTGTTTCTTTTATAGACCTGTCTAATCTTTGGCTGAAAGATAGATCTCAGGAGTAGCTCCAGTTCTGAGTTAGCAGAGTGTTGAGGGTAGTTGTGAGAATTTTTTTTTTTCTTTATATTGAGGTGTAATTCACACTGAAGCCTGTAGTCTTTGATATTCATCAGTAAGTGCTTCTAGTCCTCTTCACTTTCCGGAACAATGTTGTGTTATTGTATATCACAGGTTGCTAGTCAGTCTTCCTCCAATTCTCATGCCCCGTTCTTCTTCATATAGTTGTTTCTCCAATTATTTGCTCAGCATACAGATTGAATAAGTATGGAGAAAGGATACAACTCCGATGCACACCTTTTCTGATTTTAAACTGCACAGTATTCACATGTTCTGTTGAAACTACTGCCTTTTGGTGTATTTACAGATTCATTATGAAGAATATTAAGTGTTCTGGAATTCCCATTCTTCACGATGTTATCCATAATTTGTTATGATCCACACAGTTGAATGCCTTTGCATAGTCAATAAAACACAGGTAAACATCTTTCCGATATTTTCTGCTTTCAGCCAAAATACATCTGACTTCAGCAATGATATCACTTATTCCACATCCTCTTCTGAATCTGGCTTGAATTTCTGGCAGTTCCCTGTCGATGTACTGCTGCAACCTTTTTTGAATTACCTTAAGCAAAATTTTGCTGGTGTGTAATATTAATGATATTGTTCGATGATTTCCACATTCTGTTGGACCACCTTTCTTTGGAATGGGTACAAATATGGATCTCTTCCAGGTGGTTGGCCAAGTAACTGTCTTCCAAATTTCTTGGCATAGATGAGCTTTTCCAATGTTACATCCATTTTTTGTGAAACATCTCAATCGCTATTCCATCAATTCCTGGAGCCGTGTTTTGCCAATGCCTTCAGTGCAGCTTAAACTTCTTCCTTCAGTACCATTGGTTCTTGACCATATGCTCCCTCCTAAAATGGATGAATGTCGACCAACTATTTTTGGTACCATGACTGTGTGTACAAGTATAACAACAGACATAGTCCAATGGAACAAAATTGAGAACACATAAGCAAATCCATCCAGTGATGGACAGCTGATCTTTGACAAATTTTGAAGTCCATTCAATAGGGAAGAGATAGTCTAGACCTTTAACAAACGGTGCTGGCAAACCTGGATCCAGTTGCAGAAAAAATGAAATAAGATCCCTACTTCACTCCATACACAAAAACTAACTTGAAATAAATCAGAGACCTAAATGTTAAATCTAAAACTATATAGTTTCTGAAAGATAACATAGTGACAAAGTTAGGGGTACTAACTTATGGCATAAATACACTATTGAACATAACTAAAAATGTACAACCAACAAAATATTAACCAGGTAACTCAGACCTCCTAAAAATTACTTATGCTCATCAAAAGACTTTACCAAAAGAGTATAAAGGGAACCTATAGATTGAGGAAAAAAATTGGCAATGATATAGCTATCTAGGGTCTAACCTCTAAAATATACAGAAAAAGTAACTACCTCAACAACAAAAAGACAATCGAATAAAAAATGGGCAAAAGAGATGAACAAACCCTTCATCAATGAAGACATTCAGATGACTAACAAACCCATGAGGAGATATTCATGATCATTAGCCACTAGGAAGATACATGTCAAAACTACAATGAATTACCATCTCTCCCCTGCAAAAATGGCACTGATCAAAAAAAGAAAGAAAACAACAAATGCTGGTGTGCTTGTGAGGATACCGGAACTCTTATACACTGCTGGTGGGATTGTAAAATGGTACAGCTGCTATGGAAAACAGTATGGCACTTCCTCAAAAAGCTAGAAACAGAAATATCCTAGGATCCAGCAATCCCACTCCTGAATATATGTTTAAGAGAAACAAGAGCAGTGACTGCATAGACATGTGCACTTCCATGTTCATTTCGGCATTATTCACAATACCAAAAAGAGAGAAACAACCTAAATATTCATCAGCAGTTGAATGGATAAACAAAAGGTGGTACATACATACAATGGAGTACTATGCAATGATAAAGAACATTGAGTTTGTGAAACATAATATGGATGAATTTGGAGGACATTATGCTAAGTAAAATAAGTCAACCACAAAAGGACAAATATCGTATGACACCACTTTTATAAAAGGGCAAGAATAGGTTTACACAGAGAAAGCAACATTCTTTGATGGTTATTGGGATGGGAGGGAAGGGAGAGAGAATCACTTACTAGATAGTAAACCAAACCAAACCCACTGCCGTTGAGTCGATTACAACTCATAACAAGATAGTACCCAGTAGACGCGTGTTAATTCTGGTGAAGCAAAAGACAATACACAATACACAGGAAATCAGCACAATGTGACCAAGGTAAATGAAGACACTGAGAGGTATGCAAAATAGAGGATAACGACAGCAAACGTTATAACATATACAATTCTGCAACAACAGTAATAACTACCAAAAATTTGTGAGTGGTTACATACATAGGTATGAATGCTATGCAAGTATGGGAGAGTGTATGGGAGTACATGTGTGTGCATATAGAGGTATAGTTGTGGGCATTTGTATATATATATTTGTATGTGTTGCATATATGTTCATTTATATAATAGAGCTCATAGGAGGCACAGTTATGGAATCTTCCTAGACATATCCAAACACCTTGTGGACTGAGTTACTGGGCTTGGAGGCTAAAGACCATAGTCTCAGGGGACATCTAGGTCAATTGGCAAACATTGCTCATAAAGATAATGTTTCTACATCCTAGTTTGATGAGTAGCATCTGGGGTCTTAAAAGCTTGCGAGTAGCCACCTAAGACACAACTATTGATCTTTCCTGCCTGGAGCAAAGGAGAGTGAAGGAAACCAAAGACTCAGGGAAGCAATTAGTCCACAGGACTAATGTCCCACAGGAACCATATCTTCCTCTAGCCTGAGACCAGAAGAACTAGACGGTGGCCCACTACCACTACCAACTGCGCTGACCAGGGACATAATAGAAAGTCCCAGTCAGAATGGGAGAAAAATGTACAAGAAATCTCAAGTTCATAAAAAAGACCAGGCTTACTGGACTGATACAGTCTGGAGGAAACCTTGAGACTATCGCCCTAAGACACCCTTTAACCTGGAACTGAGGCTACTCCTGGAGGTCACCCTTCAGTCAAATAGTAGATTGGCCAAAAAAAAAAAAAAAAAAAAAGTAATAACACACATGAGGAATGTGCTTATTAGAACAATAACTATATGAAAACAAATGGGCAACAATTGCCCAAAGGTAAAGATGAGAAAGTATGGGGGGGGGCAGGGAAATTGAAAGGATAGAAACAGGGAAGGCAAGGTGGAAACGGGGAGAGTGCTAACATATCGCACGGATAGCAACCAAAGTCATGGAAGCAATTTGTGTACGAATTGTAGAACGTGAAACTAATTTGCTGTGTAAACTCAATCTAAAACACAACAAAAAGTTCAAAAAATTTTGCTAAGCCCAGGTGGCACAACAGTTAAGCATTTGGCTGCTGACTGAAAGGTTGGCGGTTTGAACCATCCAAGGGCTCTGTGTCAGAAAAGCCTGGAGATCCGCTCCTCTAAAGATTGTTGTTGCTGGGTGCAATCCAATCGGTTTTTACTCATAGTGATCCCATGTTTTCTTTTTTTTTTAAAATATACAATGTGACGTGGTAGGCAATGTTGCAAGGATTCAAAAATGAGTCAGACATGGCAGCTGGTACACTGTCGTACTCAATAAGAGCATGCTCAACGAGCTGCAGAAGGGCTGCTATCAGTTATCTATTGGTGTATAACAAACCACCCAAATGTGGCTTAAACAGTAAACATATAATGACCTCATAAGTCCATTGATCAGTTGGGAGTTTCCTCTTGTCACTGTTGAGCTAGATGGATTTCAGCTGGGACTGCTCCTGTGTGCGTAGACAATTGGTAGATCAGCTGGGGACTGGCTTGCCTAGGATGGCCTCCTCTGGTATAACTCTGCTCCATATGGTCTCTCACCCTCCAACAGGCAAAACTGGGCTTGTTCACATGGTGTCAATGGCAGGATACTAAGAGTGTAAGTGAAAGCACGTGGTACCTCTTAAGACCAAGGCTGCTTCTGCCATATTTTATTGGCTAAAACAAGTAACAAGGCCATCCCAGACTGAAGGGGTGAATCCACATCTTCACAGGAAGAGCTGCAAAGTCCCATTGCCAGTACATGGACACAGGAGAGGAAGATCACTTAATGAATGTAATTAATCTACCACAGACCCTTAACCTGTGGAAGCTCCCTCTCCAGGGCCGGAGGGAGCCATGACGTAAATATTTGCCTCACAAAGCAGACTTTGATAGATGCTACCCTAGAGGCATATACCACCAACATATAAAAGAGTAGAAAAGGAAAAGGCTGACTTGAGGGTATCTGGGAAAGCTTCGGAGGTGTGTGATTGGAGCTGAGTTTTGAAGGATGGGCAGAAAACTTTCTTTGCGGGAAGGGGAGTTGAAGATGACTGTGGGGAGGCTGAAAAAATCTGGGCAAGTTGCATCGCCTCTCTCTGAGTTTCCTTTCTTCACTCATAAAATCTCTATTCTGACCTGACTACCTGGAATTTTAAAAAAAGAAAATAAAAGCTCCTGTAGGGTCATGCAAACAAAGCTGAAATTTAAATGAAAGATCGAGATGCAATCGGTAAGGACTTAATATTATTACTATAAGATCTCATACAAATTAATAAGAAACAACTAAAAAAGGAACATTTGCAATCAGTACGAACAGGCAATTCCAGAAAGAACTACAAACGACTAAGGAACATACATAGGAAGCTGTTGTCTTCCTCCCTACTAATTGGGAAAACACAAACTAAATATAATGAAGTATCATTTTGTCTTTAAAATTGGCAAAAATTTAAAGATTGATGTTACCAAAATTATTTTTTATTACCAAAAGCTGGAAGGAGAGTGGGAAAATAAACATGATATATATTGCTGTCTAGGATCAAAATTAAGGAACTCTGGTGGCTCAGAGGTTAAGAGTTCAGCTGCTAACTGAAAGGTCAACAGTTTGAGCCCACCAGCATCTGCACAGGAGAAAAAATTCTGGAGATCTGCACCCATAAAGATTCCAAAAAGCAAACCTGTTACTGCCAAGTCAATTCTGCCTCATGGTGATCCTCCGGGACAGAGTAGAACTGCCCCAGAGGTTTTCCAAGGCTGGAATCTTTACGGAAGCAGACTGCCACGTCTTTCTCCCACAGAGTATCTGGTGAGTTCAGATCACATCAAACCGAAGATCTTTTCGTTAGCAGCTGAGTGTTTAATCACTGCACCACCGGGGCTCCTCCATAAAGACAACAGCCTAGGAAACCCTATGGGGCAGTTTTACTCTGTCATAGTCACTACGAGTCGGAATTGAATCTACAGCAACAAGCTTATGAGTTGGAATCAACTCCATGGCACACAAAAACAACAAAAACCAAAAAACCAAACCTGTTGCTGTCAAGTTGATTTTGACTCATATCCACCCTATAGGACAGAGTAGAACTGCCCCATAGGGTTCAACAACAACAACAGGGTCTAAATTGGTATGACCTCCCTGGAGGGCAATTTGGCAGACTCTAGCAAGAGTTTAAATATGTGTATAACCGGATCCAACACACTCTATCTTACTGAAATGCTTAAATGAGCTTACACACTCCCACGCACGTATATGATATATATGCACATATGGGTGTATCAAAACATAGCAACAATTGTGAGGATGGCGCAGGACTGGGCAGTGTTTCGTTCTGCTGTACATGAGTTGTAATCGACTCAATGGCACCTAACACCAACGACAAACATATATATATATATATATATACACATATGTACATACATACATACATGGACCATTGGTGGCATAGTTGTTAAGAGCTCAGCTGCTAACCAAAAGGTCAGCAGCTGGAATCCATCAGCTGCTCCTTGGGATTTCTATGGGGTAGTTCTTCTCTGTCCTGTAGGGTTGCTTATGAGTTGGAATTGACTGGGCAGCAACAGGTTTATATATATATCTCCGTATCCATCCGTAAGAATATTGATTCATCATTGTTTATAACAAGGAAAATCTGAAGCCATTCTACATGTCTCTAAGTAAACCCAGTTTTTATACTGATCTGAAGGATATCCATGATAAGTTACTGAAGGGAAAAGAGCGAGTTGCAGGAAAATATACATAGCGTGATACACGTCTCCTAGTATGATATGTGTATATGTATGATCTCTTCAAAAGTTCATGCCCTGTCCCCTTCAAAGGTTATGATGCTAAAATAAAAAAAAATCACTATTTAAAGTGCTCTTTGCTTTAACAAAAAGCTGTTAAAGCCAAGTACATCTGAACTCTGCTTTAATGGACTTTCAGAAAAAAACATTAATTTATTTTCAAAACTCTATGGGTATGGTTTCCTTTTAGGATGTGCCTTTCATTTTTCCAAGGAGATGGGGAAATGATGTAACAGTAATCTTGCCAGAATGCCTTTGGGTGTATCAGAAATGCTAAAAATGGCGCCGACCAGGACCTATCCAATTTTTCCTAAGGGGAGATGATCAACCAGCAGAGATAATATTTTACTAGTCCTTCCTAGCCCTTCTCTTCCCTGAACAAACGAGTAAACTGGATAACAAAAGAATAAAATCATTTGGACGTGATTATGGCCACCAGAGATGTTGCTGATCATTCCATGTGATCAGAGAAAACAGCCTCAGACACAGCCCTCTTCAATTATCATAATTTCTACTGTCATTGCAATTTCTGTACATAAAAGCACTTGGTCGGAGGCACAACAAATTTATCTGTAAATTACACAATAAAGTATGGGCAATGGTCTTTTCTGAAAAAGAACAAACAGAATCCGTCATTTATGCGGACATCTTTCTCTTAATCCACATGGGAGTGCCACCCAACGCAGATTCCATTATTGTATAAAGTTCTGAAGACTGTCACCCAACCCCACTCCCAGCCCTCTCCCAAGTTTAATTAAACCAGTATCACACTGAGACGGGAAGGAAAACACAATGATACAACAATAAACAAACATTAATCATGATCATTACATACATTTTATTACATGAAATAAATAATACTGTGGAGCTTTCACCAGCCGGTAAAGCTCTTTCACTTGGATAACATCCTAAAGCAATTGAGGGGTAAAATAATACCAATAAGGATAATAACAATTAGTATGAAAAGGAAAAAAAAAGGGGGGGCTTATCACCACATGAAGAATTCTACCCTCCTTCACTTATATTAATGTCATATTTGCCCATTTCTTCTTTCCAGAGTTTAATGAGGATTTCTTTTCGCTGAGAGAAAGGAAGAGTCATTTCTTATTCTTCGCCTAGCTTCGGTGTACATAATTTCAACTCTAATTGCCCCGGGGCAAGAAGATGCATGGAAGATTTGGTCAATATTCAGTCCATAACTATGGGGTCCTGCAAGGAAATGGGGGAGGGGGAGGGAGAGTCTTTAACCCTCAGGCTGCATAGGAGCTGAAAACAGAGGAAGAAACAAAGTCTTCAGCAAGTCTCAAGGCAATGGCTTCTGTCCTTGCTTGAGCAAAGACCCAGCCCTCACTCTCTGTGTTCCCGACATTATCTGAACTGAACTAAGGATCTCCCTGGTTTGTCTCAGAATCAGAACTGAGCGCCCTTAGGGCAAAACTCTTTTCTTTCCAGAGGGCTTCCTGACATTCTCGAGTAAAAAGACCTTGTTGGGAATCCCCACTACACATATAACACGGCTGTCCGGCCCTATTGTCCCATCTCCGTGTGGGAATGACAAGAAATAGACCCTCTCCTGCAGAGATGCCGATTGAGGGCCATTTCACCAGCCAGCCTTGAATCCCACTCTGTGGCCTGACTAATTGTCCACTCCTGAGGCGTTTTGTTGTGTGCTGCCCATGACATCTTAGGGAGCCTGTTTTAATGAATAAAAAGACCCAAGCTGCCCCTGCAGGCCCCATGATATGGACACAGAGTTCTAGCTTAGGAGTTAGCTTTTGTGCCTTCCGGCTAACTCCTGGGCATGTCATTGCTCAGAAGGATGGTGGAAGATTGCACTGCGGCCTTCTCTGGGAATTCCGGAGGAGCCGTCTTCCTTGGTCTCCTATTTCCAAAGGTTGGACAATGTGAAGTCTGGGAGTCTCTAGGTGGACAAGCAGTTAACACACTTGACTGCTAACCAAAAGTTTGGAGGTTTGAGCATACCCAGAGAAACCCTGGGAGAAAGTCTTGGCAACCTACTTCCAAAAAATCAGCCACTGAACACCCTATGGAGCAGAGTTCTACTCTGACACACGTGGGGTCAACACGAGTCAGAAACAATTCAGTGGCAACTGGTGGTCGTGTGAAGATCTATTCCTTTTCACTCTCTTCCAAAAGTTTCCTCTGACAGATCCTGATTCCTGCCGCTACTTTAAAGAACCAGTATTTTAATGGCTTATCACCCAGGAGCTGCCCCCGCTTCTAGATGGAAAATGGCAGCCAGCAAGCACCAGTCATGAGTGGGTGCCAGCCTGCACCATGGGACTGTGGCCTTCTGTGTGCATCACTGGAGCTCTGGGGGTTGGCTTTCACCCCACTTAGGAAATAGGAGAAGCCTCGGATGGACTGTCATCCTTCCTCAGGCCAGCGGATCCACCCACTCCCCCCTTGTGAAGCCCTTGGTGAGGAAGCTTGGAAGCTTCTGCAGTTGCCCACAGAGCTGGCATTTGACACCCAGTGACAGACAACATGGACGTGCAACTGGGTTTCCCTTCTTCTGGCATCTGGCACATCTGGCTTTTTCTCCTGGAGATTGATTGGAATGTGGCCAGTTGAGAGGAGACCACTAGGGCTCTTGTTTCTCCCACAAAGACACTTCTGGACAAATAACCGGAGAAGGGATAGGTGAGTGGACGCACTCCAAAGCCTCCTCCCTACACCAGTCCCTCAGGGAACGGCCCCTCACCCTCTGCCAATGAATTTCTAGGGCTGCCTCTGTCATAAATACTCTGATTAAAATGTAAATTCAGCTAGCCTATCAGCTTCCCATTAAGGGGACTCTTTAAAAACGCCGTTAATCAGCTGAAAGATATGGAGCGAAATACCACTCATCAATTGTAACTGCTTATGACAGTTAACAAAGCTTTATATTTGCCCCAAACATGTGCTGATCTATCCATTATGCCAAGGTTCACTCTCACGCTAATTGTACATTTTCTTCTCTAATGCATTTTTGCTGTTATCTCATAGGCTAATGAAAGCCAGGAAATCAATAAATATAAATTATACATGCAAAGAAGGACTGCTGTGAACATAAAGTTTCTAATTAATTGCACTTGATTAATTTATATCCTTTAATTATCTTGCTAAGCCACAAACAACATAAATATCTTTGCAATCTGGTTATGGCTATGTCAGTCATAAAAAAGCAGGCACAGTAAATCTATGAAATCTAGCAAACTGTATGGCCAGAAAACGTGGAATGGCATAACCCATAAATATTCTCGGACTTACTCAAGACACCTATGAATAATTTCCGTGTGACAAATTAACACTAAATATGCTGTATGGTTATTTGACGAAGGTTATAGTGATGTTCGAAGTTTAAATGGTGCATATGGAGTAAGCAAAAATGTGGGTTTTTACCGCTCGCCATATAAAAATCTGCTCAAGGCAGGGAGGTGTGGTGTGGGCAAGGACTCACATGCAAATAGCCAGTGTAATTGTGCAAATGGTAGTACCATTTGCAGGCCACGTTGAAAGGCCAATTGTTAATTTCTTGGTTTCTCGGTTTCCCTTTGATAAACTTGATCAAAAACGAATAATCCCATCTCTTCTGCAAAGGCAAAAATAAAAGGCGCATTTGAAGGACACATTTCAATCTAGGAACTTGACACCAGGGTGGGAAGGAAGCTGGAGGTTGCCTGCCACCCTTGTCTTAAGAGATGCAACTTTTACATCAAAAGTGGTTTCTTTTTATCCCCCAGCCCCTTTTAATTTTATCTGAGTCTGCTAAGCCAGCCATCTGTCACTGATCTGAAATCTAATCCTCTCTGTCCACCACGCTTGCTCTTTGTCCGAGGCCACAGCATATTACCAAGCATCTATAACTACAACTTTCATAAATGTGTAAAAAGAAACTGTATCTGCCCTCAGCTACACTCAGACAAAGACCATCTGTCAGTAACTGCAGCTATTCTTTAAGAAAGAAAGCATCCAAAGGGATTTGCCCTTTCCCAAGTAAACCCACTTAACCCTTCCAATAAGATTAACTGCTATTTGTTTCCATTAAATAAAAATGGCCATGCTAATATACATTTAATAGTTCTGTAACTGTTGCAGGAAGATCAGCTCTCCTGTGGATATCGGGTGCAGATAAAACATGCGCGCATATAAATACAGAAATTATGACAGCCGTAAGATAACCTACCAGGCAGAAGGATATTTGTACTTCCTTCCTCCAGTCTGGGGCTATGAAAGAGAAGCCAACATAAAATATAGAAGCCAGAAAGTATCATATGCTCCCCGGTCTTCAATGTTACAGTAAATAGCACGTCTAGATAGAATGGATGGCCAAAATACATACAACTATTTTTTTTTTTTTTTTATTAAGATTCAGAGACCGTCTTCTGACTTCTGCCCTCTTACCGTTGTACATTCTTGCAGACAGTTTTATAGCTGTTTGGCTGCACATTTCTCCAGCCTACGTATGTATGGTATACAAACATACACTCACTAAATATCACTGTAATCATGGGAAATCTGTTGGTAGAAGGAAAAAACTGCCATTTAGCCACACTCATGAGGAGCTACGGTAACATTTTGGGAGCTCGGTCTCCTATTTTCATCCTCAAGATTGTCAGAGTTGTTCGGTTTCAACGTTTCAAAGGCAAAACGAATAGTGAAACTGCTTCAGTAGAAAAGCCCAGACAAACTTCTCAAACGTCTGTTTTCTAGATGTTTGTGGACAGATGACTCCAGCAGTACTGAGTAATGCCATATCCTTAAACTAGGATGGCCAAGTTCTGCCCATAAGGCCACTGAAGTTTGCTTTTTTTTTTTTTTTTCATAAGCACGCTCAATTTGCCCCCAGATCCTGTAGCCTCCAGAATACCTTCCTTGCTCAGATTTCCGTGTTGCAGACGGAACTTGACGGCCTTGCAGAAAATTGGAGTTGGGTGGGCAGACGAACAGTGGGCAGGAGGCAGGGCACACAGTAGACCCTGCCTGACCAAGTCTGGCATTACTCAATTACCAGTGTTTGCTCAAGATCAAGAGGCATTTTTTTCTAGAAGGTGATGGGGAGGTGGGGTTTGGGAGTGAGAAACTACCAGGCAGATGTTTTTTTCCCCTGCTGAGCGTCTAGGTTTTCTCCCTTAAAACACGTTATGCAGTCCTGACTAGTCAGTTTCAGGGGAAAAGCCAATCAAAAGGCTCACCGATCCAACTATATACACGCCGCATTTGGCAATCCAAAGCCCTTTCCTCCTCCCCTGGAGCTGCAACAGTAACTGACCACCACTGCTTTGTCTTCCCAAAATGCTCAGGTGTTGCTGCAGACCCGCAGCCTGCTTTCAGCTGGTCTGAGACCTCAGCCAGGGAGAGGTGAGCCCTGAATACCCAAGGCTTCCATTCCTTGGGGTGGGGGCGGGAGGCTTGGTTCCAGGACCCAGAGCTCCAGTTTTGCACCCAGCATGCAGCTAAGCCACCTGGTGCCATCTCGGGAGGAGGGGAGCAGCCCAGTGCTGTGTTGGACGCGTGTGCCGCAGTCACTAGGGAGACAGGTAAATCTCCTGATGCTGAAATCAGATTGGTGAGGAGGATCCGTTTCGGATGCAGCTTGTCTGCCTGCCTGCCTGCCTCCCGGCTTCTTGGAAGTAATGAAAAAGCCATGCAGGGAAGGGCAGGCCCCTGACAAGCATGGCCCCTGCACGTTCCCCTGGCTGATGGTTGGAAAAATACCAATGCGTCCAGCAGGGAAGAAGGCCGTCTCTCCCACCGGAGTTCACTAGATTTGTCATTTTCGATTTAATGCGCCTAGGTAGCAAGCCGACTCACTAGGTTTGACTGCAATTACCTTATCTTGCCTATTTTTAGTGACAGGACCAGATTATTTTAAGTGCATTTTATAGAAAACCCTTCTTTACTGAAGTATAAAGACTGTAATAAAGACAATACAATGTTTTGAAACTGTTTTAAATCCTTCACTCAGCGTTGCTTCTACAGATTTAACATGTAGGGGTTCTAATCTTACTGCTACTAATTAGAGCTTTAGTGTAATTGTGCCAACAGGGCGCTTGGCATAATAATTACTATTGAGAGATTCTGGTGGTGCGGTAACATGCCTACATAATGCAGATATGTCTAGTATTACAGTGAGTCACCTTTGTATGTTGAATCAAGTTGGATTTTAACCAAGTAAGGGGTTATTTTGCCTTTATAATCAAGCTTAAAAGGCATATACATATGTATGATTTAGGTATCCATTTTTCCTCTTTGAGTCTTTTGAATATTAATTAGCCACCACCTCTGAAGGCAACAGGGACACATTTTGTTGCAGCTGTCTCACAATTTGGGGCAAGTGGCACCGCGAAGAGGACTGTCCAAGCTCTTGTGGCACGGACCCTGTTCTGATGCCCTGGTGCACAGCGCTGAGATGACTCCCATGGTGAGGTTCTGTCTCTCACAAGCAAGCCTGCCTTGTTGTGACAAGCAGACTAAGGAAATAGGGCTCTCAGGCTGACCAAGAGCTGAGTCTGTAAGGGTTTTATATCTGGTTTACAAGAGGGTCCTAGACACACATTTTCCTCAGTAATTGTTGGGTAGTTACGCCTTTGAAATGTAAGCCCAGGCTGTCGTCCAGTCGATTCCCACTCACGGCAACCCCATGTGCGTAGAGCAGGATTGTGCTCCATAGGGCTTTCAAGGCTGTGACTTTTGAGAAGTAGATCTCCAGGCCTGTCTTCCAGGGAAGTGCCTCTAGGTGGGTTCAAACCACTGAAGACCTAGGGTGGGGAAATCTATTTCTCCCCTAGACTAAAACCAGAAAAAAACCAAATCCGTTGCCATCAAATCAATTCCAACTCATAGGAACCCTATAGGACAGAATAGAACTGCCCCATAGGGTTTCCAAGGAGTGGTTGGTGGATTCAAACTGCCAACCTTTAAGCCAAACCCTTAACCACTGTGCCACCAGGGTTTCCATTACACTTATCCGTGTATTCTATTGTTTACTGTAAAACAGAGGTTTGCTAGGACCTGCCCAGGTGTTACAGGTGACAGGTGAGCAGTTGGTGGGGCAGGTGATCCTATGAGCTAGTGTTTTCCCACTAGGGACAGACCCCCAAATTGGGCAGGGGGCCTTGAAGGGTCCTCCAGATTTTCCAGGCAACAAGTAAGGGCCACACTTGTTGGTTTCACTTTCGGTTGTGCCTGAGCCAAGTCAGCAATAGGGATGCTCCATGCCTGGCAGGGGGACTCCTGCTGCTGAGGTGATGGTCACAGGAGTGGGCAGAGACTCAGCACCCTCCCACTGGGACATCCTATGCACAAACACAGGCATGCTGGGTTTTTTTTTTTTTTTTTTTTGGCACATGTGAAAGAGTTTCTACAAAACTCATTTCACAGAGTAATAAGTCACCTAAGAGGGTGTCACCAACCATTTAAAGTGCACTACAGAGGTTTTTTAATGTAATAAACGCATTCGAAAGGTAGTGTGTAATGGCCCAGCGCCTGTACTATAGCTCCAGTTAGCTCCGACAGCCTTGTTTTTACTGCCCCTTAGTGCCTCACTTTTAAAGTGACAGGAAAGCAATTTCTGATTACATATCAATGGGTGAGGATGTCAGCTCTGGACAGTGAATGCCACCGTCAATCCCAGGAGTCTCCCTGGTGTTAGGAAAGTGGGGTGTCTGGGTATGGAGGCGCCTGCTTTCTACACTGAGCATGGAAATGCATTTGTTAATATAAACTTTTATAGCTGGGTTAGCTCAGTTTCTGCAGGAAGGCTCAGGTACTCCAGCTGGCCTCCTGTCTCTCCTCACTGGCCCAATGGCTGGCAGGGTGGGTTTGCCGTGTACATCAAAGTTGGGGGCAAAATTCCCATTTTGCTTCGGAGACTTGCCAACCCTCTCCGGGCTGATGAGCACGTGGGGCCTCTGTCCCCAAGCCGAACAGCTCAGTGGCCCTCTCATGTTAACCAAAACTATGTATGTTCCTGTCATGTAAGACACCTTTTGATGAGGCCCCTTTTTTCTTTAAGCCTTTAAGATAATCTTAGCGAAATCATCAGGCTATAAAAAGAAATCAATAAAAACAGAAAAGGTTCCCATCACCCCGAAAAAAATCCATAACTTTTGCATTTTAATAGAGACACTACCAGACAAGAGTAGTCATTTTCTTTCTGATGTGTTCCTTTGATTTCCCTCGTATCTCACAGGGCTCTTGACTTCCTTGAGAAAGGGATTATTGAATGGCGTGTCTCCCTCAGATGTACTTGATCACTCAAGTATCTGTACTTAAGAATGTTAGAGTCTGTTCAGCTGTTGCCTCTTTGGGAGCCGATCGGGGCTTGTCATCTTAATATTAATTGGGGTTTGTGCAGGAATCTCAAGTCCCACATTGAGTGGCTTTCAAGAGAGAAGATTATGCCCAAAACCAGATACAAAGACAAACATATTTAGCACAACAATTATGATAATTGCAGAAACAGTCTGTCTTGAAATAAGCAAATCCGATTAAGGGCCCTTTTCCATTATCAAATATTAATCTGCTGTCTTCAGTCTAACCTGGTTGGAACATAAGAAGCTTCTTCTGTTTTTTATGTACAAGCAGATTTGTGGAAGCTGAGCATATACAGCCTGCTAGTCTGAGACAGCCAAGCCAGGGTAGTAAAAGGATCTCTGCTGAAGGTAATCCACTTAAATTTAAAAGAGACACAGATAGGATCATAAACCTCAAATCAAAAATGAAAACACGGCCTGTCAATGAGACTTTTTGTATAATTCTAACCACATGGTAATTCAGAAACATCGTGGAAAAGAATCATTAGGGTCCCTTTCTGGTAAGAAAAAAAAAAAGTGAGGTCAATATCTTTATGGTAAATCATCACAATAAATGTATGGCCACTTGAAACTTTCCAGACTTCCTTGATACTCACGCAAACTGGGTGGGCGATGGCAGCCAGAATATTCTTGTTAAGCTGCAGAGTTAATTTTATTTGTAATTTTCAGCTGCTTTCAGTTTAATTGCACAATTTCCTCAATTATTAAAGTTCTTTCTGCATACTCAAGTTCATTAGCCATTGTCAGATGGGCAAATTACTTTGCAATTTTAATATTTGTTGGCCAAAGCTGCAGTAAGAGATCCCGTCTCCGGGCGCAGGTTCTCGGTTTTTGCCACAGTATACATTGATAGCTGTAACCCATCCAGATCAGGAGTCAGGTACTGTTTTCTTTGCTGCCTTTTCATGTATCTCTCTTAAATATTGGAGGTTTTAACCACACGTAGGTTTTTTCTTGTCTGTTTGTTCACCTTGGAGGGAGGGTGGAGGTGCTGATGCTAAGGATGGAGTCTTGGGTAAACACATGCAGAAAAGCAGGTACGAATGTGAATTTTCTTCACGTGGGCATACAACTTATATCAATATGCCATAGTCAGATACAAGTGATACAAGCCTAAAAATAGAATGTGGACCTCTGACTAATCAGGAACTCAAATTTTCCATCAGGTTCTCTACTATCAATGTTTTTGAGTTATTATGCTATATATATTATGATACTATGCATTACTGTGTATGCATGTGTGTGTGTGTTTAAATTTCCACAGGGTTATGTATTCCATGGGTGTAACTGCTGGCATTTAAGAAGCAATCTCCCCCCGCCCCTCTCTCTCTCTCTCTCACACACACACACACACACACACACACACACACAGAGATATTTAATGTATGTGCATATGTAGACTACATTTAAATCCACATACCTGCCCTTGTGACAAAAACGCCACTTTCTATTTGTGTTGCCCTTTGTAGTTGTGAACCACCTTTGCCCCCCATTATCTCATTTGATTAATGAATACACAGTTGCTTCCCCCGTAAAGGCACAATTTACCACACCATCCTCTGGGGAAGTGGATTCCTGAAATGTATCACAATTGTTAATATGAAAACAAACGTACCCGCCCTGCTCCTCTCTCTCTCTCTGGTCTACACGGGCTTGCTCCAAAATATCTGGGTGTCTATAGCTACAGACCTCAAGGAAGGTAACCCCTGCCAGCATGACTTATCTCCCCAGTAATTAGGCTTGTGTTTCTGCTTTATTAACTCGGATACAACAGTGCCCTGCCCTCTGTCACCATGGGGACTAATAGATGATAGTCACTCTGATTTGGAAACCACACAAATTAAATGGCCAAGTGAGGGGCAGCGAAGTTAAGACAAAACATGCAGAGATAAGGCAGCCAGTCATTTACATGCTAGGTGTTCAAATGCTTGAAGCCAGGATTTCCTCCCCGGCCCCACCATCCCCCCCACTGCTCTCCCACATCTGCAGATGCAAAACTGCTAAAATAAATAAGAAGCCCAGTTTCCTTGATTTGTGGGTTGAACCTCAATGATATGTTGATTGACTGATTTTAGGAATAAGTGATTGTGTATGTTGAAGTCCAGAGGAGCCTTTTATTCTCCTTAAGTCACCCACGTTTCATTGCCTTTCATGAGATGGATTTCCTTCATGATTTGTGCGTGTGAATCCATGTGTTTATTTTCCCAGGAACGTTTCAACAGGTCCCTATCTTCCTCATCTATAGGACAGATTGGCTGTGAGATTTTTTAAAATTCATGTTCTTCCTTTCTAGGAGGGGGAAAAAAAAAAATCACACTCCTTATGTAAGATTAAAATTACCTCAGAAAAGAGAAGAAAATTGAATGATGGAAAAAAAGAAAGAAAAAAAGGGCCGTCCACTGAAGCTGATTTCCGTCAGTCTGCTTCGGAAGCTCTGACAATTTGTTTAGCGATATGATTTAACGAGAAGCATCAGTTCTGGGTCTGTAGCTGCCGGGTGTGGAGAAGGCTGATGAGATGTGATTATCTCCATGCAGAAATATCAGGGTGGTTAAAAGATAATTTGAGATGAGGTTAAAAATGAAGCAACACTTCGCTTCTCTCGCTTGTGTCAAAACAATCATGTCTTTTCTGGGCTTTGCTTTTTTTTCCCCTTTCACTTTGATGACATTGGCTCCTATTAGAGGTGGAGACATTCTTTATAGCAAATTGTAATCCTTAACTAATTTTAAATTTCATGTGGTTCTGTTTGAAAGACAGCTCTAGATTTGATCCCAAAGTGGCTGCTGGATATTACAGATGGAGGTTGCAATGTCTGCAATATTTGGGTAAGCCTTAAACATTGCTATTACTCACAGAACTGAAGTTTCATTTTACTGTGTTAGTAATATTCACGTCATAGCAGCCTTCCTTGGCATAATAAATGACATTGTGTTAGAAAAATGTCTTTGAACTTTAGCTTAGAAAATGCAAACAGGTAAAAAAAAAAAATCATGTTAAAAACCATATGTTAGTAAATGCATACGGGGTATCTCACCATATTATTTAATCACCCTAAATATAATGACTGTTTCAACTGGCTACTTTTCAAAGCCTAAGAATATGTCTTACTTTAATAGGGTATATTTTAGTACTAACTACCTTAAGCCATTAAAAAAAAAAAAAGGAAAAAAAGAAATCCACAGGGCAAGAGTCCTTGATTTACAAAACAAAACAAAACAACTGGGTAAAATGGGTTAGGAAAATGAAACATTCCTCCTTCATCTATAAAGAGATACAATCATTACGTCACTGGCTAGAAAGTTAAAAAAAAAAATCAAAAGTGAGATTTCAAATTATTCTTTCTTGTGTGTCAAAGACACATGGGACGTTCTGCTAGTTTCAAAAGTTTAATCAACGTTGAGAAAAGAGAAGCCCCAAGTTTCTCTGCACCCAGCAGAATGGCTGGGCTCTTACGAGGCAGCACTGCAACACACAGTCCAATCGCAGCAGTAAAATGCCTGGAAATTCGGGAAAGCTTTGTTCACCTCCACGCCTAAGGAAAAAACTGCCTCCATGTGCAATTCCGCCCCTGCTTTATCAATTGGTTATGAGTCAACTCTGCGGTGGCTAAACCCCAAGCAGCCCTCCTGCTCCCCAGTCTCCCCAGTCTGCGGTGCCAGTGATGTTTACGCTGATACAGGGAGATGACAATTAGTCATATTTATCCGTATTGGGTCCATTTAATCCCCACTGTTTTTACTCATGTCATATCCATTATCCCAAACAAAGCTGCATACATCTTGTTGGAGATGCACACAGACTTGCCTTGTTTACTTTGAGGGGATGGATTTTATGGCAACATTAAATACATACTGAGCCCTAAGTAACGGAGCCACTTGGCACCTTGGAAAAATGCAGCCGCAATTTATATTACCCTGGTTCCACTCTCCTGCCCTCAGCAGCCCTAGATCTCCAACACGTTTCCTAAAATTTCTGCAGGATTATATATTTATGACCCTGAGTGGCCAGTGACTCTTTTTCCACCCATTCTTTGAGTTTCTCACCCACTTTCCATGCTTTATTTTTTAGGCTGGTAAAAGAAATCTCTCCTTTCCCTTTTGTTTATACAGAAAAAAAATAAAAGAAAGAAAACCTTCGGTGCTGTTTTTACTTACATGTCTCAGGATTTGTCTTCCCTTAATACGGAAGTTTTTATGTGCGTGTTTAATCAGAAAACGCAGACCGAGCTGACAGGGGCAGTTAGGATGGGTTTGATTGTGCTTGGGAACTCCTGAATTCACTCCAAAAAAGCAATATATGGCATATGTTAACATCTAGAGCCTGAAAACACAGCCAGTGAGAGTCGCTCAGACTAAAGGAAATCACTACTTAATTCCACAAACATTTCTTTCAGGCCAGGAAGGGCACTAGAAACTTCAGTGTCTTCTGGCTCCCCGCGCCCGCCGGGCACAAGGTCCATAATGTGCAGCACAGCGCCATCTGCTGGCCGCTCTGGCCCAGCCTGGCCTGCCCACCGCGCCCCCACAGCCAGGGGATGGCTCTGAAATCCACACGTGTTGGTTTTCTGACCTCGGTTCCCTGGGGCTTCCCGCTGCTGGGGAGTGGCGACCGTACTAAAAAAGAAAAAGAGGGCAAGATCGTGCTGGAGAGAAAAAGCAGTGCTCAAGAAACAGTTTCCAAAAACCTATTTAACGTGTAAACGGAGGAAGATTAATACCTCTGGAGCAGTCCCCAGACTTCTTCCCGAGGGCACAAGTTTGCAGCAATAAAGGTGAAGCGGGGTTTATTTGCATCCAAAGCAAAGAGTTGCTTTCTTCCTTTTTTTCTGTCTGTAACACAGTGCGTCCTAGCCGTACTGTCTTCACGTTCAGGCTCCGGGGCTCTGGATGGAGCTGAGGCACTTCGCGGAAACTCTGTGTGTCCAGGTCCATTCATTTCCTGGCGGCCGGGTGGTGGCGGTGGGGATACCGAAGCGCTTTGGAGACACTGGGGCTCTGTTTGCCCACCCATTCCAGGAATCAGTGGCGGGGCGGCCCCTCTCCAGGGCAGATTGGGAGGATTGTGGAAACTCAATTAGCACGCGTCTACGTTGTTTCTACACTGCCTTGAATGGGACCCCAGACTCCAGGTAACTCATCTCTGATAAATCGCAATAGATCCAAAAGAAAAGACCAGAGTGGGAGGTCATCATTCTTAAGGGAGGGACCGCACTGTAACACAGGATAAAGCACACTCTGCAATTTTTTTTTTTTTTTTTTTTGGTGAAAATATGCCCAACCAAACATACACCATTCACCAATTTTTACATGTATCATTCCTTGCCAATGGTTACATATTCAGGTTGGCCACCATTCTTCCTGTCTCTGCACATATTGTTTCCCCAGTGTTAACTTAGACTCTCTGCCCCTTCAAGTTCTCTGTGTTTTAGAGTTACTGTTGCCCATTTAATCTCATATAGATAATTCTTGAAAAGAACACAGTATTCAAGGCAAACATTCTTTATTAAATGAGCTAAATTGTTGTTTAAAGATGACTTCATGGGATAGTTTTAGTTCAAGGCTGAAAAGTGTTTTTTTTGTCCCCCCCGGCCCCAGGCAATAGATTTGGGAGTTCCTCTAGCACAATGGGTTTTTAAGGCTGAGTTGGAGGTCTTCGCTGTGAGTCAGAATTGACTCGATGGCACTGGGTTTGGTTTTGGTTTGGTTTGGTTGGAAATCTTATTTTCAATCCTTGTTATAAACAACCCCCTTCCAATGACCAGGCCTTTGGATAACTATGGTTTCTATCCTGCCCCACTGGCCCCAGCATCTCCCTGCCTCTTCTCTCTATCCTGCTCTATAGGCCCCCATCCTACCCCACAGCACACAGATGGGGGCTGACTTGACTTAATCTCCATCTCAGTGCCGGAGAACCATCCCTGGCTTCCACTCACTGCTGGTTTGCTCAGGCCCCCGTCGGCAGCACGTGCTGGCATGAAGAGGAGACTGATTGAAATTGTCTCTGTGTAAGGAAAGAGATAGAAATCCTTTCCACACCTAGAGGCTCTCTCTAGGGTACCCAGCACAGCACAGCCTATAAATAGGACAGTTTAGGGGACAGCAGGCAGAGCGGCCGTCCTTCCTGTGGGCAGAGCTACCTGGACCCCCAAAGAGGGAAGCCACAGGAGGGACTTTGCTATTAGGAAAGGGTACTGTTTGCCAGGGGCTGCCTCTCCATATCAAAGGGATTTTCTTAAACAGTACCCCTTTAGGTGGCATGACCCCTCTGTGGCCTGGGAACCTGCTGATGAGTGTTCTTAGGGCATTGCTTCTCTCTCTCTCCCTCCTTTCTGTCTCTGCCTCTGAGTTCCTCTCTGCCTCTCTCTCTCTCCCTTTCTCTCTCTCTCTTTTAGGATAAATACAAATCAGATATGTTTATTATAGAATCTGAATTTTAAGGGACCTTGGAGACTAAGGTTGCCAGGTAAAATACAGGATGCCCAGTTAAATTGGAATTTCAGATAAAGAAGGTTTCTTTTCTTTCTTTTTTTTTTTTTTAAATATGTCCCATGTATTACAAAGGACCTTACTTACATGAAAAAAATCATTTATTGTTTATCTGAAATTCAAATTTTATTGTGTTCTTTTTCTTTTTCCCTAAATCCGGCAATCTTTTTAGAGACCCTGAAGTGCAAGCCTTTAGATAGAAAACGAAGATTAACAGAGGCAAAGTAATTTGCCCAGTTCTACAGCTTGTCAGAGGCAGAACCGGGGTCGGAAATCAGGTCTCAAAATTTACTTTGGGTCCTCTTAACCAGCCACACTCCCTTTTATCCCCCCAAGAGAGGTGATTGGGGGCCGAGATACCAAGTGAGCTCATGGAATAAAAACCAGCTCCTCACATAATCATTTCAGAGTGACCGTCCATGCTGCAAAGAGCCGTAAAGTAAAATGCCAGTCATCTGGAAATGCCACTAGTTTATAATTTGTGATGTTTCCTGTCAAAGTGCATCTTTCTCGTAGCAAACTTCTCTTGCTGGAGAGTCCAACACTGTCTTTTTCTCTGGGCATTATCCATGATGGTTTCGTGGACTCTGTTCTATGCAGTAATTTCAAACACCTAAGCACCCACTTACATACAATCATTTAAAAAACAAAAACCGTTATTGTCGAGGCAATTGCAACTCGGAGCAACCCTATAGGACAGAGTAGAGCTGCCCCATAGGGTTTTCAAGGCTGTAACCTTTATGGAAGCAGACTGCCACATCTTTCTCTTGTGGAGCATTTGGTAGGTTCAAACCACTGACCTTTCAGTTAGCATCCAAGTACTCAACCATTGCTCCACCAGGGCTCCTTAGACAACCAATAGGGTGCCAATTATTCCTCTCTCCCTATTAAATTGAAAGCTCTAGGGTAATGTTTGTAGGCAAGGCATCTGTCTATCTGGATTAAAAGACTAAAGAGGTCATCTTAAAATATTTTCATATTTATCATTTCCTGGGCTTAAATTAATTATGGGTCTTGAGACTGCAGCCCAGGTCTGTGGCAAAACAGTGGTTCTGTGTGATGGAAAACCTCTGGACAGAAACGCTGCCCGTAGATTTCTGCTCTGTTATGAGGCCCCTTATTGCACCCGGGCCTCACTTTCCTCATTTAAAACTGGGGGTTTAATACTTTATAATCCCTCAGATCCATTTTTGGTTCTAAAATACTAGGTTTCTAAAAATCAGGGAGCCATTTACTCTAGTAAAATTTTTTGCTTGTTTTTTAAGTTGGAACTGGAATGTAGGGAGAGCGAAGAAATGGCTTCTAAGACTTTTGCAGGTGCCCCGTGGAGCCCACTATAGATAGAGCTGCAGCTGCTGGTGCCTCCACAGCCATTTGGCCTCCAAAACCAGATTACAAAGGCTCACACCGATGAAGGGAAAGAACTAAAGTGCTCATGAAACTAGTTGTAACGCAGAGAAAGGTCGGCTTCAGCTGCAAGCGGTGAAATGAAACAATATAATTGCAAGTGGCAAAAGGGCTCCAGGTGGCACGGGGACTGTGTCCACACAATACCCTCCTGCCAAACCTCTAGTCCCCACTCGAGCAACTGCCTCTGGAGGGCTCTTCTTGGAGCAGAGAAGCAAGAAGGAACAGCTTGAAGGATTTAGACATTTCAGAATTCGATCCCAATGCCCCAGTCCAGCAGTGGATCTCCATGAGCCTTTCACAGGCCAGGAACTTCTGAGGTAGGTAAGAGCGTGAAAAAGCAAAGGATCTAGCAACACACGGCCAGATCCTGTTCTGTCTAGGAACTCTCTCATTTCAGGCTTGGAGTTCGCGTTTCCTGAATTAATGCAAAAGAAGAGTAACTGAGGCCAGGGGAGATAGAACAGTAGGTTTTCCTCCCTTCCTTCCTCCCGCCCTCCCTCTCTCCCTTCCTTCCTTCTTCCTTCTATGTTACAGAGTGGAGCCCTGGTGACGCAGTGGTTAAGAGCTCAAGCTGCAAACCAAAAGGTTGGCAGTTTGAATCCACCAGTCACTCCTTGGAAACTATGGGGCAGTTCTACTCTGTCCTATAGGGTCACGTCGAGACGGAATCAGCTCAACGGCAACTGGTTTATGATACAGAATAACTGTTTTGTCATGAATCTGGGACAGGGTCTCAAGGTCCGTAACTAAGTCTGTGAAATGATAAATACTGGAATATTTTAAGAGGACCTGTTTATACTTTTAAACCAGATAAGCAGTACCCTGCCTACAAAAATGGCTTTAGAAATCTTGCTTTAATAGGGAAAAAAATAATTTGCATATTATTTCTTCCCTCTCTTCCTCTTTTGACTCTCTTTGACCTTAAAACTGCTCTTGCAGAGAAGCCACTCAGCAAGGTTGCAGATGAATGCAGAGCCAAGATGCTGGAGGGCCAGGGGCGACCTTAGCTGGAGGCATTGAGCCCAGGACTGCCTTTTGCATCGGCTGGGTCTGGTTTCCCATAGAGGAGACCAGACTCTTGTTCATAGTCACAACAGGACCATGACTCCCAAAGATGGATAGGTGAACTGACTTGAAAAATATAACACCCTAAGTACTTTGTCCATTTCTCTGATGGAACCATGGAGGACCTTGCTCTGAAATGCTGCGTGGACTGTTTCCATTGAAATGTATTCCTATCTCTGGGCTTCATCTTCAGAACATCCCAGGGCTTACCCTCTCGAGAACACGCTGCGCTTTTGCAAGCTCCTTCTGCATTGTGAGGAAGGTGCAACGAGAACTTCTTTAGCCACAACTGGACTGAACCCAGAACCCAGGTGTGGCCAGCTGGGAAGGAGGCTAACTAATAACTAGGAAATCAAGTACCTCTGAGAAGAAGGGACTGACTTTGACAACTTGACCAGGCAGATACATATGACAGTGCCCCATTTCTAAAAGACTGGAAAACCCCCACCTCTGCTGCTAATAATAGCTAGTTCTTATGAGGACTGGAGCCCTGGTGGCACAGTGGTTAGGAGCTATGGCTGCCAACCAAAAGGTTGGCAGTTTGAATCCACCCGCTGCTCCTTAAAAACCCTGTGGGGGCAGTTTTGCTCTGTCCTATAGGGTCTCTATGAGCCAGAATCAACTCAACTGCACAGGGTTGGTTGGTTGGTTGGATGTGGCAAGCGCTGTTCTGAGCACTTTATGCATATTATCTCAATAAACCCCTACAACAAGCTTGTGAGGTACCTACTACGATTATCCCCATTTTGTGGATGAGAGACGTGAAGGCCAGAGAGATGAAGTGACAATCTGGTGACTTTAGTTATGGACAAATCCTGCCCCTCAGGGTCAAAGGAGGCTTTTGGCCTCTCTTATAATCAAACTTACAAGTAAAGCCTAGTGTAAAAGGCAAAAGACAAAATGGAGTAAGAAAAAAAAAAAAAAAGGAAAACCTAACCCTCCTCCCCCCACCCAGCAGGACAGCCGTGTGTACCTTCTTTAACTGGGGCTCAGTAGATGCCAAAGGAGCCTTGGTGCTGCAGTGGTTAAGCACTCGGCTGCTAACCAAAAGGCCGGTGGTTCAAACCCACCAGCCTTTCTGTGAAAGAAAGATGTGGCAGCCTGCTTCCATAAAGACCACAGCCTTGGAAACCCTATAGGGCAGTTCTACTCTGTCCTATAGGGATACCATGAGTTGGAATCAACTTAATGGCAATAGTTTTTTTTGGAAAAGAAATAAGACTTGGGGGATGATGTGTGTCCTTAAGTTACATGTGTTCCCCTTGTCCTTCATGGCCACAGACAATGGAAAGTTGGTTCTTTAAATAATTGCACAATCTCTCTTTCTCTCTTCTCAACACACACATGCACAATACACACACATACACACACCCACACCCACCCACACCCACACCCACGCACACACACACATACACACACACTCATGAACTTCCTCCTTTGATCTGAAAATGCACTTCCTGGGACTTCCAGTTGGTTCATCGTTCATTGCCAGCTCCTGAGTTTAGGACACAGATACTCCGGGATATTGACTACTATGAGGTGGGGTCTTGACCAAGTCCCGCACCTTCCCCCCGAGGCTGGCCAGCCTCCTTTCTATGTGATAAGAGTGCAACTCTGAGGAAGCCGACAGCTTTGTTTCCCTGACGAATGCAGACACTGTAGAATACTTAGGCGCTGTAATTAAGGTGCATGGGAACCACCATCAGTGCAGTGACAGGCAGAGGGAAAATGATTGACCTCCCACATTTACTACATTTACTACTGTGAAAATCACCAAGTCATTAGCAGAGGGGTCTTACAAAAAGCCTCAGAAATGAAAGGAGTCCACTCACATTACAGCTATTTGTTTGTTAACCTCCTTTTCCCCTTTCTTCTGATGGAAGGTGAAGATTTCCCCCCAAGGTACTGGGCCTGGGCAGACTGGGAGGCACCAGTCTTGGTAGGAGTTGAAAGTTTTCCATCCCACACCCCAGGAGCAAATGGCTTCTCTACAGGGGGCTGCAGAGGGCCCTGGGATGAGGCCACTGCACATCCCTCTGTGTTTATAGCGCCTGCCAAGGTGACAGCTAATGTGCTTGGCTGGGCTTGCACGTTGCAGGAGAGCTCACACCATGACAGGAAATTAATCTCCGTGGACTCCCACTTGGGAGATTGATGGTTGTAGTCAGCACGTGCTGCTGTCTGTCCTCCTGATGCCCGCCTGTCAGCTTGTGGGCCGGGGAAGCACACCACCCCTTCCCTCTTCCCAGCCCTCCTGGCAATGGGACTTCCAATCACTCCCCGTCACCTCTGTCCCACAGGGACCTGGAGGCATGCATATGATGAGTCTGCAGGTCTCCGATTATTAACCGACTGTTTGCAGCCACCAGGCAAACCTAAAACCAAACCCATTGCTGTTTAGTCAGTCCCGACTCCCGGCAGCCCCATCTGTGACAGAGTAGATCTGCTCCATAGGGTTTTCTTGGCTGTAATCTTTACAGAAGCAGATTGCCAAGCCTTTCTTCCATAGCACCGCTGGGACGTTTGAACTCCTTGCTCCACTCAGGGACCTTCTGCTAAAGGCAAGTGTATCTCTTTCCATGCTCAGTGGAAGGTAGGCAGAGTAGGGCAGTGAAGTGTGTGAACTTTGGAGTCACGTTGAACTGGGTTCTACTTTCTGCTCTGCCACTCCCTTACTGATCCTGTTTTTGTCTCAGTTTCCTCATCTGTAAAATGGGGATAATAACTGTACATATCACTTAGGATTGTTGTGAATATTAAAAGTTAAAAGGAATAAACCATGACAAGCCTGCATAGTGCCTGACACAGTGGGTTGGACAAACTTTTTTCAGTATAGGGCCAGATAAAAAACATTTTAGGCTTTGTTGGCCATATGGCTAAAGTTACAACTATTTAACATAGCCATTTATTTCAACCTGAAAGCAACCATAGACAATATATAAATGAACAAGTGTGGCTGTGTTTCAATAAAACTTTATTTACAAGAATAGGTGGTGGGCTGGATTGGGCATTTGGATCATAGCTTGCTGACCCTTGTTAATTTAAATAATGAATAAATGTCAGCTATTATTATTATTTTTTTTATTATTATTAGATATAACAATCCCCTGCTGATCAGCTATTTTATACAAAGAGTTGCAGGTGACATAATGAAAACAGTCCCTGCCCTCTAGAAATGGACTGTTGGTGATGGGGAAGGGTAGGCATTCATTCAACAAATATTAAATGAGAAACTTCTGTGTCCAAGAGGGATGGCAAGTAAGTTAAAAGCTATTTTGCAAAGCCTAAAGCCATTGAAATATCTCTTTTTTATTATATAAAACCCCACCCCTTCTCACAGAAACAAACCAGGAATATTTTGCATTCATGAAGCTACTTTTTTTCTTTTCAAGGAGAAAAAATAAAATGAACTGTATACAAACATCAGGACAGCACTCCTTAAAAGGACCATGTTTTGTTTTAGATACAATCAACGGAGAAGAAAGTCATAAAAGTTTTCTTTAAACTCACAGCCAGTTTGCCCAAGTCAATACTCAAGCAGTCAAAATAGCCAGCTTGGTATTTTTTCATTGAACAGGCCAGTTAATTTAACCAGGGACCTAGATGTGGAGAGTCTGAGATCTCACCTGCCAAAGAACATTAGGAGAGAGATGGAGCCGAATATCTCTACTGTTAAAAACATCTTGGGTTTAAGAGTGGTGTCAAAAAATGTACACACACATATATATATGTATTTCTATATTTGGATTATATACATAATATATATAGACAAGATGGAGATATATATATAATTACATATAGATTACATGCCTTATTTTTACTCAAATAACACCTGCCGTCTACATTTGTTTGCCAACTGCGCCCCATCCTCATGAGGTATTTTTGTAAGCATGCTATGCTAATTGTTTTACAGCAACATGTAAAAAAAAAATTGCTGTAGCGGTGGCACTTATGAAGATACCTCATGGGGGGAGGATGCATTTGGCAAAAGAAGGTGTACGCGTTATTTATGTAAAAATAAAGTATATGTGTAGTAGCACTTAACCTTTTGTGCCACCCAGGGATTCTTTATCTGTGTACAATTGACCTTAAAGACCAACTTGGCCATATACATATATATATATATGATCCGAGGAGCCCTGGTGGCACAGTGGTGGCTAATGTGCTAACTGAAAGCCTGGCAGTTTAAAACCACCAGAGGCTCCCTGGGAGAAAGATGTGATTTCCATGAAGATTTACAGCCTTGGAAACTCTATGGGGTTGCTATGAGAAGGAATCGACTTGACAACAGTGGGTATATATAATCTATATACAATCTATCAGATTATATATAAATTATATATGGTGGCGTAGTGGTTAAGAGCTCAGACGCTAACCAAAAGGTCGGCAGTTCGAATCCACTAGTCACCCCTTGGAAACCCTATGGGGCGGTTCTACTCTGTCCTATAGGGTCACTATGAGTTGGAATCGACTCGAATATATATATCTCTATATCTCCAGTCCGGTCTTTAAGGTCAATTATACACAGAGAGAGTCTCTGAGTGGTGCAAAAGGTTAAACCCTCAACTACTAGCTGAAAGGTTTGTGGTTCAAACCCATCCAGAGGCGCCTGGGAAGATAGGCTTGGCACTCTGCTTCCAAAATGTCACAGCCTTGAAAACCCTACGGAGCAGTTCTCTGCACACACAGGGTCGCCATGAGCTGGAATCCAATCACAGCAGGCAAGGAACAATAACATGTACAGAGAGACGGCCGTTGCTTAATGCAGCTGCTCCTAACCTGAAAGGAACTGAGCCTTGTCGGGTGGCAGGCCAAACTGACATGTTATAAATTATAGACCATGTACTTATCCATTCATTCATTCGCTTTACAGTTTTTTTTGTTGTGGTGAATATGTGTGTAACAAAGCATTTGCCATTCCAATGTTCTTTAAGTGTACAATTTAGTGACATTGTTTTCATCATGTTATGTAAATATCACCATTATCCATTTCCAATTTTTCCTATCATCCTTATCAGAAGTTCAATGTCTCCTAAGCAATGAGTTCCCCTTTTTCCCTCCCTCTTGCCCACCCCTAGAAACCACCAATAACTTTAGGTCTGCAGTTGCCTGTTCTAGATATTTCATGTAAGTAGAGTCAGACAATACTTGTCCTTTTGCGACTTATTTCACTCAGAGTGAGCCTTCCAAGGCTCGTCCATGTTGTAGCATGTAAGAGTTCACCAGATGCCATGCATCTTAGCTCCATGCTAAGCCCCACAAAATACAAAAACGAGTAAATCGTAGCACTTAAATTCGCATTATAAAACCTTTATACAGAGCGTGACGGAGAAGGCAATACAGAGCCATAGAGGATGTAAAAGGATCTAAAACCAAAACCAAACCCATTGCCATGGAGTCTATTCCTACTCATAGTGACCCTGTATCTACACCCCCAATTTATGACTGAAAGAAGCTGCTCCGGAGGCAAAGCCCCTCTTGTAGGACAGGATAGCATGCTGGTGGCACTTCCAGAAAGACGATGTTGACTGACTGCCTCTTAGACCCTGAAATGGCATTCTTTCTCCTGCGTGGGTCACTGCCACCTCCAACAGACCACTCCTTTTACAAAATTTGTTGGGATTGGAGGTTCTTCCCAGCCCCATCTATTTGTTTCAACGGCCTATTCTTTTTTTTTTTTTTTGGCTTTTCTTTCACTCTTCCCTGCTAGCACAATCTTAAGGTCCAGCTGCGTCCCACTTCTTTTTGCCCCTGAAGCCCCCCAGAGCAGTAATCTGGTTCTCAAATGGCACTTAGGTTCCATGAACCCTCGACCCTCCTTACGCTCTGATGTTTGATAATTCAGCAAAATTCTGCGAATGTGGCAGCTCCCAGCATGTGAGCTTGGTGCTCCCGAGTTCTAAGCTGCAGCCCAAAGTTAGCCACAGCGCTCATTTTCAAAGGCAGTCACAAGATAAATATCAAAGAATCTGCAGAATCCACATTGGGAAACCTGTCAGAAAATTGTTGGGAAAATAAAGTCAATCAATAGGACGTCAAGAGACTCAAATGGAAAAAATATTGAATATTCATTTTCTCAGTTTCACAGGGGTAGGGATTTACTAGAACCAAGGCAGCTGGTGGGATTTTCGGCTTTCCTTGGAATGGCTCAAATAATTTTTGTGCTGTGCATTGGATTAGTATTCAATTAACTCTTTTAAAGTTATAATGTGCAACTTCAACAAACTTGTTAACGAGTCTACGGCACAATTAGAGCGGTTAATAGTCACCAGGTACAATAAATGAAGGCTGTATTTCTATAACCAGAGAACATCCGAAACACGTTCAGCAGTGTGTTTCAGATTTGCATATTTACTCCAGTTTCAGAGCCAGTGATACCTGTAAACACTGGAGAAAAATGACTGAGGGGTACTTTTCCTCCCTATGCTTATTAAAAAAAAAAAAATCGGACATACTCCATGTAGAAATTTTTTTTTTCCTCATATGGCCACATTCCTGGGAATCTGATATGCTAACACAACCAGCTCTTAATGGGGAAATTTAATCGGGGCAGTTTGTTACTTGGGCTGCAAACTTGCAAACACATCACTTATGGTTGCCAAAACGCTTAAAACTTAATGCCTCCATTGCTCTTACATAGGCTGTTTCAAGATTTAAGAAAATTAAAGCTGATCATCTGAATATTGTGTCAGAATGTAATTATTGGGCCAAAAAAAAAAAAAAAAAAAAAAACACTTGATGCTCATGTCTAGCATTTTGTTGGAGTGCATCTTACATACTCAGGCACTCACCGTCCCTAAAGAAACAGAGTTCGAAAGAACATCCGCAATAAACCACCAGTTGATGAAGGGTAAGACAATACACAATACTGGGGAAGCCAGCACCACCCATACAAGGCAAGGTCATGGTAGCTCCATAGACACATCCAAACTCCCTGAGGGACCGAATTGCAGGGCTGAGGGCTGTGGGGACCATGGTCTCGGGGAACATCCAGCTCAGTTGGCATAACATAGTTTATAAAGAATATGTTCTACATTCTACTTTGGTGAGTAGCGCCTGGGGTCTTAAAAGCCTGTGAGTTGCCATCTAGGATACTCCACTGGTCTCAACCCTTTGGGAGCAAGGAAGAATGCAGAAAACCAAAGACACAAGAGAAAGATTAGTCCAGAGGACTAATGAACCATATCTACCACGGCCTCCACCAGACTGAGTCCAGTACAACTAGATAGTGCCCAGCTACCACCACTGACTGCTCTGACAGGGATCACAATAGAGGGTCCTGGATAGAGCTGGAGAAAAATGTAAAACAAAATTCTAACTCAAAAAGAAAGACCAGACTTGCTGGCCTGACAGAGACTGGAGAAACCCTGAGAGTATGGCTCCTGGACACCCTTTCAGCTCAGTAATAAGGTCACTCCTGAGGTTCACCCTTCAACCAAAGACTGAACAGGCCCATGGAACAAAACAAGACTAAAGGGGTGCAGCATCCCTGGGGCAGGGACTGGAAGGCAGGAGGGAACAGGAAAGCTGGTAATAGGGAACCCAGAGTTGAGAAGGGAGAGTGTTGACATGTCGTGGGGTTGTTAACCAATGTCATACAACAATGTGTGTACTAACTGTTTGATGAGAAACTAATTTGTCCCAAAAATCTTCATCTAAATTTCAAAAAAAAAAAAAATCTCGGGGGGAAAAATTAATAAACCACCAGTTGCCAACGACTTGATTCTAACTCACGGCAACCCCATGTGTGTCAGAGTAGACCTGTGCTCCAGAGGGTTCTCAGTGACTGCTTTTTCTGAAATAGATCACCCGGACTTTCTTTGAAGACCCCTGTGGGTGGGCTCAAACTGCCAACCTTTTGGTTAGCAGGGAGTGCGTTAACCGTTTGTACCACCAAGGGACTCCCACATCCACAGTAACAAACAAATAAAAAAAGCCCTCACAAAACATCCTGCATCCTGTTTTGGAGAGTGGCATCTGGGGTCTTAAACGCTAGCAAGCAGCCATCTAAGATGAAACAATTGGTCTCAACCTACATGGAGCAGAGAAGAATGAAGAACTCCAGAGACACAAGGTAAGTATGAGCCCAAGAGTCAGAATGGGCCACATAAATCAGACACTACACCAGCCTGAGACCAGAAGAACTAGATGGTACCCGGCTACAACCGATGACTGACAGGGAGCACAAGAGAGAATCCCTGAAGGAGTAGAAGAGCAGTGGGATGCAGAACCCAAATTCTAGTAAAAAGACCGGACTTAATGGTATGACTGAGACTAGAGGGACCCAGGGGTCATAGTCCCCAGACCTTCTGTTAGCCCAAGACAGGAACCATTTCTGAAGCCAACTCTTCAGACAGGGATTGGACTGGACTACAAGACAGAAAATGAAACTGGTGAGGAGTGGGCTTCTTGGATCAAGCAGACACATGAGACTTTGTCAGCAGCTCCTGTCTGGAGGGGAGATGTGAAGGCCGAGGGGGAATGAATGCGGAAACACAGGGTGGAGAGAAGGAATGTGCTGTCTCATTAGGAGAAGAGCAACTAGGAGTATATAGCAAGGTGTATATCAGGTTTTGTATGAGAGACTGGCTTGATTTATAAACTTTCACTTAAGGCACAATTAAAAAAAAAAGTAACTAAAAAGCAAATTGCAACCAGTAATACGTTTCATAGAAACATAAAATTATGGGTTCTTTTTTAAGATTACACATTGGGGGAAGGGGAATATATAACTATTGTTTAATACGGCTTTGCTAATTATAAAATTCTATTCATCTTTCTTAATAAGCATAAATATTAGTATTCTTAAAAAAAAAAAATAGGCCCTTGCTGTTGAGTCAATTTCGACTCATGGTGACCCCATGTGGTACAGAGCTGAACTGCTCCATAGGGTTTTCTTGGCTTTAATTTTTGCAGAATTGATGCCTTTGAATTACGGTATTGTTGAAGAACACTGAATATATACTGTGGATTGCCAGAAGAACAAACAAATCTGTCTTGAACAAAGTACAGCCAGAATGCTCCTTAGAAGCAAAGATGGCTGGCAAGACTTTGTCTCAAGTACTTTGGACATGTTATCAGGAGGGACCAGTCCCTGGAGAAGGACATCAGGCTTGGTAAAGTAGAAGGTCAGTGAAAAGGAGGAAGACCTTTAACGAGATGGATTGGTGCAGTGGATGTAACGTTGGGCTCAAACATAGCAAGAATTGTGAGGATGGCACAGGACCTGGCAGTGTTTCCTTCTGTTGTAGATAGGGTCACCATGAGTTGAAAGTGACTCGAGGGCACCTAACAAAACCTACAACCCTCTTTACAGAAGCAGATCATCAGGCCTTTCTCCCATAGTGCCAACGTAGGGGTGGAAGCTTCAGGAGAGAACCCAAGGCCATTTTTCCTCATGTTGACATGTACAAGTTGATATGAAAAAAACGTAAAGGACTATATTACAGCAGAATTAAGGCTACAACTTTTTGGCAGGTATTCTAGTTTTCTTAAATCGGGCAAATAAAATACATTTTAAGAATTTTTTCATGCTAAACCAAAGAGACTAACTCCCTTGGCTGCAGGGTTTTGCATCTTAAGTGGATCTAATCTAAAGTACCTATAAAGAATGGATTTTAAACTTGAAGGCTGTATTCGCAATAATTTTGAGACTAATAATTTGAATAGTACTATTTATGATTTCCAGTGATAGATATTGGCCATAGAATAAAATGATATGGCACACATCATATTTTTGTCCGTGTCTTAGAAAGTTTTCTCAACTTTTTCCAATTCAAAGCTACCTTACCGACTCTCCTTTCCACGCACTTCCACACAATTACAAAACTATCCTGGAACAATTTAAAGAGATAGATTAACTGCTTTGATAGTTTGTGGAAGAAATGCTACATCTCTTTGCCATGAAGCTGCAAAACTTTCTCACCCTTCTTAAGTAACAGCAGAAATAATAAAACCTAAAAAAAAAAATTAAAAATGTGCAATTTAATTTGATTTTTTAGAACTATTTCTTCTCTAGTCTTAGAAGATTAGTTTTCAAAGCAATGGCAAAATCATTGATGTCCGTCTTTTCAAGTCAGAAGAAAAAAAAAGACTCCTAAATACCAAACATTTGCTCTTTGGAGCATAGCAAGAAGAAAGGAGGAGGGCTAGACAGCCACATCCTAAGAACAAAGTATTGTCCAGGTAGTTGTTGGCCACAGTGGGATCTTTTTCCAGGTCTTTTTGTTAGTTAAAGTTTTTCTTTCTGAAATAAAACTTCATTTTCTCTCACTAATCTTTCCAGTGGGTACCTGCCAGTTCTTCTGCATGACTTGCTACATGAAAACTTGCAAAAAGGAGCAATCAAAAACTTGTGAAATTCTATATCCAGTCTCTCCACCCATTAAAAAATATTCACCAGAGAGATGCTTCTTCTATGTAATTAAGGAAATGTCCAACATGTGTGATTTTGAAGACAAATATTTTTTCTGGACTTGTAGAGAAATGACTTAATTATACTAATAATTACACTCTCCCCAAATTAAACTATAAATGAGTCTCAATTAAGGCCCCCATAATTTTTTTTAACTTTATAAAAGAATCCTGAAGTTTATAAGGAAGAATAGATGTATAAGGATAATCAAGAATTTTTGGAAATAAGAATAATGAGAAAGAATTTCCCCTACCACCTACTAGAATATATTATAAAGTTGTAATACTTAAAGCAGTATGGTGCTGGTATAGGATCAATGGCACAAAATAGAAATCCAGAAGCATTCCCAATTAAATATAAAAAATTAGTGTATGACAAAATTGATGTTTAAAATCAGAGGAACATGTAATACATTTTCAATAATTTTGTTTTCCTGGCAACTAGCTATCCATTTGGGGTAGCAGAGGAGAGAGAGTCGCTGACTCATGTGATTCAAAGAGAAAATTTTAGCTAAAACACATTTGTAAGTGTGAGAAGAGGAACAAAGCTTTCCAAGAAAATAGACATGGATTTTTATATACGATTGGGTTGGAGAAGTATGAATCCTAAGGTAATAACTATAAAGGAAACTAATAAATTTTACTACACAAATGCCAAAAACACCTGCACATCAAAACATATCAAAAATTATGATTAAGAGGCAAAGGCAAACTGAGTGAAATATTTAAACATATATAATGAACAAAGGGTTAAATAGTTAAATAGTTTTAACAATTCAATAAGAAAAAGATGAACACAGAAGTCATTCACAAAGGGAAAAATATATATATATAGTGAAATGAATTTACCTGCCCTGAAAGGCATTTAAGACATTATAGTAACCAATCTTAGAAGGTGGGAAAACGGGAATTTTGTAGGTAACAGCTTAGATGTGGGCCTGCTTGTTGATTCACCAATGCTGTGTCTAGAAATTTGTGCTAAAGAAATAATCATAGATCTAAATCAAATTTAACTATAAAGAACTGTCATTTGGAATGTCAAAAAATGTAAATCTTTTTTTATATATAAGAATAGGGGATTGAGTAATTATTTAAGAGGTCCCTGTCAGAATTAGTATTTAATAACAATTTCCATGATATTTTGCCAAATTAAAAAAAAAATGGTTTCAAAATAGTATACATGGTATAATTCCATTTTATTATGATATTAAAAAATAAAACATATGAATAATGAAAACAAAATTTTAAAAAATGTTACCATTATTTAAGAATGGTAATTTTATGAATGATCTTTGATGTTTTCTTTTAGCTTCTCTATTTCCAACATTTTCTATGTTGAACAAATATTACATTAATAATAAGGGGAATTATTTTTAAAATGTGTTGAATAAATTAAGGTGTACCTCTTGAAAATACAGAAAAGCTCTGCATTTCTTCAGAGCTGTTGTAGATAATGTTACAACAGGCTAGCTGGATTAACTTTTGAGTTTAATCCACATGGCCAAGGAACCTCAGGTACTTTCCAGGGCAGAACTCAAAAAGACATTTCTACATTTCTGCGACCTCAAACCTGCAGCTCAGTGGCAGCTGCCATATGAAGCATACATAATAATAATCAGTAATTGAATTAGAAAAATCAAAATTAAAATCCTTTCTATGAGTTAGGAAGCTTATGTTGGTGGTGGTGGTGTTCTGTGCCTTCAAGTCGATTCTGACCCATAGCAACCCTGTAGGACAGAGTAGAACTGCCCCACAGGGTTTCCAGGGAGCAGCTGGTGGATTTGAACTGCTGACATTTTGGTTAACAGCCTGAGCTCTTAATCACTTCTCCACCAGGGATCCTAGGAAGCTCATTATGAGCTAAGCACATTACTTTATATAGTATGTTATTTTATAAAATCTCTGTAAAGATTCTATGCCTCAGTATTATTATGATCTCCACTTTATAGTTGGGAACACTGAGCCTTAGATGGTAAATAATCCATATAGTGACTGAGCAGGAACCTACACCCCATTTTTCGGACTTCAAAGCTTATGTTCTAACCACCATAAAAGATTGTTTAGGAGGGATCCCTGACACGGTAAGTCTCCACCCCCTCTCTGTCTGTATGTGTAATACTTTTTGGAGGGGCTCTCCCAAAACCTTCTCTCCTCCATGGAAGCACCCGTCCATACAGACATCTCATCTTCTGGAGGGAGGGTGGTATCACCACACATAGAATGGGAGTTGGACAGATCTCAATTCAAATCCCACACCTGTCACTTAGGATTCAGGTGAGTTGGGAAGAGTACTTTTCAGCAGTCCCATGTAGTCATCTACAAAATGTGGATAACTCCACCTACTTCTTAGGCTGTGCTGAGGATGAAATGTGATGTTGTAAGTACCTAGCACAAGGTAAAGGCTTCATTAGTGCTGGTTCTTTACCCTTCCCTTTGATACAACTTGGTTACACATTGTATCATTCCACCAATCCACGTGCATTTTGCAAAGACAGGAATGATTTTGTGAAATTCTCAAAGAATGTATGACCTCCAAAACCTAAGATTCATTGGTCCAGGAGCTTACAACCCAAGACGGACATGATGATGTCAAGAATGACACAATTAGACAGTGGTGTTCCACTATGAAGTGAGGGAGGGAGTGGTCATGGATAAAGACATGTATAATGTGGGGGTAAAGTGAGGTTTATACATCCAAACAGATGTATGAGGCTTTCCTGAGGAGAGTTCCTTCTGAGATCTTAATCTTGAGGAAAAGATGGGGTCAAGATCTTCAAAGACCTCCGTTCTTGAATTATAAGCCTTTCCTGTACTTTCTCCTCCCACTCCAAACCACAAAACATTTCAGTCTAAGGGGAGGGGTAACCTACCAGCTAATTGAAAATGTTTCAGCGATGCATCCATTTAACATTCTTTCCTCTCACTCTCACTTTTCATTTCCTGCCTGGGTTCACACGGCCCACTCCTTGCCTTTTTAAATAACAGGCCAAATTATTACTATTAGTAATTTGGGGAGGAGGAAGAGAAACATAAATAAGGAAAAGGAGTTTCCATGGCAACCACAGCCAGGTGAGATAATTTCGAACATCCTTTGTATGACTATTTCATTAGCACTCTCCTGAGAACCTGAATCCCTGTTAACCCATTCATGGGCCAAATGTTCCTTAGCAGGTGGCTCTCAGATTGTCCACCCAGTCACTATTTGGGATGACCAGTTTGTCGTTTTTAGAGCGTACTTGGAATTTGTGACCGGAACCAACTGATATCTATATACGTGCCTTCCGTTTAGAGGGTACCCTGTGGTTATCCACCATCTTTCCAGAGGTCTATGTAGACGGAAAAGGGGTAACTTTTTTTTTTTTTAAAGAAGAACTAAATTAACACTTTAAAAAGTATAATGACAATTTTTCTTGAGTCTAAACTCCACTCGCTTTGGGGCAGTGAGTCAAAGGAGTAAATATTGGTCAAGAGGGACTGGGTAATGCTGTGGTAACAAACAACCCCAAATATCATTGGCTTCACCCAACCAATGTTCATTTCTCCTTTGTGTTACATGTCCAATGCAAGTTGGAAGGGGACTCAAGCCCTTTCAGTAATCAGGGGCCCAGGCTAAAGGAGGCTTCATCTCCAAGTGTCCTCTCAGGAGCACAGGGGCAGGAGAAGGGAATGTGGTAAATTACATGCTGGCTGTTAAAGCTTCCTTCTGGAGGTGATACCTGCTACTCTCCCTTGCATATCATCGGCTGAAGTAAATCCCATGACCACCCTAATTTCAAAGGAGGCAAGCAGGTATGATCCTAACAAGTTTCCTGGAAGGAGGAGAGTGAGAAATATTTGATTAACACCACCAAGTATTGACTGCCATTCATGAGCGGACATTCACCGAAAAGTTTGTTCTACTTTCGTTTCCCATTGATCAGGAAAAGTGAGTCCAAGCCATCTCTTTGGTTCTGCTCATTGTGTGAATGTTGGAAAGTGACTTAGTCTGCCTGGGCATTGGTTTCTCCAACTGGTCTGTGATGGAAGGGGAAGATAACATCTCCTCTTCTTCCCTCTTGGAGCTATGGAGAAATTATCTAGCCTTCTCTCAAAGGCCAGTCTTCATGTGGTCTCCTATTCAGCTCAGATACCTATGTGCCATGCTTAATCCTATCTTCTCCCACAACCCAACTTCCAATTCTTCAAAATTCCTGCTATTTCCACATTTAACATTTATTTCCACTACGTTCACTTCTTTCCCTGTCCTCTGGCTCCAACCTATTCCAGGCTACCAGCTTCTCTACCTGAGTTTCTGCAATAACTCCAGGGCTAATCCCTTTGCTTCTGCTTCCACTTGCACTCAGCTCCAATCTATTTTCCCACAAATCCCCCAAAATAATATTAAATTAGGGAAGGGCTATAGCTTAGTGGCTAAGAAAAGAACAGGATTTAACACACACAGCCCGGGTTTGAATTTGTTTTGCCACTTGCTAGCTATGTGACATCACGAAGTCATCTAACCTTTTGGTGCCGCAGTTATCCTTATATGTAAATTGGGAGTGCTATTTTTTTTTTTTTAATAGCACTTACCTCCTAGGGTTGTTATGAGGATCCAGAGAGTTGTCTTGCACATATAAAATATTGTATGTGGTTGCTATTTCTATTACTACTGGAAGTTTTTATAATATTATTTGTTTGTTTGCCAATATATCTCCAGGAGTCTCAGAGTGGTGTAAATGGTTAAAGCACTTGGCTGCTAACCAACAGGTCAGAGATTCAAATCCTCCTAGAGGCACCTTGGAAGAAAGGCCTGGCAATCTACTTCCCAAAAATTAGTCATTGAAAACCCTATGGAGCCCAGTTCTACTCTGACATACGTGGGGTTGCCATGAGTCAGAATCAACTAGACAGCAACTGGCTTTCAGTATCCCTCTATTTTCAGTACAGAAAGTGACATATAGTAGGAGGTTAATAATTATTTGTTGATAAAATCAATAAATTGGTAAATGAATTCCTGGCTGCAGTAGGCAGCTTCCAGACTGGCTCCCAGTGATCCTTGCCTCCTGGTATTTATACCCATAGCTGTGGGCTGAACCTAGTGCCCTGCTTCTAGAAAATAAATGCAGCAAAGGTGATGAAACGGTACTTCCTAGATTAGGTAACAAAAGACTATGACTTCTGTCTTGCTTTCACTCTGTCTGGTTCTTTTGGTTGCTCGCTCTGATGAGACAAGCCGCCATGGTGCAAGCTGCTCTATAGAGAGGCCCAGATGGCAAGAAGCTGAGGGCAGCCCTCAGTTCCACAGCCTGTGAGGAACTGAACCTTGCCAACAACAGGAGTGAGCTTGTATCCTTCCGCAGTCCAGCCTCAGGGTGACTGCAACCTTGACCTGTTCCTTAATTGCAGCCTTGTGTGAGACCCTTGAGCCAGAGGATCTAGCTAAGCCACACCCAGATTCCTTACCCACAGAAATTGTGAGCTAACAAATGTTGTTTTAAATCACTAAGTTTTGGGATAATTTATCATGCAGCAAATGATAACTACTACGATGATGAAGATAAGAATATTTGATATCATGTTTTGAATGCTCAGGAAGAGGTCTTAACCTGAGCTCCTATTAACCAGCTGGCATCTAGTCGATTCCCATTCATGGCGGCCCTCTGTGTGTCAGAGTAGAACTGTGCTCCACAGTTTTCATTGGCTGATTTTGCCAGGCTTTTCTTCTGAGGCAACTCTGGGTGGATTCGAACCTCCAACCTTTCGATTAGGGCTGAGCACATTAACTGTTGCAGCACTGAGGGACCCTGAGCTCCTATTAGAAAAGTCATTCCTCTGGGCTCCTGGACAATCGCTAACACCCCCACTGGCAAAGAAGCTTTCTCTCCCCTTTGCGTCTGTCTTCTTATTTCCTGTTTGAGCTTTGGAGGTAAATAGAAAAAAAAAAAAAAAAAAATTAAAACTCGACTCTTCAATCTTCTAACTTGGCCAAGTTACTCTACAGCTTTGAGTAAGGTTTCACCATTCATAAAATAGAGATAATGATATCCCTCACAGAACTGCTGTTAGGGCTGAGGTGAAAAGAAGTTGTATAAAATATCCCATGGAGTATCTGGAACACAGCTGGTATTCAATACTTGTTGGGTCTTGTCCCTGGTGACTGCTGATGGCTGCTTTGCCTCATTGTTTTTACTGCATTTATAGCCAACATCCTCTTTAGAATGAATATTCCTAGGAATTTAATAGAGTACAAGTATCTCCCACATAGAAATGGGTTCAAATGTGGTTTCTCACCAGATGGACGGAGAAAACATCGTTCATCTTTCAGAGCTTGTAGTTGGGCAAATGATTCCCTGTGTTCCAGGGGTAACAAAATGTGATGAGTCCAAGGATTAAAAAAATTTTTTAAAGTTTAGTTTACCTACCAGTTCATGAGGAAGCAGGCTGATTTTGAAGATTGACATACTGCTCTTGTACCCCCGTTTCCCAAACACACACACATACACACACACGCTGTTGGCCCTTGTGGAGGTCCAGGATGGAAAACGATGCTCTGGAGACAAACCTAACATGTGCTGTCTAATGAGAGCTGGAGAGAAGACTGTAAAACACACACCGCCGCTCTGAGCAGGCACTGTCACAGAACTCAGCAGTCCCAACACTGGAACTTAGGTCATTCGGAAAAGCAGGGAAAGGCAGAAAGTTTTCATTTATAGCTTGAAACTTGCCTTGCCTGGACATCAAATACCACAATTAAGAATTTGTTTTTTAATAAACACAGTCTGGAGTTGGTGTGTATGCACCAACGCATCGCTCACGTTATCATTTCCTGTGCCACTCAGCTCATGTTAGCAGACTGAAGAAAGCATCCACCACAAACATGTTGCTGATAGAAATTTCCTAATGCAAGCAGTCTTTATAGATTTCTGCTCTTTCCATGTAGGTCTCTGAGGACCATTCGAATCCATATTAATTTCCTTTCTGGCAGTTATGTGGCTGGGTATGAACTGCACTATTTCACTTTTAATCTGTCAGTAATTTAGTAATGTGTAAACTAATTATGCACAGATATTAATGTAATCGGCTTGAGGAGCTATAAAATCGATGTGTTTTTACAGACTGCATTAAAGAGAATTGCTGTATTATAATCACATGTCAGTTACAGATAACGTTATGGAATTAAAAAATGGATATCACCCACACTTCAGGGAGCACTCACTAACTTCACGAAATAATAAGAGCATGGCCTTCGCATTTTCTGGCACCACAGGAAAAATTATTCATGTCCCAGCCAAACCAGCTTGTGTTATTCTGTCTCTGATAACTTCATTGCCATGACCTTTTCCCTTCTCTGTTCCTTCTTCTCCTTCCCCTTCTTCTGTGTTCAATGAAAAATTGCCATCCAGAATCTCAAAAAGTGGCACCATAGATCAAACTTCTAGGGGTCACGCCAGTGTCTTATAGCAATTGTCTCCTCAGGTGAAGTCTATACTAGTAAAATTAACCAGATATTCAGTGGCTGAAGATCAGTTGGCATGATGGGTTACCATGGCCTTTGCAGGATGTTCTCACTAAGCCTGTGATACCTACCCTGTGGCTCCAGACATGGGAAAATCCTTCCATGGGGCTAGAGGCCTCTCACCACCTTGGCCCATGGGTATGGATACAGGTTTTCCATCCCTAATAAAAGGAGCCTCATCACTCTATGATAGGCCTTGAAATCCTGGACCCGACTCGTCCAGTGAGGTGTTAGGATAAGTTCTAGAAATTTACCTTCTTAGACTTATATTGTATGGAGTCCCTGAACACTCTGAGAGTGTGTCTTTAATTCTTGCCTCCCTCTAAAAACGAGCCATTCTCTTTGTACCACTTAACATCAGTGAAGTGGCTGGTGGAACACGTGATCACCTCCTTCACTGATGATACTGAAGAGGTCCCAGGCCCAGCCTGGGAGATGACACTATAGAGAGGAAAAACGGAATAGGATGGGAGATTGAGTTCCAGCTCTGGAACTACAACCTTGCAGAAACCTTGGGCCATGCAGAAAGATAGGTCTGGGGCGATCACAATCCTAACATTTTCTACACATGCAGTTGTCTTATGACTTTGAACCTTACGATTATTGTTTGTAAAATAGGATGATAATAAACATCTTACCTCATGGATGATGAAATAAAGATTGTACAGTGCATGGATCATAGTTGGGTTAAAAAATAATAGCTATTAGTCATAGTATTAGTAGTAATAAACCCGTTGCTGTCGAGTAAATTCCAACTCACAGTGACCCTATAAGACAGAGTAGAACTGCTCTGTAGGGCTTCCAAGGAGCAACAGGTGGATTTGAACAGCCGACCTTTTGGGTAGCAGCCATAGCTCTTCACAACTATGCCACCAGGCTCCATTAGTCATAGTAGTAGTAGTCATTTGACTCCATGGACCTCATCACTTTCCTATTGTAAATGGGAGTTAATAGATGATCTCCACAGTCCCTTCCAGCTAATACGTTTTGATTCCCTGAGGCGATACAACCAGCTGCATCAGTATTGCTTCAACAGTCTACTTGCAGAGAGGATTCTCAAATGGGAGGGTTGGTCAGCCCTATCCTCGAAGCTCCTCCCTAATTAAATCTTTCCATATAACGCCTCCCACCCCCATCTACACAGGATTTCATCCTCATCCTTCGTTCCTGGCAGTCACTTCACATATCCCCATGGTTAACCTTCTTTTACTTAACTCCATACTTCCTGAGCTCTCTCATGTATCCTGTGGGATCCATGCTCAGCTGGTGGATTCACACATTCATTTACTCCACAAATTCTTGCATTCACTTTTCCCTATTCAGTGGATTATGTGCTGCTCCTCAAGACTCGAGTCCACGATAATATTTTCAGAAAGCAATGAAAACTATTTCCTGCCATGTCATCCTCTGCCATACCATCTTCTCCATCCCCTACAACTTTAACACCTATTCAGCTCTCTCCCGTATCAATCTGGCTTTACCATGCCTCTAGCCCAATGAAGGTCAATCACAAGTCATAAAGGCTAACTATTGGCTTGGCTACATTGTCCATCTTTAAATGGGATGTTGTTGTTAGGTGCCGTTGAGTTGCTTCCGACTCATAGTGACCACAAGCACAGCAGAACAAAACACTGCCCAATCCTGTGCCATTTTCACAATCGTTGCTATGCTTGAGTCCATTGTTGTAGCCACCGTGTCAATCCATCTCCTTGAGGGTCTTCCTCTTTTTCACTGACCCTCTGCTTTACCAAGCATGATGTCTTTCTGCAGGGACTGATCCCTCCCAATAACTTGTCCAAAGTAAGTAAGGTATAGTCTTACCATCCTTACTTCTAACGAGCATTCTGATTGTACTTCTTCCAAAACAGTTAAATGAGATAGTGTTTATAAACTCTAAGAACAGTGACTTACACATAGTAAGCACTCAATACTCTCATTTCCATACTCTCTGCCTCCAGCTTCTTGTTATTCAGCGTAATAGCCGTTGTGTCCACCAGAAACTTGCTCACAGGCCACTTCCAGGGGAAATTCTTATGGGTAATATTTGTGTCTTCTGTCCTGTAAGCTGAGGACAGATGTTCAGAAGAATGGCCCCGCTGGTCACTGTCTATAGTCATTAACAACCCATTATAGTGATCGAACACCACTCAGAGAGTCAAGAAAATGGATTAGAGTTTCAGTATTCATTCATTTTACTTCTGTAAAATAGTGTAGAGGTACTTAACCAAAAATGCAAAAAAAGAGAGAAAAACAGAAATAGAGTAATTAAAATTATTGTAAAAAAATATTTTGCATGGGCAATCTTTGTTTTATAATGAACAATGTATATATATTAATTATTTGTACACATATAATATCACACATGGCTGTAAAAATAAAATCATAAAAACTATCCTTTATGGGTCAGTTAGGGGGCTTGCAAGGGTCTTGTTGATCATACACAACTAGTACTTTATGGGCTGCTGTCTTTAGCATCTAAGACCTATGAAAGGTGCTGTCTCATCGTCATTCACTTTAGGAGTATTTTTGAGTATTTTGGTGGAATCCAAAAAAGAACTTCAGAGCAGGTGCCAGTCATCCAGACGCTGGCATTAACCATAATCAGGTTCCTCACCTTCCCCCAGGGATCATAGTAAATCATGATCCTTAATTGACTTCTTTGCCTTTTCTCAGATCCTAGCTGTAATGGACCCCATGAATCACCAGGAATGTGTGGAGACATGTCACTATCCTGGGCTGACCGGTCCCCTGTCGTCTTCCCTACCCTGGTTTCTTCAGCTGAAGCTGAGGGTCCGTTTTCACCCATTCATACTTGACACCTTGATCCTTCTTTCCAACCATCCTCCTGGCTGTTGAAAGGCAGCTGCTCTCAGTGCTTGTATGTAATTTCTCTTCATCCTTTGCATCCATTGATAGAGGCTGGTCCTGAACTAATTGCCAGTAATAAATGCATAGAGGTAGTGGTCTCCATATTTGGTATTAAAAGAAATTAGGACAATGTCTTTTTCATCAAGAATATTTCCCAGAATAATGTTTTCTGTGCCAAGATGATGAGAACTTAGTCTCCGAGGGTTCTGTGTAATGATTGTCAGGACACGGACTATTGGAAAGGAATTAGAATCATCAGCTCTGGCCGAGGAAATCCGAGAGGCTGGGGACGTTCAGGGCAGTGAGGACTTTTATGGTGAATGATTTGGGCTGTAGCTGCAGCTCTTTGTTTTGCTTCACTGATGGAGTTATAGACCTTAGGTTCTTATCAAGAGTAACGCACGTACTTGTAACAAATCGCACAGCTGAGTTTTCCATAGTTGGGAAAACATTGGAAGTTCAGGCATTGGAAGAATTATGATTGAGTCTACCTTGGGCAAATCAGGGATGCTACAAAAACAAAAAACAAAACAAAACAAAAAAATGGTTGCCATCAAGTCGATTCTGACTCGTGACAACGTCATACGTGTCATAGTAGAACTGTGCTCCACAGGGTTTTCGGTGGCTGATTTTTTGGAAGTAGATCTCCAGGTCTTTCTTCCAAGATGCCTCTGGGTAGAATTGAGCCACCAACCTTTTTTGGTTAGCAATTTTGTAAGGCCGCTGGATTTAGAATCAGTAGATCTGGTCTGTCACTTCATAGATATCGAGCTATACTGTCCAATGTGGTAGCCACTAGCCACGTGAGGCCTTTAATTTTGAAATTTAAATTAGTTAAGACTAAATAAAATTAAAAATCCATTTCTCTAGTTGTACCAGCCATATTTCAAGTGCTTAATAACCACATGAGGAAGGGAACTACTGTTTGGATAGTGCAGCTACAGACAGAAGACTAATAAGCTTTCGAAGCCCCAGTTTCCTCTTCTGCTAAATAAAGGAAAAAAAAGATGTCTCTTGTTTACCTCCCGTGTGTGTTATAAGATAATGAACATGAAAGCCTTTCAAAAATTATTAAGCATATTATGAAAGATGAATTACTAGTTATACCCAGTGCCATCAAGTCGGTTCCTTTATTCCTTTATTAGTAATAAAGCACTCGATTTGGGATTTCGAGCTTCACTAAGTAGAGGAAACCCCGCATTATTATTTAAATTACTCAGTGGATTATTTTTAAACCCATGGATTAATTGAGATGTTTCAAGCTGATCCCATCATAAAAATAGAAATGTGTCAAGCTATGTCTAAATTATTAATTATTCCAATTTTGATGCCTTGGCCTCTGGAAGATTGTCCAGGCTACGGAGTACTAGCCAGGCTACTGAAGTGTCCTGGTATTTCCAGTGGGTATTTAATTACAAATAGTTCATATTTCACAATTTATACTAGACCTAGGCAGCATCTACAGAAAATTATATGGGAGAAACCTAGTGGTGAAGACCTTGGCTGCTAACCTAAAAGTTGGAGGTTCGAGTCCTCCCAGAGATGCCTCGGAAGAAAGACCTGTCCATCTACTTCCAAAAAATCAGCCTCTGAAAACCCTACGGAGCACCGCTCAGCTCTGACACATATGGAGTCACCATAAACTGGATTTGACTCCAGGACAACTGGTTTAGGTTACTGGTGAATTTTACAGATTAAATATTGGTAGCCAACTTGTCCACAAGAAGGTCAACAGCAAAGGGGCATTTATTGGCATCTCTCTAATTATTAAGGAAAGGATGGAAAGCCTACTGTATTTGGGATTTGTGTTCCTTTCTCAGAAAATACATGTCTTATTTCTCCATCTGAACTGCATTTGAAAATATCCAGCTGAATTCTTCAGGCAAGGAACAGATCTTAAATTTATTGCTTCATGGGATATTGGAGTCTAGAATAAGGTAACTGGCAACAAGAAGTGGGTATAGGAGAAATTTATAGTGAAAGGAAGATTGCTGTGGGGAGCGGGAAAGATTGGGAAAATTTGTGAAGAGCTGAGAGGCACTGGGGGAGAACAACTAGTTGAACTTTTTAAAAACACTGAAAATCCCCTTTAATTTTAAGAGGCAAGTGATAAGAATCCCATAGCCAGGGCAAGACAGGGAAAGCAGCTATGATCGTCATGAATTTATACAAATGGATAATCTTCATCTTCATCATCATCCATCACCATCATTATCATGACACCTTGCATTGCTACTAGACTTGTAGGTTTCAAAGTGCGTTCCTATACCTGCACACATTTGATCATTGTGATAATCCTTACAGGAAGGGCAATGGAACACTGGTTTGTGCCTGTCCAGCATCAATTCCTCCCTATTCTCATTGTCATTGTTGGCTGCCATTGAGTTGGCCCCCAACTCCTGGTGACCCCATGTACAACAGAACGAAATGCTGCCCAATCCTATGCCATCCCCATGATTGGTCATGGATCAGATCTTTGTGGTCTATAGGGTTTTCTATGGCTGATGTTTGGAATTAGATCACCAGGTCTTTCTTCCTAGTCCATCTTAGTCTAAAAGCTCTGCTGAAAGCTGTTCAGCCCTATAGCAACACGCAAACCACCACCGATAGATGAATGGTGGCTATGCACGAAGTACTTTGGCCGGAAATTGAACCCAGGCCTCTTACATGGAAGAAGAGTATTCTACCACTAAACCACCAATGCCTCACCTTAATGTCCTCCTGAAAACCACCTGTCTCCCAGTTTTAGTCTATATGTTTCAAGTGGGGTTCACCCCACCCCTGGATGCAAGTGTGAGTACACTCCCCAGTCCTTGTGTCATTATGTTATGTCCCCCAACCACAGCGATTAGTTCAGAGACAAGTACCTGATAAAAGTCTGTCCAATGGAACAGAGTTCTGGGACTTCATTCGACACTATTAGGGAAGAGAAGCCCTTTTCCAGTAGGGTCACTAAGCTCAGAGGATGAAGTCTGGAGGGTCTGGGTCCTTTGCTTGGTGATAGCATGTCTGAGAACAAAGCTGATGTTGGAGAAAGCAGAACCAAAAGCTGGAGAGAACAAGATTAAGTCTTAAGGACATGGTTTTAACCCCTTAGATCCAGATTTCCACAAGGATAGTTCTATCATTGGACTTTTTTGTTTGATTCAGTGTTATGAATTGAATTGCATCTCCTGAGAATGTATGTCAACTTGGTGAGGCCATGATTCCCAGTATTGTGTTGTTGTCCACCATTTTGTGATCTGATATGATTATCCTATTTGTTGTAAATCCTAACCACTACGATGTTAATGAGGCAGGATTAAAGGCAGTTATATTAATGAGGCAAGACTCAATCTACAGGATTAGTTTGTATCTTGAGTCCATCTGTTCTGTGATATAAAAGAGAGAATCTAGCAGACAGGAGCAGGACCTCATTACCACCAAACAAGAAGAGTCAGGAGCAGAGAGTGTCATTTGGACTCAGGGTCCTTACACTGAGAAGCTCTTAGACAAGGGAAAGCTTAATGATAAGGACCTTCCCCCAGAGCTGACAGACAGAAAACTTGGAGCTGGCACCCTGAATTCAGACTTATAGCTTCCTAAACTGTGAAAGACTAAATTTCTGTTGTTAAAGCCAACCATTTGTGGTATTTTTGTTATGGCAGCACTAGGTAACTAAGCCAGTCAATTTTGCTTGAGTTTCTGTCACTGGCAAAGAGATCTGCCTAATTCAGCTAGCCAGGAGGAAACTAATAACATTTTTTACATATTAGAAAACTGAAGCTCAGAGCTATTTTTGTTGTTACGTGCTGCCGAGTTGGTTCTGACTCATAGCGACCCTATGTACTACAGAAAGAAACGCTGCCTGGTCCTGCTCCATCTTCATACTCATTGCTACGTTTGAGCCCATTGTTGCAGCCACTGTGTCAATCCATCTCATTGAGCCTCTTCCTCTCTTCCACTGACCTTCTACTTTACCTAGCTTGATGTCCTTCTTCAGGGACTGGTCCTTCCTGATAACATCAATCCATTACACCATCATCTGGACCACTCCATTGTCTCTGAAAATGGAGTTGCAAAAGAATTTTCAAAGCCAGTCAGCAGGGAGGATGGAAGGAAAGTGTTGGCAGGCTGTTACTACAGAGAATGTTTACGGAAAGTGAAACAAGAAAGAGCAGAACCATGCTGAAGGAATTATAGCTCCTTTGGGACAGTAGAAATGCTGAAGTTTACAAATGCATCAGAGGCAGCAGATAACTACAGCTGAGCTTACTAAAGGAACAGCATTTGAAAATAGAGTAGAATTTCGCAATAGTGGAAATACACATCGTCTGGGGGAGAAACCATCGCGTGTGTCTACTCTACTTTGTAAATAGATATTTTGTCTCCAAAACATACAAGAGTGTCTCTTAATATCCAAATATTTAGTTTCTGCATTCACACAGTAATGGTTCCGATGGGGAAAGTTCATATATTAAGTGTGGTGCCGGAACTGGCAGCATCAGCAACATCTGGGACATTCTCGGGCCCTCCCGAGACCTACTGAATCAGGAGCTCTGGGCTGCGGCTCAGCAATATGTGTTAACAAATCTTCCAGGTGATTGTGATGGACGTTAAAACGTGAGAGGCATTGTAGGAAGGGATAGCTGAACATATTACGTACATGTGTCTGCTTGTGTAACTTCTTTTTAGTGTTAGCCAACCTGTTATTCTGAAAGCCTTGATAGAGAGAGAAGAATATCACTTGTCTGGTGAGGTTTAGACCCAATCCACCCCAGAGAAAGAAACACAAACTTGTGGCCCTTTAGGACTTTCTGTTTTGAAGAATCTTAGAGCCAAAGGTCCCTGAGGTAGCTTGGAGGTGGCAGGTCAGTTTATACATTCTATCTTAGTTATAACTTGTGTGGAAGGCAGAATTCGACACACATTCCCTGATCTCCAAGATTCATCGTTTGGTTTTTTAATCATAGACTAATCTAGGTCCAAGGAGCCATGGTAACACAATGGTTAAGCACCTGGCTGCTAACCAAAAGGTTGGTGTTTAGAAACCAACAGCCACTCCAAGGGAGTAAGATGTGGGTAGCAGTCTGATTCCGTAAAGATTTACAGCATTGGAAACCCTGTGGGACAGCCCTACTTTGTGCTATAGGGTTGCTATAAGTCAGAATCAGTGATGGGTTTCATATTTGTTCGTTTGTTTTTTTCTGGCTTAAAATCTAGGTACTATTATAAAGAGACTTCCAGATGTAATTAAAGTTCTAAGTCAGTTGACCTTAGGTTAGCTGTTTAAGAGCAGAGAACATTCTCTGATTGGTGGCAGGAGAAGTCAGAGATATTTAAAGCATAAGAAGGACTTGACATACCACTGCTAATTTTGAAGATGGAGGGGACTATGTGAAAAGGAATGTAGGCAGCCTCTAGGAGCAGAAAGGAGGCCCCAGTAGACAGCCAACTAAAAAACTGGAATGTCATTCCTACAACCACTAGGAAATGAATTCTTCCGACAGTCTAACTGGGTTTGGAAGTGGATTTCTCCTCAGAGCCTGCAGAGGAGGAATCTGTCTGGCTAATACCATAATTTTGGCCTTGCTATACCCTGAGATCACTTGATAATATTTTGCAAGACCAACAACTTCTTCATTGCAAATATCTTTTTCAACAACATGAGCAGCGACTACACACGTGAACCTTGCCATATGGAATACACGAGAATCAAATTGACTACATCTGTGGAAAGAGGATGAAAAAGTTCAGTATCATCAGTCAGAACAAGGCCAGGTGCCAGCTGTGGAACAGACCATCAATTGCTCATATAGAAGTTCAAGTTGAAGCTGAAGAAAATTAGAACAAGTCCATGAAAGCCAAAATACGACCTTGAGTATGTATATCTTATCTGAATTTACAGACTGTCTCGAGAATAGAACTGATGCATTGAACACTAATGGCTAAAGACCAGAGAAGTTGTGGAAGGACATCATACCTGAAAAAAGCAAAAATGGTCATTAAAAAGATAGGAAAGAAAAAAAAGTCCAAAATGGATGTCAGAAGAGACTCTGGAACTTGCTCTTGCACGCTGAGTAGCTAAATTGAATGGAAGAAATGACAAAGTAAAAGAACTGAACAGAAAATTTCGAAGGGCAGCTTGAGAAGACAAAGTATCATAATGGCGTGAGCAAAGACCTGGAGTTAGAAAAACAAAAGGGAAGAATATTCTCAGCATTTCTCAAGCTGAAAGAACTGAAGAAAAAATTCAAGCCTCAAGTTGCAATATTGAAGGATTCCAATAGGAAAATATTGAACTATGGAGGAAGCATCAAAAAAAGATGTAAGGAATACACAGAGTTACTGTACCAAAAAGAATTGGTCAGCATTCAACCATTGCAGGAGGCAGCATATGATCAAGAACCAATGGTACTGAAGAAAGATGTCCAAGCTGCACTGAAGCCATTGGTGAAAAACAAGCCACCAGGAATTGACAGAATACCAACTAAGGTGTTTCAACAAATGGATGCAGCCCTGGAAGTGTTCACTATCTATGCCAAGAAATTTGGAAGTGAGCTACCTGGTCAACCAACTGGAAAAAACACATTGGTACCCATTCCAAAGAAAGGTGATCCAAAAGAACACAGAAATAATTGAACAATATCATTAATATCACACTCAAGCAAAATTTTGCTGAAGATCATTCAAAAATGGCTGCAGCAGTATATCGACAGGGAACTGCGAGAAATTCAGGCTGGTTTCAGAAGAGGACATGAAAACCAGAGATATCATTGCTGATGTCAGATGGATCATGGCTGAAAGCAGAGAATAGCAGAAGGATGTTTACCTGTGTTTTATTGACTACGCAAAGGCATTCGACTGTGTGGATCAGAACAAATTATGCATAACATTGCAAAGAATGGGAATTCCAGAACACTTAATTGTGCTCATGAGGAACCTTTACATAGATCAAGAGGCAGTTGTTCGAATAGAACAAGAAGACACTGAGTGTTTTAAAGTCAGGAAAGGCGTGCATCAGGGTTGTATCCTTTCACCACACCTATTCAATCTTTATGCTGTGCCAGTAATCCGAGAAGCTGGACTATATGAAGAAGAACGGGGCATCAGATTGGAGGCAGACTCATTAACAACCTGCGTTATGCAGATGACACAACCTTGCTTGCTCAAAGTGAAGAGGACTTGAAGCAATTACTAATCAAGATCAAAGACCACAGCCTTCAGGTTGGATTGCACCTCAACATAAAGAAAAGAAAAATCCTCACAACTGGACCAATGAGCAACATCATGATAAACAGAGAAAAGATTGAAGTTGTCAAGGATTTCATTTTACTTGGATCCACAATCAACAGCCATGGAAGCAGCAGTCAAGAAATCAAAAGATGCGTTGCATTGGGTAAATCTGCTGCAAAGGACCTCTTCAAAGTGTTGAAGAGCAAAGATGTCACCTTGAAGATTAAGGTGCGACTGACCCAAGCCATGGTATTTTCAATCACATCATATGCATGTGAAAGCTGGACAATGAATAAGGAAGACCGAAGGAGAATTGACGCCTTCGAATTACGGTGTTGGAGAAGAATATTGAATATACCATGGACTGCCAGAAGAAGGAATACACGTGTCTTGGAAGTACAGCCATAGTGCTCCTTAGGAGTGAGGAAGGTGAGACTTCGTCTCATATACTTTGGACATGCTATCAGAAGGGACCAGTCCCTGGAGAAGGTCATCATACTTGGTAAATACAGTAAAGGGTCAGTGAAAAAGAGAAAGACCCTCAATGAGATGGATTGACACAGTGGATGCAACAACGGGCTCAAGCATAACAGTGATTGTGATGATGGTGTAGGACTGGGCCGTGTTTCATTCAGTAGCACACAGCTTCACCATGAGTCAGAACCAACTCAACGGCACTGAACAGCAATATACTCTGAGCGGAGAATCCAGCCTCGCTATGCCAGACTTCTGACCTACAGAACTGTGACCTAATAAATAGGGATTCTTTCAAGCTGTTAAATTCGTGGTAATTTGTATGCAGCAATAGAGAACTAATACAAATGAAGGAGTGTAGAGCTGCTAGAATATGAAATTTAAGCATTTGGAGTTACATGGAATCTAATTATTTGGAATTATACAAACAAAATAATTCAAGTGAGAGAGGGTAGAGGGAGCATTTGGGGGACACATTCAGCTTGGTGAAGAAAAAAAAGCACATTGGAAGAAAGAGGAAAGCTGGCTGATTTATAATTAGGAGAGACCAGAGAAGACATTGAAAATCAAGACAAAGATAGACGATTCTGTAGAGGATGATGGAAAGCCACTGGGGAGATCCGTCCTGCTACAGGTAGGCAATTTCATGGTCGGATTATTACTTAGAAGGATGTTGGTATAGAATTTCATAATTCAAAGACATTGTTGTTGTTGTTAGCTACTGTTGAGTCTCCCCAAATCGTGCCAACCCCATGCACAAAGGAACGAAATGGTGTCCAGTCCTACACCAACCCCACGATTGGTTGCAGATCAGACTGTTGGGATTGGCTGATTTTCACAAACAGATTTGCCAGGCCTTTCTTTCTGGCCCTTTATAGTCTGGAAGCTCCACTGAAACCTGTTTAGCACCATAACAGCACACAAGCCTCCACCGATAGAAAAGTGGTGGCTGCACGTGAGGTGTAGTGGCCGGGAATCGAACCAGAGTTTCTGGCATGTGAGGCAAGAATCCTAACAGTGAAGCAATGCCTCATAAAGACATTGTGTTGATGGTGTTGTTTTAAGTTACTGTCAAGTCCATTCCAATCCATGGAAAACCCACTGTGCCAAGTAGAACTGCTCCATAGGGTTTTCATGTTGTGACTTTTTGGAACCAGATTGCTAGGCCTATCTTGTGAGGCACCTCTGGGTGGGTTCAAACCGTCAACCTTTCAGCTAGTATTAGTTGAGTGCTTAATAATTTGGGCCACCCAGGAACTCCGAAATGTAGAGATCATGCGACTTAATCACCTCATTTCTTGGATGAATACTTAGAGACTAAAGGAGGACATGTGGATTTAGGACTCCAACTCACGGTGAAAGTCCAAGTGTATCAGAGCAGAACTGTACTCCACGGGGTTTTTATGGCTGTGCCCTTTCAGAAACAGATTGCCAGGCCTTTCTTCGCAGGCACCTCTGGGTGGGTTTGAACTGCCAACCTTTCAGCTAGTAGTTGAGTGCTTAACCATTTGTACCATGGAGGGACTCCAAGCCAAGGCTGCAGAACTGTTTAGAATCGGAGTCTGAATCAGAATGCCCATCTCCTGATGTCTTTTTTCATTGGACCAAACTCTTTTAGCGTTGGAAGGAAAGTGGCTCGTGTGGTCACTGTTAAGAGGGCAGTGGCTTGCACAAAACAGCCAGACTGCTGGTGCCTCAGCCTTGCAGGATTAATCCAAGCTAAAATATGATGACTTTTGCTCCCTAGCCATCTACCAAGTCCCTCGCTTTGTCACAAAACCAAATGCAATTAGTACGCGGGACAGGCTCTTCCCGAGAGCCTCAAACCTGATTAACAGGTTAGAAAATAGGGCCTGTGGAGCAAGACAGATGATATTGGGAAGCTTATGCCCGGGAACAAAAGGGCTAAAAGGCGACCGCATGAGAGGGCAGAGAGAGGACTGTGGGGCGCAGGCTGAGCTGCCCTTCTTAGAGCGCGCGCGCGCGCACACACACACACGCGCGCGCGCGCGCCTGCGCACGTCCACTCGCCCAAAGGTCCAGCCCCGCTTAAGCTGCGCCTCTTGTATGTGGTTTTGTTTATTAAATAAATGATGGCTTATTAGCCTCATAATCATCATCCTTCCCCCCTCCCCCGCAAGAAACTAAACAGAATATTAGTCCGTGCGAAAGATCGTTTTGCTCAGATTGGAAGAGAAGTCACCCACCGGCTGGTATCTGTTGCCGTGGAAACCAAAAATAAATATTGATACTGCGTTAATGGTCTGTGTCTCACTTAAGCTCCATTAAACTTTGAGCACTCACAAGAAAACAGCGCATTGATGGCCCAGCTGATGGAGAAGGAAGAGGCTTTATAAAAAGCAACAGTGTGGAAGGCGCATGGAGCGAGAGGATTTCCCTGCGCTTCTCCACCGGGAGACTCTTGATGGAATTCTTCTAGCCAAGGGGATCTATCTATGTGCACGTGAACTTGCTAGTTCAAATGCTGTCTCCTGCCTGAACGGAAAGAAAGAAAAGAACTGATTTTTGCGACTCTGTCCTTTTTTAGAAAGAATAGTCATATGTTTTGGAAAGCTGAGCCGTAGACAACAACATTTTCCAGGAATCCAGTGCTCAAAGCATAGTGAACAAATGAACTGAGCATCCAAATGGAGAATAATTCTTTCTATACCACTTGCCCCAAAGCAATTCCAATGCAGACACAGGGGTCAGAATGGTTGCCTTTTATATTTATAATCCTGCTTTTAGAAGCAAAGGATTTGATTTATTGCATGAAACTATTTTATAGCTTTAAGTACTGCTACTCCTTGCAATAAGGAACATCACAGCCTGCTTAATTTACACAAGGGATGTTAGGACTATTTAAGGGCATGTAAACATTTTATAAGGTAAGTTCAAATTGCAGGCGATATTTAATATACTTTACCAAAATGGACCACAAATGGATTCTAGTTCTTATTTATTGGCACAATCTTTCTTAGGGCATCAAAAGTGAATCGAGTTTTAAAAGGTGTTAAGGGTTTTCAGTACAGTTCGTGACACTGGCACAATTGGTAAGTCTGCATAAAACAAGCAGCTTGTGAATTAATTCCAGAACCAGGGAAACTTCAAGTCCCTCCATCAGACTTTATCATATGGCTTCTGGGGCTCGGTAAGTCGGAGCTCCTGTACCCTCAGCCCCTAGCAGAGCTCAAGGTCAAACAGCTTCCAGGATGAACACAGGGAAAGAAAACCCAGTCCAGAGAGGGAGGTTTCTTGTTAAGGAAAAGCCACCAATGGGAAAAGCCCTTACTGACAAAATGGAGACTTAGGGAGTATCAGAAAGCCAGATCTGAGAGTCCTAGATTATCACAGTAATGTGAAAACAAAGAAAAACAAAACAAACAACAGCAAAAAAAAAAAAAAAAAAAAAGTGTTATAAACTTCCAAAGTCTCTGAGGAAAAACTTCCCCTGAGTTTCCTTACCTACTTGAGCCCATGCGCTAAGGTTGGGTCGATGGCACCCTCTACCTCTAGGGTTGTGTGATTACCTGAGCGTGATGACTAACAGTTCAGGGAAGGCATGTGGCCCAAGCGGGTTCAGCTCCAAGTCTCCTCAGATCATGGCTGTGGCTCTGAAGGAGGAGGCCTGGAGGTGCTTGTGGCCATATTTTGCCACCTTTGAGGACAGACAGCCTAGGAATGAAGCCAACTCAGAGGGGCGCAGTTCTGAGAGATGGAAAAAGGCAGATCCTTGAGAACAACATCGGTAACTGGATTCAGTAGTGCTGGACATTACCTATACTCCTGGATTCTGAGCTCTGTGAGGCAATAAATTCCATTTTTGACTTTTAAAAACTGTGCTTAATTGGGACATGTCAAAGTGTTGGAACTATACCACAGCTTGTAGTAGGGGGAAGGAATGGAATAGCTAACTACCATGTCCTTTGGATGTAATCACATGACAAGAGTCTTGGTTAGGAATTGAATTGTGTCCCCCTTAAATACATGCTGGAATCTTAAGCCCTATACCTGTGGATACAATCCCTTTTGAAAACAGGGTTTCTGCATTATGTTGATTAGACTGCATCAGTATAGGGTGTGTGCTAAACCTAATCATTTCTGAGTTATGAAAAGAATAGCTTAGACACAGAAGCAAGCACAAACAGGGGGAAGATAGATGTCATGGGAAGACTGTCAGGCAACTGAGGAATGCCTGGCCTAGAGAAGTTGAGACAAGGATCTTCCCCCAGAGCCTACAGAAAAAGAGAGAGAGAGAGACTCCTCCCATGGCCAGTGCCCTGAGTTTGAGTTTCTAAGCTTCTGAACTGTGAGAAAAGAAATTTCAGTTCTTCAACACTACCCATTTGTGGTATTTCTGTTACAGCAGCACTAGATGACTAAGACAGCCTTGTTCTAGGAGAGGCCTCATATCTTCCGGCATTCCTGTGATATCTCCAGTTAGGCTCCCTGAAGAAGACAACATTGGCTTCTCTGTCACAGCAGATAGTTCTGGGTCCATTTCAGGCTACCTTCTCCCTACCTTCTGGATTCTGGTCCTGATTGAGACACTGATCGCAAGTAAATCACTTAGTCTTTCTGGGTCTTTGTTGTCTTAACTATAATAAACTGACTAACGCCTATTACATTTTTTTCTCCAAACCCATTCATGCCCAGATTTCAAAATACCCCTGCACAAGGGGTAATCTTACCTTCATTTACAGATGGAGGGAGTTGAAGCAAATTTCCAGAAGTCACATCACTAGTTGGTGGTAAGGCTGGTCCCTGAGCCCTATTCCTTGGTTCCCGGCCCTGACTGAGGACATTTCGCTAACAAATCTTCCTGTTCCTCGTTTTCTCAGGTATCCTTGACCCCTCATTCCTTTCGTGTCCCTCACAGCCACCTCGTGCATCAGATATCATTCTCCCTACTTTACTGCTATAGAAAATGAAGCAGAGAAAATACTGTGAGTTGCCTTGGTTCTCGTTTCAGGATTTGTACCTAGGTCTTTCTGGACAACAAAGCCCATTCTTCTAACAGTGAGCTTTATCATCTATTCTGTCATCGCTGAGGAAACAGACAGGTTGTCATGACAAATCCACTTCCTTATAATTTTGCCTTAAAAAAAAAGAAAAAAAATTTTTTTGCCTTAGCTGGCCCTTTATTCGGCATTCAACTAATCTCTTTTAAGTGTCTTCTATGTGAAATACAACCAGGATGTTCCTTAGAAGCATGGGTGGTGAGACTTCGGCTTGCTTACTTTGGGCACATAATCAGGAAAAATCAATCGTTAGAAAAGGACACCGTGTTTGGTAAACTAGTGGGTCAGTGAAAACGTGAGAAACCCTTAATGAGAGGGACTGACACGAAAGCCGCAACAAAAGACTCCAACATACCGATGATCATAAAGATGGCACAGGACCAGGCACAGGACCAGGCACAGGACCAGGCAATTTGTTCGGCTATAGATAAAGTCACCAGGAGTTGGAACTAGCTGGATGACAACCAACAGCAATAACATGGGCCACATACATAGAAGCAAGGCAGACGTGGGAGCACAAAACCAAAACCAAACTTGTAGCCGTTGAGTCAATTCCAACTCATAGCAATCCTATAGGACAGAATGGAACTGCCCCATAGAGTTTCCAAGGAGCACCTGGCAGATTCAAACTGCTGACCTCATCGTAGCTCTCAACCACTGTGCCACCAGGGTTCCATGGGGCACACAGACAATAAAATAACTTTGGCACTTCATGCTAATTTAAGATCGAAAGTTATGGAATGCTCTAGGACCGTGCAGAAGAGCAAGGAACATTGTCAAAACGTGTATGGGATGGGGAAGGTGCTGAGGAGGTGGTCAAGAAAGGCTGGAGGTCAGAGGAAGTGATATTCAAGGTAAGACTTAAAGGACTACGTTGAGTTTAATGTAAGAGGGTTCTAAAGGCCCTTAATATGCATATTTTCTTCTCTGGTTTGTTTTAAAAAGTCAAAAAAACATTGCACACATAACCCTTCCGCCATATGGGGTTTCTTCTTAGATTTGTTCCTTACTTGGGTTCTGGGAAACTCTTTGATGTATGACTGCATAGGGTCCTGCCAAGGGGGGCCTGCTCTGGGCTGGACCATATTTCATCCAAAAATGGGATTTAAAATGGGAGACCATTACCAGTCATGTAATTAACACAGCTAAAAACATATACCTTATGAAAAGGAAAATGCTAGTGCTGATTATGAAATTTATGAGGTGCTTACATCTAGCGGAGTGGAGTGAATTATCTGGTTCCACCCATGCTCTGCCCCGTTTAAAATGAGAACATAGGAGGGCAATCTGTTTGCCTCTCAACACCCTCAGAGAAGGTAAAAGGGGTAATTTATTTCTTTGTGTCTGGCTGTTTATTCAGGCTAGAATGAGATAATGAGTTTGTATTTACATCTGTAAACCTCTCCCAGTCAGGAGATGATATGCCGCAGGGGAAAGCTGAGTGGATTTTCACACATGTCCTCTTTCTGGACACCTTGGCCCTGGAAGAAAATTCACTTTGCTCAGGGAGAGCCTGTCTACGGTGGGGTGTGGATGAAAGGGGGTGTGGGTGAAGGGGGGTGTGGGTAAAAGGGGGTGTGGGTAAAAGGGGGTGTGGGTAAAAGGGGGTATGGGTGAACCGGGATTTGGAGCAGGCCAGTGGTTTCTTCCTTGGCCTCATTCTGTGCCTTGTATCTTCCTCTCTTCAGCACGTTCTCATTTGGTGTCAAAAGATCCTCGTGTTGAGGAAGCTGTGCTCTCTCTGGGGTTCCCATCTACCAGTCTCCCCAAACAGGCTTTCCACGGCCATGGGCTTTACTAGGCCAGCACATTTCTGGCATTTGCAGTGCTGCATAAGAGTTCTCTCCAGGAACGGCCATTGAAATACTGTAGGAAGCATGTTTACTAACTGTGCCATTAAAAAGGTCTGTTTCATTACCAAACCCTTCTACATTCCAAATTTAAAACACAACGTCAAAGCCTTGACACCCAAATCCATTTATTTAAAAAATTAAATTGAAAAAACCTGAAATCGAAATTCCACCTCAAGAGATTGTGAAGTTTTTTTTCTTGAAGCACTATTAGCTAGGAAACGTTTAGTCTGAACGTGCGCTTTGAGCAAAAAGTTTCACTAAAGTCTTGTTTCTCAACCTGGTTATTCTACCCACCCAACCCCCAGGCCCCTTTTGGGGATATTTAATAATGTCTAAATAAAATATATTTTTTTTATATTTTACAGACCAGTCGAAGCCCTGGTAGTGAAATGGTTAAGAGCATGGCTGCTAACCCAAAGGTCAGAAATCTGAATCTACTAGCTGCTCCTTAGAAACCCAATGGGGCAGTTCTACTCTGTCCTATAGGGTTGCTATGAGTGGGAATTGACTCAACAGCAATGGGTTTGGTTAGAGACCTGTCAGGAACCCTGATGGCACAATGGTTAAGCACTGGACTGCTAAGCAAAAGGTTGGCAGTTCAAACCCACCCAGCAGCTCTGGGGAGGTAGACCTGGCAACTGGCTTCTGTAAATATTACAGCTTGAAAACCCTATAGAGCAGGTCTACTCTGTTGCATGGGGTCACCATGAGCGGGAATAGATTCAACAGCACTCAACAACAATAACAGGGACCTGTTTGGCTGTCACTACTGAGGGAGGAGGTGATACTATCACGTAGTGAGTAGAGGTCAGGGATGCTGGACAGCCTACAACAAAGAATTGTCCAGCCCCAAATGTCAATAGTACTGAGGTTGAGAGGTTGAGAAACCCTGCAATAGAGGTATACCAACATGAAGAAAGTCCCTGTCCTTTAGATAGCTGGGTTCTGGAGGAGCTGCCATTAGTCAAATGAATAACATTTCCAAAGAAGGGAGAGGTACAATACAAAGAGGGACCTGAGAGACCAGGGCAGAGAAACTCCTCTGGGTTGGGCTGACATGAGGGTTCGGGGTGATTTGGTCAGGGCAGATGGGACTGAAAGACAGCCCCTGGGGGACATGTTCCAAAAAGTCCTGGTGAGCTCTGCATGACCATTTCCAGGGGGCAGAAGGAGCAGAAACCATAATGCAATGACCTGAATGAAGAGTTGGCATGGAAATTAGTACTTTCCCAGAATTTAACCAGCCAAAAAAAAAAAAAGTATTTTTTTTTTTTTTAGTTTTTAGTATATGTATTGTTCATCTAATCAATACTTATTGTATAATGTAATGTTGTAATTATACTTTAATATAAATAACACAACAACTAGTATGTGTTTGGCACTCATATGTATTGAGCCAGAAATGTGGTGAGCTCTTCACCCTGAGACCTCACCACAATGTTATTTATCACCCCATTTCACAGATGAGAAGACTGAGACATGGAGAGGACAGAGAGAGCCCAATACCACGTGGCTGCTAAGTGCTGGCTCCAAACCAGGTCTATTGGCAGGAAAGCCCATGTTCTAGTTGACTGCCTTATACTGGCCTTCCTAGAAAATAAAACTGTTTTGTGTAGAACAAGAAAGAGCATGGTGAAGATTTCATATTTATGTCTATGACTAGGTACCTGCTGAATAGTCTGGGATCTTACAGTAAGAGGCATTCCCATTGCCATCGAGTCAATGCCCATTCACAGCGACCCTGTAGGACACAGTCGAACTGCCCCATGGGGTTTCTAAGGCTGTAAATCTTTACGGAAGCAGGCTGCTACATCTCCCACAGAGCACTGGTGGGTTCCAACTGCTGACCTTTCAGTTAGCAGCTGAGTCCTTTAACCACTGCGCCACCATTAATACCTCGATAAAGAGAAAAGTAAAGAGCTGGTTAAAACACAACCGGCTGTTTCCCAGACCCAAGGGAGCAGAGGAGTAGCCCCATCCATTCCCTAAGTCTCCTGGCACCTCTCCCAGTAAACCCATTCTGGGTGTCCATCTATGGATGAATTTTTTGGTAAAACTTGTTGAGCTGGTACGAGTTATGCAGATATGAAGACTGGATTCTCCCAAGGGTGATCCCAGGACAAATCCAAAGAAAAATAAGTATAGCAAGAGCACAGGAATTCCAAGATTTGAACAAGATCAACATTCAACTGACGATCTGCTCCCATAAAGATTATAGCCCAGGAAACCTTATGGGCCAGGTTTCCTGTGTCGTATAGGATTGTTATGGATCAGAATGATTCGATGGCAAACAACAACATCAACAATATCCCTGATTTGGAGCAAGAATTCATTAAGTGGTAGTCATAGTATTACTGTCATAAATTGTTCACAATAACAATCTTGTCCCGAGGTTGAATATTCAGATAGCCACTGAGCTAGAAATGCAACATAAATGCGTGAGATAGGGCCTGTGTGAAGCAATAGGGAATGGTGGAGACTGCGATGAAATAGCAACTGTCCTGTCTAAAGGCATTAAAGCAATAATAATAATAAAACTCTGGATACAAACAATAAATCCAGGGGATGTGTGGCTCACTGTTACTATATATTACTATTATATATAACCCAGTGCTGTCCCCAGCAGAGTTCCCAAAGAGCACCTGGCGGATTTGAACTGCCGACCCTTGGGTTAGCAGCTGTAGCACTTAACCACTTAACCACTATTATATATAGTATATACTATATAATATACTATTATATAGTAATATATAGTATATATATGTATATACTATTACTATATATTACTATTACTATTATTTTTATATACTGTATATCACTATAACTACTATTCAAATCCAATTCCAGTTGTTCTTATGAGAAAAGAAAAGCCCAGTGAGGGGAAGAGAATTAATTCTGGAATCCAGATTAGAAGTGGCAGCCTATCCTACCACTTCATTTCATCCTCCTGCTGCTGTCTCATAAAATGATGGAATCTCTGTTATTTACTTACATTTTTTCAGACTCTTTAAAACCAAAGGAGAAAAACATCCATATAATTAACCCAGGGGGATAGGGAGAGTGGAAGGAACAACTAAGGAAGAATAAGAAATTAAGTTGCATGAAACATTTTCTTTTGTCTCTAGGGAACAGATTCCTGCTCCCAGTGAGTAAAAATGTCACAAAAATTTAACTGGCAGAATCCTTGCTGATATTAAAGATGAAGAGGGAATGAAGTATGTAATTTAAAATCATAAGAACACATGATTTCCTTAGTGCCATATTCAGAGGTTCTCACCTACGACTCAAAAGACCCAGGTATTGATCTGACTACGAAGCTGTGACGATAAAACAATGCTGTATTGACTGCCACTGCAGGGTCGTCTAATATTATTTATAGAAATAAGTTGGATAGCAGGGGGAAAATGTTGTCCCAGTAATAAGTGGTAATTGCAGGGAAGTGAGGCATTGCAGTCCTCATTGACCCCTGCATCCTGATATTTTGATGGATTCTATGTAACTCCATTAGGATTGGCATTGTAATATTACACCAGCTCAGCCGTAGAAAAACAGCCCTCCGTTTGGATCATTGATTTTTGATTAGACTGCTCTTCACCATTCCCCATAAGCAATTCCCATAGATGGGGATAGGACATTGGAGCCAATGGGGGTAAGAGATGGAGTACTGCCTAACCTCCAGTTCAGTCACCTCCATGACGCTATAAAAGAACTGCCTCTTCCAACAGTCTGACTAAGGGGGCAATCATAACACCCACCTCATTAGTTGAGTGAGAGTTAACCAGGCTGTAACACTGTAGCCACAATGAATACAGCACAATTTGGGGCATGTTTTTGGAAACTTAAACGTCTTAAAATATGGGTTGAAACTGGCTGACTAGGCACCTGGTGTCTAGAATACACTGGTTAGATCTTCGACATCTCCATGGTAGTTTCACCCATGTTCTTAGAAAATATGTTTGGAAGAGATGTTTCCATTTGTCTGTTCATTTGCTCATCCACTCTCTCTTTTGAACAGTGCTATTTATAATAAATAGTCCACAAATCAATTCTTCTCCTGGCTTGCCTCTTCTGAGAGAGGGGGTACTCGCACAAGCCATTGAAGTATATCTCCATGACTGTGGAACTCCAGATAGCCCTTCCAGCTGGACGTGATTTTGACCATGTGTCTGCACGCATTATGTTGTAAAAAGTGGAGAGAAAATCTTAATTGATGTAATGAAAGCTCATTAGGAAAGTTTGGGAATAAAAGCAATAAGAATGTTTTCACTGTGAATGATTTTTCATAGCTATCCCTCAGTAGGTAGAAAGTCTGAATACCATTTATGTTTCATTAATCCATCAATGGAGATTGGGCTCCCTTCTGAGCCACAATAGAATCATGATATCCATTTTGTTTAGGAGTCTGTGCTGTTTTCAGTAATTCTTATAATGAATTCATATGTTTCCCCAGAATTGAGGATAAGGTCAAGCACGTAGCAGGCCTAAAAACCAAAAGCTTTTCTTGGACAAAAAGCCTAAGCATAGAGCCTAGGATATAGGAGTTTGGAGATTTAGGATCAAATCTTGGTAAACTCTATAATCTTCAAAGAATGACACATTTGGGTCACAAAAGGCTGGTCCTTCTTTTGAAGATGGTCCAACGTGATGGTGTGGGCAAGGCTGAGAATGGCAGAATAGAGAGATGGGCTCCCCCCGCCCCCGCATTGTCCCAGTCCCCATGCAGACTTCCCTCTGGTCATGCTTCCTGTCCATTTTCATGGCTCTCTGACTTCGATCCTGTGGTTCCCTCTTCCTAAAATGCTTTCTTTCTCTACAAAATACTCACCTGCCAATGCGCAGAAGTTCCTCACTCCTTACCCCAGGACAAAATGTTTGTGTTATGTGGTACTATCCAAGCACCTTTTGGCAGGTGGATGCAGCTAACTCCTATGACTCAGGTTTTAAAGGCATCTAACAGAGACTCATCTGACTTTGTTTCTAAGGCAGTTTTTTCTATCAGGAGGAACTGCGCTAAGAAGCACTCTATGGGTGTTCACCTTGCTTGATAGTTAGCTTTTCTCTCTGTGAATAACTGAACGTCAGTCAGTTCGGCATTCATTCATTCATCAATCCATTTGAGTTTGGTAAATATAAGTACCTCCCATGAAAGGGTCATCTATTTTTAGAGTGCTGGGGCTTCCTCAGATAACACTCAGTCTTAAAACAGACCTTTCTGTTCCAGCGACAAGTGCAATTACATTATACTTCTAGGGGATTTTGTTTAAGGGGTTCCATGATTTGTGGGATTCCCCCACACCCATGGAGAGGGGCCTCTACAAGCCAATGCCAAAATGCTGACTATATCTCTGAAAACTGATGAGGGTAGGGGGTGAGGCTAAGAATTAACTCTGCAGTGATACTTTAAAAAAAAAAAAAAATTTTTTTTTTTTGATACTTCGGTATGTTTATGAAGGGAAACCCAGGGAGGAGATTGGACTTTCTGATATATGGGGCAGATTGGAGCTTAGGGTCATGGTAGTTTTTTCCTCCCGATTAGGCAGGTTTTTATCCACTCCATCTCACCCCTGCAGGGAGAGAGCTCCTGCATGGTTGGTCACTCAGGTGCCTGGGCCGGGCCACCCTCTGTACTGTCCAGTGGTGGAAGGAAAGAGCCAGTGCTGGATTCTCCAGTTCCTTTTGTGCTTTCATTCTACCACCCCGGTTGGCAAAGCCTTTCTTCAGCCACGCTAATAAAGCATTAATAAAGCATAACAACGATTGCAAGGATGGCACAGGACTGGGCAGTGTTTCATTCTGTTGTACATAGTGTTGCTGAGTCAGAACCGACTCGATGGCACCTAACAACAACAACAATAAAGCATTAGTCAGAGTTTCATTTTGTTCTATTTTTCTTCATTTTTTTAAAAATATTAATCTTGCGTAAAAACTCAACAGAAGTAATCATGGCCATATTAAGTTTTGGAAATGTGGGGTAGTATAGCTCCCTCTCGGAGGCCCTGAGTGGTGCAAACGGTTAACACACTGGGCTGCAAACCAAAGCGTTAGAGGTTTAAGCCCACTCCAAGGGTCTTGAGAAGAAAGGCCTGGTGATATTCTTCTGAAAACTCAGCCATCGAAAACCCTATGGAGCACAGTTCTACTCTGACACACACAGGGTTGCCAGGAGTTGGGGTCAACTCAACAGCAACTGGGTCTCTAGAAGTCCTCAATTATCATAGGCTCTGAAAAGCCCTGCTTGGCAGGAACCTTTTAAGAATTATTTTAAATGATTTTTAATGTCCTATCTCTAATTTATTTGATTATAGAAATGTCCTTTTTTTTGGTTTTGTTTTTCCTAAGTAAACAACCACACTAAACCAACAATCACAGAACTAGTGATCTACAGAACATACTTCAGGAAGCACTTATTCAGGAATTATAGTCGAGAGTCTTGCCTGGAAGGCATTCTTGACTCTTTAAGGTGATTTTCCTCCTCTCTCCTCATTTTCAAATGTTTATTATTATTATTTTTTAACTGGGCCTCCTACAGAGCAGCTTATTTGTTTCCATAATCTCAGACATTTCAGGGGGTACCTCACTCTTGCCCCTGGACTACTGGGTTTTCTAATGCTCTCCTAAATTACTGCCCAAAATAAATATGTGTTGCCAAATGTCCAGGTCCTTTACTGTGACTAAAAAAAACTTGTTCCTATATCCTTCCTCCTAAATGCATTTTGCTGAAGGGGATTAAAAAAAAACACATTAAATTTTATGATGACTTTAACAAACAAGTCAGTGATCATGATTTCAATATGAGCAGCTAGCAGTTAAGGAGAAAGGTCAGCTAAGCCTTAGCATAAGGAGTTTGGGCTTGGAGATGACTGACTCTCACTCTGGAGCCAATGGAATTTGGCTGACACCCCTAACGCTATAGTTAAAACATAGATCCTAAATAGTCAGGCTAATGACTCCAAAATTAAAATAGCCCTGGCCCCTGGATGCAGCTAGTAATTAACTTTTAATTTTATACAGAAGCATGTCATGCTTTTGACCCTTGACTTTATTTAGTTCTCTCCTGGCATTTCAAATGCGTGATCTGCTAAATAAGGTTGTTAAAATCAGTATTACAGAGAGAAGCAATTGCAGGAAATGTGCGTATGGAAATTACAGCCAGAGGGGCACTTCACAGAGAAGCTGCCTCCATGAACCTAAATTTGCGCTAATTGCCATTGCTGTATTATTCAAAATTATAAATTCAACTATTAGCAAAGGGAATTATGTAAGACCTACAGGAGCAAAACGATTATTGTCTGAGAGCCGTGGAATGTTACAGCAGAAAAGCCACTTACGGAAAACTGATCAATGCTAAAACCAACCAGTTGCCAGTTGCCCACAAGTTGATTCCAACTCACGGCAACCCCAGGGGTGCAGAATAGAACTGTGCTCCATAGGGTTTTCAAGGCCATGACCTTTTGGAAGGAGATTGCCAGGCCTGTCTTCCAAGGAACCTCTGTGTGGGTTCAAACTGCTAACTTTTTGTTTAGCAGCGGAGCGCTTAACCATCTGTACCACCTAAGGATTCTTCTCTTATTTTACGACTGGGGAAACTGAGGCTGAGTGAGGAATGCTGAACATCTAAGGTTATGCTGTTAGTGTGAGGGAGAGTATATTTTACCACCCTGGAGTGGGAACCAAGAGGGCAGCAATGTAATTGCTGTTCCTGTTACTCTCAGTTTTTAAAAAGCGCTCTAAACTTTGACTTGACTCATTACTCTTCAAAGGCAGAGAGAGAATCGAGGTTAAAGGGGAAAGGCTAGGAGTATGGTCATGGGCCAGGGTGGGCATGAGCATCGTCCCTTCCATTTTGCACTTGATGATTCGATTTTTCTTTTATGTATTCAGCCCTCAGTTTGAGGAGGGGCTCAGGACTGAGGGAGGGGGTGGGAAAAGAAGCTCCCTCGTGGCTGTGATCAGGCCCTCCTATTGTCCCAAGCTCTGGCATTAATGCACACACCCCATCCCGGAATATCAAAGCCCTTCCGTTCCTGGGATCCTGCATCTTTGGAATGTACTGGCTATGCTGGCTGGCTGCCCTATGGGGGTCCTTATCATCCATTCTACTTTTTACCCTATTACTTGTAAGGGGCTTTGCAACATTATTCTTTTAACCACATACACTTTTCTACAGGAGAGTCTGGGTAAACACACTGTTCTCCATCTCTTGACATTCTCAGTGATGTTTTAGCTCCTCTTATTGATTGACACTCTAGGAAGCTTCCCTTAATTGGCTATGTGTGTGTGTCTTAAGAGAAAAGACGCTGGATATCAAGAAAAACCCGTAACAGCAGCCAGGCTGTCATAATCCACCGACTAATACATTGAGGATAAAGGGTACAGTTTGGTCTCGCAAAAAAGGAAACACTAAACCATGGATGTAACGCTGACATCCTATAAGATCTGCTCTTGAATAGAAGTCAACATTACACTTGAATCTCAAAACACAATTGTGCTGCTTTTCACCATTTCATCTGTTTTTCACTACTTTATCTACTTCCAACTTGCCTTCTCCTCTATTAAAAAAACCAAGAAGAAAGAAAGAAAACAGTTGCCATTGAGTCCACTCCAACTCATGGTGACCCCAGGTGTTTCAGAGTAGAACTGTGTTTCTTAGCGTTTCCAATGGCTGATTTTTCAGAAGTAGATGGCCAGGCCTTGCTTCCAAGGCATCTCCGGGTGTATTTCAACTGTTAACCTTCCGGCTTAGCAATCAAGTGTGTTCGCTGTTTGCACCTCTCAGGCACTCCAGTTCTTCTCTACAGGTAATCTCAATTTAAAATGAGATTCTATTTCAAAGATTCACAATTAATTTAATTTAAATGGTGGCCTTAGAAAACATTTTCCCTACAAGTCGGTTTTAGAAATCTTATCCATGTTCATTTATTAGATCTGAGAGACCTCTTTAACCAAATTATTTTGCAACTGGAAAAGAATATTTGCCATGAGCCATAGAAGAACGAAATACTTTTAGATCATTTGAAATCAAACAAAACATTAAAGCAATGAGTCACCCAAGAAGTGTTTTTTCCAATTGGGGATTTTCCAAACTGAAAAGTGTGGATCAAGCAATGTTGTAAGTTCCTTCCAGCTTGACCAAACATCAGATTATTCAATATAAAATATACATTTTTTAAGATCTTGATTTCATGACTGAGAAGATAAAATGAGCGTGTTCATTTCCTCTTTTACTCAATACTTTATAAACTTACAGTAAAGGAATCAACTAGGAAAATATTAATAAGAAGAAAATGGAAAGGAGGCCATTAGTAGTAGCAGGGAGATTTTAAGGCAGAAAATATGAGAGAAAGAAAATATTAAGAACTCAATCAGGTAGATTCAGCATCATTCAAACAGGAGTGTGAGAAAGAAAGAACAGAAAACGTAGGGAACAAGGTGGGAGGGAAATTATCAAAAATATTATTGAGAGCTAATGAGAGAGGTGAATCTTCATAGCGAAGGGGCTCAGTGGGGGCCCAGTGAAAAAGATTCCCCCATAAACATTGTGAAAATTTAGATCCGTAGGTACAAATACTCCTCTGGTCCTAGGTCATTAGTGTTCCATGTGTCAAATCTATTCTTGAGATGGTCTCTAAATTCAGGTGGGGTAAAGTAGAGAGTCAGCACAAAAGAGGAAGACCCTCAATGTAATGGACTGACTCATTGGTTGAAAAATGGGCTCAAGCATAACAATTGTGAGGATGGCACAGGATTGGGCAGTGTTTGATTCTGTTGCACATAGGGTCAGTATGAGTTGGAACCTACACAATGGTACCTAATAGCAACAACAGGGAAAAATAAAAGGTCATCAAAGCTTACACAGAGAGTGAGAAAAAAATAGCAGATCATCCGCAAAGATCCTGAATTTGATGGTATCAAACCTTTTGTCATGGACTATGGGTACTACCAGATAGCAGAGCGATATTTTCAAGGTTCAGACATAAACAATTTTCTAAACAAGAATTCTATAACCAGCCAAACTATCTTTCCAATACCTGTTGCCATCAAGTCAATTCCAACTCATAGGGACCCTATAGGAGAGACTAGAACTGCCTCATAGGGTTTCCAAGGAGCAGCTGGTGGATTCAAACTATCAACCTTTTGGTTAGCAGCCACAGCATTTAACCACTGCACTGCCAGGGCTCCATCATTCCAATAAAAAAAAAATAAATAATAATTTTTTTTTTTTAATGGAATGTAAGGGGCAAAATCATAACATTTTCAAGCATTCTAGGAGACATTCAGTATGTTTGCTATCAATGTACCCATTCTGTGGAAGGAATTCCACGGAAATAAATCCCAGGATGTTGACTGTGTAGAAGGCGTAGAAATGATTTGTAAATAGCCTCCAAGAAGAAAGTCAGCTGCTCATAACTAGGAGACAATGTGTTGCATATAGAATCTCCGTTACAGTGAACTACACATTGAAACAGCCTGGTTGTTCAGTGATTAATAGCTTGGCTGCTAACCAAAAGGTTGGCAGTTTGAATCTACCAGCTGCTCCTTGAAAACCCTATGGGGCAGTTCTACTCTGTTCTATAGGGTCGCTATGAGTCGGAATCGACTTGACGGCAAGTTTTTAGATACAGCTGCAGATGTTGATGTAGAAGAATTTGATGTGACTTTTTCTCTTCAGTCTAGTTCCCCAGACAACTAAAGCTCAGTGACTTAATGATTTAATTGATACAAATACATATGTCTAATCTAATAAATGTTCTTATTTATTATTTTCTAACCTTAAGATGGAAACCCTGGTAGTGTAGTGGTTAAGAGCTTCGGCTGCTAACCAAAAGGTCAGCAGTTCAAATCCACCAGGTGCTCCTTGGAAACTCTATGGGACAGTTCTACTCTGTCCTATAGGGTTGCTGTAAGTCAAAATTGACTTGATGGCAATGGGTTTTTCGGTTTTTTTAACCATAAGATTTCATTTCCACAGACTCTGGATTTTGTTTCAAATCCAGTTTTAAAATGGCAGTTGGTACACTTTGAATCTGAGTTACTTTTGATCGAATTTTGTGAAGGGTTGATTACTATTTGCTTAAGCTGTGATCCCATAAGTCAGCTGCCCACAGCTTTTGTGAGCAACACATAGGTAATTAACTCTCCAAAAGTGGTGTGACTTGGCTGACAGGATTAATGAAGGATTCTCTGTGCCAAGTTTAGTACCTAATCAAACTTCACGGGCTTCAGACGGTGAAGAGAACTCCAACCCGTCAGCACTCGAGCCTATTTGCGTTTGATAAAACACCACTTCCTCTTTCTAATGAAGAAAAAACAAACGATGGTTCCGTGTTTTCTGAGGAGAAAGAAAGAACTGAAATGGGCTTTAGATGTTAAATAATTCTTCCTGAACAACTTAACACATAAATAGGTCAAACAAACGAGTCCAAAGGAAAGCATGGAGAGTAGGCATCATGTTAAGTGTCTGCCAGAGAGTTGACAACTAAGAGTTTAGGAAATTGTCTAGAAGAGTTCAAGGAATTAACAGCAAGAAGCATTTTATTTCTCAGAGAGATAAAAGGTGGTGCAGGCCACACCCTAGGGAAACTCCCTTTACCTTGGATCAGGGAGGTGACCTGAGTGAGGGTGGTGTTACAATCCTACCCTAATCCTCTTAACATAAAACTACAATCACAAAATGGAGGACAACCATACAATACTGGGAATCATGGCCTAACCAAGTTGACACATATTTTGGGGGGGATACAATTCAATCCATGACATTTCTCCAGGTCACAGTGGATTCTACTTTCATCAACTTGTGATCATAATCAGTCGTTCACCTTCAGTCCACAAAGGGATGAAATGGACACCTGATTCAGCGACATGCTCTCAGCTATTCACTCCTTTTTCTGGGCTGCTTAGGCCCAGGGGAAATGGTTTGGAGTATCCTCAGTATCACCCCCTTTCCCTCTCTCCCTAGTGAATCTCAGCTCAAACCCCAAACCATCTCATACCCAACCCACATCTGGCTTAGCCAAATAACTGAATCCACCACATGGCTGCAGCCATGACGTCACCCAAAGCCAATCAGAAAGCTCCTGGCAACCCGCTTCTAACCATGATTCATAACCAGGTTGTATTTCAGGGCCTGCTTCTTTCACAAAAATTGTTCATAAAACAAAATAAGGACCAATAATGTCCATAACGCCGATCTTATCTGACTGTTTACGTTTCATCTTAGTCTCTAGGCTTATTTTTCTTCACTGCAACATGAAAGTCTTCTTGATAGCAAGAGGGGTGATATTACTACAAATAGAATATATTTAAAGTTATATCCCGGGATAATATTGAAATCTGGGAGTCTGAGGAGCTAGAGAAAGAGACCATTTCCCAGAGAAACCTGGAACGTTCCTGAAGACAGAATAAAATGCATTCTGAAAATTGATGGCTATCCATATTCCTCTGCAAAATGAAACAATGTCAGTATCTGAATTATTTGTTTTCTGACCACAAAATAAATTATTATTTAAGTTATAAATGTGATTCAAGAGAACAGAAAAAAATAAATAAAACTAGGTCTGGGGAAATGTAAATAACATGGGTGATAGCAAAAACCAAATTGCAACTTTATTCACAATATGGATTTTCATTATTCATTCAACCTACCCTAACCAAGATTTGCCAAGATCTAAATAATACGTTTACCTACTTATTGCCTGTTAATTACAAGTGATTTTTCAAAGAAGACTTTTTATTTGTTCTGAATTTTTACAAATATTTTACCGAAGTGCAGCACAGATACAGGAAAGTGCCCCCTGTTATAATTACATAAGCTTTGAATGTATTAACGAGTTCCAATTTTCTGTTCTCCCGTAAATTCAAATACCCAAATTTGATGGTAGCAGTTTGAAATAACAAATTTCATCTCAGCAAACCAAAAATGGCATTTTTATATCAAAGATTCTGGTGTTTGCAAATGCAAATTTCTTCTCATTTCACTGCTGACTTTGGGATTAGAGGAGGGCTAAGGCAAAAAAACACTATTTGTCTAGAAAATATCTATTCTTCTCTTTTTCCTTAGTATCAGAAGCTGGATTTTTAGCTGACCTAAAGAGTCTTAGGTGTAGTTAAGTGTGGCCATGTGACAAAGTTCTGGCCAATGAGATGTAAGTGGAAGCTTGGTAGAAACTTCCAGTAAGGCACCTTCAAGGCAGCCTCCACCTCTAAAGATGCTCTGAAACCACCATATCGGTCCTGGATAGACTACACTATTATTATTATTTGACTTGAGAGAAATAAAACCAATTCCGCCTCATAGTGACCCTATAGGACAGAGGAGAACTGAGAGAAATAAACCTCTATTAATTTAAGCCACAACAATTTTGGGTTTTCCTTCCACATACAGCCAAACGATTCTACATGATGCTTAGGGTAAGGTACTTACAGCCTTAATTCTTTTTCCTGGGGTATCTCCAAAGAGGGCATCATTAACCGTGAGATAAAACCAAAAAAACACCAAACCTGTTGCCGTCGAGTCGATTCCAACTCATAGTGACCCTATAGGACACAGTAGAACTGCCCCATAGGGTTTCCAAGGAGCACCTGGTGGATTCAAACTGCTGACCTTTTAGTTAGCAGCCGTAGCGCTTAACCACTACGCCACCAGGGTTTCCATAGGAAAGTGTGAGATAGGTGAGGATTATAGAACTATTTATGGAGCACACACTGTTTGTCATATAAGAGAGGCTTTCATCTCATTTAATCCTTCCAACAATGCCCCCAGGTAGAAATTTTATTGCCCCCGCTTTACAGAAGAGGAAACTAAAAGGATCAGAGGGGGAAATACCATCCCCTAAATCATACAACGAGCAGCCTTGGTGGAGCAGTGGCTAAAGAACTTGGCTGTACACTGAAAGGTCAGTGATTTGAGCCCACCAGCCACTCCATGGGAAAAAGATGTGGCAGTCTGCTTCCATAAAAATTACAGCCTTGGAAACCCTATAAGGCAGTGCTACTCTGTCCTATAAGATTGCTATGAGTTGGAATAGACTCGACAGCAACTGGTTTGGTTTGGTTAAGTCATAAAACACATATGCACTGGCATGGTCAGGATTCGAACACAAGTCCATGTATGCACTTCACTCCTGTACTATTCAAACTCTCATCTCAATGCTGGCCAAGACCCTCTTGATCTTAAAAAGGCATGATGTCCTACTGGGCCCTGAAATCCTGCAGAGGAGCAATTGACAGACAAGGACAATCTTGGGGCAGGTATTGTGATGTATATAAGGTTTGTAACAACCTGGGGGTTAGTAGGAGTCCCTGGGTGGTACAAATATTTAACTTGCTCAGCTGCTAACCAAAAGGTTGGAGCTTCAAGTTCACCCAGAGGCACATCGGAAGAAATGCCTGGCAATTGACTTCTGAAAAATCATCCACTGAAAACCCCAGGGAGTACAGCTCTACTCTGACACACACGGGTTGCCACGGGTCGGAGTTGAATTGATAGCAACTGGTTAGTGGGATGGTTGGGGATTAACAATGCAGGGAGGGAAGAGCCTGGGTCGGTGCTGGAAGCTGACAGGCTTAGGGCAGAGTTAACCATCCCAGAGAAATGTGGCGCTGTGAGAATATGCTTGGTAAAGTAGAAGGTCAGCAAAAAAGAGGAAGACCCTCAATGAGATGGACTGACACAGTGGCTGCAACAGTGGGCTCAAGCATAACAGCCATTATGAGGATGGTGCAGGACCTGGCAATGGTCCCTCCTATTGTAGATAGGGTCGCTATGAGTCAGAGCTGACTCGATGGCACCTAACAACAACAAAAATGACAGTGTGTTCATAGACTCTTCTCTCCTTGAATGAGAATCAAGACATTTCTGGCTCTACCTTGAAGGGAACTCCTTTGCAGCAATTTCTTTTAACTTTGTTTAATAGGATCAGATCAATAGAGTCGTTTCTCTTGCCCTATACAATACTGTAAAATAAAGGATTTGTTTTCTAACTAGGAAACCCTGGTGGTGTCGTGGTTAAGTGCTACGGCTGCTAACCAAAAGGCCAGCACTTCAAGTCTACCAGGCACTCCTTGGAAACTCTATGGGGCAATTCTACTCTGTCCTATAGGGTCGCTATGAGTCAGAATCAACTCAACGGCAGTGGGTTGGGTTTGGTTTTTGTTTCTGACTATATATACTTGCTTTTTTTTTTTTTTTAAAGGAAAACAGCAAATGACTCTAGCTGTGTTTAGCAGTAAGCACACGTAAGTGCTGACCGTCATGTATGTGGGGTTGTGGGATGCGAAGTAGCATGAGGAACTCTGTCAGGCAGAGTAGTTTGGACAAAAGAAAACCTTTCCTGTTCCTCCACCCGTACCAAACCCAGCTGTTATTTAAAGGTCTCTGCTGGTTTGTCTTGCTTGATACTCTGCCTTGGTGAGTTTTTAGCTGAACTAGGTGGCTCCAGCTTGTGATAGCTCCTTTTCTGGCTGCATCCTGTGGTCTGTGCTCCCAGATTGGAAAACACCCCAGGAGTTGCAGAAAGGAAAGTCTTAATTCCTAGTGGCTAGCACAGTTTAGCACAGTGCAGACATGGAGTAGGCACTTGTTGACTGGCTGACGAATAAACTAGAAAGGGAGAAAACTTAGTGGTTAATCACACACATTAGCCCCAGGTGACCTGCGCTTGTTTCCTGACTTGTGGCTCAAATTAGATGTGTAACTTTGATTACGTCACCGAACTTTATCTGTAAATGGAGATGATACCAACCGAACCCGTCTTTAAAGACTTGATGGCAGGATCAAATGACCTTCCTACACGAAGGAAGGTCCCTGGTTGTACAAACGGTTAATCACGAGGCTGCTAACCAACAGGCTGGAGGTTTGAACTCATGCAGAGGCGCCTAGGGAGTAAGGCCTGATAATCTCTATCTAAAGGCTAAACGAAGGCTAACTAAAGCTACAACCATGAAAATCTTATGGACTGGAGTTCTACTCTGAAACACATGGGATCGCCAGGAGTAGGAATTGACTCAAGGGTAACTGTTTGTTGCTGTCGTTGTTTGTTTGTTTTTTAAAAATGTACATCCAGAAAGCAGTGGCTCCTACTTCCATTGGGTTTTAATTGGTTGTTGCTTCAAGGCAACCTGCCAGAAGGGGGCCCTGTAGAGCCAGCCAGTTCCTTTAAGGAAACATTGAATTCTGATTTTCTTTTTAAATCAGTTATTGGAAATATTTGCCTTTCTTTCTTCTCTATTTTCTCCTTTCCCTACTCCTTCTGTGAGGCATGATAGAGTAACCGTTCAAAGCATTTTGTACAAACCTAGGAATAAAAATCCAAAACAGCCATTCTGTTGTCGGCACGGGTCATTGACCAGTGTCCTGAAGGGGCAGTACAGTGTCTGGAAGTCACCGTCAAAAACAGAGGTCTTAAAGCTTTGCCTTTAACCCAATTGCACCACAATTTCTGTTCTATGACTGTTTCTCTCTGGTATTGTGAGCAAGGACTGATTGACTCAGATCTGTACCTCCAACACCTAGCTTAGCTTTTAGAACGCAGAGGCTTCTCAATAAATATTTGTTGAACAAGTTAAGTAGTTGAATAAATGAATTAGAAAAAAAAAAAGAAAAGGAATAAAGCAAAATATCCAATTTGGTCAAGAACTCACTTCGCCCTTTCAATTCAGTTCTGCCCCGTAACTGCCAGGAACTTCTCACAGGAATGGGCATGGCCTCAGAGCTCCTGAGTTCGGTTATTATGAAACCTTCTTAGTGAAGTGGAGAAGGAAAAATACAACAGCCATTAAGAAGAAAGAAAAATAAAGGGGGTGGGGGGGGGCTCATGTGCCAACCTGGCCTGTTGGGCAAAGCCTAGGCACTGGGGACAGGTGCTCGGAATTGGCCAAGAGGTATCACTTGGAGAAAGGAAAGGTCGGAGAGAAATAGTCATATAAACACTTAGACAGGTTGGAACTCCATGTCTCATGCATCCGAGTGCAGAAGAAATTTAAACTCCTGTGTCTCATTCAAGTGCTTTGTTGTTGTTTGCTGCCATGAACTCAACTCCAACTCATGGTGGCCCTACGTACAACACAAGGAAACATTGCCTGGCCCTACGTCATCCTCCCAATCACCAGCATGTTCAAGTCGATCATTGTGACTGTTGTGCCAATCCATCTCATCAAGGATCTCCCGTGCCCTCACTGACCTTGTGCTTCATCAGACACGATGTCTCCCTCAGGCAACTGATTCTTCTGATAATGTGTCCAAAGCAAGCCAGTTGGTCAAGGTTCTGTTGTGATCTCAAGGTTTTTATTGGCTACTTTTTGGAATTAGATCACCAGGCCTTTCTTCCTCAGCTGTTCGAGTCTGAAAACTCCTCCAAAACCTGTCCACTATGGGTGACTTTGCTGGTATTTGAAATACCGGTGGCAGAGCTTCCAGCATCATCGCAGCAGGCAAGCCACCACGGTAAGATGAACTGACAGCAGGGTGGTGGTCACATAATTAATCTCCATCATCTAAAAATCCACTACAAGTCACCACTGGTTTCAGAGGTGATATTCCCTGTGGCTTAGCGCTGAAGGGCAAGATGGAGAAGGATGGGAGCCCATCTCGGCTGCCTCCCTGAAGTTGTGTTGTGATCCTCTTTTGCCTACTTTTCTCGGTATGGAATAAAATAAACAAATCCCTTTGAAATAGAACAAGTAAAAAACAACACAATCCGTGGCTTCTCCAGCCCATTTGTCTCCACCACCTCCTCCCTAACTTCCGAATCGTCTTCTGTGTGTGTCCCCCCCACCCCCACCCAGCCCCAGACCACCATGGCATGGGTCGCCATTAATATGTCATTTCCCTTTCCTGTTATCACAATATAAAGGACCTGAGCGCTGACCTTTCTATCAAAACATCCTTTGTTTAGAATGAAAAGCTATTCACTGTTCAACCCTTATCTATAGGGTTTAGCCTGAGGATCAAATCTAAAGAGCGAATTCGTTTACTTTGTATTAAATGAGCTCAGTTGAGAAGTCTCCATTTTGGCAGAAAGGTGCATTAATCACAAGGAAAAGAACAGATCTCGCTTTTCACAGCTTCTGGTTTACTTTCAATACAGTCACACAGTGAGGCTTTTGTTCCTGAAAAGTAGCACTGTATTTAAATACAGTAAATATAACAAAATGGCCTTCTTAAAATTACACAAGAGTTCCTCCAGCGCAGAATGCCCATAATGGCCTCAGTGTTGCCTGACCAACTTTACGGCTTCAAAAAGGTTCTAAATTAGTTTGGACAGATGGGTTTTATCCCGAGGAAATCAATGAGTTTTTGTGAGTCTGACTTAATTTTTATGCAGCTAGCACTTTGAGATGAAATTAAAATATGTATGAAAAACATATTAAAGTTCCCCTTGGGTCCGTACTTGTTTGTACATTTACAAGGTGTTAAAGAGATGATTTAAAAACTAACTCTACGAGGGATCAATGCAAGCAGACCATGATTTATGGTCTTCCATGACATTTTTGACACTTTGGGCCTAATGTCTTGTGCGTGTTGAACCGCTAATTATCTTTTAATTCATAAGGGCTTCGTGGTATTTTATAAGTGTAATATAATATATAGGGCTGGATCACATAGAAAAGCCCAGAGAACAACATGCTTTACACGCTTGCCTGAGTGGGTAACATGTGTAAGCAAATCTGGGCCGAACCTGGTTGAAAAGGCTTCTTCGTGATGCCGTAAAACTGCGCTATGGCTTTTCCCCTCTTCACTCTAGAAAAGCCACAGATTATAGTTTTCAAAGGTATGTGCAGGGTTAAGGCCTTAGTGGATTAGAAGCTATATTTCTAATATAAACCAAAACATAAACAGTGCCTTGAATACTGTAGGTGCCCGATCAATACTGATTGATTGATTGCATCATTGAACGGTAAATGAACCCTAATTGTATTTGATTCCAGTTTTTTTTTTTTCTTTCCAATCAGATTATTCAACAAAGTTTGTAGAGTGATGCAGTAAATATTTAGCAAGGATCCTATGTGCAGACAGTGTTCTAGGCTCCGAAGAGAACAGGGAGGTCATAATCCAGTCAACAGGAAGTTCACAGTCTAATGGCACAAAACATCATGTCACAGTAACACTCCTTAGAAAAGGACCCCAAACAGATCTGGGTGGGGAGCCCTAACCAGATCTGGAGGAATTAACAAAAGCAAAGTAAAGTTTCAGCTGAGATCTGAAGCCAGGGAGACAACACGGGCAATAATATTTTTATTCCCATTTTACAGATGAGGAAACTGAGGCAGGTAGCATGCTGTAACTTGTTTAAAATTATGCAGCTGGATGGTAACAGGACTAGGTTTGAACTTTTGAGAGCTGGCTAGTGAAACAAGAATTTGAAAAAAAAAAAAATCCTAACTGTAACTCCCATGAGTGCCAAATTGCTGCCGTTTACAAAGTTGAGTCTGTAACATTATGGTCTTATCATTTGTCCTTGCCTCTGAGATGACTGGCAAAGTCACATCTACTTGAGAAATGCAAGTACTAGCCTGTTAAGGAATTCTCTTATCAGTCTTTTCAGCTGGGGCAGGAGCCTTAGGGTGTAGGCGCCGTGAAGAGGAGACCACGTCCCCCCAAGTGCATGTTATGGTCACTGTCCCCCTTTCCCACCTTATGTCCCTTATCACCATGTAGGGGGAAAGATTAGCATCACCTGAACCACTTACATGAAAGCTTTTCTGGCTGTGAATGCACATTGGAGGAGAGCAGGCACTAATGCAGGCATCTCCCCCGCCAACGCCCACTGTATTGACCACCACCCAAGAGTCAGTTGTACTGTGGTGGCTTGCGTGTTGCTGTGATACCAGAAGCTACGCCACCAGTATTTCAACTACCAGCAGGTCATCCAGGGTGGACAGGTATCAGCAGAGCTTCTGGACTAAGACAGACTAGGAAGAAAGGCCTGGCGATCTGCTTCAGAAAATCAGCCAATGAGAACCCTGTGAATCGCAACAAAGCATTGTCGGACTTGCTTGCTTTGGACTCATCATCAGGAGGGATCACTTGCTAGAGGAAGACATCACGCTTGGTGAAGTAGAGGGCCAGCAAGGGTGAGGGAGACCCTTGGTGAGAAGGACTGGCCCAGCAGCCACAACAATAAGCTTGAACATATGGAGATTGTAAGGATGATCCAGAACCGGGCAATATTTCCTTGTGTTGTACATAAGGCCGCCATGAGTTGGAGCTGACTAGACGGCAGCTAATGACAATGACAACAACAGCAACAACATATATGGAGTAGTTACTGTTTGATTGGTATGTTTCATGGATTATTTCATTTAACAATCCCCAAAGGTAAGGATCAATATTAAACCATTTAACAGATGATGAAACTGAGTCACAGAGAAGTTGAGTGGCTACTGGTTACAGAGTTGGCAGAGCTGAGCCAGGCCTGCTGACTGCAAGTGCCCATTCTTACCACCACACTGTACCGGTTCTGTATCGTTATTGTTGTTTGTACTGCTTTATTGAGCTGTAAGTGATGTACAGTAAACTGCACCTATGTAAATCGTACAATTTATTGAGTTTCACATATGTATTTATTGAATATATATACATACACATGCACACACCCATACATATATATGGAGTCCTGGTGGCACAGTGGCTAAAGCGCTCAGCTGCTAACCAAAGGGTCAGTGGTTTGAACCCACCAGCCACCCTGTGGGAGAAAGATGTGGCAATCTGGTTCCACAAAGATTTACAGCTTTGGAAACCCTGCAGGGCAGTTCTACTCTGTCCTATAGGGTCGCTATGGGTCAGAATCAACCAGACGGAAAGGGATACATATGTATATATATCCACATATAAGCCCTGGTGGCGCATCAGGTAAGAGCTACGGCTGCTAACCAAAATGTCAGCCATTCAAATCTACCAGTCGCTACTTGGAAACACTATAAGGCAGTTCTACTCTGTTCTATAGGGTCACTCATCTCATAGCGACCCTATAGAACACAAGGCCATCGCCGTAGACTTGATTCTGACTCGTAGCAACTGTTGCTATGAATCGGAATCAGCCCCACAGCACCTAACAAAACAACATAGAGTCTCTGAGTCAGAATCCACTCGATGGCAATGGGATGATGACCCACAAACGTATATAAAAAAGAAAATATTTTTGTCTTCAAGATAGTAAACATATCCAAGGCCCTCAAACATTTCCAAAGCCCCTTTGTAATCCATCCAACTGTGGTCTCTCTCCCCCTTCGCATCCCCCCCACCCCCAACTTCCCTGAACCAAAAAAAATCAAAACTGAACCTGTTTCTGTGGAGCCCATGCTGGCTCATGGCAACCCCACGTGTTACAGGGTAGGAATGCTCCACAGGGTTTTCTTGGCTATAATCTGTACAGAAGCAGATAGCCAGGCCTTTCTTCCACTGTACTGCCGGGTGAGTTCGAACCATCACCTTTTAGATTAGTAGTCGAGAGCAAACCGCTTTTACCACCCAGGGGCCTGCAACTTTCCCAGACAATCACTAATCCACTCGTGTCAGTATAGACTGGTATTCATTTTGCAGAATTTTATACAAATCAGAGCATAGAATACTCTGTTCTCTTTGTTTTTTATGAGCTCTTTCATTGAGCACAATCATTTTGAGATCTATCCATGATGTTGCATGTATTAATAGTTTGCTCTTTTTTTATTGCTGAGTTCTAGCAGTTCTCCTCTGACCTATAGGGTCGCTATGAGTTGGAACCGACTCAACTGCACCTAACAACAACAATTTCATTTATGGATATACCACAATTTGTTATTCCATCACATGAGAGAAAGGCATGGAAAATAAGTACTCTACTTAAAGGTGCCCAAATTCATAATTTCTAACAACACCGTCAAGCAAGCAAAAACATGAAGCTACAACTTCCAGCCTTTCTCCATACCCTTCCTGAATGCAGCTTGTGGAGCTCAGGCTGGGCCCGAGAGCAGTTACCAAAAGCAGCCCGGGGCACTGCTCTCAGGGACTAAGGGCCTTGTAGGGAAGGTAAGAAGTGTGCCTAAGTGGGCACAGCTCTAAGGGTCATGAGGTAGGAGCAGGTAAAGCACCACTGGTCCTCACAAAGGGGAAAATGTCCAAACCAGATGGGGGCAGAGGGGATGAAAGACTCACAGAGAAGATGGATTTATAGAGGCATTTTTTTTTTTTTTTTGTATGTCAGGAAAGGGAGCCCTGGTGGCACAGAGGTTAAGGACTTAACTGCTAACCAAAAGGTCAGTGGTTCAAATCTACCAGCGGCTCCTTAGAAACCCTGTGAGGCAGTTCTACCCTGTCCTATAGGGTCATTATGAGTCAAAATCAGCAAGACAGTTTGGTTTACTTTTTTTTTTTAATGTCAGGGGAGTGTTTGGATGACAACAACAGGAAATCCAGCTGACAGTGACTGCTATTTTCCTCATGCATGAAAGTCTTCAGATATATTGCAGCTCAGTGGTGCCATCAGCAACCCAGCTTCTTGGACCTGCCTCTTCTACTTCCTTAGCATGTGGCTCTTGTACTCATGGTCACAAAATGACTGCTGAACCTCTAGGCATCATAGTCACATCTCAGACAGGAACAAGGATGTATATTGTATCTAAGAATACACAATACACACATATCTATCTATCTATCTATCTGTCTGTCTGTCTATCTATCTAATAAACGGATAATAATACATGCTCTTAGATGAATGTGTACATGTGTTCATGTCCACATCAATGTATCTATTCTTAGATATAAGCTGCGTGCCATTTCAGATCATAATCCAGGAGTTTGCCTGAACAAGTTCATGTTTTAGAGGAAGATGCAAATGGGTGGGTGCATCCTAGTGGGGGATGGGGAAGTAGCAGTTATTCAGCTTCAACTGTGTGCCAGGCACTTTGCTAACAGGTCTCATCCTTAACCTAGAGAGTTCATGGATTCTGAACAACTATGTGTTTAAATTGGTATTGTTACTGTTGTTAGGTGTTGTCGAGTTGGTTCTAGCTCATAGCAACCCTATATAAAAATTTTTTTTTTTTTTTTTTTTTTTTTAATATACAACAGAATAAAACACTGCCTGATCCTGCCTCATCCTCACTATCTGCTATGTTTGAGCCATTGTGTCAATCCATCTTCTCCAGGGACTTCCTCTTTTTCGCTGACCCTCTACCTTACCAGCATGATGCCCTACTACAGGGACTAGTCTCTCGTGATAACATGTCCAAAGCGCATGAGACAAAGTCTTGCCATCCTCACTTCTAGGGAGCATTCTGGCTATACTCCTTTTAAGACAGATTTGCTCATTCTTATGGCAGTCTATGGCATATTCAACATTCTTTACCAACACCATAATTCAAAGGCATTAATTCTTCTTTGGTCTTCCTTATTCATTGTTCAGCTTTCCCATGCATATGAGGAGATTGAAAATATCATGGCTTGGATCAGGCACACCTTAGTTCTCAAAGTTACATCTTTGCTTGTCAACATGTCAAAGAAGTCTTTTGCAGCAGATTTGCCCAATGCAATACATTGTTTCAATTCTTGACTGCTGCTTCCATGGGTGTTGATTGTGGATCCAAGTAAAATGAAATCCTTGACAACTTCAATCTTTCTCCGTTTATCATCATGTTGCTTATTGGTCCAGTTGTGAGGATTTTTGTTTTCTTTAGGTTGAGGTGTGATCCATACTGAAGGCTGTGGTCTTTGATCTTCATCAGTAAGTGCTTTAAGTCCTCTGCACTTTCAGCAAGCAAGATTGTGTCATCTACGTATTGCAGGTTGTTAATAAGCCTCCCTCCAATCCTGATGCCACATTCTTCTTCATATAGTCCATTTTCTCTGCTTATTCAGCATAGAGATTGAATGACTATGATGAGGGGATACAACTCTGACACACACCTTTCCTGATTTGGAACGACTCAGTGTCCCCTTGTTCTGCTTGAACAACTGCCTCTTGGTCTATGTACAGGTTCCTCAAGAGCACAATTATGTGTTCTGGAATTCCCATTCTTTGAAATGTTACCCATTATTTGTTATGATCCACACAGTCTAACGCATTTGCATAGTCAATAAAACACAGGTAAACATCTTTCTGGTATTCTCTGCTTTCCAACAAGATCCATCTGACATCAACAATGATATCCCTAGTTCCACACCCTTTTCTAAACCTGGTTTGAATTTCTAGCAGTTCCCTGTCAATGTACTGCTGCAACCATGTTTGAATTATCTTCAGTAAAATTTTACTTATGTGTGATATTGACAATATTGATTGATAATTTCTGTAATCTGTCCGATCATTTTTCTTTTGTCAGGGCATCAGTATGGATCTGTTTCAGTCGGTTGGCCAGGTAGCTGTCTTTCAAATCTCTTGGTATAGACAAGTGAGCGCTTTCAGTGCTGCATCCGTTTGTTGAAACATCTCAACTGGTATTCCACCAATTCTTAGAGCCTTGTTTTTCAACAGTCTTCAGTGCAGTTTAGACTTCTTGCTTCTATACCATGGGCTCTTGATCATACACTACTCTGGATACAGTACAGTGACTCTGTGTATTCCTTGCATCTGCTTTTGATGCTTCCTGCATTGTTCAGTATTTTGCCCACAGGATCTTTCAATATTGCAACTCGAGGCTTAAATTTTATCCAATTCTTTCGGCTTGAGAAATGCCAACTCTGTTTTTTCCCTTTTGGTTTTCTAACTCCAGGTATTTGTGCATTTCATTATAATACTTAACTATGTCTTCTTGAGGAGCTGCCCTCTGAAATCGTCTGTTCAGCTCTTTTACTTTATTTCTTCCATTCACTTTAGCTGCTCCTAGTCCAAGAGAAAGTTTCAGTCTCTTCTGACATCCATTTTGGTCTTTTCTTTCTTTCCTTCTTTTTAATGACCTTTTGCTTTCTTCATCTATTATGTCCTTGATGTCATTCCACAACTCATCTGGTCTTTGGTCATTAGTGTTTAAATCTACTCCTAAGATGGTCTTTAAATTCAGGTGGGATGTACTCAAGGCCGTAGCTTTGGCTTTCATGGACTTGTTTTAATTTCTTCAATGTTAACTTGAACTTGCATATGAACAACCGATGGTCTTGTCCATAATTGGCCCCTGGCCTTGTTCTGACTGATGATATTAAGCTTCTCCATCGTCTCTTTCACATAGGTAGTTGATTTCATTCCTGTGTATTCCACCTGGCAAGGTCCATGTGTGTAGTCATCATTATGTTGTTGATAAAAGGAATTTCCAATGAATACACCGTTTGTCTCGCAAAATTCTATCATAAGATCTCTGGCATAGTTTCTGTCACCAAGGCCATGTTTTCCAATTACTGATCCTTCCTATTTGTTTCCAACTTTCCCATTCCAATTACCAGTAATTATCAATGAATCCTTATTAAATGTTTGATCAATCTCAGACGGCTGAAGTTGGTAAAAATCTTCAGTTTCTTCTTTTTTGTCATTAGTGGTTGGTGCATATATCTGGATAATAATCAAATTAACTGATCTTCCTTGTAGATGTATGGATATTATCCTATCACTGACAGTGTTGTACTTCAGGACAGATCCTGAAATGTTCTTTTTAACAACAAATGTGGTGCCATTCCTCTTCAATTAGTCATGATTATCACATTAAAGTGGCCAATACCAGTCCATTTCAGCTCACCAATGCCTAGAATATTGATCTCCAAGCATTCTGTTTCATTTTTGGCAATTTCCAATTTTCCTAGGTTCACACTTCATATATTCTGTGTTCCTTTTATTATTGGATGTTTGCAGCTGTTTCTACTTATTTTGAGTCATGACACATCAGCAAATGAAGGTCCTGAAAGCTTTACCCTATCATTAAAGATGACTCTACTTTGAGAAGGCAGCTCTTCCCAGTGTCTGCCAACTTATGGGGCTTGTCTTCTGGCACTGTACCCAGGCAATGTTCTGCTGCTATTCATTAGGTTTTCACTGGCTGATTTTTAAAGAAGTAGATGGCCGGGTCCTTCTTCCTATTCTGTCTTAGCCTGGAAGCTGTGCTGAAACCTGTCCACCACGGGTGACCCTGGTGGTACTTGAAATACTGGTGGCATAGCTTCCAGCATCATAACAACATGCAAGCTACCACAGTATGACAAACTGACAGACAAACGGTGGCAGGTTGGTATTAGGCAGACAGTAGTATTCCTTTTTAACAAATGAGGAAACAGGCTCAGATAAGGTAAACCACTACCATAACGTTATAGATACGGGCAGATGCAAAGGAAGGTCCTGTGACAGTAAAAATCTATGAGGTGTCCCCTCGGCTTTGCTGAACATGGGATAGATGAGCCCAGCATGGAAAATCACCACGGCTTTATATTTTATAATACAAATTCCAATGCCAATTTCATTTATCCAAACCATACCTAGTAAATTATTTTTATTCACTCACATGGAAAAAGATGCAAATGAGTTGCATACCTGCATTTATATTTGATTACTTTCTAGTTAAAGCAAGTCATTAAACTGTTTACTCAGGTTTACGAGGCTAGGATTTGAATTTTTATGTATACCAGTTAAAATGAGAACGTTTTCCTAACTTTGTAAGCTCTGTGGCAATGATACCAGGGATCTCCCACACGACTGCAAAATAGGGGAACAAACCTCTATGCTTTCATTTCTGTCAGATTAGGACAAGTCTGTGTTTGGGTCTCTGCCTCCAACACAAACACAGAAAGCTTCTGACTTTACTTGCCTACCATACGCAAGCAAAGCAGGCTGACTTACAGGACTGGCACAAAGAGATTGCAAAAACCTGTCTACAAGGTAAAATTAATTTCCCCCCAAACCATGAAAGTAGTAATATCTCTGGTAGTTATTGTTTATTCACTCACTTTATGTTTAACACACTCTGCAAGGCATATTACACACAGAATCTATCTGTCTGTCTCTGTCCGTCCATCCGTCCATCCATCCATCCATCCATCCATCCATCCATCCATCCATCCATCCATCCACCCACCCACCCACCCACCCACCCACCCACCCACCCACCCACCCATCCATCCATCCATCCATCCATCCATCCATCCATCCATCCATCCATCCATCCATCCATCCATCCATCCATCCATCCATCCATCCATCCATCCATCCATCCATCCATCCATCTTCTCTCTCTCTCTCTCAGAACTACTCTAATTCTTATACCTGGAATACTTAGCTTCTCAAAATATACCCCACAGCCCCATTCTTCAGGTCTTACTCCGCTCAGGAAGTCTTCTTGACTTCAGACTAGGGCAGATCTTTTTATTCTACTTTTCCATAGCTGCTCTAGTTTCATTATTGCAATATTTCCCTTATTCCTGTACTCGATTCACTTTATTTTAATTGCATGCCTGTTGTTGCTTTTCATTGCCATCAAGTTGGCTCTGACTCATGGAGACCCCACGTACAACAGAAGGAAACATTGCCCAATCCTGCACCACTTTTGTGATTGCCAGCATGTTCTAGTCCATTGTTACGGCCCCTGTGTATTTTGGGTGCCTTCCAACCTAGAATACTCATCTCGCAGTAGTATATCCTGAAATATTCTGCTGTGGTCGTAGGATTTTCGCTAGCTAAATTTTGGAAGTAGATTACCAAGCCTTTCATCCTAGTTTGGCTTAGTCTGGAAGCTCTGCTGAAAACTCTCCACCTTGGGTGACCTCTCTGGTATTAACATACTGGCGGCAACACCTCCAGCATTGTAGCAATACGCAAGCCACCACAATATGATGAATTGAGAGACGGGTGGTAGATTGCATGCCTGCCCATCTTTAATTCTCACTAGTTGGTAGATTTTGTGAGAACAGAGGCTTTATCTGTCTTACTAAATATTGTATCCCAACGCCTTTTTTATCCTTAATACTGGTTACTTGGTACAACAAACCAAAAACCAAACCCAGTGCCATCGAGTCGATTCCGCCTCATAGCGACCCCATAGGTTACTTGGTAGGTGCTTAATATTTGTTAAATGTGTACAATAGTTTTGATGATCATCTGCATTTTATAGATTAAAAACTGAGGCTCAGTGAAGTTAGATCACCTGAGAAATATTAAGTTCGTAAATGTTAGAGACAGTACTGGAAACAAGATATGTCTAAAAGCCTCTTGGGCCGTATCACAATGTCTCAAGAAATGATCATACCCTCTTCTAGGATATAGTTGGCCTCTGGCCCAAATCCCTCCTTAATTATGAAAAAACATATTTAATTTTTTTTCCCCCGTGCTTGCTTCTTCTATGTGTTTGTAGGCAGTACCCAAGAGACTATATTGTCACTATGAGTCAGAATCGACTCAACGGCAGTGGGTTTGTTTTCCTGTTTTTGTTTGGGTACCCAAGGGAATTATCTTTTCTTATCCTCATTTCCCCAGAAAACAAACATTGTTCTACTATTGTCTCCATCTCTCTTCAAGAACCAGACATGTTTAAGCTGGAAAGGATCTTGTCCATATGTCCAACTTCCTGACCTGGAGAGAACAGTGACTTTCCTAAGCTTACCCAGCCCTTGATAGCAAGGGCAAGGCTGGAACCAGGTCTCTTGGTCCTTGTGTTACACCGTCTGACTTGGTGGCCAGCTAGTTTACTCAGAGCTGAGATGAAAATATGTGAGTGTGTGTGTGTGTGGTATTTGTGCATCACTGTTCTTTTCTCTAAAAAAAAAAAAAAAAGATTCCCATCGAGTCAACTCCAGCTCATGGTGACCTCACGTGTTGCAGAGTTAACTGCACTCCACAGGGCTTTCAAGACTGTGACCTTTCAGCAGATCACCAGGACTTTCTTCCAAGGCACCTCAGGGTCAGTTCAAACCACCAACCTTCCAGTTGATAGTTGAGTGCTTAACCGTTCATGCTCTAAGAAAAGGGGTGGTAATAATGGGTGACTGTGGAAGGGGAGGTGCAGCTGACATTTCATGTACGACTGCTTATTTCCAAAGCACATCCAACTGCCTGCGCTGGTGTTCCACTGGATGGCCCATGCCCATTGTTTTTCCTGTGTGTTTGCTCATTCTACTACCATCCCAAAGGATGGCTTTCTTTTCCATCCTCCAGTACCTCTTCTGAGCTCTGGTCCAAGTGCTCCACACTACAAAGTCTGTCCTCAATTGTCCCCATGACAATGGCTCACTTCCTCACCAGTGTCTGCCTCCATTTGATTTGACGTTCTGTCTGCTTTGTATTTGGGTTACATACCCAGATGTCACTAACAACTGTGAAGCTCTAGAGGACTAGGATCCTCATGGTTTACCTCTGGATTCCCCACAGCACTGTGCACACAGTAGGTGCTCAATTTATTGGCTGAACACAGCTGCCTACCTGATGACATGGGAAACAGCTGCTAGAACTATTCAACTCTTGCAAACAGATTTTGAGACAGAATCTACGACAGATTATGGGAAACAAGAAACTTTTTCAGAAGGTATTTCATTCAAGACACTGGAATCTTTAGTCCGGGTAGCATGCTGTTGTCAAATTAAATCATCGAAAAGGATAATCAAGCCATAATAAGTGATCCCATAAATGGACTGAGAAAAAAATATTTCTTCAGATTTCCTCGTTACTTCTCTCTGTTGACTTTCTGCCAAGCTGCTCCTGAAGTGAGTTTAACGTTTGATTAGTGTCTTCTTCATACCAACTCCTATTTTGGGATGTCAGGCTGTCACTAAAACTGAGAAGTTAACATTTTAAGTGCAAAGATTGTGGCCTCGTTTTTTTCTGTGTCTACCGTCCAGTCTGTGGCAGAGCCGTGTTGCCAAACCCAAACTCCAGCCATCCCAAGCAGCAGAACCCAACTGCATGTTGTCATGTGGTCACTGTTCAACTAAATGAAATAGCCCAAGATTATGAACTAAGATGAAGATATTAAGATAAGTACAAACCCTGAGAAGAAGAGAAACTGCATCAGGAGGGTTTCTTCTGTTAGTAGCCAAGGGAATAGAAGGGGTTCATTTAGTGCTGGTTTCTGTGGAAATTTGATACTTTGGTTGCTCCATCTATCTTAGTCATCTAGTGCTGCTATAACAGAATTTTTATTTTCTCACAGTCTAGTAGGCTAGAAGTCCAAGTTCAGGGCATCATCTCCAGGTGTAGGCTTTCTCTCTCTGTCAGCTCTGGAGAAAGGCTCTTGTCATCAATCTTCCCCTGGTTGAGGAGCTTCTTCGCACAGGAACCCCAGGTCCAAAGGAGGTGTTTTGCTCCCAGCACCGCTTTCTTGGTGGTATGAGGTCCCCCTTCTCTGCTTGCTTCCCTTTCCTTTTATCTCTTGTAAGGTAAAAGGTGGTGCAGGCCACACTCCAGGGAAACTCACTTTACAATGGATCAGGGACAGTGACTGTAGTAAGGGTGTTACAACCCCACCCTAATCCTCTTTAACATAAAATCACAATCGCAAAATGGAGGACAACCACTCAATACTGGGAATCATGGCCTAAACAAGTTGACACGTATTTTTGGGGAACACAATTCAATTTGTGACACCATCTACCACCCGTTCACTCTTTGTTATGAATTGAATTGTGTTCCCTCAAAATACGTGTTGGAATCCTAACCTCTGTACCTGTGGATGTAACCCCTTTGGGAATAGGGCTTTCTTTTTTATGTAAATGAGGCCATATCAATGTAAGGTGTGTCTTAAACCTAATCACTGCTAAGATCTAAAAAGAGCAAATTAGGCACAAGAGCAAGCAAGAAAAATGGGAGAGACAGAAGCCACGTGGAGATCTCCAAGGAGATGAGGAATGCCTAAAAGAACACTAGAGAAGCTGAGACAAGGATTTCCCCCAGAGTGAACAGAGAGAGAGAGCCTTCCCCTAGAGCCAGTGCCCTCGAATCTGACGTCTAGCTTCCCTAAAAGGTGAGAAAATAAATTTCTGCTTCTTAAAGCTACCCACTTGTGGTATTTCTGATACAGCAGAATAAGAAACGAAGCTACTTTTAACTCAGCAAGAGATTTTGGGAGCACTGGAACAGTAGAAGGATGAATTTGTGAAGATAGATGATAACCAAGATTGGTGAGCTTTGGACAGTATACATATCCAACTAAAGAGAATGAACTGCTCCTACGTGGGAAGTCAACCTGCTCACGATGAACAACCCTCTACTTTCCCAACCCTCCCTCCTTCCCACAAACAGTCACTTGGAAGCACAGTGATTCTCACGTCTTCCATTCCAGCCTTGATGGCACTCAGCCACGCTAGCCTTCTTTTAGTTGCTTGAAAAGACCTTGCTGCCTCCTACCTCATAGCCTTTGCGTATGCTTCTTGCTCTGCCTGGAACGCTCTTCCTAGCTTGTTGCCTGTTCCATACTTCGCTTAGCTGGTGAATTCCTCCTCATCCATCTGATTTCCAGCTCTTGTCAAATGCCACATAGTTTGTCAGGGAACTTTTCCCATACTACCCCCCTTCTATCCTGCATTAGACCCAATCTCAGTGGTGGACACTCTAGTATCCTCTGCTCTTACCACAGAGCACTTACCACAGTTACATACTTACACGTGTGATTGGTTAGTGCCTCCCTCTCCTACCAATGCAGTGAGCCCTTACGAGCACAGAGCTGCATTGCTCATCCTTGACACAGTGCCTGGAACACAGTAGTGCCCAACAAATATCTGCTGAACGCACCTTTGAGTCATCAAAGAGAACTGTCAGTCACGAAAATAATTCCACCAAAATCAGCTGGGGAGTGTAGTCCAAAACCTTAGCAGGGAGTGAGAATTGAACCACAAATCACCAGCTCTCATGAGGATTCATTCACACTCCAAGTCTGGGTTTCTCCAGAGTCCCCACCCCCAGCTGGGTGTGTACAGCCTTTCTTATTTCCTTCAGTGAGTTTTAACCAGAGCATGCTCTGTGGTTTAATTTCCTCTTTTAAAAGCAGGTGCTATAACAAAATAACAACAGCCACGGCTGGGCCCTGAAATAGCACACACTCGCCAGCCCTATCCTTGGAAGGCTGGCCATGGACATGGGGAGATTATTAACACAATAAACCATAATTCTGCAAATTTGTACTCAGGGACCTTTTTATGGCCTGGTTGGGGACTATTTAATCTATGGCTTGACTCCTTGGTTACTGGATTACTTGGTTACTAAGTAACCAGGTAGATGACACATGAACTACAAGGATTTACAAAAGATGCTATATGCAATATTATTTTTTATGAACTTAGTAAAAACTCTAGTTACATATTTTGAGTTCTTAATGAAATTCATGGCATTTTAATAGCCACATTCCATATCATAACCAACTTCCTAGCAGGTTTAGGTTTACTAGTAATACTGGCTGAAAGAAAGTTTTTATGAATTTTTGCCTTCATTGATCATTTTTTTAATAAATTCTCTGGCACCACATAAATGATTCTAAAATTAATGATTCTAAATTAAATGATTTTAAAATTAAAATCACTGGAAATGTTTCCATGGAGCACATGAATATTCTAAGCCTTGTTCTCCTGTGAAATTTTCATCTATGGTATGGCAAGAGGGGCTTTAAATTTGGCATTCAAAGACTTGTGTTTGAATTCCTGTTTCACCGCTTGCTGTGTGACCTGGTCAGGCCATATAATCTCTCAGCACTTCAATTTCCTCTTCAACAAGTGATAATAATTCCTCAATTTGTATGGAAGCATTGTGAATTAAATAAGACACTACGCGAAGGCATTTTATAACCTGTAAACTATCATACCAATGTTTTATGAGTAACAACAATATTATAGACGTGTTCTGCTATATTATTAAATTTTTGTCTTTGATTCTGTAAGTGCTGTGATTCCTATAACAGACTTATAATTTCTTTACTGTAAATACCAGTCTCTTAAAATATCATTTCGTCCAACGTCCTCCTTCCAAGGGGACAATGGTGGTTCAGTGGTAGAATTCTCGCCTTCCGTGTGGGAGACCTGGGTTTGATTCCAGGCCAATCCGCCTCATGCACAGCCCCCACCTGTCTGTCAGCGCAGGCTTGCGTGTTGCTAGGATGCTAAACAAGTTTCAGAGGAACTTCCAGCCTAAGACAGACTAGGTAGAAAGGCCTGGTGATCTAGTTCCAGAAAGTCAGCCAATGAAAATCTTAGCGATCACAGAGGTCTGACCTCATTGTGCATGGGGTCACCATGAGTTGGGGACTAACTTGACAGTAGCTAATTTGGAGCCCAATTAGAGGGAGGTAAAGTACCGGTTTGGGGTTTGGGGCTTCACTAGGCTCAGACCTGGACTTCACATCTGGCTTTTTATCACGTCTCAGAGCACTCTCCAGCAAGCACTCCTAGGGTAGGCACAGGGGTGGTGGGCCGTCATGCCGAGATGACTCCTTTCCCATTGTTCAAACAAAATGCTCCTGGGAGATACTGTTTAGAGCACCCAGCTCTCTGGAGCCCCAGACCGTCCCTTGCCATTCCATTAGTTATCAAGAGACACAAGGACACCTGTCACCAGGGATTTTTTTAATAAAGGAAATTTAGGGTTTTAAAGGCATCTATTCACCCTTTTTTTATTCACCCCAAGCTCATGTGTGCACTGGACTTTTCATTGAGGCAAGTATCCAGCTTCACACATTTCTTTCCCTGGAGGGAGACAGTGGTTTAACAGTATGACCTTTGGATATCTCTAGCAAACAGGAGCATGTTCAGAGGCTCTTTGCAGGCACTGACTCCTCTTTGCAGGCATTGACTCCTCTTTGCAGCTCTCCAAGGCAGCCTAAATGGCAAGTGACTTATCAATAGGCCTACACGGGAAGAGAGACCACCCCTCACTGAATTCTCCATTGCATTATGAAGAACAAATGAGAGTAAACGTTTGTAGAGTTCATTAGGGTTTACAAGGTAATTTACATTTACTTTTTTTTTAATTTACATATTTAGTAGCTAGATCAGTTCTTTTTAAGGAGGTTAGAATCTTGAAGTTACCTATAGGTTTCAGACATCTCCTCATTGGGTTTTCTTTTTTTCAATCATTGGTTGTTTTAACATCCTTGGTAGATATAAATATGAATTACCTCATAAACAGTAAATGTAATAAACTAATATAAATTCTTCTAATAATCCTGAGAAATGGATGTTATTATCTAGATGAGAAAATCATGTTTCAGAGAAGTTAATTAAGTGGCCAGTCCCATTTCACATATCCAGGGGGTGAGCAGAAGCAGGGCTTGATGAAGTGTGTAAGCCATTCTTTCCCCTCTACCAGATTACACTTAATTATGCCAAGTACCTGTCCTGTTAATTACAATTCAGGATCACATCTCTCCCAGACCAAGCCTTCCCTATAGCCACACCCTCATTGTCCTTATCAAATGATTAATAATCATTTCAGTTTTATTTATTTATTTATTTATTCCCTTTCCAAATCTGATTAGAAATACTGTCTTAAACCCTGGCTGCTACTTAATTTGTGATGAGCCCCAGCCATCCTTTCTCTGCCTTCCTTTTTTAAATGACAAAAAAGTGTCACAAAATAAGGCATTATTTTCCAGATGAAGTAATTCCACCACTCTGATGGTGGCTTAATAGCTCCAGTAAACAATTCCACTGTCATAGAGTAGGATCTTAATAACATTTCATGTTCACCTACTGTTTTTAAAGTTTATTTAATGCCAGAGTAAAGCCTCCTCTCTGAGCTGGGCAGAGGGAAAGGAGTTTTAGGTTAGAAAAGTACAGACAGATTCTTCGAGACACATCTCAGTACTAATAGCAACGGAATCGATGCACATGAAGTCAGAGCGATCTGACTTGGCCACTTTGATTCTTAAAAACTGATTTAAAAAATTACCCAGTGCACAGTGTCTAGGAAGAATGCCCTTAAACAGAGCTTTTATTCCTGCACAACTCATTTACTGCGGGGACAGCCCGTCTTCCTGAGCCTCCTCCTCCAGCTGCTAAGCACTGTTAATGCCATGTGAAGGATGTGGCATATTACGGGCATGAAAAGCAGAGGGGAGAGGAGGAGGTGGCCCTGATTCTCCTTGGCACTTTGTGAAGAATAAATGGCTGTCTCTTAGCAATGCCCCAGCTCCCTCTGACATGTGCTTGGACCCTGAGTCTCAAGTTAAACAAGTCCTCTGAAAGTGGGACAGATGTGAGGTACCCCGGAAGTAGTCCCCTGTCATGTGGGTCACAGGCAAGCCTGAATGAGGATTCTTACACAATGCACTGGCCCAGCTCTCAAAGGGCACTACACGTCTGGAGTGTTCCCATGTCCCCTCGGGCCGCCTGAATAACAGATGAGCTGCTTAATAGGTAACACATGGTGGAGTTTTTACAGCTCACAAAGTGTTTTTACATAGTCATTACAAGGCAGGGTCTCTCTCACAGAAAGAGAAGCCAGGCCTTTTCCAGGTTTTGAGGCTTCACTTGTATTGAAAAATGTGTAGGTTCTCAAATAGGTTTATAATTATATTTTTATTGTTTACACTTAACAAATTAGAGCCTTTAAAACACACACACACACCCACAAATACAATCCTTTCTGATTGTGTTACTCAGAAGGTAATTACAGAATATTAACAATAGTCATTTATAAGGCCTTATAGGCAGTATGGAGCCCTGGTGGCATAGTAGTTAAAAGCTTAGCTGCTAACCAAAAGGGCAGAAGTTCAAATCCACTAGCCACTCCTTGGAAACCCTATGTGGCACTTCTACTCTATCCTATACAGCCACTATGAGTTGGAGCTGACTCGATGGCAGTGGGTTTGGTTTTTAGTTTATAGGTACCGTGGAGTCCCCGGGTGGTGCAAATAAAAGGTTAACGTGTTTGGCTGCTAACCAAAAGGTTGGAGATTCAAATTCACTCAGAGATGCCTTGGAAGAAAGGCCTAGTGATCTACTTCCAAAAATTTAGTCATTGAAAACTGTATTAAAAAAAAAAAAAAAACCAAACTCTTTGCTATTGAGTTGATTCTGACTCATAGCGCCCCTACAGGACAGAGCAGAATTGCCCCATAGGGTTTCTAAGGAGTGCCTGGTATACTCAAACTGCTGACCTTTAGGTTAGCAGCTGTAGCACTTAACAACTATGCCACCAGGGTTTCTGAAACCTGTATGGAGCACAATTATACTCTGACACACATGAGGCCGCCATGAGTCATAGCTGACTGGACAGCATCTGGCGGTGGTGGTAGGCAGTATGGTTCAGTACTGGGGCGTAAGGTCAGGGCATAAGCTCATAAGTAAGATGACTGGCTTCTTCATTCCAGTCTGTTAGGTATCCTTGTGATTGTGGGTGTAAAGTTGAGAATTTTCAAAAATGGGAGGCTACACACAACCAAGTGGCCCTCTTGTCCTCCCCATGACAAGACAATTTCAAGATGGCCACCTTTCAATGGCACAAGAAGCGTCCTGCTCTGCTAAACTTCATGGATCCTGTTTCAGTGACATCCCACGTTTAAATCTTTTTAAATGCACAACCTCATGCTTAGGTGGGGAGAAATATATTCTTCCCAACAGAAGTCTGGTTTTAATGACTTAATAAGCCTTTTGATGGGATGATAGCTGTGATGCAATAGGAAAAGTCAGTGTCTAATAGTCTGTGCCATTTTCAGAGGGGCTCAAAGTCCTACACGTCTGCACATCATTTTGTAGGATTTGGTCATGGAGTTGTAAATTGAAAAATCACAGTGGGATCTTCAACCATTGCCTTCTAAGAAAGTCATCCTTGGCGTTTAAATCCCATACTATGAACTGAAGCAAAAGTTAAGTACTTAGCTGCTAACCAAAAGGTTGATAGTTCAGACCCACCCAACAATTCTGTGAGGGAAAGACTGGCAATCTGTTTCCATAAAGATTACAACTTAGAAAACTCTGTGAGGGAATTCTATTCCGTCACATGGTGTTGCTATGAGTCAAAAATGACTCAACAGCATCCAACAACAATGACATTGTTAACTGAAGCATCAAATGATCCAAGTTCAGGTCAGAAATGATCTTCCCTCTCAAAGTTAGACACAACTTAAAAAGTGTCATGCTTAGTAGCTGAGATCAGTCCTCTTTAAAGACATAAGAATCTTGGAGTTCCCTATAGAATTCAGACATCTCATCATTGGTTGTTTTATCATTGGTTGTTTTAACATCATTGGCTGTTATACTTCAGATGTGAGTCTTTCCTCAAACTACCTTAAATAGAAAGGAAATTTGCTATATCACGTAACAGGAAGTCAAGAGGAAGAGTGAGATACAGGCATAGCACTGTTAGGGCTTCGGATCTGTCCCTTTGCTGTTTTCTTGGCTCTACCCTCGCCTCTGTTCCAGCTTTTAGTTGGAAGCTAATTCACCGTGGGTCTCTTTGCTTATGTACATCTTCAGAGCAGAGACTCTAACCACCTTTCTTCTGGACTATGTTTTCAAGGACTTTTGGAAAATAGAGATGGTGTCTCCCATGATATGCTCTCTGGAGCATCGGGCAGGCTTGCTTACTGCCCATTATAAAATACATGGGTTTCCTAAACTCAGGATTCCTGGTGTGTGTGCAGGTGTCACCTGACCCTCTTCAAGTCAACCTGTGAGAACTGAGCTTGGAGAACAGATGCAAATATGCTGTTGCTTATGCTGTTAGCTATACAGTGAATAATAAAGTCCCTTGACTCTGAAAAAGGAGTCTTGTGTCTTCTGCCAGCACCCATAAAACTGTGGCAATCTAATTTTTTTAACTTGCAAATAGAGTAAAATGTCAGACCTGCCACAGTCTTTGTGCAACCAGTTCTCCTCCAGGCAGAGTTGTGCATGGGCACAATATGGCTACCATCAGCAACTGGGGCAAATGGGTTTCTTGCTTACAGCCTGTAGGAGAAAAATGAAATCTTTTCCTTAATTATAGAATATTAGCTCTAGCCTTCATTCTGATTAGATCATCATAAGTCATGAGTCTATGCTAAGAACAAAACAGTCATTGGGAGAAAAGCAAATGCTTAAGCCTGGGTTCTTAAAACAATCATGGACAAAGAGGTTGAAGTCAGCTTTTCTTGACTCACATAGGATGTACAGGGATTGGGAGGGTACCTGAATAAAGCCTGGGTTCTGTTAGGAAGGAGTGATGGGGAATGAATTTTGCATAGGCATTCAACAGTCTCCTGTACAACAATTGTGACTGAGTTTCACATTTGCCATGTACCTCTACATCCAAATTGATCTATTTGTTAGCACATGCTCTCTCCTACCACCATCACATGGGACTCTGCCAGTTGGACGTTCTAGCTGCTCATATTTCAAGCCAATAGCTATGTGTTTAGGCATGAAGAGATCTGGTTCAGATCAGAAATGTTATACAAATGAACCTGTATGGATTAAGTGCTGCCACAGTCTATAACTGCTAAACGAGGGTCATGATTTCAGGCTGGTTAATAGACTCTAATACACTAAATGGTTTTATGAAACTCCAGTCCAAGGCATTCATCATAAGTGTGAAATTTTATATGGTCTTGTAGAACACCAGTGAGTCACAAACACTTTGGCCTTCTCTTCACAGAGGAAATTCGGAATGTAAACTGACTGCTGACTTGGGTGGTCATGCTCCTGGGGGACATGGTTAGACTGGTATTTGATGGCACCCAATTATTTCAGAGGGGATTACAGCACTTCAGGGATGGGAGTTGTGCTAGTGTTTACTGTGCTTTACCTATAGGGTAAGGTGCTGTACCTTAGTATTACTGGACATGGGACCCCTGCCTCCTCTCTGATCCCTAAATGAAGATTAGAACATGCTCATAGAATGCTAGGTGGCATAAACAGTTAAGTGCTGGACTTCTAACCAAAAAGGTGGTGGTTTGTACCCATCCAGAGACACTTTGGAAAAAAGTCCTGGAGATTTGCTTCCAGAAGGTCATAGCTTTGAAAACCCTATTGTGGGGCAGTGAATTACTTAATATGGCCCTTTTAACAATGAATGATCATGTAACTCCCACACAGTGATTGAGTAGGACTATGCAAATATGGTGCTTGTGGCCCACCAAGGGGACTTGATAGCTTACTAACAATGCAAATAAGCTGTAACACTTGCAGAGGTAGGACCATGCAAATAAGGTGTATGGAACCATAACAAAAGGATTGGTCATTTTGCCATCCGTTTAGGCTTAAAATGAACCATCCCAGAGGTGGGAAGAGAGGACCTCACTATCGCCAGGAAAAGCCAGGAGTGGAGCACGTCTTTTGGAACCAGGTTTCCTGTGGTGTGAGCCTCCCGTACCCAGGAGACAGAGAGCTGCAACATGAAACAGTGAGAAGCAGCAGCAGAGAAACAGCAGCAGCAGAACCAGGAGAAAGAGCATGAGATGGCACATTGGGCTTCCCAGCTCATGGTGCAAGGTGGCTACATGGAGCAAGCTGAGCACCTTCAGGCAGGAGGCTTGATGATGGCAGAGTGGGGTGCCTCTGGGCGTTTATTGGCAGAGCTAAAGAGCTCTGTAACATTTGCCTGAGCAGGGCAGAGGCCAGGCTGAGGCACCGAGAGGCTGAGAACAAGAGAGAGGCCTGCCTGTGGGCACAGCTCAGAAGAAGCTGTCCTGACTCATGAACTGAGTCATTCTCGATCCTGAATTGTAACCTGTTACTTCCCTAATAAACCCCATAATTGCGAGTATTGCCTGTGAGTTGAGTGGCCATTGCAACAAATTATCGAACCCAGCAGAGAAGCAGAGAGTGCCGTAGGAGGGACGGCTGGTGTCAGAATTGGTAAAAAGGTTAGAGGGTGGAGCTACGTTTGACCTCCACCTCGTAGGAATCAGCCTTGGGCTGATGCTTACGGTGATTCTCTCTCCTCCACCTCCTGAAATTAGAAGAGGTCAGATGCCCTTGAGCAGCCATGTTTACGCCTATGGAGCACAGTTCTACTCTGTAACTCAGGGGCTCGCCATAAGTCAGAGTTGGCCCTTGGGGAGAAAAATACGATTCTGCAGGCCCACGTCCCAGTTAAAGCTAAAAAGCCCTTCTTTTCTACCATAGGATTGGACTGGAGCTTGAATATGGTATCTAGACCTACCCCTGTCTTCCTCTTTCTCTGCATGACACTGTGCAAATGTTATTTAACTTCTTTGAGTTGTATCATCATTATCACTAAGTAGATGATGCTACATATCTCACAGATTGTTGTGAGGATTAAATAAAATAGTGTGTATAAAAGGAAATGCTCCTAAGACAAAGCCTGACATGTGACAGAGACCCCAGAAATACTAGTTGCAATTTAATTAAACTTAGAAAGTATACTGATGGGCAAGATAGTTTTGTGGTCAAAATGAGTTTCTTTTATTTTCTTAATTTTGATGCTACAAAGCACACAGTCTTATCTCTCATTTTAGAAAAATTATCTAAGTTATTTTGTAGCCCTGAAAAATACTGCGTCTGTTTTGGTATCAGGAAAGTCGCTTCATCATCATCATCACAATATTAAATTCACTGAGCATTTACTATGATGTCCATGTCCTAAGCCCTGGAACCTGCACATATGTCATCTTACATGGCAAAAGGGACCTTGCAGGTGTGATTAAGAACCTTGAAATGGAGAGATCATCTTGGATTTTCCAGGCAGGCCAATCTAATCACATGGGTCTTTAAAATCAGAGATCCTTTCCCAGTTGTGATCGGAAGGCAATGTGACTTCAGAAGAATGGTCAGAAAAATGAACCTTTTCTGGCTTTGAAGATGGAGAATGGAGACTGTGAACCAAGGAATGTGGGGAATCTCTAGAATTTGGAAAAGGCAAGGAAATGGATTCTTCCCTATTGTCACCAGAAAGAAACATAGCCCTACCTTCTTACTTTAGCCTGGTGAGAACTGTGTTGCACTACTAACCTCCAGAACTGCAAGATAAAAAACTTTCTGTTCTTGCAAGCCACTGAGTTTGTGGTTATTTGTTATAGCAGTGATAGAAAACGAATACATTGTGTTACAGGCACTGTTCTAAATGCTGACCACATTTTATCTCATGCAATCCTTATAAAAACCCTCCAAAATAAGCACTATAGGAAATTAAAGCTTAGAGAAGTTAAGTAACTTGTCCTAGGTCACACAGCTAGCTAAGGTCCGAGCTTGGACTCCCAAAATCTGCCATTTTTCATTCCCTGTAGCTGGACAAAGTTGCCTTCTCTTCTTAGTAACTAATCCCTCAAAAACTCAATGTTTAAAAAAAAATTAAAGAAATAATTTAAATTTTAAAATAAATTATGCCCTTGAGTTTCCTCTATACTGTTTTTACTTACCATGAAAATAATGCGTTGGTTTAGCCTGGAGCTATCGACAGTGTCAATCTTCTCTCTGTTCTTTCATAAAAGACCTACAGCAGTGGTAGTAGAATTCCTCTAGTTATTGCTGGCCACCTATCTTAACAGGGCACTTTAATGGGGAAACTCTCACCTTAAAAAGAGAGTTCAAGTAAATATGGTGCTTGGAGCTGCAGTCTCAGTTGCCTATCTCAAGACCTTCTGTAAAGATCACAGCCAAGAAAACACTACAGTGCAATTCAACTCTGTAACATATGGGGGCACCATGACTTGGAACTGATTTGATGGCGATCTTTTTTTTTAATCTCAAGACCTGCAGAGAAGGTGGTTTGCTGTTTTTGTTTTTCTGAAAACGTCCATCTCAGCTCCCGTGACTCCTGTGAACATTTAGCAAAATTCCTCCAATTTCCTAAAGTTCCTAGGAATTCCTGAGGACTGTGATTTTTTTTCTGTCGTAGTTTATTTTGTGTTTTTATTTTTTGTGGCTACCAGCCAAAGAGATCCTGTCATCCTGTCTCAAGTCTTTCCTTCATTGGGAAGCAATCATCTGTGCTCTTGTCCATTCAGTTCAAAGTTAATTCCTGCTGCTTTTTGTTCTCTTCTTAATTTTTTTTTTAGTGCTTAAACTCATTTTGTTCTTAATCTTCCAGGCCTTGCCATTTTGTTCCCCACTCCCTGCCCCCCCACCACCAGCCCACACATACTTACATCTAGAATGGTGGTATGCCAGATAGAATCTAGGGCATGCTGGGCAAACAGTAGATCGTCAACTCCATGCATGCCCATTTGTTACTTTTAGATAGGCAGGAACTGACCATGTAGATTAATCTTCACATAATCACAGAACATTGAAAGGAATCCCAGAGATAATCTAATCCCGAATCCTCGGTTTAGAGTTGAAGATTTGAGACTCAGAAGGAAGTTGCACACAAGCAGAGTGAGATTTGTATGCAAGTCTTCTCCTTCCACTTCAGGGACCTGCTACTGGATGTGGTTAAAGATCCCAACAACCATGAGGTTGGGCTAACCACACCTCAACCCTACACCTTAGTCACTCCTGGGTTTCTAACACACTCCCTCTCAATTTGTTATTTCTTCCAGAAATACTGCCTTTTCTAGAGCCCAAATATACTGACAAGGCCCATGCGAAAAAAAAAAAAAAAACTGTTGAGTAGATTTTGACTCATAGCAACCCTATAGGGCAGAGTAAAACTGCCCCATAGGGTTTCCAGGTAGCACCTTGTGGATTCAAACCGCCAAACTTTTCGTTAGCATCCATAGCTCTTAACCACTACGCCACCAAGGCTTCCAGGCCTATGTGGGGTTTTGCATATCCCGAGTGAGTTGTGAGTTCAGACAGACTTATTTTGTAAAATGGAGATTCTGCTCTACTTCATATTGGATTCCTCATTTATCAATCCTTTTTTCTTTCCAGCAATAATGCCATGGATAGAATGTGATCTGGTCATGCCTAGAGGTGACTAAGTCCTTGAATTTCTAGATTACTTCACTGGAGAACTTTTGTTATAAAAATTGTATACTCAATAACTATCTCATTTGTTGTTCCGTACCCACATTAGCCTTGCAGCCACTAGTGAGAGAGGTCATTGCCCACATGGGCTCTTGGACTAAAGAGAAAACATGGAGACGAAGAGTTAAAAAAGAGAGGAAGGAAAGGAGAAATAAGGGAAGAAAGGGGACCAAGAAGTGGAGAAAGGTGAAGAGTGGTGGAAAAGTGATGGAAAAAGAAGAGCCCAAGAAGGACAGAGACAAAAGGAAAGAGAGAGGGATGGGGAGCTAGAAAGAAAAAATAAATAAAAGTGCTGAGGAGGAGGAGAGGGAGAGCTGTAGAACAAGCAGGAGAATTGGAGAGGGTATAAGAGAACTGGATGGTAAGGCCTTCCACCTCTTAATGTCTACTAGCCTCAGGACACTCAAAGCCCTCTTCATTCAGAAACCTTTACACAAAATTCAGAAGAGCAGAGAAATGGGCACAATGTCAAGAATAACACTAGCTAAGTTGGAATTCGGAAAAATTTCCATGCCAAGTCAGATGACCTATTTTCCTGGATGATCTCAAGGAAAAGCTGTCTTGTGGCTGTCTATTATGACTGCATTTGTTGAGTGCCTACTGTCTTGAACCTCAAGGGGACAGTTCAGGAGACAAATAGTGGACATCTGTAAGAAGCGGTGACAGAGAGGACTGTAGGCATGTGGGGGGGGGTGCCATCTACAAGAACCAGTGATCAGCTAGTTAATCACAGGATATTTAAGCTGAAAGCTACCATGGAGAACCTCTAGTGTTTTTCTTGAGGGCTCCATGGAACGTTAACAAGGAATTTACAATATAAATTTTTGTCAATTATGATTGGGAAAAGTGAACCAAGAAAAGTTAACAGTTCTTTGGTCAAGGACTTCTCAGAGTCTTTAACCCATGAAGATTCATAAATATCTAGGAAGAGATCATTGGAGCCCTAGTGGCACAGTGGTTAAGCGTCCAGGTGCTAACCAAAAGGTCAGGAGTTCAAATCCACCATCTGCTCCTTGGAAACCCTATGGGGCAGTTCTACTCTGTCCTATAGGGTTGCTATGAGTTGGAATCCACTTGACGGCAATGGATTTTGGAAGAAGAGATCTTGAAGTTCCATGTTTTCCCCGGTATTATTTGACTACAAAATTCTATCCTCACAATGAATGTCTCAGACTAGTGAACCATGGAACACACTCTAAGAATTGCTGATCTGGACAAACCCATTCATTGTACAGGTAGAGAAACTGCGGCTGAGAAAGGGGAAGTGACTTACCCTGGTTCATACCATTAGATACTTACCAGTAGATCCTAGGAAAATACAATCCTACTGACTCAGACATATATCTAGGATTTGGCTTCGGACCAAAAGGAAATTTTACCCTTTCACTCTCACTCCCTCACCAAAACTTTACACCTCACAACTCTAAACAAATCCCCTTGGAATATTAACAGTAAAACAGAGCGGAGTAAAGGCTGCAGGGAAGCTGCGGAACGTTAAAGGTCTATCCACCCTCCACCCACTGCTGCCTGTTGCCATCGAGTCCATTCCGACTCACAGTGTTATCTGACCTCCAGGTCTCTCTTGGGGTGACACTGGGGCACAAGTCGGGCGAAAGAGAAAGAAGAAAAACTTTATTTGGTTGGCCAAGCAAAAGTGCTCACTGTGACCTGCGTTGCCAGGATGGCTGTCTGATGGGCAGGCACAGGGGTTTACATATGGGGAGAAAACAGACTGGGGGCGGGCTCTTCCTCAGGGCGCGTTCAGGGCTGCGGTCCATCAGGATTGGTGGACAGCTCCTGTCATGATGCTGCTGTCATCGGTGTGCGCAGTCGCACTGGCCTCCGCCCAGCCGCCATCCAGTGGTTTCCCACCTCATATGTGTCCAAAAAAACTTGAAAGTCTGCAAAAGAAACTATGAAGCCAGAAGGTAGAGGCCATGATGATAGTAGATAAAGTGTTTGGGGACGGAAGGATCTAGGTGCCTTCCTTGGATACCCACGTCCATACAATGGTTTGCCTTCATCTAGTAACCTAAAGTTTGGCAGTTCCAACCCAACTAGCGGCACTGCAGAATAAAGTCCTGGCGATCTGCTTCCAAAAAAAAATTTCAGCCAAGAAAACTGTGGAGCAGTTCTACTCTGCAACATACGCCATCTCCACGAGTTAGAATCGACTAGACAACAATGCGTGTGTGCGTGTGTAATGTATTACTTATTAGAGAAAGAGAGTCAGTCAAACAGGCCAGGTTTTAAACACCAAGAGTGCTACAAATGTGCCTTAAATTTATTGACTTAGACAAGAGTCTTCCCCTTCTTCCCTCTCCCGTGCCTGAAGAAACGAAAGCTCTTTCACTGGATACATTTTTGGAAACTCTCAATACTCTAGTTAAAACACGAGCAGAAGTGGAGGCGAGGCCGAGCGCAGCCCCCCACATGCGCAGGGTGCAGGGGTCAGTGTACCCGACGTCCCTACAGTTATTTCAGCTGTCCTGCTCGGTTCCGCACGCTCCGCTAAGCATGGCCACAAGTTGGCTTGAAATAATAGCTACAGATTCAAGAGCTCATGGGGGTGGGAGTGTGGCGGAGGAAAAAGTAAGCTTTGAGGAGCTATTTTCCTCCTACACTGTAAAAACTCAAGTGCCAGGGGGCTCAGGGTGGACTGGGACACAAAATAACCCCTTTGTCTCAAATCATCAGGACCGTACTTTAAGGGTTTCAAGCCTGCACAAACTCTGGAGGCATTCTAAGCCTGTACCTTCTGTCGTTCGGCGGGCACATAATGTACAAATGAAGAGAATTGGAGGTTTAATTTCAATTCAGACAAAAGGCTCAGCACACGTGTCTCTATGATAACACTTGGGTGGGGAGGGGGCAGAGGATAGGGAGTGACAGCCCATGTCATTGGCTAGTGCAGAAAGACTGTTTTTGGACTTTGATTGGGGTGATTCCCTCAGATTTTAACAAGTTTGCCAAGAAGACCTTCAGCTGGGCTGCATATGAGACCCTGCTATTTTTAATATAAATGTAATGTTTTTAAATCCATCGACGGTGTTCTAAACCAGGTTTGGTCGTAAGCAGCTGTGCTAAAATTGTAAAATCTCACCCTTGTGTCTGGTTTCACATCTGGTAACTCACAGCTAACAGTTACAACTCTCCACTAGTAATTAAATGTTTTCTTTAAAAGAAAAAAAAAAAACACCCACAATCATATATGGCAGAATGCATTATTAAAAGAGTATTTTGATTCACAACAACCACCACCAGGAAGAATCCAGCGAGAATTTTATAGGTAGTTGGGTCCTTTTAGGCACTTTTTTTCTTCCTGAAGGTGTTGATCAAATAAGTACACGTTACCAAAAGCAAAGGCAGTTTGCAACTGCGTGGATATTGAGTAACGTTAAGGGACCATAATTGCTAGTGAGCAGAATGCCTCCTCTTTGATGTCAACAGTGGCTTTTCTTTTTTGTTTCAGAAAGGAAGAAACTTCAAAAGCCGTAATTTCAGGACAATAAAGTACTCACATTTTTTTTTTTTTTTAAGTACTCACATTAATATAGGTACCAACTTGAACTGTTCTTGAGCTCAAAAAAAAAAAAAAAACCGTTTCTGGGTGAGAATGTGCTGGGATGAAGCAGAGAGAATTCAAATATTTTTAGATTGTCTTTCATATACCATTTTCAATCAGAATAGGTGACATCACGCACAGGGACCCTAAACATAGACTTGAAAAGCATTAGCACATGTGAAAACAGTTTATTCCTTATATTCTGAAATACATGATTTTATTTTAACATATTTTAAGTCTATTACATTAATTAAAAATATCATAATATTATATACTATAATACATATAGAACAATATATGTATGTTATAATATAAACGACTGGATTCTTCTAATATTTTAAAGGTACTAGAATAATTAGTAGGCCACAGGAAAGAGGCTTTAAAATCAACAGCCATTTTTCTTTCCTCTGTCATTATGTCAGTAAAGCATAATTTTAATAAGAAATAAATACAGATTTGAGTTTTCCAATGCCTTTTTTTTAGTTAACTTTTTTCTTTAATAAACTCTTTCACTGAACTGTAACAACTATTCAGAAAAAAAATACACAAACCACAAGTGTCTATAGTTTGATGAAGTTTTTAGAAGTTAACTTTTCTGCCCATTTTAGTCCATAATCCAATGATTTTTTAGTGAAATTATAGCATCGTACAATCGTCGTCCCCATCCAGTGTTAGAATCTAGTGTTTTGTTTTGTTTTTAACAATAATGCTTAAGGGCAGGAGAGTGGAAGAAATGCAAGAAAACCTCTAAAATAGAGACAGCATGGGGACCAGAACTAACTGGTAACCAAGTGACTTTAATCCTCCGCGCTTGCCCAGGAGACTTGAATAGCATCCAGGTTCCTGGCGTCTTATTAACCAGTCGCCATTGCATTAACTGACTCAAGGCAACCCCGTGAGTATCAGAGTAGACCCGTGCTCCACAGGGTTTTCAATGGCAGATTTTCTGGAAGCTCCGGGCCTTTCTTCTGAGGCATTGCTGGGTGGACTCAAACCTCCCACCTTTCAATTAGCAGCCAAGCACCTTAACTCTTTGGAATAGCCAGCAACTCTGGTATTTCATTAGAAGCCCTGCAGATGCCTCTGCCCCAGCAGACTGCTGCCTTGCTGTTGCCTAGGCTTTCATTCGGTGGAAGCAAGAGAAGCCGCTTGCTCTCAGCATTAGTGTGATCCCAGCAGCCGAGGAAGACTCTAAAGCCAGGAGGAGATTGGAGAGCGCAGACCTCAGAAGTTTGTCTGCTGATGTAAATGATTGAGGAATGTCCATTACTTCAAAAATGAAATAACCAAGGCAGGGCTGTCCAACAAAACCGGTGTCACTGGAGTCACCCAAGACATGGAAAACCCTGCGCACGGAGAAGAGCCACGTACCAGTCTGCTAAGCAAAGAAACAGCTGTCCCTGAAGCAGCGGTGGCCTCTTCAAGGCCCCTCTTATCCTGGGCCCCCGCTGCTGCTTCTTCCCACCAAGAAGAGGCTGGGGAAAGGGGAAGGGCTGGGACAATGAAATGCACTCTGAGCGATGAAGCCTCTGTGCCGCACGAAGGCGGGCTCACCCCACCACCCCCAGAGAGTCAGGACACTGAATTATGCACCTGCCTCCCCAGTAGCAGACCTAAAGCTAGATATGCTGACACAGAGTGCTACCACACCACCTGAAAACCAAATACTCACTCAGGGTGTTTTCAGCCCTGATGTATAAACTCCTGTAGGCCCAGTAAAAGGAGCACTGGTGGCGCAACGGTTAACACCTCAGCTGCTGATTGAAAGGCTGGTGGTTCAAAACCACACAGCTGCTCCCTAGGAGAAAGATGCCGCGATCTGCTCCCATACAGATTACAGCCTAGAAAACCCTATGGGGCAGTTGTACTCTGTCAGATGGGGTTGCTAGGAGTCAAAAATTGACTCAACAGTGCCCAGCAACAACAACACGCTCCATAAAGGAGACCTTCCGAGAATGTCAGGGATGCAAAAACCCCGAAAGGTGACCTGAAACAAGGACCCTACTTGGATAATCAAACAGCCCAAGTCATTACCTAGCTTGGGAGTAAATCAAAATGGTGCATGCGATGCAGTGGGAAAAGCTTTGTCAACAGGCTTGGTAGGCGAGAATGAGACTTGGGAGAGCCCGCTGGCTTGAACACTTCCTCTCTGGGCTTCCTTCACTGATTGAGCAGGGATAATAGATGATGAGCCAGACCCCTGGAGTGCTTTCACTCAGGCAGTCTGTGGCTCTATGAGTCTCAGCTCAAAATCATGGGAAAAGCCCAGGGGTGCAGCCAATGGTTGGCAGCAAAACCAATCCCCAATCCATCCTGGGCCACTGCAGCAAGTCAGACCCAGCTGTCCTCTGAATGAGAAAACACATACAAAGCTCCATCAGTGCATTAGCTGCGTCTGGTTCCCAGTTCTTTCTGAGATGGTCTGCCCATGTCTCAGTTCCAGGGAAGTCAAGAATAGGAAAGCAGCTCTCCTATTGAGGAGAAAGGACCCCATCCCTTTTATTTTCACAGATCCTTATGATCGGCTCCATTCAGAACCAGCTGTCCTTTGAACCCTGCAAGGGGAAGACAATAGCCATGGAGTGGTCATTTAATTCTCTCTCTCTCTCCCTCTGAGGGCAAACATTAACTGCAGGCTACAACAGGACCACCTGCAATGTGTTAGTCATTAAAAAGGTCACCGTTACTAAACATTTTAAACTGTGAATAGATTCGGGTTAAATTAGGTGTAAAAAAAGTCATTTCCTCTCTGTGATAAACTCAAACACCTGCAGTAGGGCTCAAGTTTACCAGGGACATAAAGGGCCTCTCCAGCTCACAGACCATTTGTGGGGAATAAAAGCACAAAGCCTCATTTTGTCAGCTATCTCTCTGCCCCTTGTAATAGGATGCCCTAAATTTGGTGACTGTATACACAGCTCTTTGGGACATGTTATGCTTTATAGACATGAATCAAAATCTTTGTTTGTGTCCCCCTCACAGAAGCTTCTTCAACACATTGCTGTGTATTTCCTTAAATCTTTTCCTCCCATCCCATGTTTTCATCTCATTTTAATCCATTAGAGTGTTCCCCCACTTTTGCCTTTTGCAAGCGGCAATTCCCCTGAGTTTGTTGTTTCCAATCTGGCCAAAGGGAAGTAAACCAAGGTAAAGGCCAGCTGGCATTGGCATTTGGAGAGTATGTTCTCCATTCCAGCCTCTATGCTAGGTATATAGCAGTCCCTGAGTGTCATGGATTGAATTGTGTCCCACAAAAATATCTGTCAACTTGGCTAGGACATGGTCCCCTTGTATGACTGTCTACCATTTTATCTTCTCATGTGATTTCCCTATGTGTTGTAAATCCTATCAGTATGATGTAATATGATGGATTAGTGGCAGTTATATTGATGAGGTCTACAAGATTAGGTAGTGTCTTAAGCCAATCTGTTTTGAAATATAAAATAGAGAAGCAAGCAGAAAGACATGGGGACCTCATACCACCAAGAAAAAAGCCCCGAGAAAGAGCGCATCCTTTGGACCTGAGGTTCCTGCCCTGAGATGCTCCCAGACCAAGTGAAGACTAATGCATCACAAGGACCTTCTTCCAGAGCCAACAGAGAGAGAAAGCCTTCCCCTGGAGCTGATGCCCTGAAGTTGGACTTGTAGCCTACTCAACTGTGAGAGGATAAACTTCTCTTTGTTAAAGCCGTCCACTTGTGGTATTTCAGTTATAGTAGCACTAGACGACTAAGACACTGGGTGATACAATTAACATGCTTGGCTGCTAACTGAAAGATTGGCAGTTCAAGTCCACCCAGAGGCACCTCAAAAGAAAGACCTGGCAAACTACTGAAAGATCACAACCATTAAAAACCCTATGGAGCACAGCTGTACTCTGACACACAAAAGGGTTGCCATGAGTCAGCGTCAACACCATAGTGACTGGTTTTTGGTGCTAGGTATCAGCATACAACTTGCCACCTCTCCCTCCCGACAATGGACATTATGAAGGAGCCCTAGTGGCACCGTGGTTAAACACTTGGCTGCTAAACAAAATGTTGGCAGTTCGAACCCATCAGCTGCTCCTCTGGAGAAAGATGTAGCAGTCTGCATCCATAAACATTAAAGCCTTGGAAACACCATGGGGCAGTTTTACTCTGCCCTGTAGGGTCACTATGAGCCAGAATCGACTCGATGACAACAGGTTTGGTTTTTGGTTAGACATTATACCCCCCTTTGGCGCAGTGGTTAAGAGCTTGGCTGCTAACCAAAAAGATCAGCAGTTCAAATCCACCACGAACCCTTGGGAACCCTATGGAGCAGTTCTACCCTGTCCTATAGGGTTGCTATGAGTCAGAATCGACTGGAAAGCAACAGGCTTGGTTTTGGTCTCACAGATGAAGAAACTGCAACTTTAAGAAGTCAAGTTGCTTATCTAGAGGGGAGAGGAGCTCAGAGCTTCTAAGTGGAAGATTTAGGAGTTGCCATCTCACTGCCACTAACTGTCCTGAGGCCACCATCACCTCCAGCCTGGGCCTTGGCGTTAGCGTCTCAACTGCTTGCTCTGCTTGCTTTGCTTCCACGCCTGCCTCCCTGTGGTCCATTTCCACATAACAGCCAGAGTGTGATTTTGAAAACTTTAAATCAGACCATGTCCCTCACTGCTTAGAACCCTCCTGTGAATTCTCCTTACAGTTAAAATAAAATCCAGACTCCTTATTGTATTTGATTTCGCCCCGGCCTACCTCTCTGTACCACTCTCCTCCCTTCTCTCCCCACATTCTAGACATTCAGCTTTGTCCACCCAGGTACACTGCACCTGTTCCCTCTGTTTTGAAGGGTTTCCCTGCTGATATGAGTAGCCTGTACCTTCTACTTTCTCAGGTATCAGCTTGAATACTATCGAAGCCAAGCCTTTTCTTACCATCCGATCTTTCTTACCGACCAACCTTTATTGTTATTAGTTGCTGCTGAGTTGGCTCCAACTCCTGGTGACCTTACGAAGAATAGAACAAAATGTTGCCCGGTCCTGTACCATCTTCATGATCATTGGTATGTTTGAGTCCATTGTTACAGCCATTGCATCAATCCGTCTCATGGAGGGTTTCTCTTGCTGGCCCTCCACTTTATCAAACACAATGTCCTTCTGCACCAATTGATCCCTCCTGATATGTGTCCAAAGTAAGCTGGTCAAAGTCTTGGACAATATTCTGTGATCCACAGGGTCTTCATTGGCTGATTTTCAGAAGTAAATTGCTAGGCCTTTCTTCCTAGTCTGTCTTAATCTAGAAGCTCTGCTGATACCTGCCCACCACAGGTGGCCGTGCTGGTATTTGAAGTACAGTGGCATAGCTTCCAGCATCATAGCAACATGCAACCCACCACACGACAAACTGACAGATGGTGGAGGAATTAACACTTACTAAGTACGAAACACAATGCTAGGCGGTGATAACCTCAAAGAAACTTACATCAGAGAAGACAGACCTTTATACAAATGAAAAAAGCGAGAGATTAAAATTGGGACAGTCATAATAACTCTAAGGATTGAGTACAGGAGCCTCAAGCTTCCTTTCAGAATGTCAGTTGTAATAAAAAAAAAAAAAAATTTTTTTTTTTTTTTTTTTAGTCAGTTGTAATACTTAGAGTTATTTTAAATCCGTAGGCAGATAGTTGTGTACATTAAAAAAAAAAATACATGTTGAGGTGAAAAGAAAGGTTAGAGCTAAAATGAACACAGTTTTCAAAGCCAATAGTGCTTCTTGCTTGTCAGGTTTTGTCCAGTCGATTTTGACCCATAGTGACCCCATGTGACGCAGTAAAACTGCTCCACAGGGTTTTCCTGGCTATAATCCTTACAGAAGCAGATCACCAGGTCTTTCTCCCATAGATCCTCTGGGTGTGTTTGAACTGCCAACTTTTTGGTTACCAGCCAAGAGCTTAACTGTTTGTGCTGCCAGGGTTCCTTCTTGCTTGGGTACTAGGCATCTATATCCAGCATAGCGGTAATCACTGTTATGCGGCAGAAATAACACCAGCTTGGAGCTCAGTTTTGCGATTCACTGGTTCATTTATTCCTTCATTCAACCAACCACAGGCAAGGCACCATGTAGAGCATTGTGGGCACAGCCGAGAACAAGACACTCAGGGTCCCCATCCCATTGCAATGTACAATCCAGTGGAGGAAAAGGGACAATAAGTAAGAAGTAGCAGATAATGATGAGAGCTATGAAGATAATTCATGTATATAAATTTATAAATCATATAGGATACAGTGTATTATAAATCATACAGAATACAGTGTGTTATACCTGAGCCTATTTGTATAAAAACAAATATGTTCATAAAGCATGTATATATTTGTATGAGTATGGAAGAGATCCACATTTGTACCCATTCTAAAGAAAAGTGATCTAACAGAACACATAAATTATTGAACAATACCATTCATATCACACACAAGGAAAATTTTGCTGAGGATCATTCAAAACCGGTTGCGGCAGGACATCAACAGGGAACTGTCAGAAATTCAAGCTAGTTTCAGAAAAGGACACAGAAGGAGGGATATCATTGCTGATGTCAGATGGACCATAGTTGAAAGCAGAGAATACCAGAAAGATGTTTACCTGTGTTTTATTGACTATGCAAAGGAATTCGACCGTGTGGATAATAACAAACTATTGCGAAGAATGGGAATTTCAGAACACTTAATTGTGCTCATGAGGAACCTCTACTTAGACCAAGTGGCAGTCTTTCGAACAGAACAAGTGGATACTGTCAGGAATGGTGTGAGTCAGGGTTGTACCCTTTCGCCATACTTATTCAATCTGTATGCTGACCAAATAATCAGAGAAGCTGGGCTATGTATATGAAGAAAGGGATATCAGGATTGGAGGAAGACTCATTAACACCTGCGACATGGAGATGACACAGGCTTGCTTGCTGAAAGTGAAAATGATTTGAAGCACTTACTGGTGAAGATCAAAGACCACAGCCTTCAGTATTGATTATACCCAACATAAAGGAAACAAAAATCCTCACAATTGGACCAGTAACCAACACCATGATAAATAAAGAAAAGATTGAAGTTGTCAAGGATACTTGGATCCAACATCAACCCCCATGGAAGCAGCAGTCAAGAAATCAAAAGACACATGGCACTGGGAAAATCTGCTGCAAAAGACCTCTTTAAAGTTAAAAAGCAAAGATGTCACTTTAAGAACTAAGGTGTGCCTGATCCAAGCCATTGTATCTTCTATCACCTTATACACATGTGAAAGCTGGACAATGAATAAGCAAGACCAAAGGAGAATCAATGCCTTTGAATTATGGTGTTGGCAAAGAATATTGAATATACAATAGACTGCTGAAGAATGAACAAATCTGTTTTGGAAGAAGTTCGGCCAGAATGCTCATTAGAAGGGAGGATGGCAAGACTTGATCTCATATACTTCGGACAGGTTATTAGGAGAGACCAGTCCCTGGAGAAGGACATCATGCTTGATAAAGTAGAGAGTCAGAGAAAAAGAGGAAGACTCTCAATGAGATGGATTGACACAGTGGCTGCAAAAATGGATTCAAATATAGCAATGACTGTGAGAATAGCACAAAACCAGGCAGTGTTTCCTTCTGCTGTACATAGGGTCTCTATGAGTCGGAACCAACTCGATGACACCTAACAACAACAACAACAATAATGGAGAAATATATGGAAGGATACACACCAGGATATTAAAATCTGTCATCATGGTGTGTTGGCAATAGAGGGAAGTGGTAAGAAGTAGTATTAACTTTTTCTTTATATATTTACATTGTTTACAATGAGTATATTGCTTTTGAATAAAAATAAATTAATAAATAAAATACAAATTAAGATAAAGTAAAACAATTTTCCTGAAACAGGACATACATTGCAGCTGAATAGTAATCTTCAGTGTCATTTGTGACTAGTGAGTTAACTTTCTCCTCTTGCTCTGTGTCCCCTTGTGAGCCCATTTCTTGCTCCCAAACCCAGTTATCAAGAATAAACGGGAAGCTGCTGGGAATGAACCCTAAGGAAATAGTTCAAGGCATAGAGAAAGCTCTCTTCTTGGAGTTATTTATCACATGGCTATTTTGTAAGACTATAATATTGGAAATATCATAAATGTCCTATAATTAGGGAAGAATTAAATAAATTATGACACATTGACTAGGAAATATTAGAAGTTACTAAAAATGAGGCATCCAGCATTTTGTAACACCCTGAACAATGCTTACATGATGATGTTAACAGAAGAGTATAATTCACAGAATTCCATTTTATGAGAAAAAATGATATGAAAGTAATTAGGAAAAGACAAGATTCAAAGGGACACATCTGATAGACTACAGTGGCTCATGGTGATGTTAGGCACAGCACTGAAAGCTCATATACTTAGGTTATTACAGGAATATTAAGTCATCACTCTGGGAATACCACCCCTAGTCATATAAGTCTCGGGGGGGGGGGCATCACTCTTAGAGTTAAATGCCTAGTTTATAATCATTTAAGAGGATGACACTTTTTTTTTTTTTAGCTCCATACCTGTTTTATGATATAGTTTCTCAATCAAGAATCACGACAATATTCCTCCATCTGACCCTCTGGCAAGGTAATAAGTTTTATCTAAAACCTGTTATTTCCATTGAATTGAGTCGATCTTACCAAAAATTGCTACATACACTTCAAGAAACTAGAATCCTCATATCCTTGTTTTGTGTGGTATTGTTCGATGAGTTTATGGATATTTCTGTCTTGTCTTGTTCTGAGAGCTTGCTTCTGCTCTAAAGCATTTTGTCTAAGCTCCTGTCTTATATCAGGTTGGAGGCTGCGGCTAAGAATTATTATTTTTTTTATTGTGCTTTAGGTGAAATTTTACAGCTCAAGTTAATTTCTCATACAAAAATTTGTATGCATATATTATGTGACCCTAGTTGCATTCCCTATAATGTGACAGCACACTCCCCCTTTCTACCCCAGGTTTCCCGTGTCCATTCAACCAGCCCCTATCCCTTTCTTTCTTCTCATCCCACCTCTGGACAGGAGCTGCCCATTTAGTCTCGTGTATCTATGTGAACTAAGAAGAACACTCTTCACGAATATTGTTTTATGTTCTATAGTCCAGTCCAATTTTGGTCTGAAGAATTGGCTTAGGGAATGGTTTTAGTTCTGAGTTAACAGAGATTCTGGTGGCCATGTCTTCTGGAGTTCTTCCAGTCTCAGTCAGACGTTAAGTCTGGTCTTCTTATGTGAATTTCAGTTCTGCATCACAATATTCTCCTGCTGTCAGGGACTCTCTGTTGTGTTTCCTGTCAGGGCGGTCATTGGTGGTAGCTGGCACCATCTAGTTCTTCTGGTCTTAGGCTGATGTAGTCTCTGGTTTATATGACCCTTTGTCTCTTGGGCTAATATTTTCCTTGTGTCTCTTGTGTTCTTCATTCTACTTTGCTCCAGGTGGGCTGGAAACAATTGATGCATCTTAGATGGCCACTAGCAAACTTTGAAGACCCCAGATGCCACTCACCAAAGTGGGATGAATAACATTTTCTTAATAAACTTTTTTTAACGCCAATTGACCTAGGTGTTCCCTGAAACCGTGGTCCCCAGGCCTCCGCATCTGCTACTCTGTCCCTTGAAGTGTTTGTGTTCAGGAAACTTCTTAGCTCTTGGTTTAGTCCAGTTGTGCTGACTTCCTCTGTACTGTGCGTTGTCCTTCCCTTCACCTAAGATAATTCTTGTCTACTCTATAGTTAGTGAATACCCCTCTCCCTTCCTCCCCACCCTCGTAACCACCAAAAGATATTTTCTTCTGTGTTAAAACCTTTTCTTGAGTTCTTATGATAGTGGTCTCACATAGTATTTGTCCTTTTGCGACTAATTTCACGCAGCATAATGCCTTCCAGATTCATTCATGTCGTGAGATGTTTCTTGGATTCATCATTGTTCTTTATCATCGCATAGTATTCCATTGTGTGAATATACCACAATTTGTTTATCCATTCATCCGTTGATGGGCACCTAGGTTGTTTCCATCTTTTTGCTATTGTGAACAGTGCTGCAATGAACATTAGTGTGCATATATCTATTCGTGTGAAGACTCTTATTTCTCTAGGATATATTCCTGGGAGCATGATTGCTGAGGCCTATGGTACTTCTATTTCCAAAGTGGTTGTACCATTTTACATTCCAACCAGCAGTGTGCAAGTGTTCCAGTCTCTCCACAACCTCCCAACCTTTATTATTTTGTGTTTTTTGGATTAATGCTAGCCTTGTTGGGGTGAGATGGTATCTTATTGTAGTTTTGATTAGCATTTCTCTAATGGCTAATGATCGCGAGCATTTCCTTATATATCTGTTAGCTGCCTGAATGTCTTCTTTGGTGAAATGCCTGTTCATATCCTTTGCCCATTTTTTTTTTTATTAACTTTTATTGAGCTGCAAGTAAACATTTACAAATCAAGTCAGACTGTCACATATAAGTTTATATACACCTTACTCCGTGCTCCCACTTGCTCTCCCCCTAATGAGTCAGCCCTTCCAGTCTCTCCTTTCGTGACAATTTTGCCAGCTTCCAACTCTCTCTATCCTCCCATCCCCCCTCCAGACAGGAGATGCCAACACAGTCTCAAGTGACCACTTGATATAATTAGCTCACTCTTCATCAGCATCTCTCTCCTACCCACTGTCCAGTTCCTTTCATGTCTGATGAGTTGTCTTCGGGGATGGTTCCTGTGCTGGGCCAACAGAAGGTTTGGGGACCATGACCGCCAGGATTCCTCTAGTCTCAGTCAGACCATTAAGTATGGTTTTTTTATGTGAATTTGTAGTCTGCATCCCACTGACCTCCTGCTCCCTCAGGGGTTCTCTGTTGCACTCCCTGTCAGGGCAGTCGTCGATTGTGGCTGGGCACCAACTAGTTCTTCTGGTCTCAGGATGATGTAGGTCTCTGGTTCATGTGGCCTTTCTGTCTCTTAGGCTCTTAGTTGTCGTGTGACCTTGGTGTTCTTCATTCTCCTTTGCTCCAGGTGGGTTAAGACCAATTGATGCATCTTAGATGGCCGCTTGTTAGCATTTAAGACCCCAGACGCCACATTTCAAAGTGGGATGCAGAATGTTTTCATAACAGAATTATTTTGCCAGTTGACTTAGAAGTCCCCTTAAACCATGGTCCCCAAACCCCCGCCCTTGCTCCGCCGACCTTTGAAGCATTCATTTTATCCCGGAAACTTCTTTGCTTTTTGTCCAGTCCAGTTGAGCTGACCTTCCATGTATTGAACTTCACTTAAAGAAGTTCTTATCTACTAATTAATCAGTAAAAAACCCTCTCCCACCCTCCCTCCCTGCCCCCCTCGTAACCACAGAAGTATGTGTTCTTCTCAGTTTATACTATTTCTCAAGATCTTATAATAGTGATCTTATACAATATTTGTCCTTTTGCCTCTGACTAATTTCGTTCAGCATAAGGCCTTCCAGGTTCCTCCATGTTATGAAATGTTTCATAGATTCATCACTGTTCTTTATCGATGCGTAGTATTCCATTGTGTGAATATACCACAATTTATTTAGCCATTCACCCGTTGATGGACACCTTGGTTGCTTCCAGCTTTTTGCTATTGTAAACAGAGCTGCAATAAACATGGGTGTGCATATATCTGTTTGTGTGAAGGCTCTTATTTCTCTAGGGTATATTCCGAGGAGTGGGATTTCTGAGTTGTATGGTAGTTCTATTTCTAACTGTTTAAGATATCGCCAGATAGATTTCCAAAGTGGTTGTACCATTTTACATTCCCACCAGCAGTGTATAAGAGTTCCAATCTCTCCGCAGCCTCTCCAACATTTATTATTTTGTGTTTTTTGGATTAATGCCAGCCTTTTTTTTTTTTTGTTGGAGTGAGATGGAATCTCATCGTGGTTTTAATTTGCATTTCTCTCATGGCTAATGATTGAGAGCATTTTCTCATGTATCTGTTAGCTGCATGAATATCTTCTTTAGTGAAGTGCGTGTTCGTATCCTTTGCCCACTTCTTGATTGGGTTGTTTGTCTTTTTGTGGTTGAGTTTTGACAGAATCATATAGATTTTAGAGATCAGGCGCTGGTCGGAGATGTCATAGCTGAAAATTCTTTCCCAGTCTGTAGGTGGTCTTTTTACTCTTTTGGTGAAGTCTTTAGATGAGCATAGGTGTTTGATTTTTAGGAGCTCCCAGTTATCTGGTTTCTCTTCGTCATTTTTGGTAATGTTTTGTATTCTGTTCATGCCTTGTATTAGGGCTCCTAAGGTTGCCCCTATTTTTTCTTCCATGATCTTTATCGTTTTAGTCTTTATGTTTAGGTCTTTGATGCACTTGGAGTTAGTTTTTGTGCATGGTGTGAGGTATGGGTCCTGTTTCATTTTTTTGCAAATGGATATCCAGTTATGCCAGCACCATTTGTTAAAAAGACTATCTTTTCCCCAATTAACTGACTCTGAGCCTTTGTCAATTATCAGCTGCTCGTATGCGGATGGATTTATATCTGGGTTCTCAATTCTGTTCCACTGGTCTATGTGCCTGTTGTTGTGCCAATACCAGGCTGTTTTGACTACTGTCTTTGCCCATTTTTTAATTGCATTATTTGACTTTTTGTTGTTGAGATTTTGCAGTAACTGTAGATTTTAGAGATTAGACCCCAATTGGATATGTCATAGCCAAATTATTTTTCCCGGTCTGTAGGTCGTCTTTTGATGAAGTCTTTGGATGAACATAAGTGTTTGACTTTTAGGAGTTCCCAGTTATCTAGTTTCTCTTCTGGTGTTTGTACATTGTTAGTTATGGTTTGCATTCTGTTTATGCCATGTATTAGGGTTCCCAGCACTGTCCATATTTTTTCTTCCATGATCTTTGTAATTTTAGATTTTATATTTAGGTCTTCTTTGATTCATTTTGAGTTACTTTTTGTACGTGCTATTTGGTATGAATCTTGTTTCATTTTTTTTTTTCAGATGGATATTCAGTTATGCCAGCACCATTTGTTAAAGAGACTGTCTTGTCCCCATTTAACAGATTTTGGGCCTTTGTCAAATATCAGCTGCTCATATGAAGGTGGATTTATGTCTGGATTCTCAATTCTGTTCCATTGGTCTCTGTATCTGTTGTTGTACCAGTACCAGTAGCAGGCTGTGGTGTGTCTACTGTGGTGGTAAAATAGGTTCTAAAATCAGGTAGTGTGAGGCCTCTCACTTTGTTCTTCTTCTTCAGTAATGCTTTACTTATATGGGGCTTCTTTCTCTTCCATATGAAGTTGGTGATTTGTTTCTCCATCTCAGTAAAATGTGTCATTGAAATTTGGATGGGGATTGCATTGTATCTGTAGATCATTTTAAGTTGAATTCACATTTTCACAATGTCGAGTCTTTCTATCCATGAGCAAAGCATGTTTTTCCACTTATGTGGTCTATTTTGGTTTCTTGCATTAGTGTCTTGTAGTTTTCTTTGTATAGGTCTTTTATGTCTCTGGTTAGATTTTTCTAAGCATTTTATCCTCTTGGGGGCCATTGTAAATGATATTGATTTGGTGATTTCCTCTTTGAAGTTATCTTCGTTGGTGTAGAGGAATCCAACTGATTTTAGTGTATTTATCTTGTATCCTGATGCTTTGCTGAAATCTCCTATTAGTTTCAGTAGTTTTCTTGTGGATTCTTTGCAGTTTTCTGAGTATAAGATCGTATCATCTGCAAATAGGGATACTTTTACTTCTTCCTTACCAATTTGGATGCCCTTTATTTCTTTCTCTTGCATTATTGCTCTGGCTAGGACTGCCAGCACAATGTTGAATAAAAGTGGTGATAAAGGGCATCCTTGTCTGGTTACCGTTCTCAGAGGGAATGATGTTGGCTATTGGCTTTGTATGTTGTTGTTGTTGTTGTTAGGTGCCATCGAGTTGGTTCCGACTCATAGCGACCCTATGCACACCAGAACAAAACATTGCCCGGTCCTGCGCCATCCTTACAATCTTTGTTATGCTCGAGCTCATTGTTGCAGCCACTGTGTCAATCCACCTCATTGAGGGTCTTCCTCTTTTCCACTGACCACTGACCCTGTACTCTACCAAGCATGATGCCCTTCTCCAGGGACTGATCCCTCCTTTTATACTGATAAAAGCCCTTTATTATGTCAAGGAATTCCCTTCTATTCCTATTTTGCTGAGAGTTTTTATCAGGAATGGGTGTTGGACTTTGTCAAATGCCTTTTTCATGTCAATTGATAAGATCATGTGGTTCTTATCTTTCATTTTATTTTTGTGATTGATTACATTGATTGTTTTTCCAATGTCGAACCATCCCTGCATAAAAGAAGATACCTGGTATGAATCCCACTTGATCATGGTGAATTATTTTTTTTTTTTGAGATGTTGTTGAATCCTGTTGGCTAGAATTTTGTTGAGGGTTTTTGCATCTATGTTCATGGGGGATATTGGTCTATAATTTTCTTTTATTGTGGTGTCTTTACCCGGTTTTGGTATCAGAGTTATGCTGGCTTCATAGAATAAGTTTGGGAGTATTCTGTCCTTTTCTATGCTCTGAAATACCTTTAGTAGTAGTGGTGTTAACTCTTCTCTGAAAGTTTGGTTGAATTCTCCAGTGAAGCCATCAGGGCCAGGGCTTTTTGTTGTTGTTGTTAGAAGTTTTTAATTACCTCTTCAGTGTCTTCTTTTGTTATAGCTTTTTTTAGTTGTTCTACCTCGGTTTGCGTTAGTTTGTGTAGGTAGAGTGTTTCCCAGAATTTACCCATTTCTTCTAGGTTTTCATATTCGTTGGAGTACAATTTTTCACAGTATTCTGTTATGATTCTTTTTATTTCGGTTGGGTCTGTTGTGATATCACCCATCTCATTTCTTATTTGAGTTATTTGCTCCCTCTCCTGTTTTTCTTTTCTCAGTTTGGCCAATGGTTTATCAATTTTTTTGGTCTTTTCAAAGAACTGCTTTTGGTCTTGTTAACTCTTTCAATTGTTTTTCTATTCTCTATTTCATTTATTTCTGCTCTAATTTTATTATTTCCTTCTGGTGTACGAGGTCTTCTTTTGCTGCTCTCTTTCTATTTGTTCAGGTTGTAGGGTTAATGTTTTGATTTTGGCCTTTTCTTCTTTTTGGGTGTGTGCATTTGTTGCTATAAATTGACCTCTGAGCACTGCTTTTGCAAAGGTTCTGGTAGAGTGTGTTTTCACTCTTATTTGATTCTGTGAATTTCTTTATCCTGCCCTTGATTTCTCCTGTAACCCAGTAGTTTTTTTGAGAGAAAGAGTTGTTCAGTTTCCATGTATTTGAATTTTTTCCTTGCTTTTTCTGTTATTGACTTTTACTTTTATGGCTTTATGGTCAGGAAAGATGCTCTGTAAAATTTTAATGTTTTGGATTCTGTTAAGGCTTGCTTTGTGGCCTAATACGTGGTGTATTCTGGAGAATGTTCCATGTGCTTTGGAAAAGAAAGTATACTTGGCTGCTGTTGGGTGGATGTTCTGTATATGTCTATGAGATCAAGTTGGTTGATTGTGGCATTTAGATCTTCCATGTCTTCATTGAGCTTCTTTCTGGATGTTCTGTCCTTCACTGAAAGTGGTATGTTGAAGTCTCCTACTATTATAGCGGAGCTGCCTGCTTCTCTTTTCAATGCTGTTAGAGTTTGTTTTACGTATTTTGGAGCCCTGTTGTGGGGTGTGAAAATATTTATTACTGTTATGTCCTCCTGGTGTATTGACCCTTTAATCATTATATAGTGTCCTTCCTTAGCCTTTGCAGTGGAATTTGCTTTAAAGTCTATTTTGTTAAAGATTCATGTTGCCACTCCTCCCCCCTTTTTTTTTTTTTTACAAATTTTAGAGCTATTTATTTCCTTAATTTTTTTTTTTTTTACTGTACTTTAGATGACGGTTTACAGAACAAACTAGTTTCTCATTAAACAGTCAGTACACACACTGTTCTATGACATTGGTTAACAACCCCACAACATGTCAACACTCTCCCTATTCAAACTTGGGTTCCCTATTACTGGCCTTCCTGTCCACTCCTGCCCCCTAGTCCCTGCTCCTGGGCTGGTGTGCCCCCTTAGTCTCTTTTTGTTTTATGGGCCTGTCCAATCTTTGGCTCATGTGTGAACCTCAGGAGTGACTCCATTACTGAGCTAAAAGGGTGTTCGGGGGCCATACTCTCAGTGTTTCTCCAGTCTCTGTCAGGCCAGCAAGTCTGGTCTTTCTTTTTGAGTTAGAATTTTATTTTATGTTTTTCTCCAGCTCTGTCCAGGCCCCTCTATTGTGATCCTTGTTACAGCAGCATTGGTGGTAGCCAGGAACCATCTAGTTGTACTGGACTCAGTCTGGTGGAGGCCATGGTAAATGTGGTCCATTAGTCTTTTGGATTAATCTTTCCCTTGTATCTTTAGTTTTCTTCATTTTTCCTTGCTCCCGAAGGGGTGAGAACAGTGGAGTATACTAGATGGCTGCTCACAGGTTTTTAAGACCCCAGATGCTACTCATCAAAGTAGAATGTAGAACATTTTCTTTATATACTATGTTATGCCAATTGAACTAGATAATCCTGAGATCATGGTCCCTACAGCCCTCTGCCCAGCAATTCGGTCCCTCAAGGAGTTAGGCCAGCACAACTTGTACAAGGCAAACTCATGGAAGCTTCATAGACACATTCTGCTCTTTTTTGATTGTCATTTCCTTGATGCTTTTTTTATCCTTTGAGTTTCAGTTTGTTTGTGCCTTTGAGTCTAATGTGTGTCTCTTGTAGGCAGCATATAGATGAATCATGTTTTTTTTAATCCATTCTGCCACTCTCTGTTTCTTTATTGGTGCATTTAGTCCATTTACACTCAGTGTAATTATTGATGTGTATGAGTTGAGTTTAGTGCCGTCATCTTGATGTATTTTTTTTGTGTGTGTGTACTTTGTTCCACTTAATTTTCTGTGCTGAGTCATTTCTCTTTATGTATTTTCTTTTCATCTTTTTCACTGTTGTTGATTTTATATTTGCTGAGTCTTTATGTTTTTCTTGTTTTTTATTTTGATGTGTAGGGTTGTTAGTTTCCTTTTTGGTTACCTTAATATTTATCTGTATTTTTCTAAGTTTAAACCAATCTTTTATTTCTTTATATTGTCTTGACTTCTTCTCCATATGAAAGTTCTATGACTACATTATTTAGTCCCTATTTTTGTTTTAATGTTTTCGTCTTTTGCATATTGACATCTCTGTTTCCCTATTTGCAGTGTTTTAGCTTTGATAGCTTCCATATCTGGGCCGGTATCTGGTTGTTCTGTCCTGTGTTCTAGTCTTGGGTTGTTATCTGATGTTATTGATTTTCTAACTGGAGGATTCCCTTTAGTATTCTTGTACTTTTTGGTTTGGTTTCCACAAATTCCCTTAACTTCTGTTTATCTGGAAATGCCCTAATTTTGCAATCATATTCGAGGGACAGTTTTGCTGGATATGTAATTCTTGGCTGGCATTTTTTTTTTTTCTTCAAGGCTTTGTATATGAAGAGGATGACACTTTCTTTGGCCAGCATTTTCAAATAGCCCAGGAGCATCACCATCGTTTTATCTTCTTTCTACCAAATGCATTGCTAGAGAGAGTTTGCACATACCTCAGCAATAAGAGAGAGATGGCATGTTTTTTGTCCTTTTTCAAAACTTGGTCGGTCTCTTGTGAGATCTCAGGGGAAATGATTTTATGAGTCCTTAAGCACCATAAGGAAATGTTCATCCTAGACCAATCTGTTGAAATGTCCCATGAGAAAAACCATTTAAGATTCACAAAAAGAGGTTGTCCTATGGAATATGATGGAAGGACCACCGAACTGGGAGCCAGGAGGTCTTACATCCATTCATTCATTCATATCTATGGTGTGCTATGTACTGTGCTGGGCTTTAGGAATATAAACGTGTTAAAACAATCTGACTTTGAGGAACTCAAGCTATGGTGAGAGATCAGTGACATAACCAAGTAATTGCAGCACAACATATTAGGAACTGTGACATAAAAGGATATTATGGAATGTGAAGGAAGAAATCTCTGATTTTTCTTGAGACAGTAGATGTTAACTCCAAAGCAGAGGTAACTGTAGAATAACTGGGCCCCAAAGTGCTGGTTATTAGGAGACAAGAAGGCACAGAGGTCAGGAATGTGATTTTGGTGAGCGACCCTACCAGCAACTATGGCAGTCATATTCCTCATCTGTACATAAGGATGACAACATCACACACCTTACAAGACAAGGGTTTGGAGTGCAGGAGACGTGGTATATGTAGATTTTAACCCAGTGCCTGGCACATACGCCTGCTAAATAAATGGTAGAGATATTACTACTGAGGTCCCTTGGTGGCGCAAACAGTTTGCGCTCAACCACTAACCTAAAGGTTAACAGTTTGAACACACCTAGGGGCACTGCAGAAGAAAGGCCTGGTGATCTGCTTTCATAAAGATTGCAGCCAAGAAAACCTTATGGAGCAGTTCTACTCTGTAACAAATGGGGTCGCCACAAGTTAGATTCCACCCGAGGGCAACGGGTTAGGTTTTTGTTTTGGGGTATGTTACTATCACATAACAACTTCTCAGCCACAGTTATTTTGACCAGAACAAGGTGGCTAGGATTGACGATCAACGTTCAGATAACACTGCTGTAGCATATAGACGGTGGGCATTCATGTGGTGCTTCAGGCACTGGATTTCCGTCTGCAGAGCGTAGGGCTAGGTTCCTAAGCATTCCAACCTGTCCCTATTAATCATTTCTCTTGGAAGCATTTCAGGAGTTGGTCTCCCAAGTGAATTCTGCAATGGACTGTGGGTGTGTGAACAGAAGTGGTTTTTGCCTGTGCCGTGCAAATTAGAGGACCATTGCAGGGCTTCTGTCTTTGCTCCCATGAGCCCCTCCAGCAAGAGCTTCTTTTCAGCGTTGTGGTTGGGCTTGTCATCAAAACTAACCACTCATTTCTCAACTGACGCCCTGTGTCACTCTGGCCCATCCCAGCAGGGCTGTGGGAAAGATGCCTGCAGAGCAATAAGAGGCCGGAAGGCATGCTGCACTGGAGGAATGGACAGGGTAGTGGGGGTGGGCTGAGGAGCCAGGCAGAGCAGCCAGGCTGGGGATGGTGAGAACAAAGCAGACTCTATGGAAACCTGGCACCTGATACGCAAAACTGAAGACTCCTCCTTGCTTTACGTAGCAGTGTGCTTTGTGTAATTCTGTATGGGGCTATATTCCAAAGAGCCCTAGTGGCATGGTGGTTAAGAGCTTGGCTGCCAACCAAAAGGTCGGCAGTTTGAATCCACTAAGGGCTTCTTGGAAACCCTAGGGGGCAGTTCTACTCTGTCCTGGAGGGTTGCTATGAGTTGGGATCAACTCAATGGCAACGGATTAATATTCCAAAGTAGCTGCTGAACCCCTACAGTCACTGAAGCATTAACCCTGATAAACAGGGCCATAAACCAAAAAACCCAAACCCATTGCTATCAAGTCGATTCTGACTCTTGATAACCTTATGTATTATAGAGTGGAACTGCTCCATAGGGTTTTCTTGGCTGTAAAGCCTTTTTTATGAAAGAAGATCATCAGGCCTTTCTTCTGTGGTGCCACCGGTTGGGTTCGAACCACCAACCTCTAAGTTAGTAAAAAAAAAAGTCAAGTGCAAATTATTTGCACCACCCAAGGAGGCTTAAACAGGGCTATATGTGCATGTAATAGTAATGAATGCCCATATTTATTGAGTTTCAAGTTTCTTGTATGAATTACTCCTTCAATCACACACCAAAGTTATGGCCATTTCATAAATGAGTAAACTGAGATACAGAGAGATTAAGGGATTCATCCAATTTTGCACAGCTAATACGAGGTGCAGCCAAGGGCCCAAACCCTGGTGGTCAGAGTGGTGAGCTTGAAGGCTTAATCTTAATGCTATGCTGCTTCCCAATTAAAACACAAAAATAAAGAGCAACATTATCTAGTCAACGTGATCCTGAAAGGGTCTAAGAGCCAGCTAACATCTTGAAATGTAAGACTCTGGATTAAAGTGAAGAAGTTTCCTGGATGGGTCATATTTAAGCTCCTGTCAGCCTTAGCTACATAGCTCGAACTAGTTTCATTAGATAAGTTCCTTACCTAGCAAAGGTGAGTAAGGACTAATGGGTGGGAAGTGTTTTGTTCTTTTTCCTTTGAGAGAAAGGGGCTCCGGAGAAAGAGACTGCTATGATTCTGGAAAGTGAATGAGAACACAGAGAACTAAGGCAAAGGGGCTTGGAGTGGAATTATGGGGTAGAGAAGTGAAGAAGACGGGCCAGAAAGGGATAAAGTCCTGATGTATCTCATCCCAATTTGGCCAGGGCTGGCCCTGCTGATTCTAAAGGTACGTTCTCAGCTGTTTTGGTTCAGAGGAGGTTACCTTGATTTTGATGTTCTCAAGTTCTACACTTCAGCATGTGCCAGAGAGCTCAAGTGGCCATTTGGTTAAAGTCTTGGCCTCAAGAACATCAAAGCCTAGCCATCTATGGGAGCAGTGGACCTAGGGATTTACTGGTCACCTGACCTGGGCACCCAGGTAGCAAGCACAAAGACAGCTTGGGTGGTATCAGAAGACAAGTGGGCTATAAATTCCCTAGGAATTATGGCTCCTGGAAGCACCAATGTCAAACTCCTCTTGATGCCATTCTAGTTTTGAGAAGATAACCCTTGGGCAAAATGAAGATGGATCTGGAAAGATAGGTCTGGGAAATAAGTGCAGAGGAATTGAGTGTACATGTATGTGGGGGGAGCTAAGTACCCGGGTGGCACAAGGGGTTAAAGAGTTTGACTGCTAACCTAAACACTGGAGGTTCAAGCCCATCCAAGCGACACCTCAGAAAAAACACGTGGTGATCTACTTCCAAAAAATCAGTCCTTGAAAACCCTATGGAGCACATTTCTACTCTGACACACAAGAGGTTGCCATGAGTCAGAATCGACTCAATGGCAACTGGCAAAACACATGTAGGGGGAAGACTAGCAAAAAAGGAGGAGAGAGGAGATTCCAGAGTGATGAGGGTAGGGTAACCTGGCAGGAAGCTGGAACTAAGAGAGACAACCAGATAAAATCCCCTGTGGCTGAGGAAATCTGAGAAACTAGAGTGTCTGGTGGTTAGCTTTAGTTTTTCAGTGAGTGTGCTGTGAGGTAATCTTCTGGGTGTGCTGTGAGGTAATCTCCCCCAGTATTATCCTCTTTTTTTTTTTTTTTTTTTTTTTGCCTTTTTTGGTTAAATTTATTACATTCAACTGCATTGTGTGAGTGGTATTTTAGGGAAATAAAGAAAATGGGGCTGAGTTGCTTATTTGAGTTTGCCAGAAGTAAAGACTTAGGGAATATCTACAAGAGGGGAAGTAGGAGAAAGATGGCCTATCAAGCAAAGGCGGGAATCAGAGCCAGATCTGACTAGACAAGCCCCTTGGCCCAAATCCCTGGAGCGGTAGGACTTTAGAATCTCCTGGAAGGCTTGTTGAGGCATTATTGCTAGACTCTACTCCCAAAGTTTCTGACTCAGTCAGTCTGGGGTGTTGTTGTTTGTTGTTGTTAGGTGTTGTCGAGTCAGTTCCAACTCATAGAGACCCTATGCACAACAGAACGAAACACTGCCCGGCCCTGCACCATCCTTACAATTGCTGTTATGCTTGAGCTCGTTGTTGTAGCCACTGTGTCAATCCACCTCGTTGAGGGTCTTCCTCTTTTCCGCTGACCCTGTACTCTGCCAAGCATGATGTCCTTCTCCAGGGACTGATCCCTCCTAACCACATCTCCAAAGTATGTAAGACACAGTCTCGCCATCCTTGCTTCCAAGGAACATTCTGGTTGTACTTCCAAGACAGATCTGTTCATTCTATTGAAAGTCCATGGTATATTCAATATTCTTCACCAACACCACAATTCAAAGACATCAATTCTTCTTTGGTCTTCCTTATTCATTGTCCAGCTTTCACATCCATATGATGCAATTGAAAATACCATGGCTTGGGTCAGGCACACCTTAGTCTTCAAGGTGCAAAGGCATTTGACTGTGTGGATCATAACAAATTATGGATAACATTGCGAAGAATGAGAATTCCAGAACACTTAATTGTGCTCATGAGGAACCTTTACAGAGATCAAGAGACAGTTGTTCAGACAGAACAAAGGGGTACTGATTGGTTTAAAGTCAGGAAAGGTGTGCGTCAGGGTTGTATCCTTTCACCACACCTATTCAATCTGTGTGCTGAGCAAATAATCCAAGAAGCTGGACTATATGAAGAAGAATGGGGCATCAGAATTGGAGGAAGACTCATTAACAACCTGCGTTATGCAGATGACACAACCTTGCTTGCTGAAAGTGAAGAGGACTTGAAGCACTTACTGATGAAAATCAAAGACAGTCTTCAGTATGGATTGCACCTCAACACGAACAAAACAAAAATCCTCACAACTGGACCAATGAGCAACATCATGATAAATGGAGAAAAGATTGAAGTTGTCAAGGATTTCATTTTACTTGGATCCACAATCAACAGCCATGGAAGCAGCAGTCAAGAAATTAAAAGACACATTGCATTGGGCAAATCTGCTGCAAAGGACCCTCTTTAAAGTCTGGGGTGGGCCTGATGAATTTGTCTTTCTACTAAGTTCTCACGTGATGCTGATGCTGCTGTTCCACCCTGAAAGAACCATTGCCTTGGGGATATTTGGAGGAACGCTGGGCACCCTTCTGCAGATGAGGGAGGCAACCAATTCCACCTGAATCTCCAGGAAATGGTGATTTCTAGCTTATACAAGGGGTCTCTGGTTGGTGCAAATGGTTAAAGCGCTCAGCTGCTAACTGAAATGTTGGAGGTTCAAGTCCACCCAGAGGCTTCCAGGAAAAAGAACCTGGTGATCCACTTCTGAAAAATCAGCCACTGAAAACGCTGTGAAGCACAGCTATACTTTGACACACATGGGGTCACCACGAGTCAGAATCGACTCCACAGCATCTGGTTACTGGCTAGACGATAGACGGAGTAATATACACATAGCTACCAGCAAGTTGCCCTCAGTGTTTTGGAAGTTCACTGGAGAGAATACACTCAACTCCCTTGCATGAAGTGTTACATAGGTACTGCCTGGCTCCCTAGGGTTAGGAAGTATAACAACTTCTTGTAGTTTATTATAAAGGAATCTAATTAGGGATCAGGAAACTTGAGGTGAAATCCTGACTCTGACTCTTACTATCTGTGTGGCCTGTGGAGCAATTCATTAACCTCTCTGACTCCATTTCTCTACCTTACCCTTGGTGGTTTCTCACAGTATGGCTACTGCTATCATGCTAGCTTTTGGGTTCCCTATGGTGTGCCTGAGACAAGAATGGAACTCATAGGCAAAACTTCACTAAAAGATTGGTGTCTTAGCCCATGTTGCTTGTGTGTGCTGTGAGGTGATCTTCTCGGTATGCTGTGAGGTAATCTTCTGGGTGTGCTGTGAGGTAATCTTCTGGGTGTGCGGTGAGGTAATCTTCTGGGTGTGCGGTGAGGCAATCTTACCCGGTGTGTTGTGAGGTAATCTTCTCTCCCAGTATTATCCTCATTTTTTTTTTCTTTTTTGGTAAAAAAGAGTTGGAGATGGAAACTTGCATACAGGAGGTTTACTGGGGAGTGCTCTCTCATGAACAACACTTGTGAGGAAGTGAGGGACTAGAGTTGGGGAGTGAGAGATGCTGAAGTGTGATGCAGTCACAAGAGTGATCTCAGCTCATTCTGTGGGAGTCCTGGAGCAGGAATGGCCCTTCCCAGACACTGCGACTGAGCCTTTGTACCCTCACATCCACCCTGTTTGGATTGCCCCTAGGAAGGCAGTTTAACCTGGGGCGTAGCAGCTCTCTTCCACTAAGGGCAATCCTCAGCTGTGAGCTGTCATCAGCTAACGTTCCCAGCAGCAGGGAGGAGTGAGTGCCTCTGTTCCAAAATGAGAGCAGGACCAGCTACATAATTAGTGGGCCCAGTGCAAAATGAAAATGCAGGCCCCTTGTTCAAAATTATCAAAGATTTTAAGATGGCGGCAGCAGAGCATTAAACCAAGTGTGGGACCCCTCTAAGTGTGGGACCCTTCTCCATGCAGTGCCCTGTGACTGCATGAGTCACACGTTCATGAATCTAGCCCCCTGGGGGATCTGGGTGGCACATCACAGTGTTCACTTGGGTTGTGTGACAAGGGAATCGGCACAGAGAGGATCCTCAAACCAGCTAGCTGACTTGCAAGAGGCATTCTACTCTTCAGTTTGGGGTCACTTGCAGGATGTCTCCCACATTTTTCCTGTTGTGACAAAGGTGTGTGCTTGAGACATCTGTAGGACCCTGTAGACTCCTTAATGCAGACCCAAGACAAAGGTCCAGGGACCAGGGAGCAATCTCTGGCCTACAGACTTTGAAGCTGTTGGGTTTTGATTCCCAGCATCACGACCTTCCTCTCACCTGGGTGATGTTGTTGATGTCACGTGCCATCTATCAGCTCCAACTCATGGTGTCCTTGTGTACAATAGAGCAAAACATTGTCCAGTCTTGCATCGTCTTCATGATCACTGGCACGTCTGAGTCTAGTGGGACAATAATATTCTGTTGTGATCCACAGGGTTTTCATTGGCTAATTTTTAGAAATAAGTCATCAGGCCTTCCTTCCTAGCCTTTGTCTGGAAGCTCTGCTGAAACCTGTCTACCATGGGTGACACTGCTGGTATTTGAAATATTGGTGGTGGCCTAGCTTCCGGCATCACAGCAACACACAGTCTACCATAGTAAGACAAATTGATAGGTCGTTGGTGGACCTGTGTGATAGACAATGGAAATGTCCATCCCCTTCTAGAGAAATCTCACCTGTCCGTGGGGTAGCAACTGAATAGTCATCTTCCCCTTACATGGAGCAGCTGACATGTTTTCAAGGAGCAAGAGGGTCTTTTCTCTCCAGCATGCGGCACTTCACTCTTCCTCTGGACTGGAGCCCATCCTGCCCAGGCTGGGCTGCGCCAGGTCCCAGGTGCTTGCCTGCTTCTCAGCCTCCAAGTCATGGAAATCCCCTTAAATGAGTGAAGATAAACATTTTGTTTGATTATTTTTTAGTCAGGCAAAGTCCAGGGTTTCTGGACCATGTTTTTCAGTTCTTTCAAATAAAACTTGAAGCAAAGAATAATCCCCTCTACTCAGTCCATCAGAGTTGTATTTTTTTACCCTCCTTAAAAATGTGTCCTAACCCCAACTCAGCGTCCCCCAGAGCCTATTAAACTTGTTCTATAAGATGGAGTATTTGCCACTCACCCTCACACTGGCCTTCTATTTCAGCTCACGGCCGTGTGTTGCTTTCCTTACTTCTTTCTCTCTTCATCCTAGTCTTAGAAGGTTGGCAAATTGGTTGGATTTCCTTTCTATTTTCTTTCACCTTTTAAATGACTTGAAGTGTTTGATATTTTACCTTAGGCAGTGGATAAAAAGCAGCCTTCCTCTTGTATCTGTCCTTCCCTTACTCTAGAATGTATCTTTGTTGGTTATACAAAGGAAGCAAGATTGATTTTCAACTTTTTCCACATTCCCTCAGCCCTGCTCCCCGCCCCCCCGCCCAAAAAAAACGTTGCTGTTGAGTCGATTACAACTTCTGGGTGCTTCAGCATGGCTGGGCTTGGGCAACATACTCTACACCTTGCACAGGTTAATTGCTTGCAGCAATTCTGAGGAATTCTGATACTGGAAAGCTAGTCCTCCAGAAAAGGCCTCTGATCATTTTGGTGTCTAGAATGAGATACCCTCCACTATAAACTAAGAAGTTGTCCCGTAGATTACTGGATAGGTATTCCCTGTTAATTTGAAAGGAGATGCAATGCATATATTACTTTGGTTTTGTTGACCCTTCAGGCTGAGAGAAGATACTTCATTTCTGCCACAGTCTACCCCAGGCTGGAGCCCTCATTCCAATTGCTGAGAGTCCCTGGGAGGCATTGGGGACTTAAAGTCTCACAGCCACTTTGCCTACCACCTCTTCTTCCATGCATGTCACTCTATTGCAGACCATGTCATCTCAATATGAATTTCAGGCTCTTCTTAAATGCCCCCAAAATTCTAAGTCATGAAAAAATTCATGCGAAATAGTAGTAGTCTTCACTGAATGGGGCAGGAGTTGGGGGTGGAGAGGAAGAGAAGGTATTTATAACTCAATAAATCAAGACTTAAAATGAACATTTGACATTTTTATTGTCTTTTAGATAATTTATTTGTTGTTGTTGTGCTGAATATACACACCAAAACATACACCAATTCAACAATTTCTGCACATACAAATCAGTTTTGAAATTTTTCTAAATGTCCCGCTCCACGGATTTTCCCCACTCTCTACGGTCGCTTCTCAGGAGGATGAGAAGAACCCTCTCCCCAAGCATAAACCACGCTACCCTGCTCTGTTACTTTGACTCCAGGTAACACATGCAGTTACATTTTCTATTGTATTCCAGGCACACACACACACACACACAAAATCCAAACCTGTTGTCATTGAGTAGATTCCGATTCATAGTGACCCTATAGGACAGAGTAGAACCACTTCATAGGGTTTCCAAAGCTGAAATGTGTAAGGAAGCTGACTGCCACGCCTTCCTCACGTAGAACGGCTGGTGGGTTCAAACCATTGACCTTTCTGTTAGCACTCAAGTGCTTAAGCACTGCCCCACCAGGGCTCCTTCTATTCCAGATACCAAGGATTTTTTTTTTCTTTTAACAAATAAATTCAATTCTCTCCCCTAAGAATTCCAGTTCCACCAATTTTAAGGTCATAAAAGCCTAACCTGTTTTAGAGATAATATATGCCAAGCAACTCACTGAGAACAGTAATATGTTTAAAACACTAAATCAGATCTTAAAGACCCTTCAGTCTTTCCAGGAGGACTTAGAATACAATTAGCCGTCTTCTCTCGGCTACCAGGCTAGCTGTGAGCTGTCCCTGCCTACTTCTCCAGCCTCATCTGACCCCAGTGCCTGCCCTGCTGGTCCCACCTCTGTTCCTCAGGCACCTGTGCTCTTCTTCCCCATCCCAGGGTTCTGCGTTTGCTGCTTCCCTGGCACGCTCCTCCCATCCTTCAGGGGGTCACCTCTGGCACCTCCTAGCCAGGGACAGCCTGACTCCATCATCCATATCAGCTCCACCCACTCTCACCTGCAGTTATACTCTCTCCCATCATCTGTTCTTCACAAGCTGAAAATGTATTGTTTATCTGTCCGCTTGCTTTATCACGTATCTTCCCCAACCAGAATGTAAGTACACTGAGGGCAGGGGCCCCATCTGTCCTGCTCACCATTCTATCACCAGCCCATAAAACAGTGCCTAGTGGAATGGGCATTTGATATGTAATTTTTGAATAAATGAGTGATTATAATGCAAGGGCAACCAGTAAACGCTCTTTTCCTCTTTACAGGTAAGTGTATGTATATACAACTGATTCTCTTGTGGCACAGTGGTGAAGAGCTTGGCTGTTGACCAAAAGGTCGGCAGTTGGAATCCACCAGGCACTCCTTGGAAAGTTCTACTCTGTCCTGTAGGGTCACTATGAGTCGGAACAGACTCGAGGGCACCTAACAACAACAAATGAGCAGGTATGATTAATTTTACAGCTAAGGAAATCGAGCTAGTAACTGTTTAAGTTACTACACCTCCAGGTCGCATAGCTTTTTAGTAGCTGCACGCACACACACACACACACACACACACACACACACACACTCCAACTCACACATACCCTCGTATTTTGTGCAAGTTACACTAGAAGATTATTTAGGTAAGATCAGGGTTCTCGTTTTTAATATTTATTTTATTTTCCTCCTTATTGAAAATAATTTATATACAGTAAATGCCCACAGCTTGATGAATTTTACTTCTGTGTATATCTGTGTCATCACCTCCCAGAAGAAGACAGAACACATCTCCAGCACCCCAGAAAGGCCCCAGCTGCCCCTTCCTTCTCACCAAAAACCACTACCATTCTGACCTCCAGCACCACACATTAGCTTTGCCTGGTTTTGCGTTTCATTTCAATGGAACCTTCTTAAAGGTACCCTTTTTCTTAAAATATTTTATTGTGTATTATTAGATTCCCATTTAACAATTTTTATACAAATTGTTCCATGACATTGGTTACATTTTTTACAATGTGTCAACATGCTCATTTCTGTTCTATTTCTTCTGTTTCCATTAATCTAGCTTCCCTGACCCTCCTTAGCTTCTCATCTTTGTTTTTCGGGTAAGTGTTGACCATTTGGTCTCACACAGTTGATTATTTACAGAAGCACAGTACTCACAGATGATATTGTTTATTTCATAAGCCAATCTATTATTCGGGTGGAAGATGATCATTGTGAGTGGCTTCAGTTCCAGATTAGAAGGGTATCTTAGGGTGACCCTCTAGTCTCAGAGGTTCCTCTAGTCTCTAGCAGTCCAGTAAGTCTGATCTTTTTAGGGAATTTGAGTTTCATTCTACATTTTTCTCTCATTCTATCCGGGATTTCTATCGTGTCTCTGGTCAGAATGGTCAGTAGTGGTAGCCAGGTACCACCTAGTTCTTCTGGTCTCAGGCTAGGTGAGGCCGTGGTTCGTGTGGACTAGTTTTATCTTTGAGCCTTTGGTTTCCTTTATTCTTAGGTACTCCTTTTGTTGTTGTTGTCTGGATTATTTTATTCTACATTATATTTTGAAATATACCAAGTAGCACTTCAGTATTTTTATTATTGGGTAGTATTCCATTCTATGAATATACTACGTTTTATTCATTCAACTGCTGATGGAATTCATGCATTGTTTCTAGTTTGGGACTTTTATGATGAATATTGCTATGGACATTTTAACATATGTCTTTTGGTGAGTACATATACTCATTTCTATTGATTATATCCCTAGCAGTGGGCTTTCTTGGTCATAGGAAAAGTATATACTTGACTCTAATAAAGAGTTTTACTACAGTTTTTCAAAGTGCTTGTACAAAATTACAGTCCCAGCCAGTAGTGTAGGAGATCCCAGTGTCTCCTTTTGCGACCTAGTTATGTAGATATTTCAGGAGATTTAAATATCAAAACTAGCTAGCATACAGTACCACCACATATCTGCCAGCTCGTCATACTCTGAAGGCTTGCAAGTTGCTATGATGCTGGAAGCTATGCCACAGGTATTTCAAATACCAGCAGGGTCACTCATGGTAGACAGGTTTCAGCAGAGCTTTCAGGCTAAGACAGACTAGGAAGAAACACCTGGTGATTTACTTCCAAAAATTAGCCAATGAAAACCTTATGGATCACAACAGGACATTGTCTGACAAACTTGTTTGGTATACATATCAGAAGGTCATCATGTTTGGTGAGATAGAGGACCACTGAGGGTGAGGGAGACCCTCAGTGAGATGGATTGGCACAGTGGCCACAACGATGAACTCAAACATGCTGATAATTGTGATGATGACACAGGACCAGGCAACATTCTGTTGTGTTGTACGTAAGAGCGCCATGAGTCGGAGTCAGCTCGGTGGCAGCTGTCTGTCTGTCTATGTATCTATCCGTCTACTGTACAATAAGACGTCCACAAGAGCAATATCACAGATCTTTCAAATCTAGCATGCAAAGGCCCAATCCAGCAGCTCTGGCTTTAAGTGTTGTGGTGAATTCCCACAAGCTCACTCCCACTACTATGACTTTTAGATAGCTAGGCAAGCCCAGAGGAGACAGAAAACAATTGGGGAAGGCTTCATCTGTGTTGTGAGGGTGAAACCCATTATTATGAGAAACGTTAACCTTTCCTCTTCTGGGCAGAAATAGCTCCTGCTGTCAGGGGATGCTGCCTTTTGAGAACACTGTGATTTCAAAAGAACTTTTAAAGTTCCAAAGAGTCAAGAAACCCCATTCATCTGCTCCACAAACCACTTTTATATTTCACCTGCTCATTTGTCATCTAACTCCTGAAGAATCATGCAAAAAGTGTTCCACACCAAAGACAGGTCTCTCTTTTTCTCTCTGTTTTCTGTGAGAAGAGATGGTTTAAAGATGGTTTCAAGTCCACCGATTAACCAACCAGTTGCCGTCACGTGGATTCCGACTCGTGGCAACCACACGTATGTCAGAGTAGAATTGGTCTCCGTAGGGTTTTCAACGACTGATTTCTTGAAAGTAGATTACCAGGCCTTTCTTCTGAGGAATGTCTGGATGAGCTCTAACTTCCAACCTTTTGGTTGGCAGCTGATCATATTAACTTTTGCACCACCCAGGCACCCCCTCCTCACACCTCACTATAATTCATAGTTAAGAACATAGTGGATTGTCTTACACTTGCAACTTTCCAAGAAGAAACATTGGAGAACAGTTCCTCAGAGTAAGTTTCTTTGGAGGTTCAATGGGCAGAGAGGTTGATGCAATCTTCAGGAAAGAAATTCTGGTTGCGGCTACATGTTTTACCCATGTTGGTTTCTCATTCTACTAAGCAGACTCGAAACTTGAATGACTCACTTGCTTTGGACACATCATCGGGAGGTCACTGTGTTTGGTGAAGTAGAGGGTCACTGAGGGTGAGGGAGACCCTCAGTGAGATCGATCGACACAAATAGCCACAGTGATGAACTCAAATTCAAAAAAATGATGATAACCAAAAAATGATTAACTTCTGTGGTAGCCATTAGTGCTGTTTGCTAAATCTTTCCATTCTTCTCCCTTCTGGACACATGGCAGGACTGCACTTCCTGGTCCCTTTGTGTTGAGTAGGGTCATGTAGCTAATTCTGCCCAATGGGTTGTGAAGAGAAGTGCCACATATGGGTTGGAGTTGTACCTTGAGGTTCCAGACCCTTTAGAGTTCACTCTATCCTCTGGATAGCAACATCGGCTTTCAAGATGCCTGCTGCTCCAACCATGTGGAATGAAGTCTTTATTGTTTCCATTATTGAGATTATTGTATTTGTTGTCACAGTAGCACAGCCTAGTCTATCCTGCTTGGTTCTATCTCTCTCATTCAACACACATCTTTACTTAAATAACTACTGGCTTGCTTCATTCTACATCCTCTTGCCAGTGTGTCATACTGTGGTGGCTTGCCTGTTGCTGTGATGCTGGAAGCTATGCCACCAGTATTTCAAATACCAGTTGGGTCACCCATGGTAAGCAGGTTTCAGTGGAGCTTCCAGACTAAGACAAACTAGGAAAAAAAGGCCTGGCGGTCTCCTTCTGAAAACCAGCCGGTGAAACCCTATGGATCACAGAATATTGTCTGAGATTTCAACTTGCTTACTTTGGATGGGTCATCAGGAGGGACAGATCACTAGAGAAGGACATCAGGTGGAGGGCCAGCGAGGGCGAGAGACACCCTCAGTGGGATGGGTTGACACAATGGCCACAACAACGGCCTCAAACATACCAAAGAGCATGAAGATGGAGCAGGACCTGGTATTGTTCTCTTATACATGGGGTCGCCCTGAGTTGGAGCTGACTTGATGGCAGCTAACAGTAACAATAACAAAGGAACTACAGACTCCAAGATGGAGTTTCTCTCAAGCAAGAAGCTCTCATATGGAATGAAAACTATGTTTTTCTGAAGATTGTGCTTATTTTAACATCAATTATTTAATGCTTAAACAATAAACAGGATACATTGTTACATGAACAATCATGTCAGTAACTGGTAAGGAAATGCAAAGGGGATCTAAAAGAAGATGAAGGGAGCAGTGCTTCATCTGAAGATGCTTGCAGTGGAATGCTGACACAGACACTTCATGGCCAAGTTGACAAGAGGAAAGTGGAGAACATTTAGAAAGTGCAGGATCAATTATTCAGACCAATTCAAAAAGATGATTTTTCATTCACTCACTCACTCATTCACTCACAAATGAACTAGCCATTAAGAGGGAAAGTGGAAGTGGAGAAAAAAAAAGGTAAGGAAAAATGAGCACTCCCAAATAACTACTGGCTTGGTTTTCAAAACCAAGACCCATTGCCATTGATTCCTATTCATAGTAGCCCTACAGGATGGAGTAGAACTGCTCCATAGGGTTTCCAAGGAGCAGCTGGTGGATTTGAACTGCTGATCTTTTCGTTAGCAGCCATAGTACTTAGCCAGTGAGCCACCAGGGCTCCTTAGGATGTCGAGGTGCACACAATTGCGAGCACAGGAGAGGAGAAACAACACGTCTAATGGGCTTGCGTTTTCATTGAAATCCCCTTGAGAGCCAAAGAGGTCGGATCTAAGTGATTCCTATTAGGGGGCAGAAACTTTCTGCCTTGCTCACTGTTGTAAGCTTAGTGCTACACATGTTGTTGTTGTCAGCTGCTGTAGGGTCGATTCCCACCCATGGCGACCTCATGTGTGTAGAGTAGAACTGCTCTAGAGGGTTTACTTAAGGCTGTGACCTTTTGGAAATAGATGACCAGGCTTTTCTTCCAATGCACCTCTGGGTGGGTTTGAACTGCCAACCTTTTGGGTAACAGTCCAGTGCTTAACCACCTCCACCACCCAGGGACTCCTAGTGTTTCACCTAAGGCTGGGTATATCAGAGGATCTTGATAAGGGCTGTAGAATGAATGGATATGTTAGAATCCCTACTATGGAATAAATGGATGAGTGGGAAATGGGGTTGACATTGAAGCCTCTCACTGCAAGTTGGAAGTCGTGTTAATTTTGTTTCAAAACTTAAAAGTTTGTCACAACCATCTTTCCACTGGTCTAGGAGCAGCACAGCCCCTCTGAGCCACTGAGTTATGACAAGCCTCCCTACCTCAAAGGACAGAGTCGATAACATAGCAGCCTCTGTTTGCCCAGTGTGGGTCAGCACAGACTCAATGGACCAAGTGGCCCACTGACTGCTGGAATCCGGAATCTCTTACTTCCAGTACACACCCACATCAGAGGAGAGTGCACCAGTCCGGGAGTCAGGGTGCCTGGCTCTGGTCCCAGCCCTGCTGCGGGGCCTCTCCTTTCTTACAGTCTCTGATCCCCCTGAAGTCAAATGAGGAGGTTAGATTACTAAATTCAGGATTGTTTGCTAAAACTCATCAGAAGCTCCTCAAACATGCAGATGCCCAAGCAGCACTCCCAGTGTTTCTGACCCCATAGGCTGGTCTGTTCCTGAAACCACACCTGGATCATCTTTGAAATAGACAGGCAGACAACAGATAATAGACAGATGATAGACAGATAGATAGATAAATAGACAGACAGACAGACAGAGGTAGCTGCCGTGGACTCATGGTAACCTTATGCACAACAGAAGGAATCATTGTGTGGTCCTGCACCATCCTCAAATTCGCTGGCATGTTCATTGTTGTGCCTATTGTGCCAGTCTTTCTCACTGAGGGTCTCCCTTGCCCTTGCTGACCTTCTGCTTCACCAAAAATGATGTCATCCTCCAGCAATTGATTCTTCCTGGTGATGTGTCCAAAGCAGGTGAGTTGGACAGTGTTCTGTTGTGATCCATAAGGTTTTCATTGGCTAATTTGCAGAAGTAGATTGCCAGGCCTCTCTTCCTAGCCTGTCTCAGTCTGGAAGCTCTGCTGACACCTATCCATCATGGGTGACTCTGCTGATATTTGAAATACTGGTAGCATAGTTTCTAGCGTCACAGCAACACACAAGACACCCTAGTATGACAAACTGATAGGAAGGTGGTGGACGATTGAAATAGAAAATCTTTAAGTGGCTTTCAAAGTCTAACATTCAGTGGTTATATTAAAATGACTTCATAAATATCACAATCTCTCCCTGAAGATGTTTTCAGGTATTAAACAAGTCAATCCCGCTAACATGAAATTCCTTTTCAATAGCTGAGCATCTTCACTCACGTAAGTGTGCTACAATGATGCTCACTTCCCCTGGCCAGCTTGACCATCGAGTTCCTGCGTCAGCATCCCACCACAAGCATCTTCAGATGAAGCACTGCTCCCTTCATCTCCTTCAAGTTCCTCTTCACACTTCTTTACCATTAACTTCAAAATGCCAAGTGAGATTTCATTGACTGAAACAAGTCCTTAAAATTGTCTTGAGGTGTAGCCCCAAATTCCTGTGGCATGTGCATCAAACTCAAAAAGCAATACTTCTTGGCTCTTTGTCAAGCTCTACAGGAAAGCACTTAGGGGCTTCCAAGAGAGAGAAACCCTAGACACAGCCAGGTGGGACTCCCTGCTTTGCCCAGGAATGCCCAAGGTACACAGTATATTCCGCATATGATAAATGCTTGCTAAAAATTGAATAGATTCTAAAGGCCGCTGTTATGGATTGAATTGCGACCCCCTAAAATATGCATCAACTTAGTAAGGCCATGATTCCCAGTATTGTGTAATTGTCCACCATTTTGTCATCTGATGTGATTTTCCTGTGTGTTGTAAATCCTACCTCTATGATGTTAATGAGATAGGATTAGTGGCAGTTATGTTAATGATGCAGGACACAATCTACAAGGTTAGGTTGTGTCTTAAGTCAATTTCTTTTGAGAGATAAAAGAGAGAAGTGAGGGAGACACATGGGCACCTCATATCACCAAGAAACAAGAGCCGGGAGAATAGTGTGCCCTTTGGACTCAGGGTTCCTGCACTTGAGAGGCTCCTGGTCCAGGGAAAGATTGATGACGAGAACCTTCCTCCAGAGCCAACAGAGAGAGAAAGGCTTCACCTGAAGCTGGCACCCTGAATCCATACTTCTGGCCTCCTAGACTGTGAGAGAATAAATTTCTCTTTGTTAAAGCCACCCACTTGTGGTATTTCTGTTATAGCAGCACTAGGTGACTAAGACGGTGCCATAAGAGTTTATTTTCAGGAACTATACCGGTGACCAGTTGCCACTGGTATATATTTCCTGAGTTGATTTCAGCTCGCTGCAACCTCAATGTGTGTCAGAGTAGAACTGTACCCCCCAGGGTTTTCAATAGCCAATTTTTCAGAAGTAGATCAGCAGGACTTTCTTCAGAGGTGCGCCGGTTAGACTCAAGCCTCCAAACATTTGGTTAGTGACTGAGCGCATCAACCATTTTCATCACCCAGGGACTCCTGCTTGGGCTTCAGATGAACCCAAGATTCCTAAATATTTTCCTTCTAAAAGTTTTTCCTAGGACCCAATTCCAGGATTACCTTGCTTCCTAAACCCATCGCCGTTGAGTCGATTCTGACTCACAGTGACCCTACAGGACAGAATAGAATTGCCCCATAGGGTTTCCAAGGAGTGGCTGGTAGATTGGAACTGCTGACCTTTTGGTTAACAGCCACCTTACTTCCTAGGCAATGTCAAATCGCTTGTCATCCTAGGAGTGGGGCTAGGGGAAACGTGGGGTTAACCACGTAGAGGCTCCAGATTTCAATCCCAGAATTCCAATTCCCCCCCTGAGGCTCAAGATGGGAACAGCAGGCATGGTGCCCACCCCATGGCCCAGAGCAGAGGTGCTGAGCGTACAAGATATGCAGTGTGAGGTCATGCCCCAGCGACATCCGAAATGGACCCTTTCGGAGAATTTCATGAAATTCATGACCAACTGTCATCAGCCACAAGGGGGGAAGAGGCTGAAGTCCTAGAGTCTGCAGCATCCTATTTTGAGATGGTCCTTTGCCTGGTGACGCACCCACGACTCCCTTCAGCATCTTCTTTTCTAACTTAGTTTCACTTTCCTGGTCTCAAATACGGGTACTTTGTAGCTGCTTCTACTCTAACAATGACTGTAGTTCAATTATGTTCTTGCATATGGCAGGTATAGTACGGTCTAATTTAATCTTCATTAAACATCGCCATATTGCAATTATACATGCTACCCAAGTGTTAACACATATTTAAACCTGCTATTCCTTTGTCACTGGTTTCAAAGGGGTACCTGAAAAGAAGCAGATGTCATAATTACACGCTTATTCAGCTCATTTTAAACTAAGTCTCAAAGTAAATTGCAGATGAGCCAGGCATGTCTTGAAATTAATGTAGTGATAGGACAGTATTGCCGCGATTCATTACGGTTTGTCAGCGTGCCGTACGTCTGGAATGTGCGATAAAATTATATTAATACTCTGTGCTAATGAGATTAATGAATATGAACACGCAGGAGAAGAATAGGGGCCTTTGTTCAGCTATTGAAAAAATAACATATAGGTAATTAAAAAGAATTAATCAAACCATGTACAGCCTCATTTATATTAAATTAATTTGTCTGGTTTCATTTCTAATAATTAATCACTTTTTTTGTGCAAATTACAAAGCACTTCAGGCGGATTGAAGCACTACTGTAGAAGCTTTGATTCAGAATATTTAGAACGATCAAGGTGGTCCCTGCGGGTTCATATTAATTAAGGTTTAACAGTTTGGAAAATTGTAGCAATATTTTATGATTCATGTAATTAAACTCTGTAACAAAATGTCACAACTGCTAGTTACTTCTGCGCCTGTGATTTATATCTTCCCCCTTTTGGAAAGGAAGCGGCAGAAATGAAGTCTTCTTAAACGTGCCGACACAGTCGATGGGAAAACAAACTGGTGAGCTCAATGCGAACTGAAGCATTTTGTCTCGGGCACCGCGCCCCCTCCTTGCTCAAATTCCACCATCAGGCTATGCAAATGAGACAAGGTCGCATGATCTGACATATGGTAGCAGTCTCAGGGGTCTCTTTCTGATGTGTATGCTTGGATAAAAACAGACAGGCAAGAGCAGCAAGCCTCTCCAAACTGAAGGGGGTGCATTGTAAATTCCCATTGATGGAGATGCCTGGGCTTCTAGCACCCAACCTCCCAGAAAGGCAAGCAGCTGTTACCTTGGGCATCAAATTGTCTGGTTGAGATGATCAGGGCTGGTCCTGGAAACCATTTCCCTAACCCCTGTTTGCCTGGAGTATGGACTGGAGTGGCTTTCCTGGGAAACCCTTCCTGAGAAATGTAATACAGAAACTAGCAACCAACAACAACAACCCAGTGCCGTCGAGTCGATTCTGACTCATAGTGACCATACAGGAACTAGATCTGTATGCTTTCTGGCCACGCTGCCTCTGTTCTCAAGCTGCTGGGGGAGTTGGAGGAGGATGAGTGTGCTCACCAGGGCGGTGGGCTTCTTCCTCACTGTGTTTAATGTTGAGGTGCTGGCTTTCCCCCTTTGTCTCCTTAAAGCCACTCCCTGCCCTTCTTTCTCTGCTCTGTGCCAAGGACACTGACTTCCACTCCAGCTCCCTTGCCAGCTAGATTAGAGGTGGGTTCTGTGGGTTAGAGGTGCCTGCAGGACATGGAACAGCAGGAGAGGACAGAGGCCAGTGGTTTTTTCCCAGGTCTCCCTGCCCCGTGCTGTGTCTCTTGTGGAGGCTGAGTCCCTCTGTGATTGCGGGTCACCCATCCTCCAGGGCTCCAGCTCTCACTGGCTCTCGTGACACTATTTCCCCACTTCTCCCTTCACACCAGTGGCTTCTCATTGTTGCCAGCTTCTGAGTCCCTTACCACTCCCTGTTGGTTCCTTGACCCAACTCTCTCTTCTATAAATACTCTATTAAAGTTTCTTCATTTGAAATTTATTAGAAATTCAGCTTCAATTGAATTTGTGCCTGGGCCCCACCCCCAAAGATTCTGATTCGGTTGGCCTGGGGAGGAACCCCAGCACCTACTTTCATATACTTCCTTAAAATCACTCCAGGTGGTACCATTGTGTAAAGATGAGGAAAATTCTGGGCAGAGTTGGTGTCTCCAATAATAGCTAATCCAAAAAACCAAACCAAATCCAGTGCCACTGAGTCAATTCCTACTCGTAGCCACCCCATAGGGTTTCCAAGGCTGCAATCTCCATGGAAACAGACTGCCACGTCTTTCTCCTATGGAGCCACTGGTGGTTTTGAACTGCCAACCTTTTGGCTAGGAACTGATTGATTTAACCACGGCGCCCACCAGGGCTCCTTTAATAGCTGATAGGTAACTCTAAAATAGTGCTTATTATGGGCTGGGTTCCAAGTATTTGAAATAAGTTCATGTATTTCATTTTCATAACAACACTGAGAAGTTTTATTATCCACATTTCACAGATAAAGAAATTGAAGTACAGAGAAATTAAGTAACCTGACAAGGTCATACAGCTTGTAAATAGTAAAGCTAGGGTTGAATCCAGAGTCTGGGCTCTCAACCACTTTATGCTACAACAATATGAATTTCACCAATTGTACGTAGGGTTGTTATGTGTCAAACTGACTTGATGGTATCTAACACCAACAACAACATCCTAAGGACTGATTTGGAAGTGGGGAGAATCTGCTTGCTTATTCATGCTTACATCAAATTATGTCTTCTTTCCTTTGGAAACACTTTAATGAGCAACTGTTATGTGCCAGGCATTAAGGGAGTTATGTTGTTGTCGTTAGGTGACTTCAAGTGGGTTTTGACTCACAGCAACCTGATGTATAACAGAACAAAACATTGCCTGGTCCTGCACCATCATCACGATTGTTGCTGTTTATTTGAGCCCATTGTTGCAGACAAGGGAGTTAGGAGGAAATACATTTATACACAGATAAATAGGGAGAAGTAAACATCACATCGTGAGTCGTATATACTGTGTTGAAGGGCCCCTAGAAAGTGAAAAATGTGTTTCAGCCAAGGACATGGAGAAGCTTCCACATCAAAGAGGCCATTTGCGATAGGCCGTGAAATTGACGGGGGCATGATGAGGAAGGACAGCAGGTGGTAAGACCCAAACACCTTCTGCTGTCACTTGAAGACAGGATGGCTCACATGGCAGGAGCTAAGACTTGAAGGAATAGTGTAATGGTATTAAGGATCCCTGAGTGGTGTAAACAATGCACTCAGCTTTTAACCACAAGCCTTCCCAGGGGCTCCTCGGAAGAAAGTCCTGGCTATCTAAAAAGGCTATCTACTTCTGAAAAATCAGCCATTGAAAGTCCTATGGAACACAGTTCTGCTTTGACACACATGGGGGCGCCATGAGTCAGAGCCAAGGGGACAGCGACTGGTTTTTTGGCATCCCCATCAGTCACTTGAATTGTATCCTTAAAGCACAGAAGAACCAAAAGTTGTTTTTAAGCAAGGGAATGACATGGTTTATTTGGGGTTTAAGGTGATCACCTCACCAACGTTGTGGAGGGTGGACTGGAACAAGCCACGTCTGGAGTCTGTGACATCCTTTCGGAGGATAGGCTCAGAACGAAAGCATCCACGGCAGGGAGGAAGAGGGGGCTGTACTGCAGCATTGTAACTTCATTGATTTTTCCCCTAGAGCCCAGTGCACGGCATCTGGTTATTAAACCTTCCGTGTGTGGTCTGGTAACGACGCTCTGCCGAGCTGCCCGCTTTTGCCAGGCTCTTCGGGAAGCTCTGGTCCCTCTCAGCCCACACTCAAATTGGATTAACTTGGAAATGAGAAAGGCCATGCTCTTTTATGCCTGTGAGCGGGTGCTAGGAATTTTGGGGTTCCCAGGGGAAAGGAACATACACCCGCTATCAGCAGCTAGGCTGTCACGTGTGTGCGGGCAGCACTAATTGGGAACATTCTGTTTTGTTTTCTTTCTAGAGCTCACCACCCCATTGTTCCACTCAGGTGTGAAAGCCAGACAGGGGTTCCTTTGTGGGTGATGGCTTGGCTTGGGCTGCACCACAGAGGATGTGATACTAATGGGACAGGGAGCAAAGCCCAGCCCTAGACAAATGATGATAAAGTGAAATCTTTAAGAAATCATCAAAGACATGAGGCAGGGCCACGTGAGCTGTCTCTCCAAAGTGACAGGGCTAAAGAAGCTGCCAAGCCACCAGCCCACAGTGCTGGAGCACATTTATGATTTAATTCCCATTTTGGCACCAATCCATATATATTAATAACTGCAGCCAGAGAAAGCAATGTCCTGGGTGTACTTTTACACTGACATGCCTGGATCTAGGAAGCATATTTTTGATTGCCAATTAAACCCCAAACAAGCTCAACCACTTCCACCCATCCCATGCCAGAACTTTGTGTCATATTTCAAACGGCACTCTGGGGCCTGCTGTCATGACCTCAGCGTGGTATACTCACTCAGAAAGTGCACCAGTTTTATTATCCCAAACCTGTTCTTGTGGAACTGTAAAATCTGAGTCAAAAGTGGAGAGCTTGCAGATGACATGGTCCTACCTGAGAAAGAATCCCCTCCTCCTCTACGTGACAAGTGGTTGTCCACTTCATTAACTGTGGTGCTGAGAGGCCCCTACATCCCGAGGAAGCTTGGATGTGGTTTGTCAGGGGGAAATATGTGGGTTTTAATTCAGGATTTTAATTCTACCCCCTCTGGAACCAGTGAGTTCTCAAACAGAGGCGATTTTGTTCCTGCCCCCTCCCCCCCCAGCCAAGAGACATTTGGCAAAGAAAAGAGACATTGACACAGTGGTTAAGAGTTCAGCTGCTAACCAAAAGGTCGGCAGTTTGAATCCGACAGCAGCTCCTGGAAACCCAATGGGGCAGGCAGTTCTACTCTCTCCTATAGGGTAGCTATGAGTTGGAGTCGACTCGGTAGCAATGGGTTTAAAGACATTTTTGCTTATCACAAGTAGGGACATCTAGTAGGTAGAAGCCAGGAATGCTGCTAAACATCCTATAACGCAAAGGAAAGCCCCCCCGCCCCCCGCCCCACAACAAAGAATATTCGGCCACAAATGTCAATACCGCTAAGGTTGAGAAACCACGATCTATACATACAGAGAAAGATACACACACACAAACACATCCATATACTTCGCACAATGCCAGGCACAGTTCTTTTTAACCCAATTCTTAGAAAATATATGTTCTGCCTTGATTGATTGATTTTGAGCCAAGACCTGTTACCCATTTACTCGCAGATCTGCCCCTTGGAAACATATAGATTAAGTGTAATTCATCTTCTAATGACAACCCTTCAAGTGTATGGAGAAATCTTCTAAAGTGACAATCTCTCCACAGTTCCTCCCTGGTCCCCCGCTATGGCAGGGTTTCCAATACGCTCATCACAAAGTAACAAAAGCCACTTGAAGAAGGTTCATGGAAAGATGCAGAGCAGTAGAGAAAGAGAGGACTTGTTGGAAAGACAATGGTGTATCTCAGAATTCAAGGGAACAAAAAAGCCACCTGGTCTTTGGGAGAGAGAGAGAACAAGAGTAGACTATAATCTAGATGAGGGTCTAGGTTTATTCATTCTGATCATTGAACTCTCATGGTCTAATATCACATGGCTGGAAAATTGTAGGCATCTAATAATTATGTGTTGGATGGAACGAAGGAAGGAAGAAAGAGGGAGAGAGGGAGGAAGGGAGGGAGAGAGGAAGGAAAGAAGGTGGGAGGGAAAAAGGAAGGAAGGAAGGAAGAAAAGAAAGAAGGGGGAGAGGGAGGAAAGAATAAATGGACAAGCCACAAAAGGAGAATTTTCATTAAAAAAATAAGAGTAAGAGCAACTGCTAATCTCCAGGAATGCTCTCTGTCCTTTTTAGGAACACACTGCTCTGTAGCAAACAAGGAAACTGTCAGCAAAAATAAGCACCCAGCACATGTGTGAGGCACTGGCTCCTACCCTTTAAAGACCTCCTAGCTTTGCTTCTTTGACTTCTGTTTGTGATGCTAAATTTCTTGCTGCCTCTTTAAGCTTCCAACATGTTTGGGGGCTTTGCAACATGCAAGTCTGTTATTAGAGATCCTGTTGAATTATTCAGGGCTAAATCAAGATGCGAAGACACCTTTTTTTGAGACAGAAAATTGGCAAACACTCTCTAAGATGCCTTACAGCCAAAAAAAAAAAAAAAAACCCACAGATTCTGCTGCAGCTGTTGTATGTATCATAAAATTGATAATGATAAAAAAAAAAAGTTACCTGCATAAGAATGACATGTGTTCCCAAGGAGTTCTATTGTCTTCAAGGTCGGTATCAGCTTTTATCAGTCACAGGCCAGCAAGAGATGTACTTTATCTGAGACCCAAGGGGTTAATTCTATCCCTTGTAGCTTCTGAAACACAAATGGGGTAATGTGCCATCAATATCAGAAATCAACATTAAGTGAAAAGATCCCTCTGTCTTTGACTTTCATTATAGGCCCAAGAATATTGAAAACCACAATGACTCGAGGGAGTATGTCAAAGTACACTTGATACACATCAAAAAGAATTGCATCAGCAAGGCTAGAAGAATCAATTGTCTTCCATTCCAAAATGCTGACCCCAAAGCTAAATGTTTCTGCAAAGTGCAGTGGAACTTCCTAGAAAGCTTCTGAAGGTGATCCAGGTGCGGCACGATGCAGCAATTCTTTGTGAAAAAAAGCAGCTAGGCCATGTTCAGCAGGCCAAGGTGCACCCTGTAATCAGCAAACTAAGAAAGGAGGTGAGATGGAGCAGAGAGAAGAGAGCTGGCAATACCCAAGGGCTATTGACTGCCAAAGGGTATGGTGGTAGTTCAGCGGTAGATTCTCCCCTTCCACGCGGGGCCTCAGGTTCAATTCCTGGCCGATGCACCTCCGTGCACCGCCACCACCTGTCTGTTGTTGCTACGATGCTGAACAAATTTCAGCAGAGCTTGCAGGTTAAGGCGGGCTAGTAAAAAAGGCCTGGTGATCTGCTTCTGAAAAGCAGCCGATGAAAACCCTATGGATTACCATAGTCTGATCTGAAACCAGTGATGGGGATGGCACAAGACCAGAAGCGTTTCATCCCATCGTGCCCTGGATGCTCCCGAGTAGGGGCCCACTCGCGGCAGTTAACAACATTGACTGCCAAGAGCACAGTCCCTGGATGATGAGAGTACGTGATCCACTAACCTAAAGCATTTAGACGTTTAAGCCAAGACTCTGATTCTTAAATGTTGACATAATTTCATGTTTAAGAAGGAATTTAAATAAGTGTCTCTAGGATGTTATAGGTATAACTTATCTTCACTCAAAAGTAGGCAGAATGGTATGGTGCTTCCTTAAAAAGCTAGAAATAGAAATACCATATGACCTAGCAATCCCACTTCTAGGCATATACCTTAAAGAAATAAGAGTCATGATATGAATAGACATATGCACACCCATGTTCATTGCAGCAGGTGGAAACAACCTTAGTGCCCATCAACAGATGACTGAATGGGTTAACAGGTTGTGGTACATACACACAATGGAATACTACACCACAACAAAGAATGACGGTGAATCTGTGAAATATCTCACATCATGGGTGAATTTGGAGGACATTATGTTGAATGAAATAACACAATCACAAAAGGACAAATACCGTCAGAGACCACTCTCACAAAGAAATAAGAAAAGGTTTACGCACAGGAAAAAAAAAAAAAATTCTTTGATGGTTACCAGGGGCAGGACGGGGAGGAAGAGAAGATTACCAAATAGATAGAATTAGTATTGGTGACAGGAAAGGCAATACAGTATGGGGGAAGTCAGGAAAACGTGACCAAGGCATGGGAGGACACCGAGGGGAATCCAGGCACAAAGAGCACAACGGTAACTACTGTAGCACAGACAGTCCTGCAACAATAGTGTTAACAGACGCTAATTTACCAATGGACACATAGACAGATATACCAGGAGGTATGGGAGGGTGTAAGGGAACACACCCACCAGTAGATATAGGTTTGGTGGTGGGTATTTCTACATACATAACTATAGATGCTGCTTATGTATTAATACAGACAACAGAGCGCACAAGGGCCACAGTCAGGGCAACTCCTCAGGCATAACCGAACACCTCGCGGGACGAAGTGCCTAGGCTTGAAGGCGAAGGACCATAGACTCAGGACACATCCATGGCAACTGATACAACATAGCTCAGAAAGACAAAGTTCTGCAGGCTACTTTGGTGAGTGGGGTCTGGGGTCTTAAAAGCTTGCAATTTCAAAGTATCGATTCCCTCGTGCTCTCAGGAGCCTCCCACCTGCCCAAGCCCTTGCCTTGACATTTGGCTCAGAAAATAAGATGGTTAAATATCTCTGGGAGTCCCTGGTTAAATGGTCAATGTGCTTGGCTGCTAACCGAAAGGTTGGAAGTTGGAGTCCACCCAGAGGTACCTCGGAAGAAAGGACTGGCAAACTACTTCAGAAAAAGCAGCCATTGAAAACCCTATGGAGTTTAGTTCTACTCGGACATACATGGGGGCGTCATGAGTCAGAGTCAATTTGACGGCAACTGGTGATGGCAAACATCCCTGAGCTTATTATGTGCAGTTACTATTGAGTGAATGGACAGGCACGATGGAGACAGCCTGGACTCCAGGAGAACATATAAACTAAGGACCTCACTCAGCCTCTTTGCGTTCTGCGTTCTGCCTTGGCAGCTGAGGGTGAAATAGGAGTCTGAGCAGAGCTCACCCTGCTGCCGGGTGCTTTCTGGTCCCTTTGGGAGCAGCTGTCTTTAGGAACACTGAAGGTCTGTACCTTACAGACCCCCAGTGGACTTCTGGTGATTTGGGGTGTTGCTAAGGCCAGGCCTCCTTCTTCCCACCAAGCTGGGGAAGGAGGGGTGCATTGGGCCGACTTCAGGCTCACCCCCCAGGCGCCCAGAGCTTTTCAATGACCTTTCTCCTCCTGCCAAGGTTTATAGGATAGTCACTTGTCCTTGGTGGGAATGCTCCCACCCGCTCAGACACAGCCGTGGTCCCTTCTTTTCCTTTGCATGTTCTTAAACGAAGCCCAGCTCTTTAATCCCACTTGCTTTAAATTAAAAAAAAAAAAAGGATGAATTTAAATTTGGAAACAGATGGCAAGGAGAAATGTGTGCACCCTCTTGCCCCCAAGGAAACTAGAAAGTCTGACTTCCCTGAGTTCCATGTCGCCAATCCCCCCCGGCTCCCCCCCTCAAAGGGCAAAGGCCCCTCCGAACAAAATGCCAAACCCGCTTCTCACAAATAAACCTGCATCCAAACTCTGGCAGTAAAACTTTGCAAGCCACTCTGATGGGGACATTTGGACTAATTACCAGGGAGCCGCAGCTATGGGCCCTGTCTTAATGCTGTTTATTACATTCCCTCGTTACTGGGACTCCCTGGGGTTGGGTTCTGAAATAAAGATTTAATTTGAGGGTAAATCAGAACAACAAAAAAATGTAGCTCGTTGTAAACAATGGCATCTCCAGCCCAGCTGAGTCCATCAGTATAAAAACAGAAGGCCTCCTCATCCTCGGTACTGTAAACATGCACGACGCTATTTATTGTGACTACATGTGTGTGGCCTGGCATGGGTGAAACGGGGGGCCTTTTCGTGACTGCGAGACATAAACGTCAAATACGGCCTCCATCCTTCTTCCAGTTTTTAAGTTATAAAATCTAAATATTAATTTCAATAGAAAGGTTAGGAAACTGGAAACTGCAGTGCCCATTGAAGTAACAGAATAACACAGAACTGGTGGGGTGGGGGGAGGCGGGGGACGCGCCAGCATTCCAACAAGATTAAGGAGGCAGGTGGGGTCCAGACGTGATCCATGAAATATGACATGTCTTATAAACAGAGGCTTAGGGCTGTGGCTCCCTACCAACCCAGCAATTTTTTTTTTTTTTTTTAATTCAAGGAGCCGTGTAACAGATATGAAGAGCGAGACAAAAAGAAATTCTCAAACTCCTGTACATAAGACAGTCAATTTGACCATCTTTAATCTGGAGTCCGGAAAAGGGCAAGTGTCTTAGTTCTCCAGTGCTCCTGTAACAGACACCACAAGTGGGTGGCTTTAACAAACAGAGATTTATTTTCTCACAGCTCAGGAGGCTAGAAGTTCAAGTTCAGGCTGCCGGTTCTAGAGGAAGGCTTTCTCTGCGGGCTGTGGAGGAAGGTCCTTATCTCTTCAGCTTCTGTTCCCTGGCTTCTTGGTGATCTTCATGTGGCCTGGCATCTAACTTCCCCATCTCTGCTTGCTTGCTTCTTGCTTAATTTAATCTTTTATATCTCAAAAGAGGTTAACTAAAGATATACCCTGTACTAATACTGCCTCATTAACATAACAAATAAAATCCATTCTCAATGGAATCATAACCACTATTAAAAAAAAAACCCAAACTGTTGGTGTTGAGTTGATTCCGACTCATAGCGACCTAGAACTGCCCCACAGGGTTTTCAGGGAGTGGTGGTGGATTTGAACTGCCATCCTTTTGGTTAGCAGCCAAGGTCAAACCACTGCTGCACCAGGGCTCGTTAACCACTAGAGGGGTTAGAATTTACAACACATATTTTGGGGGGGGACATATTCAATTCATGATAAACAGTTTGATTGTCATTAGCTAAATGCCCATTATCCCTAAACCACATGGCTGGTTAGGGCCCGTCCACTGGAGGAACATACCGACTCTGGGATGCTGAAGTGCGGACAGTCCCAGGCACACATCACAGACTCATCCCACCTCCAGGGCCTGACTCATATGAACCTCTGGTTTTAGGAGTAAAGACTTCTCTGCCCACTTGTCCTCTCACCTCCAGCTGCAAAGGGCACAGGCTTTGGCAGAAACTACCTGCCTGAGGGTCACTGTCACCATAGGCCAGATAGCCTGGCACTAGGTTGGAGCCAGGAGCCCTGGATTCTAACCTCTACCATGTTGCTAACTCTGGGCTAGACCTTCAACAAGTTTCACATTTTTCTGTATCTCGTTGCTCAGATGCCCTGTCTTCCTAACTTACAGGTCCTAGAATGGGTGACCACATAGTACTTCCAGCATGAGTTAGGGCAGTGGATCTCAACTGGGGCAATTTTGCCTCCAGGAGATGTTGCACAATGTATGGAGATATTTTTTGTTGTCACAACTTTGGGTGTGCTACTGGCATCTAGTGAGCAGAGGTCAAGGATACTGATAAAAGTTCTTCCATGCACAGCACAGCCCCTACAGCAAAGAATTATTCCTCCAGAAAGGTTAATAGTACCAAGGGTGAGAAACCCTGCATTGGGGTAGAAGAACTACACAGAGCTTACTCAGCAATCAATGGCCTGTCATATGTAAGCAACTGTATTTGATATTATTATAAATAAGTCTTTATTCCTGTCAAGTCAATTCCAACTCATAGCGACTCCATAGGGCAGAGTAGAACTGCCCCATAGAGTTTCCAAGGAGCGCCTAGTGGATTTGAACTGGCGACTCTTGGTTCACAGCCACGCTCTTAACCACTGGGCCACCAGGGCTCCATAGCTATTATTATGTCCTCCAAGCTCCCTAGTTCAAGAAGCATTCTCATTATATGGAGTCCAACGGAGAAAATGTTCAGTGTTGCACCATGTCTTAGTTTCTTGATGCTGCTGTAACAGAAATACCACAAGTGGGTGGCTTTAAAGAACAGAAACATATTTTCTCACAGGTCAGGAGCCTAGAAGTCTGAATTCAGGGCAGTGGCTATGAAGGAAGGCTGCCTCTGTTGGCTCTGGGGAAAGATCCTTATCTCAGCTTCTGTAGCCCTGGTGTTCCTTGATTCCTTGGGGATCTTCACAGGCACCTATTTCCCCCAGTTTACATCCTTCTGTCTGTACCTATGCTCCTCCTTCTAACCCAGAAGTGATTAGGTTTAGGACATATTTCACCCATATGACCTCATTAACATAACAAAGAAACTCCTCTTCTCCAATGGGATTACATCCACGGATATAGTGGGTAGAATTCCAGCACAAAATCGGGAAGGAAAAATTCAATCCATAACACACCATCTTCCTCTCCTGAACTAAAGTGATCTAATCTCAACTGGGTAATTTGTATGAGTGTAAAACCTTTTAAGGCTTAGTAACATTTTCATTGAAAGAAAACATATATCAAACTGATTAGCATTTCAGCCCACAAAAAGGAACCAGGAATCTGGTTCCTAGACCTTACAAATCCTTAAAGTTCCCCAAAGATAAGGCCTGGACCCAGGGCCTAGCCCAAAGGAGAGGATTTAGCTTTGCTCATTGAACTGAATACCATCTTGCTACTATGGCAAGAGCTAGCCCGTTGCCTGCCATGAGATGCTTGCTCATTTTCTGTGGAGAACAAAGCAAATGTGGGCAGAACGTAGGGGTGGGGTTCAGCTTAGAGTAGGTGCTTGATAAATATTTCCTGAGTGAGTAAATGGATGGAAAATTGAATGAAGTAAGATCTAGTCTAGGTACCTGTCTTCTTTCTGAACTTTCTTTACTCACTTGCAAAATGGATATGATGCTAACACCTGTTCTACAGATGCCATGGGATTTTTGAGGAGCAAATTATGTAATTTCTGGAATGGCAGGTACATGAGGAACAAAAGGACCATGTGTTCTTCTCTTGGCAATGACCAAGACATGGTTCTTGTCTGTCCTTGGCTGCCAAGTTGATTGAAGCATTCCATGATGCCTGAAGCTGAATGACTATCCTCCCGATAAACACCAAACAGAAAAGGCAGATGACTGGCCCCAGTTTTCCACCAATTTATAGCAGTTTCAGGGAAATTTCACAGCCTTCTAGATGACCAGGTGCTCCCACCCCAACCCATCTCCAACACCACCACTACAACCCAGTGTGTCCCTAAGGCTTCTGTGGGATCATTCTCATACCTACAGGATTCTGTGGTCAAGTGAAACTGGAAAATGCTAGATCAAACAAAGTTAATCAGAATTTTTTTTTTTTGGTAGGATTTTCAAAGCCTTGGGAATTTCCTTTGGCTATGTGTAGGGAGCCCTGGTGGCACTGTGATGAAGAGCTCGTCTGCTAACCAAAGGATTGGGAGTTCGAATCCACCAACCGCTCCTTGGAAATCCTATGGGGCAGTTCAACTCTGTCCTATGGCGTCTCTACGAGTTGGAATCAACTCATAGAATGTATATCTCTGAATTCATTTGAAGACAGAATCTTTTGTTCTTAGTTTATGTAGACAAATTAATGTTTCAAAAAGGATAGTTAGGGAAACTCTGGGCACAATCATCTCCATCCTGTCAAAGGCTGCCCTGCCTTGCTTTTAAAAGAACCAACCCACAGATTGGGAGAAACCTGTTGTGCTTTTTATCCCAGACCCAGGTTCTTAGCCCTGATGTCTCAGTTTTTGGAGGTACATTTTGAAGGGTCCACACCTCCTGAGCAATCTGGTCCAGATGAAGCCAGGTAGGGGCCGTTTATTGACCACAGATCTTTACCTGGATAGCATCCACCCTTGAGGGAGTTGCAGTTTATGTGTATAAACTGGCAGTTAATCCCAAAAAAGAACATCTATGGAAACACTCAAGCTAGTATCACTGCCTAGGAATGATGCAGCAACTCAGAGGGAAAAAAAAGAAAGCTAGGACTGGGCACATCAGGGAAGGCTCCTGGAAGGAAGTAGAAACAAAGCCGGACCTTGACTACTGTGGAGAAGCAGGCTGGACCTGGGTAAAGCTACCTTAGCAGTGTCTCAGGTCGGGTCCCCTAAAGGAAAGCGTGAGGCACAGCTCAGTTGCATTAACTGCATGGAGGCAAGGGAATAGGCTTTTTGGTTTAGGTTCTCCACACCGGTCAGTCACTGGTTGTGGACTATCCCTTCAGGTGAAAGGGTAATCTCGTGGGCAGAAAGATGTCAGCCAAGGACAATACTCTAGAGAAGGGGGCATCTGTGAACCATTAGCAGCCTAAATCATAGCAACTGGGGGTTGGTGCAGCTGCCAGGTAAAGGGGACCTGAGTGGGACCCCACTAGCATCTACTATGAGCAGCAGAAGCAAACATAGTATTTAATGGAACAACGAGAAATCAGTGGGAGAATGGGAAAAGGTCTGAAATGCAGTATTGGATTAGATATATAGGTTGAAGGGAAGGATGCATGGGCAGTTCTCAAAAGCCTTTGGTGGGAGGCAACACATGCCCTAAGGTAGAGCCCCATCCTGATATAATACATTTCGAATGTGACCTACACAGTGATTTGATTGCTTTTTCCCTACGTCTGACTTTATTGCAGCCATCCATCTACATTCTACAACAAACACTAAGCCAACCTTTCTAGTGTACTGAGACTTCAAATAAAAAGCTACATGTGCAATTTGCTTTTCTCTTTCCTGCATTTTGTTGGCCTTTAATATGGGTTTCCTCTACCACGGCTCTTTTGGACAAACTAAATGGTCGTCCTCAAGGTTACAGGGAATAAGACAGTTATGGGATTTAATAATGTCTAATATTTGCAGGCTGTAAGAGGAAATGAGTCATTTGAATAACATAAGCAATGATAACTCAGCTGAATATGACTAAGATGTTAAAAATAAGGTGTGTTTACAAGGGAATAAACTTCCTGATTGCACTGCTACTCTCCAGAGAGATGGGAAGGGAACATGCAAATGTTCTTGGCATCCCATAAGTTTCAATCTATCTTCCACCGGTCAAGTATGATTGTTGGGGGAGGGGTGAGTTCACGGTAGCCCCATTGCCTATTGGTGCATAATGGACATATTGGTATGATATGTCCATTAGAGAGGAATGTTCTTGAGATTACACTATGGCTCCATATTTGGGGTCCTTTGCTTTTCATCTTAGGCTGGGTTCTCTAGAGAAGCAAAACCAGTGAAGCGTATATATATATATATATATATATATACACACACACACAGATTTATCTCAAGGAAATGGTTCATTCTGTTGTGGAGGCTGGCAAGTACCCAAGTTCATGGGTCAAGCATCTGTTGGAGGCTTCTCCTGACTTACGTGGCTGCAGGGGATGATGAACCCAGAATTGGCAGGTGGAACAGTAGGCTTCTGGCTCACAGGGCTACAGAAGCCTGCATACCCCAGGATCAGCAGATCAGACGACTGGCTGCTGGCTCACAGGGCTGTAGAGCTTGCAAATCCCAAAGTCAGCAGATCAGGTGATAGGTTGCTGGCTAAAGACCCAAAAACCAGAGGTCAGATGATGACAAGCCAGAAACAGGATCCAGAGCAAGCAAGCAAGCTTCGTTAGAAGGTCCATGTATATACTGACTGCAGGCCACACCCCCAGGAAAATTTTTCTTACAACTGATTGGCTGATCGTATCAGATTACATTGTGGAGGCGATTACATTATCATATCAGATTACAAAATGGAGGATAATTACATAATACTGAGAAACATGCCTTAGCCAAGTTGACACATAACGTTAACTGTTACACCTTGTTTTCCTATAGGATCCTAATGTAAAGTACAGAAGCTGTCCTTTCTTGAGGCTCAAGGCCTAATTTATATTCATTACCATTTAGTTTTTGGTTTCCTGCCTCCTTCTTCCTTAGTCAGAATTTCCTTATTATCCCAAAGATTCCTTGGAACCCTGAAATTACTACCTTACTCTTCAGATCCTGAGAAGTTATGAAAACAAGTCAGTAAACTGTTTTGAATTCAGGTGTTAATGCTTGGAGTCCCTGAGTGACGTAAAAGGTTAATGTGCTCAGCTGCTAACCAAAAGGCTGGAGGTTCAAGTCCACCAAGAGGTGCCTTGGAAGGAAGGCCTCATGATCTACTTCTGAAAACCAGCCATTGAAAACCCCACGGAGCACAGCTCTACTCTGATACATATGAGGTCACCATGAGTTGGAATCAATTCAACAGCAACTGGTTGATTAATACCTTATAATGACCAAAAAATTTCTACTTCCCCGATCACTTATCAAGGGATTTTTTTTCTCTTTAACACCGTGCTTGTAGATTCTATGCGTGGGAACAAAGAGACTTTTTTAGTAAGGTACCTCTCTTCACTCAGAACTTAGATAATTGTGTTCATGTTAGCTACTATCCCATGGCATGCATTCCACCACCTTCTATGCACATCCCTGTAATATGGGCTGGAAAGATAAAAACTGTATCTCCAAGATGACCTTGCAGCCACAGCTCTTGATATGAATTGGGTTCTGTGAATGAGATGTATTCTGTGAGACTTGAAAGGTAGAAGGATGCAGAGCCATTTTTTTCTTCAGCAAGACTGTCTGACAACCAACATGCAATGGCATGGGTGTTTGCAGTTGCCCAGTTATATGTTCCATTGTCCAGACCCCAAAATTTGTGAGTGTGGGGTGGCTATGGGGCAGCGATGGTAGAAGCAATTTTCTGTCATGTGGACTTGTAGTCAAAAGTCAGTGGCATTTTGTGTTTGTATATTACAGTTCAAAGTTATAATGAGAAAAATAGCCATACGACCCCTGACTTCTGAAACACCCATTTTTTCAATAATTTTGAAAGCATCTGATTCTTTTATTAAATATCTTTCTGATTGTAATACATAGAGTTATTTCTGTTTCCTGCACATATTCCTGACTGGAACAATAATTTTACCCTTATTTCTAAGACCACATATTTGTTGTTGCTAATTGTTGTCAACTTGGCTCTGACTCATGGCAACCCCAGGTACAACAGAATGAAACACTGCCTGGTCATAATCCATCTCCATGATTGTTGGTATGCTAGAGTCCATTGTTGTAGTTACTGTGTATTTTGAGTGCCTTTCAACCTAGGGGCTCATCTTCCAGCACTATATTGGGCAATATTCTGTTGTGATCCATAGGGTTTCCATTAGTGAATTTTCAGAAGTAGATTTTCAGGACTTTCTTCCTAGTCTATCTTAGTCTGGAAGCTCCACTGAAACCTGTCCACCATGGGTGGCCCTGCTGGTATTTGAAACACTGATGGGATAGCTTCCAGCATCATAGCAACTAGCAAGCCACCACAGAATGACAAACTGACAGTTAGATGATGGAAGACCATACCTAGGGTACAAATTTCAGTTTGGTTAAGGAACTTGTCCAGCAACAAAATCAACCACAGTGATTGTTAGTGAGCTTGCTATCATTGGCAATGTTCAAGATGACAATGGATAAACCACATGAAGGGGATGTTGTAGAGAGAATTTGAACACCAGATAGTAGCTTGGGCTCTATAATTTCTAATGTCCTGTCCAACTCTGAGATTCTCTGATATGGGGACAATTAATTGATTCCCCTTGAAAGTGGCCTTGGTGATACTGATGTAAGAGTTGGACAATCAGTTTCTCAAAAGAACTCCCAGGCATACACAAGCATCAAAGGACCCAATAGCACATGTGTTCAGGCTTCCACAAGCTTCTGCTGGCCCTGAATTTGAGCAAAACAACACTGAAATATTTTTAAAGTAAGGAAGAGGGCTCCTGGTTTCAAGTGGAGACACAGGAAAAGGTAAGATCCCCACTACCACCAAGAACTAAACCTGCCAACCAATAGATAGAATCTAGAAGAAAGTTTCATAACACTAAGGCAATGAGCAGGATTGAAGGCCCCAAGGACAGGAAGATTTCTCATCACTTTCTTGATGCCTGTCACTTCAGAATGTCAAGGACTATCCCATTAAGAACACTCTTGCCTCTATGCTTATGTTAGTATTTCAGGTTGAAACAACTAGAATTGTGGATCTATTTCATCCACTCCTAGGAATGACTCTCCTTTAATCTTCACTCATAAATTATAACTCGTGGAGAATACCTGGGCATAAAAGGGGATGGAAGACTGGAAGAGACATACCAAAGCCAAGCCATACCCACAAATGAAGAGGGATAGAAAAAGCTGCTGCTGTAGTAATAGTTCACGCATCCCAACTGCTCAGAGCATCACAGTGCCTAGCAGTGGAGGAAGGATAAGATCCCAAGTAGGCAGAGTCACAGCAGATGAAAATCTCCTACATGGTGAGCACTTCAACCTATTGTCCACTCTAGATTCAAAAGGGAATTCAGTGAACACTCACATGGGAAAAAAGCTGAGCCAAGGGGGCAGGCCATACTCTTGGTTGGCATATTCTGGATCCTGGTAGATTTCTCTCAAAGAAACTTTTTTTTTTTCTTGTTGTTGTTTTAAAGATCATGGATTTATGTAGTTGCTTGTTTGTTAATTTATTTATGTCAGTGGTAACTATATACCTGGAGTCCCTAGGTAGTACAGATGGTTAACACACTTGGCTACTAACCAAAAATTTGGGGATTTGAGTCCACCCAGAGGCACCATGGAATGAAAGTCTGGCAATGTATGTCCAAAAAATCAGCCATTGACAGCTCTGTGGAGCACGTTCTACTCTGGTACACAAGAGGTTGCCATCAGTTGAGGTCGATTCAATGGCAACTGTTAGGTATACATATAACGAAGCATTTGCCATTTGAGCACTAAGCTTCTGATAAGGGGGATGGAAAAATCTGGAAATGGATAGAAGTGATATTTGTATAATATAATAGTATTATTAATGTCACTGTGCTGTGCATTTGTTTTGTTTTACATTCGCTGTATGTCAGGCACTGTGGTAAGTGCTGTCCATGAACTATCTCATGGAATACTGACACCAACACCATTATGTGTATAAATGCAAACGAGGAAACTTAAACTAGAAGAGTGTAACTAACTACCCAAAGATGCATAGAGAGTAATTGAGAGAGCTAGGATTTGAATGCAGACTGTCAAATATTTGAGCCTTTACTTTATAGAATTCTGCTGTATCACCTCATTTGTGATTGAGCCAGCAGGAAAATTAAAGTCAGTGCAATAGTGAAGAGGAGACAAAGCTATGTTACTATAAAGATCCAAAGGAAAAACAGAACTTAGAAAAATATTTACTATACCATTAAAAAAAAAAAGAAAAAAACTTTTGTATTTAGAAAATGGTCACGAGGCATTGCTTCCTTGAAGCTGAGGTGTAAATCATAAAGATCAGGACAGGTTAGGATGAGAGTAAAACAAGACAAGCTAAGGAAAAATATAAGGAAAATTAGAAATGAATCACTACACACAGTACTCACATGAGGTAGAAAAGGCAGAACTAGGCAGCATAAAATCATCAGTGAGTAGAAGATGAAATCAAGAAGTCTCCTGAAAATGCAAAATGAAAAAACAAATAAACAAACAAACAAAAACGGGATGAAAACAATGATCACGATAATAGATATGGAGGCTAAAGAATAGAGATACAAATTAAAAAATACAGATGTTTCCAAGGAAGAAATCAAAACAATTGGAACAGAAGCAATCCTCACAGTCATCAAGATTTCCTGAGTTGATCAAACACATGAGCATGTGCCTTGGAATGGTTCACCACAGTCCTGGCAAAAATCAGCAAAAGATCAATACAAAAATCTCTCCCCATGAAATTCTAAGTACCAAGTAAATCACAAGCAACCAAACAGAAAACCTATGATTTCTTCAGAGGAAAAAAATGAGGCTGCTCTTGAACATCTTTGCAACTTTTAGTGCCCAAAGGTAACATTACAAAATCTACAGACTTTAGAGAGTAAAAGGTAATAACCAAAGATTTTAATACCCAGCTAAGTTGTCTTGTTTGGGGAAAGACAACAGATGGGTATTCTAAGACAAGGAAGAGTTCAGAAAACAAGCCTCCCATGTGCCTTACTTGAAAAGACTGGAATGTACCATAGCCATTCTTGTAATAGACCAAAATTAAGGAAGATAAAAAGTCAAGAATGGAAAGATCATAGAAGAAAGGGACCAGCGGACTGCTAAACATCAACATCCCTGAGGATCATCCTCACCTCCAATCACCAGCCCACCATACTCAGTTGAGATTATCACACTAATAAGCTGCCAAAAACCCAATAACTTGGAAGTCTTGGTGCCTCGTCCCACAATGTCAAATGGACAAAGCCTAAAATTTAATTAATTCTTGAGGAAATGTCACCATTTTTCATGAAAACAGCTCTACTTGAATTCAATGAATTCCTTTTATAGACACCCTCTCTCGGGTAAGGTTAATTGTTCATGTAAGTAAAATATTTTAAAAATAGAAAACAATACACAATATCAGTGTGGTTATTTTGGGATTACGGATGATGTATCTTTTGTATTTGTATATACTAAAAAAAAAAAAAACCCAGTGCCGTCGAGTCAATTCCGACTCACAGCAACCCTATAGGACAGAGTAGAACTGCCCCACAGAGTTTCCAAGGAGCGCCTGGCGGATTTGAACTTCCGACTCTTTGGTTTGCAGCTGAAGCACTTAACCACTATGCCATATACTACCAACATTTAAATAAGACATATTCTACATTAAAGTTTAAGAGATGGTAAAGGTTCAGTGATTAAACTTTCTCCTTCTATGTGGGAGACACGGGCTCGATTGACCAATGCGCCTCAAGTGTGGCTACCACCTGTCTGTCAACAGAGGCTTGCAAGTTGCTGTGATGCTGAAAAGGTTTCAGTGGAGCTTCTAGACTAAGACAGGCTAGGAAAGAAGGGCCTAGTGATCTATTTCTGAAAAATCAGAACATTCCAATCTCATTATACATGGGGTTGCCATGACACAGGGGTCGACTCGACGGCAGCTAATAATATCAACTTTAAAATTTCTGTGGAAAGTAAAAGGCTCATTCTCATATATACAGTTAGTTCTGCTGCAATGCTTGTTTTAGAAATATGGATTTGTTCCAATGTGATTGATATATTAGGGATCAGTTTTAGAAGCCCTAGGTTAAACACAGAATATCACACCCAGCAGAACTGAATCACTTAGGGAAGACACAAAACCCACACCTCAAACATCCACCACTTACCTTTGTTCACCTGGGTTAGGAGACTCACCCATCCACATCTGGTGTTTTAACTTTCCCTCAGACTTCAGGTGACCCTCCCTGGGTGGCACAAACAGTTAAGCTCTCTGCTACTAGGTTGCAGGTTCAAACCCACACAGAGGTACCTCCAAAGACAGGCCTGGAGATCTGGTTCTAAAAGGTCAAAGCCTTGAAAACCCTATGAAGTGCTTCTACTCTGCACATATGAGGTCTCTATGAGTCAGAATCGACTTGAAGGAAGCTAATAATAACAACTCCATCCACCACTTCACAGAAATTCCCAAGCTGCAATTCTCTCAACCTCCAATTCCACCAGCAAACTCCATTAACATGTGTAATATTGAATATACTATGGACTGCCAAAAGAATGGATAAATCTATCTTGGAAGAAGTACAAACAGAATGCTCCTTAGAAGCAAGGACGGGGAGACTGCATCTTACATACTTTGGACATGCTATCAGGAGGGATCAGTCCCTGGAGAAGGACATCATGCTTGGTAAAGTACAGGGTCAGCAGAAAAGAGGAAGAGGCTCGACGAGAAGGATTGACACAGTAGCTGCAACAATGGGCTCAAGCATCGCAACGATGGCGAGCATGGCACAGGTCGGGGCAGTGTTTCAGTCTGTGGTACATAGGGTTGCTATGAGTCGGAACCGTGTCCACGGCACCTAACAACAACATGTGTAAAACTGCGCTATTGGTTTTCACTTTTTTTTTTTTTAATATGCTTCTGATGAAGTTTTTGAGTGTTGAGCTCCTGCTCCCTTTTCCCCATAAGAACTCTGGTTTGTAATGGCGCGGCTTTGCATACTGCAGTGTTTTTAGACAGACAGATGCCGTGTCACAGCGGAACTGACCGTACATAGTGTATCTCTGACACGTTACATAAGAAACTGAGGCCTCAGGGAGGCCATTGGAAGTCAGCAGTGTGAGAGAATTTTTCTTCTCACTATATTTTCTTTTGTAATGTGTTCTCAAAAAGAAATAAATTATAGAAATAAAGCAACACTCATTACCTAGTCACTGTGATAGAAGAACCCAGATTTGATACTTCCTATTTTTGTGAAGCCTTTCTGGGATGAGAAGTCCCTGGGTGGAGCAAACGGTTAATGCGCTCAGCTGCTAACTGAAATTTGGAGGTTTGAGTCCACTCAAAGGTGCTTTGGAAAAAAGGCTTGGTGGTCTACTGAAAAAATCTGTCAGTGAAAACCTACACAGCACAGCTCTACTCTGACACAAATGGGGTCGCCACTGAGTCAGGGTTGACACCACCGCAACTGTTTCATTGTTTGTTTTAACTGTGATGAACCCCTCCGGAATACAGCTGGATGGGGAACGGGAAGAGGTAGACCAGTTTCAATGAAACGAACAGAACTAGATTCACAGGGTTCTCAGCTAAGGGTCTTTCCAGAATGATAAGATTATATAAAAGAGTTAAGAGAGTTGGCACTTAGAAAATGCTTAATAGAAGCTGGAGACACGAATTAAAAATTAAAACATATGGATGGATGAGTCAATGGATAATATTTAGGGAAGGAGTCTCTTCAAAAGATCTCTAGTGGTCTGAATCCAAACCTTAGGCGAACACAGTTCTTTAGTGCCAAACAAGCCAACAGAATAGATGAAAGCTGGCCAAAGGGGTGGCTAGCCAAGAGTAACAGGGGAAACCTCACAAGGTTTTTCTTTCGTTACGTGCCAAAGTCTTCTAATTATCGGTGCTATCTCCTGAGCTATAAAATATTTTATCAGTGGCACCACTCTGCAGCATTTTGTCTAAAGCTCTTAACTGTCATAAATGCACTCAACTGTCTGCCAACGTGGAATAATAAATAATTATGATGTGAGTGACTGATTTACTTTGAGAAAACATGAAAGGCCTCTAAACCTGGAGTTTCCTGCCCCACATAATGTGCGTGAAAGAAATGAGCATCAGTAATCACTGTCAACAGCCTCTTGTAACTAAGAATTGAATCATTTATCTGTCCAGCATGTGTAAATTATCATCATCTTCTATGCCACCGGAAGGCCTCACTGCAATTTATGTTATAAAAATAATAAGATATGAGGGTTTAATAGAAATCGCTTCTTATTGCTCTACCTGGGACCGCTAGGTTCTGGTGTCAGCAAGAATTGCCTGCCCTACAAATTCAGGCGTACAATCTAGCTGTTTATAGTTGACTTCCTTCTTTACGTATTTTCCTCTTACCTCCTCTAACCAAACTAAGAGCAAAGAGATTGCTTATTATATTTACTAGATGACCTTTCTCTACTGGCTTCAAGGATACTTCCGTTATGGCCAATGAAGATAATGCCAGGGAGAAAATGAGTCTGAAGCTCTGAATGATTGTAAATGTTCTGACATTCTCTGAAAATATTATCGGAGCTCTAAGTTGCTACATATCCATCATGTCTTCTCAGGGAGAAGTTTTTTTTTTTTTTTTTCCCCCCCGAACTAGACTGATTTTAACTTTAAACATTCAACAGCCCTTGGAGTGTGCCAATTTTCTTAGTTACCTTGACCTTGAGGATATGTACATTCTCCAGTATATCCCAAAGAAAGGGCTTTAGGAGGAGACGCTTATGTTCGAATGTGCTGAAGTATGGGATGTGAATTCTTTTTGTTTTTTGGGATGAGTCTTCATGGCTTACTATCCTGAGGGCATACTATCCATTCTATCATGAGAAGAAAAATAACATTCACTGCTTAACCAGAGAGGCCTTTAGGTTTCCATTGTAGACAGGTTCCCAGAAGAATTTCAGCCATGTCAGTAGAGTCTGAGCGGGTAACTGCGTACTGAAGCTGTAAGATATAGTCAGGAGAACCTGAGGAAGCTGGTATGCTGACTGTAAGAGTGAAAATCATGCCCAAACCATTCTATTTATTGTTAGCCCTGAGTCATTATTATGGGTTCAAATAAAAAACACCCTCTAGGCTCAGGAAATCCAAAGATGTCTAAGAGATGACCCCTACCTTCAGCATCTCAATCTGGTGGGTGACACAGACATGTATATAGATAATTGTTTATTCTGATGCAACAATTCTACTTTAAGAATTTTTTCTACTGTACCATATTTTATGCAAATAACACCCTTCTTTTATGTTTGTTTACCAGTCACTCCCTTCCCACTCCTGAGGTATTTTCATAAGCATTTATGAAATTGCCTTGCGGGTGGGGAGGGAGAGATTGACAAACACAAAAAGTGCACGTTATTTTCATAAAATGCGGTAATGAAATTTGCACATGTGGTTGCAAAGATAATCTTTATAGTATTGTTCACTGTCCATAGAGTGTAAACAGCCCAACAGTCCTTTATTGTGGGCTGGCAAATATATTAGGGTCAGGGGCGGATTATCAAATAGGCAGGGTAAGCACGGTGCTTACCTTGCTTACCATATCATCTGTAGTGAACCATTCCACATTTTTCACCACATCAAAGATTCTGCTTCTAGGTATGGCTGGCATCTGTGTCTTTTCCAACCTAGAGCACCTTCCTACGGAATCAAAGTCTCTTCAAACTCATAATCCCTGGCAGGAAGGATGACCCAGTAAGCAAAGTAAGCACGTGCTTACTTGTGTTGACTTACCAATCCGTAACGAACAATTTCACATGGGTTTCAGATGTGGTGAAATCCATGTGAAATTGTTCACTACAGATTAGTAAGTAAGTACAAGTAAGCCCGTGCTTACCTTGCTTATTGGGTCATCCGCCCTTCATTTGTGTATATCATACACTTAGAACAGTGTGCTGCATTTTAAAAGGAGGTTATCTGTGTGTACCAGGTATAGGACTTCCTCCCCAGTCAAATTCGTCTTCTCAGTGAGGCCTCCCCGACTACTCTATTTAAAATCGCAATTCCATCTCCATTATTTCCTATCTTCTGACTGTTCTTGTTTTTCTCCACTGCACTTAACTCGTTGAAAAAAAAATCCATTGCTGTTGAGTTGATTCCAAGTCATAGCGACCCTCTAGGACAGAGTAGAACTGCCCCATAGAGTTTCCAAAGAGCACCTAGTGGATTTGAACTGCCAACCTTTTGGTTAGTGGCCAAAGCACTTAAACACTACGCCACCAGGGTTTCCATTGCACTTAGGGCCATCTATATTAATATATGGAGTCCCTGGGTGGTGCAAATGGTTGACACATTCAACTGCTAACCAAAAAGTTAGAGGTTTAAGTTCACCCAGAGGTCCCTCAGAAAAAAATGCCTGGAGATATACTTCTGAAAAATCAGCCACTGAAAACCCTGCGGAGCACAGCTCTGCTCTGACATGCACGGGGTCACCATGATTCGGAATCAACTCAATGGCAAGTGGTTTTTATATTCATACATACTATCTAATATAATATATAATATATGAAATATATGTAAATGATTTTGTTTTGTACGGTTCTAATTTGTCTGTCTGCCCTCCAGAATATAAGTTCCCCCAGGGGCAGAAATTCTTGTCTGTTTGTTCAATGCTGCGGAATAGTGTTGGTACAAAGTAAGTGTTCAATAAATCATTGTTGGATGAACGAATGAAGCACTGATGCAGAAAAGTGTTCAAGATATGTTTTCAAGTTACACACGGCAAGGAGAAGAAGGGTGCACAGCATCCTGATTTGAATATCAAGTGTTATGGGTGTAGATGCCTCACAAACGGCCTCTAGAAGGATGTGCCACGGTTTGAGGAATGTGCTCTCCTCTGCAAAGTACCAATACTCTCAGGGCTAAGAGGGGAGCAAGACTTAGGTCTTAACTGCATATCCTCTCAAAAACTCTGATTTTTGGTTCACTACGTGCATATTTTAGAGCCCTGGTGGCAGGGTGGTTAAGAACTTGTCTGCTAACCAAAAAGTCGGCAGTTTGAATCCACTAGCCACTCCTTGGAAACCCTATGGCACAGTTCTACTCTGTCCTATAGGGTTGCTATGAGTCAGAATCAACTCAATGACAATGTTTTTTTTCTTTTTTTATGTGCATAATAGTTTTAGAGTCCTGATTAAAATGATCAGATGATAACAGTATTATGATCTGCAAAAGACGGAGCATGGCGACAAGGTGGCAGAAGAGGGCATGATTAACTCTTCACTTGAGAGTCCAAAAGGCTACCCAGAGTTTGGAGAAATTAGTTTCGAGAAATTAGTAAATATTGTTAGGTATGAAAAAAGGATTAGAAAGAACTCTCCAGTCAAAAGGAGTCAAATGCATGAGACATAGAGACACAAAAGAGAAATACTGAGTTTAGGAAGTAGCTTGATGATAGACTAAAGAGAACATTCCAAGGGAAACCTCAGTGGGGCAAATGCATCATCCTTTCTCTTCCCCAAAAGTAGTTGGTCTGGAATCAAATATAGGGTAAATAAGTAGTTGGAGTAAAAATAAACACAATGTGAAAAACGAAAGACCATCACACTACCACCTGGGAATCAGGTTGATGATTGGGTATAAAAGAAAAAAAAACAAACCCATTACCGTCAAGTCAAATCCAACTCATAGCGACCCTATAGGACAAAGCAGAACTCCCCATAGAGTTTCCAAGGAATGTCTGGTGGGTTCGAACTGCCGACCTTTTGGTTAGCAGCCATAGCACTTAACCACTACCATCAGGGTATAGAGGAAATAAAACGGAGCTTTCATGGCTGCATATTTGCCCAAGTTGCAAATCCTGAAATAAACTAAGTGTTTGCTTGTTCACATGCAGTCATGGTGGACCTGTCCAGAGATCTGACAGGTCTCTGTATTAGAGAGATACAGGGACTGACACCTGGGATATTCATTTACAGCCAAAGTTTCAAATCCAAATGCCTGCAGGAGCCAAGGTAGTGATAATCAGGATGGAAGCGAGCTGGGGTAAGAAAAAAAAAGTATCTAGGAATATTGATCACTTCCCCCAAATATATACTTTTCTCTATTTTGCCTGAAACACACAGTGTTCTTTGCCTGTCTTTTGTTTTCAACTTTTTTGGAGTCATGGTCATACAGAAATATTTCTTTGCTTTCCACAACACGTGCACATGCCATGACAAACAATTCCTGACTCTGGTTTTTACTGTGGTTTACCAAGGGCAACAACGCTGTCTTCTAGTGTGTGGCCTCTATTCAACTCTAACTTGTAACCAAGAAAAGATAAAGGAACTAGAACAGCCAAAACAATTTTGAAAAGAACCAAGTTGAAGGACTCACTACACAGTAAAGAACTTTTGACCCAGTGTTGCCAGATCTTGTGATTTTTTTTTAAAGAGAAGCTAAAAATTCAAAATGTTTATTTAAAATCTTTTACATTAAAAAAATATTGATGACTATGTGGAGTTTATCATGATCTAGCTGATATCAGTAATGATATCTTTCATTCCACTTCCTCTTCTGAATCCAGCTTGAATTTCTGGTAGTTCCCTATGGATATACTGCTGCAATCATTTTTTAGTTATCTTTAGCAAAATTTTACTTGCATGTGATATTAATGATATTGTTCAAAAATTTCCACTTTCTGTGGATCACCTTTCTTTGCAATGGACACAAATATAGATCTTTTCCAGTTGGTTGGCCAGGTAGCCGCCTTCCAAATTTCTTGGCATAGACGAGTGAGCACCTCCAGCGCTGCATTGGTTTGTTGAAACATCTCAACTGGTATTCTGTCAGTTCCTGAAGCCTTATTTTTCACCAATGCCTTCAGTACAGCTTGGACTTTTTCCTTCAATACCATCGGTTCTTGATCATAGACTACCTCCTGAAATGGTTCAACATTGACCAGTTCTTTTCAGTACAGTAACTCTGTGCATTCTATCCATCTTCTTTTGATGCTTCCTGCATCGTTCAATACTTTGCCCATAGAATCCTTCAGTACTGCAACATGAGGCTTGAATTTTTTTCTTCAGTTCTTTCAGCTCGAGAAATGCTGAGCTCGTGCTTCCTTTTTGGTTTTCTAACTCCAAGTCTTTGCACATTTTTTTTTAATACTCTCCTTTTTCTTCTCAAGCTGCCCTTTGAAATCTCCTTTCTGCTCTTTTACTTCATTTTACTTCATTATTTCTTCTGTTTGCTTTAGCTACTTTACATTCAAGAGCAAGTTTCAGAGTCTCTTCTGACATCCAAAAAGCCTTATAGTCAACATCATATTGAATGCTTTCCTGATAAGACTGGAAACTACTCACGGATGCCTGCCCTCACCACTTCTGTGTTGAAGTTCTAGTAAATTCAATAAACCGAGAAAGATAAATAAAAGGCATTCAGATTGGAAGGAAATAAAAATAAAACTGTATCTATTTGCAGACAACATGATTCTCTACATAGAAAATCCCAAGGAACCTACAAAAAGTTTAGCAAGATTAATAAGTGACTTTAGCAAAACTGCAGAATAAAAGATCACTATACAGAAATCAATTATATTCCTAGACAGCACTGGGTTATACTCTAAATGAACAAACACTGGAAATAAAAACATTAAAAACGGCACCATTTATAATAGCTCAAAAAAATGAAATACATATATATAAATCTAATAAAATATGTGTACAATCTGTATGTTGAAAACTATAAAATGCTGATGAATGAGATCAAAGAATACCTAAATAAATATTGAGATATACTGGAAGAATAAATATGATGTCAATTATCCTCAAATTTATTCATAGATTTAATGCAAGCCCCATAAAAATTGACACAGGTTTTTTTTGTAGATATAGAAAAGCTGATTCAAAAATTTATATGGAAAGATAAAGGAATTAGAATAGCCAAAACAATTTTGAAAAGAACCAAGTTGGAGGGCTCACTACGCAATTTTGAGATGTACTATAAACCTACAGTAGACAAGAGAGTGCAGTATTAGTGAAAAGACATAGACCAAGAAACAGAACATAAAATCCAGAACTAGATGCACATAAACGTGGTCAACCAATTTTTGTCAAAGGTAAGACAACAATTTAATGGAAAACGGAACATCCATGTGCAAAAACACAAAGAAGAAGCTTGATTCATCACCCTAAATACAAATATCTGCTCAAATCTATTATAAAACCAAATGTAAAATATAGTACTATAAAACTCTTGGAAGTAATCACAGGAGTAAATCTGCATGACCTTGGGTTAGGTAAGGATTTTTTAAATGCATTAAAAGCATGATCCATAAAAGAAACAAAAAAATGATAAATTGGATTTCGTCAAAATGAATCACTTTTGCTCTGTTGAGAATATGGTTAAGAGGATAAAAAGACAAGCTACAGGATGGGAAAAATGATTTACAAATCACATATGTGACAGAGGACTTTTATCCAGAATACCTGAAGAAGTTTCAAAACTCAATAAGGAAATAATCTAATTTTTAAAATGGGCAAAAGATGCAAACATTTCATCAAAGAAAATATACACACGTTAAATAAGCACATGAAAAAATTCTCAATGTTCATTAGGAAAATGCAAACTAAAATCACAATGAGACACCACTGCATACCTTAAGAATGCCTAAAATAAAAAAATACTGACAATATCAAGTGTCGGTAAGGATGCAGACAGACAGGAACTTTCATATATTTCTCGTGGGAGTGCAACATAGTACAGTCACTCCGGAAAACTCCAGCATTTTCTTAAAAAGTTAAATGCATCCTTACCACATGACCCAGCAATCCTACTTCTGGATATTTATACCAAAGAAGTGAAAACCTGTACACAAGTGTTTATAGCAGCATTATCCATAATCGCCCCAAACTGGAAACAGCCCAAATGTCTTTCAGTGGGTGAAGGGATAACAAATTGTGGTACATCCATGCAATGGAATGCTACACAGAAATAAAAAGGATCAAATTGTTTATATATTCAACGATACGGATGAATCTCAAATGCATCATGTTATGTCAAAGAACCCTCTCTCAAAAGGTTTCATAACTGTAGAATCTCACTAATAGAACACCCTGGAAAAGGCAAGCATACAGAAAGAACATATCAGAGCTTGTCAGCAAGAGGGCTTGAATATGAACGGGAAGGACAAGGAAATTCTTCGGGGTGTCGGGCTTGTTCTGTATCTTGTTTGTGGCGGTTATAAGAATCCATGCGTGTCAAATCTCATACAACTGTACACCAAAAAGAGTGAATTGTATTGTATGTAAGTCTAAAAAATATATTTTAAGAAATAAACTAGAAAAGAAGTTGAATCAAACAAACAAAACAAGACACTTTGGAAGCCAAATGACACACATCTGCAGGCCAAATCCTACCTATGACCTGCTAGGTTGTAGCTCCTGGTTTGGACAAATAGCCTGTTAAAGTGAGGCTGTACCTAAGACTTCACCTAATTCTTACAAGGGGAAGAAACTTGCCAAAGCCACACACTAAAGTCAGGTGGCCTCAGTTCTACTCTTCTATGCTATTTCTTTTAATGCAAGTTGTATATAGAGATGGAGTCCCTGGGTGGTACCAATGATTCATGCGCTAGGCCGCAAACCTAGGCTGTAAACCGAAAGGTTGGAGGTTGGAATCCACCCAGAGGCACCTCGAAAGAAAGGCCTGGGGATCTACCCAGAAAAATCTGCCATTGCAAATCCTATGGAGCAGAGTTCTACTCTGACACACAGGGGGTCACCACGAGTTGGGGTCAAGTCCACAGCAACTGGTTAGTGGTTGGTATATGGAGATGCTTTCTAGTTCACCAGGACGAAACCCTAAGATGTAACCTAACACTTCACAGTTTTTTGAGGAATCAAAGCAGAGGCAAGGAATTACTCTCATGATAAAAAAGGGCAAACTCCTAAGGTTCAGCATTTACAAAAACAAAACAAAACAAAACCCACTGCTGTCGAGTCGATTGTGCCTCACAGATACTCATAGCATTTACAAGAAGTATGTTAAAAATTATGACCTCGACAAGGATTCTAGTGAAAATTTGCAGACAATGGGCACAGAACAATTTAACTGTTGAAATAATTCTGCCAAAAAAATTAGCAGTGTTCAGGGGAAGGCTGTGGGCTCTGACGGGTCCCCAGCAGAGGGCTGCTATTGATTCTGAAACAATCTTGCACATGATAAATGAGAAAGTGCTTAGGAGAGGATTCGGTCAGGAGAGCCCCCAGATCAATCAGCTTGTCAACAGGCAGACGAAATTCAATTTTTATTCTTAGTAAACTCTTATTTGGTGGCAGACCATCGCTTCTGTGGAAATTGCTTCACAAAGGCCGAGGGGCAGGTGTGAGAACATGGAAAAAGATAATCTTTTCAAAGCGCGTTAAAAGTGAAGCTTTGGGGTCCATGACTGAGCACGAGGAAATGACTACGGGGCAGTGGCTACCATAGCTCACCTTCTTTTACCCGGCAGGACTAGTTAAGGCCAGCTCTAGTGTCCTCTCTGTAGTCTGACCCACCCTCCTAAGAAAGAAGGTCACTCAGAATAGGAACCCAGGCTTCATAGAGAAGCTCAGTGACCCCATGACAGGACTGAAAGGGACTGATATGGAGCCCTTCTATTCAATTAGCTTAAACCATATAAAATTGCCATTTTCACGGGTAAAGAAATGGTTGAATAACGGCAACTTCACATGGATCAACCAAATAGTTTTTTTTTTTTTTTTTTTTGTCTTCTTTTCCCCTTTGCCATGATATCAGGAATTCTGAGCCACTTTTTAGTTGAAGGAGCCCTGGTGGCATAGTAGTTAAGAGCTCAGCTGCCAACAAAATGGTCGGCAGTTTGGATCAACCAACTGCTCCTTGGAAACCCTATGGGTCAGCACTACTGTGCCCTATAGGGTCACTATGAGTTAGAATCAACTCAATAGCAATGGGTTTGATTTTTTGGTTTTTTGGTTTAAAGAGTAGGAATCAAGACCTAGAGATCTGCTTCCAAAAACCAGCTGATGAAAATCCTATGCATCATAATGGCTTTGTCCGTAACTGATCATAGGGATGACGCGGGACCAGGCAGCGTGTAGCTCCATTGTACATAAGGTTGCCATTAATCAGGGGCCGACTCAACAGCAGCTAACCATAAGGTAACTACTAAACTCATAGGTCCCTTTCCTGTAAAATGTAAGGTTTGTGCAAGGACTTTTCTGCACAAACTTCCTACCTCATTCAGACCTACAAAGCCAGAAAAGCAAGGGGTGAGTGGTGGGTAATCTACTATTCCCAGGCCTCCTGAAGACAGGGCCTCCTTATGAGAGAATGCAGCCCAGATATTCTATTAAGGGTGTTTCTAAAGTTTTTCTACTTCAGCAATTAATACTCAGGCACTGAGGGCCAGCTCCACCACAGATTGACAGCCCTGGGACTGTTCCTAGGACCCTGTCTCTACTTCAGTCTTGCTGTATTCTCTGCTCCCTCCCAAGTGCCCACGATGACCTAGTGGCCTAAGAAGAGCCTCCCAAACTCCTGCCAGGCTGCACCGACCATCCAGGTCAACCAAGTTCCAGGCCCATTATATCTAACTTTCCAGGAGGATGCATGTGGCTTTGAAGAAGTTTACAAAACATTTTTTTTATCAATCCCATGCAGGGAAGAGACATGCTGAGAAAATAATACTGATGCAAACCAACAAAGGAGCAAAATCTTCCTTCAGAACGTCAAGAAACCGGATGTGGACGACTGAGAGGACAGGCTTATATGCTGTTCATTATACTTGCAGAAAAAAAACGGAAGGCCGTCATTTTCAAAATTGCAGAAACCAGCCACTGACACAAACAACCTTTCCTATATGACTTCCCTGAGCCCCATTAAATGAATGGACAGAGAAATTCTATCAAAAAAACATGCAACCAACTTGTATAAGACAAAGACCTCTAGTTTCAGGCACTGGGAAAGCATCTCTTTGACAAGAGTTAAAATTCCAGCTGGCTTTTCCAAAGCCTTTGTAATATTTTCTTTTAGCCAAATACCACAGTACATACATGTGTGGGCTTCTTTTACTCTTTTAATAAGCTATATATATTTGATTATTTTTTCTTCCCAAAATGAGCCATTCTTTCCAATAAAGTGAGGTCCAACACCCTCTCATTCAAAAGAGAATAAATCCCAACAATACTGGTTGGGCCTATTTCAAGAAAGGGCAATGAAGAAGCAACCTATTTACAGAATAATTTGATAAATATAAGAAACCAATCTCATTTCTGATTTTTATTATTACGTATTTTGTGGAGGGAGTCCCTGGGGGGCTCAAATGGTTAAGCACTCCACTATTTACTCAAAGGTTGGCAGTTTGAACCCCCCCAGAGGTGCCTAGGAAGACAGGCCTGGTGATCTACTTCTGAAAGGTCACAGCCTTGAAAACTCTGCAGAGTAGTTCTACTCTGCACAATGGGATCACCATGAGTGGAAATTGACAAACTGCAACTAACAACGACAATGACATTTTGTGGAGGGCTGGGGGAGGGAGGCGTGAAGTAGCTTTAAAGACTAAAACTTCCAGATAATGGATTCAACCAAGCAAAGAGACTTGGAATGCTACCCTTCGCCCGAGGCCTCATACTTCAGAGAGTCCTTACTGTGTCCTTCTCTGGCCAAAAGACCACTGGGGTCAAGAGGATGTGCCCATGCCTTTCCCCTGGACCACATTCCATGTCCAGGGACCTTGAAAACCTTGACCAATCAGCCCTGGACTTGCTTCCAGGACTCTGTTTTTTTCCCGAGGTCTGGATTCCTGAGGGTAGATTGCACCACGCAGTGTGTACACCCTTAGAATGAGGGTGAGAAGCCCTGGTAGCACCAGTGGTTAAGAACACAGCTGCTAACCAAAAGGTCAGCAGTTCGAATCTACCAGCCACTCCTTGGAAACCCAGTTCTACTCTGTCCTATAGGGTTGTTGTGAGTTGGAATTGACTTGAGGTCACCCAACAACAACAGGCCTCGAACCAAGAAGAAAAACAAAACAAAACAAAAAAAAACCTGTTGCCGTGGAGTCAATTCCGACTCATAGTGACCCTGTTGGACAGAGTAGAACTGCCCCATGGGGTTTCTAAAGAGCATCTGGTGGATTCGAACTGCCAACCTTTTGATTAGTAGCTGTAGCTCTTAACCACTATGCCACCAGGGTTTCCTAGGAGGAGCCAAGGGGTGGCTATTTGAAGAAGGAGAGACAGATTTTATATGCAGGCTGGGATGTCCACATTCAATGTGGTAGGAAGCTGGTGATGGAGGAGAAGGCGGGTAGGCCATGTACCACAGGCTGAGGTTGGAGCTGAAGGACGCTTCTTCTGGAACTGGACTACTCCACTGTGAAGCTCTGAAGAATTGTGATGTATATTTGTCAAGAACAGAACATGTCTAACAGTCTGTTTAGCTCGATTTATAATTTTAAATACTTAAACATATGGTATATGTGCCTCCCTTGTCCCCTTTCCCAAGTCCCACAAATGTTATGGGTGAGCTTGCCGTGTTCGTACTAGTCATACAGCCCTTTGTCATCTGTACATAGTCACACATCTCTACCCCAAGCACCGAGAATCCCCAAACAGAAGGGAATCAAAAGCTTTTCTCTTTGGCTTCAGAATTTTGTATTTAAAATACCACATATCATTATGTTTGAATAAAGTATCCACATATGTTGTACACATGGTGTATATAGTACATAGGTTTGCATCTATATATACTATACCAAACCAAACCAAACCCAGTGCTGTCGAGTAGATTATGACTCGTCGCGACCCTATAGGACAGAGTGGAGCTGCCCCAAAGAGTTTCCAAGGAGCGCCTGGCAGATTTGAACTGCTGACCTTTTGGTTAGCAGCTGTAGCACTTAACCACTAAGACACCAGAGTTTCCATATCTATATATAACCCACTTATATAGTATAGATAAATGATCAAATGGCCATTAACAACTGTCTTAGTTATCCAGCGCTGTTGTAACAGAAATATCACAGGTGGATGGCTTTAACAAACAGAAATTTACTCTATGAGGCTAGGAGTCCAAATTCAAGGCATTAGCTCCTGGGGAAGGCTTTCTCTCTCTGTGTTGATTCTGGGGGAAGGTCCTTGTTATCAATCTTTCCCTCATCTAGGAGTTTCTCAGGCCAGGGACCCCAGGTCCAAAGGACACACTCTGCTCCCTCTCCTCTCTGCTCAATCCTCTCTTTTATATCTCAAAACAGATTGATTCAAGACACAACCTAATCCTGTAGATTGAGTCCTGCCTCCAATCCTGCCTCATTAACATTACAGAGGTTAGGTTGATCACATCGGATCACAAAATGGTGGACAACCACACAATACTGGGGGATTATTGCCTAACCAAGTTGACACGGATTTTTGGGGGGCACAATTCAATCCATGACAACAACTCATCTGCATCACTGCTTATGATAGTCTCAGGGAGGAGTTAGGTTACATTGTGATCTCTGGAAGAACTTAAGTGTTAGAGAGCAGGAGAAGCTGACATTACCCATCACCAGCACACTTCTGTCCATGCGGATGATCAGAAGGGGCTCTAATAATTATGCATATTTTGGTTCTATAAACACCTTGGAGAAAGAAATGGAATGTGTAGAATGCCACCAGCAATGCCTAGAGCTCCCTACTATAAATGAGAAGATTCTAACTCCTCTGGCGCCTGGGAAGAAAGATGTCTTTCCTTTGGGGCTCCAGAGAGATGTCACACACGGTACACAGATCCCTCCGCTCCGTCCCCATTCCGTGCTCTTTCTGGAAACAATGGTGGGGGTGGAGAAAGGATGGTGCAAACATTGAAAACAACAGGCAATCTCAACCAAAACCAGGGGTTTGAGAAAATACTGCATTTTGCTGCAGGAAATGGGAGACGTGTCTCATTTCAGAGCTGTGTTTTAACATGAAAAATGACCCATATTCTTTATCCATTAAACTATTAGTACATCCCAGAATCGTAGGTCTTAATAACATTTCCTTAAATAACTGTGAAAGCCTATTAGTTTTATTTCTTCCAGAAAAAAAAAAAAAAAATTGAAAAGGGGAAATTATAACATATTGGATGCAGGGATCAAGCTAATTAAAATTGTAAATGCCAATAAAGATATCTGACATTTCTTTTCAACAATAACCAATTATTGTAAGCATTCTCCCAATAGCTATTAAATCTATCCCTACAAAGCTCAGTTTTTCACATCTGGAATTTCTAACAGATCATTTGGCCTAGCCCCTTCCATTAGTCTGTACATAAATATATATCTAGGGAGTGGTACGGCTTATGTGGGAGCCCTGGTGGCGCAGTGGTTAAGAGCTCATCTGCTAACCAAAGGATTGGCAGTTCAAATCCACCAACTACTCCTTGGAAGCCCTATGGGGAGCTCTACTCTGTCCTACAGGGTCGCTATGAGTCGGAATCGATTTGATGGCAATGGGTTTGGTTTTTTCGGGTTTTATGGTGTATGTGAAGCCCTGGTGGTGCACTGGTTAAAGCACTCAGCTGCTAACTGAAAGGTCAGTGGTTTGGGCCCACTGGCTGCTTTGCAGGAGAAAGATGTGGCAGTCTGTTTCCTTTAAGATTTATAGCCTTGGAAACCTTATGGGGCAGTTCTATTATGCCACACAGGGTCACTATGAGACAGAATCGACTCAACAGTTTTTTTTTGTTTGTTTGTTTATGGCTTATGTTTGGTCTGAGTAGAGTATCACATTCCATGTTGAAAGCAATATTAAGTTACATTTAGGAAAAAGGAATATTGTATGTTAAAAACCAGAATAAAGCCACACATCTGGTATATTTTAGTTGTGGGATATGTAATATCTCTATCCTCCCCAAATTCTGTCTACTGGAAACCAAAATGAACAAGTTTAGGAAGTGTTTCCTTTCTGCTGAAACTTGAGGCCTAAACAAAGTGTCTGGTGCATGGATTGAAAATGGATGTGAAAAATCAATAGTTATTGTGACAAAGAGATTAGCAATTAGAGCCTGGGGAAGAAATGATTCCGGTACTGAAGGATCAGGGACCACACTTTGGGATACATGGGGCCTAGTGGGAGCACAGAGCCCTGGTGGCATAGTGGTTAAGAGCTTGGCTGCAAACCGAAAGGTCAGCAGTTTGAATCCACCAGCCGCTCCTTGGAAACTCGATGGGGCAGTTCTACTCTGTCCCATAGGGTCACTATGAGTCGGAATTGACCGAATGGCAATGGGTTTGGTTTTTTTCGGAGTGGGAGCATACTGTGAAAACAGGCCGGTAGAGCAGCCAGTAGTGAACGAGTCCAGGATGCTGGAGAATGAACTGACCAGAAAGCATGGGAAGAATGTAGGAAGCAACAGCTCTGCATCAGTGTTGGGGAGCTGGCTTCCTGCTGCTCCCCACTACTTATTCCAAACTCTCACAGCCTGCTTGGTAGAGAGAGCCAGAAAACCAAAAACCAAACTAATTGCCATTGAATCAATTCCAACTCAAGGTGACCCCATGTGTGTCAGAACAGAACTGTGGTCCACAGGGTTTTCAGAAGTAGGTCATCAGGCCTTTCTTCCAAGGAGCTGCTGGGTGGACTTGAAACACAAATCTTTCAGTTAGCAGCCAAAAGTTTAAATGTTTGTGGCACCCTGAGACTCCTGATAGGGAGATACGATAACCAAACAGAGGATGGTTTTCTCTAGTGGAAGAAAATACATAGCTATATAGTGGATTATTGGCAAAACCCAAAATAAATCAGTTGAGGGCCATTCAACTGAACAGAATATTTCAGTTTTTATCACCAAATGCCACTTGAGGTGGGCAACGGGGCAAGACAGCAACATGTAATAAGAGAATCCAGATTTATCTATTAGTTATATTACCTTGAGATTTCTTACTTATTCATTAAGAGAACATTTTGAAAAAGCAACCATTGTTATTTTCATCTTTCAGATAAGGAAACTGAGACTTGAAGAAGTGTATAAAATCTTCCCAGAATTAGCTAGTAAACGGTAGAGGGTTTAGCTTTGCGTCTGGCACATAATAACTGCTCAATAGATTGAAACAAATATTAGTTATTGGGCTGAACTAACTGGAAACAAGGGTAGGCTTTCTCCTAGAGATGGGACTCAATTCAAGTCCCTGACCACCCTGAGACTCATTTCCTGCCACCTCCCCATTGAGGACTATATACTGCCATCCCACATTCCTTTCTGTGCCTTGAACATGCCAAGGTCTTCCTACTTCTGAGGCTCTTCAGTTGATGTTCCTACTGCCTGGAACGTGGTTCCTTTTCGAGGGTCTGGCTTCATACCAGGATCCTTTTCTGACAATCTTTGGTGAAGTAATTTGCCAGCACCCTCTGTACCCACAGCCCAGTCACTCCCTCACATCACCTGGTCTACTTCCCTTCTCAGCACTTCCCTCTCTGCAATCCTCTTGTTTATGTGTGTGTTTACTGGTGGACTTCTGGTCAGCTTGACTAGAATGCCAGCTCCTTGAGTGCACAGTTTCGTCTGCCTTATTCTTGTCAGGATCCACAGAACCTGGCACGGTGCCTGGTACACAGTGGGTACTCACTGATTATTTATTGAAGAAATGAGTGAATGACTGAATGAGGGGTATTTCCAGCCCAGGTGTATCCAAATCTAAAATCTAAGCTTGGTTTACTCCACCAGACTGGCTCCTTTGACAAAAACACAGAGGCTCTGAAGTAAGTGATGTACTTGGAGTGATGTTGTGACAATGTTCTGGAGGGTGAACGGGAGGGTGTTAGTACTTCTGTTTCCTAGGATTTCTGTGAGTGTCAAGTGTCCACTCTGAAACTCAGGGAAGTTGTGATTTAATGAAAAAATGCCACTTAGAGTTAAAAAGTCAGGAAAGAAGCAAAGGGAAATAAGAAAAAGAAGTAAAAACACCAGAAAGCCTACCCTTGTTTCCAATTAGTTCAGCCCAATAACTAATATTCGTTTCAATCTATTGAGCAGTTATTATGTGCCAGACACAATGCTAAACCCTGCTGTGCACATTATTTCATTTACATGACCACTCACAACAATCCATTGAGATTGCTACTATTATCATCCCCATGTCTAGCAGCAAAAACACTGAAGCTGAAAGACATTAAGCAACTTGCCCAAACTCATAAAGCTTCTGAGTGATTCTGCTGAGATTCTAACACAAGTCTGCTGACTCTAGTGCCTGTGGTAATCTAAGCAATTGGACAAACTTCCAATCAGTTCTGGAGAGGAGAAGGGGAAGAAGGAGTAGGATAAGGAGATAGTCCAAGTACAAGACCGTCATGGACAACTTCCCAGGCTAATCAAGATCTAATGGCACAAGTACTACTGTATCTGGGTGATACTATCAGCCATGCCCAAACCCCATAGTGTGGAAGATGCCTACACAGCCACGTGATATGGTTCTTAACTTTCTGCTTCCCTTTACCAGAGGATCCCAACCAAGTACACAGTTTTTGTAAACTTTCTGTAAATCTTTGATCATTAACCAGTAATTCTACTTTTGAGCATTAAAAAAAATTCTCCAATTACTCCTAGAAAATGAAGAGGCAGTCTCTAAGTGTAGTGAATTTCCAGATCTCTGGTCTGTCTGAATGGGGATACTATCACATCGATGTGTTTTTGGCTTCCTGTGACTTGGTTGGTGGCATATGCCTGTGGGAATCTTTTTCCCAGAGGCCCAAGGTACATGGTGCTTGTGTAATCCCTATGCTTCTGAGAAGTCCTCCCCCAAATGCATATTCATCTGATTCCTCCGTTCCATATCCCCGTGGACCTACCAGGTGCAGGGGTGTAAGTCATAAGAAATATTAACATCAGCTGTTTATCATGGAGCTTGTGAAACAGAAAAGCAATAAAAGTGCAGGTCTGCTCGCTCAATTACCGTTGAAATAGATATCACAAAAATTATTCAGTGTCAGAAATCTAATTTTGTATGATATTTCTATACATTTCCACTGCTAATTTTTCTTCCCTCCAGTATTAGTAAATTAATATGCTTCAAATGCCCCTTGAGCTACCCTGGAAAAAAAAGTACTACTTATTTAGTTGAGTTACCCAAATCCATTAGACAAATTTCCTTTACAGCAAAGCATTGATGAATGAAATGTCTCATGCTAATGTAAGAATAATCAATTTAGAATGCTTATGACAATTAACAAAGCTGAAGATACGCCTTGAAGGCTCCATGCTTTGTCAGCCCTGATTTGGATTAAACTTGCGCTAATGGGATCATTTTTCTTCCAAAAGGTATTCTTTTTAGGCAGACCTATCAATTAATATGAATTATGCATGTATAAAAGTACTAATGTCATTAATTAGACAAATTAATTTTTATGATGCAGTGGATAGACTAACACTAGATTCTACATGATAACTTCCCCATGGCACCCGCTGATTTGAAATAAATGAATAGTTTATATTTGTGTGCTTTCCACAGACTCAATTGAGATTCATCAGGCCAGTCTCTGGGCGGGAGATGGTTGAGATGCCTCCTATTCTTGAGGGTCTCCTTAGCCAGAGGGGTCACTACCGAGACAGCAGAGCCCAGATTTTGCCAGGGAAAAACTTTAAAATAATGCTGCACAGGGTGACAGGGAAAATCAGTAAATCATACCCATTTCCTCTGAAATTTGGCAAGAATTTATTGATTCTCTCCCATTCCGACTCCTAGAGACCCTAGAGGACAGAGTAGAACTGCCCTATAGAGTTTCCAAAGAGTGCCTGGTGAATTTGAACTGCCGACATTTTGGTTAGCAGTTGTAGTAGCTCCTAACCACTATGCCTTTAAGGTTTCCCAAATTTATATACTGTCATCCAGACATGGGTGGGGAGGATAAGTAAAGAGCAAAGAGAAAAAAGGGGGCTTTTTTCACTTGTTGCATTGGCAGAAATAGGTCACATTTTACTGGTAGACTGTTTACCTTCTAAATCTAGGTCTAAGATATGTCTCCCAATATTCACCACATTTATTCTCGACTTCATGTAAACTTTGATTTCTTCAAGCTTAGCAAGTTATCTAAAGCATAGTACAATGAGGACCATGTGTAATCCAATGTGTGTAATGTCAACCATCACTGTTTTCATTCTTCGCACCAGGTAGTTGCTGTCACCTTGTGCTGTCAAGCTGCTTCCAATTCAAGGCGACCCCATGTGTTACAGAGTAGAATTGCTCCATAGGGTTTTCTTGGCTGTAATCTTTATGGAAGCAGATTGCCAGGTCTTTTCTTCCACGATGATGCTGGGTGGGTTTGAGCCACCAACCTTTCGATTACCAGTTGATCATAAACCATTTGTGCCACCCAGGAAGCTTTCATCTTGCAACAAAGCTTTTAACTTCAATGAAGGGGGCATCACTAGGAAATTATTTTGCTCCTAATTTCTAGCCCTCATTTTACAGGAACTTGAAGCATGGATCTTATTTTAAGTTTCCCAACTGGGATGATAACATTGATGGCATAGCCTGAAGTCACATCAGTGGATTGCATCAGGGGAAACCGAAAACCAAACCAAACCCATTGCCATTGAGTTGATTCCGACTCATAGTGACCCTGGACAGAGAACTGTCTTACAGGGTTTCTAAAGAATGGCTGGTAGATTTGAACTGTCAACCTTTTGGTTAGCAGCCAAGCTTTTAACCACTGCACCACCAGGGCTCCAGGGCAAGGCTGGTAGGAATTATAGCAAGCTGATGTAGCCTAGAGTCCCTGGGTGGTGCAAACAGTTAACATGCTTGGAATGGAACATGGAACCCTGTCATAAGACAGGGAATACCTATATATTGGTCAATACATCATGAGACCTACCTGGAGTGAATCCTCCATCAACAGGAATCAGTGCCTTTACTACTTGAAGTGAAGCATAAAAGGAAAGGGTGGACCTTGGAGGAAATATTGCCATTGGTTGTCCATAACCAAATACCTCCTTGGGCAAATACACTGATGTAGAAGTAACTCAAACTCTACTAAAAAGATGTAGGCGGAATCCCTTCCCCTCATTCCAATCTGATCATAATTTCATCTTTTTTGGTAAGAGGTAAGTGGAGGAGGAGAAAGTGAAGGCAATGGAGCCTGGGCCAGGCTATCTGGGTTCAAATCTCACTCCCACAGCAAACCAGTAGTACAGTCTTGGGCAACCTGCTTTACCGCATTACCTTATACATAAAATGAAGACAATAATAGGGTTCTTTTGAGGATTAAATGACTTAAGACCTATAAAGTGCTTAAAACAATGCCAATCGAACAGTGAGTGTTCTACAAGTAGCCAATGCATAAAAGGAAAACTTATTCAGCATCTATTATACTCTAGATGCTTTATATTCATTACCTAATTTCACTAGACCCCTGTGTGAGGCAGTAGTGGTTCAGTGATAGAATTCTTGCCTTCCGTGAGGAAGACCCAGTTTCTATTCCTGGCCAAGGCACCTCATGTGTAGCCCCCACTTTTCTATAAGTGAAGGCTTGTGTATTGTTGATGCTGAGCAGGTTTCAGCAGAGCTTTCAGGTTAAGACAGACTAGGAAGAAAGGCCTTGAGACTTTCTTAGGAAATCAGCCAATGAGATCCCTATGGATCACAACGGTTCCATCTGCAAACTATTTTGGGGATGGCTGGGGCCAGACAGCATTTCAGTCCATTGTGCACGGGGTTGCTCCAAGCCGGGCCAACTCCATGGCAACTAACAACAAGCTAACAACATAGCCCTGTGAGTTTAGTGTTAATAACCCCATTTTGGAGATAAGGACATCGAGGCTCAGATGTTCTTGCTCAGGTTCACCCAATTAGTAAGTGGCATAGAAAGGATTCCAATCCATGATTGTCTGAGAAGTTACTTTATAGACCTGGTGAACACTAGGGGAGTAGAGCCTACTCTTCTTTTTCAGAACCTACAACTCATGGAAAAGAGGGATGGTGCTGGTCATCAAGGTGAATACTGGGCGGATAGAGTAATAGTAGATAGGAGAATAGGCCATGAGCTGGGCACAACCTTCTGGGGGTAGATATTATGAATATTCTCATTTTATACATTTGTCAAGGAATTTGTCTTCTATCATAGAGCTGACGCACAAATACTGGTTTGTCTTATTCCTCAGCCTATACTATAAACACCTCCACCATAATTCTGGAAGATCTACAGGTAAAAAATGAGGTACCAACTGGAGATCCCAGATATCGGGTCCTGATCTTCCAGTCATTTCTCTTATCTCCCCATTCTTAGGTTATTGAAACTGTAGTCACAAAGACTCTACAATTAACCCCAACTACTTTATAGAGGAGGAGAAGCAGCAGTTCGTAGAAGCTACACATGTGAAAGGACCTACCTGGCATGTTGTTGTTGTTGTTAGGTGCTGTCTAGTCAGTTCTGACTCATAGCAACCCTATGCACAACAGAATGAAACATTGCCAAGTCCTGCGCCTTCCTCATAATTGTTGTTATGCTTGAGCTGATTGTTGCAGCCACTGTGTCAATCCATCTCATTGAGGATCTTCCTCTTTTTCGCTGACCCACTGCTTTACCAAGCATGATGTCCTTCTCTAGGGACTGGTCTTCCTGATAACATACCCAAAGTATGTGAGATTAAGTCTCGCCATCCTTGCTTCAAAGGAGCATTCTGGCTGCACTTCTTCTAAGACAGATTTTTTTATTCTTCTGACAGTCCATGGTATATTCAATATTCTTTGTCAATATCATAACTCAAAGGCATCAATTCTTCTTCAGTCTTCTTTATTCATTGTCCAGCTTTTGCTTTCTTATGGGGTGATTGAAAATGTCGTGGCTTGAATCAGGCTCATCTTAGTCCTTAAAGTGACATTCTTGCTTTTCAACACTTTAAAGAGGTCTTTCTCAGCAGATTAGCTCAATGCAATGTGTCCTCTGATTTCTTTTTTTAATTTTTATTGTGCTTTAAATGAAAGTTTACAAATCGAGTCAATCTCTCACACAAAAACTTACATACACCTTGCTCCATACTCCCAATTTCTCTCCCCCTAATGAGACAACCCGCTCCCTTCGTCCACTCTCTCTTTTCGTGTCCATTTTGCCTGCTTCTAACTCCCTCTACCCTCTCATCTCCCCTCCAGGCAGGAAATGCCAATGTAGTCTCAAGTGTCCACCTGATCCAAGAAGCTCACTCCTCACAAGCATCCCTCTCCAACCCATTGTCCAGCCTAATCCCCGTCTGAAGAGCTGGCTTTGGGAATGGTTCCTGTCCTGGGCTAACAGAAGGTCTGGGGACCATGACCATCAGGGTCCTTCTAGTCTCAGTCAGACCATTAAGTCTGGTCTTTTTACGAGAATTTGGGGTCTGCATCCCACTGCTCTCCTGCTCCCTCACGGGTTCTCTGTTGTGTTCCCTGTCAGGGCAGTCATAGGTTGTAGCCAGGCACCATCTAGCTCTTCTGGTCTCAGGCTGATGTAGTCTCTGGTTTATGTGGCCCTTTCTGTCTCTTGGGCTTGTAATTACCTTGTGTCCTTGGTGTTCTTCATTCTCCTTTGATCCAGGTGGGTTGAGACCAATTGATGCATCTTAGATGGCCACTTGCTAGCGTTTAAGACCCCAGATGCCTCTCTCCAGGGTGGGATGCAGAATGTTTTCTTAACAGATTTTATGATGCCAATTGACTTAGATGTCCCCTGAAACCATGGTCCCCAAACCCCCGCCCCTGTTATGCTGGCCTTCGAAGCATTCAGTTTATTCTGGAAACTTCTTTGCTTTTGGTTTAGTCCAATTGTGTTGACCTTGCCTGTATTATGTATTGTCTTTCTGTCCTCTGATTTCTTGACTGCTGTTTCCATGGGCATTGATTGTGGATCTAAGTAAAACGAAATCTTTGCTAACTTCAATATTTTTCTCCATTTGTCATGATATTGCTTATTGGTCCAGTTGTGAAGATTTTTGTTTCTTTATGTTAAGCTGTAATCCCTACTGAAAGCTGCAGTCTTTGATCTTCATCAATAAATGCTTCAAGTAATCTTTGCTTTCAACAAGCAAGGTTGTGTCATCTGGCATATGAGAAATTGATGGTTTGTTCCACAGGTGGCCCCTGGCTTGTTCTGACTGATGATTTTGAGCTTTTCCATAGCCTCTTTCCACAGATGTAGTCAATTTGATTCCTATGTATTCCATGTGTATAGTCACCATTTATGTTGTTGAAAAAAGGTAGTTTCAATGAAGAAGTCATTCGTCTTGCAAGATTCTATCATGCAATCTCCAGCATCATTTCTATTACCAAGGGCAAATTTTCCAACTACTGATCCTTCTTTATTTCCAACTTTCATATTCCAATAACCAGTAATTATCAATACATGTTGACTGCATGTTTGATCAATTTCAAACTGCAGAAGTTGGCGAAAATATTCAATTTCCTCATCTTTGGCATTAGTGGTTGGTGTATAAATTAGAATAATAGTTGTATTAACTGGTCATCCTTGTAGGCATATGGATATTATCCTATCACTGACAGCATTGTACTTCATATTAGATCTTGAAATGTTCTTTTTGACAATGAATGCAACACCACTCCTCTTCAAGTTGTCATTCTCAGCATAGTAGAACATATGATTAAAATTGTCAATATCAGTCCATTTCAGCTCACTAGTGCCTAGGATATCAATGTTTAAGCATTCCATTTCATTTTTGGTGACCTCTAGTTTTCCTAGATTTATACTTTGTACATTCCACGTTCCAATTATTAATGGATGTTTGTGGCTCTTTCTTCTCATTCTGAGTCATGTCACAACAGCAAGTGAAGGACTCCATTCGTGTCATCAAGGTCAACTCTACTTTGAGGAGGCAGCTATTCCCCAGTTGTATTTTGAATGCCTTCAACCTGAGGGGTTTGTCTTCTGGCACTATATCAGACAATATCCCACTGCTATTCATAAGGTTTCCACTGACTAATTTTTTTCAGAAGTAGACTGCCAGGTCCCTCTTCCTAGTCTGTCTTAGCCTGGATGCTCAGCTAAAACTTGTCCACCATGGATAACCTTGTTGGTATTTGAAATTCCGGTGGCATAACTTCTAGCATCACGGCAACACAAAAGCCACCACTGTATGACAAACTGACAGATGTTTGGGGTGACCTGGTTTAAACCAGCAAAACAGATGGTATACCATGAACAAGAAGGATCTCTCCTTTAACACCTGTATGAAAGGGTAACTACAGAGGTGAACTGCAGTAAACCAAATCAGATTTTTAAACCTCTACATGTTCTGCAATGTCACATCCAATATGTAGAAGGTTAAAATCCTGGGGCAGGTATCTGTATTTGCCTACCTCAATTCCTTTTCCCTTGCTTTTGCTAACACCACCTAAAATCTCCCTTAGGAAAACAACCTGCCCCCATCCTCTAACCATACGATTCAGATAGAGGTAAACACAACCCTGAATGGTTACAGGGATTGAAACACATGATCCAGCTGCAGCTGATACACAGAGTCTACTTTCCTAGTCCTTTCTCAGTTTAGGTATGGTGATATGGTCATGCTATTCAGGCCAGGCCAATGATGCTAAGTTCTGGGGCTCTTGTTGGAACTGGGAGTACCAGCTATAGAGATGATATAAGCTTGGAGCTGTTGGAGGCCACCACTTTGAGAAGGACTTCCCTTAGAATAAAGCCATCATATAAGAAAGTGGAACCAAGAGATAGGGCAAGAGAGACTGAATCCTCATGACATCATTTGAACTCCAGGATATAGCCTTGTCTGAGGCCAGATAACTCTGGATTTTCCAGTTACTTCAACAAATAAGTTACTATTTTCATTTACACTAGTTTAAGTCAAGTTTCTGTCACTTGCATCTGAGAAAGATCAGGATAATACGAAACAAAACAAAACAAAACAAAAGACCCAACAGCATCAACAAAGAGTTTCTAACATCAAGAAGAAGATTCTGAGTTTCATTCTCAAAGTAGATATAATTCACTATTTTCCTATGACATTCCTACAGGTTTGTTCTCTGAATGAAGCTCCCTTATTAGTAATTCTTTATTTGACATTTCAGGACATGAAATTCCTTGGTTACCACATCACTTTAGACACAATATTATTAACAGAGTTTTAGTAAGATTCGTTGAAGTCTTTTTTGATCATTGTTGTTACAAAGGAGGTCATAACTTCTTAATCCAATGGAAGTGGGGATTTCTGGGAGAATGAAATTGCCATTGATTTAGATGGTACAGTTGCAAAAGATTAACTCTTGAAAGGAAATGACTTCATAGGAACCAGTGACCACTTGTGTCCACATTTCTTCCTCTCTCAGTGTTGTGGATTGAGTTGTGTCCCCCAAAAATGTGTGTCAACTTGGTTAGGCCATTATTTCCAGTACCGTGTGAGTTTTCACCACTTTGTCATCTGAGGTGATTTTCCTAAACCAAACCAAACCAAAACCAGTGTCGTCGAGTCGATTCCGACTCAAAGCGACCCTTATAGGATAGAGTAGAACTGCCCCATAGAGTTTCCAAGGAGCACCTGGCGGATTCGAACCACTACACCACCAGGGTTTCCAAACGTGATTTTCCTGTGTGTTGTAAATCCTACCTCTAGGATGTTAATGAGGCAGGACTCAATCTACAAGATTAGGTTGTGCCTTGAGTCAATCTCTTTTGAGATATAAAAGAGAGAATCCAGTAGGGGGCAGGGGAGGGGGAAGGCCTGATAGCACCAAGAAAGCAGTGACAGGAGCAGAGCATGCCCTTTGGACCCAGGGTTTCTGTACTGAGAAGCTCCTAGACCAGGAGAAGATTGATGACAAGAACCTTCCCCCAGAATCGACAGAGAGAGAAAGCCCCTAGAACTGGCACCCTGAATTCGGATTTCTAGTCTCCTAGACTGTGAGAAAATAAATTTCTCTTTGTCAAAGCCATCCACTTGTGGTATGTCTGTTATAGCAGCATTAGGTAACTAAGATACTCAGTATCTAAACAAACTCACAGTAGTCTCCATTTTGTAATTAACCTGAATATGAAAAGTTTTCCATGACTCTGAAAAGTGAGCAGATAAACATGTTCCACTGATTATTTGAGGAAATGGTCATTAAAATCTACAATCTGCCCCTCAGTCATTCAATTTATCCTTGTGTGGACAAACATTGAATTGTACACTTGCTTCCTTCCTATCTCTCTTCACTGTCTGAGAGCCTCATCACTTGACATTAAGACAAGGGACCCAGATCTACAGGCATGGAAGATTTCAGTCAGCAAGGCACTAGGGACACAATGCTTCACCAAGACCTTTTCCAAACACTGATCATTTTTATTTTCCCCAAAACTTCAATATAGAAAAAAAAAACAAAAAAATTTTTTTTTTTTTCAATATAGAGCAGTGGATAAATCATGGTCTTTGAAGTTTGATGACTTGAACGATATCCTTGCTTTACGACTTCTTTGCTGGAGGCAAATTAGTTAACCCTCACTTTATCTGTACAACAGCAATGAGAGTTTAATTCATTTGACAAGGTTACTGAGCATCAATTATCTACTAACAAACCGGACACTCTTTTACGTGCCTTAAGGCACAAAGAACAAAACACACAAAATTCCCTGCTCCCAGGAAGCTGGTATTCTAGTCTGTCTTGGCATGATAGTGAGAGGATTCATTGAGATAGACGATAGATAGATGATAGATAGATAGACAGACAGATAGACAGTTGCTGTCAAGTCAATTCCGACTCATGCTGACCTAACATACAACAGAACGAAATATTTCCTGATCCTTCATCATCTTCACAATAGCCAGCACGTTGAGTCCGCTGTTGCAGCTACTGTGCCAAGCTATCTCACTGACAATCTCCCTCACCCTCATAGACCCTCTACTTCACCAAACACAATGACTTCCTCTAGTGATCAATCCCTCCTGATTTTATGTCCAAAGTAAGCCAGTTGGACAATGTCCTGTTGTAATCCATAAGGTTTTCATTTGCTAATTTTCTGAAGAAGGCCTTTCTTCTCAGTCTGGAACATCCACTGAAATCTGTCCACCATGGGTGACCCTGCTGGTATTTGAAATACCAGTGGCATAGATTCCAGCATCATAGCAATACACAAGCCACCGCAGTACAACAAACTGACAGGTGGGTAGTGGTCCAATGAGGTAATTCCTGTAAATGCTAAGTACTGTGTCTAAAAGAAAACAAAAACCCAAACCTGTTGCAATCGAGTCAAATCTGACTCATAGTGACACTATAAGACAGAGTAGAACTGCCTCATGGGGTTTCCAAGGAGGATTTGAACTGCTGACCTTTTGATTAGCAGCTGAGATCTTAACCACTATGCCACCAGGGCTCCAGCCCTGTGTCTGGCACGTAGTAAATGCTCAAGACGTATTAGCTTTCTTTGATATTATTGTTAGTATCACTGTCTTTATCAGGACATGGTTCTCCTGCTTGGCACTGCCTGCTTCTAAGAATTCAAATTCCAAAATTCCAGACTGTATTTTTTCAGAAGAGGCCCCAACCTAGATGTGAGTGCCTTTTGCCAGACTCTCTCCATGTCCCTAGAAACTTGATGACCCTCCTCTATTAACTCACTGCAGTGTAGGTTTCCTTCTCCAAAATCAGCCCATTGGGCTTTTTGTTGGTTTTTGTACGTGGAAGGAATGGCATAGAATGGGAGGAACACAAAAGGAAGGGAAGGGTGATATTAACTCAATAGAGCATGCCCTGCCTGCTGACTGTAGGGAGCCATGGGGATTCAGGGAAGCCACCTGAGACTCAGTTTTGTCTCTTTCTCCAAGAACGTGCTTGCCAGCTAGACACTCGCCATGCAGAATCCAGGGGTCTCCATGCTGGGCAAATTGGTCACATGGAGCAGATACTGGGGTCCTTTAAGTTTCAAGCATCAAAAGCTAACTCCAACTAACATAAAGCAAAAAAAAAAAAAAAAGGAAATACCTAGCAGACTATCGGGTCATTTACACAAACCATAGAGAAGCTGAAGCCATGGCATAAAAGTAGTTCAATCCCAGAAGGGATTTATTGAATAGTAAAACTTTAGGCCTTTCCTCAAACAGGGCTTTTGTTGTTGTTGTTGTTAGCAGTTAGTTTGTTCAACGTCAGTTGTGGCTAGTTTATCCCCCATATCTACCCCAAGGGCAGTGCTTGCAGTTTAATTTTCTAGTGATTATGGTTTGGTTTCTCAATAACCAGAAAGAAAGTATGAGCAGTTGCATCCTTGACTTAATTTGTTCTCTTGTTTTTCAAAACTGCATTCTGTATCATCCTGGTAAAAATATTAAAAAACATGGGCAAGTAGTTGGTTTTTGTGGTTAAGCTTTACATGGACCTGCTGGTGGAAGGCAAGACCCTTCATCCTCCATTTGAGAGAATAACTGGTTCTGCGTGACATAGGGGACAAATGCCATTATTCCTTCAAGCACTATCACAGCTTGAAACCACAAGAACTTGAATGGTAATCTTTTAACCATACCTATAGTTTTGTTTTTAATAAATTTTTACTGAAGTACAACATAGAGAAAAATATATAAACCATATGTCTACAGTTCAACACATTTTCACAAAGTGAGCCTACTGTGTGACCAATACTCAGATCAATGGATAAAACATGACCAGCAGTCCAGAAGCCTCCTTTACATCCCCTCCAAGTCAAACCCACTTTTCCCCAAACATAACCATTTTCTTGACTTCTTACAATTTAGACTAATTTTACTTCTTTTCTACTTGTGTATACAGAATCTCATAATATGTACTTTTCATTCCTGGCTTGTTTTAAATTCAGAATTGTGCTTGTAAGAGCCATCCACTTTTCCCCAGCTAGCACCAATACCAATGACCGCCCTGACAGGGAACACAACAGAGAGTCTCAGAGGGAGCAGGACAAAAGTGTGGAACAGAACTCAAATTCACATACAAAGACCAGGCAATGATCTGACAGAGATTGGAGAAATCCCTGAAACTATGGCCCCCAGAACTGAAATCCAGAACTGAAATCATTCCCCAGTGGTTTCCACCAAAGTGCTTTCAACCACTCTTCAGACAAAGGTTAGACTGGACTATAAGACAAGAAATAATACTCGTGAAGAGTGTGTATCTTAGTTCAACCAGACACATGAGACAAAATGGGCAGCTTCTGTCCGGAGACAGGACGAGAAGGGAGGACAGGACAGGAACTGGTCGAAGGGACACAGGGAACGCAGGGTGAAAACGGGGAGTGTGCTGTCACATTGCGGCGATTGCAACTAATGCCACAAAACAATATGTGTGCAAATTTTTGTATGAGAAATTAACATGAGCTGTAACTTTCACCTAAAGGACAAAAAAAAAAAAATTCATCCATTTTTTGCATGTAACAGTACTTTGTTCATTTTTCATGGATGTAAAATATTTTATTGCATGTATTTACCACGATTTATTTTTCTATTTTATTATGGGTGGAAATTAAGGTTGTTTCCAATTTTTAGCTATGAAAGGATGTTGCTATGGACATCCTTACACATGTCTTTGTGTTTATGTGTATGTGTTTCTCTTAGTGAGATATCCAGCAATGGAATTTTTAAATCATAAGTTATATGTGTATTCAGCTTCAGTAGAGATTGTCGAACAGTTTTTAAAAGGGGTTGTACCAGCGTAGACTCCCACCAACAATGTAGGAAAGTATCTGTCTCTATGCATCTTAATCAACACTTAGTATTTTTAGGCTTTTTAATTTTAGCCATTCTGGCGTATGTACATATATCTCATTCTGGTTTTAATCTGCATTTCTATAACGAATAATGAGGTTGATACTTTTAAATGTCTATTGGCCTGTTGAAACTTTTTTTTGGGTGTTATTCTTTTGGGTTTCTGTCTTATTGATTTGTGGAGCCCTGGTGGCGTAGTGGATTGATTTGTAGAATTTGATTATACATTGCCAATACTAGCCTTGTGTCAGAGATATGAATTGCCATATCTTCTCCCATTCTTTCTTTGCATTTTTGCTCTCTTAATCTTAAAGGTCCAGTTCATCAATCTTTTTTTATTTATGTTTGGTGGGGTTTTGTGTGTGTGTGTTTTTAGGAAATCTCTGCCTACTTGTAAGCGTTCACCGTAAATCATACGGTTAGCATAAACTATTGAAACAAACTGGTACCTTGTGTCCCAAAGCCTCAGGCATACAAAAACATTCTTAGCAGACAGGATATTCCAAAAGCTCAGAGCTCATCTCCCGGGGGGTGACAATGGCCAGTTCTGGAGACAGGTCTTCCCTGGAAATGTGTAGGATCTGAGCAGATTAGGCCTGTTGAGTTCATCTTTCCTGGCTCATTTTCTTTTCGTGTCCATCTCCATTCTTGCTGGATTTTATGAATTGTATTATTCTTTTCAAAGAACTCTCTTTTGGTTTTGTTGGTTCTCTTTGTTGTGTATTTTTCTATTTTTAAAATTTCTACCGTTATCTTTATTATTTCCATACTTCTTGTTTTGGCTTTAATTTGCTTTTCTTTTTCTAACTTCTTGAGATGAATGAATAAATTTTCAATCTGCATTAGATTTCAATCTGCCTTCCTTTTAATAAACATTTTTAAGCCTATGGACTTGTCACTAAGCATAGCTTTAGCTGTATCCCAAACATTTACTATGTGGTACTTTAATTAAGTGCAAAATATTTTCCAATGTCAATTCTGATTTCTTTTTTGATACACATACTTTCTTGCAAACATTGGGGAATATTCTAGGGGAAGTTAAAAAATATTAATATATTTTCATCCTTTCTGTAACCTTACATTTAAGTTTTCTAGGAATTAAAAGATTATAGCTTTTATGATATATTGCTATCATTATACTAATACATTTTCGCCTTTTCTGTCAACTTACATTTTTGTCTTTCGCAAACAGTATCTAATTAGATTTTGTTTTTTTTATTCAGTCTGACAACTTTTGTCTTTTAATTAGATTATATTGTCTGAATAAATTTAATGCAAATATTGATATATGTGTTTATATCTACCATCTTAGTCTTTTTTTTTTCCCCCCCATCTGTTTTATGTTCCTTTTTTTCTCTTCTTGCCCTTTTTTGGGTAAATAAAGTATTTTGGGATTTTCAAGTTTTCCCTCTATTGCTTATTGGTTCTACATCATTTTATTTTTCTTTTAGTAGTTAACCTAGGTTTTCTTGATTTGGTATAGTATGATAAATATTTGTAATTTTACCACCTTTGGCTCAATGTAGAGATCTTAAGAAACTATAATTGCATTTCCCACGTCATGATTTTTATATAACTGCCATGCACTTTTAATTCTCCAATAGCTATATTTTACACCCACAAGATATTATTTTGATTGTTCTGTGTAGTTGATATTAATTTAAAATTATCCACATATTTTTATCTTTTTCTTGTTCCTCATGCTTTCCTTCATTTTTATGTTCCTATCTGGAATCATTTTCTTTCTGCCAGAAGAATCTACTCCCCATCCCCATCCCCAACCCCCACAACTGCACCTTAGTTTTTCTTTTGGTACACGTCTGCTTTTGGTAAATTATTTCAGATTTTGTTTGTTCAGAAATGTCTTTATTTCACCATGATATTTTCCCTTGATATAGAATTCTAGGTTGACAGCTATTTTCCTTTTGCACTTTAAGATGTCGTCCTTTGTGTTCTGACTTCCATTGTTTTTTTTGTTGAAAATTTGCTGTCAGTTCCTTTGCAGGTAATGTGTCTTTCCACCTCTCTCCTCCCCACCAGTTCCCTTTATATTCTTTTTGTTTTTGTTTTTCAGCAGTTTTGCTCTTTTGTGCATAGATATGTTGTTTTTTGTTTTGTTTTATTTATCCTGTTTGAGTTTGTAGAGTTTCAACGCTCTGTGACTTGCCGTTTTCTTCAGTCTGAGAAAACTCTTGGTCATCATCTTTTTAAATACTGCTTTTGCTTCATTGTTTCTCTCCTACCCTCTTAAACTCTGATTACATATATGTTAGGTGTTTTCTGTATTACCCATTCATTATCACCCTCCATGCATCAGTATAATATTTTCTATTGACTTGTCTTCTATTTCACTAATTCTTTATTTGGCTTGTTTTGTCTGCTATTTAACCTATTTTTTTTTTTTTATTGAACTAATTTAAATTAATTTTCAGTGACAGAATTTCCATTTGATTTTTTTTATAGATTCCAATTGGCTTATGATATTTTTCATCCTGACTTTATTTTATCAAACATATTAATCACAGTAATTTTAAAGTCTGTGTCTGAATACACCCATATTCTGTGGTTCTGCTTCATTGTCAGTTTTTTCTCTTGACTTTTGCTTATTTAGTCTGGTATCCTTGTAGCCTTGAAAAATTTCATTTGAGTGCCCGTTATTGTGTGTGAAATGTGAAGAGGCTCTGAATGATGTTACGTACATCCGGATGGGTTCTACTTTGCAGGCTGTTAGAATAGGGTCATAGCACATTTGCCCAGTCTGGAATGGAGCAGTTTTGAAGCTAGATCTATTTCTGAATTGCCCTTTCTCCTAAAATACGGCCATTCAGTGGTACCCATTGAAGGCTACAGGTGCTGGTCAGAGGGCTTTCTGTCCATAGCAGGGTCCAAACTCCAGTTGTGTCCCCCCAGCACATGAGATGGTCAAGCTCTGCCCAGTATCTCAGCCTCTATCCAGCTTAAAAATTGTCAAATGTCTCAATTAAAAAAAGCCATGTGGAATACCAAACTGATTTATCTGCATTCTTCTCTGGAATTTTGCCATCTCATGGCCTGGCAAACTTGAGAAGTATGAACTCTAATTCTTGTCATCTTAAGCCAAAGCCTCTGCCCAGCTTCTCCTTCTTGTAGCTGACAACTCTTCCTCAGTTGCATTCTTTCACCCCTTTTTGCTCAACAAGTACCTCGAGTAGAAAAGTGCTGCAGATATTCAGGCTCAACTCAAAGCATTTCCCTTTTTCCCGGGACCATGGTCTTTCGAGTCCTGTTGACCTTATTATCACTCCAATGCCTTCAAGTGGGTTTCTAAAACATCTATCCAGCTTTTCTAATTGCGTTACAAGCTAGTCTGAAGGGGAGAGAGCTATAATAATCATATAGGATACAACTTGTAGTCCTACTGTAAATACTATAAACACAAGTTTCTGTAGAAATTCCACCTCCAGCACCAGCTGCCTTTGAGTTGATTCTGACGCATGGCGACCTCTCGTATCAGAGCAGAACTGCGCTCCATAGAGTTTTCAACAGCTGCTTTTTCAGAAATAGATTGCCAGGACTTTCTCCCAAAGTGCCTCTAGGTGAACTGGAACCTCCAATCCTCCAACTGTTTGTACCACCCAGGGAACTCCTCTGTAGAGATTAGGCAGGTGAAGTAAATAAGGCAAGTGTGACAGGTGAGGTTTGTCAAATTGCAAACCACATGCCTAGTCTAAATAGGGAAATGCTACGTGTTATCCACTTTCAAACTTATCAACCAAAGCCAGAAATACAGATATTTATGTGTAACCTTTTGAATTTTAAATATTGTCAACTTAAAAAAAAATTTTCATCCTCGGCTGGAAACTTATCTCTAGACCACATCCAGCCTTAAATTGAAGTTGACAATCTATTTTTAAAAATAAACCTATTGTTCACTAGACCACATTCCCATTTTAATTTATTAAAAGAATTTTTAAAAATGTGATATCCATAGAAAATTTTGCTAGGCTTGATAGGAAACACATAATTCAAAGATCTATTTTGCTTTGTTTAGTTTTTATGTCCTGGGAGATACCAGTAAGAAATGACAAAAAAATATATAATTTAAGGGAAAAAATAGTTATGTCTCAATATGCATAACAGATAGGAAATTCAATGGGAATTCAGAGAAAAGAAAGAAACACCTTTCCAAGATGGTGAGCTGGGAAGAGACTGGAGCTGAACCCTGATGATTGGTAACATTTTCATAGAAGGAGCATCAAAGAGGTATCCAGCTACTTTTACTGAACGTTTTGATCAAAGATTCTATACAAAAATCCTGACCAAGAGGGGGGTCGTGTGGAAGAGAATTTAAAATTCTCATGAAATTCAGGCTTTCTGGAGCCATTGAGGCTGGATTAACCCCTAAATCATTGCCATGAGATAATCTTTAAACCTTAAACCAAAAGTCTTCTTTAAGCAATAAAAAAAAAAAAAAAAAAAGTTTAGCTTAATTGGTAAAGAATGTCTGCCTTGAGCATTGTGCTCTTTCAAAGAACTATCTGGGATCAAACTGACAACAGCAACTCTAAATCTTCGGAGGAGGGGGGCAGAAAGTTTGTGTTAACTGGGAAGGAGCAATTTGAAAAAGGAAAGTAAGAATGACTGCAAGCTTAGAGAATGTAATCCAACTCACTGAATTGTACATGTAGAAACTGTTGAATTGGTGTGTCTTCAGCTGTGTGTATTTTCAACAGCAACAACAAAAAAATAAAACATATTATTAAATAAAAAAATAATGAACTGGGCAAGGGCATGGAGAATGAAAGAAAGTAGGGGCACTTGTCCACTTGAGGAAGGTGACAGATAAACCTGGGTTTGGCCTTGCACTCCAGAGTAAGACAATCAGAGCCTGGTCCATAAAAGGAACCACCAGGGCCTTTACCAGAGTAAGTGAGAGACTCACCAAAGAACTCTGCTGTTGGGTCAGTTTCTCAGCCTCATAAACAAGCTCCTGCGTATGTAATTATAACTAATATATGGGAGGGAAGGACAGGGATGAACAGATGTTGGAAACAAATGAGGATACACAGAACACAACAGTGTGGTATAAAAACCTGAGTTTATACGGTGCAGCTGGTGGCATTGCATGCCTTTTTTTATTTACAAGGTGTGGCATCTGGCCTTGTATTGTCAAGCCTTGATTTTTCTTGCAAATAATTCTTTCCTGATACAAAGTGGTTTGTGCAACATTAGTGAGAGACTTAACTAAAAATCCTCTCTGAAAAGTAGAGTCTAGGAATTAGAAAGAAGGGTGGCCAAGAGTCTCCATCAGAGCTAACAGGCTGAGTTTTATTTGCCTACATTTCCAACTCGGGCTCTGTAAGCCTCCAAGATCTATCGAGAGTGCTAAGGTCTATTTTGCCTATGTGACATGATGCTGGTCCATCAGGCTAATAGATTTTTTTTCCACTGAGATGCCCTCTGAAGTGGAGCTATGTAAAGCTAAGCAGGAAGTTACAAGACTTAAGAAAATACATGCCACTAGCAAGAGTGAGGGCAGATCTAAATATATCTTCAAATCATTCTAGGTGAGGCCCTTGGAATTATACTTTCTCAACCAGTAGTTCTCAAATGGCTGTTGGAAATCCAGTAGTTGTAGAATCCAATACTGTAGAATCATGGAGATTCTAGATCAACTTGGCAGCTTTGTGGCAGTCGCCAAGGGTCATGAACTTCCTGCTCTCTAGCATTAATTCTATCTTCATGTTATCTAGTTTTTAAAACATTTTTCAGTTGAGAAATGTATGAAACGTACATATTCCTCAGCCTCACCCAACATTTTGGCGATCAGCTTGAGTGCCACTATAGTATTTTGGTTAAAGCATAGTTGTTATACCCAGGTGACTTTAATTTAAATTTTCTGTCTATCCCTGCTAACCTGGGTTGATTGGAAGGGTTGCTTAGCCTCCCTAAACCTTGGTTTCTTCATCAACATAGGGAATAATAATATTTGCTTCATAATATTGTTGGAAATATTAATTGAACCAACAAATGGAAAAACTTCAAACAGTGCCTGGCACATTGTAAATGTTTACAAAATAGTATCTACTATTTTTCAAATTATTGATGTAAAATTCACAAAACCTAAAATTCCCATTTTCAGTGTACAATCCAGTGGAATTTAGTACATCCACAATGCTGTGTAATCACCACCCCATCTAGTCCCAAAATATTTTCATCACTCCAAAATAAGGTCCCATACTCGTTAAGCAGTCACTCCCCATTCCCCTGTATCCCCTTCCCTAGCAACCACTGATTTGCTTTCTGTCTCTATGTGTTTGCCTATTTTGGATATTTCTCATAAATTGAATCATTTGGGGCTAACTTGTTTCATTTAGCATAACATTTCACTTATGATATTTTCGAGGTTGAAGGACATTTGGGTTGTTCCTACCTTTTGGCTATAGTAAACAGTGCTGCTACAAACATTCTGGTGCAAGTTTTTATGTGAACATATGTTTTCAATTCTCTCAGGTATATCGCTAGGAGTGGATTTGTTGGGTCATATGGTAATTCTGTGTTTAACTTATTGAGGGATTGCAAAAGTGTTTCCCACAGTGGCTGCATCAATTTACTATATCTACCACATCTGTCTTAGAAGAAGTACAACCAGAATGCTCCTTAGAAGCACGGATGGTGAGACTGCATCTTACATACTTTGGACATGTTGTCAGGAGGGATCAGTCCCTAGAGAAGGACACCATGCTCAGTAAAGTACAGGATCAGTGGAAAAGAGGAAGACCCTCAATGAGATGGATTGACACAGTGGCTATAACAATGGGCTCAAGCATAACAATTGTAAGGATTGCGCAGGATCAGGCAGTGTTTTGTTCTGTGGTACATAGGGACCGACTTGACAGCACGCAACAACAACAACAACCACAGAGTTTCGTTTCATTGTATGTGAGGTCACCATAAATTGGAGGCCAACTCCATGGCAGCTGACAACAATACCTATTTTTAATCCTATATTCCTTCTACGCATCAGTTATGATATAGTCGTAGCTGTAAGCTTACTCACGTAGCTCCTTTTCCAAGTTCACTGTTTTGTGAATAAAATTTTTTCTCTTAACAAAGCTCTACTCTCATTTGTAAGCTCAATTAAAGAGCCACTCTAGTTGAGAAGCTCTCCCTGAATTTCCCCCACCCTCCTGAGTCCATCAATTCCTCTGAGCCACCACACCAAGCAAGTACATTATGCGAACTCACTCCTTCATCCCACCCTCCTTCCAGTGGAGCACTGCATTTTCTTGCAGTTATTTGTGTAAATGCTCATCTTCCCTACTTGACATTGAGCTCATCCACCCACCCATCCATCCATCCATCCATCCATCCATCCATCCATCCATCCATCCATCCATCCATCCATCCATCCATCCATCCATCCATCCATCCATCCATCCATCCATCCATCCATCCATCCATCCATCCATCCATCCATCCATCCATCCATCCATCCATCTGTCCGTCCGTCTGCCCATCCATCCATTCAACCATCCATCTGTCCCTTGCCTTGAACAGTCTGTTCCCCAAACTAGTTTCAGAGCTGGTTTCTAGGCAAAGTTAAGGTCGGTCTAGAAATGATGTAATGTAGGCATAGATGGGAAAAGTAAGCCCTCACTGAAGTGGAAAGACTGATTATTGCTCCAGACTCTCATACTTTGGGCAAAGTTTTAGCTTTCCATAGCATATTCACATCTGTCCTCTTAGCTCTGCCTCATCGGTTGCCTTCAAAGACCAGGACATTGTTCAGAGCAGACTGAACACTACTTCCTTCTCTCCCACCCCAGTGGTGCCTGACGTCTGGGGACCCTCACAGCTGCCCATGGCATTAAGGACTGGTTTGCCTGACTAGGAATATTACTTCTCTATAAAGAAAATATTTTTCAAATCAATAAGACACTTCTGTGACCTACAGTAACTTAGGAAATTTGCAAATGCTCCCTGTTCCTCCTGCAGACCATATTTTATTATTGGATTAATGTGCAAAAAGTCCCCATTTTGTAGCACCAAATATTTACTTTGGAGAAGTTCTCTGGTTTTATCATGGATTTGCCTTGTACTGTCAACAAATTACTGCAGTGTGCAAATGAGCTATGGAAGTAAAGAAAATATACACAGGGCTAGACTAGCTTGGACTCGTGTTTCGTGCTTCTAGGGATCCTGTGTGTAAAGCCCAGTGAAGAGCTAACATCCGGTCACCACTATGTCTGGTGACCCTATCTCATAAATCATGTAGAAATTTTAATTTTTATTTTAAGCATATGGACTGATTTAAGAGTATGGGCCAGATGTTTATGCCCAGAGTTCAATTTAGGACTTAGTTGAATACCCCACAGAGTGATTGCAGCTGCTCCACTAAGCCAGGTACCACATAGAAAAGGACAACTGGGGTGGGGCCATGAAGTGGCTGTGGCAATGGATCAGGAGGCTCCAGTATCTTTACTCAGAAAGTACCTTCCAGGAGCTACATAAACAGTGAAGTGATTTCTCCACCATAGGAGAAATATTTAGAGGACCAAAGTATGGTATTTACTTAGTTCTCTTATTGAAACATCCAGATGTGTTTGGGCAAGAGCAAAAAGCAATCTTCCCTGATAACTGGACACTTTGGTACCCACTACTACTCCACATGTCCTCACCCCTGGAATAGGCATCATTATGAAAACTGACCACGTGCCCATTTAACATGGTAGCCTTCTTCCTGTGATAAGGTGGCTGATAAAGACATTTTCTACATTAGGGCACTTAGCATTCCTATTGGATGTAGAGCAAGGTTTTTGAGAAGTCTGTTAAATATCTCTCTGAATCCCCTACTGCCTTCTAGCTGTACTACCAGATCCTAGTCTAAGCTCCCGCCTTACCTGGGTAATGCAATGTCTTCTTACTGCTCTCAGCAGGCACCCACGTGACCTTCCATTCCTACCCTGCTTCCAGAGCACTTGTTCTGAAAAGCAAATCTAGTTCTCCTGCTCTGCAGATAAAGACAGTGATCCTTAACAAGGTCCACTGTATCTTGCAAGCCACCCAAGCTTTCTCTCTTCTCCACCCAAACAGGTCTTCGTCCAGACTCCAGAATTCCCCCTTCTTCTTCTTGCTACTGAGCCTTTACCCATGCTCTGTCCTCTGCCTAGAATGCCTTTCTACCCATGAGCCTAATTAATGTCTACTCCTCCATTGGACTAGGTCAAGTCCTCTTCCTAACACTTTATTGCAGTAGGAATTTTACATTTATGTGGTCACCATTTCCTTAGTGTGTGCCTCCCCTAACACAGTAAGAGCTCTGCAAGGAAAAGGACCTTGTCTTTCCTCTCTGTTTGCATCACTGTATTGCCAGTGCAGAGTAGTGTGCCCAGCACACAGTAAGTGTTCAATGTTTATGTGTTGGAATGAATGGATGGATCCTCAGACGGGAAGCTGTGAAATAAAAGCAATTTTTCCATAACTCAAAAAAATAACGTGAATACAGAGGAAAAATAAACAATGTGGTCTTTGAGATCAATATTCTTCCGAAGTAATCGTATCATAGAGTAATAGATTCAGGTCAGAACACTGTCCTCTCTCTTGGCAGATCTGAATGGGAGGCTTAATGGAAAATGAACAGCCAGGTTGTGTCCTGTAGTACCTTCCAGTGCGACAATCTAACTGGCAAAGGTTTAGGACTCATAGGAGCAGAGCTTGTACAAGGTACACCTAGTGCCCATACTGCAGCAAAGTTGGCTGAGTGAGGTATGGGCTCTCTGGAGGGCACGTGGTACTCACATTGCCCAGTGAGGTTGTCATTAGGGCTTTTCACAGATACCCCGTTCTCCTTTCTTGCGTGCATAAAATTAGATGTGGCTGGGTAACTTCCTTTAGCCAATGGAATGTAAGTTGAAGATCCAGCTGCCCTGTCGGGTAGAAGCTTAGAGTTAGTACATGATTCTTGCCTGGGCTATCGTGGACGTGTATGTCAAGATTGAATCTCTGTCAGCCTAAGTCCGAGAGTCACTATGATGAGCAGCATCCTCCGCCAACCTGTGGTGGATCTGTTCTGATAAAGAAAAAATAAGGCTGTTTTGTGTTAAGTCACTGAGATTTGGTGGTTACCTGTTACTGCAGCGGAACCTAGTCCATTCGAAACGATGCACCCCATCAGTGCTGCTAGCGTGTCTGCTCACATCAGAAGGGCATGTTGAGATAAGAGAAGAATGGAGAAATACTCATACCCATAACTGAAAATGATGGGTTAGCTCTAGATTTTGGTCTCAATGTAGAGACTAAGGGAGTTCCTGGTTGGTGCAAACAGTTAACACCCTTGGCTCCTAACTGAAAGGTTAGAGGTTCAAGTCCACCTACAGGCATCTCGGTAGGAAGGCCTGGTGATCTACTTTTGAAAAATCAGCCATTAAAAACCCTATGGAGCACACTTTTACTCTGATACACATGGGGTCACTGTGAGTCAGAGTCAACTCAACTGCAAATGGTAACTGGAAGGCACTAAAGTGACATAAGGGCAGGCCTGGCCAAAGGCTTGTTGAAGGCTAGAAGGACAGAAGAACCATCAAAACACACACACACACACACACACATATTCTGTTCATAGTTTTCTTCTATTCCTCTTATCCTTTACATCACAGGCAGACACAGTATCCATAGGAATACCCAGGTGCTATGCTGACCTCCAAAAATAGTTCTCCAGCCTCAGACCCTTAATGAATACTTAGCCCTGATGACTATTCCCCTCCACTTCTGCCATTTCATTTCACGTCCTTAAATAAGGAAGAGACAGGTTTGGAAAGAAATAAACCAAGTTATCAATAGTTGTAGGTGATTTTAGGATCTCTTGTAACTTTCTGCATTTTCTAAATTCTTCATAATTAACATTTTCATAGGAGCCCTGGTGGCACTGTGCTTAAAGCTCTTGGCTGCTAACTGAAAGGTTGGCAGTTTGAACCCACCACCAACTCTGCAGGAGAAAGATGTGGCAGTCTGCTTCCATAAAGATTTATAGCCTTGGAAGCCCTATGAGGCAGTGACTATAGGGTCACTATGAGTCAGAGTCGACGTGAAGGCAGTGGGTTTTTGTGGTTTTAACACTTTCACAATCATATACAAAACAAACTTTACCCATTTGAAAAAATACAGGCTGACTTGTCAATATTTAGTAGCGAAGGACAATAGAAGATAAAAAAAAAAACAACAGCAACAACAAAAAACACATGAACACATCATAGTAACAGATAACCAAACTCTTGGCCGTAACACTCCCAACTGACTATAAGATCATGTCACCAACAGGAAACCAGTGGACAAGTTTACCGTATTTTTTTTTAACAGCGTTGAGCTACTGTCAACATTCTGTAAATTACCCTCTGCTCTCTCCTAGATGACCATTTAGTTGAGGACATTTCCATTGGGGAAGATTAAAGGCTGAAAAGCGGTAGACCAGTCTGACCCCAACTGTAGGACAAAGTCTTTTTACTTCTTTCTTTAGGTGACGGGGTTGGGATTAAACTGATGCAATAATGGTTACCTGGCGGGTCTTTCATATTCTGTGAATTCTGTAGGGCACACCGGATCCAGCAGTATACTTGGAAGAATATGACCCGTCAGTTTGAAACCAGAACCACCAGCATCTCAGTTTGGGACATTGATGAGAAATAATGACTCAGAGCACTTTTTGCGGTCTGTTACTTTTTTTTCCCCGTGTACTGCCTTCACGTCTGTTGTTTTACCCATTCTTTTGGCATCAGCACTCTTTCACAGGTAAGGCAAGTATTAAAAAAAAAAAATTGCTGTTGTGTCGATTCATGGATTTATGTTTTTTTCCAGAAGCAGATCGCCAGCCCTTTTTCCCGGAGCACCTCTGAGTGAGTTCGAACTGCCAGCCTTTTGGTCAGTAGCCACGCGCTTAACCGTTTGTGCCACCCAGGGACTCCCCAAGATTTATAGGTGAGGGTAACTGTGGCCTAGAGGGATTAAGTGCTTCCTCTAAATGGCGGTAACAAGCTAACAGCAAAGAGGAGCCTGGAATTCAGGTTACTGATCTCAGTGCCTCTGTAACAATCTCAGCTACTTGTACTGGGCCCCTGCTACATGCCAGACACTTGATTTCCATCATCTCTTTTAATGCCCACAGCAACGACATGGGATAGGTTTTATTATCCTCATTATAAACACAAGGAAACTGAGGCTGAACGGAATGAAAAAGAAATGTAGCTAAGGCCACCCAACTAGCAGATAGAACGGAATCTCAGATCCAGACTAGCCTGACCCCAAAGCCCCTACTATTTCCGGTATACTGTCTGCCCCAGGAGACCACACTTGTAAGGATTTTAGACGCTGACATGGTGCTGATGAGCAATAGGTATTTTCAAACAGTCCGTATCGGCCTTGCAGATTAGACCACGAAGACCAAAGAATAAACATTGTCAAGTTTCACCTCTAAAGGTGGGATACTGGAAAAAAAATGTAGAACTTTTAGTTAGCCAGCAATTATTTTCTCTAGGTTTACTTTGATTTGTTTATCTCAAGGCCATCTCCTAGTTTCTCTGTATGAAAACTACTGTTTTTAGCTACCTCCAAGTTGGCCCCCAACTTATGGAAACCCCATGCACAAGGGGATGAGATCGTTGCGATCCATAGGGTTTTCATTGGTTGACTTTTGGAAGTAGACTGCCAGGGCTTGCTTTCTAGTTCATCTTAGTTTGGAAGCTCAGCTGAAAATTATTCAGCATTATAGCAATGATAGCAATCCACAAGCCAGTCAGGAATCAAACCCTGGTCTCCCCCATGAAAGGGGAGAATTCTACCACTGAATCACTCCTGTGCCTTGGAGAAATGATAACGAAAGAGGGAATTTGGATTAAGAGGAAAGAAAGAAGGCAAACGGATGAGGTAGAGCTGGTATACTTTTTGTTGGTTGGTTGGTTTGTGCCCTGCGAGTTTGGGAAAGATAAAGAAGGAGGCTGTGAAAGCTCTACAGCCTCGAGATTATATTACTAGGGAGACAGAGGAGACTGTCTAAGCGAGGGAAAGCCTACTAAACTGAGTTCTCATGCTAATAGAAGTCCTACGAGCTTATGAACTGGGGTGGAGGGTAGCCCCTGGGTATACTGGCCTGAAGCTGTGCCTGGGTTGCTGGTTGTGATGCTCAATGTCCGTCCAATCTGTCCTCCTCTCCCTTCACAGGAATAAAATTGTAGCAGGGCTCCCATTTGCTCACCAGGACCACGTTTCCCAGATTCCCTTATGGTTGGTTGGCCAGGTGACAAAATTCTTGCCAGTAGAATGTGATAGGAAGGAATGTGCCTGGTTCTTGAAAGTGGGAAACCTTCCTCTTGAAAGTGTCTTCCATCCTGATGACTGAAATCTAGCTTCACTCATGAGACAATAACAATGCCCAAAGTGTAAAGGAACAAAGATTTGGTAGAAGCCCGAGTCCATGATGAATATGTGGAGCAAGGCTGTCGTACCAAACAGGGCTGCTCACATGGGGCCTGTAACATGAGACATAAATAAACTCCTTTGTTCTTTATATCTCTTGTATTGCAGTCTCTTTGTTACAGCAACTTAGTTTACCCTAATTCATACAGCGAGTGATGTAAGGCACCCAAAGCTTTGCTGAACTTAAGCATCCAAGTTACTCCGCACAAATGGGCCAGAAATTCATAGACAGTACTATACACAACAGACTTTGCTCAAGGAGAACGCAACTCTCATAGATCAAATCACAGGAAACTAAGCACACTTCTTGATCAAAAATTATATCCTGGCTCTTACCAAATAGACATGCAGTAAGTAATGTTTTGTTTAAGAACTATGTTTTCTTCTCATAATCTCCTCCAACACCACTATTTTCAAGCCACATTGTATTAAAGGTTATAACGCAATACAGTGGGCTTGGGTGACTTGAGAATTTCATCAGTTGTCATTTTATCTCAGAATAGCAGTCTGAACCACAAATTGAAACTAACATTTGTTTATCTTAATGTTACTCTGTACTAAATCCATTCTGTCAATCAATTTCTTTAAAATACCATTTCTTAAAAATATAAAATCAACTTCTTAAAAATGTATATAATGACATAAAACCAAACCAAACCTACGGCTGTTGAATCGATCGATTCCAACTCAGAGAAGGACCCAATAGGGTTTCCAAGGCTGTAAATCTCTACAGAAGCAGACTGCCACATCTTTCTCCCGTGGAGCCACTGGTGGTTTTGAACCACTGACTTCAGTTAGCAGGCAATCACTTTAACCACTGCACCACCAGCGCTCCCTATACAATGACATACAGTCATAAAATGCCAACAAGCCAAAATTATATATCTATTACCATATCCAGGGAGCCCTGCTGGCACAGTGGTTAAGAGGTAGGGCTGCTAACCAAAAGGTCAGCAGTTCAAATCTACTAGCTGCTCCTGGGAAACCCTATGGGGCAGTTCTACTCTGTCCAATAGGGTCACTATGAGTCAGAATCTATTTGATGGCAACGGGTTTTACTATATGTTCTATTACAGGCATACATTCTGTCTCTCAATTTTCCCAACTTTAAGGTTCTGAAAAGAAGGCTAAAAACTTGTTTAAAGTTCCTGGAATACAAAGTGATTAAAAGTTACCATTTAAAGTTCACCATTGCAAGGCGAACATCTGGAATGCATTCAAAGTTGGGGGGGGTTATGAAATAAGAACGTTGTTAATAGCTAGCATATTATAAGAAATGAATCAATGGACAACCCGTTTCCTAGATTCTTTTTCAGTAAAAAGTTTTTGAAAATAAAATGCAACGTACAGCATAATGTAATACTGCCATGGAAGGAAATATGATTTACAGTATCACCTTGCAGAAGTAAGCTTTTGCATTTATTTAAGATGCTGATAATGTCTGCACTCTATTCTTTTCTCCGACTTTACGTGTTGCTGAGGGAAGAACTTGTAGTTAACGAGGAGTTTTTTCCTCACCAGTGAAGTGGGATTTTCACACTTCGCTTTGCAGCAGCGAGTCTCAGCCCTGCAGTTTATTTTTGTAATAATTAATAAAATATCACACTTCCTGGCTTCCTCGTCCCAACCCAGAGAAGGGCTTGCCGCCACCTTTCCGGGTGCCGTGGTAGGAAAGGAAAGCGGTGTTACGTGAGGATCCAGCTTCGAGAAGGGGCGCACAAGAAGGTCGTTACACAAGGACCATCTTCATGTGAATGCTTCCTCGGTGGCAGCTTCATTGGTAGCTGACTGCGGTGTATTGCCAGATGTTCAGTACGGTTGAGATGGAAGCTGACATTCATAGGGCTTGCTGCTGACACGCTCAAACAGTCTCTATTTCATTAAGAGAAAAATCGTCCTCTATTACTATTATTTTAGGTGTAAGAAAAACAGACTCGCTAATTGTATGGGATCTGGCAAATGTGTCCTGACCTAAATAGAAAAAGCAAAGGATTCACGTTTGGTAGTAGAAGAGCCACTCATATATTTAACTAATATTTGCTGAGTGCTGAGCAGGCTCCAGGCACTGTTCTTGGCACTAGCCATATGGTTGTGAACCAAACAGACAAGCCCAACAAGAAAACAAGAGGCAAATGCAGAGTTTGGGGAGAGGATCTGTGATCACATTGCAAGCACGAGATACTATGAGGACCCGACTGCACTGTTAACATCCAGGGAAATCTAAGAATGGTGTCCAAAGCTTTTCACATCCTGGGTCACAAACACCCAGCTCATCTCCCACTAATTCTACGTCATCATCATCACCATCATCTTCAACAACAAACACAGTAACAAGGTTTTTTGAATGCTCACTACAAACCGGACATCACATTGAATGCTTCTGAACAATCCCCGGATTTGGCACTATTTCTTCCCTATTTTATAAATGAGGAAAACTAGGTAGGCAGATGTTAACAATAACCTACCCCAGGCCACACAGCTTATAAGCGAGGCACCCAGGATGAAAACCACAATTCCTCTTGTTCTACCCCTCAGTCACCTCTCTATGCTCTAAGCCCTGGTACAACAGACGAATCCCCAATGAGTCAAGCATATTGCTTTTGCAAATCCCTGGAAAACTTTTCACATCAGGGCCATAGAGAAAGCCTCCCACTAGAGCCAAGATAATAGAGACCATGTGTGACCCAGGACCCACACATGTCTTCTAGTTACCCTACCTGCTGATCAGCACAAACCTCAAATGAACTATTGCGTTAGTCACCTAGTGCTGCTATAACAGAAATACCACAAGTGGGTGGCTTTGACAAACAGAAATTTATTCTCTCACAGTCTAGGAGTCTAGAAGCCTGAATTCAGGGTGCCAGCTCCAGGGCAAAGCTTTCTCATACTGTTGGCTCTGGGGGAAGGTCCTTGTCATCAGTCTTCCCGGGTCGAGGAGATTCTTAGAGCAGGGATCCTGGGTACAAAGGATGCACTATTCTTCCGGCTCTTGTTTCATGGTGGTATGAGGTCCCCCTGTCTCTCTGCTTGCTTCTCTCTTGTATATCTCAAAAGAGGTTGAGGTAAAACACAACCTAACCTTATAGATTTGAGTCCTGCCTCATTAACATAACTGCTGCTAGTCCCACCTCATTAACATCATAGAGGTAGGGTTTACAACACACAGGGAAATCACATCAGGTGACAAAATGGTGGACAATCACACAATTCTGGGACCCATGGACTAGCCAAGTTGACACACATTTTTTGGGGGAGACACAATTCAATCCATAACAACTATCTAGTATGTAGTGTAAAAGAATGGACAGAACACAGGTCTGAAGTTGCCATTAAAAGTGAGAGAAGGTTCTGAGCTTGACGTGAGAAAATAAAATATGTGGCTTTTTCTTTGAGTTAGCTTAAATTCTACAAATATTTGCTCAGTCTGTGCTGTCTGGGAAGCCCTGGTCCAGGTCTTTGAGGAGCTTACAATTTTAAAGAGAAAAGGTATATGACAATAAAAACATGACCTCTGTCATCTCGTATTTGATAATTCTTCTTTTAATGCTTTCACAATCATCATTTTGTGTGAAATGCAAGCACACTGGGAGGTAGGAAGGACAGCAATTATTACCACTACTTGACAGCTGGGGAAACTGAGGAAAGGGAAAGAGAAGATGAATCCCCAAAGACACACTAGAAATTTTGTTTCCTGACTCATGTTTCATCGGAATCCTTGCTCCATAAGAAAATCTCCTAAGGGGGAGATGCCTGTTATGGATTGAATTGTGTCCCTCCAAAATGTGTATCAGTGTGGTCAGGCCATGATTCCCAGTACTGTGTGGCTGTCTTCCATTTTGTGATTTGATGTAATTATCCTATGTGGCGAAGTGTTAAAGAGCTATGGCTGCTAACCAAAAGGTGAGCAGCTCGAATCCACCAGGTGCTCCTTAGAAACCCTGTGGGGCAGTTCTACTCTGTCCTATAGGGTCACTGTGAGTCAGAATTGACTCAGTGGCAATGGGTTATGTTGTTAATGAGGCAAGATCGAGGAAACCCTCATGGCGTAGCGGTTAAGTGCTACAGCTGCTAACCAAAAGGTCGGCAGTTCAAATCCACCAGGTGCTCCTTGGAAACTCTATGGGGCAGTTCTATGCTGTCCTGTAGGGTTGCTCTGAGTCAGGATTGACTCGATGGCAATGAGTCTGGTTTTTGGGTTTATATTAATGAGGCAGGATACGATCACAGGATTAGGTTGTATCTTGAGTCAATCTCTTTTGAGGTATAAACAAGAGAAGTGAGCAGAGAAAGAAGGACCTCATTACCACCAAGCAAGAAAAGCCGGGAGTAGGGCATGTCCTTTGGACCTGGGGGTCCCTGTGCTGAGAAGCTCCTAGACCAGGGGAAGATTGATAACAAGGACCTTCCCTTAGAATCAACAGAAAGAAAAGCCTTCCGCTGGAGCTGGTGCCCTGGATTCAGACTTCTAGTCTCCTAAACTGTGAGAGAACAAATTTCTGTTCATTGATGCCATCCACTTGTGGTATTACTGTAATGGCAGCACTAGATAACTAAGACAATGCCTCTTCATCAGCCGTATTTACAAAGCACCCAGCACCTTCGACTTCAGACCTAACCATAGCAAAAGGGAATCACAGTAGCATTTCTTTTGCACCATCTTCTGTTCCACTTTACAGCCGGAATAAATCAAGTCCTAGCAACAGTGACTCTGCAGCACACCGCCACAATGCTGCACTGTCTTCATACATTGCACAAGTCTTGGCAGCTCGCAGCTAGACTTTTATCATTGGTTCACATTAATGTACTTGGCAATCACACAGAAGGGCTTTTAAATCTAATGGCTCAGACAATAACAAAGCAGAATTACATGAGCCTTTGCAAAACGATGAGGCTGTGACCCTTTTAGGTATGTCATGCTGCCTTAACCCAGGGACATTCTGGAGTTGCCATGCATTACACAGACTTCAAGTCTGTTCTTCTGCGTGCAAGGCCAGCACTAGGGGTCGATAAATGGAGAATGCACACAGCGCGAGGTGTCTCAGAAGGAGTATGTAAATCTGCGCCATTTTGTGTGTGTGTGTGTGTGTGTGTACACACGAACACATCTGCACACACTTCTCTGACCAAAACTGGGACAAGATAGGCCACCTGAGACACAGGTATTCCGATTCAACATGACTAAACTGCACTCTATGAGTCACACCAGAGAGTTTCTAGGGGCTTTCTTTGTGCTGTTTCTTCTCAAAGGTTCTATAGCCTCTCTCACTCTCTATTAGTAGCTATCAAAAAGTCTCTTCTGAACAAAAAATGGATTTGGGGTTGAGGCAACCAAATTTGCAGAAGTGAAACAAGATTTTCTTTCTTCAATTTTGAGTGTTTGAAAATTGTTATTTTTTAAAACAAAAGTGTAACCTGTCTATCATAGAGAAAATGGATGGAATACTTTCAGGGTTCTCCGTATTTCTCGAGGCACTTGTTCTTCTTGATTGCCCCCACATGCCATTTCCAGGTGACACCATCATTGGTCCTCTTATCATTGTCAATAATTCCATTTGGCAGGCAGCAGCTAATTCTTTCCATGTGCTAATGATTAATCAGACAAGCCTATTTACTAATGTATCAGAATGCATTAGAAACATAAGGTAATGGCGGACAGAACATCAATTCAAATATAAATGAACTACATTTACACTGGATACCTATTGACTTGTGTCACGGAATGAAGTAGAAAATGCAATTTACTTGTAAACCATTAAAATGAAGGAAAATAGAATTTCAAACTCCATCTTCAAACATAACTTTATTGACTTGGCTGTGAGCCTTCAGGGAGTGTCTAACTAAGTTTAAAATATATAAATAACACACTAATTCATTTTGCCATAAAAGGGTGAGTGTCTCACCAACTAAATACTATGGGATTTACTTAAGTTGGAACTAGCATAACATAAACAGGGGTCACGGAGTGATAGAGTGTCACGTGAGGACATACTGGGGTTCTCAGGCTTGGGTGTCTGATGTTAGCTCTCCTCTAATCTATTTTTGTCCAAGATCACGCATCTGCGCATATGCCAAGAGCAATGACTCATATCTTACAGATCAAAAATTCCAAAATTTAAACCTTTGTGAGAGAAAGAGACAGAGGGATATGGGGCTCTGAGAATTCAGTCAGATAAAGCTGTAACAGTAATCACCATGATGAAGGCTAAAATACTGGGACCAAGCTTGAGGAGTCTACACTGGGTGTTCTTTGGCTAAAACGGGATATCAGAAGATATTCAGAGGACAAAAGAAAGAGTGGAAGGAGTTTGATGGACACTGGGAAGTGGGTGAATTCAAACCATTTACATATTTTTTTTTCCTCTCTTTCTCTTTTCATCCAGTTGTTGAGCATAAAATAGACACGACTTCTTGTCTCAGAGCTTCTCGAGTCTATCAGAAGATACCAAACCTGAGGAACCTGCAGTTAAGTATCTAATTAAATTCCAAACTATTGTTTGTGTCTGTGACAGTTTGGATCCAGCCAAACGATCAAGAATTGCCTTTGAGTTAGAGACTTAGGCAACTGTTGCTGATTTGAAAAACCAGTCTTGGGAGAGCCTGTGAGAGAGGTGGGAGAGTATTTAAAGGGGAAACCCTAACCCACCTGGCTTTCCCTTTCCCTCGGATCTCTCCCTCTCAGACTGTACTGCAAGGTGATAATGGAATGGAACATGTACCCAGAACAGTGTTTCCAGAGTATACTCCCAAAAATTTAGTCAAGAGATATAGAGGCTTATAAATAAAAATGTTCATGATCACATATGTTTAGAAACCTCAACATTACCTTTTCTCTCCAATCCCTTGGAAATTCACAGGGCAACGTAGCATACTACAGGTTCTGAAAAAATCCTGCAGTACAGGAACCTTTTTAACATGTTGTCCAGCCAGCATTTCTCAAGCTTAATTAAGCATGGGAATACTTCCTTCCCTTAAACATGGATTAAATGTTCCATGGAGCACAAGTTTGGAAATATTAATGATGATAAACATACTGGGAAAATTAAATAAAATATGTGGAGTCAGGTAAATCTATTTCTTAGCTCTAAAGAAAAATGGAAAGGATCACTCTATGCCATTATCTCTCTGGAAGGAAGGGTGCTGCACCAGGATCTCAATGAAGGGTCTCTCTTTAGTCTGAGCAGAAGGAACCCCTCCACAGGCTAACTCTAGAATTAGTTAAGGCCAGAAGGACTTGACTCCATCACGTCTCCATGACCAGAACCTCAACAAAGACATATTCATACAGCCAGACCATGTCTGAATCCCACGCTCTCTTTTCTGGTGTTTAGGTTCTGTTTCCTAACGAATACCAGATATAATTTGCGTTGAGGGCCACACGCCAGAAAGGACATGGGCCCAGGTGCCCCCCAAGAAAATACTCATTAACCCACTCAGAAGGACCTCGTGCAGGTATGGCTGCCGTTTCCAAGGGGAGAATTAATAGCGGCTTTGTCTGTGCCCAAAAAAGAACATAAAAGCCCCTCCAGTTTATTCCCAAATCTAATCCATCAGGAAGCTGTCAGAAAGATAAATTGGAGCTAAGCTGACTTTTGTTAATAATGTAACAATTTTGAAAGTGCAGCTTTAATCAAGGGGAAAATTTTCCAGAATTTGACAACCTTTTCCATTCCCTTTGGTATAGACTCAATCTTTTTTTTTTTTTTCTGAAACTGTCTAATGCTATTTCTTAGGTGGCGTTCAATAGAAGCCAGTCTATAATGCAATGCACTCTCTTCACGTGATGTTTAGATACGAGATTGATCTCCGTGGACACCCTGGAGTTCTGAAAGTAGGATTATTGGATTTTGTGGCTTTCTCAGATGTCGAAGATCTTTAAACAGTGTCTTGCAAAGTTGCTACATCCCGCCTGTCTGTGAAACACTTATGAACTCATCAAAGAAGGTAGGCTCCATGTTAATTAGACCTGGTGGGCAAAGGGGGGCTGGAAGCTGACTTCCTCCCCCATCAAGTTAAGTGCCAGGACCAAGTCCACTTTCATACCTTGAAAAGAAAAATGATTTCAACTGCCTCCGGATCAATAGGGCCTTAACAGGAAGATTGCTGACACAGGATGGAATTCAGAACAGCGGGGGAACAAAAGGCGTGGTGTTAAAGCAAAAGTTTGGCAGCCATGTTATCTCAAGACTCCTCAAGAAGACTGTAGTAGCTCTGGACTCGGGCTGAATCAGGGGGGAGCAGCAAAAATTACAGGTTGACCTCACGGATTGTGGCTCAGGTTTAAGAAAAACAGGATAATTAGGACCCTGTATATAGGGGGCGGAAACCCTGGTGGCGTAGTGGTAAACGCTATGGCTGCTAACCAAAAGGTCGGCAGTTCGAATCCGCCAGGTGCTCCTTGGAAACTCTACAGGGCAGTTCTACTCTGCCCTGTAGGGTCGCTATGACTTGGAATCGACTCAATGGCAGTGGGTTTTTGGTTTTATATAGGGGGCAGTGGTGGCTAGAGAATTCTCTTCTTCCATGTGGGGGATCTGGGTTCTGTTCCTGGCCAATGTACCTCTTGCCCAGCCACCACCTGTCTGTCAGTGGAGGTTTACATGCTGCTATGATGCTGAACAGGTTTCCATGAAACTTCCAGACTGAGGCAGAAAGGCCTGGTGATCTACTTCCTAAAATCCGCCAGGGCAAACCCCGTGGGTCACAACAGTCTGATCTGCTACCCCTCATAGGGATGGCACAGGACCAGGCTGCACTTCACTCCATTGCTCATGGGGTTGCCTGGGCCAACTCGTGGCAGCTAACAACGACACATTTCCTCTGACTTCTAACGGTGCCACACGTAGCCATTGTAGAAAACACACCCTGCTTTCGTGAGTGCCAGCAGATAGCAGATGTCAAGAAGGCGCTGCACACTGGGTATTACTCCATAAGAAAAGAACAGGGATTCTTGGACCACACCTACCCGGAACACTAATGCTCTGCAAGCCAGGCCTCAGAACCTGGCTGCTGCAATCAAATAATGGCTCTCTTTTCCAGATTTGCAGCCAATGAATAATAAATCGACCAATCTATAAATATATGCATGAATAAGACTGGAGAGGTTTCCTCATTTCAAGCTTTTCTCCCATGTTTTTTAACTATTGGCATATGCTAGTGACATGTTTATATTCGAATGTGGTATAAAATTATATCTAACATGGCATAAAATTACACAGCCTGATTTCTTTAGATATGTTGTTAGTTGCCATCGTATCAGCTCTGACTCATGATGACCCCATGTACAACAGGACAAAACACTACCCAGCCCCATACCATCCTCATGATCACTGGGAATGCTGAAGTCCATTGCTGTGGCCACAGCGCATTTTGAGCATCTTCCAGCCTAGGGGGCTGACCCTTCAGCACTATGCCAGGCAATATTCTGTTATGCTCCATAGGGTTCTTTGGTTAATTTTTGGAAGTAAATCACCAGGCCTTTTTTCCTAGGAATACATATGTAGCAGAGGTTTGTTGACCACTGTTTTGGCTCTATGTGTGAGGACAGTCTTTGAGATGGCTCAACTGATCCCACTAAATAACTGATGTTGGGGACTTTTCTTAAAATACTACCATGCCATCTGGATGCCAAGGGTACAGACCCTCTACCTCAATGGTGTACAAGTGTCCCATGGTATTGAAATTGGGCCAGCTATGTGGGATGGGTGGGATAAGGATTGAGATAAGTCTTGGGGCATAGATGAGGAGGCTCTAATGGGCAGTCAGGGGGCAGTGTACTGGCTGGGCCAAAAGGACTCCTCAGATGGGAAGGATGACCACTTTAGCTCCTTGGGGCAGGCTCTGCAAAAGACACTCATGAGGGACAACTGGACTCTACAGATACAGATGAGGCCCATATTCATCTCCCAAGGGCAAGCCATGGACAAGACCTTCTTGAGAGAACACTTCAGTAGAGCCTGAGGAGTGCCTGGATACTGGCTGTACTACACTACACATGTTCCTTCCAACTAGAACTTTCTCACACATTCCAACAACCTCTCTCCCACTTTACTTCCCTGGCGTTCTCCCTTCCCAAAGCCCAGAGCATCCTTTTATTCTTGAGGGCAGGAAAATTCACCTTACTTATTAGGCTTTCCCCAGGTCTACTTTCTATCCTTATGAGTCTTCCCCTTACCCTGAAGCATGGGTTTTAGAAACTCAAGGGCCAACACTTCATTCCTTTTTCCTCTCTGCCTTGTGAATGGGTCATCTTTTTCTTGAGCAGTGAACACAATGCCTAGATGACTGCATGGGGAAGGGCCAAAGGGAAGGAGAAAACGCCCCATATGTCCTCGGGTATGTGATCCTTACAACTTCTAAGATATCATGGCATTCCACAAAGAGCTTCATGACCATCAGGGACTGTGGCTCCTGAACGTACTTAAGAGTTCAGGAATAGAGTCTCAAGACAGTGTTTCTTTAGATGGAAAATGTGAAACTCAACTGGGCCACTGAAGATAGGGTGGGTGGGATAGTTCTTGTGGGACACAGAAATGGAGGGGCAAAGAGACAAGGAGCTATAACTGGAGGCACTGTAACCCCATTCTCAACGTACACACATAGAGACACACACATACACAGAGACATACACACATAGACACACACACACAGAAACATACACATAGAGCCACATACAGACACACAGATACATACACGCAGGTACACACACACACACACAAAGGCACACACAGACACACAGCTGCCTTAACTCAAAATGTAATGGTTGTCTATTTCCTGCTTGCAGTGGGTTTTTTTTTTTTTTTTTTTAAGGAAAAAGACCAAAGGCTCTACATTGTGTTGTGAATAATAGTAGATTTAGGACTAAAAATCCCGAAATCAAGACTCACTTATCCTTTGAGACCTATGTAACCTCAAGGCAAATCCTTTTTTTATTTCTGAACCTCAGTTTCCTCATCTGTTAAATGGAGATAATAATCTTACTCTCTTGCTGGCCTCATTGGATGGGGAATGTGAGATAATGAACAGGCAAATGTTTTATAATCTCTGAAGCATTACCCTAATCCTAAAATTAAAGGTTGAGAGGAATTATTGAAACCATTAATGAATCTAGGGAAAAAGAGAGGGAAGAAAGAAGCAAATCTACACATGTGAGAATAGAAAAGATCCACTACAGCTTATCTCATCTATTTCTGTCTCAAAATGGGGCCTTACGTCCCAGCCACACTCCCCAAACACCACCACTTCTAACAGGAAGCTAGCTAGCTCTGAGTGGGGACAGCAAGGGAAGGACGGCTCCCTCTGCAAAGCTCATTCAGACTCCACTTTTAGAAGGAAATATAAAATAAGTTTAAATCTGTTCCCTGGTTGCTTTTTGGCACCCTCTTGTTTTTTAAAAAAAAAAAAAAAAATTTTTTTTTTTTTTTTAGCAGGTAGAATTTAGACCCTGAGCTAGATACTGGTAAATGTCCCAATTTCCTGTGTATGTTATTAGAGCAATGTTTTCCAAATATGGTTCACAGACGAAATATATCAGAAGCACTAGGGAGGTTGTTAAAAATGCAGAGTCCTAGGCTCCACCCTAGATTATGGAATCAGACTATGGGTCTGAGGCCCAGAAATCAGCATTTTAAGTCATAATAGGTACACTAAAATGGAAAGCCACCAAATTTGTGGCTTGGGAAATGATGATCATAATCATAATAGCTCAAATTAATTAAACTTCTCTTTACTTGTCATACACCATCCTAAATGCCCTGTGTGCATTAATGCATTAATGCCCAGAATCATGCTATGAAGTAAGTTCTGTTATTGTCTCTAATTCAGAGATGGAAAAAATGGAGCTCATCAAGGCAAAGTGACTTCCCGAAGGTCACACAGGGAGTAAGTTCCAGGCCTGAAGATTGTACCCATATCCTGGATTCTACAGTTTATATGCAGTCACGCACTGCATAATGTCCATTCTGACAATGTCGTCTGTTCTGCCAACATCCAACTGCATATACAGCCCTGGTCCCATACAGCTTTGCTAAATGGGACATTATGTGATTTGGATGTTGTACGAATACCCTATTCCAGCTCAGACACTCAACACTGGGGAGAGAGGAGCGAGGACCAGTCAGGCACAAATGAGTTCTCAAGCGCTGCTTGAGTTTGTTTTGCTGTGCAGCCCCCTTGAGCTCATTTGTGCCTGCTGGCCCCCATCCCTCTCTTCCCAGTGTTGAGCGTCTGAGCTCTAATAGGGTGTTTGCACAATGACCAAATCACATAACATCCTATTTCACAGAACGTATTGTGGACGCTAAGCAATGCATGACTGTATACCTAGTCATACCCACAGGTAAAGTACAATGGAAAGCGCAGGAACATAAAGTGTCTCTGTCCACTGGCTGGATACATCCCTTAAGTTATGCTGAGGCAAAGTCAGGCAATTTCCAGAGCAGATATCCCCCTCAGTCCCCAAAGCCAGGCAACCCCTCTGTCTTTCATTCCATTACGTTTTGCTGCTTGAGATGCATTTGTGATGTTTAATTTATACCCCTGATCATAAAGTGATTGCATCACTAAAAAGGCTGTGATGTTGATTTATAAGGTAGTTGCCTGTGTCTGTTAATTAGAGAACTATCATTTGGCTTCCTACAGAAGAAAAACAATAAATTATAGAGGAGGAAGGAGGGGCCATTATCCCCAACCCTGTGCTGGTTACTCCTCTTGAATCTTGTTTATGATCCGAACTGATTTTATTCCATTTACACCAACCACCTTTGGGGGGAAAAATGTAACTTGGGTTGAGGAAGCAGGAATAGTAGAAAAAGAAAGGTGGGAAAATAAATGTAGAAACAATCTCTATACACATAGTGGTACCCAGAAACATATTTACATGTGTAATCTTCAAAGCCCACACAACAACAACTGGTTAAACTTATGATACGAAAGTATGTTGCTGTTGTTGTTAGGTGCCCTTGGGTCAGTTCCAACTTATAGCAACCCTACGTACAACAGAACGAAACATCGCCTGGTCCTGCGCCATTCTCACAATTGTTGTTATGCTTGAGCCTATTTTTGCAGCCACTGTGTCAACCCATCTCGATGAGAATCTTTCCCTTTTTCACCAAACCTCTGCTTTACGAAGCATGATGTCCTTCTCCAGAGACTGATCCCTCCTGATAATATGTCCAAAGTATGTGAGACTTAATCTCGCCATCCTTGCTTCTAAGGAGCATTCTGGTTGCACTTCTTCCAAGATAGATTTGTTTGTTCTTTTGGCAGTCTGTGGTATAGTCAATATTTTTCACCAATGCCACAATTCAAAGGCATCAATTCTTTTTCAGTCAGAAGTACAGATCAGCTCACTCCTCAGATCAGTTCTTCCTCAGCGCCACCGTTCTCACCTGTCTTAGTCATCTAGTGCTGCTATAACAGAAATACCACAGGTGGGTAGTTTTAACAAACAGAAATTTATTTTTTCACAGTTTAGGAGGCTAGCAGTCTGAAATCAGTGTGCCAGCTCTGGGTGAAGACTTTTTTTCTCTTCTAGCTCTAGAAGAAAGTCCTTGTCTCTTTGAACTTCTGCTCCTGGGTGATCTTCATGTGGCTTGGCATCTGTCTTCCACCATCTCTGCTTCTCATTTGCTTGTTTAATCTCTCTTATATCTCAGAAGAGGTTGATTTAAGACAATCCTTACACTAATTCTGTCTCATTAACATAACAAAGACAGCCCATTCCCAAATGGGATTACAACCACAAGCATAAAAAAAAAAAAAAAAACCCATTGTTGATTCCAACTCATAGCGACCCTACAAGACAAAGTAGAACTGTCCCATAGGGTTTCCGAGGAGTGCCTGATGGATTCGAACTGCCAACCTTTTGGTTAGCAGCCATAGCTCTTAACTACTACACCACCAAGGTTTCCACCACAAGCATAGAGGTTAGGAATTACAACACATATTTTGAGGGGGACACAATTCTATCCATAACACCACCCCACCCCCCAAAACATGAACATCAATGTCTCCAATACAAGACACTCTCCAGCAAAACCAGCAAATAACTTGCAAGAGGCAGGGCATTGTTTCTCATGAACAGTGGCCCAACAAGGCCGGAGATTGAAGCCAAAGCAGCATTTTCTGGGCAGTGGACTGTGTACCTGGTCAGGGCTGCCTTTTTCTCCTGATCTAGTTTCTGCCTCAAGAGGAATACAAAGACAGGTATTATGAATTTATTCATTCATCCAACAGTTACCAAGTGCCTATGACATGGCAGGCCCTGTGTTAAGGCTGGGAATGCAGTGGTTAGCAGAAATGGTCAAAATTCCAGACCTCATGGAGCTTACACTCTCATGGGAGAGACAACACAAATCAAGTATCAAACAGATATGAAATTGCAACCATTGCGGGTGCTATGAAAGAGAAGCACAAGGGGCCATGAGAGGCTTCCTTGAAGAAATAATATTTGAGTTAAATCTTAAGGATGTGTTAAGTTGGTTAAGACAGAGGGAAAAGCATTCCAGGCAGAAGGAACAGCATGTGCAAAAAGCTGGTGATGGAAGGAAGCAGGATGGATTTCAAGGACTGAAAGTTGCCCAGTATGACCACAATGAACAGTGGGGGGTGTGATGGGAGATGAGCTGGGGAGGCTATAGTCAGACCACCTGAGCTCTGCAGGCCACAGGACAAAAGCTCCTTTCATCCTAAGAGGAATGGAACAATGTCCCTGCAGGGTTTTAACTGAGGTCAAAGGGGGAGGGATGATGTGACCAGATCTGCATTTTGAAAAGGTCATTGTCTGGTACCTAGAAAAGACTTTGAGTTTTCTGAGTTCAAAAGAGCTATGAAATTAGGCTTAGGAAGGCAGCCCCCATGTGAAGGTGTATGTAACATTATGGGATGGCACGACAGATGCCCACACCGGAGCTCCCAAATTGTTCATGGGAATGAGCCCATCTTCCCAGCCCTTCCATCCCTAGATCATCTGTTTGAACCCATCAATATTCATGCATGGAAGCTTTTGTCTTGTAACCGGCAGGAGGTGAAGGTAGAAGAGGGAGGAAGCTAGACTGATGGAGAGGATGACACACCTCCTCCCTCCCTGGCTCCTGAACCTGCGTTAGAGCTCATGCTGTGAGAGGGTGAGATCTAGAAGGTGACAGAACAGAGGCTAGTGAAACCTTCTCCTTATGGTCCTTTCTTGACCACGCAAACTAACTTGCCCAAACAGGTTTCTCTGCTTATTTGCATAATGGGAAAGATTACTCTCTGAACTGGTCCAATGCATTTATTCACTTCTTTCTTATTCCTGTCTTCCACTAAAATGAGGGAAATGTATTACATATATGTTATATAAGAAATGAAGGCTAGTGTATTCCCTTTCTTGTTCCTTTCTTTATCTTTATAACCTAGCATGTCTTTGCCACATAGTAGGTGTTTAGAAAGTATTTGTGCAATAAAAGAAAGAGTGGATAAGTGAATGGTGGCTTTAGAAGCATGAGGCGATAGTAACTATTTCTGGAACATGTTAAAGCATGCTAAAAGAAAAAAAATATATATATATATGAAGAAGTTCGGGTAAGGAAGATAACCAGCGAGGGTGCCCTTTTTAGGATGGTTTGGGAAGCCTTTCTGAGAAGATGATATTGGAGTAGAGACCTGAAGGACCCTGAGGGAACAAACCATAAGGTGGGGAAAACGCATCAGAGACAGATGAAGCAGCAAGTACAAAAGTGACAATGAATTGCTAGAATTCACAAGTGAGTCACTGCTGACTACTATTTTTTATTGTCAGAAGACTTGGAAAGATAGGACAGCCATCCTCTGAGGTTGAGACTCCTAGCACAGATACAACAGGGCATCTTCAAGAAGCCTCACAGAGAACTCTGGAAAAAGGAGCCAGGGAGAGAGAGAAATGGCAAAAATCAAGGTGACTGTAGCTGACAGACTAGGTGTCGGCGGAGAACGTGGAAGGCATTCCCCCAGAGGAGTGGGGGCCACGGGACCTGTGGAACTAGGAGGTTGAGGGTAGAGCCATGGTAATCAAGGGACAAATGGTGACATGGAGGGGAGAGGGCATGCTTATATTATTTCCTCCTACAAACAAGAAAAGACGTGGCCCTGGATGACTTCTGAGACTTGGAAGTGCCATTCACTCAACCTGAGTTCTTCTTGAACAGTTCTGACGCAGAATGGTGGGCACGTGAAACAACCCTGTGAATGAAAACATTACGGTCCAATTTGACAGCCCTCCAAGAAGATGGAGGGTTTTGTGTCCTTACTCTTCCTCAAACAACACACCTTACAACCCCAAACCACACTGTGACTGGGACCCAGACTTGGCTGGCTATAGGACTTGGGATTCCTGGCTCTTCATCCTGATGCTGTCCTGACTTCTGAGAGACAGCTACTCTATTCTAAGCCTAGTGCCGTCTTTGCTTTAATTAAAGAATTAAAGGCTGCTATCTGATTTATCTGAAAGGTGGAAACCCTGGTGGCGTAGTGGTTAAGTGCTATGGCTGCTAACCAAGAAGTTGGCAGTTTGAATCTTCCAGGTGCTCCTTGGAAACTCTATGGGGCAGTTCTGCTCTGTCCTATAGGGTCATTATGAGTTGGAATTGACTCAATGGCAGTGGGTTTGGTTTTTTGGTTTATCTGAAAGGTGGAAACCGTGGTGGTGTAGTGGTTAAGTGCTACAGCTACTAACAAAAAGGCCAGCGGCTCAAGTCCACCAGGTGCTCCTTGGAAACTCTATAGGGCAGTTCTACTCTGTCGTATAGGGTCGCTATAAGTTGGAATCGACTCGACGGCAATGGGTTTATCTGAAAGTTTGGAGGCTCGAATCCACCCAGAAGTGCCTCAGAAGAAAGTCTTGACTATCTACTTCCAGAAAACCAGCCTTTAAAAACCCTGTGGAGCACAGTTCTACTCTGACACAGATGAGGTCTCCATGAACTAGAATTGACTGCACAGCAAATGGCTTTGGTTTTCTGACTGGAGCAAAGAGAAAGGGTAGCCTGAGAAAAGGCCTTCCTAATGCATGTGTGTATACGAGTGACAACAGGTATCTGAAACTTCTAGTTTTCCTTTTAATTTAACAGCTATGTCTTTTGGTCTTATTTCACCACAAAAAAAAAGGTGGTCTCAGAAAGCAAGAAATAGGCAACTTTTTAATATATCTGGAATATTACATATATCTCTACTCTAAAAACAAATTTTGGTGCTTTCGAATACAGAAATCATTCTCTCAGAGAAACAGCCCATCTTAGAAATCATTCTTCTCAATGATTTAGAATTTACCCCACCCCCAAGATCAAACTGAATGCAGAAATTATAGAATGATATCATTAATATCACAAGCAAGCAAAATTTTGCTGAAGATCATTAGAAAATGACTGCAGCAGTATATCCACAGGGGACTGCCAGAAATTCAGGTTGGTTTCAGAAGAGGACGTAGAACCAGGGATATCGTTGCTGATGTCAGATGATCCTGGCTGAAAGCAGAGAATACCAGAAGGATGTTTATCTGTGTTTTATTGACTTTGCAAAGGCATTTAACTGCGTGGACCATAACAAATTATGGATAACATCATGAAGAATGGGAATTCCAGAACACTGGAATTGTGCTCATGAGGAACCCTTGCATAGATCAAGAGGCAGTTGTTCGGACAGAACAAGGGGATACTGATTGGTTTAAATTCAGGAAAGGTGTGTGTCAGGGTTGTATCCTTTCACCATACCTATTCAACCTGTATGCTGAGCAAATAATCCAAGAAGCTGGACTATATGAAGAAGAACGAGGCATCAGGGTTGGAGGAAAACTCATTAACAACTTGCGTTATGCTGATGACACAACCTTGCTTGCTGAAAGTGAAGAGGACTTGAAGCACTTACTAATGAATCTGTGGTATTTTCAATCGCATCATATGCATGTGAAAGCTGGACAATGAATAAGGAAGACTGAAGAAGAGTTGACGCCTTTGAATTGTGGTGTTGGTGAAGAATATTGACTATACCATGGACTGTCAAAAGAATGAACAAATCTGTCTTGGAAGAAGTACAGCCAGAATGCTCCTCAGAAGCAAGGATGGCGAGACTGCGTCTCACATACTTTGGACATGTTGTCAGGAGGGATCAATCCCTGGAGAAGGACATCATGCTTGGTAAGGTAGAAAAAAAAAAAAAAGGTAGAGGGTCGGCGAAAAAGAGGAAGACCCTCAACGAGGTGGATTGACACAGTGGATGCAAAAATGAGCTCAAACATAACAATGATTGTAAGGGTGGCGCAGGATCGGACAGTGTTTCGTTCTGTCGTGCATAGGGCCGCTATGAGTTGGAACCGACTTGACGGCACCTCACAACAACCCAAGAGTACGATAATCTCAGAAAGATTTTTTTTTGCTTTTTTTATGTAATGTTGCGAAAGCCTTCATATAGTCTGAACTCTTACCGGGTACGGAAACTCACCAACTGCTAAGACCCACTTCATCCAGGAAGACTCTCAGATATCATTCCTCTTTTTTCTATATTTCCTTTGAACACTCAAGAAACAAATTCAGTGCCATAGTTCTCAACTAGAGATGCACAAAAAATTCACCTTGAATATTCATCTAACATACCTGTGCTGGTTCTACCTCAGAGCTACTGAATTAGAATCTCAAGAGCCCTAGATATGGAAAAATGCTTACAGGAAAAAGACATAACTGGAAGGGCCAGGTAGCTCACAAGTAACTTATTTTGTAACATAAGACTAGGTTGTAATAGGACACAGTTTTATATTGTTCACCCTTCCATTCCAGAAATTCCCTGTGAATTTTTAAAGTTTTAAGCCACCCAAGAGCACATAGTTTTTTAAATTGAACAAAATGGAAACACTGGAAGTTGTGGTAAAAAAGATCGGCACATAGGTGGCTTCCTATGGAATTCACTTCCTGATATTGACGCTTATGTGTAGTCCCTTCCCACAATGCCACTGGCGTGGTAATGTGACTAATTTTGGTTAGTGCAACAACAACAAGTGCTAAGCAAGCAGAAAGGAGTCCTGGTGGTCAATCATTAAGAACTCAACTGCTAATGCAAAGGTTTGCGGTTCAAACCCACCAGCCGGTCCATGGAAAAAAAGACTTGTAGGTTCTCTCTGACACTTGATAGCTCCAACGCATACAGACCATACATATAACAAAAGGAAACACTGCCCGGTTCTGTGCCATCCTCACAATCGTTGCTGTTTGAGACCATTGTTGCAGCCACTGTGCCAATCCATCTTCTTGAGGGTCTTCCTCTTTTTCGTTGACCCTCTCTACCCTACCGAGCATGATATCCTTCTCCAGGGACTGGTCCCTCCTGATAACATGTCCAAGGTTAAGTGAGATGAAATCTCTCCACCCTCGCTTCCAAGGAGCATTCTGTCTGTACTTCTTCCAAGACAGATGTGTTTGTTCTTCTGGTAGTCCATGGTATATCCAATATTCTTTGCCAACACCATAATTTAAAGGCATCGATTCTTCTTCAGTCTTCCTTATTCCTTGTCCAGCTTTTCCATGCATATGAGGAGACTAAAAATACCAAGGCTTGAGTCAGGTGCACCTTAGTACTCAAAGTGACATCTTTGCTTTTTAACACTTTAAAGAGATCTTTGGCAGCACATTCGCCCAGTGCAATCCATCATTTGATTTCTTGACTGTTCCTTCCATGGGCAATGATTGTGGATAAAACTAAAATGAAATCCTTGACAACTTCAATCATTTCTCCATTTATCATCATGTTGCTTATTGGTCCAGTTGTGAGGATTTTTGTTTTATTTATATGGAGGTGCAATACTTACTGAAGGCTGTGGTCTTTGATCTTCATCAGTAAGTGCTTCAAGTCTTCTTTGCTTTCAGCAAGCAAGGTTGTGTCATCTGCACATCACAAGCTATTAATGAGTCTTCTAATTCTGATGCCAAGCTCTTCTTCATATCGTCCAGCTTCTCGAGTTATTTGTTCAGCATACAGATTGAATAAGTATGATGAAAAAATACAACCCTGACACACACCTTTCCTGATTTTAAACCGCACAGCGTCCCCTCGTTCTGTTCGAATGGCTGTCTCTTGGTCTATGTACAGGTTCTGCATGAACACATTTAAATGTTCTGGAATTCCCATTCTTTGCAATGTTATCCATAATTTGTTATGATCCACAAAGTCAAACGCCTTTGCATAGTCAATGAAATGCAAGTAAATATCTTTCTTGTATTCTCTGCTTTCAGCCAGGAGTCATCTGAAATCAGCAATGACATCCCTTGTCGCACGGCCTCTTCTGAACCTGGTTGGAATCTCTGGCAGTTCCCTGTTGGTGTACTGCTGCGATTGCTTCTGAGTTATCTTTGCAAAATTTTACTTGTGTGCGATATTAATGATATTGTTTGATAATTTTCACATTCTGTTGAATCATCTTTCTTTGGAATGGGGACAAATATAGATCTCTTCCATTTAGCCAGTTAGCTTGTCTTCCAAATTTCTTGGCATACGTGAGTGAGTGCTTCCAGAGTTGCATCCATTTGTTGAAACATCTCAGTTGGTATTCCCTCAGTCCTGGAGCCTTATTTTTCACCAGCGCCTTCAGGGAAGCTTGGATTTCTTCCTTCAATACCATCAGTTCCTGATCATATGCTACTTCCTGAAATGGTTGAACACTGACCAATTCTTTTTTGTACAGTGACTCTGTATATTCCTTCCATTTTCTTTTGATGCTTCTGGTGTCATTCAATATTCTGCCCATAGAATCCTTCAATACTGCAACTGGAGGCTTGAATTTTTTCTTCAGTTCATTCAGCTTGAGAAATGCTGAGCATATTCTTCCCTTTTGGTTTTCTAACTCCAGGTCTCTGCACATTTCATTGTACCACTTTACTTTGTCTTCTCAAGCTGCCCTTTGAAATCTTCTGTTCAGCTCTATTCATCATTTCTTTCTATTCGCTTTAGCTACTCTATGCTCAAGAGCAAGTTTCAGAATATCTTCTGACATCCATTTTGGTCTTTTCTTTCTTTCCTGCCTTTTTAATGACATTTTGCTTTCTTCATGTCCTTGATGTCCTCCCACATCTCACCTGGTCTTTGGTCATTAGTGTTCAATGTGTCAAATCTATTCTTGAGATGGTTTCTAAATTCAGGAGGGGTTTCTAGTGACCATGTTTAAAAAAATTACAGATAAATCAATTTTAATAATATACTTTTAAGTCAATGTATTCAAGTTGTTGTTGTTAGGTGCCGTCGAGCCAGTTCCAACTCATAGCGACCCTATGCAAAACAGAACAAAACACTGCCCGGTCCTGAGCCATCCTTACAATCGTTATTATGCTTGAGCTCATTGTTGTAGCCACTGTGTCAATCCACCTCATTGAGGGTCTTCCCCTTTTCCACTGACCCTGTAGGTATTCAAGTATTATCATTTTAAAATATAATCAATATTTTAAAAAGTACTAATGAGATATTTTAACGACAAAGTTTGTCATACTGTGGGGGCTTGTATGTTGCTGTGATGCTGGAAGCTATGCCACCGGTATTCAGATACCAGCAGGGTCACCCATGGAGGACAGGTTTCAGCTGAGCTTCCAGACTAAGACAGACTAGGAAGAAGGACCCGGCAGTCTACTTCTGAAAAGCATTAGCCAGTGGAAACCTTATAAATACCAGCAGAACATTGTCTGATATAGTGCTGGAAGATGAGCCCCCCAGGTTGGAAGGCACTCAAAAGATGACTGGGGAAGAGCTGCCTCCTCAAAGTAGAGTCAACCTTAATGACATGGATGGAATAAAGCTTTCAGGACCTTCATTTGCTGATGTGGCACAACTCAAAATGAGAAGAAACAGCTGCAAACATCCATTAATAATTGGAACCTGGAATGTACAAAGTATGAATCTAGGAAAATTGGAAATCATCAAAAATGAAATGGAATGCATAAACATTGATATCCTAGGCATTAGTGAGCTTCAATGGACTGGTATTGGCCATTTTGAATCAGACAATCATATAGTCTACTACGCTGGGAACGATAGACAACTAGAAGAGGAGTGGTGTTGCATTCATTGACAAAAAGAACATTTCAAGATCTATCCTGAAGCACAATGCTGTCAGTGATAGGATAATATCCATACGCCTACAAGGAAGACCAGTTAATAGGGCTACTATTCAAATATATGCACCAACCACTAGGGCCAAAGATGAAGAAATAGAAGATTTTTATCAGGTGCTCCAGTCTGAAATTGATCGAACATGCAATCAAGATGCATTGATAATTACTGGCGATTGGAATGTGAAAGTTGGAAACAAAGAAGAAGGATCAGTACTTGGAAAATATGGCCTTGGTGATAGAAACAATGCCAGAGATTGAATGACAGAATTTCGCAAGACCAACGACTTCTTCATTGCAAATACCTTCTTTCACCAACATAAACGGCGGCTATACACATGGGCCTCACCAGATGGAACACACAGAAATCAAATTGACTACATCTGTGGAAAGAGACGATGGAAAAGCTCAATATCATCAGTCAGAACAAGGCCAGAGGCCGACTGTGGAACAGACCATCAATTGTTCATATGCAAGTTCAAGCTGAAACTGAAGAAAATCAGAGCAAGTCCACGAGAGTCAAAATATGACCTTGAGTATATTCCACCTGAATTTAGAGACCATCTGAAGAATAGATTTGACACATTGAACACTAGTGACCAAAGACCAGATGAGTTGTGGAAGGACATCATCCATGAAGAAAGCAAGAGGTCACTGAAAAGACAGGAAAGAAAGAAAAGACCAGGATGGATGTCAGAGGAGAGTCTGAAACTTCCGCTTGAGCGTCGAGCAGCTAAAGCAAAAGGAAGAATTCATGAAGTAAAAGAAGTGAACAGAAGATTTCAAAGGGCATCTCGAGAAGACAAATAAAGTATTATAATGACAAGTGCAAAGAGCTGGAGATATAAAACCAAAAGGGAAGAGCATGCTTGGCATTTCTCAAGCTGAAAGAACTGAAGAAAAAATTCAAGCCTTGAGTTGCAATAGTGAAGGATTCTAAGTGGAAAATATTAAATGTTGCAGGAAGCACCAAAAGGAGATGGAAAGAATGCACAGAGTCAATATACCAAAAAGAATTAGTCGATACTCCACCATTTCAAGAGGTGGCATATGATCAGGAACCGCTGGTACTGAAGGAAGAAGTCCAAGCTGCTCTGAAGGCATTGGCGAAAAAAAAGGCTCAATGGAATATCAATTGAGATGTTTCCACGAACAGATGCAGCGCTGGAGGTGCTCACTCGTCTATGCCAAGAAATATGGAAGCCAGCTTCCTGGTCAACTGACAGGAAGAGATCCATATTTATGCCTATTCCCAAGAAAGGTGATCCAACCGAATGTGGAAATTATAGAACAATATCATTAATATCACACGCAAGCAAAATTCTGCTGAAGATCGTTCAAAAACAGCTGCTGCAGCATATCGACAGGGAACTGCCAGAAATTCCTTTCAGAAGAGGACGTGGAACCAGGGATATCATTGCTGATGTCAGATGGATCCTGGCTGAAAGCAGAGAATACCAGAAGGATGTTTACCTGTGTTTTATTAACTCTGCAAAGGCATTCAACTGTGTGGACCGTAACAAACTATGGATAACACTGCGAAGAATGGGAATTCCAGAACACTTAATTGTGCTCATGAGGAACCTTTACATAGATCAAGAGGCAGTTTTTCAGACAGAACAACGGGATACTGATTGGTTTAAAGTCAGGAAACACGTGCATCAGGGTTGTATTCTTTCACCATACCTATTTAATCTGTATGCTGAACAAATAATACGAGAAGCTGGACTATATGAAGAAGAACGGGGCATCAAGATTGGAGGAAGACTCATTAACAACCTGTGTTATGCAGATGACACAACCTTGCTTGCTGAAAGTGAAGAGGACTTGAAGCACTTACTAATGAAGATCAAAGACCACAGCCTTCAGTATGGATTACACCTCAACATAAAGAAAACAAAAATCCTCACAAGTTGACCAATGAGCAACATCATGATAAATGGAGAGAAGACTGAAGTTGTGAAGGATTTCATTTCACTCGGATTCACAATCAACAGCCATGGAAGCAGCAGTCAAGAAATCAAAAGACACGTTTCAGTGGGCAAAGCTGCTGCAAAGGACCTCTTCAAAGTGTTGAAGAGCAAAGATGTCACCCTGAAGACTTAGGTACGCCTGACCCAAGCCATGGTATTTTCAATCGCATCATATGCATGTGAAAGCTGGACAATGAATAAGGAAGACCAAAGAAGAATTGGTGCCTTTGAATTGTGGTGTTGGTGAAGAATATTGAATATACCATGGACTGCCAAAAGAATGAACAAATCTATCTTAGGAGAGGTACAACCAGAATGCTCCTTAGAAGCAAGGATGGCGAGACTGCATCTTACGTACTTTGGACATGTTGTCAGGAGGGATCAGTCCCTGGAGAAGGACATCATGCTTGGCAGAGTACAGGGTCAGCGGAAAAGAGGAAGACCCTCAACAAGGTGGATTGACACAGTGGCTGCAACAGTGAGCTCAAGCATAACAAGGACTGTAAGGATGGCACAGGACCGGGCAGTGTTTCGTTCTGTTGTGCATAGGGTCGCTATGAGTCGGAACCAACTTGACGGCACCTAACAACAACAACAAGAACAATGAGATATTTTATCTTTTATTTTCCAGATTAAGTCTTCAAAATCCATTGTGTATTTTAGACTTTCATCACAAGGTAACGCAGACTAACCACATTTTGAATGTTCAATAGTCACATGTGGTTAATTGCTACTATATTGGGCAATACAAGCTCAAGCATTGGAATTTATCCTTTTGGAAGCTTGCTCTTAGTATGCTCCCTCTTGGAACCTTGGTGTCATGCTGAGAAGCCAGTCTAGCTATGTGAAGAACCCCTATGGAGTTGAAACAAGATGCCAGCCCACAGCCTGAGCTGAGCTCCTAATCAACAGCCAGCACCCAAACATGCCATCCATATGAATAAGCCATCTTGGAAGTGGATCCTCCGGCCCCACTGAAGTGGCCCCAGCTGATGTCACATGGAACAGAGGTGAGCTCTACCTTTAAGCCCTGCCTAAGCTGCAGACTCTTGAGTGAGTGAATGGTTGTTGCTGTTTTAAGCCATTAAGATACGTGGTGGTTAAGTAGCTATACCCATTGCTGTTGAGTTGATTCCGACTCATAGCCACCCTATAGGACAGAGTGGAACTGCCCCATAGGGTTTCCAAGGCTATAATCTTTATGGAAGCAGGCTGCCACATCTTTTTCCAGCAGAGTGGTTGGTGGGTTTGAACCACTGGCTTTTCGATTAGCAACCGAGCTCGTAACTACTGCACCACCAGGGCTCCTTTAAGTAGCAATAGATAACCAAAACAGATGTTATCTAGAATACCAGCCTGTGGAGCATTAATCATTTTCTTCTCTTCCTTAAGCCTTCATTCACTGCCATTTTGTCTCTCCCATGTGCTCAGTTGGAGTCAAAGCCAGAGGCAAAAGAAGTACAAGTCATGGTCACCATCTCTAAAAACCTTATAGTCTAGTTCCAGGGACACTGCATTGTGGTAAAAAAGTATTAGTTCAGTTTCACATAGATGCTGGGTTCCAACCCTGGTTTTGCTACTGTCTTGCAGTGTAATCTTAATTCACCTCTCTAAGCAATTTTATTGCTATACCTTCTCTCATAAGCATGCTATGAAGATTAAGGTATTTCATAGATATAAAAGAAAGGACAGAGAAAATAATGAAAGATGTTCAAAAATTATAGAGGATGCCCTTGAGTCCTCCCCCGCCATCTTTGTATATCCTAGGATTCTATAAATAATGTTGAATAAACCCCTAGTGGAGCAGTAGTGAAGAGCTTTGCTGCTAACCAAAAGGTTGGTAGTTTGAATTCACCAGCAGCTCCTTGGAAACCCTGTGGGGTAGTTATACTCTGTCCTATAGTGTCTCTGTGAGTCGGAATCAATTCCACGGCAGAGGGTTTGATTTGGTCTAAACAAATGAATGAACAAATAAACAAACAAAACAAATGAATGGAGGAAGTAGCATGAGACATGACCTGTAAGAGAAAAATGATCATGATGGTACATGCAAGAACAAAATAAGAAAATCTGGGCTAGAGCCATGGGTTTCTGCTAGGTAGATGATGAAGACAATTATAAAAATGATCAGGAGAAAGTTGAAGCAGACGATGAAGACGGTTAATATTCTGTGAGTAATTACCATGTTCCAAGGACATGCAAAATGGTGTATATACTTAAAACATACTATTTTTATTGAAGCAACACAGCAACCTTCTAAAGTAGGCACATTTAGGTCAGATTTCATGTTAGAGGGCATGCAAACCTGACTGAGAAATTTTAAGTCAATCAGCAGAGGAATCAGAGGTAGGAGAGGAAAGTGATGAGACCATCTTTATATAAGGTCCCATTCTGTACCTGAATGAAAAAAAAGTCTGGGCAAAGGAAGAGGTTATGTGGGCTAGCAGCTGGTGGAGCATTCACGATTAAGAGTGGAGACAAGGAAACGGAGTTAAGAGACTTTTGCATAATGTCTTCAGGAGGAGGAGGTAAGAGCAGGAGAAAAAGAGAAATAGAGAAAGAGACAGAAAAAGGGAAAGGGAAGTGAAGGGAAAGGAAAAATAACATAAGTAGCAGTGGTGGAGGTAGGACCTGCAGTAGCAGTAGCACGGTCAGAGCCAGCGTCATGGGTGTGTGACCTTGGCAATCACACAGAGCACTATGCTTAGAAGGGCCCTGCTCTTGGAGGAGCCCTGTGCTTGATTTAATGATCTGTTGTCACTTTTGTCACTGTTTCAAATTCTTCACATTTTTATAACAAGGGGCTCCCATGTTTTAATTTTTCACGTGTACCACAAATTATTACATACCGTCCTGAGTATTACAGTATGCATGTGTTGAGCTTTTACTCTGAAGCACCATGGAGATCACTGTGGACACAGGACCTCATTTCCCTGAGACTATGAATGAGCACCAGTGCTGTGAACACAGGCAGGAAGGACCCAGGAGGGGTTGGGGAGAAAGAATCAGTAGAACTCAGTAGCTCAGAGGCTGTGGGGACAAAGAAGGGTAAGAACAGGAATAACAAGCAGAACCTCTTAACACAACATCCATGGTGGTCCCCTTCTCTCTAGGGAGCTGTCCACTGGTCACAAGAGCAATGTACGTCAGGTTAGAGGAAGCGTCCTTAGCAGCAGACAGCTGTCTCCCAGTTTCTAGGCTTTGTACTTGCCACTGCTAAGTCTGTTATTTGATATATAGAAAAGCCTTGAGGCATAATTCGTTCACCCATTCATTCATTCACCCAACTTTTCATGAGCTCTCAGGAAATGCCAGGCATCATGCTGGTGTGAAGAAAGAGCAAAATGAAAAAGTTGATCCTTTCCTTTTGGAAGCTTTCAGATAATGATCTCAAAAGTATAATGTCTATCAAAAGTAAAGTGCAAGACAGAAAGCATTAAGTGCTGGGGCCTGGAGTTACCATAAAAACCAAGAGGCCAATAGTATTGACTCAGAATGACAAGTGAATAGTAGAAAATTGGGGAATGACTTCTAACCTCCATCTCTTCATTTATCCTGCAAGCACTTCTACTTCTAGAAAATCTTATAAAATAGCCTCCCTTCAGAGCCAGAAGGAGCCCTGGTGGCACAGTTGTTAAGCGCTTGGCTCCTAACCAAAAGGTTAACAATTCCAACTCACCAGTGGGTCTGGGGGAGAACCATGTGCCAGTCTACTTCTGTGAAGATTACCGCGTTGGAAGGCCTGTGGGGCAGTTCTACTCTGTCCTATAGGGTCCCTATACTGGCTTTGGTTTTGGTTTGATTCAGAACCAGTGTGAGTTTTCTTGCCACCGCCCCCCCCCCCCCCCCCCCCCCGCTGCCTACAAGTTCTGGGTCGAAGCACCTCTTCCCCAAACCTCTGACAAACTTAGCTGAACAAACAAAGGTACACGGGCTCTCCGTGGTTGAGTAGATGTGGGGAGAGGACATGGCGTGAAATGGGAAGGAAGCGTAAACTCCCCACGGTTGGAAGGAATTCCATACCATGAAACCCAAACACAACCAAATCAGTGTGGTAGCTCTCCACCTCCCCAGTCTAGAACCAATTGAACTCGGAACGAGTTAAGTCCTTCGTTGAAAAAGAAAGAAAAAAATAAAATAAAATCAAAACGTTTTGTTCTTAAAGCAGCATTCCCGGAAGTTGTGGCCTGATATACTTCCTGAAAATGCCCCCCACTTGGCATTCTACCTCACCACTCCCTAAGCTTTCATAAACACTTACCATTTCATAAAAGTTACAGTTTTACACGTGATTTCTAAGCTGCCAAAAATGTACAAGACGCACGGCCCCGCCTGCTTCAACATGTTTTATAAACATAACAAGCTGTAGCAGCCACCCCAGATGTTTTCACAACTTATTTTTTTCTTTTTCATAATTTAAAATCTGTTCGACCCGATGTCTTTTTGCTCCGTGTGCATTTCAACTGTAAAAAAAAAAAAAAAAACCGAAACTGAAATATTATTCATGTGGCGCTATGCTGTTACACCTAATTTCTTCTCAAGTTCACACTAAACTGAAATGTCTCTAGGAACCTTAAAAAAGGCAACAGCCGAGAAAGTGAGGAAATATGTCAAGGACTTGTAAATAAACAGCTGGCTCCCAACATATGGATTTTCTTCTATATTTTTCAGGTGCCACCGTCTCCCATCCGTATCTGCCAGGCCTGCTGCACGCGGCATAACTCAACTGTAATTGATAATGTAAAGGCAGATGGAGGGGGCTATTGGCTCCTTCCTCGCATCTCTGGGGACGCTGCAGAAATCAAAGCAGATGGCCCCATCGCATCTTCTTTATGTGTTGCTGCAAGCTCCTCTGTCTGAGGGATAATGGATCATTACGGCCTGCTGTGTACAAACACCAATATGCTTTTAAATCTGGTTCTCCAGCTTATGAAAAAGCACTATATTTCATATTAATTTGTGAAGCTGCACTTAACAAGGTCCACTGTTGCTAATTTATGATTTGGACTGGGTGGGGGGCGGAGGCAGACATTCAGGGAGCGCTCTCCCCTCCCCCACTGGGGTGTTCTCTAGCCCTTTCCCCAGCCTTGCCTCCTTTGCAGCCAGCGGTGGTCAGCTGAAAGGAATAGGTCACCGAGTCCTGCTGCCCCGATATTTAATTGACAGGTTGGATTCCAGCAGTCAGAAGTTTGCTGAACACGCTATTGTATGGGAGGTTGGGTTAGAATCCCCATGGATGGCATGGATAATGTGAAGAAGAAAAGTCTCCGGTTCATTTTTTTCAGACCATCTCTTGCCCCCATCCTCCTGAGGAAAAAGGAGACCAGAGAAATAGGGTACTGGAGCCCAACTTGCCCAGTCAAAGCTATCTGTGGGGAGGGGTCCATAGCAAAATTACAGAATCAGAAATTGTTCAAGGGTACATACCCATCCCCTTTGAAGAGACCTTCTCATTTCTAAATTAGCAAATATTTTGACCCCTGGCATATACCAGAAAATATTCTGGTACAGTGAAGATCAAGAGGAATACCAGTGACTCGACCTCTACTAGGGGTGACCATATACATGTTAACCACATAGAATGTCATTGTCTTAGTTACCTAGAGCGGCCTAACAAAAATGCCACAAATGGATGGCTTTAAGGAAAAATAATTTATTGTCTCACAGTTTTGGAGGCTAAAAGGACATGGGTTCTAGAGGAGGGTCCTTCCTAGTTGGTAGCCTGGGTGTTGCTTAGCATTCCGTGGCTTACAGAAGGATCTTCACACAGTGTCTGTCTTCCCTCTGTGTGTCTGTCACTGTGCCTATTCCGCTCTTTTTATAAGACACCACTCAGAAGAGATTAAGTTTAGGGTCCACTCTACTCTGGTATGCCCTCGTTAACATAACAAAAGAAAACCCTTATTTCCAAATACGGCCCTATTCACAGATACAGGAGTTAGGACTTCAACATATATTTTGGGGAGGCATAAATCAATTCCAAACAGAGAAAAAGGTAGTTAAGCTTGTCCCACACTGCAATAGGAACACAATTACCAAAAAAAAAAAAAAAAACCTGTTGCCTTCAAACCAATTCCAACTCATAGTGACCCCATAGGATAGAGAAGAACTGTCCCATAGGGTTTCCAAGGAGCAGAAAGTGGGACACAAATCCCGTTCAGGGACCTAAAATTTGTGACCTAACCAGTGAGCAGAACTTTGCCAGGTGACAAAACGTGCAGAAAATGTTGGGGCCCTGTAGGCTTTTAAACTGTGGGATGGATAACCTGTGAGAATCTTGAGCTGGGAAGTGAAAGGATTACGCTCCCCCACTCTCGACTTTGGAGCCTACCTTGCTCTCTTTTACTCCACTCCCATGGTGTCTTACAGCCAGTTGCGTGTGCATTATTTCTCCCGAGATGCTAGTGACTAATGGCTTAAAGAAGGAGTTACAACTCAAATGCTTAGAGGATCGTGGTACAGCTGGATAGCTGTATGATAAAAGGGATTTTTTTTAGTAGGGTCAGTGAACTCTAGAGGCATGCTGTGTAGACCAAAAGAAACCCTTCTACTGGCCAGGGATAGTGGGGGCCCCGAGTTTTTAGTCCCTGCCTTTGGGTATTACAACTAGTATGGCTCCCTTTAAATCTACCCTTCAGGGTGACTCTGAAAGAGGGGAGCAACAGAACAAGGGGCGCTCTCTGATCCGAGGTTATGCTAATGCCTTTCTTCACCCAGAATCCAGAAGCCAGCCTACACCCGTAGTTTGTTTGGATCTCACGATTCAAAATAATAATAAACAGCAATGGCTGAAGAAATTTTTTAATTTTTGAGATATTTCCTCTACAGCCAGACTCATAGCTTCTCAAAAAAAAAAAATTCAGAAGATGTGGCTGCCCTGGCCTCCATCATCATCACGTGGCCACCATCACTAGGAGCCGGGTACCACCAATGCCCATCTTCCTCACTGCAGCCATGGCCCCTTGGACGTGGTCTGAAAGCACCAACTTGGGGAGCAGAAAAAACGACTCTCACACCTCCCTTCTTTCCAGGTGGAACTATAACTTCCTGAAAAACAAGACAGCTTTCATCTCACAGGGCAAGTACTTTTTAATCTGCCTTCAGATGGTAAATAATACAAATATCATTCTTCCTGCAGGCAAACAAAAAAGAAAAGAAAACAAAGCCACATATGGCAGCCCTTAAAAGTGTTTTTTTTAACTCCCTACGAACATGAATTAATTATATAGTAATCATAAGTTAGACACAATGTTCGTGTTCATTACCTCATTTGCTAAGTTTTGGGTGAAAGTATAAAATAGTTCATGGTTTGTCACTAAACAAGCTTGAGCCGTGATTGTTCTCAGTCAGGAGTATGTGCTGTGTCTCCCAGAATGCTAGCACTAAGAAATGACATGAAGAAAGCAACCTCCTTGGAATAATCTGGACATCAGTGAGCGCCATTAACATTCATAGTTAAAATTCCCAAGTCTTCCTCTCAGATCCTTTTTCAAAGCTTTAATTTTTTTTTCTTATAGTCTTTTGAAATAAACAAAAGTTCAATTCTATGTGTATGTCTTGGTACTAACTCATTCCATGTTCCTTTGACATGGTGGTGACACTGTGATCTTGGGTATGACCCTTCACCTTTGAGTACCCATTTTCCACAATTGTTCGAAAATGGGACAGGGCCTGAGCCAATTCAACCAGCCTGTAGTACGCACCAGGCATTCCATTCACCTCCTTCAGTCACGAAATGTATCCATTCATCCATTAAGGCATCGCATGTGTGGAATACCCACTCTGTACCAGACTCCTTCCAATTTAACTATGTCTTTTAAATGATGAATTAAATTTACCTGACTTTAACAGATGTTTGAGAAAAGCATGGGAGAGTTCTTGTCTCAAAGCTGGCAGAAGGAGTTGACATGGCTGATACCCTGACTGGGACTTCTAGCTTCCAGAACTGTGAGGAAATAAGTTTTTCTTCTTTAAAGTCACCCACTTTGTGACTTTATTATGGAAACTAAGACAAGTATCAACAACGGCTTCTTGGGACCAAACAGCCAACCAAGCCCATTGCCATCGAGTTGATTCCAACTCATAAGGTCCCTGTAGGACAGAGTAGAACTGCCCCATCGAGTTTCCAAGAATGTAATCTTTATGGAAACAGACTGCTGCATCTTTCTCCCACGGGAGCGGCTGGTGGGTTCCAACCGCCAACCTCCTTCAAATACAAAGTAGGAAGCAACTTTGTTTATTCTTCAATTTTTTTTTTCCTTTAAGTGTTATCCGTTTGAAACTTAGATCAGATACAGTCACTTCCATGCTCAAATCCCCCCTCCCTGCCCATGTTTTATATTTATTTGCTTATTGTCTGTCTCTACAACCAGAGTGCAAATTCTATGAGAATTGGGACTGTGTGGCTTTGTTCAGTGCCATCTCCCCAGGGCCGAGGACAGCATGTGGCCCAGAATGGATGTTCGATAAACATTGATCTAGTACATGACTATATTTCTCCTATGAGCAGTTCATTACAGTTGTTGACAAGGTGCTATCACAGATCCCATCTGCATCCTTCCAGCAGCCCTGTGAGACACCAGGGCATGGAGAGATCAGGTCAAAGTCACATAGCCAGAAATGAGAAACCTGGACTTGACCCCATAATGCTGGCAGCTCTCCTCAAAAACCATCATGTAAGACCAACACAAGTACGTCTCACCCAACTTCCAATTCCCCCCACAACACACACACGCCAGGCACCTAACTAACCAGTTGCCACCTAGTCGATTCCAAATGTGGACAATCCCATGAGTGTCGAAGTAGAACTGTGCTTCATAGGATTTTTTTTTTTTTCCCCAGAAGTAGGTTGCCAGGCCCTTCTTTCAGTGCCTGTGGGTGAACTCGAACCTCCAGCCTTCCAGTTAACAGCCAAGCACGTTTAGCATTTGCACCACCCAGGGTCTCTGCCTAACTAGGTGAGTGCTGATCACAGCTGGACTCCAGGGCACCTCTTCCTTCTCCCTTTACGAGTGTCATAATGGGCCTTTGAAACAGGAGTGAGCTCAGCTGGTTTTCTGTTTCCCCTCCACACTGAAAAGTGTCCTGCCTTCTCTTATAAGCTTTTCAGTGTCAGCCTCATTTCAATAAGTGCATTATGACAGTTCCAGGACACTGCAGAAGTCCTGTATTGTCTCTTCTCCCCGGAGAAGAATGCCCTCTATTCTCAACTCTGCCTCGTTCTTGTTGTTCCCGGGCTCAATGGGATTTATTAAGGCAATTTAATGCCGATGAATACGTATCTAAGCAGTGAGTCTAATAGGAAGGGAGGGACCCATTTTTTTTTTTTTTTAAGTCAATAGATTCAGTGGTCATTTCTTTAATGGGTACTGATTCCATCCTTCCTGAATAGGAGGTTGGGTGCTGCTTGAAACCTTATTAGATCAGAAGAGTCAGAACCACCCCTGATGAAAAAGAAATTCTGTGACTGGAGGGATACATCAATCTTTCCAGTTTACAGACCCGGTTCTAGCCCTTGCCTGCCTCCTTGGGGTCCTCCAGCCTCTGTGACAGGTGACGGGGAACAGGGGGTCACCCTGGGTCAGGCCTGGACTGTCTCCCTGACCGGCTGTGTCACTGGGCAGTACTGGAAGGCTGTGCTCCCAAGACCCACACCCATCTTTGTTTTGTTGTTGGCTGTTTCAACATTTTTAATACATACAATTCGATGACATTAATTACACTCATTGTGCTGTTCAGCCATCACCACTCTCTGTGTCCAAGTTTTTCGTTCATCCTTCACAGAAGCTCTGTGTCCCTCAGGGCTGCGTCTTCCTTCCCCCTGCCTCCTGCTGCCCTGGTAACTACTATAAGGTTTTGATCTCTGTGTACTTGCCTATTCTAGATATTCCATAGAAGTGGGATCATACGATATTTGCCTGTTTATGACGTAGTCCTATCTTAGTTTTTAAGTCAACTCCGACCTAAAACTTCCATCGCTTTTCCCCATGGCTCATTTCATGGTCATTGCTCAACATTCCCATTTAGATATTATCTTCAGTTCATAAATGGGGAAACTGAGATTTGTGGAGGTAAAACGACTTGTGTAGGAGATGCTGAAGTCACCCAAAAATCAAGAGGAAAGCCTTGGTTTCATAGGCCCTTCTGAGGGCATGGGCTCTGGAACCGGATTTGTATCCTGGGTCTTATGCTTGCTAGCTGTGTGACCTTGAGCTAGTCTTTGGTACTGATCATCCTTATACCTCAGTTTTCTCATCAGTAAAATGGGAATGGTAATAGTAGCTAGCTCAAATACAAATAGTATATATAAAGGGTTGGATGTAGTACCTGAGTGCAGACAGAAAGCGGTTAGTCAATATTGGCTTTTACCGCTGTTATCATCGGTACTATCCTCTCTGGATAACTGGCCCTGAGTAAATATGATTGTAGAGTTAAGAGTCTCCACAAGTCCCTATGAGATAAATCACTCACCTGAGGATCTATGGCTGTGAGCTTCTTAAGAGCATTTTTATTTTTATCCTATTTATGATAAAATGAGGCTTTCTCCATTACTGCTGCAGGGTAACCTTGTAGGTGAGCTTCCTTGCTAAGAAACTAAACTTTCTAAATCTTAAAGTAGAATTCCTTTTCACAGGAAAAAAAGCAAAACACTACACTTCTGTTTAGGGCAATGATGGCTCAGTGGTAGGATTCTTGCCTTCCATAAGGGAGACCAGGGTTCGACTCCCAGCCAAGGCACCTCAAGCCTAGCTACCACCTGTCTGTCAGTGGAGGTTTGTAGCTATGATGCTGAACAAGTTTCAGTGGAGCTTCCAGACTAAGACAGATTAGGAAGAAAGGCCTAGTGATCTTCTTCTGAAAATCAGCCGATGTAAACCCTATGGACCTCAATGCTTCAATCCACAACCAATCATGGGGATGGTACAGGGCCCAGCAGCGTTTCACTCTGTTGTACTTGGGGTCCCGATGAGTTAGGGGCTGACTGGACAGCAGCTAACAACAACAACAACAACACTTCTGTTAAAGAGTCAAGCATACATTTAACACGAGAATCCAACTACCGGTGTTCTCTTTTTATCTACCTCAAAACAGCATTTTGCATGTATACTCTGTTATAGTCTGTATGTGTGTATATATATATATTCACCTCAGCTCATCCACTTCACTGCTAGAGTTGTATCCATAACACCTTCATTTCTTTGCTTCATTGTTGAATAATTTACAGCAATTCTCATGGTAATTGTGACCATTCACAATTTTCACCAGACATAAGCACCTAACTCCTACAAAAGCAGAAGAGCCCCGGAGGCACCGTGGTTAAGAGCTCAGCTGCTAATCTAATGGTCAGAGCTTCTAACCAGAGCTTCAAACCAGTTTGTTCCGGTTCGAAACCATGGTGAGAATTTGCATTTCTACCCCGGATATACTGAATCAGAATCTACATTTTAACAAGATCCCCAGGTGATTCTTATGTATAATAGATTTTGAGAACCACTGTTCTACCAGTGGCTCTCAGAGCTGGTCCTTAACCAGCGGCATTAGCATCCCCTGGGAACTTGCAAAAAATGCAACTTCTCAGCAGGGGTTCAAGCCAGTTCCTGGTTTTAACCCACCAACTGCTCCATGGAGGAAGATGTAGGAGCCTGCTTCTGTAAAGATTACAGCCTTGAAAGCCCTATGGGGCAGTTCCACTCTGTCCTATAGGGTGGCTATGAGTCACAACTGACTTGATGGCAACAGGGTTTTTCTATGTATGCTCAACTCTGCATACTCCTGTTTTTAAAGTATCTTCCCCTTTGGGATCTCAAATCCATTGCCTGCGATTTCCTGACAAGGCCAACATGATGCAGGGATGGTTGAGGGTTAGTCATCTTGTTTTACAGACGAGATATCTAAGGCCCAGAGAGAAGCCCCCATCTCTATCCCTGATTCAGGCTGATGCAGGGAGTTAGTAAAAACCAAGGGAACGCCTAGGTGAGCCAACATCAGGAAACAGCCAGTGGCCCCAACGCTAACACATGAGACACACCGGCTGTTCATTTTCTAATGTAAATTCTAGAAGGGACCCAGGGAAGAAAGGGAGAGAGAACAAATTGGAAGTAATCAGAATCAGATTCAAGATAAACTGTTAATGGTTAATAGGGTCAACCACCCAAGCGGCAGGCAGACCTGGAATTTTCCACTCTCGCTCTTTGCCTGGTGTTCGCTAGAGACCATATGTGCATTAGCCCGCAGCTCAAGTAACTGGTTCCCAGGAATGATGAAAAGCTGGAGAAATAACTGCAGTCACCTTCCACTCTGAAAGTGGCACGATTTCAATGGAGTTCTCCAGAGTGCAGGAGGGAACACGGCTTCAAGAGCCATGATAATAATAACAGCAATAAGCAATAATACCCATCTCCCATCTCATCAGCATTGCTAACAGGCATTGAGGGTGACCTGTACCAACCCCGCATAAAGAGCTTTGAGTATATGACCTCATCACACATTCACCACTACCTTACAAAATAAATGCAATAGTTATTCTCCTTTAAAAAAAAAAAAAGTTGCCGTGGAGTCAATTCCTATTCATGGAGACCCCACGTGTGTCAGAGTAGATCTGGACTCCGTAGAGTTTGCAGGGGCTGATATTTTTAGAAGTAGATAGACAAGCCTTTCTTCTGAGGTGCCTCTGGGTGAACTTAATCCTCCAACCTTTGGATTCAAGGAGTCTAAGTCTGAGACCTGAGATCACTCAGGTAAGGGGAGGCAGAGCTGGTCTGCCCACCTGAGTATGACTGTGTTGCCTGAGCCTCAAATCACCAAATCACCACCACGCACTCTGCCAGTACTCCTTGTGAATGTTTAAGGGCCCCTGATGGCGCAGGGGGTAAAGTGCTCAGCTGCTAACCAAAAGATCGGCCGTTACAAACCCACCAGCTGCTCCATGGGAGAAAGACGTGGCAGTCTGCTTCCATAAAGATTACAGCCCTGGAAACCCTATGGGGCAGTTCTACTCTGTCCTAGAGGGTCGCTAGGAGTATGAATTGACTTGATAGCAATGGGTTTGGGTTTGGGTTTTTTTGTGTGCATGTTTTTTGTTATTTTAATTTTATATTTAATTTGATTTTTATTATTTTTACATGTGCTTTATAGGGTCCAGAGCACTTTTAGATGTTAGCATTCCCATGTCAAAGATGGGGGGAAATAAAGACGGGTCAGATCAGTTCATAGAAGAACCCTCCCCAAATGAGTCAGGGGGAGCAGAGAAGTACGTACGCTCAGCTCCAGGTCCCCTGCTACTCAGCTTCCCAAAACATGCCCACCCACGCCCACCCAGAGAGGCATGAAAGAAGGGGTTGGTGTGTGAAGGCTAGTTGTAACAGCTAGTGCCTAGGGTGCCTCGGGAGCCCTCATGGCGCAGTGGTTAAGAGCTCAGTCGCTAACTAAAAGGTCAGCGGTTTGAATCTACCAGCCGCTCCTTGGAAACCCAGTTCTGCTCTGTCCTGTAGGGTCTCTGTGAGTAGGAATTAACTCAATGGCAACAGGTTTGGCTTAGGCTGCCTCAGGGTAATGCCCACCTGATAAAGAGGGACTTCACTGCTGGGCTGGAGAAAAGGCAGAGAATGAGGAGGGAGAGAAAGGGGTTAGAGGGGAGGGGTTTCTCAAGCAGGTCTCTGTTCAGGCCCCACACCTGACAAGCACCTCACGGCCTCAGAGTGCCCTGTGTGGACAGCCATCAGACAGCACACACTCACATTTTCAGATTCCACATCCCCCAAAAGTTAATATAAAACCACCTCACTTGGTGACATTGTACTTCTCCTGGTAATGGAGAGATTCCGTTTGCAAAAGCTCTTTTTTAAGCTCCATTGACTATCAAGACATGCAAGCCCTGGGTGCGCAATGGAAACCTTGTGGGGAAAACTCAATTAAGCCCGATATGGATGCACACAGAACAAGAAGGAGAGCAAAGAACACGAAAACAAAAAAAAAGGACATGGCTTTTGAATAATAAAGTGCCAGATTTAAAATGAGACTGTACAATAACAGCGCTAATTCCTGGAAACGTAGGCGAGGAACTAAATACATAAGATATTGGGGGGAAATTCATTTTCACAGACGTTGGGGCTGGAATAAGGCTTTTTGGCACTTCACACACCCTTGGCTGATTTTTCTGCTGAGTGCAGGAGGTTGTTAACCACCTTCTCATGGAAAACATACCTCCATCTCAAGTCAGAGGTTAAGTTATTCTCTGGCCAAAAGAAGCAATCCATCATGCTTCATTACAGGGCAGATCTCACAACGAATAGCGTTTGGCAGAGATGGATAACTTCATATGACTCCATCTGCAATGCTGTAAATGTGTCTGTCATCTCCAAGACTGGTTGAGGTGGTCAGACGCCACTTGAGGTCCTGAGCAGAATTCCCGTCTGCTTCAAGGAAGGAGTGTGGCTGGTGAATTCACACCTGAAAAACAGCCATGGTATGAATAACCACCCACACATTTATTTAAGCAGCTCTATGAGCCCTGATGGCTCAGTGGTTAAGAGTCTGGTTGTTAACCAAAAGATCGGCAGTTCGAATCCACCAGCCACTTCTTGGAAACCTTATGCAGCAGTACTACTGTGTCCTCTAGGGTTGCTATGAGTCAGAATTGACTCGACAGCAACGGGTTTTATGGTTTTATGAGCCAGACAGAGCCCCTGGGTGGTTCAAACAGTCAGCCTGCTTGGCTGCTAATCAAAAGGTTGGAGAATTGAGTCTACCCAGAGGCACCTCAGAAGAAAGGCCTGGCAATCTACTTCCAAAAATCAGTCATTGAAAGCCCTATGGAGCACAGCTCTACCCTGACACACATGGGGTTGCCATGAGTCAGAGTTAACTCCATGGCAACTAGTATGAAGCAGCCATCTCCCCATCAGACTGCTGAATAGAAAGCGTGGCTCTCTCCTTCCAAACTCTGTGACCTTGGCAGAGAACTCAACCTTTGCCTCAGTTTTCTTAAATCTATCAAAATGGGAATAATAATAATAATACTTTCCTTGTAGGCTTATGTAGACAAGGGTCTTTGGAGAGTAACTGTCATAACTAATGCTTAATAAACTTTAGTGGTCGTTGTCTTATCCATCTCAACCTGGGCTGGGACTAAGGTCCGGCAAGTGAGGCATCCAGATGTAGCGCTTAAGGACGTACTTACCCTCAGGGTCGTGCACGCGTGCCTCTGTTAATGTTGTGCCCCAGGCACCTTGCTTACCTCCCCCTAGTCTCTGCCCTGATCTCAACTTTACAGATGCAGAAATGGAAGCTCCAAGGAGTTAAGTAACTTGCTGGCAGCCTCCCAGTTCACGCAGAACTTAGATTCAAAGCCTGACCCACTACATTTGGTCTTTCCACCACATCACACTGCCTGAAAAGTGAGGTTTCCAGAAGTGAACTGTCCATTCCCAAACTGTGGTCCTCGGTGTCAGAGTCATGAGCAGAAACGACTACATCAGATGGGAACGTCACCTCAACAGACAGTTCATTTCCTGGAACGAAGAGAACAGAGAACAGCATCCAACATAAGAGGCCTCTGCTGAGTCTCTTTCAAGGCCCAGTTTAGGTCCTAAATAATGCAGAACTGCTTACCTTTGAAAAAAGGCTGGAGTAATGAAGACTGCATTTCACTGGTCAAAAAAAAAAAAAAAATTAAGAGATACATGATTCTCTAGCAAAACCTTCCTTATCAGCTCTGTTGGGGGAAGGAACAAAACAAGGCAAATAAATGACAAAAGCAGAAGAACCATCAATCACGCCGTCGGCCTGCCAGCACAGGCTGCAGACGTGCAACCTACAGTCACCCTCTGGCTCCCAGATGCTGGCTCAGCCCAGCTCCAGGCAAGAGATAGGTGTGAGCTTGGCTGAAAACCGGAGTTGCAGAGCCTCCTCGCAGCTCTGCCACTGACTTTCTCTGTGACTTTGGTGAAGTGGCTAAACCCCCCGAGTTTCCTAATCTCTAACACAAGCCATTTCACAGCGAGACTCGGAATTCTTTGCCAGCTCCAAATTCTACAATTCCCAGAAACACTAAATTGCATGAGCAAAAAGCATTTTCTGAAATGCATCTCCTCTCATTTCATCCTTCTATTGTCCGGGAAACCTTCATAGCTGATATCCTGCCACTGTTATTTGTGTGTGTGTATGTGTGGTTGATCAGCAAAAATACATTTAAAAATAAATTAAACAAAAAAAGACAATTTTAAAAGGCCGGAATGAGAAATTTTTTTATGATTTCAACATAATTTTCTGAGGATTTTGGTTAACATTGGAAAGCCTTACCTATGTAGCCAAACCAGTTGCCTGTCAGTCAATTCCAACTCATGGTAAGCCCATGTATGGCAGAGTATAGCTGCACTCCACAGGGGTTTCAAGGCTGTGATCTTTCTGAAGTAGATTGCCAGGCCTATATTCCGAGGCATCTTTGTGTGGGTTCACACCACCCATCTTTCAGTTAGTTGCCAAGGGCTTAACTGTTTGTGCGACCAGGGACTCTTTACCAAAAAAAAAAAAAAAAAAAAACCAAACCCACTGCCATTGAGATAATTTTGACTCATTGTAACCTTACAGGACAGAATAGAACTGCCCTTTAGGGTTTCCAAGGCTGTGTGGTGCAGTGTTTAAGAGCTCAGCTGCTAACCAAAAGATGAGCAGTTCGAGTCTACCAGCCCCTCCTTGGAAACCCTATGGGGCAGTTCTACTCTGTCCTACAGGGCTGCTATGAGCCGGAATCAACTCGACAGCAACGGCTTTTTTGTTTGTTTGTTCGTTTGTTTAATCTTTACGGAAGCAGGCAGCCACATCTTTCTCCCGAGGAGCCACTGGTAGGTTCGAACCTCTAACCTTTTGGTTAGCAGTCAAACACTTAACCACTGGGCCACCACGGCTCCCTAGGGACTATCTACCTATGTAGAATGTTCCCATATTCCTTAAATCTTTATCAGATGCATCGATTTTCTTGTCCTAACAACCTCCATTTGACAAAAGAAGAAATTGAGATTAGAATGATTGCGTGTCTTCATTTGTTCATTCATTCATTCATTTGGCAAACATTCCGTATGTCTTCCCTGCATCAGGCTCTGTGAGAGGGCCAGAATTTCAGAAATAAAGGATATAGTCTATACCCAGAAGGAGATAGTATATCGAGGTCGTTGAGCACATACATTTTGAGGTCCAGTAGGTCTGGGTTCAGATACTCTGTCTCGCCTTGGACAATATATTTAACCTCTCTGAACCTCAGGTTACTTACCTATCAAGTGCGGATAATAATATCTACCAGACGGGGAATAAGTGAGAATTAAATGAGCCACTAATGTAAAGGAAACCCTTGTGGCATTGTGGGTAAAGAGCTACTGCTGCTAACCAAAAGGTCGGCAGTTCGAATCCACCAGGCACTCCTTGGAAACTCTATGGGGCAGTTCTACTCTGTCCTATAAAGTCGCTACTAATGTAAAGCACTTAACTCAAGGTCTGGGACACAAGCAACGGATAACACAGTGCCCAGGAACATTTTGAGTTGTTGTCTGGACCAAGCATGGTGGATGGCTCTTTTTGTTTAGTTATTTTTTCTTTTTTGCAGGCAGCAGGATCTCCCATGTGCCGAAGAATCTTGTGGCAGCCAAGAGACTGAAAACAGATCGCCTGCATGGTTCTCCAGGGTGTGTGAAGAAGTTGGAGAATCGTGCAGACCAGCCTCTAGCTCCAGATTTGGCAACGAACCTGAGGAATATTCCCTACCTCAGTGAAAAACTTCAGTCTCCTTCCTGAATCAAAGGAAACGATATATCCTTTGGTGATGCATGCCAAATAACTTCAGCAACTTCCGAGGTGGTTCAGACACCCTGCCCAACTGGAAGGTGCCTTTCCTCCCTTCACCCCCTAGTGCCAAGCTCCAGCGTTTGTCCAACCTGGCCGGGACTCTCCAAGCCCAGCCCAGGAAAAGCTGCTCGGCCCAAGGAGCCAGGCCTCTGGGTCCGATTTGAGCACCAGCCTGGGGCAAGCTGGAAAAGCCATTGTGGGGGAAATCCCAGACACAGGCATCCTGTCACCATAGTGAGGGGGACACTCACCAGAAGGGATTGCACCAACTCCCCTGCAGCAGCCTGAGTCCTGTGGGTGTGCAACTCGGCACAGAAGGTTTTGTCATTTGGGACGTAATAAACTCCACTTCCTGGACTCCACGCCCCTCCAGGTTCTGCATCAACCACCCTGCATATTCATCCCCCTGTCCTGGTTGGTGCCCCCTGCACCTGCAGACCCATTTGGTGGAGCTGTGGAGGTCTCAGGTGCCGCTCACGTGTGCTAATGAAAAGTGCTCTCTGGCCACCTCGGGGGGCAAGGGCATTGTGCTCCGGCTGAGGCAGTGGGTCTCAACCTTGCCTGATGCTGGGGTCCGCTGGGAGCTTTCCCAACCCTGATGACCAGGCTGCAGCCCAGACCAATTAAACTAGACTCTCTGGGGGTGGGACCCAGGCATCAGTATTTATTTGAAAAGGGGGCCAGATGAGTCCAAGGTGCAGTCAAGTTTAAGAACTAGGAAAGGAATACAAAGATAAGCCTCCAGGGAGTTTCTTTTCTGTCTCCCTTCCTCCCTCCCTAGCTTACTTCCTCCCTCTTTCTTCTATTCCTCTCTGTTTCTCTTTCTTCCTCCCTCTCTTCCTTCTCACTATTTGCTGAAACAGTATATTCCGTGGTTAAAGTCCGGTCAGACCACATCTTTGCTTTTGAACTCTGGCTTTGCTGCCCCTAATTGTGTAACCCAGGGCAAGCTACTTCACCTCTCTGAATCTTAGCTTTTCACTCTGTGAAATGGAGAAATCAAAGTTCTTACCCCAGAGGATCCTTGGTAGGATTAAATATCATATAAATTCCTTCACAGCAGCAACAACAAAAAACAGTCGCCATTGAGTCAATTCTAACTCGTGGTGACCCCATGTGGTTCAGAGTAGGATTATGATCCATAGAGTTTTCAAGGCTGCGAACTTTTGGAAGTAGATCACCAGGCCTGTCTTCCCAGGCACCTCTGAGTAAGTCCAAACCACTAACTATTCAGTTAGTAGCTGAGCACTAACAGTTTGCACCAGGGACTCCTACGTAGCATATCCGAACACTAAAATCCGTTGCCCTCGAGTTGATTCCGACTCATAGCGAACCTATAGGACAGAGAAGAACCGCCCCATAGAGTTTCCAAGGCTGTAATTTTTACAGACAAGGACATCATGCTTGGTAAAATAGAGGGTCAGCGAAAACGGGAAAGGCCCTCAATAAGAGGGACTGACACAGTGGCTGCAACAATGGACTCGAGCATGACAAAGACTACGAGGATGTCGCAGGACCCAGCGGTGTTTTGTTCTGTTGTACACAGGGTTGTTATGAATCAGAACCAACTTGACGGCACCTAACAATGACAACAACAGTCTTCACTTAAGCAGACATCGCATCTTTCTCCCTCCGAGTGGCTGGTGGGTTCAAACCACTGACCTTTCAGTTGGCAACTGAGTGCTTTAACCACTGCACCACCAGGGCTCCTTACCTAGCATATAAAAAAAAATATGCTATAGTTTATGCTAAATAAATGTGTGCCATTTCTCTTCTGGTTATTATTGTCATTATTTGCCAGGAGCTATGTTAGATGCTGAGAATCTCTCTTTCCGCTCACACCCACACTGGGGGATGGCCCTGAATCATTGATTGGTCAGGGCGGAATGAAGAAAGGCTTCTTTGAATAGTAATAACAATTATACACTGAGCACTCCAGTGTGCCAGGCACAGTTTAACCACATCCCAAACATACAGGGGACACCTGAGGGTGGACAACGGTGCTGAGTGGGAGTTCGTCACAGGCTCTCCTCTACCCAACAGGGGGTGATGGTATTGACATTGACATTTTGTAGATGAGGACTCTGAGTTTCCGTGAGGTTAAGTATTTCACCCAAGATCACATGCGTCAATGCAAACCCAACCCCAACCCACACGGCTCTGCTTCCTGCGTGGATGTGGGGTGTGCCTGGGAGGGAAAGCTGAGGTTCGGCCAGAGTGAAGAGAATAAAGCAGTTCCTCCAATCTGGGGGCCCTCAGGAGATGGACACAGGCACACTGGGGTGGAGAGCAGGGTACTGAGGAGCCAGGGACCCGAGGTGGGGTGAATATGACCAGTGGGGGACTGAAGAGGGAGAGATCCGAATGTATTCAGAGTGGGGGAATGGATGGAAGCCACCCAGTGCTGAGTGGGCAGTGAGTCCATTTAAAGGGTGTAGGGCAGAATGAAAGGCCCCCAATTCACAGAAATCCTGGCCATGTCTGACGGCCTTCACGTGCCTCAGTTTCCCTACCTGTACCATGAAGTAATGCCACCAGTACAGATTGTTGTAAAATTAAACTGCAAAATACAAGTGGTAAGAAAACACTTCGAAACAGGCTTGAAATAGCTTATGCCTGTCAAAGAGGACTTGGTTTTGCCATAGGGCCTCTATCACCCACATTTTGAAGAGTAATCAATTGTGGGGAAATCACTTAGGAAACATCGCTGAGGCTTGATCAAGGCCTGGCTAGGTCAGGAAAGCTGAATAACTTAGTGATAAGCAGCTAAATCAAGCTCTGGTTTCAGTCAAGCCTCCACCATTTACTAGAGCAAAACGTCTTTGGGAGAGAGGAGGCGGAGCCAAGATGGCGGACTAGGCAGACGCTACCTCGGATCCCTCTTACAACAAAGACACGGAAAAACAAGTGAATCGATCACATACATAACAATCTACGAACCCTGAACAACAAACACAGATTTAGAGACGGAGAACGAACTAATACGGGGAAGCAGCGATTGTTTCCAGAGCCTGGAGCCAGCGTACCAGTCAGGTACGGCACAAGCACAGAGACCTGCTCCACCCCCCTGAACTAACCCCGGGAGGGGGACTAGCCGGTTCCACGGGTGGCGTGGGACGCAGCCGTTAGGAGAAGTCCCCGGGAGGCAGTGACTGATCTTGGAGCAGAAAGAGCAACATCCGAGCCGGGGAACCGTCCCGCAGGGATTTGGACTGCACGCAGGTACGCCATAAACACGGAGAGTTGCTCCACCCCCTGAACTAACCCCGGGAAGGTGACCAGCCGGGTCGCGCGGGCAGCGTGGGACGCAGCCGGTAGGAGAAGTCCCCGGGAGGCAGCGACTGGTATTGGAGCGGGGAGAACAGCGTTCCAGCCGGGACACTCGGTCGCGGCACAAGCACGGGGAGCTACTCCACCCATCTGAACTAACCCCGGGAGGGGGCCCACCTGGTTCACGGGGGCGGCACGGCCACGTGGCTGGAGGAACGAGAAGTCCCCGGGAGGCAGCGACTGATTTTGGAGTCGAGAGTGCACCGTCCCAGTAGGGGAGCCTTGACGCTGGGCGTGGGGCTGGAAGCGGAGGATCTGACCGTGACTCCAGCGGGCCAGACCCCCTGAGGGCAATCTCCACACAGCCAGCACACATAGGCGACGCGCCCGCGGGAATCTCAGATATAATAGTCATCCCAAGCAAGACAAGCAACTCTGGCTATATTCTGAGGTGCTACTCTCCTATCTCTCTGTTCCCTCCTCCACCCTCCCCAGGCGGCTTCATTAACATCTGAATAGCCTGAGCCAGAGGGAGAACTCTGATAGGGATCTGACTGCTGTTTTTTTTTAGCGGATTTTCTGGAAAAACTAGTTTCCCAGTGATGGCTCGGAGACAACAATCCATATCAAACCACTTAAAGAAGCAGACCGTGACAGCTTCTCCAACCCCACAAACAAAAGAATCAAAATCTTTCCCAAATGAAGATACAATTTTGGAATTATCAGATACAGAATATAAAAAACTAATTTACAGAATGCTTAATGATATCACAAATGAAATTAGGATATCTGCAGAAAAAGCCAAGGAACACACTGATAAAACTGTTGAAGAACTCAAAAAGATTATTCAAGAACATACTGGAAAAATTAATAAGTTGCAAGAATCCATAGAGAGACAACATGTAGAAATCCAAAAGATTAACAATAAAATAACAGAATTAGACAACACACTAGGAAGTCAGAGGAGCAGACTCGAGCAATTAGAATGCAGACTGGGACATCTGGAGGACCAGGGAATCAACACCAACATAGCTGAAAAAAAATCAGATAAAAGAATTAAAAAAAATGAAGAAACCCTAAGAATTATGTGGGACTCTATCAAGAAGGATAACCTGCGGGTGATTGGAGTCCCAGAACAGGGAGGGGGGACAGAAAACACAGAGAAAATAGTTGAAGAACTTCTGACAGAAAACTTCCCTGACATCACGAAAGACGAAAGGATATCTATCCAAGATGCTCATCGAACCCCATTTAAGATTGATACAAAAAGAAAAACACCAAGACATATTATCATCAAACTCACCAAAACCAAAGATAAACAGAAAATTTTAAAAGCAGCCAGGGAGAAAAGAAAGGTTTCCTTCAAGGGAGAATCAGTAAGAATATGTTCTGACTACTCAGCAGAAACCATGCAGGCAAGAAGGGAATGGGACGACATATACAGAACACTGAAGGAGAAAAACTGCCAACCAAGGATCATATATCCAGCAAAACTCTCTCTGAAATATGAAGGCGAAATTAAGATATTTACAGACAAACACAAGTTTAGAGAATTTGCAAAAACCAAACCAAAGCTACAAGAAATACTAAAGGATATTGTTTGGTCAGAGAACCAATAATATCAGATATCAGCACAACACAAGGTCACAAAACAGAACGTCCTGATATCAACTCAAATAGGGAAATCACAAAAACAAACAAATTAAGATTAATTAAAAAAAAAAATACACATAACAGGGAATCATGGAAGTCAATAGGTAAAAGATCACAATAATCAAAAAGAGGGACTAAATACAGGAGGCATTGAACTGCCATATGGAGAGTGATACAAGGCGATATAGAACAATACAAGTTAGGTTTTTACTTAGAAAAATAGGGGTATATAATGAGGTAACCACAAAAAGGTATAACAACTCTATAACTCAAGATAAAAACCAAGAAAAACGTAACGACTCAACTAACATAAAGTCAAACACTATGAAAGTGAGGATCTCACAATTTACTAAGAAAAACGCCTCAGCACAAAAAAGTATGTGGAAAAATGAAATTGTCAACAACACACATAAAAAGGCATCAAAATGACAGCACTAAAAACTTATTTATCTATAATTACCCTGAATGTAAATGGACTAAATGCACCAATAAAGAGAGAGAGAGTCACAGACTGGATAAAGAAACACGATCCATCTATATGCTGCCTACAAGAGACACACCTTAGACTTAGAGACACAAACAAACTAAAACTCAAAGGATGGAAAAAAGTATATCAAGCAAACAATAAGCAAAAAAGAAGAGGAGTAGCAATATTAATTTCTGACAAAATAGACTTTAGACTTAAATCCACCACAAAGGATAAAGAAGGACACTATATAACGATAAAAGGGACAATTGATCAGGAAGACATAACCATATTAAATATTTATGCACCCAATGACAGGGCTGCAAGATACGTAAATCAAATTTTAACAGAACTGAAAAGTGAGATAGATACCTCCACAATTATAGTAGGAGACTTCAACACACCACTTTCGGAGAAGGACAGGACATCCAGTAAGAAGCTCAACAGAGACACGGAAGATCTAATTACAACAATCAACCAACTTGACCTCATTGACTTAAACAGAACTCTCCACCCAACTGCTGCAAAATATACTAACGCACATGGAACATTCTCTAGAATAGACCACATATTAGGTCATAAAACAAACCTTTGCAGAGTCCAAAACATCGAAATATTACAAAGCATCTTCTCAGACCACAAGGCAATAAAACTAGAGATCAATAACAGACAAACGAGGGAAAAGAAATCAAATACTTGGAAAATGAACAATACCCTCCTGAAAAAAGACTGGGTTATAGAAGACATCAAGGAGGGAATAAGGAAATTCATAGAAAGCAACGAGAATGAAAATACTTCCTATCAAAACCTCTGGGACACAGCAAAAGCAGTGCTCAGAGGTCAATTTATATCAATAAATGCACACATACAAAAAGAAGAAAGAGCCAAAAGCAGAGAACTGTCCCTACAACTTGAACAAATAGAAAGTGAGCAACAAAAGAATCCATCAGGCACCAGAAGAAAACAAATAATAAAAATTAGAGCTGAACTAAATGAATTAGAGAACAGAAAAACAATCGAAAGAATTAACAAAGCCAAAAGCTGGTTCTTTGAAAAAATTAACAAAATTGATAAACCATTGGCTAGACTGACTAAAGAAATACAGGAAAGGAAACAAATAACCCGAATAAGAAATGAGAAGGACCACATCACAACAGAACCAAATGAAATTAAAAGAATCATTTCAGATTATTATGAAAAATTGTACTCTAACAAATTTGAAAACCTAGAAGAAATGGATGAATTCCTGGAAAAACACTACCTACCTAAACTAACACATTCAGAAGTAGAACAACTAAATAGACCCATAACAAAAAAAGAGATTGAAACGGTAATCAAAAAACTCCCAACAAAAAAAAAGTCCTGGCCCGGACGGCTTCACTGCAGAGTTCTACCAAATTTTCAGAGAAGAGTTAACACCACTACTACTAAAGGTATTCCAAAGCATAGAAAATGACGGAATACTACCCAACTCATTCTATGAAGCCACCATCTCCCTGATACCAAAACCAGGTAAAGACATTACAAAAAAAGAAAATTATAGACCTATATCCCTCATGAACATTGATGCAAAAATCCTCAACAAAATTCTAGCCAATAGAATCCAACGACACATCAAAAAAATAATTCACCCTGATCAAGTGGGATTTATACCAGGAAAAAAAAAAAAAACGTCTTTGGGTCTGTTTCCTCATCTGTAAAATGGAGATAATAATAGCTCTTTCTCAGTGGATTGCTATGAGGATTAAATGAGACCATGTGCCCATTAAACACTTAAGGTACTTCACACAGATGAAACACTCAAAACCTTGTTAGCTCTCCTGACTGGTAAAATGGCCATCTCCCTCTCACCCCGGGCCTAGGCATTCTTAGCTTCTCTGCTGTGGCCAAGTTTACTTTCGCCTATCTGCCAGAGCTAGTGAGGTGTTATTTGTTTTGCAGGGCGTTTGTTTTCCAATATTTTTACTAAGTAGGACAGCTGTATCAATGAGGCCTGCCGCTTTATTGGTTGCTAATTGCTGGGGCATAATTGTTGCAACATTACTTTGTGTTCCTCTAATTCTCTGAGCCAATCAAGGTGACCAGTTCTCTAATTACAGCCACAGTGAATTCCTAGCCACCAAACACCAGCAGCCAAACGTTTAGAGCATTCAGCTTACCGCAACTCTTTTCAACACTTCCTTGAGGAAAAGGAAAGAAAGTCACGTCAGGAATTCATTTTTAAAATAATTTTACAATTATATAAATCCCATTGCTGTCAAGTTGTCGTAATGACCCTAGAGGACAGAGCAGAGCTGCCCCGTAGGGTTTCCAAGGCTGTAATCTTTCCTCTCTGGAGAGGCTGGCTGGTTTGAACCACCAACCTTTTGGTTAGTAGCCAAATGCTTAACCACTGCACCACCAGGGCTCTCTTATAATTATATAGGAATATATAAAATAATAAACATTGGAAATTATAGTAATTTGTATATTTTCTGAAAGTAGCTTCTAAGATCTGTCTCCAGCTCTGTACATACATTCAATTCAGTCTCTTTCCTGCATGATGACAGATGATGCCTGTAAATGATCAGTTATGAGCCCCCAGACAGATCCCAAAGGGCCCTCACATCATCAGACACTGAAGCACGCTCAGCCTAGTTCTTGCACTGAAGACAGTCTGTGGTAGTCAAATGTTTTCTGAAACTTGCTGGCTATCTATGTTCTTGCCAGAAGTCACAGAAGCAAACTGGTCAATCCAGTAGAATCACTGATGATAACGATACATTTGAGAGCACTTAGCATACCACAAAATAAAAAGTTATGATCAGTCATAATGTCACCACCTCTTTTTGTGTTTTTAATCAGGTGGAATCTTTTCCTACTCTCAATTTCCTTAGAGTAAAATCCAAACTGAGACCTGGGTTTGATTCTTGACCCATGCGCCTCATGTGCGGCCACCACTTGTCTGTCATTGGAGGCTTGGGTGTTGCTATGATGCTGAATGGGTTTCCACAGAGCTTCCAGACTAGGACTGGGAAGAAAGGTCTGGTAATCTACTTCCAAAAATCAGCCAGTAAAAACCCTATGGGTTACAATTGTTGGATCTCGTTGACAGCAGCTAGCAACAACAGCCACCATCTTGGCCTCCAAATGGTATGGAGGGAAATGAAGATTAAAGCAATCACCACTGCTCTCAGGGAGCCTTCAGGCTAATTAGTGATAAGAACAAGCAGATTCGGCCAACATGTGAGCAGAGATACAGCAGCTGGAGGCAGAGATTCTTAGTTCCTCTCCAACACTCATTTTTCGGTACTTGGGTAGTAATAGAACCCTGATTTTGTTCTTTTTACCTAGCTAGGGCCTGCGCTTCCTAACCTCCCTTGCAGATAGGTGTGGCCGTGTGACCAAGTGCTAGTTAATGAGGTGCAAGCAGAAATGTTACGGCGTCTTTGCTCTACGCCAACACCCTCACCATGCAGACCCCAATTCTAACTCAAGGGCTCAGGGAGGCTGTTGGTTCGAAGTGCAGGAAGGGAAGGAGACAAGAAGCAGGAGAAGTGCTGGCTGGCTAGCCTGGCCTGCACCAAGGCCCCACCAGTCAACGCTTTCTTCCTCTACAATTCCTACTTGAATTGTGTCATGTTGCTATGCTGGCCCACATGGAAATCCACCAAATAGCATCCTTAAATATAGCATATCATACCAGAGGCTGTCCAGTCCATTCTGGCTCATGGTAACCCTATGTGTGTCAGAGCAGAGCTGTGCTCCATAAGGTTTTCAATGGCTGTGACTTTTCAGAAGTAGATCCACCAGGCCTCTCTTCCAAGGTGCCAATGGGTAGACTCCAACGTCCAAACTTTTGGTTAGGAGTCGAGTGTGTTAACTGATTACATCACCTAGGCACCCCTGTAAAATCTCTCTGGGAGGACCAAAACACGTCAGTCATATGCACATTAGCGCTTCCAGGACCTGGAGGAGACAGGGGTACCAAGGAAATAAGAGGCTTTATTGTGGGGCAGGGAGGTGTGGCTGAGGTCCTGAGAAGAGAGATTCTGACAGCCAGCGGGTCCTCGAAAGTGGGAGAAGGGCACAGTAAGGAAGGCAGAAAGAAGTCCCAGGCAAACTTAGCTTGTTTCCAAAGTTCACTTGGGGGCCAGTCTTGTAACTAGGATGGAGAGCAAAGACTCTCCCTCCTGTCTCCTTGTAGTCTTTGCTCCCAGACTAGAAATACCAGATTTGTACAATGTCAGCTTGTGCATGATGAAGTACACTGCTTTAGGGAGATCTCCAAGAGAACCTACCCACCATTTTTCACGTGATACTTATGAACCAAAACAAAAAACCCATTCTGAATTTCCAAGAAATTACCTTCTGGAATAAAATGCAGGGTACTTGGCAATTAATTGTACCAGCCAAACAGCAGAGAATGCTCCAAAGCCCAAATGGCAGAGAATGGTCCCAAGCCAAAAGAGAATACAGAGGATCAATAGTGAAATTTACAGAAAAACAACATTATACTTGATTCATGGATGTGGATCCCAACAATTCTATAGCATTTAAGATTTCAGGATGCTTGCTTAGCTTTTTTGTTTCGGTTGGTTTTAACATTTTAGTGCCTCCCTCTTTTCTTAGTATTACTGTTTTTATTTGTTCCAACCTTTTTTTATTGTGAAATATAACAGGCACCTTGAAAAGTAAACAAAAAGTGTTCAGCTCAATGTATTTTCCCAACTTGAGCACTTATGTCTCCAATACCCAGAATAGCCTCACTCCATCCCTCCCCAATCACCTGTTTCTTTCTACCAAGTTAACCACATTCCTAGCTTTTATGGGTTCACTCTTTCACTTTCTTTTTTGGTTTTATTTCCTAAGCATACACAACTAAACACCAAGGTTTAATTTTTCGTGTTTTAAATTTTTTTTTAATTAATGAACTAATACAATTCTGTTTGGTTTCTTTCATTGAACATGGTATTTTTGAGACTCATCTATGTTGTGTAGCTATAATTTCATTAATTTTTGTTCATGTGCAATATTCCTTGTATGAATTGCTGCAGTTTATTATTTCGCTTTCTAATTGATAAGCCTTTTGAGTTGTCTTCCATATCATAGTTTTTAAGTCACCTCTAGGTTAAAGAAGAGTCCCTGGCTGGTGCAAACAATTAATGAACTCGGCTGCTAACCAAAAGGTTGGAGGTTCAAGTCCACCCAGAAGTGCCTTGGAAGAAAAGTCTGGCATTCTATTTCCAAAAAATCAGCCACTGAAAACCCTACGGTGCAGAGTTCTACTCTGACACACATGGGGTCACTTTGAGTCGGAATGGACTTGACAGCAACTGCGTAGGATAAAGAGCAAAGGTAATGGACAACCTCACCTGGGTTATCAGCTATCAAAAGAAATGAACTACTGAAAAATTCGACAAAACAATAAACTTCAAAACTATTATGCTCAGTGAGAGAAGCCAGATACAAAAGACTACCTGTTGTATGATTCTAACCATACGAAAATGTCCAGAAAAGACAAATTCAGAGAGACAGGAAGCAGATCAGAGGTTGTCTAGGGCTAGGGGGCAGACCAGGCAGTGTCTGCAAACAGGCATGAGGGTCTTTCTGAGAAGTTGGGAATGTTCTACAAATGAATTGTGGTGAGAATTGTGCAACTCCGTAAATTTTCCAAAAATTATTGAATTCTATGTTTACAATGGATGAATTTTATGGTATGTAAACTGTACTTTAAAAAAGTGGTTTTTAAAATCTCTGCGTGGGATGTACTTATTTATAAATTTAAATTAATTTGGGAGGGGAATTTTTGAGGTCATCACAATACCCTTTGACATAACAAGAAATGCAATGAGATGTGCTGGAATGCCTCTTGGGGGACTCTTGGGTTTTCTCCTTCCTTCTTGATTTTTAATAAGGGCCCATGATAAGTCAATCTCTCTCTGCGTAAGGGGTCCCTGGATAGCACAAATGGTTAAGTTCTTGGCTATTAATCAAAAGGTCAATGGTTCGAATCCACCCAGAGGCACCTTAGAAGAAAGGCCTGGTGAACTGCTCCTGAAAGGTCACAGCCATGGGAGGTACTATGGAGCGGAGTTCTACTCCGCACACCCGGGATCACCAGGAGTTGGAATCAACTCTAGGGCACTTGGTTTTATTTACACTGGAGATGGCAGAAACTCAGATGAGAGCAGTTATGTTGCTGAGAAGTTTGGGGGCCTGATGCTAGAATTTAGACTCTCAAATGGGCAGAAAAATAAAGCCACCATTCTGAAGTGTGGAACTCTTTGTTTTGGCACCAAACACACCCCATGGCACATCCTGTTTTGATGTTTTTAATGGCTGGCACTTTCTAAGCTTGGACTCCTGGGTTTATTCCTATGCGTCCCTGCCCAACCCCATATCTGGAAGCCGTGGGCTGCACTGGAGTTTGGGGAATGGTTTTCAGGTGGAGATTTTGTCAAAGGTAAATGGCCAGGCCCAGCGAGCAGCACTGAGCTGGAAGGAAACCCAGGTTGCAACGCCAGGGATTAGCGACGTTCCCGCAGGAGGAGAGATTGCCTGCTTATTACACTCACCTTGTCATCGATCGGAACCATACGGACATCAGGCCTCGCCCTAGAGGCAGCAAAGGCAGCAGTTTACAATTTACCCACAGCACATTGAATCCTGGAAACTCCAAAGCACAAACCGTACTCTCCTGGTAGGGAAAGGAAGGGGTCCTGAGCCATCCTTCTGCACAGCACCTTGGGTAGGAGGTCGGAAGGAGACGCCTAGGTGTCAGTGTGATTCCCAAACTTGAATACTCAACTATAGAGAAATGAGTACACCATGGGGGATGTCTTGTGACTGCTGTCTTCCTAGTGCTCATCCAAACCAAAAAAACACAGACAGAAAAAAAAAAAAATGTTGCTGTCAAGTCGACTTCAACTCATGGCAACCCCACGTGTTACAGAGTAGAACTCCTTCATAGGGTTTTCCTGGCTGTAATCTTTTCGTAAGCAGATCACCCTGCGTTTCTTCCACAGAACTGTTGGGTGGATTTGAACTGCCAACCTTTTAGGTTAACAGCTGATAGCAAGCTCCTTGTACCACCAGGGACCAATAAATATCAAACAAATGAATAAATAAAGCAACCAAATGAAATATCATGCAGGGATTTAATTAATTTTGGAGACTATGTAATGATGTAGAAACTCTGCGGCATAGTGGTGAAGAGCTATGGCTGCAAACCAAAAGCTCGGCAGTTTGAATCCACCAGATGCCCCTTGGAAACTCTATGGGGCAATTCTACCCTGTCCTATAGGGTCCCTATGAGTCGGAATCGACTCACCGGCAATGGGTGTATAATGATATAGGTAAATGCTCACTCTGTACTGCTTAGTGAAGAAAAAAATGATAACATATATTCGGTGTGATCCCAGTTTTGTTATATCTATGTATGACTTTGATAGTATATACACCAGCATGTTAATAAAAGTTACCTCATTTTTGCATTATGGGCAATTTCTATTTTTCATGTGTATTTTTATCTTTCAATTTTTCTGTGTTATGTTTATTATTTTTATAATAAGTAAAAAATCAAAACCTAAACAATAAGGCATAGCACTGTCTTTTGCTGTTCCCCATGGTGGTTGGTTGGTTCACACACAGAGAGCGCTCAGATCGGTCAGTATAATCCTCGACATGCAACGTTCCCACGCATGAGGGATATTCAACGAGGAAAAGCCGGAGCCCAAATGGCAGGACAATGCCACTACCACTCATTTGGAATTCTTCCTTCCTGTTGTTGTTGTTAGTTGCCATTGAGTCAGCTCCAACTCAAGGTGACCCCATGTATAACACGTATAGCCCCACGTGTAACATGTATGACCCCATGTGTAACATCTATGACCCCATGTGTACCATGTATGGCCCCGTTTGTACCATGTATATAACCCCATGTGTACCATGTATAACCCCATGTATAACATGTATAACCCATGTATAACCCCACACATAATATGTATAACCCCATGTATAACATGTATGACCTCGTGTATAACAGGTATAACCCCGTGTATAACATGTATAACCCGTGTGTAACCCCACATATAACATGTATAATCCTATGTATAATAAAACTAAATGGTCCTGTGCCCATTTCATGATCATTGTTACGTTGGAGTCCATTGTAGTAGCTATCATGTTAATCCATCTCTTTGAGGGTTTCCCTCATTTTTGCTGACCCTCAACCAAGCATGATATCCATGTCTATTGATTGTTCCAAAGTACTAAAGTCAAAGTGTCGCCATCCTCACTTATAAGGAACATTCTAGTTGTATTATTTCTAAGACTGATTTGTTCACTGTTTGGCGGTCCATGGTATATTTAATGCTATTCGCCAATAGCACAGTTGGTGTTACAGTAAAGCAGGTCCCACTTGCAGAATGTCTGATTCAGCAGGAGTAGGGCAGAGCCTCAGTTTGGTTCTGGTTGGCCTTCTAAGGTAGGGCCAATGGAGATGGAAGAAGACACTTTCTAAGCAGGAAGGAGCCCCAGTCCCCTTTCACCCCATCAGCTGTGGAGGAATAGTTTCTCTAAGAGAGGAACAAACAATCCTAGAAAAGCCACACCATGAGGAAGAGTAGCCAGTAACCTCTTTGCTTCTTCCAAAATGGCACCATGCCCTAGCACTGTACCAGTCAGGAGAGGCTAGGTTAGATGACAATCAACACCAAAATTTCAGGGGCTAACACAACCATGTTCATGTCTCACGCAAGGCCAGGCTATATGCCCAGTTGGCTGTTCTCCACGTGATGGTTCGGTATTCCAGGTTGCTTTGACCTCACATCACCTCCATGTTGATCTTTGTTTCTGCCCTCACGCCACAGGACAAAGCAAATCCCACAGCCATGCCCAACTCTGAGGAAAGGACAGTTGTAGCCTTCCACGTAACGAAATATGGAGAATAAGATTCATCGGCTAAGCTCTGTAATGTCTACCATAGTGACTGTATCTTTCTTCTTGATCACATTTCATCTTCTCCTAGTAAGAAAAGGACTAGAGGTCATGAGCACTTAAGATATCAGAGTACATCCCACCCCAATCAACGCCAGAGTAGCTGTGAAGACAGTATAAAAGATGCAAAATATCTCAGATTGTATTATTTCAGTTGTTAAAAAGCTACAAGCAGTACTGTGAGCTGTTATTCAGTCATTGGAAACATAGCAGGTAGTCTACACATATAATAATGCCATAGAACTCTGCACACACACACACACAATGCAAATGTGTAAAAATTGGTGATTGTGTGGATAAGGTTCGCTGTCTAGCTAATAGTACCGCACCATTGTCAGCTTCCAGGTTTTGATAATGTACTGTAGTTATGTAGGATATTATGTTACGTAAGATAACATTGCGGGAAGGTGGGTGAATGGTACATGGGCCTACTGTATACTATTTTTCAAAACTACAAATCCATAATCTTTGCTATTGGCATTAGATGCTGTCGAGTCAATTATGACTCGTAGCAACCCCATGGGACAGAGTAGAACTGACCCGTGGGGTTTTCTAGGCTGTGATCTTTACAAGAGCAGATCGCCAGAACTTTTTCTTGTGGAGCTGCTGGGTGGGTTTGAACTGCCAACCTTTTGGTTAGCAGCCTAGTACTTAACCATTTCAACACCAGGGCTCCTCTATAATCTGTAGTGTCTGTAAAGAAGAACCCACTGCCCCACTGCCATCGAGTCGATTCCGACTCATAGCAACCCTGTAGGACAGAATAGGACTACCCTATAGAGTTTCCACGGAGCACCTGGCAGACTTGAACTGCCGACCTCTTGGTTAGCAGCTGTAGCACTTAACCACTACGCCACCAGGGCTTCCATAAAGAACAAACAAAAATATTCCCATCTAGTCAATTCCAACTCATGGCAGTTCCATGTCTGTCAGAGTAGAACTATGCTCCGTAGGTGACCGTTTGGAAGCAGATTGCCAGGCCTTTCTTCCTAGGTGCCTCTGGGTGGATTCGAACCATGAACCTTTCAGTTAGTTGCTAGGCACTTAACCATTGGAGCCACCCAGGAATTCCTGTAGTATCTATAGTGAGCCTATAATCATTTCCAAATAAAATATTAAAAGAATATATATATAATATAAAAATATATATAGCAGGGGAATATTCTCCATCCCAGTCCTTTCCCCTACATCTTCTCTGCAAATATTCCACACATGAGCTGCATGAGAAGTCATCTGAGTAAAGTGACCTTTTGCCTGAAAAGCAGGAAATCTTGGGAGGCCCTGATTAATGGGCCTGGGAGAAGGCTACAGACACTCACCTGCCTGTCTGCTCTTTCTGTCTCTACAGAAACAGATGAAATTTCTTCTTTGAAAGTTACAATAAAAGCCAGTCAATCCCCACGTTTGCCCCCTCTGCTGCAGGTAATACATGTGAGCCTGGGTGAATTGCTACGTATTTCCCTTTAAATTCGTGGGATCTTAGTGACAGAGCAAGGCTCTCATCTGTCAGCAAACTGTCCCAGGCAGACCCATTACTTTAGCACCACAATAAAACGAAGGACATCAGGATAATCCGTCAAACAAAAGCAGCTGGGAGCACCATCGTGTACCAGAGGCTGTATTCGTTTGCCCAGAACATTTAAAAATCTATGCCCCAGCTCTTCTCCCCAAAGTCCTTACTCTACCCAATAAAATAAATTTAAAGTGCATAAATGTATATTAAAAATATCTAAGCAAACACTTGCAGCTAAATAATGTTCACCCAGATGCATCTGCAATTTTTTTTATCGCTAGACATGTTTCCCGTTCTCCCAAGTAAATATTTCACTGGAAATGCTCCCCAAGCAGTTGTTATCTCAATATTTTCACAATAGAATATTCTGTGCTCTACACACATAAATACTGGGAATAACCAGACATTTTCCCGAAGAGACCGATGCTTGCCCTGCATTTTACAAACTGATGGTCTCCATAATGCTAGCTCTGTGAGTAGACGCCAAGCCATGTCAGTAGCTCCCAGTAAGTCCACCGCAATCCTTGGATCCTGAAACCAAGCGGGTGCCTATGGAATTTGTAAGTATGTTTCATTCAAGGGTAGCATGGGATAGGGGAGGGAAGACAAACCTAGTGGTCAGACAGACTTGAGTTTGTAGGCTATTCCTTCCACTTGTATGCATTGAGCATGGAATGTAATGTCCCATCTCTACAGGGAAGGAATAGTAGTACCTGGTGCCTGTGCGTGTACACTTGCGAACTGCCAACACCACTTCGTCCTCCTGCTTTGCTTAAGCAGAGTTTGTTATTGACAGGTAGGCCAGGTGACCCACCTTGGAGGCATCCCCACCTTTGTAAAAACTCTATCTTCATTCTTGTGAAGACTGAGCCGCCAGTGTTCCATAACGTTCTCGCAGCAAAATTCCTCTGCAGAAACGATTCTCAGACTTGAGTGTGCATCAGAATCACCTGGCAGCCTCATTAAAATATAGATTTCAGTCCCCACTTCCAAGTTTCTGATTCAGGAGGTCTGGGGTGGGGCCTGAGGGCTTACGTTTCCTACAAGTTCCCAGGCGATGCTGATGCTGTTGGTCTGGGGCCCACACTTGATGACTACTTCTCCAGAACATGAGTCTGCAAACTTTTTCTATAAAAGGCTAGATGGTAAATATGTTAGGCTTTACAGATTATAGGGTCATTGCTGTAGCTACTCAACTCTCCCGTTGTTGTGCAAAACGGCCAGAGACGTTATGTAAATGAGTGAGTGTGGCTGTGTTCCAATAAAACTTTATTTATGGACACTGAAGTTTGGATTTCATAGAATGTTCACATTTCAAGAAGTAGTCTTACTCTTTTGATTTTTTCATGATTTAACAATGTAGAAGCTATTCTTAGTTTGTGGGCCATACGAAACCGAAGTGGGTTGGATTTTGCCCTTGGGCTATAGATTGCAGACCCCTATACTAGAACCCACTACCCGTGTATCAGTTTGTCATACTGTGGTAGCTTGCATGTTGCTATGATGCTGGAAGCTATGTCACTGGTATTTCAAATACCAGCAGCGTCGCCAAAGGTAGACAGGTTTCAATGGAACTTCCACTCTAAAACAGACTAGGAAGAAAGGGCTGGTGATTTACTTCCAAAATTTTGTCAATGAAAAACCTATTGATCACAAAAGAACATTGTCTGACATAGTGCTAGAAGATGAGCCTCTGAGGTTGTAAGATGGTACAGGACGGGGCAAAAATCTGCTCTTAGGTTAGGTTCGTGTGGGTTGGAGCCTACTTGATGGGACCTACAACAACAACAACGCTACTAGGAGAACACAATGCTTCCAACCCCTTTCAATGAAAATGGCTCCGTTTTGTTTCTTCGTCTCTTCCTGTCCAGTGAGCCCGCTCCATGAAACTCGCTCCCTACCGCCCTCCACCAGGGTGTGCCCCAGCTGAATCAACAACGCACTGGTCACTGGTGTTTGGAGTTTTTCCTCCCTGCTCCCTGCCCCAGCCTTCACTTTTCAACTTCACTTTTGGTCTTTTTATAGCTTTGCACAAATTTGTCTCTGTGGCAAATTTACAGCACGCACTGCTTGTCTCAACTATTTAAAGGCACAATATTCTCGGCTGTGCCATAAAGCTTTCTCATTCCGTGTGTTTTATTTCTCTGTTTGAGGACCTTTTATGAAATCAGCAGCTAGGCGGAAGGAAATCATTTGCATACTTGGCTCCATACACCTGGAATTCCTTAATTTTAGGGATTAGCAGAATGGGGCTAATAAAAAGTGGAGGCCCCGTGTTAATCATCTCTGTAAAGTCCCTTCATTGCCTGTCACTTGTCCCAAGCTGAGTCCCCATTTCAGGATTTCATATTGTGCAGGTCAGTTATTATGATTTTATGAACTGATGTCTCATTTTACATGCCACAGTTTGTGTTTTTGGTGTTCCTGGAGGTTAAGTGACTGTTTTCGTCCCCCGTCCCATTCCTAAGAGGACACATAGGTTGATTCTCCTCTCCAGATTATCATGGAGGTGGTTCAGAGGTAACGGGGAAGGCAGGGAGAAACGTACCCCTGAAGCATCTTGATTGTGAAACTTCAAGTCTGAGTATCGTTTGTGTCATCGTCTGAGATGACCACGATGGAGCCTCTGCCCACACTGCTTCCCACGTCGGGAAGCCTACCTGTCCCCTCCTTCTGTCGTGTTCTACACTGACTCTCCAGAGCAATCTGGATGCTTCTCCGGACTTCTAAATCTTTCTCTTCCCCTCCTTACAGAATGGAAGGAAACTGCTTCAGTGGCCTCAGCTCTTAGGAAGAACCTGATTAAGGCTCAGGTTAGTGAGAAAGTTGCCACAGCGAGCCGTGTGGAAAGGGCAGGAAAACACCGCCATTTCTGACCAGAAACACGTTGCAGTGAACTCAGGGTTTCACGTGTGACAACTCACATTATTGCCAAAATACAAATCAGTCCCACGGAAGTTGACAGTTCCCATAACTGGAAATGAAGACAAAGCACACAGGAAAACAAAATCAACAAAAATCCTCTCTGAAAGTTCTATCGATTTTTTTGCAAAATATTACGATAATGTCATCCATCCCAAGGAGAGAGTGCCCAGAGCCTCCTGAAGTCAGCAGTTGCAATCAGAATAATTCTGAAACTGAATAATGCCTGCTGGAACGCTGTTTACAGGAAATGAGCAATTTATTTTATTATCCAAATTTTAAACCTTTTTAATATGCCTCCCAAGAAGATGTCTGATTGAGAAAATTGCAAAGGGGAATTTTGGGAAAGGACAAGGGGTACTAAAGAATTTCTCCACCATAAAAGCCAAATAAAGAAACTTTCGAGACAGTTTGAACAAGACTTAGTAAGTATATCCATATGAATTACCTCTGTGTCAGTGACTCTAAGGACCCAACGTTACACCGTTACGAGTGATAGAAAAACTGTGAAATGAAAAGATAAAATATAAGATTACGTTCAGTGGAAGTAATAGATCTGCCAAATTCCTTTTCTGTAATTAATGTGTGTGTGTGTGTGTAAATAGTAAACCATTTCTGGAAGGAACTGCATAAAATGCCAGCCATTAGTGGAAAATGATTAGAGATTCAATTTCTCTTTCCATTTTGTACATTTTGACATGCTTACGTATTCTAACTGTATGCATATAACTTCTATAGTTTGGATCATCAGAGTTTATGTGGGTGGTGAAATTCTGGATAAGTTTGGTGTCTTTATGCTTTTTTGTCTTTTTAATGAATACATATTTTAAAGACATATCATGTTCAGTGCCTTCATATGTCGCTCACTTGATTGTGAAGCTCAAGGTATATGGATTTTCTACTTAGAGTTCATTTCCATTCTTAGATCAATCAAGACTTGCATGTGCACTGCACACACAGTATGCCAGGAACATGCGTAAAGAGGCACCAAACCACGAGCTTCCCCCGGGGCACCCATGTTTCCCAGTCCAGCCCTGATTTGAAGGCTGTGTTTGCAGTTTAGAGGGTTCTTGTCTTTATCCTTTGGTCTGGGCCAGCTCCTGATGGAGGATGAGGAAGTAGTCAAATACATAAGCAGGAGGAGACATAGACCTGGTCTTCATGTCTAGGAAAGACGCATGGTCCTCTGGTGTCTCTTGCTCTTACTGTAGTCACCTTTCCATTCGCAGAGAACACAGAATAAAGAGCAAGAAGGGACAGTGGAGATGATTTCACGCACCCCCTTACATGGTGGACAGGAAGCCAGGGCTGAGATGTGGTAAATGGTTTACCCCAGAGAGCCCAGCTGGTCCAAGGGGACCCACATCCGGCTTATCCCCCTTCCACCATGCACCTTCCCAGGGAGCCTAGTTGGCTAGCTCACCCTGGCTGTGTTCAGTTCATTTGATTAACTCATCACCAGTAGAAGAGAAGAGAGGTCCTGAGAAAAATAGGACCACGGAAGTTAGTTTTGTTGGAAGGCAAAGTGTGTTGTGGACGGCCCTGGGTAGCCAGGGCTTTGGAGGAGCGTAATCCAGGGACAATTAGGGGGTTAAAAGATGTGCATTCAGGATAAGGGGGAAGGGGGAAGGAAAGTAACATGTACTGGCTGCCTACATATTTTTCCAGCTGCTGTTGAGTAGACTCCAGCTCATGGCGACCCCGTGTGTGTCAGAGTAGAACTGTGCTCCACTGGGTTTCCAATGGCTGCTCTTTCAGAAGTAGATCACCAGGCCTTTCTTCGGAGGTGCCTCTGGGTGGACTGGAACCTCCAACCTTTGGCTAGCAGCCAAGTGCGTTAACCATTTGCATCATCCGGGGATGTAGTTTGTACACATTGCCTCAAATAAGCAATGTATAGTCATTTCTATTTTACAAATGGTATTAAACAGCACGCTCAAGGACACACGGCTACTGGCTGAGCTAGGTATTAAACCCAAGCTTGAGTCCAGAACCCAGATTGAAACCTCTACATGAGACAGATACTTAAAAAAAAAAAAAAAAAGAAGTCAAATAGATTGAATAAACTTTGCTTACCTCAAACTTTTATAGATTTTGTTAAATTTGCTGCTCACTGACCATGATCAGTAGGAAAGAAATGGAGGGAAATACTCTGCCTGTTAGAGGGGAAGAAATGTTAAATAGCATTTCCTGAGCATTTGATATGATTTATTGAGTGTTCCACATAGACTTAGTGCATGCTGTCTCCATGGATTTTTAAATTGGGGCTTGATACTGTTTTAGGGAGCAACCTGAGAATCGCCCACAACGCCCAGTTCAAAGACACACTGACTTGCCGATGTAAAGGAGAGGGGTGACCGTTTCCAAACTACTGCGGTCTAACAGGGCTACAGTTTGACTTGTGAGCCTCCTAGTTTGGGAGCAATGATAAGCAATCCCGTTTGAGCTTCTCAGATTGGGTGCCATGCTGGTTCTCTGCTTTAGCGCCATCTGGAGGCCCTCTCTGAACATTCCCAACTTCTTGTGTGCCATCCAGTCAATTCCAACTCATAGTGGCCTGCCCCGGCAGTGGTTATACATTCAGCTGCTAGCCGAAGGTCAGTGTTAGGAACTCATCAACAGTTCTGCGAGAGGAAATACCTGGTGATCTGCTCCCATAAAGATTAAAAAACCGGAACCAAACCTGTTGCCATCAAGTCCATTCCAACTCATAGTGACCCTATAGGACAGAGTAGAGCTGCCCCATAGGGCTTCCAAGGAGCGACTGGTGGATTTGAACTGCTGACCTTTTGATTAGCAGCTGAGCTCCTAACCATTACACCACCAAGGATCCCCATAAAGATCACAGCCTAGGAAACCCAATGGGGCAGTTCTACTCTGTCTATAGGGTTGTTATGAGTATTACAAATTGACAAACAGTAATTATTTAATAATGATAACATAATAGCTAACATCTATTGAGTACTCATACTAAGCCAGGCTCTATGCTGAGTGAGAGCTTTATGTATTTCATCTCATTTAATGCTTTCAACAGCCCTATAAGGTATCTGCTTTTATTTACTCCTTTTCACAGATAAAGAAACTGAGGCTCAAAGCGATGAAGTAATTGCTGAAGGGCACAGAACCACTAAGCCATGGGCCAACATTCAAAGCCAAAGCCAGAGTTCCCAACCGCTACACCCCAATCAACAGCAAAATTATTAAAGAACCATGGCCAAACAAGTAGTTGTTGTTTATACCCTATTTGTAATTTTATGAGAAAGTTTGTGGTTTTGAAGGTTAGGCAGTTTAAATAATATTTATTCCTCTCTTCCCCTCACATCCTGCTCACCCTCAAGTCAAGCAGGGAAATGGATACTTGCGTGCAGACTCTGCCACCCATGCCCCCTTCCTCCTCATTAATGTGCTGCTGCCTATCAGGGTTCACATTCCATCATCCAAATGCCAAAAGAGCCTGACTCGACCGTAAATCACCACTACGAAAAAGGAGCCATCAACTCGTCCCTGAGTACTCCGAGGCCACACCCCAAGGATGACGCAATGGACAGGCTATGTATGGCTTTGGCGATTGCCACCAATGCCAGCAACTTTTTCACCAAACCCATCTTCTCTTGCTCTTAGCCACACAGCTAGACTGCATCAGCAGCCTCACATGCTATTAGCTGTGGCCAGTGGAAAGATGGTACAAGTGACAGGTGCTACTTGCAGGCTTGGTAACTGAGCCCACTCTACCTGACACTCTCTCTCCTCCCAGTCTTTCAGGCTGGAAGTTCACACAGAGGGTGACTTTGAAAGCCATGTGTTGAAGATGGCAGAGCCACCAGACAGGAGGAGACAGGACTCCTGTGTCACTGTTTAGAGAAGAGTTGTCTCCTGATCAAGTATATCAGCTTGGCACTTCATGTGAGTAAGAAATAAAGTGCAATGCCACTGATGTTTGGTGATTGCTGTTTACAGCAGTGATTCTTGACCTAAGTAACACAGCCATTGCTTGGTATTATCGATCGTCTCAGAAAGGAATGCATTGAGTTCAAATAACAAAATCCTACTCTTCATATCTAGGAGCATGTAATCATCTCAGCCCAGGGCTGGGATGGCGGCTCAGGATGCATCAGGGACCCGGGATCTTTCCTTTAAGCCATTCTGCACCCTGTTGGTAGGCCTCTGTCTACGTGCATATCACCTCAGAGCCACAAGGTGGCTGCTGTACTGCCATACTGCCACCTCCACCTCTTCACCTATTCAAGGCAGGAAGAAGAAAGGAGAAGCTGGAAGGGAAGCTACTGACATCAGGAAAGGAAAAGCTTTTCCCAGACTTCTTGGCTATGTCTCATTGGCCATAGTGAGTCACGTGCTTACCTTCAGTGGCCAGGGTTCTGAGGTAGTGAATAATTATAGCATAGCACACTGAAGTCCTGAAAATAATTTCATGGTATTTTTAATAAGAAAGAAGAGGGCTAGATACCTAGCAGAGATTATTTCAGTAACATGTAGTTGTTGTAAGGTGCTGTCAAGTCAATTCCAACTTGTAGCCATCCAATGTGACAGAGGAGAACTGCCCCATTAGGTTTCCTAGGCTGAAATCTTTATGGAAGCAGATTGCCAGGTCTTTTTCCCACAGATCCACTAGCTGGGTTTGAACTGCCAACCTTTCGGTTAGCAGTTGAGTACAACCAGGGCTGCTTTTCAGTAATCTACAGAGCTCGTATACAGGATTTTGGTAAGGAAAAAATTCCTAAGAGCCCTCTGCCTAGCCATCGGTTTGTCTAAAAGCCCCATACTTCCTCTGTCCCAACATACATGTTTTGATCAACCACTTCACTTTTCTCCTGTCTGAATACCATGTCCCCTCCAATAAGGATGTCCCTACGGCACACGCACTTTTAAAAATCTAACTTCAAACTTGGAATGAATTAGATAAGGGTGCTATTAAATGTTTGTCCTTGACATAAAGCTGGAAAGCATATCTCCAGGGATAAAAAGTCATCTCACAAAGCCAAATTTGACTTGGTCCTCTTGTCACTCTGTTTTCCTACCACCAACCACCAATTTAGCACCTCCATGTCTCCATCACTGGCCTCAGTTCTTAAGTGTTTTACTCCGTAAACAAAAGGACAGGATTTGAGTCTCCCAGGAGAGCGGTTTTGACAGTCAGTAATGAAGAGTTGTAGGGGCACTTACCAAGAATGGTCGTCAACACTTGAAGAATGGCCACGTGTGAACTAGACCCACCCAACAAGAAGACAAAACATACCACACTATTAGGTGTGAGGTGCACTTTGAGATAGAACTATGGTTTGGTTTTACACATTGCTCATTCTGTTCTTAAAGAAGAGAAGTAAGTATCTTTGCTTGAATCGGGAAGATATATTCCTAAGAATAGCCACCAACCTAAGCCAATATTTCACTGCTTCTACTTAGCATCTGAAATTGTTCTCCCTGGACTCTAGTAGAGAGATTTAGCAGGTAAGTCACTTGAACTGAGATGAACAATCTGCACCAGGCTAACGTAACACGGAATGGGCAAAAATGTTGCATCTGGTCTTTTGGGGGCTGCATGTTACAGTAATTTTTCAAATAGAAGCAACGTAGATGATGGTGACCTTGTGGTATGGTGGAGATCAATGTCTTGAAACTGGTTTCAAAATGTATAGCCAGCTATTAATAGGCATGATAAAAAGGGAGTCTTTTTAGGACTCAGATGCTCAGTGTCTTGCTTATTTACAATATGAATCCAAAAATAAATACTGTGCTGTGCTTCTATCTAAAGAACCCTTGATCACTATGGCCTCAGTAGCCCAATCAACTACATGAAGCACATGGCTAATGCTGTTGTGTAGGTTTCAGTCTCATCTGACTTTCTGGGACTTACAGGGTGACCTGGCAGATTTCTCCTCCTCTTAGTTCCTTTTTCTTTTATAATCTCTAAAATGGGAATAATAATAGTTTACTTAATTATATAAAACACACAGTACAGTGAAACCTGTGACAGCTGAAACTCTCCATATCCCTCCAAATTTTCCACCTTTGACAGGATACGATCTTACCACTTTTCTATCACTTGTTTTAGTGGAAAATATTTGCGTTTTCCTTCTCTGACAGGTCTTAGCCTCCCACAGGCTCTATCTTTTGCAGGTTTTACTGTATAATGAAATTATGTACTAGTAAGTATAATTATTAATTCAAGGCTTACTCTGTATTTGGCTTGGGGTTACTTGCTTTATATACAATTGCATTTAATCCATGGTATACCAAAACCTAACTCGTTGCTATCGAGTCAGTTCAGACTCATAATGGTCCTATAGGACAGAGTAGAACTGCCCCCATAGGGTTTCCAAGGAGTGGCTGGTGGATTCGAACTGCCAACCTTTTGGTTAGCAGCTGAGCTCTTAACCACTGCACCACCAGGGCTCCACACTATAATAGCCTTAAAAATAGAAAGTATATTCCCATTCCTACATATGAGTAAAACTGAGGTTCAGACAGGGTGACTGACTTGCTGGTAGGTGGCCCAGCCTGGACAGGAGCTCAAGTCTCTGTGTCTACAATGCCTAGACCATTCCAAAGACTTACACCAACGAAAGGTGCCAGTGTGATCTTAAGGATGATTTGAGGGTCTGGATTTTCTGTTGTTTGCTTGTTTGTTTTTGCCTAAAAACCAGTTACCATCCGGTCAGTTCCAACTCATGGCAACTCCATGTGTGTCAGAGTAGAACTGTGCTCCACAGGGTTTTCAATGTCTGACTTTTCAGTAGATCGTCAGCTCCTTCTTCCAAGGTGCCTCTGGGTGGACTCAAACCTCCAACCTTTCATTTAGCAGCTGAGTCTGATAGCCATTTGCATCACCCAGGGACTACCTTTTGCCTCCCAGTGAGGAAAAAAAAATGTACTCAGTTCTATGAGAAACATAAAGTCAGTTGAGCACAACATAGAACCAGGACTCTAGGCCCTTGAAAAGAAATCATACCAGAAGGCAAGAAAACACATCCTTGTTTTCCCCTAACCTTCATTATCATTCCTGCCAGCAGGTGGCTAAGATTGCTGAGGACACTTCTTGGAAACGTTTTTCAAAAGGTTTGTGTTTCAGAATTCCTTTTTCAGGTTTGACTTTTTTCTCCTCTTCCTACTAACTGGTAAATGTGATATCTCCGTGTAACTACTTAGTATTTAGCTTACGTCTCTCTGTATCTCTCAAAAGATAACTTTGGGAAAAGTTGACCATCTGGGGAAGATGCCAGGTTTTACCAGTAACTCTTCCATCAGCTTTGTGTTTGGCCATCCCCTTTTAAGTGTCTGTGCTACCTGAGGACGACATGGTTATTTGTGCAGTTCTTAGAGGTGAAAAAGCGTTGTCTCTGAAACTTGCTACTCCAGCACCATGCTGAGTTTGTTTGATCCAATCTGGTTCACTGGAGGACATTATCTAGTGGATGTTAGGGTTGAATGATGTTCTGTCAGAGCCCTTAAAACAAAATGGCAGTCATATGAAAATAAGTGCATCTTCCATTTTTAAATAATTTTTTGTTGTTGTTAAGCTGTTATCAAGTTGGCCACCAACTCATGGCAACCCTATGCTCAGTGGAATGAAACACTGCCAAGTCCTGCACCATCCCCATGATCGGCTGCCAGTCGAACCATATTTGGGACATACAAAGAAATTACAAAAATGCATGGTTTTCCTGAATGAAGGAAACTATAGACAAGTCGTTTGGTTTTAATACCATAAATGATTTAATTAAAGTATAAATGCTGGTTCCTTTCCTTTCTCCACCTAGGAAAACTGGGATATGTTTAATAATGGGGGATGAAACCTACTTAACAAAGTTGTAGCCCACTGGCTCCTCAGGGACATACATACTGAATTACATTTCCACCTGCGCTACTTAATTTAGGAATTGATTGAATGCAGTCAGGTAGAGAGTGTTTTTTTTTTTTTTTTTCCTTCTAAAAGCTAACGTGAGTGATAGAAAACCTCAGAAAGAGAAAATTACTATACAGATACCTGGTCATAATATCTATTATAAGAACATGCATTTCTGTATGATCCAGACAAAGCCTTAAAACTAAGTGTGCTCTACAACCTGGCAGTTTCAATTCTAGAAAACCAGCCTAAGGAAATTGTTAAGAATGTGGGTAAAGCTCTACAGCTGCCATGCAAAGAAGTCCAGTCTAGCCTTCTTGAGGATGAAAGGCCATTTGGTCATCCAGCTGTCTCAGCCATCTTTGTTGTCCCAGCCAGCACCAACCACCAGACTTGTGAATGAGGCCATCTAGACTTTCCTGCCACAGTTGAGCCATCAGATGATTGAAGTTGCATGATGACCCCAGGTAAGACCAGCAGAAGAATTGTCGACTGAGCCCAGCCCAAGCTGCCAACTCACAGAATCATGGTAGAAAATCATGCTATGAAATTTATTTCATTTGATTTGGAGGTGGCTCTGATATCACAGACCCTGTTGCCTACATAGCTAAAGATCCTGTTAACCAACCAATGGATACACATTGGAAGATTGCAGTGAGATAGCCCAAGATGTAGCAAACGCCATAGACAACCATAGGAAACCAGAAAGGCATTTGTATGCTGCGTATCTTTTAGGAGCAAAGGTGGAAAGACTAAGGGTCCACAGAAAATGGAATGTCTGTCTCTTCTGCTTGAGTCTTTGTTTCTGTTCCAGAAAAAACTGGGCACTTGGTGCTCACGCATCACAATTTCAGAGCCAGATTTCTCCAGAGGGGAGGGAGCCTGGCTTTTTGGATCTCCCCCTTGCAGCCAAGAGTCACAGGCACGAATGGCTAAGACCCTATGGCACCTCATTTTCCCACAGAAAGGACACATGGTCAAGAGCATCTCATGCTCAGGCTCCCAGTGGTTTCTTCCCCACCAACTCCGACTCGCCATCAATTAAATGGAGATGTGAATCCACTCCTCCTGTCTCCTTTCCCCACAGCGTTCTGACAAAACCTACCTCCTGGGAAGGCTTTCAATGACTTCTCTCAATCACCATTCCATCCATTCCTGAGTTTTCCCTCAGCCTTGGCACCCATGGCTTTTATTTTAATTCGCCTTCAGGTCTTGCTCCAAGGCAAGGACTCAGCTGACTTGATGAGTATGGGCACTTTGAGCAATACTAACGTAGCAGGAGTACTTCCTGAAGGCCCATCAGGTGCGGCCCTGAGCACTCTCAATGTATTACATTTTCTGATCTTCACTACAATACTATGAAACAGGCACTATTTTCATTCCCACTATGGAGAATGGAAAAAAAAACTGAATCAAAAGTATTTACGTGATTTGCCCAAGGATCACATGGCTATTAAGTCAAAGAGCTGGGATTTAAGTCCAACCCACAATCTGAACCACCACGTCACTTCAAAAGGGAAGGGAGGAAAAGTTAATATGAAAAACCTCTCCCCCCTTGCAATGGAATACCCATTTTTCTCCCCATACCCCATGTGCTTTTTCTCACCACCAGATGTCCCTTTTGGAGGGGGGAAAAAAAAGATCCAGAAGGCAAAAACAGCTCATGGTTTCCATAGTTTTCCAATATTATCCATCTTTTTTTTTTTTTCCTTCAAGACTCTAAATGAACACATTAGGATGGCAGAGAAGCAACATCCCGACAGCCTCACAGTTGGCTGGCCTTAACCCAACCCAGGCATCCACGACCGCAGTTTCGGAACCTCCGGACCAGACAGTCCCCACCTTTCCAGGAAAACTGACCCCTGAGTTCCCGATGTTCTCAGCCAGGGAGGGCCCTGCTGAGGCCTTTGCTTATGTGGCTGCTTAGGCCGTTCACTCCCTCACGCACAAAACACCATTTAGGATAAAAGCTGAGTGAATAGGGCTCCCTAGCATGGCGGGCAATGATGAGAGGCCACTTTGGAGAAACGGGGAAGTGGAACACCACTTTTTGTTTGTTTGGTTTCTCCATTAAAGTGCCTTAAAGTGAGAAAAGCACACTATGGCCAAAGACCCAGCCATACAAACATGATCGAACAGTAAATTATGTCTTACAAGGGAACCAGAGTAGCTACCCCCAGACCCATCCTCACATCCGTTCAACTACCTCAGCTCTTCCTCCCATCTCCTTCCTGATAAAAGTCAACTGGGGAGGTGATACGGGCTTTTCTTTGGTTTATAAAATATTTGAGGGTATCCCACAACATCAAACTTCTAATGATCACATCTGTCACCCATCAGTCACTGAATATGGGGCTCCCAGATGTAAACAGCAAAAGGGTCAAGTGCACTGAATTAGAGCTTTGTTGTTTCTTTTCAGGCTCTACTACTCCGAGGCTAAACCCATCGCGAGGAAATCTCCCCATCTAGACAGACGAGGCCAGAAGGACACTTGGGGTGCCTCACAGTATCTGAGTGTCAGAGTGAGAAAGGGAGGCTGCTTTGAAGGGTGAAAGGGCATGAGGGAGCACAGTAAGAGCTGAAGGTCTGACCTAGCAAATACAACAAGATGCTTCCGCCCATGCTGGGCCACCCTGCTGACTAGCTTGGCCAAGTTAGTACAGGGAGATGAGCTAGGGCCGGGCGATCATGGCGCCACAGCCAGCTAGTCAGGACGTGTTAACTATCGTTAAGTGCTGCCGAGTCGATTCCAGCTCATAGCAACCCCATGAGGCAGAATGGAACTACCCCACAGGGCTTTCTTGCCTGTAATCTTTACAGAAGCAGATTTCTAGATCTTTCTAATGTGCTGCCACTGAGTGGGTTCCTAGCACTGACCTCTCAGTTAGCAGCCGAGTGCTTAACCACTATACCACCAGGGGTCCCAACTGAATGACTACTGTGTGTAAAAAAATTAGAGATGGAGTCCTTTCATCGAAGAGCTGATGTTTCATGAATGAAGAGGCACAGACAAAAATAATTAGATCCTAATTAAATGCAAATATCCTCCCGAGCCTCACAGAATCCAGTAAGTATTTGTCAAGGGGTTTGTTCATGCCCTTTTATTTATTTCCTGTGTCTCTTTCTCTCTCACGCTTTGATTTTTTCTGTCCTCTGTCAGTCAGCCACACTCTGTCCCCATCACTTCTTGGTTCCTCTTTCCACTAGGTACAAATTTTACATTCTGCATTTTTTCTTAAATAAATACATTCCCCATATCAAAAAATGTCAATGCAGTTCTTCCATCAGCTCAGGTCAAAACTTTGGAGTCAGCTTTGTCTCCTCTGTGTGCTTTTGCCACATCCTATATTCAACCCCATACTTTAAACCTGTATCAGAGTCTGAGGACTTCTGTCCTCCCCTAGTCCTCTCTGCTGCCAGCCTCCACCACTCCCCGTCTGGTGCCAGCTGGCCTCCCTGCTTCCCTGTGGCCCCATATTGTCGGTCCTCAGACCCTACATCTGGCTCCAGTTACCACTCTGACTTCATATCCTACCTCTCTTGGTGCAAAAAGATATCTTTCATTCAAACAAGCAGTTGAGAAGCACCTGGAAAGGCAAGGGAGGGACCGCACCCTAGTTGTCACCCAGGAGGCTGGCCAGGGGGAGGCTGACAGCTTCGTAAGAGCAGGACTTTCGTTTGTAGAAGAGAAAGGATCAAACAGAGTGGCATGAAGCCCTGTCTCCTTTCCCTTGCTCCTCTGTATGAAAATTAAATCCAGCAGTAATCATATTCATTGTACCAATTTACATGTACATCGTGTTTTATAAGATCCCTCGAGTAAGGTAATTAACACACTGTCTTCCTCCATTAAGCGTCCCTTTCTTCCCTTCCTGCTGCCACTGGAACCAGTATCTTGCCTGTGGCTGGGATCCTGCTTCCACTTACTCTGAGGCATGTCATGGGTGGGTTCATAGGGCGTTTGTCTGATGTATACACACGCACACATGCACACACATACACCCACACACATACAAGCACACACATCCACACACACTCTTGTACCCTCACTTTTTCTTTTGATGTAAAACTACCCACCATTAAAACTGCCCTCCTTTCCTTAGCACTCCCAGCAGGGTGGAGGGATGTCTTTTTAAACACAGGCAAATAAATCATCCCAGGCTTTACAAAGGAGCCCGTGGGTGGCAAAAAATGGTTAAACGCTGGACTAGTAACTGAAAGGCTGGCAGTTCAAACTGATCCCGAGGTACCTCAGAGGTAAAGCCTGGCGATCTGCTCCTGAGAGTCACAGCCTTGAAAACTCTATGGAGCAGTTCTACTCTGAAGACATGAAGTCACCGAAAGTTGGAATCGACTTGATGGTAACTAACAACAGGCTTTAGTAAACTGATGAATGGAATTAGCTGTTGACTACACACTTATAGAAGGGAAACCATCTCAGCTGAGTGGAATGGGTGAAAGCGCAGGGGTAATGGGGACAAGTAGGGTGGGGTGTGAGGCTTCTGGGTGAAAAGGAAACTGAATTAAAAAGCCAAACAGACAACACTTACCCAGTGAAAGACAATAATAAAAGGCAACATCCACCCCCTTCCAGTTTACAGAGCACTTTTGCAGACAGGCATTATTTTGATTCATGCACCCTGTGAATCAGAACCGATACCCCATTAGTGGGTGAGGAACTGTAAATCTGACCACGGTTACATAGGTTTTCAGATGCTAACCTCTACTCTGGGGTGTATTCTGAAAGCTGACTTCACCTTAAATCAGCCTATCAAAATTGTACCTACTAAATTTCCTAGATTTGAAAATCAGCCTTTGTTGTCCACCTTTTAGCGTTTCTAAAATTGGAATGTACCCTACCATCGACGTGTACTTGTAAGCTGCCAGTGTCCTTCTTTCTTTTTTTTTTTGTGAAAGGCTCTTATTGAATCAGTGGTGTGTCTTACCGTCAGAGGTGTCTTAAAATCAAAGAAATAGAGTGCAGGCACTTGTGTAATGTGAGTATGGATGTGTAGACCCCCGTCGCTGGGTATATCCATTTATTAGCAACTAACCCACCCAGTGCCGTCTACAAGCTATTAAATGCACAGGAGCACAGCCCTGAAGTCCTGGGAGAACCCTGTCCCCACTCCACTAGCCAGCCTGCAGGCTTCAAGGGAGCTGCATTCTGACAAGATCAATGACAATGCTAAAGAGAGAAGATTCCACAAGCTCCAAGCACCTCCAGGAAATAAGGAGAAGGCTATTCTTCCTACTATTGGAGACTCAAAGGGGACCCCGTTGGGTGAAGGCAGAGAGCGAGCCCTGGCCTGCTTCTGCCCCTGAAAGGCCTCGTCCCACTTCCTTTGTCCTCCAGGGACTCAGCATATGCAAGAGGAGGCCACACTCTGCGAGTCAGGAAAAGGCTTCATCGTTCAAACAGGATTTCTTTACAAATTCCTTAATTTCACCTCCCTGAATTTGACACTGAATTTTGTCAGTTTATAAATTTGCACTACAGCTTGGCACTGGGAAGGGGAGGGGAAAAAAGGTGGGCGGATAATCAAACCTACGGGCATTTTACACACAGACACTGAAAAATAAAGACCATTAGCAAAAAGTATAATTAAATTAAAATGCCAACTTGCCAAAGAAGCTCAGTAAATGGGAAATACATCAAACTGCGATAATACAAACGGGCAATTTCTCAAAGCCTGAGAATGTCAATGGAATAAACTCTGATAATTCACAGACTTTTATGCTGAGGGTGGAGTAATAGGTTAAAAAGAAATTACCACAATAACACACACAACCGTGTGGTATGTGTACAATTGTTTAACCGTGTTAGCACCACAAGCCTGGAAATGCCAAGGGCTAGGAGATAACAGATAAGTTGGCCTGCCCGCAAGCCCCAGCGCACATTTTTATTAGTCACTTGGTCTACTTTCTTAGTCCCATTCAGCCTGATTTATTTTGAATATGTGTTTGCCACTTCAGTTTAACATATCCAGTTAAGGATAGCCCGATATTCTCTAAAAGCAATCTCATGAGGCCACGGTTCTTTGTAGACTATTGAAAATTACTTTTGGCATGCAAGTTCGTTTTGTTAATTCCTCTTTTAGTGCGCAAATAACCTTTGAAAACCTGCTTCTAGGTGTTTATGTGTCAGGACAGTATCAAAAATTATTCAATTGCCAAGTCCCATGTCAACACTTCAACGTACAAAGCCACTGAGAACCCCGATTTTCACGACTCTGCTGCCCTCTAGTGGAAAGCTGGCAGATGCTCGCCTTCATGCTGACGGATTTGCTCAACCGAAGCCTGCAACGTCAGGCGTTTCCGTTTACACCATGAAGGCAAGTGGCACTTTAAGAAGTGGTAAAATAGAAACAACAAGAAAACAGGGACCCGACTGGAATCCCTCGGGGGAACCCTTAACAGAGGTGAGGTGGTCAAATATTTTCTAAGAACTTATCAATTTATAGAGGAATCACCTGTGGCTGCAGCCATCATACCTCAGGAACAAAAGATGAAGGCTCCCCAGTGTACTGGTGGATGAAGGCTCCCCAGTGTACTGGTGGCGCAGCCGAATAGTCTGTCCGCCCACGGGAAGCCCGTCCGCTCGGACCTGGCTCAGTCTCTCCCTCCTGGAACACAGGGCACCGAGCAGAATGTCAGAGAAAGAAGGTGCATTTACAGTTCACCTCTCCTCATGCTTCTCAGACTTGGGTGGTTTCAAGCAACGTAACAGAAATATTTCAATTCTTAGTTGAATTAAAGAAAAACCATTAGATAAATAACTGCATACTGGCAGGCAGATAGGATAATCACATACAATTTTGGACCCTGAAGCTCAGACCTGGCAAAGGTGTAACTTGAACCCAGGTCCCAGGATTCACACTCCCTTAGTACTTTCCCCCAAACACAGGCGCTTCCCCTCCTCCCCCCACCCCCTCCCCCCAACTTCCACCATAGCAACGGAAACCCTGGTGCCCGTAGTGGTTACGAGCTACAGCTGCTAACCAAGAAGTCAGCAGTTCAAATCCACTAGGTGCTCCTTGGAAACTCTATGAGGCAGTTCTACTCTGTCCTACAGGGTCACTATGAGTCGGAATCGACTGGACGGCAATGTTTTTTTTTTTTTTTTTTTTTTTTTTACCATAGCAACAGTTTCCAATAATTTTCATAATCAGTTACAGTGGGCATAAGGGGTACCCTGACAAATGACAGCCAAATTATGGAAATTTGTGAATTAATTCATTAATGGAGTCCCTGGGTGGTGCAAATGGTTAACATACTCAGCTGCTAAGGGAAGTTTGGCAGTTGGAATTCACCCACAGGTACCTTGGAAGAAAGGCCTGGCAATCTACTTCTGAAAAATCAGCCATTGGAAACCCCATGGAGCACAGTTCTACTCTGACACACGTGGAGTCACCCTGAGTTGGAGTCAGCTCAGCTGGTGAATTAATTACTTTTTAGAAATAAATTAGAATGGATCCAAGTTTATTCCTCTAATGGCATCATCCTTACTCACTTGCAATCCATGGGTGGCAGAAAAAGTGGTGGAGATCCATCTGTGAGGAACTGTCCATGTTACAAATACAAATTACAGGCATAAGCAGATGTGCAAGAAAACTGACTTTTTTAAACTTGGTTTTTACGTGGACCCCCATTTCAATGAGTGATGAAAATTTCAGTTGACTCAGAGCTGCTCTGCCCTCCCAACTAACCTGAACCCATGGAGAAGGCCTAGGTAGTGGGAAGGTTTAGGGAGTGTTGCGGTACACCCCTGCTCCTCAGTGTCATCATTTAGTCAAGATTGTGCCCCTGCCTGGTGTTCCACTCACAGCCCCAGGCCTGCCACTTCCAACAGCTCTCTGAGCTTCACCCACGGTGACCTGAGTTCCTGGGAAGCCCTCCACCGCTTCCCATCGCAGTCTGGCTGATCTGTCTGGACATGCATGCAGCCATGTCCATTCTGGAAACTTCAACCTCTGCAACCTAGACTTGGGAAGGAGCACAGTTCTCTTTTGCTCTCAGATCTCTGTGGGGTTGCCATTGCCATCACCCCACCCTACATCCCACCTACCTTTCACTCGCTTCATTCATTAATTCAATCCATATTTATTGAGCTGCTGCTCTGGGTCAGGTCTGCTCTAGGCACCTAGGGCGCAGCTGTGGACAGGGCCGCTAGGTGCCTGCCCTTGTGGAGCTCACAGCCTAGTGATGATGACATTATACAAGCAAAAAAAAAAAAAAAGCCCAGAAGTAACCCCAGGTAGTAACACATGCTATGATACCTTGAGTGGGAGAGGGATGAGTGATGGCTGGAGCGACATGATTTAAACTGAGTGGAGAGCAGGAAGAGAGGGCATTAGAGCAGAGGTTTGCATATGTGTTCAACCAAGAATGTATTTCCTAGTTCTGGAGCCTGGAATCTTGGCTGGAACTATTATTTGATAGAACATTCTTCCAAACAGAAAAAGCCAAAATGTCCTCTTATTAGTGTCCTAGGGCTGCTGAGGAGCCCTGGTAACGTGGTGGTTAAGTGTTTGGCTGCTAACCAAAAGGTCAGCAGTTCGAATCCACCAGCCACTCCTAGGAAACCCTACGGGGCAGTTCTACTCTGTCCTATAGGGTCGCTATGAGTCGGAATCAACTCAACAGCAACAGGTTTAGGACTGCCATAACAAAGTATCACAAACTGAGTGGCTTATAAAAGGGGAAACTTATTGGCTCCCAGTTATTGGGGCTGGGAGTCCAAGACCAGGGTACCGGCCATGCTGATTCCTTCTGAGGGCCCTGAGGGAGAATCTGTTCCACGCCTCTCGGCATTCCCTGACTCGTAGGTCTCTCCAGTCTCTGTCTCCATCTTCACATGGCCATCTTCCCTCTGCGTCCCTGTCTCTGTGTCTCGTTTCTTTTTTTATGAGGACACCACTCAGACTGGAGTAGGACTCACTCTACTTCAGCAAGGTCCCTGGGTGGCACAAATGGTTTCCATTAGACTGCTAACCTAAAGGTTGGCAGTTCAAACCCACCCAGTGGTACTGCAGGAAAAAAGGCCTGGCAATCTGCTTCCAGTAAGATTAAAAAACCCAGTGCCAGTAAGATTACAGCCAAGAAAATCCTATGGAGCAGTTCTACTGCTCATGGGGTCATCGTGAGTCGGAATCGGCTCACTGGCAACTAACAACAACTACTACTACTGCAGTGTGACCTCCCTTACGTTAACTGATAACTTCTTCAAAGGCCCTATTTTCAAACACGACACTCACAGGTACACTGATTAGGACTTCAACATATCTTGTGGGGGAGATACAATTCAACTTATAATACTGTCTCTTTGTGGGTTACTCTTTCTAGAAGACATGAAAGTGGGATTCTCAGCTGATGGGGCACAGGGGCTCAGGGAAGTACAGGAGAGAAACACCAGCTAATTAATATTCCTTCCTCCTCCACCTGGTGAACTCCATGTTTCAAAAGCCAGCTCATGACAACTTCATGCCTGAGCCAGAGTAAGTGTATCCCATCTCTGGATTCCAACAGCTCTTGGAAATCTCCCACACATAAGCCCTTTCATGTCAAAAACAATATTTGTTTCACCATCTTCATACCCTCGGAGTTGCTAGAATATCACCTGCCTCATGGTAAGTGCTCATTACATACTTATTAAATGAATGAATGAATGCCATGTTTCCAAATTAATCGATATGAAAACAAGAATTTGCATACTGTCAGATGTGTATCTTAAAATGTAACCCTCATGTGATTTGAAGACTGTAGTATGTTCAGTCCCTGGGTGGTGCAAACAGTTGACCTGCTTGGCTGCTAACCCAAAGGTTAGAGGTTCGAGTCCACCCAGAGGCAGAAAGGAAGAAAGGCCTGGTCACCTAGTTCCCAAAAAATCAGTCATTGAAAACCCTATGGAACACAGGGTTTCATACATGGGTTCGTCATGAGTTTGAATCAACATGACAGCAACTGGTAGTATGGGAAAGGTAACACTTTTTGCCAGAGGAAAATTATCTTTCTCAATAACACTAAGTTATAGTGTACCTAAAATAATAACATTTGTAATGCATTTTCTCTGGCTAAACACCGTCTTCCCAGTCATCTTTAAACAATGTGTTTAAATCACTTTTTCTTTCTGGGAAAAAAGTATATGAAGTCATTTACACTTTAGTATAAAGTAGATAATAAATTCAGGAGTTTGCTTCCCTCACTGACCAAAGAAACTCTGGACAAAAGTAGAGAAATGAATTTTTGAAAGTGAAGAAGGGACTAGGCAGGCAGAATCATTGTAGTAAAGTCTAACTTTGGGGGACAGCCACTGTATGCATAAGAGAGTGAGAAGGGGGAATTTTGAGATACTTTCATGCATTGTAAAATCAAAACATCTTTTTTTATTCCCACCTAGAACTGTTTGTTGCAAATTTTATATATATATAATATATATTACATACACATACATATATGTATACCAAACCAAAACCCATTGCTGTCGAGTTGATTATGACTCATAGCGACCCTATAGGACAGAGTAGAACTGCTCCCAAGGAGCAGCTCGTGGATTCAAACTGCTGACCTTTAGATTAGCAGCTGTAGCTCTTAACCACTGTGCCACCAGAGCTTCATACACACACACACGCACGCATACGCACACACACCAGTTGCCATGAGTCAGTTTCGATTAATTTCCTATCTATTTATTTATCTTAATCTCCATTTTCTAAAACATTTGCCTTTTTTGAAACAACGTGTGTTCCCATGAACTTTCTCCTAGGACTGTGTTTAGCTTTGGACTTTGGATGCCACATAGATAGCTGTGCTGTGGGGTTAGGGTCTGGCTCCACCGTCTATCAGTAGGTGAAGTTGGGCAGGTCAGTTAAACTCCCTTAACCCCCATTTCCTCCAGATGAGATCACAGATATGTGTAAATGATGACTCAGTCCACGTATTACTGAGGAGGGACATGGATCCAGAACATGGATGGAAGAATACACTGCCCAAAGCCTTCTCCTTAAATTACACTTCTCTGAGTGAACTAAGGAGCCCTGGTGGCACAGTGGTTAAGAGCTACGGTGAATTAAAGGAAATACCCTAAGAGGTAGGTCAGAAACTGAGGTAATGGAAACTTCTAGAACTCCCATGAAAACATTAAAGCCACCCTTTCTTCCATAACTAGAACAGAACTCTCACCTTCTTTTCAGTCAGCTCTACCACCTTTAACTTAGAGATGAGGTGAAACTCTCTCAGCCCTTAGGCTGATACCTGAAATGACTGTCCCCTCCTGAACTTAACTGGCTTAATGACAATGCTTGGAATGCTACAACAACAAAAACAGACTGGAACAGAGAAAAGCTGGTGTTCCAGAATAAACCAGTAAGTCAAGAGGAAATGTTTTCTCTTCTAACTAAGAAGAATGAATCCCTTCACCTCACCCCAAAGGAACTGGAGAGGAGGACTCTTTCCCGTTATCCTGATAACTAACTGCTGAACTTGAAAGGATAAAACAAAGAAAGAACCTCGTAGCCACCCCCCCCCCCCCCAAGTTACAAGCACTACAAATAGGACTGACACCTTTCATCTCCTCACTCACAACAGCTGGTTTCTGAGGAATGGCCTCCAGGGATGACAGGGTGGCTGGGGTGTGCTGGGGGCCATTAGCTGAGAAACAGCTGTTTCTCAGGCTTGCTGGGAAGGAAATTTTAATCAAGGTCAGGCTGAAATCGGTTTGTACAGGCATGGGCCTAGCTGTTCTTTCACTGGAGTCAAGGGGTAAAGTGCCTTCTGGGCTGCGAACACTCAAAACTCAAAACTCAGTACTAGAATATGCTTCAATTCCCCTGGCAGGACACACCAGGGGGATCAGGAAAAGTTTCCAAGGCTCAACCCTCTGTATCCCATGGGCTGATGCGGTTTTCATAATAATTGAGGTATGCGGCAGATCTGATTTGCATATATCAAACTAACCTTGCAGGCTGGCAACATGTGGTTTTCTTTAGCCTTCTATGAGAAAGAGATGCTAGTGGCCACCAGCAAAGAGATGGCTCAGCCAGTGCAAGCACAGCTTGAATTCTGAATCTGCCAGCTACCAGCTGTGTCCCTTACCTGAGCCTCCATTTCCTCATCAGTCATATAGAAGTGATTCTCTCTCTTTCTCAGAATAGAATAGTACATCTATACTGTCTGTTACATAGCTGATATACAGCAATACACGTGCATTTTCTTCCCTTTCCTGATGGTTGCGAGGTACTTGCCCTGAGTCATCCATTCTCTCCTTGGCTCCTCCACCCATGCTCTTCCTTGGCTCCTCCATCCATGCTCTTCCTTGGCTTCTCCTTTTGGAGATGACCACAACCAATTTCTAAGGGATGGTCCCCTGTGGCCCCTGCCATGTCCCTCACTGGAAAATGCTCCTCTTCTACCTGGGAGCATGAAGCCCCGTGTGAATGGAGGCTGTGTCCTTCAATGCTAGAAGATCCTAAGAAGGCGGGGGACTATTTTTAAAACACTGAATGACACTTTTGTTTGTTTGGATAAACTCAGGACCTTTCCACAAATTCCCCATCAGAAAAATAAATAACTAAAGCAAGCTAGATTGTGTAGCATGCATTGCTTCAAGGGAGGAGTTCACAGCAGAGATAAAACCAGAGATCATGCTTAGCTTTTGAGTTTCAAAAGCCCTAACCTTCATGGCCAGAGCAGGGTTGCGAATGGAATACAAGAATCTCAGGGCATAACCTAGGCTAAGAATCAAGTACCCTTTCTGCGTCCAGTCCCTGCCAACTAGCTAAAGGTACTCTGACCTGGGTGGGAAGCAGGAGAGTTGATGACGAAGAAAGGATTGAGAAGGCATCATGGGCTCCTGACAGAGGGCAGCCCTGTTCTCTGTTCCCCATGCCCTGCCCAGAACCTTCCTAGATATATGAGATTTGTAGGCAGAGAGGACTTGAACCTAGCTTTTCAGGGAAGATACAGAAAGGCAGTGAGCTTTAGAGTGGACTGTCATGGGTACTGGGGTGGCTAAGGCAAAGTCCTCGCCCTCAGGGAGCTTATGTATAACGCAGGGCTTCTTAACCAGGTAACCCTTCTGTGTGCTGGGCCGTCCTCGTAGGGTGTTTAGCAGCCTCTCTGGCCTCTACGCTCTAGATGCCTGTAGCAATCCACCAGTTGTCACAATCAAAAATGTCCACAACATTGCCAAATGTCCCCCGGGAGGCCAAACCATCCCCAGGTGAGAGCCACTACAGGAAGTGAAATAGAAAGACTACAGAAGAGCATAATTTAAAACCTCCTTTGGGCACAATTTATACAAAAAATGCAAACTCAGCAAGTGCCAGAATTCCATTATTTAAAAAGAAAAACAATAGAAATTCTAGGGTTTACCCAGATGTCTAACATCATCATCCTGGGGAAAGTTTTTGGGTGACATTCAGAGGGGAAAGCAGCAAGGAAGAGTGTTAAGTTGGGTACCCCTGGGGTCCTGGACTGTGTCAGGCTCTCACACTTACCTGGGGGCTCTGGAAGCATGCCTGGCCCAGTGATGTGAGAATTCAGAGAGATTCTCACATTGAGCAAATGAGGAGGACCACTAACAAGGCCATCAGCACCAGCATCTGGGGATTCATTACAGAGGATCTCCGAGTGCCACAGGGAACATGTGGTCCAGGCCATGGGGAAATCCTCCATGACAAGTTCAAGTGCACTTGGAACCAAGCCATGGCGTTACTCACATGCCATTGCTCTGGGCTTCTGCCAAGACCCCGTATGATGCAGGAATCACTGAACACGAATTATCAGCCCTGCCCGTGTTAAGCCAGGGAAGGTCCCATGGGGCAGGTAGGAGAAGAAAAAGGGGCATTAGATGGGAAGGGAGAGGGAAAACCTACATCTATACCCAGACTTCTCCCCCGCGATCATTATCATGGTCAATCCCCAGTAGGAATCCTGAATAATTCTCAATTCTCAGTAGGAATTTTTGGTATTTACTCCATTGGTTCCTCATAGCTCTGCTCATAGCCCAAAACAAACACAGAAGGATTAAATGTTCAGAATTCAAAGAAACCATAGGGCAAAGATTGAAAACGGCCACCCTCCCAGACAAATCCAGTCCTTCAGAAGTGGTCGCTTGGTCTGGATTTCCTTTTTTTATCAGCCTAATTTGGGACTCTGTATTTCATGCTACCTCCATTTTGCCCCAGTTCCCAGCTGGCCTTCTCTGCTCATTTACATTACTCACCCAAAAGCATATGAATATGCCACCCCGGCTTAGAGGGAGCTAACCAAACCGTTCTTCTTTCACCGTCTTTATTTCACAGATGCGGAAACCAAACTATTAAGGAAGAAAGAATCACAGAGTACATCCCTGGAAATCTCCGTCTAGAGAGAGGTGGTGCCTGGTTTGGCTTGTTGAAAAGGAGGCTATAGGTCCCCACGGCCCTTCAAGAAAATTCCCAAAGTATACAATGTATATATGTGTGTGTGTGGCGTGCGTGCACGTATGTATTTGTAAATATACATAAGGAGCCTCTGGGTAGCGCAGATAGTTAAGTGCTCAACTACTAGCCAAAAGGTCAGCAGTTTGGACCCACTCAGAGGTGCCTTGGAATAAAAAAAAAAAAAAAAATTTTTTTTTTTTTTAAAGGCCCAGCAAATTGCTTCCCAAAGGTCACAGCTTCGAAAATGCTATAGAGCAGTGTTACTGTGTATACATGGGGTTGTCATGGGTCAGAATCAACTGAACAGCAACTAACAACAACAACATATACACAGATACACAGTTGATTCTAATTATGCACGGTAGTCAGGTTCTGTAAAGTCAGTGTGAACACTGAATTATTGAATACTAAACCATTGTTTCAGGAGAAATATAGATTTAAGTTCTTGCAAGCCTCTGGTCACAACATTTTCACCAACTAATCAATATGTAACTGTTTTATGTGTGTATCCATTTAGAGACACTTTATATAATATATACCGTTGATTCATTAACAATGAACTCATGGCCAACGGTACTAGGTAGTATAACTCATGCCTGAATGAAGCTTATATAACATACTTTTTTCCATAAGATACATCAGCCTTCTTGCACTTAGGGATACTAGACAGCACTTGGGGGCCATTTTAAAAGTGAAATCACCAACAAAAAGCAGCAAAATGCAAAAGAAAAAAAAATTGTAGCACTAATAGACCATAAATAGGATTTAAAGTATGTGAGCTGAAACAAACCCGTTGCCGTTGAGTTGATTCCAACTGATACCGACCGTATAGGATACAGTAGAATTGCCCCACAGGGTTTCCAAGGCTGTAATCTTTATGGGGAGCCCTGGTGGCTCGGTGGTTAAACGCTCAGCTACTAACTAAAAGGTCAGCAGTTTGAATCCACCAGCTGCTCCTTAGAAACCCTGTGAGGCAGTTCTACTCTGTCGTGTAGGGTCACTATGAGTTGGAATCAACTTCACAGCAATGGGTTTGGTTTTCAGTCTTTACAGAAGCAAACTGCCACATCTTTCTCCCATGGAGCAATTGTTGGAATAATTTCAGCTACCGAGGGGCTGTTCTGGCTGCAGGAGGAAGGTGATCAGGGTCTCTCAGAGCTCTTCCATCTAGAGTCTCATTCTTAAAGGGTGGGCACTCACCTATCTGTCCCCCTGAAGCACACTCCCAGACAATTATCCCTGAGTGACTGATCCTAACTTTCTGAGTTTCATTTAGCTAACTAAGCTCCCTGGGAGACAACGCCTGCACCTTAAGGAATGGACCCCTGATGTTGCCATGTGCGGCAGGTCGGCATGTGAGAGGGGGAGAGAGTGTGAGCCTGAGCCCCTACTCCTGAAACCATATGCCTCAGGCTGGCATTGACTCTGGAACACAAACCAGTGGTCTTTCCCCTCTGATATCAAATTTTACAGCCCAATCTGAAGTATCACTTATTTCAAGAAACAGATACTCACTCAAGCTGGCTTTGGTAATAAGGAATTTATTGGTGGGATGCAGGAAAATCCCATGAAACCTATTGAGGAAACACATCTGGTCGTCACGGGAACTAGAAAGTCACCAGTCAGCTCTTCTCTTTGTCTTCTTATTTTGGGGACCAATAACCTTCCGTTTCTGTTTCCCTTTGTGAGTCTGTTTTATTCTCCTCTCTATGGACTGTCTCCCTTTTTGAAATTTTTTTTTTTTTTTTTGGTGCTTCCAAATCTTTGCAGGTTTTATTTAGATGTTGCTACTTCTGATCCCAATTCTACATGACCTTACAGCTCCAGACCCAATACCACCCAGCCACCTTTTTCTATGTAGTTCATATTTTTGAGAGAAAGGCAGATAGAGCAACTGGTTGGCTCAGCTTGGATCAGGTGACAACCTCAGACCAGTCAGCTTTGGTAATAGGACAGTGTCATGGATTGAATTATGTCCCACCAAAAATGTGTGTATCGACTTGGTTAGGCCATGATTCCCAGTATTGTATGGTTGTCCTCCATTTTCTGCTTGTAATTTTATGTTGAGAGGATTAGGGCAGGATTGTAACACCACCTTTACTCAGGTCACCTCCTTGATCCAAGGTAAAGGGAGTTTCCCTGGAGTGTGGCCTGCACAACCTTTTCTCTCTCAAGAGATAAAAGGACAGGGAAGCAAGGGTAGAGTTGGGGACCTCATACCACCACGAAAGCAGCACCAGAAGCAGAGAGTGTCCTTTGGACACACAGTCCCTGTGCCTGAGAAGCTCCTTGACCAGGGGAAGATTGAGGACAAAGACCTTCTTCCAAAGCCCACAGAGAGAGAAAGCCTTCCCCTGGAGCCAATGCCCTAAATTTGGACTTGTAACCTACCAGACTGTGAGAATACAAATTTCTCTTTGTTAAAACCGTCCACTTGTGTTGTTTCTGTTAAGGCAGCCCTAGATGACTAAGACAGGTAGGGTCAACTGAAAACAAATATAGTGGCTCAGGCCCAAGCCTTCAGTCAGGGCTATTAGAAGCATTCTGAAGACAGCAATGGTATCACAGCACCCCGAATCCTTGTCCCTGGTCCTTCCTGTCTCACAATATTGGGGCTAGAGTAGAGCATTCAAGCACAAGAACCAGACATGTGTTTGGGGGCAACAAGCTTCAGCAGTTCTCTACCTATAGGCTAGCAGATGGACTCTTGTATAGGAAACGTCTTCCATCATTCTCAATACTGGGAGGCAAAGTTCCTTAGGATGAACTAACTCAAATTCCAAGGGCAGGAAGAGCAGAGAAAACTACAGAAGGTAGATGTCAGCTCAATAAAAAGAAGCACCAGGTAGCGGTAGAGGGTGCTTGTGTGTGAGGCCCATCCGCAAACCTTCAAGCTGGTGCTAAGCAGAGAGGAGGTTCAAGCAGGAGTGAGGGGCGACCACTGGAGGCTTCCTGAGGCTCCTTACTTCCTTCTCTACCTGTTTAGAAGGTCATTCACATGTCAGAGGATTTGACATCTTAGAAGTCTTGCTTCGCTTGGCCCAGGCTTTCCTCAGGCTTTGCTGGAGTAGGCAGCTGCATACCCAGTACAAGCTTAGCAAAGCTGAAGGAACCCCCTTCCCCTTCCCCTCCCTGCTGGCCTTGCCAATATGTCACAGCCCTGCTTTTCAGCTGCACATCAGAGGCAATGTCCAAGCAGCCCAAGGGGGTGGAGGAGGACATAAATGTCTGAACTGTGATAGACATGGGACTTGAGTCATAGTTGTATTTGCTCTGTGACAATGTCAATACTGAAATTTTCATAACAAAATGGAAATTGAAAGCAAACAGCTCATGGAATGATCTCCCTCAATCACAGCACTGTATGCATCCCCCATAGAAAAGAGTGGGACATCACCTGGTGTGTGCGTATGTGAGAGAAGGAAGAGGGCGAAACTGTGATGTGGCCAAGCTACTGCCTACAATTCCACCACATGCCCTCCTCTAGGCTAAAACAGCGAGAGAAAGATGGCAGCTCTTACGTGTGCAACCGGTGCTTTGTCAAGACCTATTTCAAGAGTAGGTGATTGCTAAGGTCTCTTTCAGTTGTAATGTTCGCTATTCTGGTGCTAACATTCTATATTCCTGTGTCAACATTCTATTTTCTTTTTCTTTTGGGCTGGTGATAATTTCAAAAGCGACTCCAAAGCCACCCTCTGGGAGATATCCACAGAAGGCACAGTCAGGGTTGAGATTTCAGGGAGCTCTGGGAAGTGTTGATGCAATACCTTGGCAATCGTGTTATCCCAGGGATTCCCCAAGAACAGGGACATGGAAAGCCATCAGGTGATTTTATTGGCTTGAGTTGTGATTCACGCAGCAGCCTCTCAGCAGCCCAGCTTTCCAAAGACAAAGCTGGAGAGAGGTTTTTGAAATGCAAGTAAATGCCATGGTGCCCAAACCCCAAATGCCATTCAGTACCAAACACCCTTCCCTGGCTTCCCATTGCTCCTCCAGGATAAAGACTGTGGGTGATCTGATCCATAGCTACCTTTTAGCCCCATCCCTCATCCCCCAGCCTCATGACCTCTTCCAATTCACACAGCCACCATACTGTCTCCTGTGACCATCAGACTTTCTTTCTCTCTACTGTCCCTTCTGTATGGAATGCCCCTTCTCTTCCCTTCCATCCTTCAGTTCTCACCTACCTCTCTTTCAGAGTTCAGCTCAACTCTTACTTCCTCACCGAAGTCTTCCCTGGCTTCTGATGGGGTCAATGCCACCTTTTAAGTTTGCAGAACACAAGTTTCCTTTCCATCTTCTCACAGTTGGAATTTTGGATCCATTTCTGTGATTGCAATAGACTAGAGAGTTAAGTTACTTGAGGATATAAACCATGTCTTTCTTGTTCACCACCATCCCCAGTGTCAATTACTGTGCCTGGTACATGGTAGGCACTCGGCAAATATTTTCTGGGTGAATGGGATACGTAAGGGGAGGAATGATAGAATGTTAACTTTTACAGACACGGCACTGACAAACTCTACATCAGTGCTGCCCGATAGAAACAAAACATGAGGCACAAATGAGGGCTACATTGTTGTTGACCTTAGGTGCTGTTGAGTAGGCTCTGACTCACAGCCACCCTATGTACAACAAAAAGAAATACTGCCCGGCCTGCGCCATCCTCATGACTGTTATTATGCCTCAGCCCATTGTTGCAACCACTGTGTCAGTCCATCTCATTGAGGGTCTTCCTCTTTTTCCCTGACGCTTTTTACCAAGCATGATGTCCTTCTCCAGGGACTGTAACTTTAAATGTTCTAATAGACACACTGAAAAAAGTAAAAAGAAACAGGTGAAATTAATTTTAATAATATATTTATATAGATGTAGGCATGTATGCATATCCAAAATATTATCATTTCAACATCTAGTCAAAATAAACCAAAACCAAACCCACTGCCGTCGAGTCGATTCCGACTCACAGTGACCCTATAGGACAGAGCAGAACTGCCCCACAGAGTTTCCAAGGAGTGCCTGGTAGATCTGAACTGCCGACCTCTTGGTTAGCAGCTGTAGCACTTAACCACTGCTCCACCAGTGTGCAGCATAATGAAGCGTTGCCTGGTCCTATGTTATCTTCGCGATCATTAGTATGCTCGAGTCCAATACTGTGGCCACTATGTACACTGAGTGCCTTCCAACCTAGGGGGCTCATCCTCCAGCACTATATCAGATCATATTTGATTGTGATCCATTGGGTTTTCACTGGCTAATTTTCAGAAGTAGTTCACCAGACCTTTCTTGCTAGTCTGTCTTAGTCTGGACGCTCCACTGAAACCTGACCACCATGGGTGACCTTGCTGGTATTTGAAATACTTGCGGCATAGCTTCCAGCATCACAGCAATACACCAGCCACCACAGCATTATAAACTGACAGATGGATGGTGGTTTTTTCCATACTAAACCAAAACCCATTGCTGTTGAACCGATTCCTACTCATAGTGACCCTATAGGACAGGATAGAACTGGCCCATGGGGTTTCCAAGGAGTGGCTGGTGGATTCAAACTGCTGACCTTTTGGTTAGCATCCAAGCTCTTAACCACTATGCCATCAGGGCTCCTTTTTCATACTAGAGCCTTAAAATCTGGTATGTATTTTACACTCGACAGTGCTTCTCAATTCTGACTGACCACATTTCAGACGCCCAATAGTCACCACTGTGGCTACTGCATAGGACGGGGAAGCTCTGAACTGATGGGGCGCTTTACTATGAAGTCAGTGGTGATTCCAAACTCTTAGGTTGTGATTGCACTCTTCGGGGATTTTACAAAGCAAGGCAGCTAAAGCCCACAGGCCAAATCTGGCTTACCAACTGGTTTTGTAGAGCCGAAAAGATTGAAATGGCTTTTACATTTTTAAATGTTTTGGTGAAAAAAATCAAAAGAGGAATGATATTTCATGGCAAGGGAAAATTACGTGAAATTCAAATTTGTGTCCATAAATAAAATTTCCACGGGACACAGCCACACTCATTTGTTTTCCTATTCTCTGAGGTTGCTTTGCCCTGCCACGGCAGAGTTAAATGCTTGTGACAGAAACCATACAGCCCATGAAATCTAAAATATTTACTATTTGGCCCTTCACAGAAAAAGTTTCCCAATCCTTGGGTTTATACTTATGACATAAAAGGCAGGATACCCAGTTACATATCAGATAAACAATAAATAATTTTTATTGTCCCTAATATTACATGGGAGTCCCTGGGTGATGCAAACTGTTCATGTGCTTGGCTGCTAACTGAAGAACTAGAGGTTGGAGTCGACCCAGAAGGGGCTCAGAAGAAAGGCCTGGCAATCTACTTCTGAAAAATCAGTCACTGAAAGCCGTATATGTACATTGTTGCTGCTGTTACATGCCGTCAAGTCAGTCTGGCTCACAGCAGCCCTGTGCACGACAGAACGAACACTGCCTGGTCCTGAGCCATCCTCACAATCGTTGTCGTGCTTGAGCTCATTGTTGCAGCCACTGTGTCAATCCACCTCGTTGAGGGTCTTCCTCTTTTCCGCTGACCCTGTCCTCTGCCAAGCATGATGTCCTTCTCCAGGGACTGACCCCTCCTGACAACATGTCCAAAGTATCTAAGACGCAGTCTCGCCATCCTTGCCTCTAAGGAGCATTCTGGCCACACTTCTTCCAAGACAGATTTGTTCGTTCTTTTGGCGGTCCATGGTATATTCAATATTCTTCACCAACACCACAATTCAAAGGCGTCAATTCTTCTTTGGTCTTCCTTATTCATTGTCCAGCTTTCACATGCATGTGATGTGATTGAAAATACCATGGCTTGGGTCAGGCACACCTTAGTCTTCAAGGTGACATCTTTGCTCTTCAACACTTTGAAGAGGTCCTTTGCAGCAGATTTACCCAATGCAATGCGTCTTTTGATTTCTTGACTGCTGCTTCCGTGGCTGTTGATGGTGGATCCAAGTAAAATGAAATCCTTGACAACTTCAATCTTTTCTCCATTTATCATGATGTTGCTCATTGGTCCAGCTGTGAGGATTTTTGTTTTCTTTATGTTGAGGTGTAATCCATACTGAAGGCTGTGGTCTTTGATCTTCATCAGTAAGTACTTAAGTCCTCTTCACTTTCAGCAAGGTTGTGTCATCTGCATAACGCAGGTTGTTAATGAGTCTTCCTCCAATCCTGATGCCCCGTTCTTCTTCATATAGTCCAGCTTCTCAGATTATTTGCTCAGCATACAGATTGAATAGGTATGATGAAAGAATACAATGCTGGTGCACACCTTTCCTGACTTTAAACCAATCAGTATCCCCTTGTTCTGTCCGAACAGCTGCCTCTTGATCTATGTAAAGGTTCCTCATGCGCACAATTAAGTGTTCTGGAATTCCCATTCTTTGCAAAGTTATCCATAATTTGTTAGGATCCACACAGTCGAATGCCTTTGCATAGTCAATAAAACACAGGTAAACATCCTTCTGGTATTCTCTGCTTTCAGCCAGGATCCATCTGACATCAGCAATGATATCCCTGGTTCCACGTCCTCTTCTGAAACTGGCCTGAATTTCTGGCAGTTCCCTGTCGATATACTGGTGCAGCCGTTTTTGAATGATCTTCAGCAAAATTTTGCCTGTGTGTGATATTAATGATCTTGTTCTATAATTTCCACATTCGGTTGGATCACCTTTCTTGAGAATAGGCACAAATATGGATCTCTTTTAGTCAGTTGACCAGGAAGCTGTCTTCCATATTTCTTGGCATAGATGAGTGAGCACCTCCAGCACTGCATCTGTTTGTTGAAACATCTCAACTGATATTCCATCAATTCCTGGAGCCTTGTTTTTTGCCAATGGCTTCAGAGCAGCTTGGACTTCTTCCTTCAGTACCATTGGTTCCTGATCATATGCCACCTCTTGAAATGGTTGAACATCAACTAATTCTTTTTAGTATATTGACTCTGTGTATTCCTTCCATCTTCTTTTGATGCTTCCTGAGTCATTTCATATTTTCCCCTTAGAATCCTTCACTATTGCAACTCGAGGCCTGAATTTTTTCTTCAGTTCTTTCAGCTTGAGAAATGCTGAGCGTGTTCTTCCCTTTTGGTTTTCCATCTCCAGCTCTTTGCACATGTCATTATAATGCTTTACTTTGTCTTCTCGAGACGCCCTTTGAAATCTTCTGTTCACTTCTTTTACTTCATCAATTCTTCCTTTTGCTTTAGCTGCTCGATGTCCGAAAGCAAGTTTCAGAGTCTCCTCTGACATCCATCTTGGTCTTTTCTTTCCTTCCTGTCTTTTCAATGACTTCTTGCTTTCTTCATGTATGAAGTCCTTGATGTCATTCCACAACTCATCTGGTCTTCAGTCACTAATGTTCAATGGGTCAAATATATTCTTCAGATAGTCTCTAAATTCAGGTGGGATGTACTCAAGGTCATATTTTGGCTCTCAAGGACTTGTTCTGTTTTTCTTCAGTTTCAGCTTAAACTTGCATATGAGCAATTGATGGTCTGTTCCACAGTCGGCCCCTGGCCTTGTTCTCACTGATGCTATTGAGCTTTTCTATTATCTCTTTCCACAGATGTAGTCAATTTGATTTGTGTGTGTTCCATCTGGTGAGGTCCATGTGTATAGTCGCAGTTTATGTTGGTGAAAGAAGGTATTTGCAATGAAGAAATCGTTGGTCTTGCAAAATTCTACCACTCGATCTCCGGCATTGTTTCTATCACCAAGGCCATATTTTCCAACTACTGATCCTTCTCCTTTGTTTCCAACTTTCGCGTTCCAATCACCAGTAATTATCAATGCATCTTGATTGCACGCTTGATCAGTTTCAGACTGCAGCAGCTGATAAATATCTTCAATTTCTTCGTCTTTGGCCCTAGTGGTTGGTGTGTAAATTGGAAAAATAGTCATATTAGCTGGTCTTCCTTGTAGGCGTATGGCTATTATCCTATCACTGACAGCACTGTACTTCAGGATAGATCTTGAAATATTCTTTCCAACAATGAACAACACCATTCCTCTTCAAGTTGTCATTCCCAGCATAGTAGACTATATGATTGTCCAATTCAAAATGGCCAGTACCGGTCCATTTCAGCTCACTAATGCCTAGGTTATCGATGTTTATGTGTTCCATTTCATTTTGGATGACTTCCAACTTTCCTAGATTCATACTTTGTACATTCCAGGTTCCAGTTATTAATGGATGTTTGCAGCTATCTCTTCTCATTTTGAGTCATGCCACATCAGGGAACTAAGGTCCCGAAAGCTTTACCCCATCCACATCATTAAGGTTAACTCTACTTTGAGGAGGCAGCTCTTCCCCAGTCATCTTTTGAGTGCCTTCCAACCTGGGGGGCTCATCTTTCAACACTGTATCAGACAATGCTTCGCTGCTATTCATAAGGTTTTCACTGGCTAATGCTTTTCAGAAGTAGAATGCTGGGTCCTTCCTCCTAGTCTGTTTTAGTCTGGAAGCTCAGCTGAAACCTGTCTTCCATGGATGATCCTGCTGGTATCTGAATACCGGTGGCATAGCTTCCAGCATCACAGCAACATGCAAGCCCCCACAGTATGACAAACTGACAGACATGTGTGGTGTATATACATACAATGGAATATTACTCAGCCGTAAAGATAAATGAAGTCCTGATACATGCCACAATACAGAGAGGCCTTGAAAACGTTATGCTGAGTAAAATAAGTCAGTCACCAAGTACTGGATGATCTCACTTACATGAACTAGGCAAATATACAGAAATCAAAGCTTATTAGTGGTTGGCAGGGATGGGAGAGAGATGGTGAGGGGCACTGAGCTTCTGTTAATGGTGGTGGAATCATTTAGAAAAGAGAGTGGTTGCAAACATGAAGAATGTAATCAATGTCACAGAATTATACATGTAAAAATTGCATTGGCAAATGTTTTGTTATGCATATTTTACCACAATAGAAAGAAGGAAGGAAGGGAAAGAGGGAGGGAGGGAGGGAGGGAAAGAAAAAAAGGAAAGAAACCCTCTGGAGCACAGATCTACTGTGACACACATGGGGTCACCATGAGTCTGAGCCGATTCAACGGCAACTGGTGGGTAATACTGCATGAAACATATTTATGATAAAAACATATTTATTATCTGAAAGTCAAAAAGTTAACTGGGCATCCTGTATTTTTATTTGCAAATCTAGCCACTTTACCTATGTTAGAATATGGTGATATACTCACAGTAAAGACCTGTTAAGAGCTCACTGACATGGAAGAAGAGATATTGATGAAATATCCGCCCCAGAGACTTCCAGGCTCATCAAAACAGCAGGGAACGTTTTGGACACAGATCACTTTAATTCTGAACTGAATTCAAAGACACTTGAAATGTCAAAGACTGCTTAGGCAGTTACTGGGTAAACTGTCTAAACTTCATTGTACCCTCGTGTATAAGAAAGTTCAAGCAATCCAGCCAATGTTAAAAATCTCCCATAAAGACACTCTGGCTCTTGAAAATAGCTTTACATTCTAAATAAATGTTTTTCGAGTACACATATTTGTGTCTTACTGTAAGTTTGTAATACTTTTCATAATCAGTTTTGATACTTTTAATATAGGAATCAGCATCCAGGAACAGAAACTCAATGTGTAACATTTACGCAAGGAAAAACGGGCCCCACCGTCAAGAGCTAGACTGTCAGCTACCCTCTAGAAATAAATTAAACCAAAGGCAAGGGTCACCTGCAAAAACTAACTTTGTCTTCCTCCTCATTTCACCCAGAGCCAGCCCTGCACTTGCCTGGAGAGGCTGAAAAGAAATGTTTCTTTCAGCTGAACATGAGCAGGCTTATGTAAGACACAGGGAAGTTCTCCATTACCGTCTGGGCCCTGGGCTGTTAATATTTGACGCACTCCTCATCATCTCTGTTTGTGTAATTTGTCAACGCCCAACAGGTCCTCTGCCAGCTATGCATTAAAACTATTCTCAAAATATGTCATTGTCAGCCGTTGGCACATTCATTACTTATTAAGATAAGAGGCCAGATGAGGCGAGCCGGAGGTGGCTTGCTTACTTAAACACACTTGACTCAACTGCAGGGGAATCAAGCCATCTAGGTGGTCACAGATTGAAAGACTTGGAGGGTCCCTATCCCCCCACTCACAGGGCAGATGGAGAAACTGAGGTCTGGGGAGACAAGGGACTTCCCAAGGTCATGCAGGTTTGTGGAAGAGCTGGAAACAGAACCCAAATTTCTCAGATCTCGGTCCACTCCCTCCTGCCACTGTTGCATTTTTCTACGTGCACAATTTTCCAGATATTATCAATTTGAATAGTGGGATCATCTATAAGGTCGATTAAAACAGTGTTTTCAAAGTATGATACAGGTACCGCTAAGGCTACTCAAGATGTTTTAAGATGCCATATAAATAAATTTTTAGAACTACTGTATTTTTATGCAAATAACATGCGCCTTTTATGCTTGTTTGCCAACCGTGCCCTCCCACTCTGAGGCACCCGTGAGGTATTTTTGTAAGCATGCTATGGTAATTTTTTTAAATTGCCACAGCAGCACTTACCAAAATAACTCGGGGAGAGGGGGAGGGCGAGGTTGGCAAACAAACATAGAAGGCACCTTGTTATTTATGTAAAAATACAGTAAGTGATATGTCTATTTTAATGCATTACAAATATACACTGAAGATATAATTTCAGGAGAATATGCATCAACCACATATATTTATAAATATTATTGCTTAGGTCAAACCTATGAATTTTTAATAGTATTGCTTAGGACAAAGCTAAGTCATAAATACAGACTTAATTTAAAATCAATTTAAATATAGTTATCACACAGCTCATGTTTTCATGTGTACATATTTTTATCTTATTATAATTCATTAGTTTTCATAATTAACTTTGGTACTTTCAAATGGGAATTAACATTCAGAAACAAAAATTAAAACACAACTCATGATAACACAGACATAGCAAGAATAAGGAAGGTAATATTTGAAGGATCAAAATTTGGGGGAACTCTAAGTTATAATACAAACCTAAGCAAAATAGAAGAAGCCAAAATGCCTTCTTATTAGTTTTTTAGGACTGCCAAGGAGTCCTAGTGGCGTAGTGGTTAAGAGCTTGGCTGCTAACCAAAAGGTCAGCAGTTTGAACCCACTAGCCACTCCTCAGAAACCCTATGGGCAGTTCTACTCTGAACTATAGGGTCACTATGAGTCAGAATCAACTTGATGGCAACTGGTTTGGTTTTGTTTGAAGCAAAATATTGTTGTTGTTGTTGTTAGGTGCAGTTGAATTGATCCCAATTCATAGCTACTTTATGTACAGTAGAATGGAATGTTGCCTGGACCTGTGCCATCATCACAATCCTTGCTATATTTGAGCCCATTGTTGAAGCCAAGAAAGAAAGCTATAGAATATAAACTGTTAAAATGGTCAATGTTTGGCTTCAGTGCCTCACCCTCTGATTTAATTGCCCGCTTCTGAGAACCAGTGCCTACATCTCCTCTCACCCATGGCCTATGACAGAGCTCAGCTGCCTTCCAGTAAATTCTAACTCATGGCAGCCCCTCGTGTGTCAGAGTAGAACTGCTCCACAGGGTTTTCAATGGCTGAATTTTCAATAGATCACCAGGCCTTTCCTCTAAGGTGCCTCTGGATGAACTCGAACCTCCAAACTTTTAGTTAGCAGGTAAGTTCATTAATCATTTGCACCACCCAGGACCCCTACTTAATCTTAGGAAGTTCAAACCAAGGCATTGAAACTTCCCTGGCTCAATGTACTCACCATTCACGAAACAAATGCATTTGCACTAGAAAGGCAACAAGCCTGTTTTACTTGAGCCAATAAAACGGAGCGCTAATGGTAGAAACTACAGGCATCATCTAGGAACGGGAAAGGGAATTTGAGGATCCAGTAGGCTTCTTAGAGTCCCTAAAATGCCCAGGGAAGATGGAGCTCATGTGCTCATTCCTTCAATACCTGCCTACGTTTCCTCTCTGTCAGGCCAGTTAACATAAGGCCTCACAACACAATCTCTGGGTCTTACGTTTTGGTCAGGTGGGTAGTACTGATAAAGGCAGCTTCAGAATCCTAATATTTTCTCCGTAGAGACCTCGAGACCAAAAAAAAAAAAAGAGAGAGAGAGAGAGAACTTAGTTCTTTGTAGCAACTCACTACAGTAACCGATGATCTCAATGTCACTCAACCCTTCCCTGCCACAGCAATACCTTCTTTCAAAAGTGGGTACAGAGCCTGCCTCTGGGGCATATGAGCAGAACACCCACACCTGTGTGCTCCATGAGGCAAGGGACATCATCTACTTAATTCCCCATTCTACACCCAGCCTGGGAGCACAAGAGGGACTTCAATAGAAGTTGGTTACACTTGTTAAAGGAAAGAAGGAATGTTGACTGCTTGCCAATGCTTTCTTTAATTAATTAATTAAACCTCCTCTCAAGGGTTAGGTCGGGTCCACTCATTCCATCCACAGCTATTAAGTGCCTGCCTGAGTCACTCTAGGATTGGATTAAAAACAATAAAGACCCTCAGTCTCTGCATTTTGGGTTCATTGACTATTTCATAGTACTTTACTGTCTCTCAAGCATGGTTCCGTGGATTATCTTATGGGACTTACACCTATAAAGCAAGTATAACAGAAGGTGCCATTATAGACATGGATAATTCTGAAGTTAGAGAAATCAAGACATCTTGTTGCAGGCTGCTCAGCTTGGAAGTGGTATGTATGTGTCTCAGGGTGATCGTGCAACTCCAGATCCTTTTCTTTCAAAACCAGTGCTCTTTGCCTCTTGCTTAGGAAACACCTGTGCGTCTCGATAAAATGCAGACACAGATCCGGCAGGTCTAAGGTGATGGCTGAGATTCTGCATTTCTCAAAAAGCTCCCAGGTGCTGCTGATGCTGCTAGTCTAAGAACTCCATTTGGTAGTAAGCTCTAGACTAGGCCATGCTATTTTCAATGTACCCAATGATCTCATGTCTTACAGCCACTGGGCCCTAAAGAATATATATATTAAGTTTGACTCTTGATCTTCTTGAAGATAGGTCCTTGGCCACAACCACTGGATCCTTAGGGGTCCAAACCTTTAAGATGTCTACCTTCAGAAACAGAGAACATTATAATGGAAAGAATATGGCTTTAGGGCTAGCTGATTCCAGGTTCAAATTACAGCATTGCAATTTTCTAATTGCATGACTTTGGTTAAGTTATTTACCCTCTATGAGTCAGAATCCACTGGACGGCAATGGGCTTTGTTTTGGTTTTGAGGCTCAAAGAGATTCTTTGAAAAGTGGAGAAAACATTAACACTAGCTGGAAGAGACGGTAGAAGAGTTGAAAGAGATGAAGCATGCTCATACTTGGAAATGAGCTTTCCCAGGTAGTTATGCGTCTAAGGTGTGCACAGCAATGGGCAAATATTTTTTGCAGAGCCCTTGTCCATACAATCAATTTGATTTTTTAAGAAGTGCATTAAAAAATTTATGAGCCCATTTGAGATATAGTGATGTATCTATGAAGATTCAGAATAACGAGTGGAAAAGAATTATTTAGATATTTGCTTATTATCAAATCAATGCAGGTGAAGTCTTCCTAGTGTCCAGGCACCATCTCTTCCTGTTCAGATCCAGAAACATTTTCCATGCTTATTATTCCTGAATTCGCCATTCCTGGTTAATTCCAAATCTCTCAATCCAAGGAATAAGGTAGCAACACTTATTCCTCACACCGCCGTTGCTCTTCCAAACCTGTTTGGATTGAAACGATATGTATCTGCCTATTGCTGCTGTTTCCTAATGCCACCTATTTAATTTTGCTTACAACATTGCTCACGACACTGCATCCCATAGAGGGCCGACCATAACCCCTGCCTTCCGATGACTCTCTCAAAGGTTGTTACTAAACTTCATTAATGATCACTTCAAATGGAAGTCTAACCCAGAATATGCAGGAAAAATGTGTACAATAACTAGTGTTCTGACCATGGTTAAATTTACTTTTAAAGAATTTTGTGGGTATAAAACATAGAACAGCACATATTCCAACCACGCCTTCTATTGAACTCTAGATTATAATCATTGCATTTCTAGAATGTGATTGTTTTCAATGTTGGCCGCACCCCTGCTTTCCACATCACCACCAGTGGGATCTTTCCCACTGAAACAGCTGAGGCCCATGGCCAGAGCAAGAAGAGGGGTCCCATCATTGCAAGGAATGTCCATCTTTTGTCTCATTCAGCTTAAGACTGACCTGGGAAAGCATGACCTGGCCACCCTTCTGAGGTAACAGAGAACATCTAGAAAGAAGCCCATTGCATTGCCAAGCAACAGTCTTAAGAGCTCTTGGAGGAGACCTGTGATAGCCCCTGACACCTGATCAGGAGCTTCTAGAGGGGAATGGAGTGACCAACCTTGGTTTCAAGGTTGGGGGGCTGCCACCTTCAGGTGTTGTGGACCTGAGGGAGCACTGCAGTGGGAACACCAGTGGTACAGTATCCATGCATGCATAGCCTACACATGTGGCTCATGTCCAAGGGTCTGTGGTGGACTGCGCACTGTAATAGCCCAGAGTTCTGAACATATTTTTCTATGCCTAATGTGAGAGTCATCAAAATCAGCATGTCAGCACCATTCTGGCTGCAGGATCTCATGTGATCCTGGGAAAATAATACTGTGCCAGCCACAGGAGTGATTGGCTCACCAGGTCATCTTCTTTGGAACCAAGATCAACCCGGACTAGAGATATGTTCCAGGGGTCAACCCCATGAGCTATCTTGCAAGTAGAAGGTAGAATTCTTGCCTTCCATGCAGGAGACCTGAGTTTAATTCCTGGCCAATGCACCTCAGGTATAGTCACCACCTGCCTGTCAGTGGGGGTTTGTGTGTTGCTATGATGCTGAACAGGTTTCAGTGGAACTTCTAGGCCAAGATGAACTAGAGGGAATTCCTGGTGATCTACTTCTGAAAATCAGCCAGTGGAAACTCTACAGATCACAACAGTCCAACCGGCAACAGATCATGGGGATGGCACAGGACCAGGCAGCATTTCATCCAGTTGTGCATGAGATCACCATAAGTTGGGGCTGACTTGATGACAAATAACAACAATAAGCCATCTTTCAAGTCTCACCACATTGTAGCCTTCAGGGTCCCCTCCTCTGAACTCCCACAGCACGTTTTTGCTTGAATGTGTCATCTTAGCCTTAAATTCTTTCATTCCCACAGGTACAGGTCTACTTTACCACTTAGATGGCAAGATCCTGGGGGCAGAGTCTGGGCCTTATACTTCATGGCATCTTCCACTGCACCTATTCTACTACAGGTTCTCTGTAAATATTTGTTGATTGAATAAGTTTTGAGGGCCTGTAAAATGGAGGTTGGGTTGTATGCCTTCTGGGGTTCTGCTTTAAATACCAGTCTAAAAGCCACTGAACATGTAGGATCTGCCATATTTAAGCCAACCATGGGAAATCCGGGGCTCACTGTGGGGCTCTTTGGAGAGATCTCAATAGTGACAGACCTTAAAACATCCTCCTTTTCTTTCCAGCTAATTCTTGTAGTGCTGTCTCTTCTCTGATAAGGCACCAAGAGTGATCATGGCTGTGGGCTGAATTAGGAAGCTCCCCAAACATGTCATGTTGTCCAGGGATGCCATGTTGCTTCTAACCTGTGTCACCACTGCTGGATGTGATGGGCTATGCTATTAGCTCCAACCTCCCCCTTGACGATGACATCTGGATTTCATCATCAAATAATACAGAGATGGTTCACTCATTCATTCTTACAACCACAACTGTCTTTAAAATGTAACTATGATATTACTGCTCAAGGCTTTTAAGTTTTCTCTTTCCTTTTGTTGCATCTGGAAATTTTGTTCACGAGGTTGCAATTTCTAAAGCACAAATGCTGTAGAAATAGTACTTCAAACTCATTATAAAGAGAAATTAAAAACCCACACATACAGAAAGCTTTTATCTTACTCTGACTTACCTGGATAAAGATTGTTTTTCAGGCAATTGGGGAAAAAAAAAAATTCATCACCTTCGAGTTAGGACACTTCCTTTACTCACCTTTATGGGAAAAGTTGCCAAGTTTTATAATTGGCCTAATTCTTCAGAAATAACTTTCAGTCAAAAGTCAGGAGTACTAATTAAATATCAAACACCCTATTAACTGACATCATTTGGAGAAAAATAAAATAAAATTACTTAACTCTATGAGAAGTATCACTGGAAAAGCCACCAACTTTCCTATCCTGGCCCAACATACCTAGAAGGTATCTCTAGCAAGCTGCCCTGTCTCACATTTTTGTGGGTCTGTATACTTTTCAAAAAGACTTTGATATGTATTATCTTATTTATACCTCACATAGGGTGACCATGTCCCTGTTTGCTCAGGGCTGTTCTTGTTTTAGCACTGAAAGTCTTTCTTCCCAGGACACCTTTCAGTCCTAAACACACTGGAACAGTTGGTCACTTAGCACAGAAACCCAAACAGTTAGGGAGCAAAGATGTGATGCCCATTTTACAGATTAAGAAAATGAGGTGAGGTAAGGTTGTATAACTTCCCCAAGGTCACAGAGTATGACTCCTTTCTCTGGTTCAGTTCTCTCTCCACTGAAAGCTACCATGTTAATCTTCCTTATGGACTCAGAGCTTCTCCTGGGCAGTGGTTTCATTTTACTCATCTCTGTACTCCTGCCTCTGAGGTAGCTCTGGGCTCTGAAGAGGCTCCCCACAAATGTGTGGAACAGAACCAAAATATTGGGAATAATAGCTTTTTCCAACTCCCTAAGGCCTGCAGCACAACTTACTCAGATCAATGTCAAATCACACCACGAAAAATCTGGATGTAGTGAAAATGTCAACTCAGTGATTGTATCATCTCATCTCTCCTACCCAAGGGTTCCACTGCTCAGCTGCTCCATTTCCACCAGAGTTATCATCAACCTCTTTCAGATTTTGTGTGTTAAAATCTCCATGCTAAATATGTCATACCAACCTATCCACGTCTTCAGAATTTCTCCTGGTTCACCCCCATATCTGTCCCCACATTGATGGCCCAAGTCCTCATTGCCTCACCCATTTCTCCCCACCTTCATTTCTTCTCTGTTCCACACACAACCTCAGACTATCTTCCTAAAATTCCCCTCTCATTATGTCACTTCTCTACTCAAGAACTTAAATGGTTCCCAATTCCTTACTTCCTTTCTTGTTCCCCAAATTTTCTGAAATTCTTCCCCCTAAACCTTTTTAAACCTACTTGATATTACTTCCCACTCTTCCTGAAGTAAATCCTCTGTTTAAGCCAAGACTCACTTTCAACACTCTTGACCAGTCCCTGGAGAAGGACATCATGCTTGGTAAGGTAGAAGGTCAACAAAAAAGAGGAAGACCCTTGATGAGATGGATTGATACAGTGGCTGCAACAACGGGGTGAAACATAGCAATGATTGTGAGGATGGTGCAGGACCAGGCGGTGGTCATTCTATTGTACATAAGGTTGCTATGAGTCAGAACTAACTTGATGGCACCTATCAACAATAACAACATACTGCCTCTGAGCTTGCAATGTCTGTGAAGTATCTGGTGGATATTTGAAAATATAGATATAAGGTAAGATAGAATATGAAGCTGACTTGACATACTTGGTTCTTGAGCTCATGCTACCTCCTGAAATGGCTGAATGTCCATCAGTTCTTACGTACTCAGCAACACTGTTTTCTGAGAGCTGGGTATTTGAAGTCATTGGAATGGAAGAGGTCATTCAAGTAGAGTCGAAAGCACTGTTTACCCAGAGGTGGTCCTCGACTAGAATTTTGTTTTTATTATTGTAGTTAGCTGCCACTGAGTCAGCTCCAACTCTTGGAGGCCCCATATCCAACAGAAGAAAACATTACCTGGTTTTGCATCATCTTTACAATCAATCATTGGTATTCTTGAGTCCGTTGTCACGGACACTATGTATTTTGATGCCTTCCCCCCAGAGGGTCCTTCCTCCAGCATTATATTGGACAATATTCTGTTGTGATTATTATTTTTTGTGATTATTAGTTTGTATTAGACTCCTACAATAATTTTTCAATGCAGTAGTTTTCAATATTTTAGAATATGGTATTTCATGTAAAAGTCAGATTTTTAGCTACTCTTGAAAGGTTGAAGATCTGGCCACCTATGGCCTGTCTCCACACCTGGCAACAATTAGCTGGACTTGGGTAGTTCTTTAAGTGAAGGCCTGCTTTATTCCCTTATCTTATCTACTTGGCCCTATAGGCTTCTTAATTTGTGCCCCTTTGTGTAAAGAAAATGGAAGGAGGAGAAATGGTGGGAAAGAAAGAAAACAAAAAGGGATAGGAAGGGAGATGAAAGGAGCAAATGAGAAAGCAGGAGAAAGAAGTGAAGAGGAGGCCCCTGAAAAGTGGGGAGCACAAACTTCACGGTAGCACATGAGCCTCTCCCTCGGCAGCTGCAACCAGTTGCCGATGCGTCAGTTCTGACTCAGGGCAACCCCTTATGTGTCAGGGTAGAACTGTGCTCCATAGGCTTCTCAATGGCTGATTTTTCAGAAGTAGGTCGCCAGATGTTTCTTCCACAGCACCTCTGGGTAGACTCGAACCTCCAATCTTCTAGTTACCAACCAAGCTCATTAACCATTTGCACCACCCAGGGACTTCACATGAATGACAGTCCTGTCGTAAGTCCTTTTACACCCTGAGGAAAGGCAACAAAAAGCTGCAACTGTGAAGGAAGCAGTCGGATCCTTTAGTTGGGCTTGGAGTCAAGCTTCATTGAAAGAGAAAAAGCAAGATCGGATCCCAAATGTCATTGAACAACATGGTCAGAGACTGAGTAGCTATGAAATGTCCCCAGCAGGCTGTTATCAGAGCCGGTCTGAAACACACACCTCTTCTTTCCCCACCAGGTGAAAGCATCACGCCCGTCAAGCGTCAATCTGCATAGCAGTCCATGCCACTAACAGTACCCTCAGTCCTTTATTCCATTACATCCTACTCCTTCAGCATCTAAACTGGGACCTTCCCACTGGCTCTGCCCCTTTGTCACATACTGGCCTGCTGTAACCAGGTCAGAGAATCAAATCTGCTCAGATGAGGGTAAAAAACACATCTTTGATGTGAAATATGATGCCCTTCAGCATCCACGTGGATACCTGCCCCTGATTATATTGACAGTATCCCTCCCAGGGACACAACCTTCAGAGGATCATGGCTGTGATACGTCTGATAGAATATTTCAAGAAGCCCATATCTTCAAATGAGGGCTTTTGATGATGCCCGAGCCTGTTTGGAAGTTTAAGAAAAGAGTTAAGAGGGTGAGTGATTTGGACTTAGGGTGTACAGGTGCAACAAGGCGATGATATCAGACAAGCCAAGAGCTAAGACATAAAACAAATCCTGTTTCAAGATCATGTGAAAGGGTGGCTGGGCTCTCTAACTTGTTTTTCTCTGCACAAGGCTTTCATTAAATAAATCTTTATGAAACGATGGGTCGGACGAGTACAATTGCAAATTGAATACACTGCCTACTGTTTAAGAGATAAACAGAGTTTTCCCTACTTATTTCATCCTCTAAGTTTTATGGTTTGCCACTTCCAATGGCCTCTAATGAGTACTCTTATTAGCCTAAGAGGGTTAATTTTGATAAACAACTAAATATTGTTGAATCCTTTTGGACTGTTTGCCTAGAATCTGGATTCATTGATCAGCTCCGTGCTTAGATCAGAGGCGCTGACTGTTGTAATCTACATGTAATAGGCCTTACGAGATTTAAGAAAAATAGCTCAGGCTGCAGTTGAGTCAGTTGAGGACAGATCATTATAAAATTCCATTATCACCGCTACAAGTTGGACTATTTGTCATCACGGAAGAGATGACAAGCTCAGAAATACTACATTTGTTATTATCAGATGATAAATGATATTCCATTAAAGCGGCAATACATCATCAGCAAAGCTGCAAAGAAGATATCAAACCTATCAGGACTTGACTTATAATTTAATTTTCAAAAGCTGTCAACTAAAATTCCAAAGGCTAAGCATTTTCATTTTTAAAGTTCATCTTATTTATTTTCCTCATCTGTTAGTCTAATTTTGGTGATATGGCAAAGATAACTGATCATGTGCAAAGGTATAATTCTCTTCTTCTGATTAGGTAATATATCAGGTGTCACTTAGGTATTAAAAATTAAATGACAGATAATAAAACAAGAGAGTCTCATAAAACACACCTTATTTTGATTTACTCACATTTTGAAATATAACAGTAAAGGACAGGTCAATATTTGTTAAAGACACACACATGCCAGGGGAAAAAAAAAGCGTATTTACCCATTTATTAAACACACACCATCTATAGGGAAGCTGGACACACTTTTCCATTTGATGTTTATAAAATCTTTCACAGACGAACAACTAACTACTCTTTAGCTCGGTTCTATAAATCATAATCACATATTCCTTCTATATGTACAAGTGCTTATGTTTTCCCTGTTGTTATCATCGTTTCCAACATTAAGCACTCAAAGGCTGATGGGGCAGGAACAACTCATAACAGTCTCCATTGGCGAA